>NC_141359.1:13874053-15300303 GCF_057382095.1 Aulonocara sp. 'chitande type north' Nkhata Bay | reverse complement strand
CGATGGTTTTACCGTCGTTGTTGCTAATGACAACGCATAAAAACAGGCTCTTGTCCGTCCGTAGTGTGGTTATATAAAATATAAGAGAAAGAGAGAACTTTAACAAATTAATATAGCCACTACAGTGACCATCAAATCCATGAAAAAATATTGCCGTAAACAGTTTATTTTGCGACACCACAAAACGAACGATAGTGTAAAATGAAACGATAGACGTTTTTATATCGTCATCCGATATATATCGTTATATCGAACAGCCCTAATGCAGTATGAGTAAATGTAGAGGGTAGCTGAGAAGCAAAGCACAGAGTAATATGCATGCAGCATGCTATGATGCTGTGCTTAGCAGTACCTGTTTGTCCCCGCAGGCAGAGTCTTATCGACAGTAACCAACACTTTGACAACACCAGACTGTGAAAATGGAGAGAGAAGCAGGAGACGGAGACCTGGGAAGGGTGCCGTGAGTTACAAGGAGCCGCCTCTCAACAGGTGAGGATGTTTCTGTCTAAAATCTGTGGCCCTGCGAAAACCCAGAACAGCACAGTATTAACCTCATTTATGTTTTCTATCAGCAAAATAAGGCGTGGAGATAAATTCACTGACACCACATTCCTGAGTTCTCCTGTGTTTAAGGATGGCCGGAAGAAGAAGAAGATGACGACGACTGCCAAATGATAATTTGTCTTTTTTCCATTTTACTGTTTTTAAAAGTGATTTTAAGCTGTTTTCTTATTAAAGTTGTTTGCTAAAATCATTTTTCTACAGATTCGACCAGAAAGTATTGTGTGTCTTTAAGTGCTTTACATTTCACATTAAAGTAGAAATTTGAAGTATTTGTTCTTGAGTCTTTTCTTCAAGCTGTGTTCTGCTGACACTCAACAAGACAAAGTGTCACTAAAAAACTATTATAGTCATTATTGTTAACTTCTGTAAAGAGAATTTCCCAAATCTGGTTTAAAATGTATATCTTATCTTTAATGCTAGCACAGCTCAGTTGATGGACTTTTAGGGATTTGGGTTTTTTGTTTATGCACATATATCACATGTATAGCATTTAGTAAAATTTGTGTAATTTTTAGTAATGTCAAACTGGCATCAAAAAGGAAAAAATATATACCTCAGGGACATTGTCATATTGTTAAATGTTCAAATAATTAGAACCTGTTACTGTAATCGACAGTCAAAGTCATAATAAAGTAATCTGATATTTAGAATCGCCATGTATCATTGCTGTATGTTGGTAATACAAACAACAGCAGTAAGAAACATTGTTTTGATAAATAGCTCTGCGCTATCGTTGACATTCAGAACAGTCGAGTGACCTTGAAGGAGAGGTCGGGGATCAAATATGAAATAATAGTTTGAATCCTTTTACAGTACTTGTGTTGAGAATGTTTAACACAAGTACAAAGTTACAAGGCTTTGTTTATGACAACAGCTGAGTCATTAAGTTGACAGATTTTAATGGATTGTTAACATGATCTACACTCCTATAAAGTTTTATTAGAATTCATTCAAAACTTCTTGATCTATCATGTTTACAGACAGAATGATGACATGCAGAGACAATAAGGTTTACCTCAGTCACTACATTGCTAAAATGCTGCGGTTTCAAATCAAATCAAATCACTTTTATTGTCACATCACATGTGCAGGTACATTGGTACAGCACATGTGAGTGAAGTTCTTGTGTGCGAGCTTCACAAGCAACAGAGTTGTGCAAAATACAATAATGTAAACAAGCAAAATACAAGAATGGCTACATCTGAAACTAATAAATATATATACAATATATAGGTTTCCTTAACCTCCTAAGACCTGAACTCTTCCACAGCATGCATTTTTAATTTCTCTTTGCTATTTGGGCTGATTGGGACCTGATGAATGTAGAAACAAATAATTACCAGATTTTTTTAAACCAGATTTTTGGTTCTGAGAAAAATGAGATCCACATATGAGGACATCCGTTTTAAATTTCGATAGAGCAGTGGCAGTATACTGTCCTTGCAAGTGGATATCAGGCCCTTGTAGAGCAAAATTTTGTATTTTGGTCTAGACAACCCAAAATGTGATGTCCACATATCTGGATGCCAGGTCCTACTTCAGTACTGGTTTGTAGTATTCTGATATTTTCCTCCTTATACATACATACATACATTTGTGTAAGTACTAATTTAGCCTTGTACCAAAGTTACAATATGCTATTATGTTGTTTTTCTCCCCTTGCTCCTATATTGATTGCAATAGGCACATTTATGCACGTCACTGCTCTCTGTGTTTCTACCTACCCTGCTTCACTTGTTTCCTTGGGATGTCTGGTTTGGTAATGATCAGACTGACAGGTCTGTTGTAAATTATTCAGGCTATGCTGTTCATCTGAGAAGTCTGCTGGACGTTGATGTTAAAAGCTTGTGTCCCACCTAGAAAGGTTAAAGCATTCAGTGTCGCATGACTGCAGTCGTCTATGTTTAGGATTTTGTATGATCGTGTCAGGTGAAGTACTGTAATCTCCTTTTGACCAGTTGAGTGAGTATCTTTCTTGAAAACACGTGCATGTGTTTAATGTGTTGCTGTTTGTTCTTTGTCTTTATCTAAAATGTGCTACACGGGGAAAAGGAATTCTAGTTTGGATTCGGAAATCATTGATTAGAGAGGAAGTGAGCCCAGTAAGGGTGTCAGGTTGTCTGTGAGATCATCAGTTAATCAATCCTGTATTTTAAGTGAACTGCCTGATGCAAGCTCATTGCCACCCTGATAGATTAAGACAGCGGTCTCCACCACCCGGGCCACGGACCAGTACCGGTCCATGAGTCGTTTGGTACTGGGCCGCGAGAGTTGAGGCTGTGATATTTATGGTTTTCGTGGTTTTTTTATCGTTAGCTCGGTTTCCCTGGTTCTTTACCCGTGTAGTTGTGTGTATTATTCTGAAAGAAATGTTTACACGTTACCATAGCGACTAGAGACCATTATGGGGCAGAGAGGAAATGCTCCTCCTGAAATGCGCCAACAACATTGAGAGTTGGCGCATCTCAGGGGGAAGCTGATAATAAAGTGACACAGTGAACTCGCGTTTATCATTATATTTACAAAATACCACAGTTTTTGCTTGGTCGTAACATTTTATTTTGTTGTATTTGTCTGCGACACCTTTAAGGCCGGTCCGCGGAAATACTGTCTGAGATTAAGCCTTTCCTTGGGGACCACTGGATTAAGAGATAAACTATCCAATCTCATCTGATAGAATTCACATCTACTTGCTTTGTTCCACTAAAGTATGTTTTGGTATTAATTTTAAAGGATTGAAATGGCTATTTGTCCCACGTCAGTTTTTGCATACTAATCGTTAATAACAAAATGTTGCAAATGTATTAAAAATCAACAACTAAAATATCTAATTTATAAAGGTATTTAGACCTTTAGTTGAGAAATTTTTGGAAGCCACTTTGCGTTTTGGTCTTGTGTTGCCTGTTTGCATAGATCATTCTGGGAACTTAACCAATGCAGAGGCTGGTTGGGCACATCAGTGAGCAGTCCTGCAGGAAGACGACAGTGCAAACTTGAGCCATGATGGCTTTGAGTGCCGGCAGAATGGTGACTGCCTATAGACCAAGACCTTAAGTTGTCTAGAGGATTTGCACGCCTGGTTGCGGACAGTATATCTTATTTCCCATGACAAAACTTCTTGAGCTCCTTCACATAGGATGGGTGGTGTCAGTAAACTGGCATCATAAGTCTCTCTAACGCAGGGGTCTCAAACTCCAGTCCTCGAGGGCTGGTGTTCTGAAACCTTTCCACATGTCCCTGTTGCAACACACCTGAATACAATTAGTAGGTCATTAGCAAGAGTCTAGAACTTGACTGAACTGCCACCTCAGCATGCTCTATACTTCTATAGAGTCCTGGTAATGACCTATTAACTGTATTCAGGTGTGTTGCAACAGGAACACATGAAGTTTCAGGATACCGGCCCTCGAGGAGTGGAGTTTGAGACCCCTGCTCTAACGTGGTCTGTAGGTTTAAAGCACAGGTGTTAAAGGGCCAGTGTGCTGCAGGTTTTCGATGTGTCCTTGATCCAATCCAACACAGCTGATTCAAATGGCTAAACTACCTCCTCAACATGTCATGAAGTTCTCCAGAAGCCTGGTAATGAACTAATCATTTGATTAAGGTGTGTTGACCCAGGGTGCTATCTAAAAGCTGCAAGACACCAGCCCTCGAGGCCTGGAGTTACACACCCCTGGTTTAAAGCATTGGCGTTATACTACCACTACCTTGCTTCACTCTAAGGATGGTATCAGCACACACACTGCCTCTAGTTTATTAGTGCAAAGAGTTTATATTTTTTGTAATCCTTTTCCATGTGCTCACAGAGGCCTTTCAGAGCTTTCTGACAAACACAAAAGCTGATACGGTACCCTGTTAAGGAATTATATTCATGTCAAAAACTGCAGGTGAGAAAAAACGCAGCCAGGAGCAAATAATTTCATTTCATGGGTGCAGATATTCATTGCCACTCAATCAATTACATTCTTTGTGTATAAATTCAATAACTTGCAGGTGTAGAACTCAGCAGCCGCACACATAGAGAAGCCATCATGCATGCAACATCGAATTCTATAACTTTCTTGCACAGTCTTCTGTTTATCGAGGATTGGTTCCTGGTAAGTTGGTCCTTTCCCTGGTGTGCACTATTTCTGCTCAAACTGGCCAGATGCCCATCTCTATGAAGTCTCCCAGTGACTGGAGAATTCAATAAAAATGAACAGGAGGCACATCAAAGGGTCTGAATATGTTAACTGAAACATTAAAAGCATGGTTTCACATTCAGTTAGGTTACATGTTGTTAGGAAAATTACACTTTAATCATTCAAAAATGAATAAAACAACAAATTGCACAAAACTCTGAGGTGACTAGTTAAGATGTAGAAGATGTACTGTGGACTCTACATGTGTTGATTTCTCTGCAGGAGTCCTAGATGAAAGGATTTCATTCAGAAAATGGAGGCAAACAAGCTCAAAAGAGATGTTGAGGCCCTTATGTGAGTGGATGCTAAAATGTTACAAAGCATACCGTGCAGTCGGTAAGTAAACTGGCAACTGGTTCATTTTCTCCTGTTCCCAAACAGAGACAACTACATTGGACAGAAACTTAGGGAAGACGCCTTTGATCCGAAGGGCAAGGGAACTTTCACAGCGCTGGATGACTTGGTAAAAACTCAGCAGAAGCAACCAATGCTAAAATAATGTTTTAATGTATAACTAAGTAGAGCTGGCAACTTCTGTGTGACATGTTGTAGGCTCACTATGATCTTGCAATCAGTGTTGCCCTTTGGTGGCTGGAGAAGAAGGAAGGACGACATGTGCTCGACAGAGAGATCATGTACGTTTTCTGTTTTTTAAAGTTAAACGTTCTATCATTGATAATCCTGAATTATGTTTATTATGCTCACAAAATTTAGTAAAAATTAAATAACAAGTATAAAAATAAACAAAACTTTGGTAAAAGCAGCTGTAATAACACATGATGCCGTACAGTGCTTTTACAAAGGCAAATGAATAGAGTCAGTTGGTGGATTGGTTGCCTTTCATCACCTTCCTCCTGCACCACAGTGGAGCAACATGCAGTTTAGGAAGTGCCCAGTATCCTAATCGCTTAGAGCGGGAGGCTATGATCTTGTCATCCTTTGCTGGGATTATTATGGTAAGGATTTTTACATGTAAATGCAACTTTTAATAAATCTAAAAGCTGAAGGTAAACTCTCGAAAAACCTTCCTGAAAGTACTTTGATGCACTTAATGCCTAAACTGCTTATTTTAGCTGTTGTGTGTTTCTGTTTAGAGTAGCCTGCCAGTGGAGGAAATCTTGACTCTGTACAGGTGTAAACCAGCCGCTTCATACCCCAACCAGAAGTCCAAGGTACAAAAGTGTCCTAGTTAGGAAAGTGGCTGCAACTGTTTTATCCTTTTTGAAACATAATTTTGCCTAAAAACATTTCATTCCTTTTTCTTTTTCTTAACCCAAGGGCTCAATTGTCTATCCCATCACTCTGTCCTATCATCCTTTTGCAATACTTGGATCCTACAAGGCCGTGTACCACTCCAAGAAACACAGTAAGTGTGTGTTGTCTGGTTTAGCCTTTATGGTAGTGACAAGAGAATAAAGATACAAATTGTTTCTCAAATGGGAATCAAATAGATTTCTATACAATTAAACTGCTTTGTACAACCAAAGCGGGCGCGAGTTGCTGGCAACTTTAATACAGTCTATACTTGAAACAAGTCTCAAAACGGAGTGCGTCTGGTGCTTGGCAAGAATATTTAGATTTTATGAGTACATATAAAATATAAGCAACTTAAAATAAGATTTTCTTTTCTTTTTTTTACTCTTTCTGGAGACACACTCCTCAACAGATAAATGAGTATAGCAAAACCTCTCTGACCTCTTAGTAGTGTACTCAGCAGTATTTATCTTGAGTTTCCTGGGAAACTTTAAGTAAAAAAACAAAACAAAAAAAACAAAAGCAAGAACTTTTCCTTCTTTTGAGTTTTAATCTTCTTTGATCTGTGTTTTGTTTCTTTAAACAATATAGACAACATCATCAACAATGTACTATTCTGTCTACATGAACTTTTATGACTTCTGTTTTGTTTTTTCTTTGATTTTTTGCAAAAAGTGCTCTTTTGCCAAACGTTATTCTTTAAAAGTATTTATCAGTTTGCAGAATGTTTGATTTTTGAGCCAAGTAGAAATATAAGGAATACAAAACAGAAGCACTCAAACATGTACTTCAGTTCAGTAGTGACTGAGTAAAGCTATTCTGCAGACTCAGGCTGACTGCAATTGACAGCAGTTATTTGCTGGGAGGCAGGTTTGCTCCTACCAGGTGACCAGTGAGCAAAAATGGTTTCAAACCAGTTGGTTGCTTCAAATGCCAAATGTGAAAGAAAATTCATTCCAATCATCCTGGGAGGTTTTTCAATCTAGTGTGACTGAGCCATTAATATTCTGAAGGACTGTTTTTTGTTTTGTTTTTTGAAAACCCCAAAACGAAACTCTTGCAGATCAGAAGCTGAAACGATGGCTGTCCGGGCAGACAAAGGCAAGTGCTCCACCGAAGCAAGTTTCATCTTCGTTTTCCACTTCATCTCAGTCCTTCATCAGTGTGAGTACCGTATCTGAGCAATCACCATATCGTTAGCTTCATAGCATAAGTGCCTAAGTCATTGACTTAGTCAAATGACTTAGGCAATTATGCTATGAAGCTAACGATATGTGTGGTAGGCAAAATAAGAACTCTAAAAGATCTCTAAATACCAAGGAAAAATACTTCAGTAGTCAGTACAAATCATGTAAATGGCTCCTGTGTTTCCCATCATATACCATATACAACATGCAGATATGTTTTAAACTTTTAACCACTTGCTAAACTCAGCTGCATACTCTGTTTTATTAACACCTGCTGCTTACTAAGTCTCGTTGTGTGCAACCCCCACCTCCCCCCCCAATTACAAATAAAGACAAGCAGCTTTATTTCAATGATGAAAGTAAAGTGAAGGTTGCATCTTCAAGAGACAGTAGCTTCAGCACATCAGACACACCTCGATATTTAATAATCTGACATCAAGCAGATTATTAAAGACTGCCTTTATTGTACATAGAGCCAAATTAAAATAATACTCTATGGTGCCATGGTATAAGACAAGATGTTGACTAAAACACGAGACGGTAGCACGTAGAATAAATAAAATCACACCTTTTAGGTTTTTTTCTTATTTAACATCCGCACCGCCTGCTGAAACAACCTTTTGCTAAATCTGGACGTGTGAGTCTTGGCCTATAACACCTGCCATAGATGATGGCCCGGGTGAGTGAAGTCCTGGACAATTTTGGTATTTCTGCTGAGGTAGCGTGATATGGCACTCTCCTCCAGAAACAAGCAGTCAGTTCTTTTCTGTGCAGTTCTTATCGCTCATTCCTGCACTTTCTTTTGGAAGTTGCAGTGGTGTTGGCCGACCAGGAGAGGTCCTCGTATATGAAACCCCCAGGATGTCTGCACCCTTCCTACGCGTGCTCCATTTATACAGAGAGGGGCAGAACTGTGTCATATTTCCTCCACTAATAATGCAGTTGTCTTTGTGGTGATGAGTCTCTGGTTATTCACCAAGAATCACTCAGATAGTCTTCATAGCTCTTCTCTGTATGCTGACTCATTTCTTGTGATAAGCTTAATGATGGTTGTGTCTAATTTAATTATGGTGTTATAGGAGCGGACAGGTACGCGGTGATGGAGTAGTAGAGGTGAGGACCTAGTTTGACTGTCTGTGAACGGCTGGTGAGGAAGTCTTTGGTCCTGTTGCTGATGGGGATCGAGAGGCCAAGTCATGTAGCATGCTGATTAGCATGTCCACAGGATGTCCAGCTCTGTGTTCCAGGTGGTTTAGTGCTGTGTGGATGGTGATGGCCTCTTCGGTGGGTCTGTTAGCTTTGTGTGCAAACTGATGTGAGCTAAATGTGGAAGAGAGGCTGGTTTTGATATGATGCAGGACCAGTGTCTCAAATCACCTCTTAATCAGTTAGGTAAATGTAGCTGACTTTATGCATTTCTAGAGCTGACTGACCTGAACGCACATCCTATTCCTGCAGAGTGAATCTATGAAATCTTTTGGCCTCAAATTGGAAGAAGAAACAATTTAGTTCCTCCGTGTTGCCATTCAGATGTTGCAGATGTTCCCTTTGTTGTTGTAGTCTTCATCAGACCTTTCTTGAGTTGTTACATGTCAGGTGGTCCTCAGTGCCACTGTTGTAGGCCCTCTTAGTCTCCTGTAAATACAGTTTGGGTAATGCGGTTCTTTTTTTCTTAGTATTCCCACATTTCCCTGACCTCATGGCATTTTCAGTCTAAGTTAAGGAAAAGTGATTAGGAAAAGCGATAGGAAGTAATTTTGAAATGTTCAACATCAGTCCAGAAATATTTCAGAGAAAAGACTAGGCTTTGAAATGGCCAAAGCCAAGAAGGAAATATTTGAACAGTAATTTCTTTTTCCAACGTCTGCATTGAAAATCCTCTGCTGCCACCCTGTGGATCTAAAAAGACCTCCCATACGCTCTGCTTCACTTTTAGAAAAGCAGTGATGTTCACCAGGAAAGGACTGAGCACTATGAAAGCTCGCAAGAGTCTCTGCACAACTGACGTCAACCTCCAGCAGCTGCCAGAAGTAGAGACATTGAGCTGGAGCAATAATACTAACATGAAATGGTAAAACTGCTCAGTTGAATGTTAACGTACTCAACTAAAAATGTCACTTAAACTCAAAAATGCACTTGAAGTACTCAGAAATAAAAGAGACATAAACAGAGAAGTATTTTCTGTCAACTGGGCTCTGTGTTATTTGATAATGCATTATATGAATAAGTTGTTACTACATTCAATGTCATGCTTTAATGTGTTTCCTTCACTCTGTACTCCTCGCAAAGTGCCATACCAGACTGTGTTGGTGGAGTTTATGCGATTATGGAGGTCTGATGACCTGAAGCACAACTCCATGCTTCTTGGTCAAACAGCCTTTGGTGATGCTGGAGATGTGCAATGACTCAAACTACTGATGGTCTCACTGGAGTCAGAGATTTTTAAAAATATATTATTTACCCAGGAAAAATACAACTCTTGGAGTTAAAAATGGCTTGTCCTCACCAAGAAAGACACAGCTCATACACAAGGTCAGGGTTTACTGATTTTCATATTTGATATGACCTTGACCTAATTTTCATCAAAATTAAATTGGCTCAACCTGTCACTGGTATCTATCTGGACTGGACTTCTTTAAGTTGTTTGAAGACGTTTTTATTTCTCATCCAAGAGGTTTCTTCAGTTCTAAAACCAAAAGGTGGAGAGTCCTGGATATTTAAACCCTAGTAGGGATTGGTAAATGGACTGATCCTTATATAGCAATTTTCTACTCTATCTGAGCACTCAAAGTGCTTTACACAACTTGTCACACCAGTACTTTTCCCCCCTAAGCACTTACTATCTAACATTCCTACATACCCCGATGGATGCATCAGAGAGCAACATGGGGTTAGTATCTTGCCCAAGGATATTTGGCATGTAGACTGCGATCAAACCGCAAACCTCCCAGTTAGTTAGTAGGTGACCTGCTCTACCACCTGAGCTACAGCCACCCTCAGGATCGATTCTGTGAAGGGTCGTTGAAACACTATTGATCATGTATGTCATCAAAAGGTCCAGGGTGTGAAAAAAAGGCGTGGGTCATTACCAACAGAGGTTTCGGGAGACACCTGTGTGACAACCTCAACCTCTCATGTACCTATTGAAGTCACCTGATGAGTTGGGGTTGAGGCGCCTGGGAAGGGATCTCAAAACTGGATTGTAGGTGGCAGACAGTGTGTCGTAGGCCTCTGTTCAATGACGGTCATTCACAGTAGACATAGAGGCCTGTTTCAGTCCTTTTTCAAACCATCTTTCTTCTCTGTCCAAAATGTGAACGCCGGGAACCTTTAAAAGAGTGAACTCTATCCTTTAGGTGCAGATATACAGCTGAGCCTTGTCCCGTCGAGGTGGCATGCGTTTGTGGAGTGGCTGTTTGGTTTCTCCCATGTACAAGTCTAGGCACTCCTCATAGCATACAGCAATATAAGTTTATGCTTTTGACAAGATTCACTTATTACCTGTTAAACATTCCAGTTTTGTCTTTGATGAAAACAATGAAATCATTTTTGTTACCTCGGGTTATGTTATTAATTTAGAGAATCAGTTTGTGGATAAATGATTATTGTAGGTTTGTTACCTTGCAGTATAAACTACCCTGATGCAACTGTTGTTGCGGCTATATAAATACAATTGAATTGTTATAGAAATGTAAGAAAATCTCAAATGATTGACTTTTAGAATCAGTCCTAATCCATGCCCAGTAATATTTAGAAGCATTCGTTACCATTGTAAGAGAAAAACTGGATATTTGGTATCTCTTTACAATTACATATCAGATTGTTTGTAGAGTTACTAAAACTGTCAAATAAGTGTACCTGAATACAAACTCCAAAGTGACACAAAGTAAAAGCACCTAAATATCACTTTGGTACTGATATTGACTTTACACTGAAGGTGCCTGGTCCCATTTTCCTCATACAAATAAAACACACAAATCCACATTTTTCTTTTTTGGAATTTCTGCAAATGTTTATAGAGGCTGATTCATTTTGTGATTACCTCTGACATTCTGCGAGCAAAGATTAATCTCCTTGATGAGTGGATAAAATGTGTCTCTAATGTCCATATCAATAAAGAGGGCACAGTGGGTCAGTAATTTGCCTGGTAGGACTTTTACATTGATGATTCAGGGATTTTCGCTGTATGCGCAGGATCAAGACTCTTGGCAACGATGCCAGTACGTTAAATCCCCACTCATTGAAAAAACAGCTAAAGTGGGATCTACTAACCCTTTGATTGAGGTTTATATAGCGGGGCTCTGGTGCCGCTTTGTGAGACCACCATTTTTCTGTAGGTGACTGGCTCCAGCACACTGCAGGATGAGTAGTAAGGTAAGAGAGATTCATTTTGTTTAGAAGTGGGCTTCTTCAAGCTGACAAGTTGTGTTGCAGCTTCTCAAATAATGATTAGGTTCTAAAAACTAAACTGCCAGACACACCGACAAACTGACAGTGCCTTTAACTGACTTTAACAACCCATGACATGATCAACACTACCAGAATCACACATACAGGCTCGACTGAAATCTGTAGTACAGCATCACCAGACTTGGCTGTGACTGCCTCTGTCCACCCTCCTCCTCCTCCCCTGGCTTTAGATCATATTCTATGAGGACAGAAACTTCCAGGGTCGCTCGTATGAGTGCGACACCGACTGCCCTGACATGCACCCCCACTTCAGCCGCTGCAACTCTATCAAGGTGGAAAGTGGTTGCTGGGTGCTGTATGAGAAGCCCAACTACACTGGCTACCAGTATGTTCTGACCAGAGGCGAGTACCCAGACTACCAGCGCTGGATGGGCTACAACGACACCATCCGCTCCTGCCGTACCTTCTCCTATGTGAGTGAACAGGAAACTATGTGCAGTTAATACTATGAAAAATGTCATTTGAGAATTACATTTTCTGACTTAGAAGTGGTTTTATGTCATTATTTAGATGATTAAACCACTGATTTTTACTGTTTTCTATGTGCACAAGCCAAATAACATGATTAAAATATTAGATATTTTTTCCTTCCAACTAAAGTTGCACTTTAATAAGAGTTTAGATTTAGTTGCTGAAAAGTGCTTTCCCTGTAAAGAATCTACATGAAATAGTTCAAGGTCAGGTGTAGGAGAAGGTAATGTTTGGCAAACAAGTAAATAAAAGTCAATTATAAATGTCAAATAAGTTGTTGTTGCTGTTTTCTCATAATTATGACACATTGTAAAACTGTATTAAATCAGGTTCCATGTATTATCTGTATATTATTATTTTTTATTTTAAGCACGTCTATGTTTAACTATTCTTTTGATGTGGCACGACAAATAAATACCAGCCTCTGACATTACTTAATGAAATTTTATTTGCTCACATGCAGATATCACTGAACAAGGCCAATGTAGGCCAACATTTAGATGATATATTAATGCAGTCCTACAAATTTAAAATAAAAAAAACCCCAATGGTTTTGACATTTTTTTTTTTTTTAGACACATTTATTTTTTAAGAGTAAGCTATGTCAATTTCCAATAAATCTTCCCCTCACACACACCCATACAGAGCTGCAGAGGTACTGATGCTACTCTAATTTTGTGTTTTACCTTACTGCTATGTTCATCCAGACCAGCGAGGGGCCCTACCGCATGCGCATCTACGAGCGACCCAACTTCCAGGGTCAGATGATGGAGTTCAGTGAGGACTGCGAGTCGGTGCAGGATCATTTTCGGAGCCGTGACATCTATTCCTGCAATGTCATGGACGGCTACTGGACCCTCTACGAGCACCCAAACTACCGTGGCAGGCAGTACTTCATGAAGCCCGGGGAGTACCGCAAGTTCAGTGACTGGGGGGCCACCTGCGCCACCACTGGCTCCTTCCGCAGAATCACAGAGTTCTAATCTGGATTGAATCGCTATAGAAAAACAAAACGAAATAAAAATGGTAACGTGTCTCAGCGATTGACTTGGCATTATTAAGATATAACTTCCTAAATAAATGGAGCTGTTGTTAAACTACTTTCTGTGCTTTCTTTGTTACTGACTGATTTAACTAACATCACATGAAATGACACATAAATTTTGTGGAAACATTTCCAGCATTTAAGTATCATCATTTATTATATGGACATTCCACACATTGACACATTTATTTGAAACCTTAATAGTTTCCTGTGCCAGAATGAGCCTTTATCTCATTTTGACATACTTGCACATTCAATAAGGAGGTTGCCATGTGGCATTAATATAATTAAAATGAACATGGCATTGTTCTGCTTAATTTTTACTGCATAAAATTTAGTGAAATTGCAGCAGAGAGTTTTAGAACACACTCACTGGCACGAGTGTCTCTAACTCTTTGTAATAAGGTAATTATTTACTTTCTGAATTCTCCTGATTAAAAAAAGGGCTAATTTTTGGTGTAATGTTTGTTGGAAGTACGGTTTTTAGTTTTTCTAGTAGTCAGTCTCACTCCTACAGAAAATTATAAATCAATATCAACACACACCAGCAAAAAGAAACGTTTTATAGGCATTTACTCACCCTTCATACTCTGAATCCAGCCCATTTAAAGCAAACACATGAAGATTGAAAGACCTGTGACTGTTCCAGCGCCTGCACATGTTGTAGCTCTTGCTGGAAGCTGTATGGCATCTGTTAACCTGAACACAGGACATGACAAACAGGAGTGGGAAGACTCTTGTAATATTTCTGCTGACACCACGCCTCATTTAAATAACACCAACTGCTCCTAAAAGGGTATTGTATATAAAGATGGAAGCTAATTTTAGGATTTAAAAACGCAGGAAGAAGTTTGACCAACAACAGCAGGCATTATGGGAAAGGTTTGTATGTCGTTTTACATGACGGATATCTGTAGATCAAAAATGAGCTTACATGCCTTTTTCTGTCCCTCGGTCAGATCATCTTCTATGAGGACAAGAACTTTGGAGGCCGTTACTATGAGTGCATGAGCGACTGTGCCAACTTGCACTCTATGTTTGACCACTGCCGCTCCATTAGAGTGGAAAGTGGCATGTTTATGATCTATGACCGTCCGGGCTACGCGGGAAACCAATACTTCATGAGGAGGGGAGAGTACTCTGACTACATGGGCATGACCGGCATGAATGACTGTGTCAGATCTTGTCGCATGATCCCCTCGGTAAGAACCTCAGTAAAATACCATCACTGTGTCATACTGCATCTTAACCTCTTACAATAATAGATTCAGCGCACAGAAAAACATACACAAACTATTCAATGATTTTCTTTTTCGATTAAAAAAGTAACTACTCTGAAATTAGAAATGAAGGTGATTTCACTTAAACTAAAGAGGTCACTGCTGACTGCTCCAAAGCTGATAAAGTGCTGCTTTTGTGCTCTTCTGTTAATTCTAATGTTTTAAATTTTGCTTGCTTGTCCTCCAACATAACTGCCAAGCAGCAGACTGTATACTTGACTTTTAGCATGTAGCATCAGCCAATAAATGGGCTAATTTTGCTACAGCAATCTGTGTTCAGAGGTGTTTTTGGTTTAAAAAATATAAACTATCCTATCCCACCAGAGAACTTTTGTTTTCTGGGTAGAGGACCATGATGTAATATCCTTTTCGTCAACCATAGTAGCCACACGCTAGCTTGTTACTGTCTTTTTTCTCCCGTTTTATGGACAGTGGCAAGCTGGGTAAATTGTTAAGATGTATTAGAGTGAAAATCAGTCTGTTAATTGCACTGGTTTACATTATCAGATACTTGTGATACTTGTAATACATAATACTTGATATTAATATTTCATTTTTAAAAAGTATGGTGGTACTGGTATGTTAACATTAATTAACACGTACCATGCCTACCAGTGGTGTAGAGTAGAAATGGCCTAGAAACAGGCATCAGTGTTTACTCTCTTCTTTTAGTGCCAGTATCTATGCTAAGCTAGGCTAAGCAGCTTATTGCAGATATTTTATTAGGTATGTGGTGCATCATCTAACTCACAGCTATGCACATGAACAGATTTCACAAAAAACAAACCTAATGTGACCGTTTGACTTTCCTGACCTCTGCAGCACAGTGGCAGCTTCAGGATGAGGCTGTATGAGCATTTCGACATGGAAGGTGGAATGATGGAACTGACGGATGACTGTCCTAATCTCATGGACCGTTTCCGCCTCTCCAACTTCAACTCCTGCAATGTGATAGATGGCCACTGGCTGATGTATGAGCAACACCACTACAGGGGGCGCCACTACTACCTCTCACCTGGCCATTATAGGAGCTTCAGCAACTGGAACGCCATTAGCTCCAGGGTTGGGTCCATCCGACGTCTCATGGATTTATAAAGACGGAAGGACAGTTCTTGTGAAATGTCTACTCTTTGCCTTGTTTTACACACTGAATAAAATGGCATCAGTGCTCAAGTGTACTCCGTTTTGTTTTTGCTCTCTGCATCTAGAGGGCATCTTTCCCCAGGAGAATGTGCTGGGCTTGTGGCCTGACATCCTAACTCTCATAAGAGGATTGAATAAAATCATTCAAGCACTAACACTTTTCTCACCCAGGCTCAAGTGTTATCTATTGGACCTTTGTGTTTGTTTAGACATGAGCAAATATCCTACAAATTAACACAAGCATTTTGAAAGGTTGTCAGTAAAAATGTAAACATTGTTTCTATTTTGGTCAGAAATAAAGCTCACCACCAGATGGCAGTGGTAGAATAAAAATTACATAAAACACAAACTATCATTCTGTTGACAAAAACACAGACAGACTCATTTCTACCATGGGAAAAAATATTCTAATCAAGTAGCTCCAAACAAAAAACTGGAGGTTTTTATGAATGTAAACATTTAGAAGATATCTTGGTGAATGTGGGTGGAGCATAAACCCTCAGTCTGAGGTAAATTTTAGCAGTGCAACAACAAACAGCACCCATTCAGAGTTGACATTGGACCAGTCAGCGCTCACCTGTACATACATAATCCCCAAACATCTCTTCAGGATAACACAACGGCACAAATGCCAAAGATTCCTGGCATTACAATATGAATGACACGTGCAGAGTCTGCATTTCACATTCACTATATATGTAACAGGTTTGAGTCTTCAAAGAGCTGGATGGATCATACAGAGACTAGGCACAGGGCAGGAGAAGCAGCCAACATGGGGAAGGTAAAAATGACAGTTTTGGGCAAACAAGCAGGTGGGGTACGAAATGCTAATAGGCTTCCTGAGTGTTCACAACTTGTACCGAGATGTCCATTAAAACCATGAAAATGCTTGTAATACTCAAGCAAATATGATAATATTTGTTTCCAATGAACATATTTGCAGTGCAAACACTGAAAAATATATGATTTGTATGTTTAGATTATCTTCTATGAGGACAACAACTTCTCTGGGCACCATTTTGAGTGCTGTAATGACTGTGAGGACTTGTTAAGCCGACTCAGCCGCTGCAACTCAATCAAGGTGGAGAGTGGTTGCTTCATGATCTATGAAAAACCCAATTACTCTGGTAACCAGTACTACCTGAAGAGAGGAGAGTATCCGGACTTCCATCACTGGATGGGTGTCAACGAGTCTGTCAGCTCCTGTCGTCACATCCCTACGGTGAGCTACTGTTAGTTGGCCAAACCCAGCCTTATACATTCGCTAGAGTTCACACTGCCTCTTGATAGATTGTGAGAATGTAAACTAACCAGACCTAACTTTTATTGAAACAATTTTTAAACCTTTGTTTTTAAAATGTATTTCAAGATTTTGCAAACACTTTTTAACCTACAGGTTTAAAAACAGTCTCCATTATAGACTCATTTATAATCTTAGCTGCCGTTCTGTTTTTAATATTTTCTAAGTAATAGCATATTATGTCTAATTTACTTATTCCAAGCTGTTATATAAATCAAATGGATCTTTATACAAGAGGGTGCATCTTAATTGTTGCTATTGATCTTCCAAAAACAACTGTTGTAGGACTAATTTTGCCTTTGGTGTAATATATTTTAAATGTTAGCATGATTTCACTGTTCTTTCACCTTAAAGAAAGGCTAAATCAGTATTTGAATTTAATTTTACTTTGGATTTTCTTTGAAGAAAATGTAAAAAGAGGGTAACTTTTACCATGAAAATGGTCAAATCAGATATGAATACATGACGTTTTGCTAATTATAACTTTATTTAAATAACTACAGAATTAATCTGCTCTATAAAGGTGAATAAATGCTGACACAAATCTAATGCCTATCAAAACACTTTATAATGAAAATATCCATCCAGTCAATCTGTACCACAGTTTTTAGAGTCTTGAAGATGGGCTGGCCCAGGTACTGGATTTCCACTCACAGGTTTTGCAGACTCTAGTTGTAAATGAGCCATTAACACATGTTTTAAAGTCCACTTTAAGTATTTTTTGCCTTCACTTTTTGTGCAATCTGAGGAAGTGGAACTGTGTCTTTCATTTTGACCAAAGTAGGTACATTAGCATGTTTAGCTAGGTTAGCTAGCAAGCTAAAAACATATTATTTCATTGTCGTTCAAAAAATCAGTTTCCCAAACTCATTCAGTATTATTTCCTTGTAGCAAAATAGAAGATTCCATAATTACATTCGAGAGTCATTACAAATATAACAACTTTTTTTTTGTAGAGGTAGTTCCTGAAGGTGCAGCTGAGTAAATGATGACCATCTTTGATTCAAAACTAGGACCCTGGGATGTTCAACATGCGCCTGTATGAGCGGATCGAGTTTGGGGGTCAGGTGATGGACCTTGTGGATGACTGTCCCAGTGTCATGGATCGCTTCCACGTTAATGACATCTTCTCCTGCAACGTGAAAAATGGCAACTGGCTCTTCTACGAGCACCCAAACTACCGGGGCAAGATGTACCTGATAAGGCCTGGAGAGTATAAGAGGTTCAGTGAGTGGGGTGGCAGGAGTGCCAGAGTCGGATCCATCAAACGCATCATGGACTATTGACCACTTTTGGTAGTTGCCAGAGCTACATGAACATTTTAGAGAGCCTTCATACTCAGATAATTATGCTTGCAACACTAAAGAAAGAAACAGAAAACAGTTTTTGTCACTTAATCAAAATACTACTGTCCTGCATCAGAACATTCCCTTATGTAAAGCTTGGGCTCACCATTGGACTCACCATTGTAATAAAGCAATTGCAAAATGGAGTCGTCATAGTCCATTCAGTTGTGAGGAGGACCTCATTTATCAAAGCATGATTTGTTAGTACTGTAACGTTTCAAACAAACAGATTAGTCCATGGTGGTAACCTGATCTGAGTAAGACATTTTTGTAAGTCCTTCATATGAAGTCATAGCCAACATGTTTGATACTTTAGAAATGTTGACTCACATAAAAAAAAAACCCCAACAAGCAAACAGCTGGCAGCTTGTGCAAATTATGTGCTGGCTCTATTAAATATCAGTATTATTCTGCTGATGTTGTGCAGGACTATGTGACTATCATCCTATTGTACAACAGCATTTTCGGGAAGAAATTGTGATGAACATGGAGGAAAGAACAATAACGACACACACCAAGAGTCATCTATACATAAACAGATTTTCCTATCTGCCCACCCCCACTTGTGATCCATCATCACTGTGGGGATATATTTAAATGACAATACTTTATGCTGTGCAATCACACAGCAGTCCTTTCTTTCTTTCTTTTTTATAAAGCACAGTAGCTTGGCTCAGGGACAGCACTGGTAATAGAGTCTGATGCCAACACAACCATGGGAAAGGTAAAGAAACTAAATGTTGTGGTTTTACAAAACTCCTGTTTTTGTGGCTTCTAACAGCACTCTGTAAAAAAGTGTCCGTGTGTGCCTGTTGCTTTTGCAGATCATTTTTTACGAAGACAGAAACTTCCAAGGGCGCTCTCATGAGTGCAGCAGCGACTGTGCCGATCTTCACACCTACTTCAACAGATGCAACTCCATCAGGGTGGAGAGTGGCTGCTTCATGGTGTATGAGAGGCCCAACTACATGGGCAATCAGTACTATCTGAGGAGAGGAGAGTACTCTGATAACCAGCGTATGATTGGCATTAATGACTGTGTCAGATCTTGCCGTATGATCCCACAGGTAGGTCATAATGACTTGCTTTAAGACTCTGTTATAACCCCATAATATCCATCAGGTTACCAGAAACCCATATTGGGTTACTGCTAAATGGGCAGATATTCAGAAACTATAAATTAATTTTAGCACCATAGAGTTTACTGAAAGCTCTTTTGCAAGATGTTAATAGACAAAAATATTATATTAAGGGACTAGTTTTTAAATCCTTATAGGTTACCCGGTCAACTCTTGCTTTTCAAAAATGTTTTAAGTAATTAAATGCATGTAAAGAAGGGCCTGATTGGGGAGATTATAAGAGTTTTTTTTTAATTTCTTTGCTAGCACCAGGGTTCCTACAGGATGAGGCTTTACGAGCGTGCTGACATGACCGGGCAGATGCATGAGCTGGTCGATGACTGTCCAAATGTCCAAGACCAACTCAGCATGTCTGATTTCAACTCCTGCAATGTGATGGACGGCCACTGGCTACTGTACGACCAACCTAACTACAAGGGCAGAGTGTACTACCTGAGGCCTGGAGAGTATCGGAGGTACAGTGACTGGGGAGGCATCAGCCCAAGGATCGGCTCCATCAGAAGAATCACTGACTTCAACTGAAGTCAAGCTTCATTTAAATGCATCTTTCAGTGACTTGAATTGTCTGTATTCCCAATAAACTTTAACTGCTTAATAAAACAAGCATCTTTTATTTCCATGTATCACTACAAAACTTCATTAATATTTTGCAAAGGACCCTTAAGATGGCAGATGAGTTTTTTCTTGCAATCAAATGTTACAGAATGGAAAATAAGTACTCTTTGGGGCCAGTGGTGAAACAATTTATCTACCAGCTTCTGGGTAACTGGGCACTATAGTTTAATCTCCTCTATGCTTAGGCATACCATGGCAAACAATACCTCTCCCAGTTGGTTGGCTCGATAGGATTAGCTGGTCTGCGGTGGGAGAATTTATCCATACGATTAGTGTTAAACACTACGCTGCACGGTGTAGGAGAGGAAACTGATCCTGGACACCTCTGACAACAAATGACAAAATATGGAATAAACAATGTAAGAATGAGATTGATCTGGCAAAGATGGTAACATAAGCACATGTTTTTTAAACAGTTTAAATATAATGTCAGACACATTACACTGTTATGATTGACAGTTGCTTTGAAACAGCTCACAAGGACCAAAAACATTCATTATGCTAAAGATTGTCTTAAAGATTTTAAACAAACAACAAAAAACGTAAAAGTTAAACAAAATTTATCTGGAAAATAAGTATAATATAAACTTTAACTTTTTTAGTGATTGATAAACTACACTGCTAAGTGATATTAAATACAGAAACCGTAACATTTTCACATAAGTCTTACATTTGAAGAGAGAGGGAGAGGAAAAAAAGGCTCAAATCAAGGTGAAATTTACTATTGCACAGTTTTCAGCATAACAAAATGTTATAAGTAATTAATTATATTTGACTAGTGGCTGGTGGTAATACCAAGAAATAAAAATAATAGGAGTTATGTGTCCAGGTCCATTTCTCCTGTAGGGGGAGTCTTCAGAAAGTCAAATTACTGTGAGTAAGTAATCGTGAAAGTCCTAAATCATTTAAAAATAGTGAATTTTACATTGCTTAACATACAGTAAACTGTAAAAGTATATACAAAACTTCTGTTATCTTCTATGTCACATGAAGACTGGCAGCACAGTATACACACGCTTGTTTATTTGCATATGGTAGGGTTGCTCAGGTAGAGGGAGAGTAAATGGCTTCCTGCTCTGTTACACAACATATTTAATGCCAAAGCCCTGTTCCATATTGTTCTGCAGCTATTGTCCACTGGATGTGTGGATACCATACTAGTCTTTTCCTTTGTCCATGCATGTCAAAACCAAACCAGTTAATTTATCCTTTTTTTCAAATACAGATCCATATTTCTCACCCAATGTTGGGCTCTAACAAAAAGGTAAACATGTGCTAGTAGCCTTCAATTATAACTATGAGATAATTTGAATAACAATGCATTTGTTTGTCGCAAGGTAGTATAAAAAGCCCTGAAAACATGGGGAATCTCTCCAACGGAGACCATGGGCAAGGTAAGTACTGGTTTTGTCTCTCTCTGCTCACATTGAATGTTAGTTAAATTTGTTGGTGGTCTTTTACACTTTTTTTTTTTGCTGGAAAGTCTTAACTGAGCAGTTGAAGCTACGACTCTTTTATTTTTCATTAGATTATCTTTTACGAGGACAAGAACTTCCAGGGTCGCTCCTATGAGTGCAGTAATGACTGCACAGACCTTCACTTGTACTTCAGCCGCTGCAACTCCATCAGGGTAGAGAGTGGCTGCTTTATGATCTATGAGCGCCCTAACTTCATGGGCCACCAGTATTTCATGAGGAGGGGAGAGTATCCTGACTACCAGAGGTGGATGGGCTTCAGCAGCTGTATCCGCTCCTGTAGGATGATTCCAGTGGTAAGACAGACATAACGCTGAAAAATACACCTAGACATAATGGTTTCACTGAAATATGGCAAAGGTTTGAACATGTTGCTGATTCTCTTCTGGCCCCACAGTATCGAGGTTCCTACAGATTGCGTATCTATGAGAAGCCTGACTTCAGTGGTCACATGATGGAGTTCATGGATGACTGTCCCTGTGTGTCTGACCGTTTCCATCACCGCCATGTCTACTCCAGTAATGTTATGAATGGCTACTGGATCTTCTACGAGTACCCCAACTACCGAGGCAGACAGTACTTCCTAAGACCCGGGGAGTACAGGAGGTACCGCGATTGGTGCGCCACCTGCGCCATTGTCGGCTCCTTCAGGAGAGTCACCGAATTTTAGCCATCAACTGAAACCTTGCTGTAAATATAAAGCACTTTGTTTATTAAAGATGTTGAATTTTTAACTCGTCTTGTGAATTTGTTTTGATTGAGTTGTTCAGCTTTGAAACTGTGATTGCTTTGTTGCGGGTACATAACGGGACCCATCAAAAGACTGGTAACATGTTGACTGTTTGGTCTGCAGATCCTGTACTTACTCTGTAGGTACTGTGAAGAACAATACCTACTTTTGTTTATTAAATTAGATGTAATTAAAAAAAACACCCTGGCCAGTCCAGCTGATCTTAAACAAATAAACTATACATCAAGTAGGCAACAACAAAATCATCTACAGCATTATTGTTTGGACTCACTTGTTGTACTTTCTGGAATAAAAGAAAGAATCTGTGTATAACACAATGATACATTAATTTCATGACTATCTGTCATATTCTACATACTAATACTAGGTATTTGTACCATTATTTCTTATCGACATTGCTGAATCCCTTATTATGTTGGTAATCATAAGTATTTATAAACTTAATAAAATAACTTCTTTTCTTATGTTTGAATTTTTATATTAATATTATTAACTTAATATTGTAATTTCTTTTGAAATCGCCCAAATTCCACTCTTTAGGTCAAAGTTAAACAAAGCCCTAATGTCAGTCAGGAGATATATGTTTCCAGATGTGATTTTCTTTTAGATTTTTCTTATCAAAGTTGTAGACCACATGGAGCAATCCTTCTTCAAAATCCCAGCTCACGATGTTCACGATGGCTCATCAGTATTTCTACTTACGACAAACTAGTTGAATTGAATTTGGAAGAACCGTCTAATATATACGTCTCACTTGAACAACTGTATAGTTATTATATAGCCTAGAACCCAATCATAACAACAGAGTCTTTTTTCAGGACTTCCTAATAAACTCAACTTTTCAAAATAAGGGAACTGAGTGTCTTTATATAATTTTAGTTACAGTGCAAGAAGAAGAGGCAGATCAGTGATAGAAATGAGTGTTTCTGATCCAAATTTGCAAAAACGTTTAAACAAATGCCTGCAAATGAAAAAGTAAATTAATGCAACTGAAATGAATTGGTGCAATATCACCATATTGCTAATGCTTTTTCTCCAGCCAGCTGCTGTTAAAGTATTGCAAAAAAGGAACAACCAGATGTTGCATGATGGAATTAGAGGAGTGACACATTTTTAATTTTAATTTCTTTAGAATTAAGCTGTGTGAATGCAAATTAAAGTATTCTCCATAGGTATATGTACATAAACTGTCTGAACTTTTAATATTGCATAAATCCATCTACTGCTAACCTACTTTTTAAACTTTTTTAGTAACTCATCAAAAGTAAGAATACTGAATAATTAGTTACTATATTTTATGAGATTAGAATGTTGATAGCTGTGTCTGTGTATCTTACTGTAGCTTGTGTATGGCCTTTCATCTCATGATTATTTATCCCACTTTAATCTTATAGTATAATAACATCCGTAAGAACTTAATAAAACATGCAGATTGTCCTTTAAATGAAGCTCAGTCTTTTAAGTTACGGAACATATTTCTTATTATCGAGAGTCCTGAAAGCCGGCAGTTAGTATATTTATTTCTTTGTATTAACGGAATCTTTCCACAGTTTGTCAGAAGTTTACCACAGATGTAGCTTGATGTCATGTTCTTTCCATCCCTGATTACTAACTGTATGTGAAGAGCCTTCTGACTCAAAATGGAACACACACAAAGCATATGCTTATAATAGACAATACGGATGACTGCTGCCAGAAATGTATGGATGGAGAACCATTGTTAGTCATTTATAGGCCCCGTTCAGCAAAAGTAATACTGCTAATTCATCAGCTTTGCACATTTGAATAACAACACATCATGGCCCCTGGGATTTTGTATAAAAAGGCCCTGGAATCATGGAGTTGGCAGAGCAAGTTGAACCATCCACTGGGAACAACCTTAACCACCATCATGGGCAAGGTAATGGGATGATTTTTACTGTAAAAGGAAGCAAAAATAATCTTCTTTAATCGATTTACTGATTTATCATTTTGTTTTTTCAGATCGTCTTCTACGAGGACAGGAACTTCCAGGGTCGCTCCTATGAGTGCACGAGCGACTGCTCTGACATGTCCTCCTACCTGAGCAGGTGCCAGTCCTGCAGGGTGGAGAGCGGCTGCTTCATGGTCTATGAGCGTCCCAACTACATGGGCATGCAGTTCTTCCTTAGGAGGGGCGAGTACCATGACATGCAGCGCATGATGAGCATGGGAATGATGTTTGATTCCATCAGATCCTGCAGAATGATCCCCTTTGTAAGACGTGCTTCACTTTTGCTACTATAATTTTGATTCATTATTAACTTTTAAAATGCGCCTTAGTAATCATACTTACATTTTCTCTACATTTAATTACAGCACAGAGGCCAGTTCAGGATGAGGATCTATGAGAGGGAGAACTTCGGTGGTCAGATGTACGAGCTGATGGACGACTGCGACAGCATCATGGACCGCTACCGCATGTCCGACTGCATGTCCTGCAACGTGATGGATGGCCACTGGCTGATGTACGAGCAAGCCCACTACAGAGGCAGGATGATGTACATGAGGCCCGGAGAGTACAGGAGCTTCAGGGACATGGGCATGAGCGGGATGAGGTTCATGAGCATGAGGCGTATCACTGATATGTGCTAGACTTCTGTATTTGACTTCAGTAAATAAAAGCAATGTGTACTTCATAACCACATTTGTCACATGCACTTTCTTTATCTTGCTACATTTTTTATGTAGCTACATCTATGTACCTAACTGCAAGAAAGCATTCCCTAACTATACCCCAAATTCCGTGTTACTCAATAACTAAATATATACATAATTATCAGGTTCAACTTAAAAAATAATAAGAACGATCAGCAGTTTCATAGCAAAGTCAAGACAGCTTCCATTCAGTAAATGATGAGGCTAAGTCTATAGAACAACCCTAGGCTTTTGCGTTTAGCCATCCTCAGTTAGCATACGAACTTTTATTCTGGAACTAAAGACTATAACAACTAGGACAAATAAGACTGTAAATACAACAACAGCATAAGCATTCAAATCTGCAATAACTGACCTACGAAGCTCAGATACAGTAATGTTGTTAAAACTGATGTATTAGCCCAGAACGTGACTTAATATTTCACTTCATCATGCATTGTCAATATTTTTCCAAAAATGTACTTTTTTGGATTATAAATATTATATTTAATTAAAAACTGAACAACTAAACAACTAATCAAAATATCTACACTCTTGTTTGTAGCACCAAAGAAAAATACACCTAATTTACCCATTTTTCATTGAACACACACACACAAAGGAGGAGGAGGAGAAGAAATATATAGATAGAAATATATAGAGGTCTATTGAGAATAAACAAATTTTTTTCGATTTTCGATTTTTTCCCCCGTTTTTTTCCTATTGAAAAACACCAAAATAATTATTTGCCTAATTAGCCTAATTTAGCAAAATAAACTATATTAATATTTACGTTTTATTTTATTAAAATAAAAAAATAAAAATGATCTAATAAAAAAGTAAATTCAATAGCTTTTCTTTAATTGTTTAATTTGGTAAAATGAAAACAAACAAACAAACAAACAAGGAATATCACAGATCTAGGTCGACTCAAACACAGGACTCAATATCAAGTTCAGTGCATTTATTTACAGTGAATAATGCGTAACACAGAAGATCAACAGTAGCGATGGTCCCAGTCCCCTCAGGCAAGGTTTTCCACAGAGCCACACTTTCCCACAGATTCTCTCTACAGATCACCAACACAGGTTTCTCTGGGAGGATCACAAGTTCACAGGGAAACAATGAGTGAGATTCTTCCTTGGAGGAAAGTAGGAACATGTACAGAAGCTGTAAAACAAACCAGCGAGGACTGAAGGTCAGCCACCACTGCCTTAAAAAGTTGTCACAACAACGACATCAGGAGCAACTGTGAGACTGAGTGAGACACACACACACACACACACACAGACGCACACACACACACACATAGACAGAGGAGAGGTAGAGTGCTTATAAGAGAGAGATAGATAGAAAGTAGTGAGCCAACTGGAGAGGACAAAGGGAACATGACAGTAACATCAAACGAAGATCTTTTTGTAATGCAAAAATAATTTCAAATTTTGATTTATCTGACCTCTAACAGAGGAAATTTTCAATTTGCTTCAGTCCATTTTAATCAGCTTTCAGTGTTTTTCCTGATGATATGTTTCATTAACCTATATTTGCGGATGGCACAGCAAACTGTGCTCAGAGACAATGATTTCTGGAAGAGTTCCTGAGCCCATACAGTGCATTTCCATGAAGCTGCCTGAAGGTCACACGTTGCACAACTACACACAACCTTTTGATGATATACTGCACATCACGATGACATATTAAAAACTCATATACTCAACTCTGCTGAACCCGTAAATGCATTTTATGAATAGCATGTCCTATATATGTGACTATGTGTTATAACCTGCCAGCTTTAATTTAATTAAATTGTAATTATTCTAACTAGAAGGGAAACAGCATATGCTATTGAAAAATATTAAAGAATTAGTTGCCATTTATTCTGTATGCTGCTTTTTATGCATACATTTCCTCATATTCAAAATTACATTGGCACAATTAATAAATTATGTGTAATTTAAATTGTTGTGCCTTTTTACAGGTCGTTGCATGAATAAAAAGGCAAATGTTGCAGAACAGAAGGACTGCATTCACATATTCTGCATTTCTAATATTGCGGTGTATTTAATGTATTTATAATTTGCCTAAATGTAACCATTTACTGTGGTTACATTTACAGATATCAATAAAAATGGTGATATGCTGTCATCTGGTGGTGTGCAGCATAGTGACCCTAAAGGTTTGCTGTTAAACTGAATACACAGCATAGCACTTAAAAGTTAGCTGTTGCTAATTTATACAAAAATGTAGCCTATATTTGCGTGTCTTATTTTGGTTTGTTGTGCAAGTTTCCGATCACTCAGTGACAAATTCAATTAAAAGAGAATTATTAGATTTTTATTTAAAATCATGCTTTTATACACTGGTGCTCTAATAACAGGAATCCATGATGCGCCTCATGCTATTGAACCTCATCCCGCTCATTCCCATCTCCCTGAAGCTCCTGTACTCTCCGGGCCTCAGGTACATCATCCTGCCTCTGTAGTGGGGCTGCTCGTACATCAGCCAGTGGCCATCCATCACGTTGCACGACTGGCAGTCGGACATGCGGTAGCGATCCATCATGTTCTCGCAGTCGTCCATCAGTTCGTACATCTGACCTCCGAAGTTCTCCCTCTCATAGATCCTCATCCTGAACTGGCCTCTGTGCTGTAAATTGAAATGAATAACAATGAATCAAAGAGATCTCGTTAATATGCTTTCGCCAGGTTCAGCATCTTACACCATATGTCAAATATTAGAAGGAGTTTTCAATTTACAGTACCATGGGGATCATGCGGCAGGACCTAATGCAATCACTCATGCCCATACGCTGGTAGTCAGAGTACTCTCCCCTCCTGACAAAGAACTGATTTCCCATGTAGTTGGTACGGTCGTAGACCATGAAGCAGCCGCTCTCCACCCTGCAGGAGTGGCACCTGCTCAGGTAGGAGGACATGTCAGCACAGTCGCTGCTGGTCTCATAGGAACGACCCTGGAAGTTCCTGTCCTCATAGAAGATGATCTGAAATTGAAAAAAAGAGAAAAAACAAGGACTATTTGATATCGTACTTTTTGCATCGCATCCACATTTGTTCAGCATCCAATCAAATGCAAAAAATCCGAACAATGAAATAGCCAAAGCTGCACACACCTTTCCCATGGTCATGGTTTCAGTTAGGACTCTTTAGGCTCAGAAGGACTGCACAGTTTTCACGACATCCCACGAGTTGCTTTTATACCTGACCTCACGCCGAAAGATACATGACCCCATTGTTCAAATTCCTGACAGAGCAACATGGAGCAGAGGCCCCCCGTGTACGTTTCAATTCAAAGGGACCTTCAACGGATCGTGATTTGCAGGGGTTGCATTTGTGAGAAGAGGCCCCGCTGTGTATTGTCTTTGCAGCTGAATAACAGAGAGAGCGTGTTTTCCACAAACATAGCATTCTTTGAAGGCCTCATTAAAGTTTTCATCTCTAATGTTTCACAGGTGAAAGAACATTCTGTTTTTTTGTTCTTTTTGCCAAAATTAGCCAAAAACCAAATCTTTAAAATCTGTTAAAATTTAATTGGACTCAATAGAGGATTGAATCAATTCATTAAAACTGAGTAAACCTATAAAACCTATAAGGGACAGATAATCTACTGATATGTTAGTCTAAATATGTCTCCATCAAGTATTTTTTGGCCCTCATTTAGTTTAATGTAATGAATGAGATGTTGCCAATGAATTTCATGGATATCATGGTGATTTATTCATGAAGCTAATCCTTACATAATTTGTAGATGATATTCAAGCCCTTTCATAACAAGTGTACTGCAGGTGATTTCTTCTTTTTTAACCCATTAACTTGAATACTGGAGTTATATGCATGGCTGTGTGATTGACATGTCTCTTGACACTATTAGCTGTAGACAATGGCTGTTGTCTGAACTGGACCTCTCAACTGCATTTGTTTTGTTGGTGTCTTCTGGAGCTTTTTTAATGGAATTACTTGGCAAATGTTTTCATGTGATGTACAGTATGGTCTCACTTCCATTAAATGTGGGCATTTTGATGAGGGAAGTTATAGTGCTTTATTAGGCTGTTAGCACTGAGTAGCAGATAACTGCTGCTGTGACTTGGAGCTATATAAATAAAATTGAACTGAACTGAAATTGAATTATTTGTACAGCATGCTAACCAGGCTTTTCCACATTTCTACCTGGCTTAGGATTCCACTCTGTCATCCAAACCTGGTCACTTTTGGCTCCCCAAGCAAGCAAGCAAGCAAACAAACAAACAAACAAACATTGGCCAAAACATTAGCACTAACGTCTTAAAATGTGTTCCAAAACCAGTGGGTGACCTCAAAGTGGAAATGTTAATGTTTTATAGCTGATGAAATGTTTTATTTGTTAATGAAATTGTCATTGACAAATTAACAGTGGATGTCCATGCAGTCCTCCCATGACTTTCCTTCATATGTTTGTATGAGAAAAAAAAGACTTTTTCTATATTACTGTAATTTCTCACATAAAAACAATACACTGGGTATAGATGTAGGTTGTTACGATCTGGAGTTATACTCTTTGACTTAAGCCATTAAAACAATAAATCAAAATCTCTAAAAATCAAAGTAAGATAGTAAGATCCTCGGTGAGGTAGAGTAACTATTGCTTTCTTCTTTTAAGGTTTCCTAGCTTTAAATTCTACATATTTTAGTTTTCTTTACAGTTTAACACATTTCCAGCTGCTGTTTTCTTATGAGATTATTTCTGACTTATAATAATAATTTTTAGACAACAACAAGCATTGTTTGCCTTTTTCAGGCAGTCTGATACAGATGGGTCAGATATAAGTGTTCGCTCTCGGATATGATGTGAAAAACAAGGTTTGTTATAAGGCCAATGGTGATACATGGCCATATAACTGGATCAGAACTAGATTGTATTTTCTTCTGAAAGTGACAAGAATGACCGAAACAGTGCTCTTACTGTGAATATTTATTGGAAGAAATCTGATGTCGCAAGTCGCAAGAAAAACATCTTTCATTTTTTGATGTGAAAAATACTTTCGTGCAACAACCTTTGGCTTTTAATTGGAGTCACAAAGACCAAGTTTCCTTTTTGATGGTCACGTCAAAACAAATAACTAACTTCTGAGTCAACTGATGCTATCAAATGAATATGTGTACAGACTTGAATATTGCCATTATATTAAAAGTGCAGTACAAGGAAAGAGAAGGACATTTTTTTCACATGCCACAAATCTGTGTTAGCACATGTTGATGGAGTCCGTTATGTTAAGGTAGAATGAACGCTTCATGGACTGTGCCTTTAAGAACTGATCAGTCACTACATTATATGCTACAAAACAAATCAGGCATAATTAAATAACTATATGAGTCTAACTGAAAATGTTCAAAGATACTTGAAAATATTCTTAATCACTTTTTAAAAATCATCAATAACTCCAACCATATTTACAATAATCTTCAGAAGAGACGAGGTCGCCTGGAAAACCTGGAAGATGTATGTATATTTGAATAATGCCTAGGAGAAAATAATGATGGGGAGCAAGACTTTACCAAATCTTATTTTCTACTGTTTATTTCAATTTTGGAATCACATAACACAATGTAAAAGGATAGTTAAATCACATTAATTGATTACCACTATTACAAATTGTGTATGCCATCTGGTGCATGAAAATTCTTTTATTTCTTTACGAGATTAAAATGTATTTGTTGTTAACAGGATTCATTGATGCGTCTGATGGAGCTGAATCTCATTCCGTCATATCCCATGTCCCTGAAGCTCCTGTACTCTCCGGGCCTCAGGTACATCATCCTGCCTCTGTAGTGGGGCTGCTCGTACATCAGCCAGTGGCCATCCATCACGTTGCAGGACTGGCAGTCGGACATGCGGTAGCGGTCTTGGAAGTTGTCGCAGTCGTCCATGAGCTCATACATCTGACCTCCGAAGTTCTCCCTCTCATATATCCTTACTCTGTAGGACCCTTTGTGCTGTTAATATTACAATGTAAGGATGAATTATTTTATATAATAATCTTAGCAATAAACCTTATTTATAAAGTATTCTTTAAACCAAGTTACAAAGTGCTTCAAAGAAAGAAATTGAAAAGAGAGACATAAAAAAATTTCCTAAAAGTTTTAAAATAGTGCTTCAAGAAAATATTTAAGTTGCTATTCTGATTTCAATGGACGAACTGTCCCACAGTGTGAGAGAGTTAATGACAGAGGCCCCAAACCAGCTAAGCCTTATTACCAATTTAAGGAACCCAGACCAGCGTATGTAAGAGACGAAGGTTTTGATATACTATTCATTCTGTGAACTATGTTGATGGACATTTTGCAAAAGCCATATCACATATGACACATATGTTATTATTATTATTAGGCCGTATTAGTTTATATATGAAAGTTTAGCAATCTCGGTACTGTACCATGGGGATCATACGACAGGATCTGATGCAATCGCTGAAACCTATCATACGTTGGTAGTCTGAGTACTCGCCCCTCCTCATGAAATACTGGTTTCCGATGAAGTTTGGGCGGTCGTAGACCATGAAGCAGCCGCTCTCCACCCTGCAGGAGTGACACCTGCTCAGGTGAGAGGACATATCAGCACAGTCGCTGCTGGTCTCATAGGAGCGACCCTGGAAGTTCTTGTCCTCGTAGAAGATGATCTGGATCCAACAGACGAGGCAGAATTCAGTAAACATTTTAAAATCATAGCTTTTGTTTTAGGTCAGAAAGATAAAAATTTTGATCTATTTTCTCTAATACACGTACCTTGCCGTGCATCGTGGCTGATAGACTGAATGACGCTATAGCAATCCTATCCCAGATTTAAGCCTTTTTTATAGCTAACGTGACATCCAGACAGTTGATGTCACCATTGTATGGAAACCATGAGTCAGCAGCATCCAATGTTAGTCCCTCTGTGAATGCTGATGGCAAAGGGTTGTTATGCATCCTCTGACAGGCTCTATTATTCTAGATCAAAAGAGTTTCTTTGTGATTACCTTGAAAATGATTTAGTGTTTTTATTTTGTGGTGATATACTCAAAAAGTAGTAGAGCCGTATTTAAATGTAGTTATTTGTGCTAGTACCACAAATGCTGTTGTTAAACTGATACTACACCCTGAATGTATGTAAATGGTAATGCAATGGTGCTTAAGCTAATTTATAAAGGTTCATGTTTTTTTTTTTTTTATCTATACTGTAGCAAATAATTGGTTGATGTTAGACACATACACACATGCTTACTTATAACAAGGTGGTGCTTTTCTTTGGTTTGTATTTAACATTCATTTCAGGCGTAATCTGAAGGTATTATGTGGCATACTATAATATAACATTTCAGTGAAAGTTTAAGTGGAAAAAACGATTAAATTAAATATTATATTTACTTTGTTTGGGGTTTTAAGTTAACACTGCTTAATAACTTACTGATCTGCAATAAAGAGGTTTTTAATCAAAACTAGACTTTGACGTGGTTTAATAGAACAACAATATTTAATGTGTGCTGTGTATAATACTGGGATTAGTTTATAAAACTGTGGCACACTTTTTGATTATTTATAGAGAATTAAATTTTTCCCCCAAGTTCATGTGGTGTATTTATTATTTTATTAAGTTGATGGTGATGGTGTGTGTCTCTAGAGAATAATGTAACCATTTCATTGTGTTTTTCCCCTTTCAAACCCCTTTAATGATCGTTTATTCACTATATTAGAGGAGATAATAAAGAACAACAGAAAAAGTCACTGATGTAAGATTTTGTCTTTATCTTTTATTTTTTGTGAATTTGTTTAGCACATGTCCATGATGCGCCTCATGCTCATGAACCTCATCCCGCTCATTCCCATCTCCCTGAAGCTCCTGTACTCTCCGGGCCTCATGTACATCATCCTGCCTCTGTAGTGGGCTTGCTCGTACATCAGCCAGTGGCCATCCATCACGTGGCACGACTGGCAGTCGGACATGCGGTAGCGGTCCATGATGCTGTCGCAGTCGTCCATCAGCTCGTACATCTGACCACCAAAGTTCTCCCTCTCATAGATCCTCATCCTGAACTGGCCTCTGTACTGTTAGAGAGAATGGAAAAATAATGTGTTATGGAGTTTGCACTTGTACTAGAAACAGGATTTCATGCTGCATTCTACCTACCATGGGGATCATACGGCAAGACCTGATACCACCGCTCATGCCCATCATGCTCATGTAGTCAGCGTACTCGCCCCTCCTCATGAAATACTGGTTTCCCATGTAGTTGGGGCGGTCATAGACCATGAAGCAGCCGCTCTCCACCCTGCAGGAGTGACACCTGCTCAGGTAGGAGGACATGTCGGCGCAATCGCTCATGCACTCATAGGAGCGACCCTGGAAGTTCCTGTCCTCGTAGAAGATGATCTGGAAAAAAGGAGTGCATTAGTTCATTTAGAGTTCACCGAAATAATACGATCTATATTCTGTATGCTCTACAACATCAGTGCATATGACGTTCATGACGTTCATAAGCTCACCTTGCCCATGCTCATGTCAGTGGTGGACATACTTAATGATGAGCTGCTGCTGTTGCTACTGCTACTGCTGCACTGCTGTCCTCTTTGGTTTAACCCTTGCTTTTATACCTGACCAAACCCTACAGAGTCAGTGGGCCCCCATTGTTTAAACCCCTGACCCAGCAACATGGTATAGAGAGCTGTACCAGCATGCGGTACTGTGTCATATAATCACATGATTGGGCAAGCGAAGACTTTAGAAATTTGACCTTTTGACGAGTAACACAAAGCCTCTATTCTCAGCTCTAAGGTTGTCGTGCCCATTTAGATGCATTAAACCAGAGACCTTCAATCAGAGTAACATAAAAATAATTGATTAAGGTTTTGTAAAGTAGAAAGAACTCACAGTGCATGCTAATGGAATGTAGATGTTTATTGCACATTTTTTTCTGGACATAAGTTAAAATCAGCAACTCAGAAACTGAAAAACATTTTGTAGAATTTGCACTATTAATTGTCATCATCATGATCATTTATTTGGAGGATTATAGATATATTCAGTTTTAGCATGGTTTATGTGTCTGTTTTTAACATTATGTTTGCATAATTTTGCAGTGTTCGATTCTTGTAGTATCTGATTTGATTGCCTTCTTAAATAATATAAATATTTCTCAAATTGATAATTGTATTTTACTCTGTAAAAAGGCTAAATCTAAATACTCTGTATTTAGATTTAGCCTTTTAGAACCTTTTGGCTCTTTATTTATGAATTGAGCTTATGGCAACCATTGTCTTTTCTTGCACCAAATAATAAATAAAAATAATAATACAAGTGGAAACAGATGGCACAATCAGTATTTTCTTAATATGCAACATGTTAGAATTAACTTTCACAGTACAACAATCTAAATAAATGTCTGATTTTTTTTAAGTGTCTTGTTTTTAACTTCAGGAGTAAAACCACAATGACCAATTATCCAAACACAGTAAATAATGACTCACTGTCTGTATTGTTCCTGATGCAAACAGAGTCATTGTTAAAAACTGAATAATTTCTGGGATTGTTTATATTAGACACATCACCTTTAAAACGAAAAAACAAACAAACCCCAATACATGTATATGATGGCAACAAATTTTTTATTAAGAAATATACAACATGTCACAGTATTTACAACTTCATTATAGGGTGTAGGTCTGAGTCACTTCAACCGTATCCTCAAGCAATTTTTAAGCACTTGTAGCTTGTAGCTAAATACTGGACAGATAGTTTCAGAATTCATTTAGTGATTAAAAATAAGAAAATAAGAATAAAAGAAACGTAAACTATTAATGATGCATAAAACCAAATTTTAAGCTAAAAAATTTAACCTAGATTAGCATCATCAGATGTTTTTATGACCAAGTTAGTGTCAGTCAGATGACACTTACACATGACATAAACAGAAAACATGTTACTTTGACAATTGTTTGAAAATTCCCTTATTTTGATTTTATCTTTCAGTTTTTGAAAATGCTAATTGGTATTCTATTCAAGATCACACTTTATATTATCAGGTATCATCAGCTGAATACAATTTAGAATCAATATTTGCTTGCTATTGTGTTTGTTGCAGATAAAATTATAAAACTTCAAATATTTTCAGTATATATATGTATCACAACAATGTATCATTTTTTTCATGATGAGTTAATTAATAATCTCGACAAAGGTCAAAGTACTGTAAAATTATTTTATTTAGTGGCATTGGACAGTGAACATTTAGTAACAGGAGTCCATGATGCGCCTCATGCTCATGAACCTCATCCCGCTCATTCCCATCTCCCTGAAGCTCCTGTACTCTCCGGGCCTCATGTACATCATCCTGCCTCTGTAGTGGGGCTGCTCGTACATCAGCCAGTGGCCATCCATCACGTTGCAGGACATGCAGTCGGACATGCGGTAGCGGTCCATGATGCTGTCGCAGTCGTCCATCAGCTCGTACATCTGACCACCGAAGTTCTCCCTCTCATAGATCCTCATCCTGAACTGGCCTCTGTACTGTAGGGGAAACAGTTCACAACAAAGAATTTGAATATATAATTCAAGCCTATCTGGAGGAAAATGATATCCACAGCACAGCTTTCCTACCATGTGGATCATACGGCAAGACCTGATGCAGTCTGACATGCCCATCATGCTCATGTAGTCAGCGTACTCGCCCCTCCTCATGAAATACTGGTTTCCCATGTAGTTGGGGCGGTCATAGACCATGAAGCAGCCGCTCTCCACCCTGCAGGAGTGACACCTGCTCAGGTAGGAGGTCATGTCAGAGCAGTCGCTCATGCACTCATAGGAGCGACCCTGGAAGTTCCTGTCCTCGTAGAAGATGATCTGAAAAACAGCAAAATAAAATCCTTCTTTAAAAAGCAGCAGTTATTTGGAAGCAGTAATCACTGTTGATTAAAAAAGAAAGAAATCTGTACCTTGCCCCTCATGTTCATGCCAGTGTTGCTCATGTTGCCTGCAAGTGAGTAGTTACTCCTGTTCTGTCCTGTTCTCTACCTGGTTTAACCCTTTTCTTTTATACCTGACCAAACGTAAAGAAACCCCTCCCCTACACCAGAGAACCCATTACTCAGCAACTTGCTAGTGAGGCCCACAGAAAGCAAAGGTTAGGTCCATTTTTTTTATAGACACTGGGCACCAGCAGTCTTTAGAAAGGCCTTTTCTCTTTTTACAGAATGCATTTTCAACCGTGCTTGTGAAATGTGAATAGGTTGGCCCATGTAATTGTTAAGAATTGTGTTTATGACCCGTGTCACACATAAACTGTCAAAACTGGGTGTTTGAATTGTTTTTCACGGTGAACATGCTTGTTTCCACTGTAGAATATGAAAAATAAATTGACTGTAGCAACAAGACATTTTAAATTAGTTGCTGATACATTTACATACAACTACATCGTACTCCATCAGAAATTGTTTATATTGTATTTTGGTTATAAATCCTCAAACGGATAAAGAGGAGGAAGAATACATCAACAAAATATTGACTGTGTTAGACAAATGCAAGTATGATATCATGTAACTGTGAGATTAGTGTTAATTACAGAGTGTTTGTTTGATGTTTTTGATCGTTTGACCTTTGGGTAGGTGATGACCCCACCTTAACACTAACTCTAACTGTACAATGTGTGATGTTTCTTTTTATTAAATTATTCTCCCAGTCTTAGTCAAGGGCACAAAGAAAACACCACAAACTTTACCCCCAAAAAGTCAGTTTTGGCTTTCTCCAAAATAAAGGAGAGATTTTTTACCTATGGCTTAATGTTTGTTATACCCTTACCATAACTAAAGAAGCCGTGTACAATTTTGCCTTCATTCTGTAAAAACTGAAGCTGTTTTATCCCTCACTTATAACAACATGGACGTTATTTGGAGTTGTGGTTGCTCGTTTTCCTTTTGTTTGCTTTGTTCATTTGTCTCTTTTAATTCTATTTTTTTATACTTTTTCAACATGTTCAAAATAAAGATTCAATCAATCAATCAATCAAAACCTTTTGACGAGTAACACAAAGCCTCTATTCTCAGCTCTAAGGTTGTCGTGCCCATTTAGATGCATTAAACCAGAGACCTTCAATCAGAGTAACATAAAAATAATTGATTAAGGTTTTGTAAAGTAGAAAGAACTCACAGTGCATGCTAATGGAATGTAGATGTTTATTGCACATTTTTTTCTGGACATAAGTTAAAATCAGCAACTCAGAAACTGAAAAACATTTTGTAGAATTTGCACTATTAATTGTCATCATCATGATCATTTATTTGGAGGATTATAGATATATTCAGTTTTAGCATGGTTTATGTGTCTGTTTTTAACATTATGTTTGCATAATTTTGCAGTGTTCGATTCTTGTAGTATCTTTTGACGAGTAACACAAAGCCTCTATTCTCAGCTCTAAGGTTGTCGTGCCCATTTAGATGCATTAAACCAGAGACCTTCAATCAGAGTAACATAAGGAAGATGTCAGGAGAGGAAGATGTCAACTCCACGGAGCATCAAGTGGTTACCTTTCTACGGTCCAAAGGTGTGGAAGTGGATTATAACAACATTGAGGCTTGCCACCCTCTACCCCGAAAAAATGACAGTAACAAACCAGCCATCATTGTGAGATTTGCAATCAGAAAACAGAAAACAGCACTGTTAAAACAAGGAAGGAAACTGAAAGGATCCGATGTCTTCATGAACGAACATCTGATAAAAAGAAATGCGGACATTGCCAGGAAAGCACGTTACTTGAAGAAACAGGGAAAAATTCAAAATACATGGACCACCAACTGCAAAGTATTCATTAAACTCAATGGAACACCGGAACAAGCCAAAGTGTTGGTCATCAGAAATATGGAAGAGCTGGACAAATACTGAGGTCAACTTACTCTGGAGGTATGAATACACATGTGACGTGACACACAACACAACACATGGCACAGTCCAAAAGAACTTCATCTGCATCCGGCAACAATATCAACATAACTCATTGGAATTCTCTTTATGATAATCTGGAACTGAGAACATTTCGATACACAGACCATAATGTTCTAGACTTAGAAAAGGATATAGACCCGGAAAATAATTTCTTCTACAACATCAGCTGTAACTGCTGCTACTTCACTGATGAACAGTTTAAGCACACCATCAACACGGAAAGCTAATTATCAATAATCCATTTTAATAGCAGAAGTCTGTATGCCAACTTCAACAATATAAAGGAATATCTAAATGAGTTGACAAATCCATTTGGAATTATTGCCATTTCTGAAACATGGATCAATGCGGAGAAAGGAATGGACTTTGGACTGGAGGGATATGAAGTGAATTTTGTAAATAGAAGGAACAAGAGTGGAGGGGGAGTAGCTGTGTATGTGGATAAAAACCTAAACTACAAGGTGGTAGAAAGTATGACAACTGTAATTGATAATTTACTAGAATGTATAACAATTGAAATTTATAAGGAAAAAGAAAAAAATGTAATAATTAGCTGTATATATAGAACACCTGGCTCTAGTATTCAAGTATTTAATGACTTCATAGAGGAAATATTCTCTAAAACAAATCAAAAAGTTATGTTTATCTGTGGTGATTTTAATATTGACCTGTTGAATCCAAAAAAGCATAAAATGACCGACGAATTCCTAAACACTATGTACAGTTTGAGTTTACATCCTAAAATAACCAGGCCTAGCAGAATTACACCACATTGTGCCACCTTACTTGACAATATTTTCACTAACAATATGGAAAACAACATTGTGAGCGGAATATTAATTAATGACATCAGTGATCACCTACCAGTTTTTGCAGTTTATGACACTAATTATAAGAAAAATCAGCATGAAGAACAACTGAGATACAGACGTGTAAGGACGGAAGAAACGATGACTGCATTTAAGAACGATCTATTAAATCAGGACTGGGACAAGGTGTACAAAGAAGCTGATATTGATATTGCATATGGCATATTTTTAAGAATATTCATGGAGTTGTACGATAAAAACTGTCCAACAATAAAATACAACAGAAAGCACAAATATTCAGATAGACCATGGCTCACTAAGGGTTTACAAAATGCATGTAAAAAGAAAAATACACTCTATAGGGAATACCTAAAACAAAGAACAAAAGAAGCTGAAAATAAATATAAAAAATACAAAAATAAGTTGACCAATATTATACGTGTATGTAGAAAGGAGTATTATAGTAAAATATTGAACAACAATAAACATAATATGAAAGGAATATGGGATGTTTTAAACGGTATCATTAAAAATAATTCTGGACAACAAAGTTATCCACAATACTTTATCGATAATGGCAATATTATGGAAAACACTGCTGATAAGGTCAACAGCTTTAATCATTATTTTGTAAATATTGGACCAAAACTGGCAGAACAAATTCCTGAGTCACTGCCATCAGTAGAATGTAGTGAAAACCTGATTGATAGGAACCCTAACTCAATGTTCCTCACATCAGTGGAGGAAAAAGAAATAATTGACATTGTACACATGTGTAAATATAAAACATCCACTGATTGTAATGATATTGACATGAAAATCGTCAAGAAGGTGATTGAAGGAATTGTAGGACCTCTAACATATATTTGCAACTTATCATTTCAGACGGGAAAAGTGCCAAACAAAATGAAAATAGCTAAAGTTGTGCCGCTGTATAAAACCGGGGATAGACGCCACTTCACAAATTACAGGCCTGTTTCTTTACTACCACAATTCTCCAAAATCCTAGAAAACCTGTTTAATAAACGATTAGACAAATTCTTAGATAAATATAAATTACTCTCTGACAGTCAATATGGATTCAGATCAAAAAGATCAACATCTCTGGCATTAATCGAATCAATTGAGGAGATTACGAATGCTATAGATCAGAAACAGTATGCAGCTGGAGTATTTCTGGATCTCAAGAAAGCATTCGACACAATCAATCATGACATATTAATTAATAAACTGGAACGGTATGGGATTAGGGGGGTTGTACTGCAATGGGTGAAAAATTATTTAAGTGACCGGAAACAATTTGTGAAGCTGGGTGTCCATTCCTCATCATGCTTGGACATTGCTTGTGGTGTTCCACAAGGCTCTGTACTGGGTCCAAAATTATTTATTATTTATATAAATGATATTTGTAAGGCATCTGATATATTAAAATTAGTATTATTTGCAGATGACACAAATATTTTTTGTTCTGGGGGGAATCTAAAGGAGCTGCTGGATACAATTACTTCAGAAATGTGCAAAATTAAAAAATGGTTTAACAGGAACAAACTATCGCTAAATCTAAGTAAAACTAAAATTATCTTATTTGGGAATTCCCTTAGAAATGCACAAGTGCAGATTCATGTAGATGGTGTGGAAATTGAAAGAGTACTTGAACATAAGTTTCTTGGTGTGATTATAGATGATAAATTAAACTGGAAGTCTCATATAAATCATATACATAACAAAATTTCAAGAAGTGTCTCAATCTTGAGTAAAGTAAAACACATTCTGGACCACAAATCACTCCACATTCTCTATTGTTCCCTGATTGCACCGTATTTGAATTACTGTGCAGAGGTTTGGGGCAATACTTACAAATGTTCGCTATCATCAATCTTTATATTACAAAAAAGGGCCATAAGGATAATCCATAAAACTGGTTACAGAGATCATACAAATCCACTATTCTTAAAATCAAAAATTCTAAAATTCACAGATCTGGTTCATTTTCTCACAGCACAAATTATATATAAAGCAATAAATAACCTGCTTCCTGACAATATTCTAAAAATGTTTTCTAAAAGGGAACGGGGATACAATTTGAGGGGGGAATTAAATTTAAAACATCCTCGTATCCGTACAACATTAAAAAGTTTTTGCATCTCTGTGTGTGGAGTGAAGCTGTGGAACAGACTAAGTAAAGATATGAAGCAATGTCCAAGCATGGCGCAGTTTAAAAAGCGGTTTAAGGATATGGTTTTTACAGGGTACAGGGAAAAGGTAGAGATTTGATAGGGTGTTCTTGTCTAATATTTTCATGTGTGTGCGCATGCACGGGTTTGTTGGTATGGGTATATATGTATGTGTATATGTATGTATATGTATGTATGTATGCATGTGTATATATATATATGTGTATATGTATATATGTATATGTATATATATGTATATATATATATGTGTATGTGTGTGTATGTATGTGTGTATATATATATGTATATATATATATATATGTATATATGTATATATATATATATATGTATATATATATATATATATATATTAAATATATATAAAATTGTAGGTTGTGTATCCTTCAGGTGTTAATAGGGTTATTGAAAATGTGTATATGTGCGTATGTGTGTATATACGTAGGTATGGATAGATAGAAACATATATGTGTATATATTAAAAAAAAAAAAAAAAAATTACACATAACATATAATGTAATTACAAGGAGGTATTTCTGTAGTCTATTGATACTAGATAGTGGAAAAGGGGTGGGATTAAATGAGCTTATGCTTCTTCCTGCTCCTTTTTGAACATGGACGTTATTTGGAGTTGTGGTTGCTCGTTTTCCTTTTGTTTGCTTTGTTCATTTGTCTCTTTTAATTCTATTTTTTTATACTTTTTCAACATGTTCAAAATAAAGATTCAATCAATCAATCAATCAAAACCTTTTGACGAGTAACACAAAGCCTCTATTCTCAGCTCTAAGGTTGTCGTGCCCATTTAGATGCATTAAACCAGAGACCTTCAATCAGAGTAACATAAAAATAATTGATTAAGGTTTTGTAAAGTAGAAAGAACTCACAGTGCATGCTAATGGAATGTAGATGTTTATTGCACATTTTTTTCTGGACATAAGTTAAAATCAGCAACTCAGAAACTGAAAAACATTTTGTAGAATTTGCACTATTAATTGTCATCATCATGATCATTTATTTGGAGGATTATAGATATATTCAGTTTTAGCATGGTTTATGTGTCTGTTTTTAACATTATGTTTGCATAATTTTGCAGTGTTCGATTCTTGTAGTATCTGATTTGATTGCCTTCTTAAATAATATAAATATTTCTCAAATTGATAATTGTATAAATACTCTGTATTTAGATTTAGCCTTTTAGAACCTTTTGGCTCTTTATTTATGAATTGAGCTTATGGCAACCATTGTCTTTTCTTGCACCAAATAATAAATAAAAATAATAATACAAGTGGAAACAGATGGCACAATCAGTATTTTCTTAATATGCAACATGTTAGAATTAACTTTCACAGTACAACAATCTAAATAAATGTCTGATTTTTTTTAAGTGTCTTGTTTTTAACTTCAGGAGTAAAACCACAATGACCAATTATCCAAACACAGTAAATAATGACTCACTGTCTGTATTGTTCCTGATGCAAACAGAGTCATTGTTAAAAACTGAATAATTTCTGGGATTGTTTATATTAGACACATCACCTTTAAAACGAAAAAACAAACAAACCCCAATACATGTATATGATGGCAACAAATTTTTTATTAAGAAATATACAACATGTCACAGTATTTACAACTTCATTATAGGGTGTAGGTCTGAGTCACTTCAACCGTATCCTCAAGCAATTTTTAAGCACTTGTAGCTTGTAGCTAAATACTGGACAGATAGTTTCAGAATTCATTTAGTGATTAAAAATAAGAAAATAAGAATAAAAGAAACTTAAACTATTAATGATGCATAAAACCAAATTTTAAGCTAAAAAATTTAACATAGATTAGCATCATCAGATGTTTTTATGACCAAGTTAGTGTCAGTCAGATGACACTTACACATGACATAAACTGTAATGGAGGAGGTCACTGTAAGTGGGATGGACTTGACCTCCTGACTATGACTGATGTAGATGATAAGGTGCTGACTCTAAGAATCCACAATCTCAACAGGGTTGTCCGATAAGAACAGATGGCATATCCACAAAATCCACTGCCACTCAGGTATCTGTCGTTCACTCATTTATTTAGCAAGAATCCGAAGCACACATCCATAATGTGAGTGAGGGGATTTAACAGACTGTAAAATGCTATATGCCGTGTGGTGAGTGATGGTGTGGTTTCTGTTGGAAAGAACATAAAAGTCTTCCATAATTAGGTGAACAGAGTGAATTAAATGTGTAATACAACAATACAAACAATACTGGATAGTGGAACATTCAACCAAAATAAGGGAGTGTCAACAAATGCTAATTTTACTATTTACATAAATCCTAACTAGGCACTTTACATTAGAGCTAACATGAGAAATTAGTGACGGTCCCTTAATGACCGCACGGCAGAGGCTGCTTCGCAGTAAACGGCAGTAACAATCGGTAAACAAAGTGTGCGCCAAGGATTAAACAAGGGAGGATAATGGCCGCAGCAAAGAACAAACACGATAAAACACAGAAACTTACAGTCTCATGGACGCACACCGCTAACAGCATTAGAGGAATGAAAATCCACACGGTGAGTAAAACTCTGCTGACTCTTCCCACCTGCAGCTCTGACCGAACTCTCTGCGTCGACATGTGCGTAATGATGAGGTAGAATTGTGTCTTCTGATTGGTGAAGAGAATGGGTTGCCTCACCGCTCATTGGCTAAACGGCAGCCGTATGCTGATATCTTACTCCGCAGATGCGGCTCCGTTCGTGAGTTCTGCGAACTGGCTGGCCTTTTGTACAGCCGCCCCCAACTTTGCGGAGCAAAGGTGCACTTCACTTAGGAAGGTCAGGCAGTAGACTCCGGTGGAAGAGCTGGAAGTCTGATAAGTCGTCCCACTGATCGTGTATATGTCTTGTCTCCAACCTGTATCTGAACGGTTCGAACCCTGCCATCTGCTCCAGGGATTACTTGGCTGACCTTACCAACTGGCCATAGGGCACGAGGGAGCTGCTGGTCCACAATGAGAACGATAGTGCCAACAGTCAACTCATCTCTTTCCTGCTGCCATTTGTGCCGCATCTGGAGTGAAGGTAGATAATTCCGGATGTAGTGGATCCAGAATTGATCCGCCAAGGCTTGACATTGTCTCCACCTACGACGGCTCAGGAGTTCGGCTTCTGGGTAGACGACCTGTGGCATACCGGAATCAGGCCGCCCCATCAACAACATGTTGGGAGTGATCGGATCAACGTCTGCTACGTCTGAGGAGACATAACCTAGCGGCTTAGAGTTGATGATGCTCTCTACCTCGCTGAGTATCGTCCTAAAGACTTCCTCGGTGACATGCTGCGAGCCGAGAATGGTATGCAGCGCAGACTTGATGGAACGAATCTCCCGTTCCCAGGAACCACCAAAATGTGGAGCCTGTGGACGGTTGAAACGAAAATGAATCTGCTGGCTGGCCAACTGTGACTTCAGAGCTGGGCCGAGTGCGTTGAAAGCCTCCTGGAGTTCAGAGCTACCACCTCTGAAGTTGGTACCTTGATCCGACAGCAGTTCGAAGGGCTTCCCACGTCTCGAGATGAAACGACGCAGTCCCATCAGGAATGAGTCAGTGTCCATGCTGGCAAGCAGATCAAGGTAGACTGCGTGGGTCGTTAGGCATTTGAAGATGATCCCCCACCGTTTCTCTGTACGCCGCCCCATCTTGACAAGGTATGGGCCAAAGCAATCCACCCCAGTTGAATAGAAGGCTGGGCGATGAAGTCTTAAACTGGATAATGGAAGGTCAGCCATCTTGGGAATGACCGGCTGGCTGCGCCACCTCCTGCATTCAGGACAGTTGTACTGGTGCTTCCGGACGGCCTCTCGTCCTCGAAGTATCCAGAATCTGCGCCGGAGCTCAGCAAAGACCCTCTCGGAGCCCGGGTGAGCAAGCTGGCGATCGCAATCCTGGACGATGAGCTTTGTGATAGGATGCTGAGGGTCAAGAACGACAGGATGCAAGATGTCTTGACTGAGGGTTTCACATCTGCGAAGCCGCCCCCCTACCCGAATCAGTTGAGCCTCTGGGTCATACTCAGGAGCTAAGGCAAGTAGGCGACTGCTGGCAGCTACCGGTTTGTGAGATGACAGCCGAACAAAATCTTCAGGGAAACTGTCTTCCTGTACCTTCCGGAGGAGTGCTAACTCCGCTTGCCTGTAATCCTCTGCCGTGGGTATCGAGTCAGCAGCTGTCCCATGGACAGCTCGAACGTAAGCTTCCAGCAAGATCTGGTAGCCACTGAAAGAACCAACATCAGGTAGATGTGGATCAGGTATTCTGGTGATGTTCCCACAGAAGCTCTCCTTCCGCAGCTCTGATGAATCATCAAGGGAAACGTGGTTCGGGAGCTCCGGGCAGTATGATGCCGCCTGCCAGAGAAAAGGTGGGCCCCGGCGCCACCGATGATGAGAGGTGAGCTGTGAGAGCCGTAATCCTCGAGTGATGTCGTCGGCAGGATTGTCGCCTGATCTGACATATCTCCACAGGCTCCCTTCAGTTAGCTCTTGAATATCTGCAACTCTAGAGCCCACAAAGATCTTGTAGCGGCAGGATTGGGACTGGAGCCAGTTCAGGACTGTAGTGGAGTCGGTCCAATAGACAATGCTTGAGATATGAAGGGTGAGTTCCCTCTTGAGGACGGCAGCAAGCTGGGCTCCCACATGAGCAGCACAGAGCTCCAACCTCGGAATGGACTGTTGACGGACGGGAGCAACTCGAGATCGGGCAGCTAGGAAGGCTACCTGGATTCCCCCCATATGATCTTCTGTCCGAAGGTAGGCTACAGCTCCATATGCCTTCTCAGATGCATCGGAGAAGATGTGGATGCTCTGCTTGCAAAGGGATGGGTCTGTCTCTGGCTGCACGTAACAACGTGGCAGGGAGACATCAGGGAGCTGAATCAATTCACTTTCCCATGCATGCCACAGCTGCAGCAGGTCGATTGGCAGATTTGGATCATCCCAGTCTCTCCTTTTCCTCCAGAGATGCTGCACCAGGATTTTGGCCCGAGTGGTGTAAGGAATGAGAAGGCCAAGCGGATCATACTGCTTGGCCAGAACCCGATAGATGTTGCGCATTGTGGGCTCCACCAACTGCTCAGTGTGCCGAATCTGATATCTGAGTTCGTCAGACTGACAGTGCCATTGCAGGCCCAGAGTCCGCTCTGGTACATCAGTCCCATCGGGGGAAAACCACAGTTCACTGCTCTGTGAGACTGATCCAGGTGGCATATGACTGATGAGTTCTGGGTAGTTGGAAGCCCACTGTCGTAATTCGAAGCCACCGGTGAGCAGCAACTGCTGGATTTTGTTAACCAGTTGCTGGGCTTCGGGAAATGATGCGAAGCTCTGGAGGAGATTGTCAACATAGAAACATTTCTCCACTGTGTGACGGGTATCCTCGCTGGGGCTGCTGTGATCCAGAACGTGCCGCTGCAGAGCATAGGTGGCACAGCAGGGACTGCATGTCGTCCCGAAAGGCAACACTTGCCATTCGTAAACCTCTGGTTGCCTCGTGCGATCCATATCTCTCCAGAGGAACCGGAGGAAGGGCTTGTCCTGAGTCAAGAGGTGGACCTGATGAAACATCCCCTTGATGTCACTGCTCACTGCAATGGGATACTCCCGGAAGCGAAGTAACACACCCAGGAGCGTCGAGCCCAGGGTAGGACCAGGTAGGAGATGCTGATTCAGGCTGTTACCATTGTGCACGAAAGAACAGTTGAAGACAACGCGATCCTTGCCATTATGCTGAACCATGTGGTGTGGTATGTACCAGGTGCTACCATCCATCTCCATGTCTGCGATGGTCAGTTTACTCACATAGCTTGCATCCACCAGCTTCTGAATTTCCTGGTTATAGGTGGCTGCTTGTACAGGCGTCTTCAGGAGGCGCTTCTCCGTAGCTCGCAGGTGACCCAAGACAGAGTCCTTAGTGGAATGAAGCGGGACTGGTTCTTCTTTCCACAGCAACGGGGTGGCATACCGGTTGATACCATCCACCTCCACTCTAATGGTCTTCTCCTCTAGCATCTTGACAGCCATGGTATCCTGTTTTGAACGTGTGGCCACCTTCTCATTCTGGTATGGGAGAACATCCATCTGCCAGAGCTTGGCTACATTACTGAGAAGTTCAGCACTGGGAGTCAGGGTGCTTGTGAGTAGACACTGAGGAGTGGAGGCTTGATGTAGAAGAACCTTGGCTGGACCCTGCAGAGTCCAACCCAGCCGTGTCTTGAGTGCAGCTGGTCCTCCCCGTGGACCCAGATGGACAGGCTCTATTGGAGTCAGGAGATGTGGGTAGTCAGAGCCAATCAGCAATAATGGTTGAGCTTGGTGGAACGAATGAAGTGGAAGACTTCGCAGGTGGCGGTAGGACCTTTGCAGTGCATCAGCTGGATGTGAGTGTTTGGCAAGCCCAAGCTCAGTGGCAGTGAATGCTCTTTGGATCCGGAACCGTCTCCGAGGGTCAGTGGCGGAGGCTATAGAGAAGGAAACGGAATGTCCTTCCACCGTTCTAATATCTTGTCGGATGGTTCGGAGCGCCAACTCCTCCCTCTTTCCCTGAAGGCCCAGCACTGTGAAGAAGGATTGTGCGCTCTGACCCATCATCTAGGATGGCATATGTCTCTAGCTTCATTTTGCCATTATAGAGGCACACCCTGACCATTTTCAGTAGCACACAGCTGGTCCCCCATGTTGGATCAACGTAGTACGTGACGGGTTGGACAGCTTCCTCCGCCGGTCTGTCAGAACTAGTGGATCGCGATGCATTAATCTCATGGAGTGTCTCCAAATGCACCTGATTGCATTGCTGGCATCTAGCTTTCAGGTAGCATTGCGCCTCTGGATGGTCCCTTCCACATCTCCAGCACCGCTTGCCTGTCTGAATCCAAGACAACTTCTGCTCTATATTGAGCTTCTTGAAATCTGTGCACTGATTGAAATAGTGCTGAAGATTATTACAGAAGGGGCAGAATTTCTTTGGCTTCCCCAATTTGGGAAACTGGACGTGATGCCTGTTTTGGAGGCTCTGGGCCTTTAGCAGGAGGGTTGTAGCCCAATAAGACGGTTGTGGTTGCCGCTGCAGATCTCTGCTTGGGTCTGGCACCCTTCCCACGATCCACACGTGGCTCTCGAGGTTGCTGATGATGATGGAAATACACATCATCATCTTGGATGCGGACTTCATATTCAAGCCACTCTGCCAAATCTGCTAAGGTTGGGATGGGTGTCTGAAGAGGACTGATGAACCGCTTAAACTGCGCTCGAAGACTGTGTGGCAGTTTGGACAGCAGTCTGGTGACGTGTGACCCACACTCTAGTTCTGCTCTCCCCTCTTTCCCAAGCTGTTCTAACATTCCCACGAGAGCCCTCACTTTCAGGGCGAAAAGACGGAACGCTCGGCTGTCACCACTTCGCACCGGAGATTCTGACAACACGTCAGTGATCCGCTGCAGGGCAAGTTTGTGAGGTTGACCATACAGCTCTATCAGGGATGACATGGTCTGGCTGTATGGATAGCGACTATTGCTGTAGGAATCGGCAATAAGGAGGGCGTCTTCCAACTTGAGGTGATCGACTAGGATCTGGTACTTGAAACGTTCAGTTGCATCGTGAGGCAGGATATTGTCAAGGGCCATTCGCAAACGAGCGAACTGGCTGGGGTCATCAGACGTGAAGTATGGAATGTGTGGTGTTGGTCCCCGGTACACGGTCTCTGTACTTGGTAGAGGTTCGTGCTGACCATATTTCCTCCAGGCTTTGGAATCAGTTGGCGGCCAGCGAGGCGGGTCCCCAGTCATCTCCCGGAAGCTTTCTGGTTGTTGGCGCTGAAAGGTGTATGGCTCTGCATATTCAGGGGTGACCTGCCTCTTCACACATGCTCCAGGCCCATACTCGTCCTTCACGTTAATTTTCCCGACCTGTTCAGTCACAGGAAGTTGACTGTACTGATAAGGTGACGTACATCTGAAAGGACCTGAGGCTGCTGCACTAGCAGGAATTTCTGATACCGGAGGTGGTGGAACAGGGAATGGCTCAGCACTCTGAGGATCAAGTGGAAGTGATGCCTCTGGCCAAGGTAAATCCTGTATGTCATCCTCTGGTATGTGAAAGGAACGTACCGTGTGTGGGTAGTGTCTGGAGGCATGGTCAGGATGAGGAGACTGAGGCATGGAATCAGTCCACAAGGACTGCCTCTGGTCCTGGGTACTGGGGCTTAATGCAGAAGGTTGGGGAGCTGGTGACGTCTGGAGGGCTGAGGACCGGAGAGAGAGGGCACCAAGCAGAGTCTGAACCTCTCGTCTGAGCTGATTATTATCTTCCTGCATTTCTCTCAGTGCTGATAATACCACGTCTGAGGTGCCATGCTGAGAAGTCTGGTCAGCTGGAGTGGCTGAGGTGTTGGGATGTGCCCCATGGTCATCAGGGGACTGGTTGTGCGACACATGCACCTGTGGTAGTGATCTCCTTGGCAACTGCACCAAGAAGTCATCGAGGTAACGAGGCCGATGACCATCGCGACGAGGACGAGGAGTGGATGAGAAAGCCATCTTGCCTGTGAAACTGTAAATCCGGCTCGAAGGACCATGTAATGGAGGAGGTCACTGTAAGTGGGATGGACTTGACCTCCTGACTATGACTGATGTAGATGATAAGGTGCTGACTCTAAGAATCCACAATCTCAACAGGGTTGTCCGATAAGAACAGATGGCATATCCACAAAATCCACTGCCACTCAGGTATCTGTCGTTCACTCATTTATTTAGCAAGAATCCGAAGCACACATCCATAATGTGAGTGAGGGGATTTAACAGACTGTAAAATGCTATATGCCGTGTGGTGAGTGATGGTGTGGTTTCTGTTGGAAAGAACATAAAAGTCTTCCATAATTAGGTGAACAGAGTGAATTAAATGTGTAATACAACAATACAAACAATACTGGATAGTGGAACATTCAACCAAAATAAGGGAGTGTCAACAAATGCTAATTTTACTATTTACATAAATCCTAACTAGGCACTTTACATTAGAGCTAACATGAGAAATTAGTGACGGTCCCTTAATGACCGCACGGCAGAGGCTGCTTCGCAGTAAACGGCAGTAACAATCGGTAAACAAAGTGTGCGCCAAGGATTAAACAAGGGAGGATAATGGCCGCAGCAAAGAACAAACACGATAAAACACAGAAACTTACAGTCTCATGGACGCACACCGCTAACAGCATTAGAGGAATGAAAATCCACACGGTGAGTAAAACTCTGCTGACTCTTCCCACCTGCAGCTCTGACCGAACTCTCTGCGTCGACATGTGCGTAATGATGAGGTAGAATTGTGTCTTCTGATTGGTGAAGAGAATGGGTTGCCTCACCGCTCATTGGCTAAACGGCAGCCGTATGCTGATATCTTACTCCGCAGATGCGGCTCCGTTCGTGAGTTCTGCGAACTGGCTGGCCTTTTGTACATAAACAGAAAACATGTTACTTTGACAATTGTTTGAAAATTCCCTTATTTTGATTTTATCTTTCAGTTTTTGAAAATGCTAATTGGTATTCTATTCAAGATCACACTTTATATTATCAGGTATCATCAGCTGAATACAATTTAGAATCAATATTTGCTTGCTATTGTGTTTGTTGCAGATAAAATTATAAAACTTCAAATATTTTCAGTATATATATGTATCACAACAATGTATCATTTTTTTCATGATGAGTTAATTAATAATCTCGACAAAGGTCAAAGTACTGTAAAATTATTTTATTTAGTGGCATTGGACAGTGAACATTTAGTAACAGGAGTCCATGATGCGCCTCATGCTCATGAACCTCATCCCGCTCATTCCCATCTCCCTGAAGCTCCTGTACTCTCCGGGCCTCATGTACATCATCCTGCCTCTGTAGTGGGGCTGCTCGTACATCAGCCAGTGGCCATCCATCACGTTGCAGGACATGCAGTCGGACATGCGGTAGCGGTCCATGATGTTGTCGCAGTCGTCCATCAGCTCGTACATCTGACCACCGAAGTTCTCCCTCTCATAGATCCTCATCCTGAACTGGCCTCTGTACTGTAGGGGAAACAGTTCACAACAAAGAATTTGAATATATAATTCAAGCCTATCTGGAGGAAAATGATATCCACAGCACAGCTTTCCTACCATGTGGATCATACGGCAAGACCTGATGCAGTCTGACATGCCCATCATGCTCATGTAGTCAGCGTACTCGCCCCTCCTCATGAAATACTGGTTTCCCATGTAGTTGGGGCGGTCATAGACCATGAAGCAGCCGCTCTCCACCCTGCAGGAGTGACACCTGCTCAGGTAGGAGGTCATGTCAGAGCAGTCGCTCATGCACTCATAGGAGCGACCCTGGAAGTTCCTGTCCTCGTAGAAGATGATCTGAAAAACAGCAAAATAAAATCCTTCTTTAAAAAGCAGCAGTTATTTGGAAGCAGTAATCACTGTTGATTAAAAAAGAAAGAAATCTGTACCTTGCCCCTCATGTTCATGCCAGTGTTGCTCATGTTGCCTGCCAGTGAGTAGTTACTCCTGTTCTGTCCTGTTCTCTACCTGGTTTAACCCTTTTCTTTTATACCTGACCAAACGTAAAGAAACCCCTCCCCTACACCAGAGAACCCATTACTCAGCAACTTGCTAGTGAGGCCCACAGAAAGCAAAGGTTAGGTCCATTTTTTTTATAGACACTGGGCACCAGCAGTCTTTAGAAAGGCCTTTTCTCTTTTTACAGAATGCATTTTCAACCGTGCTTGTGAAATGTGAATAGGTTGGCCCATGTAATTGTTAAGAATTGTGTTTATGACCCGTGTCACACATAAACTGTCAAAACTGGGTGTTTGAATTGTTTTTCACGGTGAACATGCTTGTTTCCACTGTAGAATATGAAAAATAAATTGACTGTAGCAACAAGACATTTTAAATTAGTTGCTGATACATTTACATACAACTACATCGTACTCCATCAGAAATTGTTTATATTGTATTTTGGTTATAAATCCTCAAACGGATAAAGAGGAGGAAGAATACATCAACAAAATATTGACTGTGTTAGACAAATGCAAGTATGATATCATGTAACTGTGAGATTAGTGTTAATTACAGAGTGTTTGTTTGATGTTTTTGATCGTTTGACCTTTGGGTAGGTGATGACCCCACCTTAACACTAACTCTAACTGTACAATGTGTGATGTTTCTTTTTATTAAATTATTCTCCCAGTCTTAGCCAAGGGCACAAAGAAAACACCACAAACTTTACCCCCAAAAAGTCAGTTTTGGCTTTCTCCAAAATAAAGGAGAGATTTTTTACCTATGGCTTAATGTTTGTTATACCCTTACCATAACTAAAGAAGCCGTGTACAATTTTGCCTTCATTCTGTAAAAACTGAAGCTGTTTTATCCCTCACTTATAACAGCTTATGTACAAGAAACTGCCACGTTTGTTTAAATCAGAAAACACATTTTATCTCTATTAAATGCTATAAAACTGTCATGTCTTATGTTTTTTTTTTTGTCAGAATAATTTTTTATGGGCGAATTTGAACTTTATTTTCATATCATGTTATCATACAAGGTCATTATAATAGCAAAACTGCATGAATTTATAATATTAATTTAGATTATTTTCTGCTACACTGGAGATTTCTTTACTTAAAATTCAATAGAGAACTGAAAAAAAAAATGCTTTTTGGATAAACTTGACAGGATCATATCAACATAGTATCTGAAAGGTCTCCAAGTTCAAGTTCATTTTCTAGTTGCTGTTCCTTCTGGGTCATAAAAATGCTCTAATATGAAGAAAAAGAGGACAATGTACCATCCTTTCTGACCTCGTTTGAAGTCTGGGCTTGAGTCTGGCATACATTTCCAGCCAGAGGCTAGCTGTCTTGGTAGAACTGCAACACCACAGGTGGTGTTCTAGAGGAGACAATGATCTCATCCTCCAGGGCTGCAAAAACCCAAAATAGGTACAAACCAGTAGCATAGGAGGTCATAGTGTTATGTGTATATTTTAGAGTATTGAGAGTGAAAGCCCGATGATGAACTCACTTTAGCTCCCAGTGTGGTGTTGAAGTCTCTCTATACCTGGGAGGTGAATTAGGGGCTTGATCAGAAATTACATCCAATGGTATGTTGTGTAATCTGAAAACACAATGAGCCATAATTTCTATTGTTTGCTGGTATGTGGGAAATTCAGGAAGATGCACAAAGTGGTCTGCCTTAGAAAAATACTCCATAATGGTGAGAATGAATGTGTTCCCATTGAAGTGTGTTAGACCAGAGGGAAAATCTAGAGCAAAGTGTGACCAAGGATATTAGGGGTGGATAACAGTATAAACAGACCAACAGGAGGCAAGTAAGAGGCTGCATTTGGGACACAAATAACACTGGCAGAGACACATGCAGAAGAGAGGGCCACAAGAAAATTCTCTAGTGAAAGATTATTCGGATACCTAGTTGAGAGATGAATATGCTGGTGTGTGCCCACTGTACTTGGTACAAAAAGACAGTTAGTGGGTCCACCTCAAAGGTCAGGTCCATCCAACAATGGATCACTGCCTCAATTTCCTTGGTGAATATACCAACTATTCAGGAAGCTGGGAGAAAACATGTGCTTTCATGTGCTTGGGTTATAGAATAAGTGTTGGGACAAGGCATTTCTAGAGTCTGTGCAATGTCTTGAAATTCAACTTTACAGAAAATATGGACCATTGCAAAATTCTTGTTGTGTTTGGCACTCCTCCAGCCAGGTTCTCCTCACTTACAAGGGCAACTTGACAGCCAGTGATTTATAATATCATACTTGCATTCTGCAGGGGAGAGACAGGGAGACAAGCAGGCACAGGGGCTGTCATGAAGCAGATGCTTGGCAAGCAGGATGACGACCCAAATGCAGGACTCGGGAGACAAATTGCAAACTCAAAAACAACTTTGAAGTTTAAGTCTTTAAAAGACATAAAAATATAAAACAATGGTAGAGCTGAATCCAGGAATTCAATAACTAGTAATCTAGGAGGAATCATGGAACATGGGAGCACACAACCAAGAGGGATGACATGACAAAGGAAAAGGGGGGACTAAGAGAATATATGCACAAGATAATGAGGCTAGGGGCGTAATAATAAGTCTAAACAATAATCTAAGAAGCAAATAGAACATTAGAATTATAAGCAGAAATTCAAAGGTCCACAAAGGACAACTTCTACATATAAAACCCAGGACCATGACTCTGGCTAGACAAGGACAGGGACAGAAGTGAATCTCCCTTAGGGGTGGTGAATGCATGTTCAGCAGCTGTGTCCCAAGTGAGAAGAGCTTTCACTGAGGTGAGTCTTCTGAATGGGCCTGCAATCCTGCTACAGTCACAAATGAGTCTGGGGCAGAGCTTAGTGAATTGTTAATCAGGTTAATTGCATTTTACCCCCCCAGTCTTGTATAAGGCTAGAGTCAGTGTCACTACTGGTAGCATGATGAGATACCTGGACCCTACCGAAGTTGCAAAGGTGACAAAGGAGCACACAGAACTGAACGGCACCATCTCCTGGAGGAAAAGTAGGTTGTAAAGACATTAACTGACAGCAAGTACTCCATCAGTGACCTTTCATTTTGACCAGTTGATATCAGAGCAGTTTTAACATATAATAGCCAAGAACCAGAGGATTACCAGGATTCTTGATGATCTTGAAACCGAATTTGTGATGATTTCAAGACAGAATGAGATGAATATTTACTGTTTTGCACTAATGTCAACTAATGTCAACTTATTCGAATTCATAATCCTCTGAAGGGCTTTCTCTTCTGCCACCAAACCATGTAGCGATGATAACGCACTCTGGAGGAAGCAGCATTTAAAAGACTACAGCAGCTTCTTATGCAGGTTGTTTTTCACATAATCAGTGATTCTCTCATAGATCACCTGCTGCTCAAGATGAGATGCATGGGTCCATCTTCTGTAAACCTCTCTACTCTATAGATATACTCCTATGGATGAGGTGGGACTTCATAATGACAGTGGTAAGTGACATGGGACAGTTTTTAAAACTGCTTTTTGGACTTCCTTCATCATTAGGTGTGTTATTTAAATCCTAAATTGTTTATTGTTTCACTTGATTTTTATGTTCTTGCATATTATCTTGAGCCTTTAATTTATTGATCTGATTAGCTGTCATCGAGTGTTCATCTGTGTTCCAAGTGTATCAGTGTTCCCTTAGCTACTTCCTGTTTTAATTTGTTGAGTCCTTATCTCTTATGCTTTTAGTTTTACTTACCTCATCTCATTGTCTTTGATTAGTTTTAACTGTTTCTTATCACCCAGGTGTTTCCGCTCTCTGAGTTGCTATTGTCTGTACATATAGCTTATGTTTCCCCCTTTAATATTTATTATTGTGGTATTTTTACACTGGAAACATTTCGTTTTTAGGTTGATGAACTTTTTATTTTTGGGCCATTCACTGCCTTAAAAACAATGGTAAACAGACTGGTTGTTATTTAGCATTTTCTCAAAATGCTTCATAGAAACCTAAATGAGGCAGTTTTCTATTTGAGTGTCTTATCCAGTGTTTTTCCTCTGATTGCAAATTTGATGTGTAGATGAAATTTTGGAAGGATGGCTTTTAAAGAGTCTGTCTAGTCTGTTACATTTTTATGATCTAGAACGTAACAGGTAAAATGTCACAGGGCCAAGTGGTCAGTACCAAAACTGGACTTAGGTGCAGAAACCCAGAACAGAGACAGCAGGTGGTTTTACAATATATTTATTGGTTAACCTTGGACTTGAAAGCTTGGCAAGGACAAAAATAGTGAAACGCAGAATTTGATGTGGCGTGGCCTGGGTAATGTGGCTACGGGGACGTGCATCTAGTGAGGGGAAATGGGCCTGAGATGTAGACTGGAATAGGGCAGTAAGCATTCACACTGAGGGAGAGAGAGGACAGAGTTAGGGAAGTAGCTGAGTGGAGCTCTGAAATTGGTAAGTATATTATGTAACTATTCTTACTTACAGGAGGAGAAAAAGAGTGATGAGGAGGGTGACGTGAATCCGGGGTGAGCTGAGTATTGTGAAAAGGCTGACCTGAGATCCGGAGGTTCCTGATAGAGTGTGGTGGCAGGAGGGCAGGCAGGTGAAGCACAGAGTGATTTCCAAAATGGTGGCTTGGTATCCTGAGTCTGAGAGCAGAACTTGAGCCAGAGGTTTGAGACAAGGTGAATCCAGGAACTGTGCCACAAGAAAGTATAGTTAACAAGGTAAATCACAAAGAGAGCTTGAAACATGAGAGCCAGCTACAAACATGGATTGATGACAAACAGGCGGTGAATGGACGTCAGCTTGAGGCTTAAATTAATCTGGCTTGATTGCCTGCAATCAGCTGCAGGTGTGAGGAACTGGAGGAGGAGGTGGCCCTGCCCAGGGGCGGATCCCAGGTAGGCTCACGAGCCTGATGGAAAACTCCAGCCACATACCCCAGACCATGACATAAAAGACAACAACAGGGTGTAGGAACCACAAGGAAGACCACAAAATAAATTTATTTGTGTACTGTAAAGTCAACTTCACTTTTTGCATATAGTATGCAATGCAGTGGTGTGTGGTGACTAAAAGGCAAGCAGACAAAAATTGTCTGCTTGTTCTATAAGCCGTACGTTTGTAGTGACCCTCCTGTGAAGACCACGTATCTCTGAAAACAACAGTTGTTTGTGAGCTCAGAAATACAAGCCTACACATTTAAAATAAATAAATAAAACACAGTCTTGGTCAAGTTACTTGAAAAAAGTAATCAGTAACTAATTACTGATTACTTCCCCCCCAAAGTAATCCTGTTACTTTACTGATTACTTATTTTCAAAAGTAATTAGTTACTTAGTTACTTTTTAAAAACATGATTTACAACCTGAATAAAGCGATGGATCTTTCAGCCCAATTCTATTTTTTCTGCATAATAAATCATATATATAAATATAAATATAAATATAAATAAATATATATAAATCATATATATCCAATCATATAAATGTAATCAAATGAAAAAGTCTCTTTTTGAAACTAGTTTGATTAGTTTTAATCTTTTAACTTTATGCATGAAGCAAACATTAAATTATATGCAACACTCTCTGACTGGAAGAAATCTGTTGAACATTTAAACCTATTTTCTGCATATACCAGTGTATAAAAATAAAATAGTTTTTTGTGTTTACACTCACTCTCTCAAATAGATGTAAGTGAAACACAGCAGAAAATAAATCAAATCAAAGACTCAGCGGTCCTGTTGCTCTGTTTTCACCTGTACAGCAGGAGTGGGGCAGGTGGAGGTTTGCCTTGGTGAAGGTGTGTCGTAGCGGTCAGTGGAAGGATCTGGCAGTTTCACATTCCCGTGGTAGCGTATCGGTGCTTGCTTGGAAGTTTAGGTGTTTTTTCGCTGTAAAAAGAAGTTTTCTTCCAATGCAGTGAGCAGCGGACGTTAATGTTTTTGTCACTTTTTACGGAATCAAACTCAAAGTAAGGTCAGTACTGCCCGCACTCGTTATATTATCCATTCTTGATCTGCACACAGCTGTTGCCACGAACATTGCACTCGCTTACATCATTGTCATGAGACACTGTCGCAAAAAAATCGCAGTAATGCAGCGTGAAAGTAACAGTAATCTAATTACCTTTTTTTGCAATAGTAATCCCTTACTTTACTCGTTACTTGAAAAACGTAATCAGATTACAGTAACGCGTTACTGCCCATCTCTGATAAAACAAAAGAAAAAAACAGCTGAATTAAAAGGCTTGAGCAGTGTTTCACATGGTTAATGATTCCCAATTCCCAGTGTAGCAAGACGAGAATCAGCATGCACAGGAGCTGATGAAGAACAAGATTTGCTTTTCTCTTTCATTTTCACAGCGCTCCTTTCATCGGGAGCATCTCTGGACCCAGCTCAACTCCCCTCTCCACCAGGTCCCAGCAGGCTACTAAACAGGGGAGACAAGACTAGACAAATACCATGAGGCGTGACGAAGAGACTCCCCTTCCGCTGCCCTCTGAACCCACTTCTCCATCCCTCCCCTGCAGCGCTGAGCCACCAACCACACCCCACCATTCACCCCCACTGCCTGTCTGAGGCAGGAGACATCCAACCATCTGTGCAGCGACGAGTGCTCAGATCTCTTTATTGGACAAAAACAACAGCTCCATAAATGGACGGTCCACCTCAACATGACAAGACTCAGCTGTACATCCACATCTAATGGATAAGGGGCTGCTAATGTTCACATTCTGGACAGAGAAGACAGACGGTTTGAAAGCGAGTGAAAGAGTATGTTCACTGTGAACAGCCATCTTTCAACAGAGAGGTGGCTTAAAACACCAACTGTCTGCCACCTACAATGACATTTTGAGATCCCTTCCCAGGCGCCTCAACCCCCGCTAACATCTTGCATCAGGTGAACTAATGCATCAGCCGCCTGTTTCAATTGTTCCTGCTTTTTCTCCATACTTTAACCTTTTCTTACTTTTTTGTTTTTCCTCATCTTTTATTATTATTTAGAGTGTTAGTTTGCTTATATAGTTTTCTCTCAAACATGTGGATTGTGAGAGTTTTTATTGCTCTTTTTGCAACTGAACTGTTACTTTATTTCAGGAATGGGACAGTGGTGCAGCAGCAACACACCACACGCAGTATTTACTTCAGAGATCAGCTAATTGCTCAGATCCTGGTGGCTTGTGAGCCAGACCCACGGACATACCGGCTGAAATCTGGAGGAAAACACACCTTGGATGCAGAGGTGAAGGTCAGACGAATCATTTCTCACTCACTATTTATAACTCCACAGTTTTCCCTTCACCTCAGGTTAAGAGCCTTGGTGTCATCCTAGACAGTTCACTATCCTATAAATCTCACATCAGTAGTCTCACCCTTTCTGCCTATTTACATCTGCGCAACATTAACAGATTATGTTCTTCTCTTTCCACCCAGTTTGCATCCATTCTTGTTTATAGTCTCGTTACCTCCCACATTGACTATTGTACTTCTCTCTTGCATGGTCTTCCCCAAAAATCCCTCCATAAGCTTCAACTGGTTCAAAACTCTGCTGCCCGCATTATTACCAGAACCACCTCCTACCTTCACATCACCCCTGTTCTCCAGGAACGTCACCGGCTCTCTGTGTCACAATCCTGGGTCATTTGACCCAGCGTTTTGAGTTTTCTTGTGTTTTGTCATTTTGTATTATGGTTTGAGTCCACCTTGTTAGTCAAAAGTGTATGCAGGCTGTTTAGTTTTGTTTACTGGATTTCTCCTCGTGTCTTTGCCCCCTGTGTCTCCTTCGGTGTGTTTGTGTTTTGTACTTAGGTATGTTCTTGTGCCCTGTTTTCCCCTCCTTGTGTTTCACTCCGTCATGTTTATCTATGTTTCCCCAGCCCGTCATGTATGCACTCTCTCTCCCTTGTGTTCCCTTGCTCCCTCTGGTCTGCCGCTCTTCCATTCCCGTTTCCTGTTTCATTGTGGATGTCTCATGTTTCTGCATTCGGTGTAGTTCCCCTGTGGTGTCTTGTTAATTCGTATCAGCTGCGTTCCCTCTGTGTTCTCATTTCCTCGTTATCCTTCTGTGTATTTATGTCAGCATCTCCCTCATCCATGGCTGTGTATTTCCTTCTGTGTCTCTCCATGTGTTTAGTTTATATTTTCCCAGTTTAGTTTTGTACCGTTTTCCCCTTGTGTCAGCAATAAAGCTGCCTTTTGAGTTCACTTTCTCATCTCTGTGTAGTCTGCGATTGGGTCCTTTCCTGCCTCCACACAGCCGCATCATGACACCCTGATAATATACAAGCTTCTTCTGCTCACCTTCAAGGCCCTTCATAACCTTGCTCCTCCTTAACTTTCTAACCTGTTAAGCACGACCTCTTCTGCCTGCTCACTTCGACCTTTTCTTCTATCCAACTTGTTGTGTCTTCTTTCTGTCTCAGCCTCAGCTCTGAACTCTCTACCCCCAGATATAAGAAACACTGGTTCTCTCCCCCAGTTTAAATCTCAACTCCAAACCCATCTGTTCTGCATATTCACTGTAAACCTGTTGTTTGTTTATTTTATCTTGTCCTTTTTTGCTTTTATTGTTCTTCATTTTATCATTGTTGTATGTGTTTTATTCTATTGTTAAGTGTCCTTGGGTGTCTTGAAAGGAGCTTTTAATTAAAATGTATTATTATTATTATTATTAATATTATTATTATTATTATTATTATTATTATTAGTAGTAGTAGTAGTAGTAGTATTGTTATTAAGAGGAGGAGGGAGACGTTGAGACGGACATTGAACTGTGTGCCGTTGGAATCAGGCCATATTATTTGCCCAGGGAATTTACCCATGTAAATTTACCCAGCCACACCAAACTCTCCGTCTCTCTCCACATTGCACCACAGCCTCCTGTGAAATTCTTGACACCCCTCCCCCACCTATCACTCCAGCAACCAGCTTAGATTTGAGACTAATGAGAAGACTCCACTCAGGTTGAGTCCCTGTGTCCTCAAGGCATGTGCCCCCTACCTTTGTGGAGTCTTTCATAAACTTCTCACGACTCATGATGAGTCTTCGTCTTCAGAGGGTCCCCGTGCTGTGGAAGATGTCAGGCCTCGTTCCTGTATCAAAACACCATGTCCTGGTGGCCCCCAGTATCGCAGACCCGTGGCACAGACTTCCCATGTCCTTAGGACCCTAGAAAGACTCATCCTTGACCAACTCCAACGTCAGACCACATCTGGAACCCCTTCAATTTTCTTACCGCAGCCTCAGAGCTGAGGACGCCATAATCTACCTTCTCAATCATATCCAAACCTATCTGGACTAGCCCGTCAGCACTGTGAGGGTCATGTTTCTCAACTTGTCCAGTGCATTCAACTCCATCAGTCCGACTGTCCTGGGTGATAAGTGACAGCGATGTAGGTGGATTCTTCTCTTGTGTCCTTAATTGTTGATTACCTGGCAGAACGACTTCAACATTGTGTGCCTTACAAGGTGATCAGCAACACAGGAGCTTCACATGGGACTGTCCTCTCCTCTTTCCTGTTCACCCTCTACACTACAGACTTCAGCCACTGCACAGATACCTGACATCTTCTTCTGCCAAGTTTTCTGATGATGCTGTGGTGTTTGGATGCATCACTAAGGGTGAGGAGACTGATCAAAGTCTGTGGTGGACTCCTGGTGTGAGCAGACTCATCTGCAGCTCAATGTGACAAAGACCAAAGCATTGATTGTGGGTTTCAGGAGGACCAGGAAATCTGTGACCCCTGTTTCTATCCAAGGGGTTGATGTGGTCATTGTGGAAGACTATAAATACCTCAGTCCACACAGAGATAATAAACTGGACTGGGTTAAAAACACCACTGCCTGGGCATCCCTGGGCAGCAGTGGGAACAGCTGCAGGGTACACTCTTCTGGGGGCCAACGACACGCATCCACCATTCACTGGAAGACCTCAAGGAAAGCTTGGAGGAGCGGTGATGATGCTGGCGAAGAGCAAGACCAAGTGAGAAGATTCTCCAAGACTTTGGTCTGGGCCTTGGCCCGGTCCAGCTCTTGCAGGTGCACCTCTGCCTGCTCCAACTTTGCACAATTTGGTCAGTGAACATTTTATTTACACAGTGTTTTTTGAGCAACAGTGACACTGGGATGCTTTTCAGTTCCCTCTCTCAAGCTCAGCTGCTGGCCCATGCGCTCTATCTGCTCTCTGTTCCCTCCTCTGTCCTCCAGGTCTTGGCAGCTACTAATATAGGAGAAACATGATGGAAAATCTGAGTTACAGCTGCCCTTCAACCTCCACTAACACTGCCCCCTGAACCTGCTACTCCACTCTCCTGGTTTTGGTTTTGAACCACATATCAGAACCAGTGACTAGGTGCCAGTTTGAAGAGTTTTACATTCTACTTTCTCCTTGTGAAAGTTGGCTACTATGAGTGACATGCTTTTGCCTGTAGAAACCCTCATTTCCGAAATAACAGCAGTAAGGCAGAAGTCTAACATAGTAGAAATCCTATCAAGAGTGAAGCTGCTTCATATGTGTACAGCAGAATTTATGGTTCAGGTGGAGTGAAAATTAGTGTTATAAAGAATGAATGGGGTCCTTTGCAGCTACTGTCTTGTCCCTTGCAGAAATCGATTTATCCATATTTTTGGAATTCTCCATGTACCGTAGATGATGAAATATTGAAAGTTTTGCTTTTAACATTCATTCCGAACGTATTCTACAATGTGTAGATGCAGTTTTAGCAGACATTTTTACTTTTGAGAAACTCTGTCTCTATAAGTTGCTCCATTTATGCCCATGGTCGTGTTACCGACCTGTTGCCAATTAACATTACTGGTTGCAAAAATGTTCCTCCAGTTATTTGTATTTTAGTATCACTTATTTGAATTGAATTTAAAAAGAGCCAAAGGTTTTCTGAAAATTATTAATTTTCTCAATTTATTGTATTCTACAGTACTGTGAATATATTATGGCCTTCTCTTATATATAAATAACTGTTTTCTGTTTTTATCTGCATTTTGCACAGGACGCCAAGTTTTTCAGAAACGTGGTTGTGATTTCTTTTATGCAACACCTAATTAAGTTGAGCCCATCTGTTATACCTGGTTGTCCATCCAGTTGTGTCAGTGCTGATGCCAAAGATGTAGTTATTCTGTACTAAAATCATCGGATGGCTTTAGTGACATGATACAAGAATGGTAAAATTAATAATAATCAATGTAACACACAAACATTTAGTCAAAAGTTTTATTTATTTGTTCATTCTATATATATTTTTTTTTTACATGTCCATGATGCGCCTCATGCTCATGAACCTCATCCCGCTCATTCCCATGTCCCTGAAGCTCCTGTACTCTCCGGGCCTCATGTACATCATCCTGCCTCTGTAGTGGGGCTGCTCGTACATCAGCCAGTGGCCATCCATCACGTTGCAGGACATGCAGTCGGACATGCGGTAGCGGTCCATGATGCTGTCGCAGTCGTCCATCAGCTCGTACATCTGACCACCGAAGTTCTCCCTCTCATAGATCCTCATCCTGAACTGGCCTCTGTGCTGTAGGGGAAACAGTTCACAACAAAGAATCAGAAAACCCTTCTAGAATATCTGGAGGAAAATGATATCCACAGCACAGCTTTCCTACCATGGGGATCATACGGCAAGACCTGATGCAGTCCCTCATGCCCATCATGCTCATGTAGTCAGCGTACTCGCCCCTCCTCATGAAATACTGGTTTCCCATGAAGTTGGGGCGGTCATAGACCATGAAGCAGCCGCTCTCCACCCTGCAGGAGTGACACCTGCTCAGGTAGTTGGACATGTCAGAGCAGTCGCTCATGCACTCATAGGAGCGACCCTGGAAGTTCCTGTCCTCGTAGAAGATGATCTGAAAAACAGGGATACATTGGTTTGGAGTTAGATTCAGCAGACACACGTCAACAACCACGCTCAAAATAATACAAAATTCAGCCAATGATGACAGCAGTTAATGAGGTGAATACGCATACCCTGCCCATGGTCCCAGTTAGTTGCTTCACAGTGTGTTACTACTTCGTGAAACTGTGTGAGTGGTACACTGATGATGGTCCTGTTTTAACTGTTACTTTTATACCTGGCTGAACCCAAAGAATCTCTGGCTCCCATTGTGTAAAGCCCTGACTCATCAACATGGTATAGAGGCCTATAGAGTGCAGGACATTTGTTACATGTCCATGTGACTGGATCCCCTAGAAGACTTTAGAATGGATTTTTCCATAGGGAACTCAATACAATGAGCATTTTTTGGAGTTACAATACAGTGAAACAGACAATAGTCCCTTTTTTAGCCTTTCAAACCACACTGTATGGCCCTGTCATTTGTAAGTGGCTAATTTATAGAAATGAGTATCCTTTCGTGAGACCATGATAGTCTCACGAAAGGATACATTTTCAGTACTAAACATTGATGTCATTAACGAAAGCCCTTTATCTGCCTTAACCTAAAGGATTTCTTTAACGTTTAAGCTGAGAACATGTTTTTCTATGGATTTGAGAAAGAAAAAGCTATTTATTTCAGTCTACGCTTTACCCTTTTAGTGTTTCATAATATATGGTGGTTAATAGATTGTTACAAATTGTGTCTCTACTACTTATAGCTATTAAAAAACACAGAGAGAAATCAAAATCAAAACTATAAACCAAAACTTCAAAGCAAACTGCCTCTTACGAGTTTATGGTTTGAATAAGGCAGGTGTAAATATAACAAATCAATTACATTTTATTTCAAAGTAGCATCAATACATTATAAGGTCCTGTGTATTGGAATTAAATATTTAGATTTTCATCGGAATCTTCAATGGATTTGTGTTAAGTTTCTGTGTTAACAGAAAACTAAAAATCAATCACGTATATTTGCCAAAGGGCCAGACTCGGCTCACTTGTCATTATGTATCTAATAATAGTGAATTTGTTAGTGTTACATGACATCATTCTGTCATTCAAGCAACACTAGATGAGGGGACTAATTCATCGTGAGAGTAGTATTATACAAGTTTAGTTCTTTAAAAAAGTTGCTATTGATACCTGATACCTGCATAAAACAATTTGATTCATTAAGATAAGATAAAAAATAATATTTTTAAATCCCAACTCAAAGTTGGATAAGATATTGAGTAAGTTTGGAAACTGTTTACAGCATCCGAAACAAAGTTAATTTAGCTCAAAAACAAATAAATACATATAATATCACTAAAAATGCACCCGCGGGTCTGATTACAGCCACATCTTTTGAGTTAAGAAATCACTTAAATAGAACCTGTGTCTCAAACTGAAGTAGGCTAATAGATCTCACAAAGGAACACATGCCACAATCTAAAGAATCAGACAAAGTCAGTCACACCTGTCAGTGTGGAAAGAGTTACAAAGCCACTCAGGACCTTCTTGCAGCTTTTACATTTACTTGGATTATCTTTGTTTAATATTAAAATTAGTTTCATCATCTGAAACATTTCAATATGACAAATATGTAAAAAAAAAAAAAAAAGTAGAAATCAGGAGGGTGCAACTTTTTCACTGCACTGTAGTTGAGACTGAGGCTACGTCCACACGTACACGGGTACTTTTGAAAACGCAGATTTTTCTGTGCGTTTGCGTCTTTCGTCCACACATAAACTGCATTTTCGATCACTGAAAATGGAGATTTTTTAAAAACTCCTGCCAGGGTGGAGATTTTCGAAAACTCAGTTTTTGCGTTTATGTGTGGACGAGGAAAACAGAGATTTACTCACACAACGTCAAAGGTGTGTGCCGTTTTTGACGTGAGATACATTTCTACAATGGCAGATGTAGACAAAATACTGTTGCTGTTAATCTGTCTATCTGCAGTTTATACACGCTTACATATACACACATGCAGTTACTGTCCCACCATTTAGAAAGACAGAGGCATCAGAGGCATTCTCCATTCAACACAGACGCTCTCACAACCTACATCCTGACTCTGATGTCGGTTTGGAATAAATTTAATTTTTTTAAAATTAAAATTTATGCATGCTGTATGCATTTTGTTCATTCCTAAATTGTGAGTCTACACCAGCCAAAATACTGTTTTGGTTGAAATGAAGGCACTTGAAAAGTAACACAAAATTAGCTACCTTTCCCGAAAAACACAAAAACTTTCCAGAAGTACTGCAGGTTTGCATAAAACCCTGTTTACTCTTTCCCTCCCAGGCTTCTAGACTTCTGTTTGGCCAACATTTCCGACACAGCTAGGATTTGGCATGTTCTTGACAACGTTTGGCAGCGTTTTTCGCGTTTACATGTGGACGGAGATATTTTTCAAAACTGCACGTGTGGACGGAATAATATATATACATTAAAAAAAACGAAAATGGAAAATCTGTTTTCAAAAATACCTGTGTACGTGTGGACGTAGCATGAAGTAAATGCAGTACATTATATAGTAAATGAGAGCAGCCAGTGCATTTATTTGAAGTCTAAAATCACACATGGATATAGTAAACCCATAAAATTGTGCTGTCTATAGTACTGTATAAGAAGAAATACAAAGTTAAAGTTAAAGTTGCCATGTAAATATGTCAATAGTATTTTTCACATTAGGGGTTATTTCAGAAACTCAAGTTTTGATTCGTTTAACAGTTTAGTTTGACAGGGTACCTGCCCAATTCCTACTGGCAGTGGTTACAAATGAATGTTTTAAAGTACTTGTCAGCAAGTGAGATGGCAACAAGAAAGGCCATTACATTGTAAAAGTACATTTTTAATTCAATGCATTTCTATTTATATAGCGCCAAATCACAGCAACAGTTGCCTCAAGGTGCTCTATGCTGTAACATAAGACCATACAATAATACAAAGAAAACCGAAAAAACCTCAACAATCATGTAACCCTCGGTGAGCTAGCACTTTGGTCAAAGTGGAAAGGAAAAACACCATTTAAACGACGTTTGGGGTGAGGGAAGAAGGCTGGATAGAGACACACTGTGAAGTATGTGTAGCTATAATTAACATTAAATATGAATTCTAAAACTGAATATGTTGCACCCCCTCACCGCCCATCATGAAAAACTGTTTACCCCACAGCATCCCCCACTTGAAACTGCTGTTTTTCATTTATCAGTAGCAACTGACGCTATGACCATACCTGTGATTGGTGCTAGAGGACATTTTGAATCAACACTTTGTGGTGACAATCAGTTTCTGCCAGCTACTAAGAAGCTCCGCAGCTCCACGACACTGTTCTGATTTTTGGCTGAAGCGTGTCCTCAGGGGGAAATAAACAAGCTGGTAATGTGATATAGGAGATGCCACCAATGCCAACTTCCTATGCAGTAAGGTTAAGTAATGCAGTCATATGTAAAGTGAACCATATAACCAACAGGATCAATGTAAATGCTAAGGGGTGTTCAATGTTGGTAAAACAAAAATGAGCAACCTTCAGCTTCTAAAGACTTTGCCTAATTCAAAAATCCAAACTGTCAACACAAAAATAAAATATTCCATGCTCTACAACCTTGAAAGTAGAGAACTAATTGAGAATCTTATTTGGGACATCTTGCACAGTGTTTGTCTTGATGATTTTTTTCACAATAACATAAATTCTACCTCCTGCGATGACATGACAATATTGGAACTGTTAGTGTACAAAATCACTTTTTCATACTTTTTGAACATAGTTATGTACCCCTGGAGTATCTAGAGATATACCAAAAGAGCATCCCTTTTTTACTTGTATTGCTTTCTCCAGTGTTCAGAAAGCACATCTCTGATTAAGTTGTCCAGATTTTCAGCCAGCTCTGATGCCAAAAACCATTACTGAGATCTGCTGTGTGTAGTGTGTGCTAACCTAATCCTAGCTCCATTTATGTTACCTGTATACATCTGATTTTTGCATCGCTCTTATTTCTGCCACACAAAATGTATTTCATTAAAACCAAAAGATATTCTTATTTACTTGATGTACTTTATTTTCTATTTTTATGCAATACCCAAATGCATAATAAACCATTGTGTATGTGGTGTTATATGTTGGTAAAGCAAAAGTATTCTTATGAATTTGTTTCTGAGGATGTGATGCTGTAATGTAATGGATTACTTCTTAATGACTGTGATACTAAAATGTTACTTCTCTGAGTTAGAAATGAAATGAAATGTCAAGACACAAGAATTTAGAAATTTATATCATTTATTGAAGTCAAAATGTAAAATTAGCACATGTCCATGATGCGCCTCATGCTCATGAACCTCATCCCGCTCATTCCCATGTCCCTGAAGCTCCTGTACTCTCCGGGCCTCATGTACATCATCCTGCCTCTGTAGTGGGCTTGCTCGTACATCAGCCAGTGGCCATCCATCACGTGGCACGACTGGCAGTCGGACATGCGGTAGCGGTCCATGATGCTGTCGCAGTCGTCCATCAGCTCGTACATCTGACCACCGAAGTTCTCCCTCTCATAGATCTTCATCCTGAACTGGCCTCTGTACTGTTTTATAGACACAAGACAAAATAAAATTAAGCATGAAACTTATGTTAATTCCAAAAAGGTCTTATATGGAAGTACCACCACTTTACACCTACCATGGGGATCATACGGCAAGACCTGATACCACCGCTCATGCCCATCATGCTCATGTAGTCAGCGTACTCGCCCCTCCTCATGAAATACTGGTTTCCCATGAAGTTGGGGCGGTCATAGACCATGAAGCAGCCGCTCTCCACCCTGCAGGAGTGACACCTGCTCAGGTAGGAGGACATGTCGGCGCAGTCGCTCATGCACTCATAGGAGCGACCCTGGAAGTTCCTGTCCTCGTAGAAGATGATCTGAAAAAAGTACAATGGGTTTAAAGGACATTTTTACAATCATGCTCTCCAAGATAACTTAAGTATAGGCTAATTAATGTTGATTTAACAATTTAGTTTCCTACTTTGCCCATGTTGACTGCGGTGATTCAGGTCTCTTAGAGAACTGTTTTTGAACTGATGCACTGGCTGTCTGAACAAGTTGTATTTATACCTGGCCAGAGACAAAGACAGTTTGCCTGTCCATTGTTCAAAGCCCTGACACAGCAAGCTGTTATAGAAGCCTATACAGTTTTTAGTTGCTTACCCATATACCAACAAGGTCATAACCTCTTAACAGAATTTTCCTTTCACAAGAGCAGTGGTTGTTTTTTTTTTTTTAAATAAAAATAGCTTAGAACGTTATTTATATAGATGTGAATGACTTTTGAAAAGTATAGATTTTCTGCAAGCTGTATAGTGCAATAGTGAGTTTATATGAACAAGCCAGATAGCAGTTATCAAGCCAGATAAATAGATAGTAGTTTGTGGATTTGTTTTCATCAGGTATGTAAAAGTGAGCCCCTCAAGGCTAATAATACGAACTTTTGCCAAACTCCTGAGTATGAGTTAAAGAGGGAAAAAGAAATAGTATACTTGGTGATTTGTTATAACTGAGTTTGAATTTGTGATTTTCAATGCTATGGCAGGTATTTGTATATTTAATTTGTTTTCAAGTGGTGGTATTTACAAAAAAAGAGTTGTTTGTTTGTTATTTCTGTCACGGACCCGGCTCTGGGGACTCAGGGTCCGTGGGCAGTGGGGACTATGACTGTTGTTGTTATTGTTATTATTATTATCATTATTATTATTATTATTATTATTATTTGGTGTGTTGTCTGCACTGCCCCTGTGCACATCTGTATGTAGGCAGGTGTGTGTGTGTGTTGCCTTTCTTCTGTGGCCAAGTTACAGGCACCTTCAGCCCTGGGGGTGTGGCCTAACTTGAGGGCTGGCCACACCCGAAGTCCTTGCCGCACACCTGCTCCTCATCTGGGCTTGTCGGGGGAGCTATTTAGATGAGCGATGGAGCTTCCACCGACGCTGGATTATTACGTTTGACTACACGTCAGTCTTCAAGCACAGTCAAGTGTGAGTGTATCCCTGCTGGGATAAGTGTGTAACGGCTGCCTCTATTGTTTTCCCCTCAGGAATAGTGTGGGATGAGAAAGAGCAGTGAGCACGGGGAGTGCAAGGGACACTGGGGCAGAGAGGGACTTTTGGGAAGAAGACACTACACGGGAGTCTGGGAAACTGGGGATTTATTGTTGTTTACTTCACCACCTTGTAAATAAACACTGTTGCACTGAAGAGTCCGGCGTTTGGGTCCTATTTCCCCATCTCCCCACGGTCTGCCAGCCAGACCGTGACAATTTCATGAACAGAATAAATGATTTCAGCAGATTCATATTGTGCAGATGAATGTATATGTTCTTTAGTCTTCATCTTTTGACATTTTCCATTGCTATGAAGTTTTAAAAATAGGAATTGGGCCGTGAGATCATTAGGTATTTAGTCTTTTTTTTTTTTTTACTTTCATTGTCTTTCTTTTGAATAATTTTGATAATAATTTCTGATCATAAACTATTTTCATAAAAAAGATCAAACACCTTGAAAAAACACCACTTTAGAAAAGGAAATAACTGTATTCATTGCACTTCTACAAGCTTTACTTCCTCTTTTCACACAGACATGTTCCCTCTGTTGAAGTAGTTTTAAAGTGTTTGCAGTACATTTCTAAAAGGCAGTTGTGGAGGAAAGGTTTGTTCTTGCTCATTAAGGAGTTCTTTGATTGGACTGTCATCTGGGGAGTTTGGATGTCAAAACAAAGCCTTGGAATCTCTGTTGTGTGTCACAAGTCACTTCAGAGCTAAGTTCAGGCAGACGCTCAGTGTCAAAGTAAGATCCACAGGAATGCAATGCTCTAAACTTTTCTGGAAAAGCAAAGGATTGTAACAGAATGATCAATACTCATTAATCACCTCGCCTCATTAGTGGTTTTAATATTGTGGCTGAGAACCTTTTCTCTCCAAGTTTTTTAAAACTGAGTTGAACAAAGTTACTGTGGCATCTTCTACTCTTCCCACTAGCCTGTAGAGAGACCGGGTCAACCACCTGCTGTTTTTCTCAAGATCGCCTACCTCACCAGTTTTCAAATATTTTTATCAAAACTGATTTAAGTGCAAATGATCTGAAATCATTTAGGATTGTAGGGGAACTGGATTTAGAGGCAGCACAGTGGTTCCGTGGTTAGCATCACTGACTCACAGTAAGAAGGTCCTGGGTTTGAATCCTTAGATGGCTGGGGTTTACATGTTCTTACTATACTGAGACAGACAGCCACATGTTCTTACATCTGCATCCATGGCCAACTGAGAATCACCATTAACCTAATGCATATGGACTGTAAGAGGAAACTGGGGTATCTAGAAGAAACACATGCAGGGACAGTAAGAAAAAAAGATAAACTCCACCTGGAATTCCACAACCATCAAATATGGTCAGCTGGTAAAATTTATTTGAAACCTACTCTTCCAGTTTCTCCATATGAGCCACTGACTTTTCGTTGGTGCCTTGCTTTTATCGGTCAGTTCTCAAACGTCATCTCTGTTGTGGTCATGTTACTTATTCAGGCATTCTAATTGGCTCTCGAGCAGTCTGTCAAAACCAATCAGGGTAAAGATTTGGTGAAATATATTCACCTGAATACTCAGATAGTTGAAGAAAAACACTACACAATTATGTTCCTTATATCTTTGTACTGTTATTGCCTTTCAGATTAATTTCTCCTTTTGCAAATCAGAACATCACTACTGCTGACATTGTGCTTTTCAGCTGGCAGAATGGAACTACATCCATAAACTATATCACTTTGATGCTCCAAAACAATGACTACTACTAATAAATACTGATAATTTGTTGACCCTGAACCCAAAATGAAGCAAATCTCTTCATATATATGGATGCATATCCATATATCGCTGTCTACCACAGCTGACTTCTACAAATCAAATAGAAACAGGTGGTAATTCAGTCTTTTGGAGATGCCATTCAAAAGAAGAATGAAAACATGTTTTTTACTCGGTGGTTTCCACTGATACTCAATGCATTTGAATTCAGTATGAATGATCTTAAAAAGGTTCACAGTGATGAAAGTAAATGTCATGACACAAGAATTTAGAAATTTATATCATTTATTGAAGTCAAAATGTAAAATTAGCACATGTCCATGATGCGCCTCATGCTCATGAACCTCATCCCGCTCATTCCCATCTCCCTGAAGCTCCTGTACTCTCCGGGCCTCATGTACATCATCCTGCCTCTGTAGTGGGGCTGCTCGTACATCAGCCAGTGGCCATCCATCACGTTGCAGGACATGCAGTCGGACATGCGGTAGCGGTCCATGATGCTGTCGCAGTCGTCCATCAGCTCGTACATCTGACCACCGAAGTTCTCCCTCTCATAGATCCTCATCCTGAACTGGCCTCTGTACTGTTTTATAGACACAAGACAAAATAAAATTAAGCATGAAACTTATGTTAATTCCAAAAAGGTCTTATATGGAAGTACCACCACTTTACACCTACCATGGGGATCGTACGGCAAGACCTGATGCCACCGCTCATGCCCATCATGCTCATGTAGTCAGCGTACTCGCCCCTCCTCATGAAATACTGGTTTCCCATGTAGTTGGGGCGGTCGTAGACCATGAAGCAGCCGCTCTCCACCCTGCAGGAGTGACACCTGCTCAGGTAGGAGGACATGTCAGAGCAGTCGCTCATGCACTCATAGGAGCGACCCTGGAAGTTCCTGTCCTCGTAGAAGATGATCTGAAAGAACAACAAAGCTCGTTAGAATAGGAATCCACAGATTGTTTTTTTTAATGAATAAACATCTTTCCCATGCTTTACATACTTTGCCCATGGTCACGGTCTTCTGGTGGTTCCTCAGGACTGAGCTGTGGCTTCTGTGTATTCCTGTCAGTGGTAGCTGTTACTTTTATACCTGCAGCGTGGGAACATAGGATGTGTGGCGTCTATTGTGCAAACCCCTGACCCAGCAACACAGCATAGAAGCCTACTGAGCAGTCAGGGAACTAAAGGGTTATTTTGTGACGCCACACTAGTGGAAATGCATGTAGTGTATACATGTGGTATTGTTGCTACACATAAAGAAAATAAATAGAAGCTTCCAACTGTAGTATGACAACCATTTCTGTCTTCAGTGTAAAGGACATTTCATTTACTAACAGATGTTTTTGAAGTCATTATATGTTTATGTAAAAATATAAAACACTATAAATATAAACATGAACACTGTAGAGATCATTTCCTTTTTTGAGGTATGAAAACACACAAAAACTGATTTATTGTCCAGTTAAGTAGAGCATTAGATGCGGATCAGAAAACAGAAAAAAATAAGTTGTCAGGGAGATATGGTGGAGAGCCTGTGCAATATGTAAAGGTAGAAAGTTTTAGTGTTTTCTTCTCTTTTGTTTTTAGAAATTTGTTCAGCTACAAGTGAGCAACATGATAAGATTTAAAAACATGAATAACTGAAACATTTCATGTAATCAATTTCCTCTGAACTAATAATTTAAATAAACTGAGCATTTTTTGGCTGCTCATGAGGAGTGCAAGTTGTGGGAATACTAATATGTGAACAAGTTAAAATGATGAAGTTAGAAAACAGCATCCAGCACTAAGTCTGTCAGGATACCATTTAATAAGATTCACTGCAGAGTTGCTGTTTATTTGGTTCAAATGAACAGACAACATGAGATCAGGTTGGTATAGACATTTATCACAGTGGGCAATTTGACCAGTTTTAATAGGAAAAGCATCACCAAATTATTTATATCTGCAATGGTTGTGCTCCATAAAAAGATAACTTCACTTATGTCTTCAGACTTTCTACTTGTTATGGATTGTATACGGATCAGAAAACAGAAAAAAATAAGTTGTCAGGGAGATATGGTGGAGAGCCTGTGCAATATGGATATTATGGACTATAATGGGATTGTTTAATCCCATTATAGTGGGATTAAACAATCCCACTATAATGTTTTTGTTACATTTCCACCAGAAAAACATTGCCATATTCAGTCAGCATTACCTCGAGAATGTAAAGGCCAAAATGAGCAACCTTCAGCTTATAAAGACTTTGCCTGCTTCAAAAATCCAAACTGTCAACACAAAAATTAAATATTCCACGCTCTACAACAGGGGTCTCAAACTCGCGGCCCGGGGGCCACTTGCGGCCTACATCACCCCTACGTGAAGAAATATAATGCAATTTGGGGAGGATTTGTTTGTTGTTGAGTCCAATGTTAAAATAAGTTCTTTAAAAAGCACAAAGTGATTTAATAAGGCAATATGAGCAGAGAGCACAAACATGTTGAGGGATTGACTTTGTTAGTTATTTGTAAAGAAAAGTTTTCACTTATGTCTGCACTGTCATTTTGTTAAATACAAACAGTTATAGTTATTATATTCATTTGGTAGTTCATGAAAGGCTTCAATTAGTTAAGAGTGAGAAAAAACATTTACATTTTCATAAATATTTGTTTGTTTGTTTTATTGTACAACCTTAACACTAAAGTGGCCCTCACATGAGATGACAGTGCCACAGCTCATTGAAGTTTGGGACCCATGCTCTTTCAGCCAGCTCTGATGCGAAAGACCATTACTGAGTAGCCCTTTTAAATTCTTGTCAAACAGCTGTGTTCCAACATTGTCATGACCTTGCTAGCTTACATAAAAGTAAAGTGTTCTCTTGTGGCTCTAAATCTTCCTTCCTTCAGGATCCAGAACAAACAAGATGCGGAAGCTTCTTTTAGTTTATATGCAGTGTCCTCACCACAGCTGTAAAATCTCCATCTTTAGGACACGCAGGGCAAGTAGAGCTATCATTACCCTTCACTTTCATTATTGATGGCCATTATGAGAATTGTAACAAGTAGAAAGTCTGAAGACATAATGACATATCAAGACCAATAGGCTGGGATTGAGTATAAGTTACTGGGTGCGCTGTGTGTAGTGTGTGCTAACCATTTATGTTACCTGTATACATCTGATTTATGCATCGCTGTTATTTCTGCCACACAAAATGTATTTCAATAAAACCAAAAGATGTTCTTATGTACACACTTTCTGTTTCTGTTTTCACAGAGCAGAACAGGAAATTAAAACTGACTGAAAAGCAGCCCTATGCTAACCAGGAGTGCACCATGCATTAACATAAATAAAAGACAACTGTTGTTCTGTAATGTCGGCTTTATTTACATTTAAGTAATTTATTTTTCAGTGGCATGTGCTTCATATGACACCACACATTTCATAAGTAGAAGAATTAAGTGACACTGTGGATAAACTATCAACAGTAAGAGCAGCCAGTTGCTGATAATTCATGCACTTTTCTCTCAGGTTTGTGAGTTTGCCAGGGAAGTCGACCCAAATGATGAACTGAAACAGATATGAACTGTTTATTAACAGTTTATTTATTTTGTCTGTCTTGCCTAACAGGATTCCATGATACGTCTGATGGATCCAATCCTCATGTCCGTGGGACCCATTCCCATCTCCCTGAAGCTCCTGTACTCTCCAGGTCTCAGGTACATCATCCTGCCTCTATAATGAGGCTGCTCGTACATCAGCCAGTGGCCATCCATCACGTTGGCAGACTGGCAGTCAGACATGCGGTAGCGGTCCATGATGTTCTCGCAGTCGTCCATCAGCTCGTGCATCTGACCACCGAAGTTATCCCTCTCATAGATCTTCATGCTGAAAGGCCCTCTGTGCTGTGAAAGGACAGATCATTACTTTATCAGCAATATTAGAGTTGTTGTTTAACACATATAGCTGCAGAAAATAGAAGTAGATAGAAGTAAAGCACAAAATGATTAAGAAGCTTACAAGTTTGTGCACAGCACATGCAAGCAAAAAATATTCTCAGTGCCTGATAGATGCTTTTATTTTGAAACATGTGGGGTACCCCATAGTTTCTGTGTATTTCTATATATTTTCAGGTCTTACATACCATGGGAATCATGCGGCAGGAACGGATGCAGTCGCTCATGCTCATTCCCATCAGCCGCTGGTTGTCAGGGTACTCTCCCCTTCTCACCAGCATCTGGTGACCCATGTAGTTGGAACGTTCGTACACCATGAAGCAGCCGCTCTCCACCCTACAGGAGTTGCAGCGGCTCAGGTAGGAGGTGAGCTCAGCACAGTCACTGCTGGTCTCATAGGAGCGACCCTGAAAATTCCTGTCCTCATAGAAGATGATCTGAAAATAAAACAGTTTAATGTATGATTTAATCAAGTGTTTATTGGTCTCAATTACAGCAACAGTTTGTAAATTTCTCTCTTACTCTGCCCATTTTGGTCGTCAATTCTGTCCCTGATTCCACTCGTACTTGGCCCAGCCAAGCTCTCTGTCACTTTTATACCCATCATGATGGCTAAATGATCTATGGAGCCATTGTTTTGAATATCTTACTCAGCAGGATACCATACAGGGCTATAATGTTTGTTAAATCGCTCTGTAAATGGTTATTATTCCAGACTGTATGCATCTGGTGCAGTGCCAACCTCTGTGGCTCTCATATGGGGTACAGGTGGGTGACAGTGAGCAGATGTATCAGCTGGGACTCTTTGTACTGTCAGTGATTGCTGTGTGTTGAAAAGCACTCTGTTACTCTTATGTGAATGCATATCAGAGCTGAGCAACTGATCAAATGTACAAATGCTTCAACTTTAGATTTAAACACAGTTACATTTGTGAAGAAAAGACTGTAGTTTTTACATCACAGCATTTACATCTCCGCAAACACATTTACTAGTTACCAATACTGACTGGTGATCACGGTCTACCACTGCATCATGTACATCAGCGGTCCCCAAACCCCAGGCCAAGTCCGTGAGTCGTTTGGTACCGGGTTGCGAGAGTTGAGGCTTGGGTGTGAAATTGATGGTTTTCGGGGTTTTTAATCAGTTTTTATCATTATTTGTTTTTATCATTTTTATCCCTGGGTCTTTTCCCGTGTGTTATGAATAAATCGTCTTTTTTTTGGTACCAGTACTGCTTTTATTTTGTTGTATTTATCTGCGACACCTTAAAGGCCTGTCTGTGAAAATATTGTCAGACATAAACCGGTCCGTAGCAAAAAAAAGGTTAGGGACCTCTGATGTACATCATCCTCAGCATTGTATGTATCTATATCCAGTGTTGGGGAGTAACGGAATACATGTACCGCCGTTACGTATTTAAAATACAAAATATGAGTAACTGTATTCCGTTACAGTTACCGTTTAAAAAGGTGGTATTCAGAATAAAGTTACTTTGTTGAAATAAATGGATTACACTGCGGTACTTTCCTGTTTCATTTTGTCGCGGGTCAGGACTGTTTGGGTTTTGTTTGACGGCTACGTTCTGTTGTTCCAGGCGGCAGCGTTACGGTTGCCATGGTTACATGGTGACGCTCTCTCTCTCTCTGCGACTGTGTGTTTCCTGGGTGAGAGAGCGCCTTTTCGTTGTTGTTGTTGTTGTTGTTGTGCTAAGCTAACAGGCAGAATGCTACAAGCATAGCTCTAAAGAATGTAGCATCATGGCCAGTGTAGTCCGTGCTGCAGGGAGAATGGACTGCCATACACGTTATATGTCTGTGAGCGCGAGGAGGGAGAAAAAGGGGAGTGGAAAGGTACGAGTTGTCATCGAGGAAAAACGGGAGATGGAAACATGTAAATATAATAATAACCACTTCAGCCAAGAAGAGTGCCTGACGAGCCCAGTTGTAAGTAAGCTATTAAGACTCGACTGTACACCGTGTTCGTGTTTTCCTCCGAAAACAATAAGTTCCGTTGGAGCAGCCTTTCAACGCCTCTCTCTGTCTCTCGCAAGAAAAGTTGACCCACACAACAAAGTAAAGCTATTGTTCGGCTACGAGCCGACAGGGACCCCGCCGTATTAGTCAGAGGTCCCTTTACTACAGTTCGGAGTCGCGGACCTTCAGTAATAGTAATAAATCACACAGCAATAGTACATTCACGTTGTTGTAAAAAGCATGATAATATATTAAGTAATCCAAAGTATTCAGAATACGTTACTGTCATTGAGTAACGTAACGGAATACGTTACAGAATACATTTTGGGGCATGTATTCTGTATTCTGTAACGGAATACATTTTAAAAGTAACCTTCCCAACACTGTCTATATCTATATATATCTATTAGGGGTGCAACGATACTCGTATCGATATTGAACCGTTCGATACAGTGCTTTCGGTTCGGTACACATATGTATCGAACAATACAAAACTTTAAATTTATTTTATCAACTTTCCTTCTGACGATGCTGTCTGTGTTGAGCGCTCAGTGGATCTGCGCTCGACAGTGCAGCCTAGGCGGAGTAGTCGAACGCAGATTCACTGAGCGCAGGGCAAGCCAGCGAGACAGAAGTTAAGCTCTCCTTGCAACATGGCAAATTGAACCTCCCCCACCCTCATTCAGATCTGGCGTTTGGAACTACGCCACGCAATGCTCAATTACATGGGTGGGAGCTAGTGTGTTAGCGCAGTTAGCTCGTTAACGTGTTGGCTGTCCAGCCCCACGCACGGGGCGATCCACGGTAGCTCGTTAACGGAGATTTGCCGTGTTGTGCCGTTAACGTCATTTAAACGAGATTAACGCTGACAGCACTAGTGGGAACACAACGAATATGACTGCACATTTACTCCGACAGCATCCTAGTGCAAAGACAAGTGGAAGCAGACAAAAACAACAAGCACGCATGCTACAAACTTTACCCGAGTCATTTAGACAGCCGTTAGCACGTGATTCTCCTTATGGGGAGGTGATATGTTTAATATGCTGCTGAGAATATAGCCCAGAAGAAGCGTGTTTAATTGTATGTGTGATATTACTAATAACATTTATTGTGAATACAAATCATTCAGTCTAAACTGTGTGTTGTAACCTGTGTAGCATATAAAATCCAGAGTGTCTTCACCATTGCTTTTGAAACATGACATGACAATCAAGGAAATGCATATCCTGCTTTTTTATCATTTTGACTCTCATATTGACCATATTTTACAAAAGGAGAAGCATGACTTGAAACTAGATATAAAGAAACTTGAGATCATGAACTGTTTAGTTTGGCCTGAGATCAAGAGAAATAAATGGGAATTTTATTTTAGATTTTTGCAATTCTTTTTGCAACAAGAGGCGGCACCTCCTGTTGGAGAAAGAAATCTGGTTTAAGGCACACATCTTTTATATACACTGTTGTGACAATGTGTAATTTAACTGCATTTTGTACATATTTCTGCAACATGATATTTTCATAGCAGATATAATACTGTCTTAAGTTACACATGTGCTCTTGTATTATTATTGTATGCGTTGTAGGATCTTCTCTAATGGAGATTGGGGCAACTATTTTTGTGATTATTATAAATAAACTAGAATTGCATTAGAAATTAGAGGAATTGAATATCCCTCTATTATGTATGCTATTATAGCTCTGTAGTGTGCTTTTTAGCATGAGTTCATATATTACAGTGTAGTTGACACCCGACTCCCCCCCCCCCCCCCCCACACACACTACCATGTATTCATATCTTTGTGGGAACGTCTAACTGACATAATGCCTTCCCTAGCTCCTTACCCTAACCATAACCTAATTGTAACCCTGACACTAAAACCACATTTTGAGTCTGAAAAATACCTTTAAACTTGTGGGGACTGGGATTCTGTCCCCATAAGAATTGTTGGTTCCCAAAAGTATAGTAAACTTACAGTTTTGGTCCCCACAGAGATATGAATACACAGTCACACACAAACACGTACACACCCACCCGCACACACGTACATCACAAATCTACTCAATATCAGATGGCATTAGTTTAATCTTTCACTTTATTATTCAGCGCATTATTTTCCTTTGCATCAACAGGAATCCATTATACGTCTAGCAGAGCTGAGCCTCATGCCACTATATCCGATATCTCTCATGCTCCTGTACTCTCCAGGTCTCAGGTAGACCATCCTGCCTCTGTAGTGGGGCTGCTCGTACATCAGCCAGTGGCCATCTATCACATTGCATGACTGGCAGTCAGACAGGCTGTAGCGGTCCATGATGTTGTCGCAGTCGTCCATCAGCTCGTGATTCGGGCCCTGGAAGTTCTCCCTCTCATAGATCCTTATCCTGTAAGAGCCTCTGTGCTGTTAGTTAAAGGAGGAGAGGAAACGTTGGACCGTTAAAGGCTACAGTGAAATGTTGCTGATATCAGATTTGCAGACTTAGTGTGTGAAAAGCAGTTTCATCAGCTCAACAATATCATAGTTTCTAATATCATATAAACTATGATATTATATGAACTAGACATGTTTTCCTTGTTGTAATCCCTGAGTACCTGAGGAATTAATCGGCAGGATCGGATAGAGTCACTCATGCCAAAAGACATGTAATCCGAGTACTCGCCCCTCCTCAGAAAATACTGGTTCCCCATGTAGTTGGGGCGATCGTAGACCATGAAGCAGCCGTTCTCCACCCTGCAGGAGTTGCAGCGGCTCAGGTAGGAGGACATGTCAGAGCAGTCGCTCATGCACTCATAGGAGCGACCCTGGAAGTTCCTGTCCTCGTAGAAGATGATCTGTGGAAAAGAAAGAAAAAACTTTACAAAATTGATTTAGAAAAGATGTCAGAGCTGACCTTCTCTTTTATTTCTCTCCATTGTTCATCTGCAGAGTTTGTCTTAAATTTGAAAAGTGCTTGTTTTCCGGTCTGCTCTCTGCATACCTTGCCCATGTTTGATGTTCTGTATTTGTGGGAAACTGTCCAACAACCTGTGGCTGCCAGACAGCTTTTATACTTGATACGTGCTGTAACAGGGTTTTGTCATTCAAATTATCTGGAAGCTGATGAATAAGCAGCTCTGCGATCGCTGTTAATTTCATTTGTGCCATCACGATCCAGAACAAAGGGAGGGGAAGTGGATGGAAGACACAAGGCCGGAGAGGAGGGAGGAGAACTGAGCTACAGTTTCTACATGTCTTCACACAAATCTTCATTTGGTCACATTTAACCTGTGTGTTTGGCTTAATTGTTGTACTTTGTTTGGATGTATCAATTCAGACCAGTAAGAATTCACTATCATCATTTTCAAACGACCATAGGTTTACTTTACTGCATCTGCAAAAATTTGTATTTGCAATCATAATGCCATGAAATGCAACACGTCTGTTTAAAGAAAAAAACAAAAACAAAACACACACACCCCTCCCCCATTAGTTTTGCAGGTCCTGTGATGAAGTGCATACAAGCTGCATTCTTTCTAATGGTCAGCAAGGGGCAACTATATGGTGGCAAAATCAAGTCTATCAAGTCAATCTTTCTATCTATCTGCAGTGGGGGAAATATTGATTTCCCCCACTGCAGATGCATTTGATTTTGAGAATACCAACCAAAGATCTAATATTTTGTTTTTCTCTGGCTTTTTCCCAGCTGTGTCTCCATGAGAATCTGTGAGTCATCCTCTATGTTTTGGAGAAAAGGAAAACAAACTGAAAATGCCAATACTTTGATGAACAGTTAAATAAGAACAGATTAGTATGACATACAGACAGCACAGGGTGAGGGTTGGGTAATAGATCATGACTGATCAATTATGGTCTATACCTCACAAGGTTAAAGAGATTTGGGAAAAAGAGCAAGAATGGAAATTAAAGAAGTCAGCGAATTTCTGCATTTGCTTTGAGCAAAACGTTTTTCAGTGTACAATGTATACAATGCATTATATAAGAGATACAAGAAAACCAAAAGCATTTACAATTAAGTGTATCGCTGGCAGTAATGATGGCTTTAACGTAGAGTGTTTAGTGTGTATTTAATCATTTTTAACTAGTTTAATGACTGTTTAGCATTTTTATGTAACTTTTGTATGTATTTAAACATACACAAGATCATCAGACTACTGAATTAAATGTAACTAAAATGAAAACCAAATTAAGTCTAACTCTATTTAATATGTACTATAATCAGAAACCATGCCCATCATGGAGCATCCTAAGCCAACAGTGACCTGTAATTACCAACCTTTTTGATCGCTCATCAAAGAAAATAACAGAAAATTTAATGGATATTATGTCCAATAGTACCACTGTTTATACAAGTCATATTATAGAAGATATTTAAACTTTAATTTGGCAGTCTGTGGGAGCGCACTTGTTTACAGGTGAAAAGGTCTTTAGATTAGCGTGCAAAATACATGAATCACTGACAAGAACAAGACAAATATGGATATAAATTATTGACAAAAGCAGCAAGAGATCCTATTTTCAGGGTTAAATACAGCCAACAGTCATCCAAAACTAAATAACTGCCTTGCTTCTTCTTGCCCTCATGATAAAATGCATTAGTTATCTCATCCTGCAAAAAACAAACTGTAAATGTGGATAAATAACCAAATGATTTCCAGGTGTACAAAAAGAGAGTGCTGACCGAGACTAAGAATTCAGTGGAAAAAACAACAACACATTTATCATCAAGTAGTAGTACTTTTACATGTCACATTTGGCACTTCTTTGATATGAGGCTATCACATGTAGACAAAGGGAAATCAAACTTGACCAAACCATTTTGCTGATATGCAAATCAAGGTAATTTAGATGACAATAGCTTTCCCTCGTCTGCACATTCTACTTTTCAATATAAGCCACAACACAGCTGCAGCTGGATGGCAGGCAAGCAATATCAGTAACAATGGTGAAGGTAAGGAACAAATGCTGTTTGAGTGAATAGAGTGCAAACTATCGCCTGTCTTATTTGCATAAGAAGTCAAAGTATTCTAATGTTGTAAAATACTGAGTAATTTTTGTATATTCATCTATCCAGATTGCGTTCTTTGAAGACAAGAACTTCCAAGGCTGTAGTCATGAGTGCAGTACTGACAGTCCTGACCTGACCTCATATTTTAGTCGCTGCAATTCCATTAAGGTGGATAGTGGGTGCTGGGTGCTGTATGAGCATCCCAACTACACAGGCTCCCAGTACATCCTGAGCCCGGGTGAATACCCCGATCACCAGCATTGGATGGGATTCAACGATGGCATCAAGTCATGTCGTTCAATTAAAAACGTAAGGCGGTAGACACTAACATTCATTCTTTAGAATTGATTTTCCTTTTTAATGTAACAGCTCTGACAATATCATAATGTGACCCAGTTTCTCCAAGGTTCAATAAGCCTATTCTAACAAGTTGTAGAGGAGTGCTTGGCTGCAGCAAAATACCACAGAGTGCACCAACCAAGCAGTAATCAGTCAAAGACCAACAGACAAAAAGGAGAGATAAAAGGCTCATGATTTGGCAGCTGGGTGCTTTATGCCCGTGCCAATGCACATCAATTATTTAAGGAAAGTGGGAAAACAGCCAAGAAACCATGTGTAGTTTTGAGTTCAAAGTATTATTATTTAATGCAAAACACCAACTTGATTTTGTGAGATTTGACTTGCTACAGGTCTATGGAAAATCCTGGAAGATCAGATTCTACGACAAGCAGGATTTTGGAGGCCAGGCAGCTGAGTGTGTCGAAGACTGCCCATCAGTTTATGAGACCTTCAAGTTTCGGGAATTGCGCTCCTGCGTAGTGATGGATGGTGCATGGGTCCTGTATGAGCAACCAGACTACCATGGACACCAGTATTTCCTGGAACGTGGAGAGTACCCCAACTATACAGACTGGGGCGCCAACTCCCCTGCTGCAGGATCCTTCCGAATGGTCACAGAACTCTAGAGCAGCAGCACCAAAGTAGGGTTCTGCAGCTTGTGAAAAAATTATCCAAGCCAACAATGTTCTTAATCTGACAGACGGATCAAGCTGCAGGACTCTGTATTCTAGAACATTGCTTGGTTATTGTTGGTTGTCTTGCTGATAAGACAACCAACAGAGTCTTGATACCATGGATGTCTTGTAACCTTTAAATAAGTTCTAGAACTCTTGAAGAAGATCCGGAAGTTCCTCCCTCCAACACTGTTTTTCCCTCCTATACCCTGTACTTCTTTCCAGCACTCCAAGTGCTATACTTAAATAAATAAATACCCTTCTTACTCATAACAATGCAGCCTCTGTTGCTTCTTATTACATTACCTGTTATGTCAGCTGCTTTTAGTCTCTCCTTCATCTTCTTTAAACCTTTTTTGAAGTTGCTTAAGTCAACCCAGAGGTCTAGTTATATATATGCATAATCAGATGAGAAAAAACAAGTAAATTTAACAACAGGAAGATGAAAGTTCTTTTACAAACCCATAAAAGTTAAACATTTTCAAATAATGCATGTTGCTGAGTGAAATGATGGCTGCATAAAGATAAAGACCCTCTTGCAAAGTTGTAGTTTTTACGTTTCCACTCTATGGCTCAGTACAAATATGTAAAATAAGATATAAAACGATGATATAGTGTTTATTTTCATTTGATCATTTTAGAAAAGTGTATGTACACTTTTTTGTATAAGCACTGATACACTGTGTTTATTACACTCTGTGGTACACACTAGGTTGCTATATCACTCTGTGGTTACTGAACTTTACTAAACAAATTAACTGAGTATAACATAAGCTTCATTTTTAGGCATCCTGCAGTATTTAGGTTCATGACGAAAATAACAGAAAAATGCATTTTCAGATGGCCATTTTCAACTGTAAAATCAAAAATCAATAATCACTGTACCAATATAGAACCTATAACATGAATAGGGCTAAACTTAAAATGATTGTTTTTACATTGATAAAATGCATCATAATTGAATTTCTTAACTTCCATCACATAACCATCACATTGCAAGTGACCTATTCTGGGTTAGGTTACATTTTGTCTTCTTACATATTTGAAATAGAATAATGGATAGTACACCTGTAGTATAAAGGGAAGAACTCCATCTAAGAGAGTTGATTTGAAGCTATTTCTATTTCAAAGACACACCCTAAGCTGCTGGCTGGTCATTGGTGGATGTGAACAGGTTATAATGATCTTGTAAGGTTATGAACTTACTAAAACATTGCTGTAATGTTCTCATATTTGTTAGTGTTGGTTTTAGCAAATTCCCTGATTGGGAACTTGACTCAAAATACTCTACTTTTATATGTTTTTTCTTTTTTTCTTTTTTTGATATTGGGAATTTTTCCTAAGAGATATGATTTGTGAGTCCAGTGGTCCCTCGCTATAACGTGGTTCACCTTTTCGCAGCCTCGTATTCAAATATACATAAATCTGTATATTTGAATGTGCTGTACTGTATGTTTGTAAGTTTTCTCCCTAACAAACACAACAATGTCAACGAAACATCGTCACCTGCGGGAGCCTTTGGTTTCGTTATATAATACTGGACTTATTTTTCTACAAGGTTTGAACTTTGTGTTTAAACAACAGAGAAAAGTGTGAAAATTTTCATGCCTCTCTGAGAAACGTGTATAAAGTGTGTAGTGAGGGGTTTTACAGCCTTAAAACATCTATAATAATTGTAAAAAATAAAGTTCGCTACTTCGCCGATTTCACTTCTCGTGGGTTATTTTTAGAACGTAACTCCCACGATGAATGAGGGACCTCTGTACACCAGTTCAGTTAATGTTTCATCATTCAAGGATACACATACACTACTTGTTTCCATGATTGCATGCAGATAATAATACAAAAGAAAAAAGGTTAAAAAAAGGATCATAGATTTTATTTGAACTCAAACTTTCATAATCAACAGCTTAACAAAAGCTTTACATAAAACTGCACACACACATTTATAGCTGTGCTTCAAATCTGTTTAGACCAAGCAGGTTTAGATTCTTGGCACTGCTAAACAATCATTGTGCAGCAATTCAGTGAGTAAGAACAATAGGCAGACTCTAGACGAATATTTGAATTGTAATCATGGTTACAGGCACTGCTAACCATGCATTTGGTAGCATTGTCTCTGCCATGTATAAAGAGTACTACGTTGGTAACTTAGTGTAGTATTTTAGGCTCGGCAGATGGAGAAGGTGAGAATTTACAGCATTCATAGACGATCTAATTGGGCTCTAAATTTAGTGCTGTAGATATTTCAGTTAACACAGATTCAGATTGAATTCGATGCGAGTAAAATTCTGTATAATTCTGCTCTTTCTAGATTGTGTTTTTTGAAGATCGGGACTTCAAAGGAAAGTCCTATGACTGCAAAGGGGACTCAGCAAACCTGCATGGTTACATCCGCCGATGCAATTCAGTGAAAGTAGAAGGTGGCTGGTGGGTTCTGTACGAACGCAACAACTTTACCGGCTACCAATATGTCATTGGTCCAGGAGAGTACAATAATTACAGCTCCTGGATGGGATTCAATGACTGTGTAAGATCCTGCAGGATCATCAGAAATGTAAGTTTCCGCCTAGAAGTGATCAGTAGAAAAACACGTCACACGTCAAACTGACTACATTTCTTTACTTTCAGCCCAAAGGGCCCTACAAGCTGATGCTGTATGAACGACTTAACTTTATTGGCCAATCTCTGGAGCTGACAGAAAGCATAAAGTCAGTCCAGGATAAATGGCTCCGGCAAGAAGTCCAGTCCTGCAAGGTTCTAGAGGGGACCTGGGTGTTCTTTGAACACCCCAACTTCAGCGGCCGTCAGTACCTGCTGGAGAAAGGGGAGTACCACCACTGCTCAGAGTGGGGAGCTCTGAAAGCAGTTGTAGGCTCCATCAGAATCATAAAGGCTTAAAATGTGACCTGTTAATCAAATATATTGTTTTAATTTGAATGTGTCATTGCACTTGTCTCTTCTTGTGAATACATTAAGGGGAGATCGCATGATCTCAATCTTTTCACCACAAGTTAGAGGAAATGAAAATATATATTCTCTCAAACGTTGTATTGCTCCTAATTCTACATGTAGCTGTACACCACGTCTGGCAGAGCTCATGTGATAGCTGTCAGCTGACTTTGTACCAAGGTGGGGTTGCTGATGGAGGGTGGAGCATCACCTGTCCCCTCCACTCAAGCCTAGTTAAAGCCAGTATCATGTTGCTATGTGGCCACAAGCCAACTTTACAGCATCAGGTGCAGCTGCAGCAGCTTTGCAGCAGACACTTTAATTGGATCAATAAATCGTTTCTGGAATCAGGCTTTGACAGATCAAAAGGTCAGCCACTGTAAACACTGTATAAAGCTAAAACAAATGCAGCATCAGCCATTGTGCTGATATAAATGCTGAGGCTATTAAAATAACAATGATGCCCCTGGCAGTGCATTTCAGTGTGCCCACATACACTGCATATATAAATCTGGACCAAGGCTGTAGGCAATAATGTCTATGTAAAAGGTGGGATAAAGAAACGGTGCTCAAAAATTGGTGTGAGGGCCAAACATGGACCGTGTGGGAAAGGTAGGAGGACGAACATTATCTGATTTAAAGATTCAACTGCAGCAGCAGCACCTCGAGCATGAAGTGTGAATATGCATATCCATTCACAGATCGTATTTTATGAAGACAGAAACTTCCAAGGTCGCTATTATGAGTGCAGCAGTGACTGTCCAGAGCTGAACGCCCATTTCAGTCACTGCAACTCTATCCGCGTAGAGAGTGGGTCCTGGGTACTCTACGAGAGGCCTAACTACATGGGCTACCAGTACATACTGACCAGGGGGGAGTATCCACATTATCAGAGCTGGATGGGCTACAATGACAGCATCAGGTCATGTCGGATCATACGGAACGTGAGTGGAATTAATCAGTCTTTAGTAACTTTTCACCTCATGTCATTAGTGTGATAGTTTAACTGTCTATTCCAGATGTTACATTTATTGACAATGAAAACCCCAGTTAGTCTTCACTCAGGTTCAGGTTTTAATCAGTTTTATGACAAATTAGACTGAAGAGCTTAGAAATGATAAATGATTTATATTCCAAGATCAATGTCGGATATTTGCTAGTGTCTTTTTCAAATAGATTTTTTTTAAAATGCATACTGCATTCACATGGCTGTAGATGCCAGTTAGCACTGTTGTAAAACACAAATGGTATTACCACTCAGACTGAACTGATGTTTGCATTACAGTCCTCTGGTGCATTCAGGGTCCGTGTTTATGAGCGTCCTGACTTCAGCGGTCAGATGTTGGACTGCACTGAAGATGAGAACAACCTGCCCGACCGCTGGCACCACCGGGAGGTTCACTCTGCCCAAGTGCAGGATGGCGCCTGGGTCTTCTACGAGCTTCCCAACTATCGTGGACGCCAGTATCTCCTGGAAAGAGGAGAGTACCGCCGCTTCAATGAGTGGGCTGCAATGAGTCCCAATGTGGGGTCTTTCCGCCGTGTCCATGACATTTAGACAGTCTATCGCATGTTTTCAGTCTATCTCATGTTCTTTGCACATTTAATAAAAAAGAATTGTGCTCAGTATGTGTATCCCTTCATGCTCATGAGTGCTGGAAAGTGTAAAATGATTTTCAAACCCTCCTCTGTCCTGATGAAAAAGAGCATGATTTATTAAACTTTAAAATTCCTCTAATTCTTCTTTTACTCGTAACGCCCTCTTTACTGCATCCACGACCTGATCTAAGCTTTTCCTCAAGCAATACAGATTAATGACATCATTACCAAATGAATTTGAACAATTTTATGAATATTGTTTACATTAAATTCACTGAGAATAGGTATAAGCAGGATGGAGTGGGTGGGGATGGGTGTCGGGGTGACTTGTGAAAGAAGGACAGCAACAAGATGAAAATGAGACTTACTGTAATGTATAGTTTGGAGATGGTGGCACTGGAGGCGTTAGGCTGTCAGAGTTGAATATGCTGAGGTTTTCTCTGGGAGTGACCAGCTCAGGCTGAACAGATGGTTGGGAACATGTACAGAAGGATAGTGGGCATATTGGACAAAAGATATAAAATATTGAGTTGCCAGGCAGGAGGAAAAGAGGAAGATGTCAGAGAGGATTCATGAATGTCATGAAGGAAGACGTGGAGAGGGTTGGTGTGACAGAAAAGGATGTTAAGCACTGGGCGAGATGGAGGCAGATCTGGCGACCGCTGAACAGAGCAGCTAAAAGAAGAGGAAATGCTTATAGTAACCAATACGGCTCCTCTAATATTCTCATAAACATAACAGAACAGCTATTGAAGAGATGCAGAGAAGTATTAACAAAGATTCAATAACATCAGTGTCATGACTCAGTGTTAGAAAGTGTTTATTTACATTTTTCCCCCACATTTTTTAACGTGTTGATTGGAACAGAGACTTATTTTATTTCTCAATCAGTCATCATTAAGGAGTCCGTGGATTTATGGAGATGCTGTTGACTGAATGTGGGGATATTTCCTGCAGCTGGGAATTTTAAAAAGTAACCTAGGAGTTGAGATATATTACATAGTGATGTGCGATGCCACTGATTTCCTTTCCGATCTGAAACCAAGTAAAATTCAGGGTGGTATCAGCGATACTGATCCGATACCAATACTTTGTACAAAAACCTTTTTTTGTATCTCCCCGTGAGAGACGTCTGTCTCGCCCTAGCAGCACCTGTCCCTCTCCTCTTCAGTTCGCCTCAACATACGCTCGTCATATTCTGTGATATGATTTGCTCTGAGGTGTTTGACAAGGTTAGAGGTGTTGCCACAACACCTCACTTTCTTGCCACATGTATCGGTAAAATACGTCCACACATGACTCCGTTTACGCTCAGCCACTGTTGTGAGTGTGCACGCCAGGGGCTGCGACACATTTATACAGCTGTATTTCACACATGACTATTAAAGGCGGAAGAGGAAGTAGTTCCTTCCAATGTAGACAATCTGAATGATATAGTTTCTTTCCACTCTATAAACTACAAATTTACCCTAAATTACTAAAATATCGATATTTTAATATGAGAATCGATTTTAGAGCATAAATGACTGGTATGGGAGGAATCAATATTTCAGTATCGATCCGCACATCACTAATATTATAAATGGCTAAATGACCTCCTCAACATGTCTTGAAGTTCTCCAGAGGCCTGGGAATGAGCTAATCATTTTATTCAGGTGTGTTGACCCAGAGTGAGATCTAAAACCTGCAGGACACTGGCCCTCGAGGCCTGGAGTCCGACACTCCTGGTGTAAACTATTCGAAGAGTTCAACTTGACAGGAACAATAGTCCTTTATTACCTCTTTAATGTCTCGGTGCAAATATGTGTTCAGTCATTATTTCATGCTTCCTATTTTCATCGCATCAAATGAAATAAATGTTGCCATGTATGTAGTTTGTTTAAATGTTAAAGGGTTAACTTGGCTAAGTTTGGCTAAATGTTAGCAAAAGAGCAGCTTACAGGCATCACAGCATGGACAGAAGAAAACAGTACATAAGGAAGGTAATAATGTTAAGGATGGCAAAGTAAGCACACGGTCACATCGAGTTAGAACAACAGGTGTTTTAAAGGGTGCCTGTATCCCACCCTGCTGTGTCCTAATGTCAGTGCAGGTGGTGCTGCAGTGTGACACCCAGCAGACAGGACTCCAACAAGGAGGTCACAGGGCTCACCTAAACCTGTGGACAAAGAGGAACAGCCTGCTGATGACTCAGTGGGATTTGCCAGTAAGAGCTTGAAGCACACCAGCTGCTGTTAGTGCTGACGCTCGCTGGAACAACACTATGACCGCAGCAACACAAAGGGAGCCCAGCCAGCATGTTCTCCTAGCTGGGGTTATTCACCTCTAAAGCCTCTTTGTTTGTGGTGACCCTTCATGTCCTGACTGGATAGGACAACGAGAGAGAGATAGAGAGATAGAGGGACAGAGAGAGAGCATGAGAAGAGAGAAAGTGCACCCTCTTATGGATCGTGTGGGGAGCAGCAGTCTGGGTCTGTCTGTTTCTCCATTTGCATCATTACAACAAACTTTCAGAAAGCGTTTATGTTTAATTATTAGTGAAGGCTCCGTTTCTATTTCAGTTCCAGTAGTGTCCTCTACACAGCTCTATAAAGAGAGAATAGCTTTAGTGTGTCAGAGAAGTGATTTGCACAGAAATCATTCTCTGTAATGGAGCAGGGAATGATTTCAGTGCTGATTTTTATGATTCAGAAAGCTTTTGTTATTATGTATAACTATAAATTATATGGGTGGATAAGACAGACCTGCTATTTACATCCAAAACAATGTGTACGAATAACCACCCAGTAAACTTTTATCGGTCATACAATTGCATTAAATTCTTGAAAATGCAGCAATAGCACAAGAATAAAACAAAAAATAATAAATAAATACATAAGAACAGTGAATAAATTAATACATTAAAATAAAAAACTGCGAAGAAATAAATAAATTAATGCTTTTAGAAATAAGACATCTAGATCTAGACAGACCCAGAAAACTGCAGAATGCATTTATAATAACTGTGTGCATTTATTTACAAAATGCAGAGAAAAAAGGATATGCAGATAACAACGTCATCAAGAACTGAATATATGTTCCCTTCTTGACGCATGTAATTGACTGTAAAATATGAAAGTGGCGATTTCATAAACACAAAACATCAACGACACAATCAACAACACAGAAGGCAAGTATAACTGTATTGGAAAATTGATGCATTTAAAATGTTCACAATTGTAATAAAAACAGAGATCTCAGTGGTATCAATCCATCCCAGTCCTTCACAGTCCAGCTGAGGGTAAGATCATGAAGACTCAGGTGGAGATTTTCTGTAGATTTTGCAGGAATTAGCTGTTGTAGCTAACGGGGTACACTCATCTGGATCATGTGCATACTCCTGTTTTATTGTAGTTTCTGTAGAGTACAGCACTTACAACAGCTTTAGTCCTAAAAGATTTTGGCTGAAGAACCCCCGAGCTGCCTGTTTCCTCCAGCTCTGGTGTTTACAAGTCGACGGCTGTGATTTGTCTCAGGAGCTGAGAGGAATCATGCTAATCTTGGGAAAAGAATGCAGTTTCTGGCTGCAAGAGTTACCTTGTATGGCAACAATGAAAAAAGTCAAGGAGGGAGAGAAAACACAGGGTAGATGGAGAGAAATCCAGCTGTCTTAAACAGGGATAAGAATAGCAATGAAAAAGTTCATTTTAAAAATGAGCACAGCTACTCTGGCGGTATCACTGATTACTATGTTTTTTCCCAGCAGTACTCCTAATGGGCTGTTTAAAAGGTTGGCAAGCTGCTGTTAGAAGCCTGTGATACAGTGGTAACAAGAACCATCACTGTTTCATGCAAAATGTCTGGGCACAAAAATGACATGCAATTAATAATGCAGTACTAATGTTTGTGGTCAGAGAAATTTGTCAAATTACACTGGAGTTGAGACTTAACATTCACAAATGACTATAAGGCAATCAGTTCACAGTTTAGCACCAGTTTAGACAAAACAGTGCTCACTGGGTGGGGAATGTGAGGTGGATAACTTGTGAGATAACAGTCCTCCGTCCCCATACACCTCATTCAGGACTTATTTTGTGCAGACACCACTGTTATAAATGAGACATAATATCCAGGTGACAGGGCTTTCTCCACTGCCGCTCCGAGACTCTGGAACAATCTTCCCTCTTTTATAAAATTCTCTTCCTCTTTGGAAATCTTCAAATCAAATTTGAAGACCAACCTATTTTCAAAGGCTTTCAGATTTGTTTGACACTTTTATTCAGTTTTAGCTAGTCTGGTCTTTTATGTCACTGGATGATGTTTGCATGTGTATACTTATACACGTATGTTATGTTCACGTATTTGTGCTTGTGTGTGAATGTGTACACTTTTGTATATGTATGTGCATATGTGCATGTACATATGTATTTCTACAAACAAGTGTATATAAGAGTCTGCCTCTGTGTGTCTATATATATGTGGATGTCTTACAATGTTACCAATACCATCGTTCCCTCGAAGCTGGACAGGAAACTGCAGGATCTAGGACTGAGCAGCTCCCTCTGCAGCTGGATCCTTAGCTTCCTGTCTGACAGACGCCAGGTGGTCAGACTGGGTAGCATCACCTCATCCCCCATCACACTGAACACTGGTGCTCCACAGGGGTGTGTACTGAGCCCTCTCCTGTACTCACTCTACACCTACCACTGCACAGCCACTAACAACTCCAACATCATTGTGAAGTTTGCGGACGACACTACAGTGGTGGGTCTTATCACCAACGGTGATGAGACGGCTTACAGGGAGGAGGTCAGCGCCCTGACCCACTGGTGTCAAGACAACCATCTCACCCTCAACGTCGCAAAGACAAAGGAGTTGATAGTGGACTTCCGGAGGTGCAGAGAAGTACACACCCCCATCACCATCAACGGCGCTGCTGTGGAGAGAGTGAGCAGCTTCCGGTTCCTTGGTGTACACCTGGCTGAGGATCTTACGTGGTCAGTACACACAAACAAAACAGTGAAGAAGGCGCAGCAGCGCCTCTTCTTTCTCAGGAGACTGAAAAGATTCGGCATGAGCCCCCGCATCCTCAGGACCTTCTATCGCTGTGCCATTGAGAGCATCCTCACTGGATGCATCACCACCTGGTATGGCAACAGCACCGCCTACAACTGCAAAGCTCTCCAGCGAGTAGTGCGGTGCTCTGAACGGATAATTGGAGGTGAGCTTCCCTCCCTCCAAGACATCTACAGGAAGCGGTGCCTGAGGAAAGCGGGGAGGATCATCAAGGACTCCAGTCACCCCAGCCATAAACTGTTCAGACTGCTTCCATCAGGAAGGAGGTTCTGCAGCATCCGGTCCCGTACCAGCAGACTGAGAGACAGCTTTTTCCATCAGGCCATCAGACTGCTGAACACGTCATAGACACCTCAGCTTCACTGCTGGAACTTCAACATTATGCACTCCACACTGTATATAAATGCCACTTGTTTTGCACATATTCAACTCTGTATAGTTTATATATTTTATTATTATTATTATTATTATTTTATTTTATTTTTTTACTATTTAATTTGTAAAAATGTGTATACACACACACACACACACACACACACACACACACACACACACACACACACACACACACACACACACACACACACACGTAGGAAAATATTTAGTATACACATCCAGAAATGCATACACTATTATATATTGTACATATATTTATTAGTTTCAGGTTGGCCATTCTTGTATTTTGCTCGTTTGTGTTGTTGTGTTTGCACATCTCTGTTGCTTGTGGGGCTCGCACACAAGAATTTCACTCGCATGTGCTGTGCCAGTGTGCCTGCACATGTGATGTGACAATAAAAAGTGATTTGATTTGATTTGATTTGTTTTTTATCTTACCTATTTTAATTCTTTTTTATTTGATTATATTATCCCTCTGTTCAGCACTTTGGCCGACACTTGATGTCTTTTAAATGTGCTATATACATAAAGTTGACTTGACTTTCAACTCTTTGCTAATTTGGTTCCTGATGCGTCCCATGAAACTCTATGAAAACTGGGTAAAAAGAGCTAAATTATTATACAATGGTTGGGACAGGTGGTTCTCTATTACTCAATGTATGATTCCTCGTGTCGCTTGAAGTTGTGCAGTTGTCATTTCCAATGAAGCTTCATATTTACCGGTATGTGTCAATTAAGTGTGTTTCTGCAGTGGAACCATAGCTTTGGAAGTTTATGTCGTATGAAATACTGAGTAACATACCAACAACACAAGAAAGAGCCTGAAAATGCAATAGCTATGTTTAATATTGCAAATAACTTATTTGATATGCACACTCTGAAAACCCAGTATAAGAAATGAAAACATAATAAGCCAACTTGCTGTAAAAAGTGGCATGTACTGTATAGGGGAGGGTAATTTATTAAAGGCAATGCTAAAATCGCTTCTGGCTTGTGCTGTAGACAGACGAGATATATTTGCTTTCGGTCTCCTGTCACCCTCATGTCCTCTGAGATGCCCACTACTGAGAGGTCGTGTCTCTGCGATGTGGCTGAGAGCCCACAACACCCTCGGCCAGCCAATAACTTCACAGTTTCCATCCCACAGCAGCCACTGAAGGAAACACATGGACTTTTGTTAACACCTTGTCAGCATGCACCTGGCACTCATGCAGACCTGCTGGGACCTTAATATGGATTTAGGCTCTATGCAGGCTCAGGCAAAATGATCCCAATTTGAGCTCCTTCCTAAAATGTTATTCTCCATAATTTCTTATTCTACCTTATCTTGATCAGTAGTAGATGAATGGTGCTTTGCAGGCGATGCAGTTTTTATGTATTTCGCATGTTGTTTTATTACATTAGTGCTTGACCTTTTAGCCACTTACTGTTGCTGGAATATTTGAAAGTTGTCTTTAAATACAGTGGGGCAAAAAAGTATTTAGTCAGCCACCGATTGTGCAAGTTCCCCCACTTAAAATGATGACAGAGGTCAGTAATTTGCACCAGAGGTACACTTCAACTGTGAGAGACAGAATGTGAAAGAAAAATCCATGAATTCACATGGTAAGATTTGTAAAGAATTTATCCATAAATTAGGGTGGAAAATAAGTATTTGGTCACCTCAAACAAGGAAAATCTCTGGCTCTCACAGACCTGTAACGTCTTCTGTAAGAAGCTTTTCTGTCCCCCACTCGTTACCTGTATGAATGGCACCTATTTGAACTCATCATCTGTATAAAAGACACCTGTCCACAGCCTCAAACAGTCAGACTCCAAACTCCGCCATGGCCAGGACCAAAGAGCTTTCGAAGGACACCAGGAAAAGTATTGTAGACCTGCACCAGACTGGGAAGAGTGAATCTACAATAGGCAAGCAGCTTGGTGTGAAAAAATCAACTGTGGGAGCAATCATCAGAAAATGGAAGACATACAAGACCACTGATAATCTCCCTCGATCTGGGGCTCCACGCAAGATCTCATCCCGTGGGGTCAAAATGATCATGAGAACGGTGAGCAAAGATCCCAGAACCACACGGGGGGACCTGGTGAATGACCTGCAGAGAGCTGGGACCAAAGTAACAAAGGTCACCATCAGTAACACACTACAACGGCAGGGAATCAAATCCCGCAGTGCCGGACGTGTTCCGCTGCTGAAGCCAGTGCATGTCCAGGCCCGTCTGAAGTTTGCCAGAGAGCACATGGATGATACAGCAGAGGATTGGGAGAATGTCATGTGGTCAGATGAAACCAAAGTAGAACTTTTTGGTATAAACTCAACTCGTCGTGTTTGGAGGAAGAAGAATACTGAGTTGCATCCCAAGAACACCATACCTACTGTGAAGCATGGGGGTGGAAACATCATGCTATGGGGCTGTTTTTCTGCCAAGGGGACAGGACGACCGATCCGTGTTAAGGACAGAATGAATGGGGCCATGTATCGTGAGATTTTGAGCCAAAACCTCCTTCCATCAGTGAGAACTTTGAAGATGAAACGAGGCTGGGTCTTCCAACATGACAATGATCCAAAACACATCGCCCGGGCAACAAAGGAGTGGCTCCGTAAGAAGCATTTGAAAGTCCTGGAGTGGCCTAGCCAGTCTCCAGACCTCAACCCCATAGAAAATCTGTGGCGGGAGTTGAAAGTCCGTGTTGCTCGGCGACAGCCCCAAAACATCACTGCTCTCGAGAAGATCTGCATGGAGGAATGGGCCAAAATACCAGCTACTGTGTGTGCAAACCTGGTAAAGACCTATAGTAAATGTTTGACCTCTGTTATTGCCAACAAAGGTTATGTTACAAAGTATTGAGTTGTATTTTTGTTATTGACCAAATACTTATTTTCCACCCTGATTTACGAATAAATTCTTTACAAATCCTACCATGTGGATTCATGGATTTTTTTTTCACATTCTGTCTCTCACAGTTGAAGTGTACCTCTGGTGTAAATTACTGACCTCTGTCATCATTTTAGGTGGGGGAACTTGCACAATCGGTGGCTGACTAAATACTTTTTTGCCCCACTGTAAGTCACTTATCTGCTCAGGCTGATGATAGACAGTGACAGCACATTTATACACTAGAATAGAACCTGGTGTAAAACAATTGAAAGAATTTACACTATGTAGATTAGACAATACAAGAAAAAAAAATGAAAAAAGCATAAACACCATAATCTAATGAATATATGAAAAATTAACACATTTAATGCAAAAATATTTTTAAATATGTTAAACGATTACTTGTGTTTATTTACTTCCTTATTATATAAGTACTTATATAACTTTACCACCATAGTGGATTATGAATTAAAAAATCATCATGTAGCTGAAGTGCAAACTGAGCTTTAATTTAAAGTTGTTTGAAAAAATGAACTGCATTAACTCTTTAAGAATTACAGGAAGTTTTATTGGTTGTATCTCATGTTCAGAGGCTGTTTTTTGCTGCTTGATCAAGCCACAAGAGTCACGAGTTACCACAAGATGGCGGAATTGCACACAGAGTGTTGGACCGGGACCAGTGTTGGACCAGGGTAAGGCTGAGTTTAAAAAACCAAAAAGCCTTCACGAGGTGATTGATGTGTAGCATTAAAGCTGCAGCAACAGCAGTTTAAAAAAGCAGACACCCCCCAAGCCGATCTTCTCGTACAAACTGAGAATGAATAAAAAGGGACTTGAGGGTGTTAGAAAATAAGAACGAGAATTATTTTGTTGTGCTAGCTACATTTAAAACGTGAGAGAGATCGTGTATCTAAGACGTGCAGTGCTATTAAGCAGGTCAGACACTCATGCTTCTACTACATTCACAGAGTATGAATATGAATCTTTGCAGCCTTGTGTAACCTACTTTTCTATTAGTACCTCTTCTGCTCTCATCTGTGCACACACACCCTTGTGTTAAAGGTTTACCAGGGAGCCTGATGTGACGTCAAACAGCGGACAAGGAAAAAAGAAACGGTATTGCCATGGAAACCTATCTCCCTCAGTTTCTCTATGATCTCTGATCTATCCTGAATCTGAGAACATGAAGGCTGTATTATTGCACAGACACGCACAAAATAATGCATCTTTGTGCATGACGTGGCAATCCTTTCAGGAAACCACATGGATGCAGAGCAGATGACTGCACAGGAGAGATTTGAATATATCTTTGGACTCTGTTTCAGATTTCATATTTATCTTCAATGACAGGCTGCTGCTAATGTAGTGTAACCACACATTTAGTCCCATATACAGATTCTGACCTTATGAACTTCAAGCCATCATCAAAGCTTTTAAGGGTGGTTTGGGAGCCACAATGATTCTTGTGTGTTTCCGCACACCAGCAAATACTTTTTGCTTTAAAACGGCCAAAACGAGGATTTGGACTTACAGATGTTAAAGAGACAGCATAATGGGCTCTGTCATGGCTGTCCAATGTTGATACTTGTGTCTGTGATTTGCTGTAATCAATAAATTAAACTGGCTACTTAGGTGGTGCATGTCTAATGTGTTATTAAAGAGTTATTAGTCTCTCATTAGCTAGTTAGATTTGGGGAAATTGATGATGTGAGCCCTCTTCATTGTGTAGAAGAATGCAATAACTTCTGTTGTTTGACTAGCAAACACCAAGTGAGGAGGCAGCATAATTCTTGTCCAGCATAAGTTTCAGCCTGAATTGGACATAAGATAAACTGAGCTGGAGACCAGTGTGTTATGTTCCCTGTAAGGCCTGTCAAACTTTGCCCATGGTGGATTGTCTATGACAGGAGCTGCAGTAAGAGATAATCTTTCTCTTCAAGGACTGGGTTAAACAGATGACTACATTTGTTTGTGGAATTTCAAACGATGTTTCAAACGTGTGTAATATGTGATATACCTTGTGTTAAACTTTCCTCAAATACACACACACACACATACATATATATAGCATGGCTCTATAGACCGACCACTTGAGTTGGGCTCTAAGGCTGTTCATAGCGCTGAAACAGCTGTCACTCGCAGCTTTGCTTTGACAAAGAAAGAAATGGCTAGAACCACTGACAAATTCTTCTTTGCATGATATGAAAAAGACGTCCGTGACTTTTTTTAGAAACTTTTTATTTATTTATTTATTTTTTAACATTTTACATGTTTGTAACTCAAAATTACTGACTGCCACTAAAAAATATGAGATCACTCATCCTCATCCTGGTATTACTACATTAATTTTAGAATTCAGTTGAATATTTTCCTGATTGTTTTTCAGGCCCCATCTTATATTACCAGTCTAATTTGTTTACAGTGAGCTCACAGGTGTCACAGATACACAGGCAAAGGTTTATTACATATCCCAAGGTCATACGTCAAACACAGTGACAGAGCCTTTCCAGTCAGTGCTCCAAGTTTGGTTAATCAGTTACTACTTGACATAAAGAGTGCGGCCCTCCACCTCTGCTGTGAAGTGTAGGCCTTAAAGAAATTTTCATTCTACGGCCTTTCCAGCCCACTCTTTTCTCATTTGTTGCTGTGTGTCCACTGTGAGTACAGCATTTTGGTCAGTGATAATCATGTTTAAATTTACTTTTTAAATAAATTGTACTTAGTTTTACTAAATATCTGATATTTGTTATCATATGGTATCTACATATGAGTTACAGCACAAAGTCAGGTTTTGATTCAGGGCTTCTAAATTGTGGAACAGAAAACAACCGAGTTCAGTTTTTTGATGGGCTATCTGAACACTTCCTTTCTTTCATTGCACAGATGCATTAGGACTCTAAGTCAGCACTCAACACTTGCATTTATTTGGTTCTTGGGTCGAATGTGGTGAAGCTGCACTCTTTATTTTTGCATCAGGTTGTCACAGCCTCATCTGGCTCAGACCTACTGTTTAAATCTCCAGGGGTGTTCCTGTGTTGTTTCCAGCCTGTGGTGCACATGTTGTCCTCTTTAGCCATGCGGATTTGCTGTTGAATGAGCCTGTGAGATTGGCTGAACTGTTCATGTAATCTACTCAATTCAATCTGCGGGAAACAGAAGTATATAGAGATGTATTTACTGCGTCACACCAATTGTTTTACAGAGTAAAGCATATTCATTTGTAAATTTGCGAAACGTGTGAAGTAAGCAGGAGGTTTGCATCTTATTTTTATGATGGTGCCTAATTGACTTGGAGATCAGCAGGAAGCTAACCTTACTGTGGCATGTGTGCAGAATCTGACACTGTTTGCATATAGTGTGTAAAAAGTGGACAACCTGTTCCTCTGATAAGGCTGACTGCCTCTTTAAACAAAGACTAAATGCTGTCTGTTGCCATGAACAGATGCAGTGTGTGACTGTCCTGGAGAGAAACCAATGCTTTCATTTCTAGAAACCATAGTTAAAGTCAGTTAACTACTCATACTCAGATCGCTTCAAAGATCAATCATAAGATGTTCCCTGAATCTTCAGAGTCTTGAGATTTAAGAAAAGTGACCCAGATTCCATTTAATGCAGTGGTCCTCATTATTTTTTACATGTCAATTTTTAGTTTCAAAGCAGGTTCATGCAATTTGATTTTTCAACTGTTTTCACTTATTCCTGGGATGAGGAATAAGATTTCTAGCAAGGTTCCAAAGCTGTGACTTGGTTTCTTATCCACATAGGTGGTGTGCTTTTGACTTCTTGTTTTGACTAATTTAGGGAACGATTAAACAATGTTACTGGTCAAAAAAACAGTGAATTAAATGGTTTTTAATCCTTAATTTCATTCCATAATAACAATAAGCATTTTTATAATAACCTGGGTTGTTCATTCACTGCTATAATAGTTCAGAGAAACCAGCAGTTGACATGTGGACTACAAACTAAGGCCACAACTTTGCTTGGATAATGTCAGGTTTTGCCCAATTGGAATTTGCCCTTTCTTAATGGGAACGTGTCTCTAAGCTTTATCAAGGTGACTGTTTCTTCTGTAGAGCTGTAAGGCACTAACGCTCCCTCGGCTTGTTCAAGTAAAAATCCCACAGATGGTTCTAATTGTACAGCGGCTCAATGATGAATGCTTGCCAATCTAAACACCAGTTTATGAAGGGGGAGGGGAGGGCGAGGACTGCAGTATGTCCAACACACACAGGATCCTTATCCATGTATACATGTACACACACATGCACGCACACACACATGCTGCCAGTCACTGCCTGTCGCTGGCTCTCTGAGTGTTTACAGTGCCATAAGAGGGGGATCCTGGGAGGCAGCTATTTTTAGCTCTGGTTTCATCATTCTTCTCTCTCTGCTGTGTGCAGCTGCAGACTGGTGCTGCATTCTAATGAAGAGATGAGCGGATGGCAGTATAACACAGTGTTTTTGCTTCACACACGCAGAGAAAGGGCTACGACAAACTAGCATCGATTTCGAATCCCCAATAAATCACGATAATCACTAATAAATTTACTGTGATAGCATTTATTCATCACTCCTTTTACATTTATCCAGTATTATTTTGCTTGCATTATTTATTAGCAAAGCAGCCATGCTAAATGTGCCAAGCTGTAGCACACATTTGGAGCCTCAATCTGCAGTGTAGTAACGCTAGTTGGGAATGTTAACCAGCTGTACTCTGAACTCATGAAGCCGGCCATTGTTTCCTCCCTGGGCTGCCACAACAGACTCACCCCTTCAATTTCTATATTGTACAAGCCTGACACCCCTCACATACTCCTGCTCTCACCATTTACAATGTGATATGAATGAAACAAACACATGAAATAACTGAAAATGCCACTGTAACAATGAGGTACCTCAGTGGGAACATTGTGTAACATAGAGCAGTAGTTCTGCAACTCTAAGATTCTAGTTACTGTTAAGGACATCAACATTATGCATTTGTCTTTGGTTATTTATGTATTTTAAACCACCAGTCCCCAACCTTTTTTGCGCCACGGACCGGTTTATGTCCGACAATATTTTCACGGACTGGCCTTTAAGGTGTCGCGGATAAATACAACAAAATAAAAACAGTACCGGTACCAAAAAAAAAGAAAGAAAATTTATTCATAACACACGGGAAAATACCCAGGGAAACCAAGTTAATGATAAAAATGATTTTAAAAAAATAACGATAAAATCCTATAAAAACCCTGAAAACCATAAATTTCACACCCAGGCCTCAACTCTGGCCCGGCGGTTGGGGACCGCTGTACTTGATCATTAGATGTTGAATATAGTACATCTGGAAAGTATTCACAGGACTTCACATGTTACAGTCATATGCCAAAATAGATTAAATTAACACATAATTAACAAATAATGACAAAGTAAAAAAAAAAAAAACCCATTGAAGTTCCTAATGAACAGTGTCCTCTATCATCATAAATGGAAGAAGTTTGGAACCACCAGGACTCTTCCCAGAGTAGTAGAAGGGCCTTAGTCAGGGAAATGACCAAGAATCCGATGGTCACTCCGACATGGCACTGTCCTTTCAGGAGCACAACTATTTCTTCAGAACTCAACCAATGAGGCCTGTATGGTAGAGTGGCCAGTTTGAGGTCTCTGGCCTGAATACCAAACGTCAAGTCTGGAGGAAACTCAGGCACTGCTCATCACCTGTCCAATACCATCCCTACAGTGAAGCACGGTGGTGGCAGCATCATGCTGTAGGGACTTTTCAGCAATAGAAACTTGGAGACTACTCAGCATCAAGAAAAATATGAATGCCAAAATGTACAGAGACGTCCTTCATGATAACCTGCTCCAGAGTGCTCTGGACCTCTGACTGGGGTGAAGGTTTATCTTCCAACAGGACAATGAACCCAAGCCAGGCAGCCTTCACTATCAAAAGAACAATTTTAGCTCCTCCTACCAAACCAAAAAGAGCAGCAGGGGGTAATGGGGGACAGATGGGCAGATGATAGATGTAACTAGGGGAGCATAAATTAATACATATAGTATATGTATGCGGCTATTGAGCTGCAGGTTTTCAACCTCTGCCCTAAACACACAGGCAAGAGAACACAGGAGTGGCTTTGGGACCACTCTGTGAATGTTCCTGAATGGCCCAGCCAGAACCCATACATGAACCTGACTGAACATCTCTGGAGATTTCAAGCCAAAATAAAAAAATGACATTTAAAAAAAACATTATAAACAAATTTTAATGTATTTAAATATTAGCCGCCTAGTTTTATCTTTTCCACCAATTACAGGCCCTGAAATGTGCTTCATACGTTTTTTGCTCACTACTGACTTTGTGGCTTTAAATATATTAAATATATATCTCCACCTGCTGATAATACAAGTTGGTGATTTAGGTGTGATTACACCTAACTCACTTTTACAGTCCAAAGGGCAACTTTGGAAGTCATTCCATTTTGTACTACCACATAGGCTTCATGTTACCTGGCTCAGTTCTAAAACCAAAGTCTTCTAGTAGTTAAAGTAATTCAGAAATACAAATACAAATACTAGTTGCAATGCTGTGTTAAAAGCAGCCACAATAGACAGGAAAACTTGGTAAAAGTTGAATGAAGATGGAAAACCACCAACTTTGATGTAATGCCTTTGCACTGCACCACATTCACAATAATATGGAGACATAAAAAACATGTTTGATTTCACAGTAAAATGAATCAGTTATCAAAGTGAGTCTTGGGTCACTATTGAGCCACAGCTTCATTGTTCTGGTTTAAGGTTATAGCTTTATTTTAAGACACAGGTGGCAGCTGATTAATTTAGACAATAAATAACAGAACAATTGGTGGTAAACTTCATTTAATAAGTAAAAATATATTCTTACTTTAGTATATGAAATCTAATTAGAGTAAAAATGCTTGGTGGTTGATATCAGTGGGGAGGTTCAGTGTTTCTGAAATCTTGGTGATGGTTCTTTACAAAAGGAAGATCCTGAGACTGAGATGAGGGACAGTCTTCAGGAAATGAGGCTTGCTGTGTATATTTTTGGAAATTAGTGTTCTTCAGCTTTCTCTTTGAAGGCCAATTGTCATGGAGACAAAACAGAAAAACAAGCTTATAATGGAATCAGAGTTTCCCAAAGCGAGGTCTATTGATAGCTCACTCCGAGTGGAAAACTGACATATCTGGGATGAACACTAGTTCATCCCAAATCTAGCGCTATGTTTTCCTTTCCTCAACCTTTCATCTCAGACCCCTGCTTGCCTCATGTTTTTACATAACTGCAGAGCTCTGCGCTTCTCTTAAACATCATCAGATTCAGATTGCACGGTAGTTACTGAATCTATTTGTGGCAATATAAACTGTATTTTGCTCCTAAGCAGCACACAATGGTTTGTTTATAGAGCACAGTTGCGTCACAGTAATTGAGATCCTAGTGAGAGCATTTTGAGCTGATGAAGCACTACAAGAGGCTGATAAATGACAGACCCTGGGTGTGCAGTCAAAAGTGAAAACTAGCACTGTGTCTTTGATAGAAACGTAAGATTTTCCAGAGAAATTCAAGGTTCCTTTTTCATGCTCCGGTCTCTCTTGATGACTGTGGGCTCAGCAAATATGTCTTTTACTAATAGAACATTATAGCGCTTTTTTATAGTTTCCTATTTGCCATTAAGGTGTCTCTGCTTTTAGATTTGTAGCTACACAGTCAGCCTATTTAAATGAAATATAACTGACCTTGCTTCCTCTGGAAATCAGACTTAAAAACATGTCGCGTTAATGATCAATGATTTCTTTTACTGGTGTAATGTAGCTGAGGAAATTTACTCAAGCATTCCACATTTGTCAGTTTTATTTATATAGCCCAATATAGCAACTTACACATTTGGTTCACAAGGTTTACAGCACATGACATCCTGTGTCCTTAAACTCATGGGGACAGATTTATGACTGCACTTACAAAAAGTTGGAACCCTGTTGGGCTATGTCAAATCCGTCCATCCATCCATCCATCCATCTTCTTCCGCTTATCCAGGGCCGGGTCACGGGGGGAGCAGCCTATGCAGAGAAGCCCAGACCTCCCTCTCCCAGCCACCTCCTCCAGCTTGTCCTGGGGAACACCAAGGCATTCCCAGGCCAGCCGAGAGATATAATCTCTTCAGTGTGTCCTGGGTCTGCCGGTGGGACATACCCAGAACACCTCACCCAGGAGGCACCCAGGAAGCATCATCTGAACAATAGACTGGACTGGACTCATAACTCAGACGCCCTCTACAGGAAAGGGCAGAGCAGGCTGTACCTGTCATCCCTGATGGACAACATCTCCCACCCCATGCAGCAGACTGTGACAGCACTGAGCAGCTCCTTCAGTGGGAGACTGCGGCACCCACGGTGTGGGACGGAGAGATTTCGCAGGTCTTTCCTCCCCACTGCTGTCAGACTCCATAATAAAGACTTTAACTGATCAAGCACACACATCCATACATATGCAATAATACTAAGTGCAATAATCCTTTCTGTCATCGTTGTATTTTTACTCAGTTGTATATAGTATTTGTATTTGTATTCTATTTTTATCTTATTGTATATTTATTTTATTTTATTCTACTGTATATAGTATTTTATTTTATTCTATTCTGTACAGTTGTGTACTGTATTTATTCTTATTGTATTCTAATTTTTGCCTCATAATTTTTGCACTGTCCACTTCCTGCTGTGACAAAACAAATTTCCCACGTGTGGGACTAATAAAGGTTATCTTATCTTATCTTATCTTATCTTATCTTATCTTATCTTATCTTATCTTATCTTATCTTATCTTATCTTATCCTTGTCAGATGCCCGAACCACCTCAGCTGGCTCCTTTTAATGTGGAGGAGCAGTGGCTCTACTCTGAGCCCCTCCTGGATGGCTGAACTTCTCACCCTATTTCTAAGGGAGCGGCCAGGAAGTCTATTTATGTCAAATGTACTGTACATTAAAAAGAAAAAAAAAGAATGTAATGATTTCCAAAACGTAACCTCCTAAGACATGAACTCTTTCATGGCGTGCATTTATATTTCTCTTTGCTATTTGGGCTGATTGGGACCTGATGAATGTAACAACAAAGAATTGCCTGATTTTTATTTTTTACCTGATTTTTGTTTCTGAGAAAAATGAGATCCACATATGAGCACATTCGGTTTAAATTTCGATAGAGCAGTGGCAGTATACTGTCCTCGTAAGTGGATATCAGGCCCTTGTAGAGCAAAATTTAGTATTTTGGTATAGACAACCCAAAAAGTGATGTCCACATATGTGGACGCCAGGTCCTAGGAGATTAATAGAACACTGAAAACACACCAAATATTTGAAGTGAACGCCCCCCAAAAATACAATTTTAAGAGAAATATTAGCTTATTCTGAATGTAATGGCAGAAACATGTCTTAAAAAAAAAATTGGGAAAGGGCCACTTTACCGCTGTATATAAGACTAAAAATCGGCCCTGGCATTTTTGGTTTAATTTCTAATTATTTCAAATTATTTTCCTCCATCTATCTTCTTACCATATAAATTACAATTTCCTCCATTTCTGCCTAGCCACTCTGTTTTGGGGGCTGTTGTCCCTCCTCCTGCAGTTTTTCAAAGCTAATGCTACTAACAGGAGCCTTCTGTAACTGCCCGAACTTACAAGTTGCTGCTGGTACTACTGTTGACTGTGAAGCAGCCAAGGCAGCTAGCATGTCAATTAATTTGACACATTTTGCTGCATCATTTCTAGGTTCTTTCTTTCCTTTTAGCTTTTTGCTGCACCTTTGTGCTTTTATTTGTCCATATTGCCAACCACTTGAGTCCAGAGGGAAGGTAGGGGAGGGCCCGGTTGCGTTAGGAGATTTGATTGGACAATCCAGTGTTGATAATGAAAACGAACAAATGGGCTTCTGTTGGTGTTTGTATGGTCAGTGTGCAGTGGCCCTTCAACCTGTATAATAATAGAAGGAATGCTATCCCAATCTTGTCTGATACAAGTGTCTATCTACTCAACAGTTGGGGGTCTTGACTGTGTCTTATTAAGCCGGACTGTAGTTATTGTGAGTTATGTTCTAAAACTAACCCGCGATAAGTGAAATCCGCGAAGTAGCCAACTTTATTTTTTACAATTATTATAGATGCTTTAAGGCTGTAAAACCCCTCACTACACACTTTATAGACTTTTCTCAGACAGGCACGAACATTTTCACACTTTTCTCTCTTGTTAAACACTCTCAAAATTCAAACCTTCGTAGAAAAATAAGTCCAGTATTATGGAATGAAACCAAAGATGAAACCCTGTTTTCAGGTCCACAACATGGGAATAGAGCAGCTGCCAGAGAATTCAACATTAATGAATCAATGGTACAGAAGTGGAGGAAGCAAGAAGAATGAGTTGAGTAAAGTCTGACTTATCTGACTGTTTTGTTTCGCTTAATGTACCTTATAATCTGAAAAATACAGTAACTTCTACCTTCCATTAGCATGTCCAGAAGTCCAACTTTGTGGGCTATGGTTAGCATCTTCCTCTGCCTTTTGGGTGCTACAGCAGGTGCCTTTAACGGTGCAAAATGCTTTGTCGACATTGTTGTCTTTGTTGGGGAGAAAACTTACAAACATACAGTACACTTCAGAGTCACACTGTAGTGATCGAAGATCAAGATAAATTTGACAAGCTCAACACATTCTCCACTGTACAGGAGACACGGCACGGAAGAGATTGATTGACAATGGTCTACAGCCGATCACGACGCAGAACACAATGTGCTGTACAAAAACAAAACAAAGCATGCAAAATTGCATAAAACTGCAGAAACAACAAAACAAAAACAGTGCAACACCAGACAGAACAGAATGATACAGACACAAGACAGTGCAGACACAACAATGCAATAGAAAAGTGCAACAGTGACAGCTGGTTGTGCAAAAACACTGACCATTGTGCAAAAGGTAACTTGATGTATGAAGGTGTGTGTGTGTCAGTCCAGCCAGAGTCCTTTTCATCAACTTTAGCTCAGTTTTTAACACGATCATTCCACAGCAGTTGGTGGACAAGCTGATGGTATTCGGCGTGAACACGGCAACCTGCAACTGGGTTTTCAGCTTCCTGACAAAGCGGCAATAGACAGTCAAGGTGGGCAGCCACACATCAAAGACCATCTTAGAGAGCAGAGGCTCTCCTCAGGGGTGTGTCCTGACACAACTGTGGTTGGTCTCATCACTGACAACGACGAGTCTGCCTATAGAATGGAAGTGGAGCAGCTTGAAGTGTGGTGTAGACCCCACAATCTCTCCATCAATGTGGACAAAACAAAAGAGATGGTGATCGATTTCAGGAAGGCTGGCAGAGATCACCACACTGACCTCACCATAGATGGTACTGCTGTGGAGAGGGTCAGCAGTGTTAAGTTCCTGAGTGTACACTTTGCTGATGACCTGTCCTTCTCCATTAACACCACACCAGTTGTCAAAAAGCACAAAAGTCTCCACTCCCTAAGGAGACTCAGAAAAGCAGCACTCTCCACACTTCACCTCACAACTTTTTACAGAGGCATCATCGAAAATATCCTGACACAAAGTTTTACATCTTGGTTTGGCAGCTGCAAGTCCTATGAGAAGCGTCAACTCAGTAGGATTGTTAAGAAGATTGCCCCCCCCCATCGCATCTCTCTACACACAGCGCTGCATATGCAGAGCTATCTACATCATCAGAGACCCCCACCACCGCTCGCATGACCTGTTCTCCCTTCTGCCATCTGGCAAGAGGTACAGGAGCATCAGCTGCAGAACCACCAGGATGCTGGAAGGGTTCTTTGCACAAGCCGTGAGACTGATAAACAGACTGTGACCCATCCCCACCCACACAGCTATTCACACAGCTACACTGTGAGGTCCACAAACGGACTGTAATGCCCCCTACCTACACACACACATACACTACACTCCCCAGATGCATACACTACCTAATTTAACCATCCCCTTCTGTGAAAGGACTGCTGCTGTCTACCCGAATGAATGTGACTTGAGTTTGTTTTAGAACTTAGATTTTATGTTATTTATCCATAACTATTGTTGCAATTCATTACTGCCTTTTTACTGCTCTTTTTAAACTTATTCTTTTTAGACTGTATTGTTTATTGCACTGTAGAGGCCGGTGAGAAACAGTATTTCGTTTCAGGCTGGATAACACCATACGAAATGACAATAAACTTCTTCAGTCTTGAGTGTTCAGGAGTCTGACATCTTGGGATAAGAAACTGTTGTGCAGTCTTGCAGTGCCGAATGCTTCGGTACCTCTTGTCAGAAGGCAGCATGGTAAAAAGTTTGTGTGAGAGGTGCATGGGATCCTCCACAATGCTGGTGGCTTTGCAGATGCAGCGGGTACGATAGGTGGGCACGATAGGCAGTTCTTACTATCCGTTGCAGGGTATCGCAATCCGATATGGTGCAGTTACCATACCAGACAGTGATGCAGCTGCTCAGGACACTCTCGATAGTCCACCTGTATAAGGTGGTGAGAATGGATGGTGGGAGATGGGCTTTCCTCAGCTTCCGCAGGAAGTAGAAGCGCTGCTGGGCCTTCTTGGTTATGGAGCTGGTGTTGAGGAACCAGGAGAGGTTCTCTGCCAGGTGAACACCAAGGAATTTGGTGCTCTTGACAACCTCCACAGAGGCTCCATCAATGTTAAATGGACAGTGATCTCTCCATGCTCTCCTGAATTCGACAATCATCTCTTTTGTTTTGTCCACTTTCAGAGACACCTTGTTGACTCTACAGCAGTCTGTTAGCTGTTGCACCTCGTCTCTGTACGCTAACTCATCGCTTTTGCAATCATGTTATCGGCAAACTTGATGATATGGTTTGAACTGTGCATTGCTGCACAGTCACGAGTCAACAGAGGCTGAGCACACAGCCCTGAGGAGCTCCAGTGCTCAGTGTGGTGGTGTTGGATATGCTGTTACCGATCTGGACTGAGTCGATATTTATACCAGTGCTGACTCCTCCTCCTCGCTAGATCGTCTGCTATCCAGAATCAGTTCTAGGCTCTCTCATGTTTTGGAATCGTTTTTTGTATTGTTACCAGTGTTGGGGAATAACGGAATACATGTACCGGCGTAACATATTTAAAATACAAAATATCAGTAATTGTATTCCGTTACAGTTACCGTTTAAAAAGGTGGTATTTAGAATGCAGTTACTTTGTTGAAATAAAGGGATTACACGGCGGTCTTTTCCTGTTTCATATGCTAGGCTGTCCCATCTTTTTTTGGTAATTCCACGCTGGTGGAAATCCAAACAAAACGCGCATTAAGAGGCTCTAATGCCTGTGCCTCAATCTCATGGTCCATGTCACCTCTACTTGCAGCCCGCATAATGACGTGACGAAATATTTTTTTTAAATTATTGTTCAAAAATTAATTAATATGAAGGCTAAGAGCATTCCGCCTAAACGGACATTAACACGCGAGGTTGACAGCGCTCCTGCTGAGACACAGGATGGATGCACTGCGTCATCTCAAGCAGTGCCACCCGAGGGGCATTGCTATCTCTCAGTTTCACACAAGCAGCCCTGCCTCTGCCAAACAGCATTACAAATTGCTTGTGCTGGGAGGACGAACTGGCGGTATCGCAATGAGCTCCCGGATGAAGAGGCTGGTGGGAGCAGAGAATGTAGCTGTGGTGGAGCCCAGCGAGATCCACTACTATCAGCCAATATGGACCCTGGTTGGTGCTGGTGCAAAGACTGTAGCGTCCTCAAGCCGTCCCACTGCGAGTCTTATGCCATCTGGAGTGAAATGGGTGAAATCTAAGGTTCAGGAAATTAACCCAGAGACAAATACTGTACGCACAGATGACGGGACTGAAATCTCATATGAATATTTGATTGTGGCGCTTGGTTTAGAGCTCCATTATGAGAAGATCAAAGGACTCCCAGAGGGGTTTGAGCACCCAAAAATTGGCTCTAACTACTCTGTCCAAACTGTGGAGAAGACGTGGAAAGCATTGCCGGATTTCAAAGAGGGCAATGCTGTGTTCACTTTCCCAAATACTCCTGTGAAATGTGCTGGAGCGCCACAAAAGATCATGTACCTGTCAGACGCCTACCTCAGGAAGACGGGCAAAAGAGCAAAAGCCAATGTGATCTATAACACATCATTGCCTGTGATCTTTGGGGTAAAGAAATACGCTGACTCACTGTGGGAGATTGTGAAAAAGCGTGACCTACAGATTAACCTGAGGCACAACCTGATTGAAGTGCGCGCAGATAAGCAAGAAGCTGTGTTTGAAAATCTTGGCAAACCAGGGGAAACCAAAGTTATCGAGTATGAAATGCTTCATGTTACACCGCCAATGGGACCCAGCTCGGTGATTAAAGGCAGTCCGCTGGCCGACGAGATCGGCTGGTTGGATCTGAACAAAGAAACTCTCCAACATACCAAGTATCCAAACGTGTTTGGGATCGGAGACTGCACCAACCTTCCCACATCCAAAACCGGAGCAGCTGTCACGGCACAGTCTGCCGTCTTGAGCCGAACTATCAGCAAAATATTGAAAAAAGAAAAACCAGATAAGAAGTATGATGGGTATACTTCACATGTCCCTTGGTCACAAGCTACAACACAGTAATCCTGGCAGAGTTCGACTACAACGGACAACCGCTGGAAACGTTCCCCTTCAACCAAGCCAAGGAGAGGCAATTAATGTACCACATGAAAGCAGATGTGATGCCTCACCTCTATTGGCATGGGCTTCTTAGGGGGCTGTGGGGCGGACCGGGACCTTACAGGAAAATCATGCATCTTGGGATGAAATGAAACCTCATCTTCAGTTTGAATCTGAAAGGAAATTCATTGTGTAATCATCTACCCAAGGGTGCACACGCATATGGATAAAGGAGTAATGTGAATGTTTTGAACATCATGATTAATCGGTCTCACAGAAAAGCTCATTTAAGTAGCGTTTTTGATATTACTGTGGAATTAAACGACTGGAATGATGGAGTGGGTCTAAACTGCTCATAGATCAGCTGTTTTTTTTTTTTTGTTTGTTTTTTTTGGTTTATTGGTACTTTTGACAGCCCAATGAATGGCCGGTCGAGATGCTTTCATAAACCAGAGATGGGGCTTTTATAGGGACAGAGAACAAAAGTTTGTAGAACACTCTTACTCCACACCTCTGGTGTTTTTTGTTGTTGTTTTGTTTTTTTCAGTTATAGTTGGTCGGCATTGGCAAAATTTATATAGTGACATTAAAAAACCAACTCTAAATGCAGATTATTTCAGGGTAGCCTTTAAGCACAGCATATAAATATTACTCTTTCCCAGATTGCTACATTTAAAACCATGCACATGTGTACAGTTTAGTCATTGTGCGTGAGATGTGTTCAAGTCTTTGGCTTTATTTAGAGTTTTAAACTAATCAAGCTACCACACATTGTGTAGGATTTGCCATTTGGGGTGTTTAAACATTAACATGCAGGCTACAACAAGTGCTTTTTCTTGCATTTAGACGTCAGTGTCTGAAGTAGAGTTTTGTACATGATGATTTTTTTTTTATTTTTTTTTTATTAGTCCTCAACTGAGGCGAAAACATCTTGGTGGCTGTACAGTCAACGCTAGCTTCATTGTATTAAAACAAAACAAAAAAAATCCTATAATCATTAAAATGACTGAAGCTTATGAAACCTCAAAAAAAAAAAAAAATTAATATGAAGGCAATAGGCAGAGTGTTACAGGCATCGCCTTAAAGAATGTAGCCTCATGGGCAGTGTAGTCCAGTTTTAAGTAAGCTATTAAGACTCGACTGTACACTGTGTTCGTGTTTTTCTCCGAAACAATAAATTCCGTTGGAGCAGCCTTTCAAAGTCTCTCTCTGTCTCTTGCTAGCAAAGTTGACCCAGACAACAAAGTAAAGCTAGTTTTCAGCTACGAGCCCAACACGGAACCGACGTATTAGGAGCCGCGGACCTGTTTTATATACGCGTGAAACAGTTTTCTATACGAGGTCGCTGCAAAAAGTGCAGCCTTATCTAATGTCCACCCTACTGTTACTCATTTTTTATTAAGATTTAAAAATCTAATTGCTATTGGTATCTTTCAGTAGTAGTAATAAATCACACAGCAATAGTACATTCATGTAGTTGTAAAACGCATAATCTTCAGTCAATTCCACGGACCACTCTAACCTGCTGCTTGCAGTAATCAACAGCCTGCTCGCCTTTCCCCTACTCACACACATTTATGTCTGTATGCAAATATATGTATGTATATATACATATATTAGTGCTATCAGCGTTAATCTTGTTAAAATGACATTAACGCCATAAACGCATTAACGCGGCAAATCTCCGTTAGCGAGTTAACATGGATTGCCCCGTGCAAGGGCTGCATAGCTTTAACGCATCAGCGCAGTTAGCTCTTTAATGCAGCCCCTCTCACGGGGGCTGCATTAAAGAGCTAATGCGGTTATGGTGTTAACATCATTTTAATGAGATTAACGCTGACAGCACTAATGTTTTATATATATATATAATTCCCCTCACGCCCCTGGTGGTCTTCATCCTTCAAGCTTGGGTCCTCTACCAGGAGCCTGGGAGCTTGAGGGTCCTGCGCAGTATCTTAGCTGTTCCTAGGACTGCGCTCTTCTGGACAGAGATCTCCGATGTTATTCCTGGGATCTGCTGGAGCCACTTGCCTAGTTTGGGAGTCACCGCACCTAGTGCTCCGATTACCACTGGGACCACTGTTACCTTCACCCTCCACATTTTCTTGAGCTCTTCTCTGAGCCCTTGGTATTTCTCGAGCTTCTCGTGTTCCTTCTTCCTGATGTTGCTGTCATTGCAAACTGCTACATCGATCACTACAGCTGTCTTCTTCTGTTTGTCTACCACCACTATGTCCGGTTGGTTAGCCACCACCATTTTGTCTGTCTGTATCTGGAAGTCCCACAGGATCTTAGCTCGGTCATTCTCCACCACCCTTGTTCAAATGCACAGATGTTCCTGTATACTAAGCTGGCCACTTGACTATGGCGTTCCATGTATGCCCTGCCTGCTAGTATCTTACACCCTGCTGTTATGTGCTGGATTGTCTCAGGGGCAACTTTACACAACCTGTACCTGGGGTCTTGCCTGGTGTGATAGAACCCAGCCTCTATGGATCTTGTGCTCAGAGCTTGTTCTTGTGCTGCCATGATTCGTGCCTCTGTGCTGGCTTTCAGTCCGGCTTTGTCCAGCCACTGGTAGGATTTCTGGATATCAGTCACCTCTGCTATCTGCCGGTGGTACATACCGTGCAGGGGCCTGTCATTCCATGATGGTATCACCTCTTCCTCCTCATTCTTGGGTTTCCGCTGCCTGAGGTATTCACTGAGCACGCGGTCAGTTGGGGCCATCTTACTGATGCATTTGCGGATGTTTGTTGTCTAATCCTGGACTGTGGTGCTGACACTCACCAGTCCCCGGCCTCCTTCCTTCCGCTTAGCGTACAGCCTCAGGGTGCTGGACTTGGGGTGAAACCCTCCATGCATGGTCAGGAGCTTTCTTGTCTTTATGTCAGTGGCTTCTATCTCCTCCTTTGGCCAACTTATTATCCCAGCAGGGTACCTGATCACGGGCAGGGCGTAGGTGTTGATAGCCCGGATCTTATTCTTACCATTCAGCTGACTCCTCAGAACTTGCCTGACCCTCTGCAGGTACTTGGTGGTTGCAGCTTTTCCAGCAACCTCTTCATGGTTCCCATTTGCCTGTGGGATCCCCAGGTACTTGTAACTGTCCTCTATGTCTGCAATGTTGCCTTCTGCTAGTTCGATCCCCTCCGTTCTGACTACCTTCGCTCTCTTTGTTACCATCCGACTACATTCATCCAGTCCGAATGACATACCGATGTCATTGCTGTAAATCCTGGTGGTGTGGATCAGTGAATCGATGTCTCGTTCACTCTTGGCATACAGCTTGATGTCATCCATGTACAGGAGGTGGCTCACAACTGCTCCGTTCCGTAGTCGGTATCTGTAGGCAGTCTTGTCAATGATTTCACTGAGGGGGTTCAGGCCTATGCAGAACAGCAGTGGGGACAGAGCATCTCCATGGTAGATTCCGCACTTGATGGTTATTTGTGCTATGGGCTTGAAGTTGGCCTCTAGTGTTGTACGCCACATCCCCATTGAGTTCCTGATGAAGGCTCTTAGGGTGACAGAGTTAAGGACTGAGCTGATAACTGAACAGGCAATGGAGCAAGAAACTGAGGTGGTAACAGAATGGATGACTGAGCAGGTAATAGAGCTGACAACTGAGCTAGAGACTGAGCTGGTGACAAAACAGGAAACTGAGCTAATAACTGCGCTATGGACAAAAGTACAAGTTGTAGTGGTGGTTGTGATGATGGTTGTAGTGATGGTGGATCATCAGGTAGCTGAACTTGTGACTGAGCAGGTGACTGACTCTTGGCTGCTCTCCTCCGGAGAACAAGAACGGGTACTGGGCCTGGCCAAACACCAGCCATCCCCACCCGAGGAACAGATACGGGTGCAGGGACGAGCTGGGCCTGCTCCCGCCCGAGGAACTGAGATGAGTGCAGGAGTCGACAGGGTCACAGTCGCCCTCATCTGGGGAACCGGAACAGGCACAGGCAATGACTGGGCGTCTGCCATCCCCACCTGAGGAGCAGGTACGGGTGCAGGGACAAATGGAGCCTCAATTAACCTGGGAACTGAAGCAGGGACCAGCTGGACGTCAGCCACCCTCACCCAAGGAACTGATACGGGTACAAGGGAAAGCTGGGCCCAAGCTGCCCTGGGAACAGGAACAGGAGGTGGAGAGCGGAGCTCAGGAGCAGTAACAGTCACTGGGTAAACTAGGTTAATGGTGCCAAACACAGTTCCAGCAAACAGAGACTTATGGCAGGCTGGTTTTAGCAACTCTGCTGTTATTAAGCTGTCCACGTTAGAATTAGCAGTCTTTGAAAAAGTCTGGGTCTTTAACTCTCAGCTCAGGAGGAGCGACTACAGAAGCAGGTGTATTTTGACATGCCGTCTCAGAATAAAGTGGCTGGTGGGCTGCACAGTCCAGGGTGTAACAATACCAACAACAGTCTCTTGAGGTGTAACCTCAGTGTTAACAGGGACTGACACACAAACATGGCGAGCTGGTTTACGTATAAATGGCTGTGAAACACAAAACTCAACCTGATCCATTAGTGCTGGGCCACTAAGTCCAAACATTTTAGCTATTTTAACTATGGCAGGTGGCACTCTGTTGCCATTTACATTTACCAGCTGAGGCGCAGCACAGTCCAAGGTTTGAGTGACAGTCCTATAGGAAACAACACAAAAAGTAATTTCATGAGGAGCTTCCTGAACAGTCTTTGCAGAGACTGAGCTAAATGCCTGGTACACAGAGTTCAAATGGTCAGACCGTGGAACACAAAACTTATTTGGTTACTGTCATAGATTTCTGGTGACAGAGCAGGTGAGCAGGTAAGACAGTCACAATGAGTAGCTGCATGGCTAATTGTCTTTATATTACCAGGTTTAGGCAGAACAGAAGAATCACTTGCTTGCTTATTAACACTGGATTTACTCAGAGGAACAACAGGTACAGAAACAGATGCTACTGAGTTAACTGCTTCAAAATCCTGAAACTTTAAATCTGCAGAGTCACAATCTACGGATTCAGGCTTAACAAAGTCTACAGAGGGAAGCTCAGTCTTACTCACAGAGGATGTAATGTCAGGAAGCCTGGGAGCTGAATGCTTGAGCGGAACGTGAGAAACACAATCACTCTCACCAAAGGAAGAAAGCTGCTCCGCTTGCTTTGGATTGCCGGTGGTGTGAATGCCGTTTTCTCTGGGAAGGGGGAGGAGACGAGCCAGGCCGCGAATCCTCCAGCGGACCGGGCTGAACATCCTCTGGCTCTTCATACTGGAGAGGCAGCTCTGGGTGGACGTGTACAGTGGGAACGAGGAAGTCCTGGATGAGGGGGTGTAGCGCGCCGAATAGTCAGGGGAGTCCGGAAACCATCCTCTGTAAACGGGTAGCTAACACCTCCTGGTACTCCGAGAACAGCAGCACTACCCATTCTTGGCAAAGATACTCCACCGACTACAAAACTAAACTGGGAAAAACTTATTATAATGTGCACCAGGAGACACAGGGAGAATCACACACAGCTATGAGGGAGAACGTGACACAGAACTGAGGGAGACGCGGACATAAATACACTGAGGGTTAACAAGGGAAGTGGGAGCACACGGAGACAGGGCAGGAGCAAACACAACATGACGCATACTGATGGGAGACTGTCAAAGTAAAACAGGAAGTACACAGAGGCGCATACAGGAGGGGAGGAGAGAACACGGGGTGAGCACAGACATAACGGGCTGGGGAAAACATGTAATAAAACACAAGGAGGAGAAACGAGGCATGGGAACTCAGATACGTGGAGGAGGACACGGGGTAAAGACATGAGGGGAATTCTAATAAACTAAACTGAACAACCTAGGAACAAAATACAAAAACACAAGAAAACTAAGAACACTGGGTCAATATGACCCAGGACCATGATAACAAGAATTCTTTCAGGTACTTGAATCTCAGACAGAGCTTGGAAGGCCTCTATGACTTATTTACTCAGGATAGCTATCAATTTGGCACCCTCAATCCTTTTTACAGCAACAGAAATCTACTCAAAAGATACGCATTTTTGTGAATTTGATAAGTACTAAATATGACAAGTGTGTGTTTGGATTTATTTGCAGTGTAGTTTGTGTATAACTCGAGCCATCTGCTAACATATATACATAGCTAGCAGCCACCTGGGTTTTATTTGTCATGAAGCAGAACGGCAGAAGTAGGACTCAGGGATGGACTCTCTTCAGTAATAATAGATCAAGTAATTTGCACAACTAAAGTCCAACACACAGTCCACAGTAGTGATGACCCCCCCCCTCACTAGTACTTGTGATTCTCCTCACTAAGTCTCTCCACAAAAACTCTCGGGCTCAGTTTGCTCACCACTCTCATGGAGGAATTTCTCCACAGGTATCTGCATACAGAATATAAGGGTTAGTGTTCCAACCAGGTTACAAAGCAAGTCAACAAGCAAGGAAGTCAGGGTTACACTAAGTGTGAGTAGTTCAACAATCCAGTGAAGACTAAAGCTTAGCCACTCCCTCAAGTAGTGACTTTGATGAGGACTCGGGTACAAGTGTGTGATGACCAGCAGGTGTCCAGAAACCAGAAGGTGGGACCTTGGCATGAGTCACACCAAGATAGGGCTGCTCAATTAATCGAATTTTAATCACGATTACGATCTGGGCTTATTAGCCCCTCCCTCATTTATCCGCGACACCTTAAAGGCCGGTCCGTGAAAATATTGTCGGGCATAAACCGCAAAAAAGGTTGGAGACCGCTGATTAAGAGGACCCGAGGGAAGCTCGGAAAGCTAAGCAGAAGTTATTTGGAGAGGAGAGTGACTGCCGCTGGTTGAAAAGAGAGTTTAAAAAAAAAACTTCAGTGGTGTTGCACACTATTTTATATTATTTTTTAAAGTCATTGTTAACCCTTTAAAGCCGGTCAGAGCAGCACGCTCCGTTTTGCGTAACTATTTTTAAATCCCTGTAGAACCTGAACCGTGTAAGCTAGCGCAATAATTTGTTTTGCATATGAAACCGGAGGAGTTGTACTTACATCTGATGCCATCAGCTTGTCCTCGGTCACGGTTTCGTTCCACATATAGCTTTGCAAAAATTGCATAAAAAGCGCTTGCAGGAACAAAAACATAATATTCCAGAAACACGCTTTGCCGTTCCTATCAGCTGTTCGTAACACTTCCCACAGTGAAATGATGCACATGCTGTTTTCTTTGCAAATTTGCATCATAGGATTGTTTTTTGTTTTTCCTGCAGTATATAAAAATTGCTGTATCTCCAAAATAAAACTATGAAGACACTCAAAATAAATTTCCTGTTGTTGTAAACTATTTTTTGCAACTTTATTGTATTTAAAGTTTTGAGGGATAAGCCTCTTAAATTTCTCCAAGTAGAAATATATGTAAACAAAACAAAAGCGATTTTCAATTTTTTTTGTAGTTTATTGCACTTTTTTGCAATTTATGTAATTACTATGGACTATTACTATACATATTATTAATATATGGGCTATAACAGTTGTATTGATGTATAGCAACTTGAAATGCTCCTACAAATGGCACTACAGCATGTAAAAAAAATAATATAAGCTCTGGTGGACTTGGTTCTATAGTAGGTCTTAAAGGGTTAAATAAATATCGTCAAATAATCGTGATCTCAATTTCAGTGAAAATAATCGTGATTATCATTTTTGCCATAATCGAGCAGCCCTACACCAAGACACATAGAAACACAGACACACACGTTAATAAAAGTTATACAACACATGACCTGCACTTGTAAATATTTAATAAAATTTAATAAATGTTTTTGGTCTACATATATTAAAGACCAGGGATGGGTACCGGTGTCCGGTGCCATGATGGCACCGGTTCTGACATAAACGGTAGTAACCAGACCGAAAAGCAGCGCACATTTCGGTGCTTTATTTCGGTGCTTTTTTTTCCTGAGCTGTGATACACTTCTAGCCAATCATTTTACGTTTCCCAGGATAGTAGGCGGGGCCAGGTACGTACGTTCTTTTAGAGCAGCGCTACAGATTAAAAATGCCCAAGGCGAAGCGGTCAAAAGTCTGGCTGTACTTCACAGCAAAATATGCAAACTCCGCAGCAACAAGTGCTTTAAGCTGATACTGTGATACTGTCAAAGGAGGTAACACCTCGAATCCGATTAAACAGCTGGCGACGCATAGCGTTTTTTTAAAAGCCGAGAAATGCGCCGTATTTGATAGCTTGCTGCGAGACCTCACACCGTGCACGTCGGGTGGGTTGCCAGTTATCGGACCCGGAGCAAAATCCCCCAAAAACCCGAAGAATAGAGTCCTGGCCCCTAGCCCTGCCAGTGTAGCAGAAATGATGACTGATGATGATGGCAGCAGCAGCCGTTCTTCTCTGCGTGAGTAGCTTCATGTTGTTCGTGTGTAATTTACGTTGAGTAGGCTAACCACGTTATTACATTAATGCATGTAAGGTGAACTAGCAAACATCATCATAGCTACATGCGGCTGTCTTCTTGTTTGATGGCAGATACTCCCTTCACCCTGGACAAAAAGGCTAAAATGACCAAAGAAAAAGTGGGAAACAGTTAAACATGAGAGGGTTTAAGTTTGTGTTTTTTCCATTGTTTAAGCACTGCTTCCAGCCAAGAGTGATACCATATATGCCACATAGCTGCAGAAAAGGCTAACATTGTTATCTTTTTACAAAAAAAAACAGCTGAACATGAGAGGTTTTTGGACAAAGTTTGTTCTCCATTCTTTAAGCACCGGTTCGAGCACCGTTTAAGCACCGGCACCGTTTCAAAAGTACCGATTTGGCACCGGTATCGGATAAAACCTAAACGATACCCATCCCTATTAAAGACCCTTTCCAGAAGTTAAGCAATCAGGTCATATTTTGGAGGAGTGTAATTTACCAATCAAGAAAGAACTCAAGAGTGTCATCATGAAGAATTTCCCACCAACAGGTAACCGAAACGTTTTTATTATTTCTGATCTGTAAAACATTAATAAATTGTTTATCAAGTTTTGATCCAACAGAAATAATTTCAAACTTCATGACTGCACCAATATTGCTCAACAATGTGATGAATCGAGCCACAGTGGAAGATTTACTATATGTCTAAAAATAACACAGTCGCTTCTCTGGAGTGAGCCAGATGGTTGTAACACAGAGCATTCACTTGATCAAATGATAACACTTCCTGTCAGTCTGCATGTGAGCACAAGCCACACTGGGGTTATGACCGTTAGACACCAGAAGGTGTGTGTGCAGTGCGAGTGGATTCATGCTTTTGAATATAACAGGGAAATAAAATGTTGTTGTTGTTTTTTATCCATGTCTTACATTAGGCTTCTTAATTTAACTTCCACGTACTGTAATAAAAAATTAGTGCCTTTGCTATATTTAGAAAACATGGTCTTAATCTTCTCATTTTATCATTTCATCAAGACAGCAAGAGTAAACAAGCCCCCAGATGTTTAAAAAGTGCCATATCAGTTCTAATAAAATGCTGCGAAGCAGCAGAGTATAGCCAGCAGGAATGGATGCAGTAATTTATTCTCTTGTATTTTCTCTCCCAGGCAACTAGGATAGGTGGCACAAATGGAGCATTTTAATTAAAAAGTGCTGAGACACAGCGATCCTACAAGAAATCTTGGCAGCCACTGACAAGTCTTCCTGTTCCTATGGAGTGTAGGCAGTGGATTACTATGGTGCGTCTAATTCAGTTGAGAAAAAAAACAAAACAATAATGGGAACCCAATTAGTACCTCTACAGGGAAACCAAAATTTCCACAAGCTTCCTTCCTGTCCGCTGCTCCTGTGAGTCTGTTTCAGTTTTTCTTTTCCTTATATAACTGCAGGACTGACGACAATCATCTCCTGCTGGTGCTTCCCTCTGAGTTAGTAATGTGAATGATGACAACATATTCAGGTTATGAACAACAACAGCACCAATGATTACCCTTGCAAAAGCTTTGTGCCATAAATAGTTAGTAATTGGTTGTGATTCAGTTTTTCCTTGCTGAAAGACTTTCACCCTGTTTAATGCCAGATTCAACATACACGATACTAGCATCAAGTAGTAGTAGTTACATGTTTGTGAGAATATTTTATTAACAATTATTAATTAATTAGTTTATTAACACATAATTAACATGTTTGATGATGGTTTAAACAAGAATGGCCAAACAAATAAAAATGTTCTGAAACAATTTTTAAAAGCTTAATATGCTATAACTAATTAATTTAAATAATATTTTTTAACATATTTCTATTTTCATTTTCTCATTCTAGTTTTTCTTTCTCATTTTTGTCATCCTCTTCCTCCTCACCCGAAGCCTCACTTTTGAGCTGAAGTTAGGATTTGTAAACCCCACCCCAGCTTTTGTTATCAGTAACAGAGTCAAATTTGTGCTCTTATCATCTTGGCTTTGACAGCTTTCCAGCTGTCACCACAGCACTCCCCCACAGCTGCCCTGCCCGCCTCCCTGGTGCTGCCCCTCGAGCCTGCTGCACCACCCCTCCCCAGCAGCAGAGCCAAAGCCCACACCTCATAAAAAAAACCCACTACAGGAACATGTTTCTTTATTCTTGATATTTTCGCAATTGTTTATCACGAGCAGACCAGACATGGACCCTCTAGGTAAACAACAACATCATTTTATAAGCTAATGCTATGGCAGCTAATGTTTGACTTTAGAGTCCTAAAACTCTACCACTAGTACTTTTTCTGTGATGAGCAGTTACAATTACACTTTCATATCACATGAGAGTTTATTTTTAAGTGCGAGTCTGACAAATTTAGAGCCACTTCAAGAAAATTTAATTGATAGCAGCTAACAGTCTGCTGTTAATTAAATTTGCTGTAGCTCAGCTGGTAGAGCAGGTCTACTAACTGGAAGGTTCATGGTTTGATCCTCGTCTGCTCCAGTCTCCATGCCAAAGATCCTTACTAACCCCAAGTTGCTGTCCGATCCATCCATCGGAGTATCAGTGAGTGTGAATGTTAGATAGAAAGAGCTTATGTGAATGTGTGAATGAGGTAAGTTGTGTAAAGTGCTTTGAGTGGTCAGTTAGAGCAGAAAAGTGCAATATAAGAACCAGTCCATTTACCAGTTAACAGGGGCAGAAACACCAGCCCTTAAAGATATCCTCAACAACTGAGCTCAGTGTCACTGTCATCAATCAAAGTTGAGCCACGATGACTCTTTGACAACTTAAGGCATAATACGCAGAGATGTATCAATATCAATATCAATATGTAATGAAAATCAGGTATATGTCAGAGCAATGACAAGCAGCTATGGCCCACCTGTTCCAGGCAGACTGAGGTTTGTTACTCATCTTGACACAAAATACTGATAAACTTTTGTAGGACTTCTGATTTTGTCCAGTACAGTTTTAGGGGTTGCTGATAACATAATGAAGTGAACTGTGTGGCGTGAAGCTTGGGAGAGTGTCAGGGTTGCACTTCACAGCAACAGTAACTAGATAAACGTCCGTCTTCAGCCGACCCTTGCATAATTTCTCTATATAATGGACAAGATGCATGCCAAGTATTTTACTTCCCACTACTACTATGTAGGTTTCAGGAAGACATTTTAGGGAAATAAACAGTTTTTCTGTAAAGGAAAGTAAAAAAAAAAAAAAAAAAACCAGCACTATTTCAACATAAATGGCAGACTAAGCATGGTCTGTCCTCTCTCAGCACTTCTCAGCAAACACAACTGAGTAAAACATAGTATGAGACATGAAAGGGTATCAAGGTTCTCTTTCTGCTTATTTCCGGGCTATGCTTGCTTTTGCTTTTTTGTTATCTAGACTTCCACAGTGCGGCTGGATGCTGAAGCACAGTAATCACATTATGAGGATGGCGTTGGAGCAATGGACAACAGCACAGTGCATCAGTGTTTACTCCCAGCAGATGGGATACATCCATGACCAGCAGCGGAAATGAAAGAAAATGATCCAGAATGATCACATAAGGCTTAAGGGCCAAACTAATCAGATGACCATTCAGGATTCTCTGCTGTAATTTGCTAATTACTCATTCAGTCATTCTTTTCCTCCTCTCGCAGCACAGCCTGTGCGTGTCTGATATGAGAATAGGCTGTTTTATTAATGTTTGGGTTGCCATCAGTTTCAGACTTATTCCAATGTTGTTGTCTTTTAAAAGCTACTTAGCTTGATTAGAACAAATGCTATGTTTGCATAGAAAAAGCACTTTATAAACCACTGGATAGGGTAAAATATGTATTTTAATGCAGACTAAATCTCCATATAATTTTAGTGGCACAGTTTCTACTTATGTCAGGCATTTGTTTAATTTTAGTTCATAATAGTATTATGCCTAGAAATATAACTTACAAGTCCAATTCCCAAAAAGTTGAGTGTGGTGTGAGTGTGGTCTCTGGCCAGCTGCAGAGGAGGGGTGACGCAGTGAGCTCCTGGGGCGGCGCAGGGGCGGGGTGAACAGGTGTGCTGGGATCTGACAGTGATTGTGTCTCTTTATATGTTGGCAGTGACAGTCGGAGGGGAGGGAGAGCGGACGTGACAGCAGAGAGAGCGGGAGTGTCTGTGTCCCAGTGAACAATACAAAAACCACAGTGTCAAATAAAAAGTTCTGCTGTCATCATATTCGCTCCAGCGTATGTTTATCGGGTCCAACGTTACATTGAGATTTTGTAAAATGTAAATAAAATCAGAATGTAGTGTCAGTCTCATAATCCCATATTCAGTGTGCAACAGTATGGATTCATGGACGAGCACTCTACATGTTTTTTTGAATAGTGTTAATGAAAACTACAGAGAAGGTCAGAAGGAACTGGACTGTGTCTTTGTAAATCTAGAAAAAAACATGCCAAGCGAGACACTGTGGTACTGAGGAGGTCAGGGTGGTGCAGGACAGTGAGACAGTGATGAGGCATGAGGGCGGTATCAGATGGGTTTACACCTACTCCGAGTCTGTTCTTGTTTGCAGTAGTGATGGACAGGTTGACTGATGAGGTGAGGCAGGAGTCTCTGTGGACTAACGTTCATAAATTTTATTGTGATCTGTAGAGAGAGTAGGGAGCAGGTGGAAGAGAGCCTGGAGAAGTGGAGGTGTGGTCTAGAGAGAAGAGGACTACGTGTGTAAATGAGAGACCCGTCTGTCACTCCTACCCTATACCTTATCACTGTTAGCTTTGTGGTAGCTCCCTCTGTAGTTGCTAAACATCACCTTTCCATTTTACCTTCTCCAAGCTTGTGTCCACTGCCCTCTCTCCTAGACATCTCCATACAACACAGATATGTCCCATTAAATATCTAAATGTTCACCTTTTCTGACACACATGCAAAGCTTCACAAGTTTTCAGGCATGTTTAGCTCTTAAAAAAGAGATTTATTTTCACAAATTATACAAGTAATAAGAAGAAAATGAGTAGTGCATTCATGTTCAGTGCTTGAGCCCTGATACACAAACATTTAGCTTTTGAATCCTGCTCAGCAGCTGAATGGGTTTTAATTCTGCAGTATGTTTGAGTCAGTACACTGGGGATTGTTCTTTGGAAAAATGGCAATCACTCATTTGAATGTCAAATTGCTGTGGGCACAAAGGTCTTTATGACATTTCCATTTTGGAGCCGTGACTGCCATCAGACAGTCTGTCCAGATGTCCACTGCTATTGTCATGGATAAAGCTTAGACTGCTGCTGGCTACTGCTTGCATGTGCACATTTCACTTTGTTTTCACAAAGAAAGAGACTGCAAAAAACAACATTCTAATTTACATAGTTACTCTTACTGGAATTTGAATAAAGATGTGGAAACTGTACTTCAGGTGACACTTCTCACTTTTGCAGTAGCATTACTAGCTTAGTGACCACAGAGTGTAATGCTAGCTCATGTCTACAGTGATTCTTATTAAAACTACAAACCAGACGGGAAGAAACGACAAACAGAGAAACAAGAGTAAGTTTTAAAGTTGCTAAAAATCACAAGAACGACTGCAGATAGTAAATGAAAATAGAAATAATAATAAAAAATGTTAGAACTGATAATTTTTTACATTTGTCTTCTAGACTTTTTAATCCTCACTCCTTTCACTCCAATCCATGCACTGAATTAAAGATTAAATCATTGAAGTCAGACTTCATATGATTCAGAGGCTGCTCAGAAAGCTGCAGCAGGGTAAAGCCACAGATCTCAAATAATAACAGTTTTAGTGGAAATTTTAGATATGCTGTTTAAACACACATGGTGGACCTCCTACAAACACCTAGGATTCAATTTCCCACTTGTTTGTTGTGTATTTTAACACTGACGAATCACATACCTGTTGCTGGGGAGTAAATATATAAATAGAAAAAAATATAACAAAAAGAAATAGAGAGCGTCTAACTCAAATTTTTAGTGTCCTTCAGCCATGTTTTTGGTCTCTTTTTTGACAAATTGTGCAAAAAACACAATCACATTTCCCTGTGCTTGAAAATAACTCCTCAAAAAAAGACCATTACATTCAGTTTAAACAGATAAGAAAAAGGAAAACTTTTAAGCAATGCATACACTCACTTTGCAACCACCTACTGCTGCTCGTATCCACAATCTCATTCTAATGGTCACTACAAAGAGTTTGTGACCATAAATGAGGGTAGAGACATAGTTCCACAAGTAAACTGTCAGCTTTGTGTTTACACTCAGCTCTCTATTCACCACTACAGACTGATATTGTAGATGTAACCTCAATCCTTGTGTCCCTTAGAGCTATAGGGTGAGGAGTTCAGTCATTCAGGGGGAATTCAGAGTAGAGCCACTCCACTTGCACATTAAAGGAGCCAAAGGTGGTTTGGGCTTCTAATTAGCAGAGGTGGGACCAAGTCATTGTTTTGCAAGTCTCAAGTAAGTCTCAAGTCTTTATCCTCAAGTCTCAAGTCAAGTCTCAAGTAATGTCAGGCAGAGTCGAGTCTCAAGTCACTGGTGTAAAAGTCCAAGTAAAGTCACAAGTCTGAAATTTTGAATTTCAAGTCCTTTCGAGTCTTTAAACCCCCCCCCCCCCCCCCCCCGAAAAAAGCATGTTGCAGTTATATGCTAAATGTAAATATTAGACCATGTAATTTTTAAATCTGTGTTTTTCTCAACACATGACAAAATAGTGAACTTAGAAAATATACACAAATTGTGAAATTGCACCTCTTTAAAATGCAGCTCAATTAAACCTAGCTCCAAGAATAATTTTCACCGACAGTTCTGAGATAAGCTGCATGTTATTCTTGGATGCGGTTGTAGGACTGGCTTTAAAATCGCATGACAAAAATATCATACACGTTAAAAAAAACTGCATCACCAACGTAGCCTGGACAACATTTGCTAGTTAGATGAAGTCAGCTATCTCATCGTAGCATATTTATATGCATATTTATAATTATACGCTTCTTGGAGTGAGTGCATACACTCATGAAGTTTAGTAACTTCAGGTCACTGCAACAAGCCCAGGTACAGTTTACCGACGGATGGGTGCAGGACCTTGAAATGCACCGTGTAGAACGAAAGACCATCGTACGTATCATAAGTTTACCAGTCTCACAAATCGTCGTCATAAATACACATTTGTTAACCGTTTATTAATAGGACCTTTGAGCTCAATGGTAATTAATTAGCAGTGGAAATAATTTCTGGTAGCATCACAGAAATGTAGCAGTGACAATAATATTGTATGCTGTAATTGTACTGGGCAATTAGTGAAACAAAACAACTGTTTTATCCTGTGAATAAAAGTATATGTTTTTGTCAATGTACCATAATAACAGAAGCGAAACGCAATATTGTGTCAGGACAATTCACTATTTATGCACAATAAACACAATAAATAAAGGAGCATAGCGCGACAATTTCTGTTCAGCGCCAGACTTGCTTGTAACCTATATCACTAAGAAAAATGACGTATTAACTACAACAGCAGACTGACCTTTGTGGAAATGCCAAATGCGTTTTCCCAGATGGGTTAATAATGATGGGTCCCAAATCAGGCCCAGCCAACAAATGAGTATAATACATATACATGAAGAAAAGGCAGCTCACCCCTTCCGCTTCAGCCCACGAGTGCCTAAGCTCTCAGCTAATGCACTAGGAGCGGCTTTTACAATTCACACTCCCACAAATACACAAGATAAACACAGGCTGGGAAAACCAGGGTCAGGACTGCGACGGCTGTCAGGCTACTCGCTCGTTCCACACTCTCTCTCTCTCTCTCTCTCCCTGTAGATCTGTCAGAGCGGCTTTTTGAATGTGGTCACCTGTTCCATGGTCCAATCAGCTGCTCACTACTCTTCATTAGGGGAGGGACCTGTAAAGAGTCTTAAACACAGTAAAGAGACACAGAACAAACAGCCCACACAGTGTTCTTATGGCCACAGCCGTAACACCCCCCTTCCCAAAATCAAAGACATCTCCTTTGTAGATGTTTTGGACAGTCATGTTTAAGGGAAAACACGGGATAGGGCATCCGCTAACACATTCTCTGTGCCCTTTTTATGACGGATTTCCAAATTGAAGTCCTGCACCAGGAGGGACCACCTCATCAGCCTTTGGTTCGAGTTCCGCATCCGCATTAGGAATACCAAGGGATTGTGGTCGGTATAAACAATCACAGGCGAGGGACTGCCACCGACATACACCTCGAAATGCTGCAATGCAAACAGCAGAGAGAGGGCCTCTTTCTCAATCGTGCTGTACCCTCGCTGATGGACATTGAATTTCTTTGAGAAATAGCCGATTGGGTGATCCACACCATGATGGTCTTCCTGCAGCAATACGGCACCTGCCCCGTTTGCACTGGCGTCCACTTCCAACTTAAAAGGGCGTGCAAAATCAGGGGCGGCCAGCACTGGCGCACTGCACAGGAGAGTCTTAACAGCCCGGAACGCACTCTGACACGCAGAGGTCCACACAAAAGGTCTCAACACACTAGTGAGGCTAGTGAGAGGTGCGACCACGTCCGCGAAGTTTTGACAGAAACTCCGGTAGTAGCCCACCATGCCGAGGAAACGGCGAAGCTCACGCCTAGTCTGAGGGGCAGGAAAATCCAGTATGGCCTGGATTTTGGCCGAGATAGGGCGCACTTGCCCCTGACCCACCTGCTTTCCTAAGTACGTTACCATGGCTTTACCAAAATCACACTTGGCGAGGTTGAGGGTGAGGGATGCCCTTTCCAAGCGATGGAACACATCAGTGAGTGTCTCCATATGCTCTGACCAGGTGTCTGAATAGACGACAATGTCATCCAAATACACTTCACACTTGCAGACGCTGCCCAGCACGATATTCATGAGCCGTTGAAATGTGGCGGGAGCGTTGCGCAACCCGAAAGGCATGACAGTGTACTGGAGAAAATGGTCAGGAGTAACAAAAGCAGAGATTTCGGCCGCACGTGATGTTAGGGGAACTTGCCAATAGCCCTTTAACAAGTCCAGCTTGGTAACGAAGGTCGCAGAACCGACCCTATCAACACAATCCTCCATTCTGGGCAGAGGATAGGAGTCAGGCTTGGTCACACTGTTCACCTTCCGAAAATCTGTACAAAACCGTGGGGTCTTATCCGCTTTAGGCACTAGGAGACATGGGGAACTCCACGCACTAGAGCTAGGGACAGCAAGACAATTCTCCAACAGATAAGAGACTTCTGTCTGGAAAAGAGCACGCTTAGTGGGATTCACCCGGTAGGCATGCTGTTTGATTGGAGGATGGTCCCCCACATCGATATCATGCTCCAACACGGTGGTACAGGATGGAGTGTCCGAGAAAAGATTAGGATGATTTTCAATCAACCGACACACGTCATTTCGGACATCATCGTCTACCCCAGTTAAATGTGACCTTAAATCACGTAGGATTTCAGAATTCCTAAGTCGTGCGCAGCCCACAGCACAACCGAAAACCAAATCGTCACCTACTGGGTCATACCGAGTTTCGGAAACCGGCACCCCCACAGTCGCAACTGTTGACACACCACCAGCAAAGTAGGGCTTCATCATATTAATATGACACACACGGCACTTTTTCCTTCGCTCTGGGGTGTCGATGACATAATCCGTGTCACTCAATTTCGCCTGCACTGTATACGGACCACTGAACTTGGCCTGGAGGGAAGATCCAGGGACCGGTAAAAGTGTTAAAACTTTATCACCAACCTCAAATTTTCGCTGCACAGCCTTCACATCAAACTTCCTCTTCATCCTACCTTGTGTTGCACTGAGAGCATCCCGTGCAATTGCGCACGCTTTATGCAAACGCTCTCTGAAAGAGCTCACATAGTCTAACACATTTTCCTTAGGGGCAACAGTGTCGGACAGGAAGTTCTCCTTAAGCAATCGCAAGGGGCCACGCACTGTGTGACCGAACACCAGCTCAGCAGGGCTAAATCCTAACGACTCCTGCACACTTTCTCTCACTGCTAAAAGAAGCAGCAGCAACCCCTCATCCCACTCCTTTTGAGACTCAAGGCAAAATTTCCGCATCATCGATTTCAATGTCTGATGAAACCGCTCGAGCGCACCTTGCGACTCCGGATGATAGGCACTAGATTTCCGATGTTTAATGCCAAGTGACTGCAAAACCTGAGCAAAAATCCTAGACATGAAATTAGAGCCTTGGTCAGTTTGAACAGCTTTTGGTAAACCAAAAATAGAGAAAAAGTTCACCAATGCCTTAACAACTGGTTTAACCTTAAGGGTGCGCAACGGAATTGCCTCGGGAAAACGGGTAGCAACACACATCAGAGTCAAGAGGTACTGGTGACCCGATTTTGTTTTAGGGAGCGGACCAACGCAGTCGATGAGGATGTGTTCAAAAGGTTCCCCTAAAACTGGAATAGGGTGTAATGGAGCGGGTGGAATGACTTGGTTAGGCTTACCACTAATCTGACAGGTGTGACAAGAACGACAATACTGAGCAACGTCATTCTTCAATCCTGGCCAAAAGAAATGACGCAGAATGCGGTGATAGGTTTTCCTAATACCTAAATGTCCAGAAAAACTGTCATGGGCAAGACCAAGAACTTTGGGTCGGTACTGTTGAGGCACCAGAACCTGTTTAAACACATTCCAACCCAAATCACCAGCTGTAGGCGGATACCAAGTACGCATCAACACGTCATCCTCGACACTATAAACACGAGGGTACTGGTCGCTAGAGTTGGCAGCGGAAAAACAACTCACAAGAGTTGGGTCACTCTGCTGTGCCGAAACCAACTCCTTTTTGTTGATTTCCAAAGACAGTTGAGGTGTCACTGATGGGCTAATAGGCAGCATCGCCTCAGAGTCGCCCGTCAGTGGAACACGGGTTTCAGATTCAGACTCCGGCCCACCACCAGCACAGAGAAAAGAATCAGATAAATCCACGTCACCGTACTTGCGCCTATGCGCACGAGTTACCGCGCAAGCAGGAAAAACAGAGGAGGAATGCTCCTCAGCGACAGGGTTAGGTAATGAAATATCAGGCACCGGTATCTCAACCACTCTCGGGGTAGAAAACACTTTTCCGTTAGCCAAATCATTCCCCAGAATCATCGCAACTCCGGGCACTGGCAACTGGTCGCGCACGCCAACCGGTACCGAACCCGAAACGAGCGGCGATTGAAGAAACACATTGTGCAGTGGCACACGTAGTACATTCATTTTTACACCCCAGACAAGAGCATCCGAACCACAAAAAGAGTCATCAGAAAAAGGTAGAATACCCTTCAAAATAAGAGTCTGCGCGGCCCCAGTGTCACGCAGAATCATGATCGGCACCCGATCCTCCTCTTTTTCATTCAACGAAACAAACCCCTCCGACACAAAAGGGCGGTAGCTCTCATCAAAGCCTTCACTTCCCACTCCATTGCTAGGTGAAGTGGAAGCTGACATAGAACGAACGAAACCCACACTTTTCGGCTTCCTCACCGTGTTGGCCTGCTCCCTGCGCTGTAGTGATGGGCAAGCAGCAACGAGGTGCCCGATTTCATGACAATAAAAACATTTGCGATCTGACATAGGAATAGCAGCAGAACGTGTCTGGCGCTTAGGGGAAACCCTATAACTTCTGACAGGACGAGGTGAGGAAGTGTACTCACGGCGCTCTGTCGAAAGTGCAGCACGATGAGTTAACACAAACTCGTCGGCAAGGACCGCGGCTTTAGACAGTAACCCCACCTTCTGCTCATTAAGATACACGACAATGTTTTCAGGGAGACATGTCTTGAACTCTTCCAGCAGGATCAACTCCTTTAGCTGAGTAAAGTCCTCCGCGTGACTGGCAGCCACCCACTTGTCAAATAAGACAGTTTTCTCACGTGCAAATTCCACAAACGTTTGACTATCAAACTTGCGACAGGCACGAAACTTCTGTCGATACGCCTCTGGGACAAGTTCATAAGCCCGCAAAATAGTGGATTTGACAACCTCATAATCCAAGCTGTCCGCAATAGAAAGACTCGCACAGACCTCCTGCGCTCTTCCTATTAATTTGCATTGCAGCAACAGACTCCAGACGTCCTTTGGCCATTTTAAAGTGGTTGCGATGCGCTCAAAAGCAGTGAAATATGAGTCAACCTCTCCTTCCCTAAAAGGAGGTACCAAAACAATCTGTTTGCTAGCGTTAAACTGGTCTATGGTGGGAGTGTCGGGGAGTGTACTTACAGGAACGGGAGCAGCGTCACTCGCTCGAGAACGATCAAGCTCCATAGCTCGAATGCGGAGATGCATGAGCTCGACTTCCTTAGCCTTAGCCGCCAACTCCACCTCCTTCAAGCGAAGGGCAAGCCTGAGATCCTCCGTCACCAAACCCGCCCCAACCTGGCCAGCCGGGTCAAATACAGGAGACTGAATGGCGACAGGAGCTTCCGCCCCCGACGGCATCCGCCCCTTGGAAGGCTTCGGGACGGCCCCAGCAGCTTCCGCCCCCACTGCCGTCTCCAAACTCCCAGACCCACTCGGCGAGGTTTTCTGCCCCCCAAACACTCCCCTGTCCACCAGTCTCTCCACCAAACAGCGTTTAATTTCCGCCTTCTTAGCATTCAACGGAACATCCACCCTGAATAAGTTAGCCACTACCAACAAATCTGCTTTTGTGCACCGCTCCAACTTTTCAATGGAGGGACGTTGCGCAAAATCATCCATGTCAAACGACATCACGAGCAAAGCGAAAAAGGAAAACACAACACCGCAGACACCCAACCGCATCCGCGCACTCCAGAGCCGCAAAACTCGCGCACGACGTTTCCCCCCCACCACAAACGCAAAAAGGAAACGAACCAATCACACGAACGAAAAGGGACGAGCCCCCATTTATGTTACGCCCCTAGTCTAGGCGGGTAGGGACGCACATAAGGTTGGAGGAGAGAGAGACAAATCCCCGCCCTGGTTCCCAAGCCAAACATCCAAACCAGTTGTGAGTAAAAAAAGTGATTTTATTTAAGGACAAGAAGCATAGCTCCAGGGTGAGCCCAGGCCAAAATAATAAACAAAACCAACTAAGTCCCACCAGAAAAGACTAACTAAACCCTAAGAAAGAAAAAAGAACAAACAAATGACAGAGCTATCCCTCGCTCCCTGACCAAGAAAACAGGAGAAAACGATTCCAAAAGAAAAGGCAGCTCACCCCTTCCGCTTCAGCCCACGAGTGCCTAAGCTCTCAGCTAATGCACTAGGAGCGGCTTTTACAATTCACACTCCCACAAATACACAAGATAAACACAGGCTGGGAAAACCAGGGTCAGGACTGCGACGGCTGTCAGGCTACTCGCTCGTTCCACACTCTCTCTCTCTCTCTCTCTCCCTGTAGATCTGTCAGAGCGGCTTTTTGAATGTGGTCACCTGTTCCATGGTCCAATCAGCTGCTCACTACTCTTCATTAGGGGAGGGACCTGTAAAGAGTCTTAAACACAGTAAAGAGACACAGAACAAACAGCCCACACAGTGTTCTTATGGCCACAGCCGTAACAACATATAATACATTTTTTTATTTGGAGAACATGTTGACAAAAATGTCCACATTATACAAAAAAAACAAAAAAAACAAATAAATGTCATACAATTTAAAGGAAAAACAAATGCAGCAAATCACAGCTTCTCACTCATTCACCAATCCATTGGTCCTGAAAGAAAAAAAAAAAAAAAAAATTAGTGCATTTTCACAAACAAAATCAGATTTGCGATAGTACTGGAGTTGTTTTGGAGGTTGTGCTGTTCAAGTTGTTTGACCTCCTACATTGAACTCTTTGAAGACCAAGAGTATTCATGGAAACAGAAAAGCTATTTACAAAAGGATTTACCAAGTAGGCACTCAAAAATTAAATTAATGTGAAATATTTTACCTTATACTATCTGAATTGAAGACAAATGTTTAAAAGACGTCTACATAGTTACAATGATAACTGGTGTTGTGGGCTGTCTCAGTGATCGGCACAGAGCTTAGAACAGGCAAGTGGTTAACCAGTTTTTTGCATGGTGCAGCACCTCATAATGAACACAAAACAAAATAGTAAAATGTAACAATGGCTACATCTACCAAGGAGTAAACAGATTCCACTTCTTGAAGTGTGTGCCAGGCGGGCGCCAATGATTTTCATGTAAATCAAAAATAGCGCCATCAGATAAATCAGTGCGTCACCAATCACACTGGTAAAAATACAGCCTGGCTCTGGAGTTCCTGGAGCTTATGCACATTCTGTGAGCAATCAAAAAACTGTTTATTGAGAGACTTCTTCAAGTATGCTGCAAGCCAGAAAGAAACGTGGTCATTCCTGCCAGCAGCCACCAACCTCCAGAACAACATGAGCTGATGGTTTCATCTCCACAATTTGTACAGTCTATCTAAACCACATGTGTCAAAGTCAAGGCCCGCGGGCCACATCCGGCCCGGCGTACATTTATATCCGGCCCGCGAGATCCTTTTATATAGATGTACTATTATTGTTATCATGCATGGCCCGGCGATATGAGGTGCTAATAATATACAAACTACAGATCCCATAATGCAGCGCTGCAGCCTCCTTGCCTAATGCTAGGCTAACTGGGAACATTCCCGCGTCAATCAAGTCAAACTTCTGTTATTGCGAAGCTAGCCGCTCACAATGGTGGAGAGAAAAGTTAATTGTGAAAGCAGAGCCTTTCAGCGCCAGTGGGTGACTGAATATATGTTTACAGACATTGCTGGTAAACCCGTGTGTCTTATTAGTGGAGCTAATGTGGCTGTAATTAAGGAATTTAATTTAAGACAGCACTACGAGACAAAACGTCAGGATAAGTTGAAAAACCTAAATGCAGAGCAGAAACTACAGAAAGTAGAAGAGCTAAAGAAGAATCTGACATTTCAGCAGACTTTTTTCACCAGAGCAAAATCACAAAGTGAAGCTGTTGTGAAAGCAAGTTTTATTGTAGCAGAGGAGATAGCCAAATCAGCCCGGTACCACTCTGAAGAGCTGCATGATGAAGGTGTGCTACGTCTTGTGTCCAGACAAAACGCAGATTTTGGCAAATGTGAGCCTGAGCAGAAATACGACAGCGCTAGCATGCACTCTGCTTGCGTGTGAAAAAAAGAAAAAGAAAAACACCCCTTCCCTATTAGTGTTAAAGCGTACCATGTCGACCAATTAAAAAATTATATGGTAACATGCGGCATTTGGTTGTTTAGGAAGAGGGGAAATTTTTAAGAGTGATCCCGGCAAGTGAGCGAAAGAAAGAGAACGAGCAAGTTTTGAGTTGTTAAGAGATTTTTGACGTTTGGCGTGTTTGCAGTGTGTAGTGTAGTGGGCCCTGCCATCAGGCCTGCAGGGTTTTTCCCTGTGGTTCTCCTCTGCATTACAGTGAACAGAAACAATTTTTTGGGAGTGGCACAAATAATGTGTGTGGTATCTTATTTGATGCAGAGCACCTGATTGTTCTAGATAGATACATGCTACATTTTTAGATAAATAGTTGCATATAACATTGTTTGCAAAACTTGTGCAAAGGTTTTTATAATTTACAAATTCTATTTCCATTTCAAGATTTGAAAATGAATCATTAGGCATGTTAGTGGTTTTTACAGTAAAAATTTAGACCTGAATTTAGGTTTATTGTATTATTAGCGTATTTCAAACTGAAAAAAATAACTGTAAATTCAGACATGTGAAGTTGTGCTGAAAAGAATGATACTAAACAAGGTGAGCTTAATAGTTTTTAAAGGTGAAATATAGAGGTCAAATTAAAAGTAGTCAAAAATGGCCAATTATACCCTGGACCCCACAGGGTTAAGTCAGTGATTAAATTAAACAGCAACTTTCCTTGATCATTTGTGCTTTCTGTTGTATTTTATTGTTGGACAGTTTTTATCGTACATGAATATTCCATGAATATTCTTAAAAGTATGCCATAAGCAATATCAATATCAGTTTCTTTGTAAACATTGTTCCAGTCCTGATTTAATAGATTGTTCTTAAGTGCATTCATAGTTTCTTCTGTCCTTACACGTCTGTATCTCAGTTGTTCCTCATGCTGATTTTGCTTGTAATTAGTGTCATAAATTGCAAAAACTGGTAGGTGATCACTGATGTCTTTAATTAATAATCTGCTCGCAATGTTGTTTTCCATATTGTTAGTGAAAATATTGTCAAGTAAGGTGGCACAATGAGCTGTAATTCTGGTTATTTTAGGATGTAAACTCAAACTGTACATAGAGTTTAGACATTCAGTCATGTTATGCTTTTTCGGATTCCACAGGTCAATATTAAAATCACCACAGATAAACATAACTTTTTGATTTGTTTTAGAGAATATTTCTTCTATGAAGTCATTAAATACTTGAATACTAGAGCCAGGTGTTCTATATATACAGCTAATTATTACGTTTTTCTCATTTTCCTTATAAATTTCAATTGTTATACATTCGCAGCACGGTGGTTAGCACTGTTGCCGCACAGCAAGAAGGTCCTGAGTTCAATTCCTTTTTTTTTTTTTTTTTTTTTTAAAATGACATCAGAAACAGCAGTATGCGACATTACGTGATGGCAGAGCTTCAGTTCATCCTTTGTCATTTTTTTTTTTTTTTTTTTTTTTAATAAATAGGACAGGGGGAATGAATGAGAGAAAGAGGGGGAGAGAAAGAAAGAAAACCAAAAGGGAGAAGAGACGGTGAGAAGGGGGGGGAAGAGAGAGAAAAAAAAAAAGAACTCCTGGGTCACCTGTATTACATCATTAACTGTACAAATGTCCATACCAACATAAGAAAAGCTGTCATGTTCTTCACGGCCCACAAGGAAGGTAGATTTCAGTACAGGAATGATATGAGTTGCAAAGTGACTTGAACCAGCCCAAAGGAAATCATCAACGTGACATGCAAGCACTCCTGTAACCTCAGATTGTTCATTCTGCCAATAGAACACTGCAGGATCAACCTGTGATATTTTACCACCAGTTTTGAGCATAATGTCTTTGACCTTATTGTACCAATAAAGTGAAGCATCTGCAAGTCCATAAACACACTTTTTCAGTTTCCATAGAACATTGTCCTTGCCAGCTTCAGGTGGGGGACGAAGATAGATGTCTCTTGACAGTTGCATTCCCTGCAAGAAGGCAGATTTAATGTCCATTGAATTTACTCTCCACTTGTTTTGACATATCACAGCTAGCACCAGTCTGAGGGACTCAGACGCACATGTTGGAGAGTCTTTCTGTAGTTCTTTAGTATTTACCTCTTCAAACCCCCGTGCCACAAGTCGAGCCTTTGGGACAACACCATTAGTAGTTTCTTTGAGTGTACAGACCCATCTAGTAGACACACATTTTTGACCCAGGTCTTTCACTTCATCAAACACACCATTACTTTGCCAGCTCTCAATCTCCTGCTGCTTAGCAGAATCAAAGGAAATATCTTTTGTTATGAGTACATCTGCATCTCTGTTTTCAGCTTCAGTGCAAAGACCATCAACAAGTGACATGTCTACAGCTTTCTTTTCACCTTCACTACCATCATGCTCAAGATATTGCACATTGCACCAGTTTTTGTATTGCCCTTTTGCTTTTCCCGCTCTGCCTAGCACTCTGGCTGTGTGTTGAACACCGTTGTCTCTGTTGGTAAAAGCAATCAGCTGTCCTGATCTTAACTTTACATTTGCAGAGACATGATCAGTGGGTGTAGAGGGCTCATTTGCAGTTTGTGTGACAGACATGTTTTCTGTAGTGTGTGTGACAGACATGTTTTCTGTAGTGTTAGTTTCTCTGTCAATAGTGATGTCTTCTTCCTCACTAATACTCTGTTCCCCATCGGGTGTGTCAGTGTCATCATTTTCAACTGCGTCTTTGTTGTCATCATCAGTAGTACTGTGTGATATTTGTTTATCTCCAGTCCGTGAATCCACTTTAGTCAATCTTGACTGGTGTACTCTTACAAGAGTCCCCCCATGTCTTACAAATACAACAGTTCCATCCTGCCCAATAACTACACCTGGACCCTTCCACTCTGTACAGTCGACTCGTTTGTAGTATACTTTATCTCCTGCCTCATACAGTGGGGCAAAAAAGTATTTAGTCAGCCACCGATTGTGCAAGTTCCCCCGCTTAAAATGATGACAGAGGTCAGTAATTTGCACCAGAGGTACACTTCAACTGTGAGAGACAGAATGTGAAAAAAAAATCCATGAATCCACATGGTAGGATTTGTAAAGAATTTATTCGTAAATCAGGGTGGAAAATAAGTATTTGGTCAATAACAAAAATACAACTCAATACTTTGTAACATAACCTTTGTTGGCAATAACAGAGGTCAAACGTTTACTATAGGTCTTTACCAGGTTTGCACACACAGTAGCTGGTATTTTGGCCCATTCCTCCATGCAGATCTTCTCGAGAGCAGTGATGTTTTGGGGCTGTCGCCGAGCAACACGGACTTTCAACTCCCGCCACAGATTTTCTATGGGGTTGAGGTCTGGAGACTGGCTAGGCCACTCCAGGACTTTCAAATGCTTCTTACGGAGCCACTCCTTTGTTGCCCGGGCGGTGTGTTTTGGATCATTGTCATGTTGGAAGACCCAGCCTCGTTTCATCTTCAAAGTTCTCACTGATGGAAGGAGGTTTTGGCTCAAAATCTCACGATACATGGCCCCATTCATTCTGTCCTTAACACGGATCAGTCGTCCTGTCCCCTTGGCAGAAAAACAGCCCCATAGCATGATGTTTCCACCCCCATGCTTCACAGTAGGTATGGTGTTCTTGGGATGCAACTCAGTATTCTTCTTCCTCCAAACACGACGAGTTGAGTTTATACCAAAAAGTTCTACTTTGGTTTCATCTGACCACATGACATTCTCCCAATCCTTTGCTATATCATCCATGTGCTCTCTGGCAAACTTCAGACGGGCCTGGACATGCACTGGCTTCAGCAGCGGAACACGTCTGGCACTGCGGGATTTGATTCCCTGCCGTTGTAGTGTGTTACTGATGGTGACCTTTGTTACTTTGGTCCCAGCTCTCTGCAGGTCATTCACCAGGTCCCCCCGTGTGGTTCTGGGATCTTTGCTCACCGTTCTCATGATCATTTTGACCCCACGGGATGAGATCTTGCGTGGAGCCCCAGATCGAGGGAGATTATCAGTGGTCTTGTATGTCTTCCATTTTCTGATGATTGCTCCCACAGTTGATTTTTTCACACCAAGCTGCTTGCCTATTGTAGATTCACTCTTCCCAGTCTGGTGCAGGTCTACAATACTTTTCCTGGTGTCCTTCCACAGCTCTTTGGTCTTGGCCATGGCGGAGTTTGGAGTCTGACTGTTTGAGGCTGTGGACAGGTGTCTTTTATACAGATGATGAGTTCAAATAGGTGCCATTCATACAGGTAACGAGTGGGGGACAGAAAAGCTTCTTACAGAAGACGTTACAGGTCTGTGAGAGCCAGAGATTTTCCTTGTTTGAGGTGACCAAATACTTATTTTCCACCCTGATTTACGAATAAATTCTTTACAAATCCTACCATGTGAATTCATGGATTTTTTTTTCACATTCTGTCTCTCACAGTTGAAGTGTACCTCTGGTGCAAATTACTGACCTCTGTCATCATTTTAAGTGCGGGAACTTGCACAATCGGTGGCTGACTAAATACTTTTTTGCCCCACTGTATTTGTCATCTGTAGGCCTAAGTTGTTTGCGTAGTGCTCTCCTGATCCTTTCTGAACACTCTGCCTCAGTAAATGCTTTTCTGGAAGCATGTAATGCTGAGATATGTTCAGCTACTCTTGCACTTACAGTTGTGCCCTCTAAGGCAGGTGGCTTATCCATCAACACAGAAGGAAGGTTGGGGTTTTGGCCAAACACAAGTTGATGTGGACTATAACCATGTACATTAAGCATACTGTTTTTGGCCATAAGGGCCCAGTCTAGCGCAGTGTGCCAGTCACATCCTCGTTCCTTTTTTACCTTCAGGAGGATTTCTGTAAGTGTCATGTTATGTCTCTCCAGTAGTCCGTTGCTCCAGGGACTATACCCCGCCGTTGTTTTTACCTCAATGTTGAAGTTTTCAGCCATGTCCCGAATGTCTGTGTTGTTGAACTCTCCGCCGTTGTCTGTGTAGAGCCGTCTGGGGGCACCGTGAATGCTTATCCAGGTGTGAATGAAGGAGTTGACGATCTCTGCAGCTTTCTTTGTCTTTACGATGCTGCCAGCACTGAAGCGTGTGAAGTGGTCGATGATGTGAAGGTACCACACATTGGGCTCCAGCTCATGTAGATCCATCGCTACTGTCTCATTATACTCAGAAGCCAGGGGTAGACCAACAGCAGGTCTCGGCTTGGTTTTGCAATATTTCTGACAAATGTCACAGTCACGAACTATCTCTTGTAGAATAACTGCACATTGTTTATCTGTATTGCCAGAGCTTTGGATGAGCCTCAATATCCTCTCTGCAGATGCATGACCAAACTGCTTATGAAGTTTCACAAGGACTTTCTGTTTCTCTTTTGTAGACATTTCAGCAGTTACCATGAGAACTTCATTTTCATTGCAGCTTTCTGTAGTATTTTCATCTCTAATGTCCACACAATAGTGTCCCGAACTAGTGAGCTCTAGGGGAACAGGCTGCTTGAACATGACAACACTGTCATTCTCCATGTCTAGAACAGTCCCTGCTTTCTTGAGAGACGTTTTGCTCAGTAGTAGTGGAATGTCAACAGGAACTACTTCACTTTCAATGTCACATTTTGTTTGTCCAATTTTTGCTGGAAGTTTCACTTTTCTGCTGGAATACACTACAATACCATCCCCAAAGCGAAATGGTCTGGAGCTGGGGGTTTCTGATTGCAACAGCTTGTTTACTTGGCCTTGGCTGAGGTCACGCATGTAACTATCTAGCCACTTCTGACCACAAACTGTACGTGTACATGCAGTATCAATAATGGCTGACCCCAGTGCCTCAGTCAGGAAGATTTCAGAGTCTGTCATTGAGGCTTTAGTGTACAAAGTAATGTTACACTCCTCCACTTTCCCATCTTCAGTTAGCTTTACTTGGTCACCATTACGATGAGGACAGTCTTTCGCCCAGTGGTAAGTGCTCTGACAAATAGCACATCTTGTTCGCTTGCCAAACTTGTCAAGTGGGTTGGTACCTTGTAGTGGTTGTCGCTGTCCACTCCGCGACGAAGTACCGTTGTTTCGTTTGTATTTGGGACCTTTTTGTTCCGTAAGGAAAACTGCTTCTTGGTTCAGTTGAATTCCGCTGAAAACTCCGGTTACTTTCCCTCCGAAAATCCGTTTCAGTGCAGACTTCATAGACGCAAACGTTAAGTCCGTGCACGCTGTCAGTGCAAGCTGTCGACTTTTCTCATCAAGATAAGCTGTATCTAGAAGCTTAAATGCTAGCACAGCGTCAGGCAGCGTCATGTTGTACTTTTTCATCCGGTTATAACGCTGTTCAAAGTCTATAATGTAGTCTGCCATGGACACGCTGTGGTTCTTTGCAATGGAGTCAAAACACGAGTAGGCTTCATAAGCGCGGTCTTTCTCTTCTCTCTGAAACACCGCGTCAAGTTTTGCAAGTAGTATTTCCATACCGTCATCTTTGTCTAAATCTTCCGCGGGTATCTCCATGGCCATTTCTCTGGCTCTTCCCTCGAGGCCCAGCGCCACCGCGAGTGCCTGTTTCTTTTTATCCAGCTCCGTAACCCGTCTCCAGATATTGACTTCATTCTTCCAGCATTCGTATGGCCTGGCTTCATCAAGCTTTGGTGGTACTTTGTAATTGGAAACCATCCTCTGCTACCAATGTTAACTCAAAAGACACGACGTTGTACTCTCATTCACAGCGCTTTTATTCGTTCCGCCATTTTACATACGGACCACAACAACAACACTTCGCGGGCAACCGTACTCTCGCGATAAAACAGAAAATAACAAGTTAACAACAACAGCTTAATTCACTGTGGTAGAGGCTCCTGAAGAACTCTTGCCCAGTTCTGTGGGTTTTGTTTGTTTTTTCAGTACATAGTATCTCTTTGGTTCCAATGCTCATGTAGAAAATTAACCAGCTAACACTATTATCTGGTTGTCAGCAGTTACTAGACAAGACTAGTAACTAGTAAAAACCAAATCACTGTGATTTGTTTTTCAGGGTCTTTTTTGCCGTTGTTTCTATTAGCCATAATTCCTTTGCACCAAGTACACTGCAAAAAATTCTGAATGACATATAAGCTGTTATCTGCAAGATGACCTACATACGGAGTTGAGTATTATCTGCTTGCTCGAGTACACATACACAGTTATGGGAGCCAGGGATTTGCATGAAATGTGTATCTCCCCATAAGAAGAACATGTCAAATTCTACATACGATGAAGATTGATTGTAAGTAAGTCACAATCTCTGCATTTGGCCATGAGTGTCAGGTCTTTGCATGAAGAAAATGGCTGTTCCTGCAGCAGCAATCTGTGGTGAGAGGATGTGTTAGTTAATTAATGGAATATAACTGTACCCTTTACCTCATTTTAAATGTGGATATCTACTTGCATCTGCTAATCCTGACTCCATTTCACGATGCCCTGGAGGCTGTGGTGTGTTTATGGTAGATATTGGTGCAATTTCTGTAAAAAATATAGAGCTATTTTTTCACTGGCTTTTCATTAATCTAGAAACTCAATTTCTTTCTCTGTATATCAAAAGCTAGATAATGTAATGTAGAAACTGTGAGAGCTCAGAGTGATTGCTCAGCATTAACACATCCTAATGCCTCTTCTCCCCAGAGGAAGTCCAGGCTATTCAATATTCCAAATATGAATCCCATTATTGACTTCCTGTGATGTATCTGGATAAGCTGCATACATTAAACAGGATCATCCACCAGAGACTGAAAATGCAGAACAGAACTCGTCACAGAAAAACAGATGCACAACACTCATGCTCTCAGAAATGTTTTTTCCCCCAGATATTTTTATTGAATTTTATGCATCAATTTTACAAAAGACAAATTGAACAATACGCCGTTTTCTTTTTGAAGAATGTAAAACAATATGAGACATATATTCCCACCTCATAATTACAACAGTGCCAGTAGATGAAAAAAAAAAAAGAAAAAAAAAAGAGAAAGAGCCAAGCTAATAATAAAATAATAAACCCTGGAATACAAATAACAGTTCCTAAGTGGACAAAAGAGATGTGCAAAGTTTCAAAACCCACACCCCTACACAAACAAACAAACAAACCAGTCTAAGATTTAAAATGAGTGGTCAGCTTAGTCAGCTTAGCAGGCACAATAGAGTTTGTATAATTAAACATAAAATAAAATAAATTCTGAACTGGCTAAATGGGAGTATTGCAGAACCGCAAAGTCTGAACATGTCAGACTTTGCGTGTGGAGAAAAATAAAGGAGGATCCAAGTGCAGGCACTCGTGGAGGTGCGAAGGAGGGTTATTGTAAAAATAAAAGACAAGTAGAAAACGGCAAACAGAACTAAAGCTCAACTATACTGGGAAAACAAAACAAAACTACAAAACAGCAAACCTGAAAATGAAGGAAAGTAGATGAAGGTAGATGATGGTTGACAGCAGGGAAAACACACAGTAGATACACAGTTGAAACACAGGCGGTTAACAGGAGATTAACAGATGGACCAGCGACTACAACATAAGAAGACACGACACAGAAGAACACAGGGAGATTACACACAGGTGGGGAACACAGCTGGAAGTAATTTATGAGACGAGACAAGGGAGGGAAACTGTATACACTCACATACGACACGGACCTTCACAATAAAACAGGAAACAAGAAACCACTACACAAAGACGCAGATTAGACACAGAAGTAAACCTACACTAAACATGAGACACAAAACCTAAGAACTAATCCATAAACATGAATAAACTGAAACATAGATTTATAATAATAATCAACAAAGCACAAGAGAATCAGAAAATAATCCATAATGCAAAAATAAACCAAAACATAAGAAACTGAAAATGCTGGGTCAAAATGACCCAGAACTGTAACAGAAAGCGATCAAAAAAGGGTTGCCAGATCTTAAAAAATTTGGCCATAGACCCAGCGCAGGGTGAATTTAATCTTTTCGAGTTTGCTAAAATGCAGAGCATCTCTGATCCAGATTTCCCACGATGGGGGAGAAGGGGACTTCCAACAAAACAATATTCTGCGTCTTGCTAATAAGGTGAGAAATGCTACCAAATCCGCCTGGGGCGTCAGGTAAGACAACTGCTCAGGAAGAAACAACGCAGTTGAGGGCACAGGTTGGAGGGGCAGCTGGATGATCTTTGATAGAGTCAGAAAAATATTAATCCAATATTGTTTGAGGGATGGACATTACCAGAACATATGTATTAAGAAGGCAGGTGTTTAATGACAGCGGTCGCAATCAGGGCTAAGGTTGAGGTATATTTGAGCTAGTCTGGCTTTAGTCCAGTGTACACGGTGTAAAACCTTACATTGAATTAACCCGTGTTTGGCACATAATGAGGAGCCATGGACCCGGTAAAGAATTTCATCCCAAAAGTCATCCTGAATCACACATCCTAGATCCCGCTCCCATGCCATTTTAATAGCCAAAGATGAGGAGTTACCAAAGGAACATATTGTCTCATACAGACAGGAGATCAGGCCCTGTGATGAAGGGGGAGGTGACAAAAGGTCAAAGTCATGACGCAGAGATCTACATGGGAACTGGGAGGATTTCTCCTTAACAAAACTCTGGATTTGTAAATAACAAAAGAAATGACTTTTTGGAAGGCCAAATTTAAATGAGAGCTGTTCAAAAGAGGCAAATGTATTCTGAATATGCAGATCAGAGAATGACTTGATACCCAAGGAGGCCCACAAATAAAAAGCGCCATCTACTGAAGAAGGCTGAAAAGAGGGATTTTTCAAAATGGGTGACTGAAGGGAAAAAAGTTCAGCTTAAAATAACGATGAAATTGATACCATATTTTCAAGGTAACTTTCACAGTAGTATTATTATAAAAACCTGCGCTTGGAAGCTGCTTTTGGGCATAAATCAGGGCTGGTAAGGAGGATGAGACACAGGAAGAGGTCTCCAAGCTCAGCCATGCAATGGCATTATTCATCTCTTCCCCCTGTAGCCAGTACCTGAGGATATTATATGCCCAATAATAGAACATAAAGTTTGGTAGGCCATCCTCCCCATCTTTTTCAGTCTTTGAAGATATGTCTTGCGTATTGTAGGGTTTTTTTTGTTCCAAATGAACCCAGAGAGAATCTTGTCTGATTAAACAAAAAAAAGAAAAGAAAAAGAAACTGGGACAAATGCAGGGACACACTGAAAAAGAAAAGAATAATTTGAAAGGATGTTCATTTTAATCGTATACGCCCTGCCACAGACAGATGGAGTAGAGAGTGTACACTGATATTTCTGTGCAGCAGCATTCAGAGGGAACAGTTCACTCTTGCCGAGATTCAGCTTATAGCCAGAAATAAGGCTAAACTGTTGAAGCATTGAGAGCACCGTAGGAATTCAAGATGCTGGTTTTGAGATATAAAGAAGCAAATCATCTGCATATAAGGAGACCCTCTGTTCCATACCATTTCTAGTAACCCCGGTGATACCTGGGTTTGATCTCAGCGATATGGCCAAGGGCTCAATGGCAAATGCAAAAAGCAATGGCAACATGGGACAGCCCTGCCTAGTCCCTCTGTAAAGAGGAAAAAAGTCAGAATATGTGCCATTTGTTTTGATAGCAGCAAGCGGGGAAGTATAAAGAAGCTTCAACCAGGAGATGATTATTTTACCAAAGCCAAATTTATCCAAAACATAAAAAGGTATAAGGTATCCCCACTCGACGTGAAAAGCCTTCTCAGCATCTAAACTGATCACAAACTCAGGGCTGTTGGAGTCCGAAGGATTGTAAAGAACATTAAATAAACGTCTAAGGTTAGAGAAGGCATATCTCCCTTTAATAAATTCTGTTTGATCTGGGCTAATTACAGAAGGCAAGACTGCTTCCACACGCATCCTTAAAATTTTAGCAAGGATTTTATAGTCCACATTTAGCAAAGAAATGGGACGGTATGAGCCACATTGTAATGGCTCCTTATCCTTTTTTAAGATCAAGGATATAGATGCCTGCAGTAGAGATGGTGGATACTTATACATATTTACCATGAGCGGGGCCAGTTGAGGCATAAATTTACGATAGAACTCAATGGGAAACCCGTCCTGTCTGCGACTCTTAGAACACTGTAATTTGTTGACAGCTTGCAGGATCTCTTCTACAGTTATTGGCCCCTCCAGCTGAAGACTGGGTGTCTGATCAATTGAATGCTCTCAGAAATCTTGTTTTGTTTTTTTTATATCCTGCAAAAAACAACAACAACGTTTTAAATAAGTTTTTTAAACCCAGTTATAGGGGCTAGCTTTTATTCTCAGCCATAGCTATTTTTATTCAGTAATTAAAGCAAATGTTCACCATGAAAGCAAAGCTGTCAGTATAATGGTCAATCTCGGTCTTATTTTCCTCTCATCTTTGGTCATGAGCTGTGGGTTGGATGATATCACAGAAACAAGTGGCAGAAATGAGCTTCTTCTGGTGGGTGTCTGTGCTTTCCCTTTAGTTGCTGGGTGAGTCATTTAAAGTTCAGGCTAGAGTTTCTAATCCCTTGTATTAAAAAGAGACAGCTTAGTTAGTTCAAACATCCTGCTAGAATGTCTTCTAGGTGAGGTGCTTTCCAACTACACGAAGCTCCAGTTCTCTTTTCCAGCCTGGGAATATCTGAGTATCTCCACAGAAGAGCTGGAAGTTTTGGTTTCCCGTGACCCAGTGAAGAGACAGACCATGGAGTGATATTTACCTCTCTGTATAATAGTTTTACTGGTGAACTACAAGAATCTGAAATATTCAGTAAATTCCTAATTTAAAATCTCATTGCCATTCCTCATTTAGTGATTCTGAAAAGTTTTCAAACTGTATTAAATGATTTTCAAATTATTACCTTATTTATTAGATGAAATAGATAAATTATTAATAGATTACATTTATTTTCACCTCAAAACTCTACATGCACTGTCGACTGTAGAGGCTTAAAATGTGTTTTTTATCTGTGGAAAAAATAATATGTACTGTTAAAGATTATTTTTTATGAACCTTTAAGAAACACATTTTCTATCAGCCTCAGGTCTTTCTTGGGTACACACTGACAAAGTCACGTGCATGGCTCAGTTACACCCAAAAAAATTTGCTGTCTTATGTTCTTATGGTGATAGTGAAACAGGTCAGACATTACCCCAAGATTTCATTTTTTTAAAAGAGCAATGAACATTGAACAATATATCAATGTTCGTTCAACTACCCAACGATATATCTAGTGCGGCTCAGCAGTTTTTCTTTCCAACCAAACATGGGCTAAACCGAGCCCTTCTTTCCCTTTCTGTTTCACGAGCTTTCTTACCAGAACTTCTTTGAGGCTACTACATCCAAGCTCAGGAATTGATTCTGCAACTGCTAAAGCTGCACCCTCTAATACCGGTTTGCTGCTCCAGGAGTCTTACAGGGCCAAACAACCATGGAAAGATTTCTTTATACTGACAGCCTCCCTCAGCACTTATGTCCACCAATAGGGTCTCAGGTTGCTACCACAAAAGGTGCCATTGACCTTACAACCACCGCTCTATGGACAGGGTCTCTGTCGGATGTTCACTACTTGTTTGGCTTTTCCAGGCCTGTCCGGCATCCTTCCCTGCCATCTGATCCAACTCACAAACTCACCAGATGACAGCTGACAGCTCTGTTCCTTTTATAACCTGAGTGTCCAAGATGTATGGATACGGAAGATATGGATACTTCAGATGACCTCACATTTTCTGTTATCCTCTCTTTGTATGTCTTTTCAGAAGGCAGCTGATGAAGGAATGACTGCTTGATGCCAAGGCCACAAAAAACGATAAAAAACACATCCCACTCTTTTCAGTAAACGAGTCGTCAGCCACTTACCAGCCTTGAGTATGCTGTATTATAAAATGTGTGCAAATGTTACCAATGGCTCTGAAGAGCGTCCCTGACCAATTTCTTTCTGGGTCCTTTGATTCATACACTGTGGGGGAGGTGTTGATGCAGACGAATGGAACTCAAATGAGTGGCCTGGGCAGACAGGGAGGTGAATGACTACTGCTGCTATTGTTTTCCATGAAAAATAGTCAGTCGTGTTACTGGATGAAAAATATCTCAATGTGGTAGAGAGCTGAAACAGCCGAATACAAAAGAAAGGTGTTGTTGCTTTATTATTGGCCCTTTTAAAGTCGTCTGGCTCTGATCCATTTATTATACCTACTTCCTGTTTTGCATCTGTTATATTGATTATCCATGGAACTATGCTTGTGTGGGTGGTGAGTTTGTGTGCAAATATACGTTTCCACATACGTTTCCACATTTCGAACTGTAAAAATACTGATGCTAAAGATGTCCTGGTATCTGTGATATTGATAAGGAAGCAGTTAGAGGAAGTGAAACAAGAGACTGTGGTGGAGCCCAGTGTGGAGCCCTTTCAGTTTTAACCACCAGGAAGTCCTGGGGTGAAGCAAAGAACTGTAGCTTGTAGCAGCCAGCGCCTCATCTTTCTTCTGCTTTGTAGCAGGTGTACACATGAAACTGTCTGACTTGTGACCTTCAAACCTTCAGTTTGAGTATGACATCGCTCCTCAAAAACCATGAACTGTATGAAACTTTTGATGTTGCCACTGCTGTCTCTCCCTGTGATGAAACTAGCCTGATAGCCTCTCATCTCATCACCAGGACGGTTAGCAGCCACATGTGTTCCAGCCCACACACTTCAGTTTTGATAAATGGAAAACAAACTGTTTGATGGGGAAACTGTAGAGGAGGTTTCTCGTTTTGATTTAGTTTCATTTCCCTTATTTCACTAAACATTCATTAGGTTCTTCTATAAATAATGGCTCAGTGTACATAGGAGAAATTAGTTGAGGACTTTCATGATAAATATATATCTACATAGATAACTGTCTGCTAGATATTATGTATTTCTAATTTGCAGCAGAAACGTATCCTGTAGAAATTTGTGATCAGTGACAAAATGTTGTTCGTAAAACGTTCACTGGCAACACTTTTCTTTTCTTTTCCCTGACTGTGTAGTTTTAAAATTTGTTCTAGTTATGTGTTGGCTACATAAATGATCAATGATCAAGTCGAGTGACAGCACCTTGCAGTTTCCCGTCGCTTTCAGATTGTGTTTTCTGCATAGTCCACCTGTGTGCACTTTCCTCCACCCTTGTGTCCACTACATTCTTTTTCCAATTGTCCTTCCGCATTCTTAACACCATACCCACACAACACCTTAACATAATCTCTGACTCCTTCAGTTGCATTGTTATTGAAGTCCAAACAGCATTCTCTCCTGGGAACGCTCTCTGCTACTTCCTCAGTACCAACAGAATTTCTTATTCTCTTTTAACCGACATCCAGCTTTTGATTGGATCTCACTCTATCGGAGCTTGGGACTGGCACTAGTACGCTGGCAGTGAAAGCAGTCAGGGGTGGCTCGTCTGGTCTACTGTTAGTCTCCCATCAAAGACCAGAAGTTTATCCACAATACATTTGTGCATACAACCAGAAAAAGCTGCTGGCCTCTCAGCCTAACCTAACAGGGTCCAGTATTTCTCATTGTGACATCAAAATGTCAGGGTTCTGGGTTTTTCTGACCCAGTGTTTTGAGTTCCTGTGTTCTTGTTGTTTTGTATTATGAATTATGTATTAAGTTCTCTTTGTTAGTCTCTAGTTTACTTCTAGAGGGTCTAGTTTCTCGTGATCCTGGTTTAGTTCCCTAATTGTTTAGTAATTTCCCTCTGTATAGCTGACCCCTGTGTCTCCCTCTGTGTGACTAAGTTTATGTGAGTTCTTGTGCCTTGTGTCCACTCCTTATGTTCCGTGTCTCCCTCATCCCGTCATGTCTGTGCTCTCTCTCGTGCCCCTCCGTGTTCTCTCTGCCTCCCCCTCCAGTCTGTCTCTGTGTCCTCCCCGTTTTGTGTGTAATTGCCCTCAGCCGTGTCTCCCAGCTGTTCCCTGTTTGCCCTGTTCTCCTTGTGTATTTATTGTCTGTGCTCACCTCCATTCGTTGTTGCGTCATCCCCTCACACTGTGTGTTTTCCTCCATGCTTCCTAGTTCCTTGTGCCCAGTTTAGCTCCCTAGTGTCTTCGGTTGTTTGGTTTGAGTTTCATGTTTGTAGTTGCTTGTGTTTAGTTTTGGTATTAGTATGTTCCCAGCAATAAAGCTGTCGTTTTGAGTTGCATTCCTCCCCGTGTATGAGTCCTGCGTCTGGGTCCTATTTCCTGCCTGCCACACAGCGAAACATGACACTAAATGCCCATGTAAATGACACAAACCATATTCCAGTGGCTCAAAGTCATGCTAGTTTCCAAAGCCAACTGCAGCCGCAAGATGGTGGTACTTTCCCATGGAGCAGCGGTCCCCAACCTTTTTTGCGCCATGGACAGGTTTAATGTCAGACAATAATTTCACAGACCAGCTTTTAAGGCGTCGCGGATAAATACAACAAAATAAACGATACGACCAAGACAAAAACTGTGGTATTTTGTAAATATAATTATAAACGCAAATTCACTGTGTGATTGTGTAACTTTATTAGCAGCATCCTCCTGAAATGCGCCAACAACATTGAAAGTAACATCCTCCTCTCTGCCCCTTAATGTTTTCTGGTCACTATGGTAACATGTAAATATTTCTTTCAAAATAAGACTCACAATTACAACACGAGAAAAGATAAAAACCCTGAAAACCATAGATTTCACACCTAAGCCTCAAGTCTTGCGGCCCCGTACCAAACGACTCACGGACGGGTACCAGTCCGTAGCCTGGGGGTTAGGGACTGCTTCTATGGAGGACCAGAAGAGTCATGTACATCAAACTAAAGAATTATGCGCTTCAATAATGAATTTTGCAATAAAAAATGCTTTATAAATTAGTTACCATTTATTAAAATACCATATTTTAAAATCAACATTTCAAAATTAATTATTAATCCATTAAAAAAAGGAGCAGAGAGCATTTGAAAGTCAGTGTTTTGTTAAATAAAGTACTAATTTTGAAAAGAAAATTATCGAGCAAGCCTCAACTAGCAATTCAGTGCACTGCAAGACTGCAGTTTTTCCACTTTGGCTTCATATTCCAGCTCCAAAGATTGCTTCTCAATTGATTTTGTTTGACCACTTGTGGCAGCAGAAACAGTCACACTGTAATGTGTGATTTCAGTTATATATTATCCAGTGGCAATCAAGGCAAACAGTGCTTGCTAAAATCGAAAGTTAGCCATCAAATAAAATATACCAAGTGTCTGTGAAGGTTGTCAGTCATCCAGGTCATCGTAGTCTAAGAAGCTTGGAAAGAAAAGCGTCTGGACGTCTTTAAGTTTCTTGAAGATGTTTCACCTCTCAAATGAGAAGCTTCTTCAGGTCTAAGAGAAAATTGTGGAGAGTCCGCGATTTTTAAGCCCTATTGGGAGTTTCCCTAAGAGGGTTGTAGTGTATGCTGTACAATGCACAGACCTGTACATTGGAGAGACCAAACAGCCACTTCACAAACGGCACAACATAGAAGACCTACCTCAACAGAACAAGACAACAACAAAAGGTCACTTATGTCCACTGTGAGCGACCATATTTGAGCAGAGGCGATGGCTTACGATGCCAACTGTGTGCCATCTATAATCCAGTTTTGAGATCCCTTCCCAGCCGCCTTAATGGTCACTCTTGAGTGGCTCACACTCACATGTCACATCCACGACCCTCTTAGGGACACTCCCAATGGGGCTTAAAAATCTGGGACTCTCATTTAGACTCGCTTTTCAGGTTCTGTCCAGATATGTGAAGAATATGAAGGGACACTGCAGGGAAATGAAGTGCTGAACCTCACAGTGTGCGCCTGTGGACCCAGCCTGACCACCTAAATTCATTCGTCACCAGAGATGGGCAGTAACGCGTTACTGTAATCTGATTACTTTTTTCAGGTAACGAGTAAAGTAAGGGATTACTATTGCAAAAACGGTAATTAGATTACCGTTACTTTCCCGTAGGAACGCTGCGTTCCTGCGTTACTAAAACCGTGATTTTTTGCGAGAATGTCTCATGACAGTGACGTAAGCAAGTGCGCCATTAGTGACAACAGCTGTGTGCAGATCAACAGTGGATCACATATCGATTGTGGGAGAGAGTATGAGCGTGCAGCGTTTAAAGCGTGGAAGTACTGACCTTACTCGAGTTTGATTCCTTAAAAAGTGACAAAAACATTAGCGTCCATCGTGCGTGGGAAGAAAACTTTTTACAGCGAAAAAAACCCCTAAACTTCCAAGCAAGCACCGAGTGCGCTATGACGTGATGGGAAATTCACAGAGAAACTCGCGGATTCTTCAACTGACCGCGGCACACCTGCACCAGGGTAAACCTCCGCCTACCGTAGTCCTGCTTTACAGGTGAAAATAGAGCAACAGGACCGCTGAGTCTTTGACTTTATTTATTTTCTGCTGTGTTTTACTTGCATCTATTTGAAAGAGTGAGTGTAAACACAAAAAATATTTTATTTTATGTGCTGGAATGTGCAGAAAATAGGTTTAAATGTTAAACTAATTTATTCAAGTCAGAGAATGTTGCATATAATTAAATTTTTGCTTGATGCATAAAGTTAAAAGATTAAAACTGATAAAACAAGTTAAAAAAAGAGACCTCTCCATTTGATTACATTTTGTATGATGGATTATGCAGAAAAAGTAGAATTGGGCTGAAAGATCTATCACTTTATCACCTATTCAGGTTGTAAATCGTGTTTTTAAACAGTAACTAAGTAACTAAGTAATTAATTACTTTTGAAAATAAGTAATCAGTAAAGTAACGGGATTACTTTTTTGGGGAAGTAATCAGTAATTAGTTACTGATTACTTTTTTCAAGTAACTTGACCAACACTGTTCGTCACATACACAATCATACAGAGTACAACATGCAGTGAAATGCTTGTATTTGAGCGGACAGGCTGCAGACGTGGCCACGCCATCTCAGGGCTTGGATTTTAGCATGGGGAGTCTAGCCAGGAACCTTACTGGATATCGCCCCCAGGTGGGAATCAAACTTGTGAGTCCCGCTCCAGGTGTGTGGTCACATTCCTTCTCAAATGGACATAAATGATCTTCAAGGACCAAGTTCACCAAATCCCAGCCTCTAACACAAGATCTTCAATTCAATTCAATTCAATTTTATTTATATAGCGCCAAATCACAACAAAAGTCGCCTCAAGGCGCTTCATAGATACAGAGAAAAACCCAACAGTCATCTGACCCCCTATGAGCAAGCACTTTGGTGACAGTGGGAAGGAAAATCTCCCTTTTAACAGGAAGAAACCTCCGGCAGAACCAGGCACAACCAGCGCTAAGATGGTAAATGGTAAATGGCCTGTATTTATATAGCGCTTTACTAGTCCCTAAGGACCCCAAAGCGCTTTACATATCCAGTCATCCACCCATTCACACACACATTCACACACTGCGAGATCTCGCCAAAAAAAAGATCTTGAATCTTAGCGCTGAATGTCCACCATATTGCAATGAGTATCATTTAACTATTCACTTCACCTGCAGGAGCTACACCTAGTCAAATGTGTTGTAAAGATACATATAACCAAATTGAGCTATTACTCCAGTATATGTAATGAAAAATAAAGATGCGGTTCATTCATTTTACTAATTTTCTCTGTATGCTCTGCAGTGTCTGTGCCTATAAAGATGCTGAATATGGAGATCTGTGCAGTAAGTTTTGTAGTAATCATTTTTACAGAGGTCATAAAGTTATTAAATACATGCTGATATTTTTGCTGATGTTTACATTTTCAATTTATTTTTACGGTGCTCCGCAAGGGACATTGGAGAAAAAAAAAAGATAAAGATGAACTTTTGCGAGATCTCGCCAAAAAAAAATTCTCCAGTGTCCCTTGTGGGGCTCCGTAGATTTTTATGTGTCTAGGTTTGTTTGTTAATAACAACTTAACAAATAATGTGGGCGTGTCCTCATCTGGGAGATGAGGACACGCCCACATCTTTTCCATACCAAGTTCATGGAGGATGTTACGGCTTTGACAGCACTTTGACTCAGCTTTTTGGCATCAGGCACCCACACAGGAAAACCTTCAACCTGGGCTTCTTCTGGATTTCTTTCTCCTTTAAACCACAATTCCAATCTTTCTAAAAGAGTCATGCAAACGTATTAAAAAGGAAGTCCTTAACTTGCTAACATTTGTGCTTTTACTTTTTTCACGAGTTCTTTTCAATAGATCTTTTTGTCTGATGATTAGCAGATGGTTTACAGTCGTTCTCTTCTAAAAACTGCTGCTTGCTAAGGCTCAAAATAAGGCAGGCCTAATGCTAACTTGTGAAAGCTGCCGTATTATAACAAAGTTTAAAATACTTTATTGAGCAGTATGAAGGTGCAGAAAAGCCCAAATGTAATATTCCCCATATGATGACACATTATTTCAGACAAAACATATGTGACCCAGCATTTTACAAAGAATGCAAACTTTCTTACTGTAAGCTGGTATTGTTTCAGAAAGTTGTACAGTTGGATTTATCAGCTCTGTGAAATCTGCCACAGGTCTCCATCACCTACCTGAAATTTAGGTATTTATCATTTTGTCCATTCCCTTTTATTTAGCTTAATTTAGCAAAAGGATGTAATATCGATGAATTTGTTTTGTTACAGCAGAAAGTGGACAGTGCAAAGTTACATAGCAAAAAATTTGAAAAACACTGGAATAGGATAAGACAAATAATTAGATATTGTACACAATAGAATAAAATAAATAAAATACTATATACAATAGAATAAAAAATATAAATTAAAAAAATATAAAAAAACAAATATAAAAGGGAGCCAGTTGCAGTGGTTCAGGAATCTGATAAGGATGTCTCCTGGGCGCCTCCTGGGTGAGGTGTTCTGGGCATGTCCCACCAGGAGGAGACCCCTGGGCAGACCCAGGACACGCTGAAGAGATTTTATCTCTCGGCTGGCCTGGGAACGCCTTGGTGTTCCCAGGCCAAGCAGGAGGAGGTGGCTGGGGAGAGAAAGGTCTGGGCTTCTCTGCTGTTGGGTTTGAAAATGAAGCCAGTGCAGAAATACTGCATTCTTTCACTGAATGCATAGTTAAGGTTTGTACGTATCTCGCTATGCAAAATTAGCACTTTATTTAACAAGACACCGAATTACACATGCTCCTTGCTAACAATGACAGAGAGCACTAGCATTCATCGATACCTCCAAGATGATCAAGACCAAACTGCCTGAGATTTCAGAACAGCAGCCCACAAAGCAACTGCACTTATGCTTGGTACTTGGGTAAGGTTGCCGGTGAAAAATATCCATGCACATGAACATGAGCATTCGCTGTATGCGGTAAACCTAATGTGCAGGAGACACTTAAAAATCATTCACAAGATCTTTTTAAGAGCTATTCCAGACCGCATTGTAATAGAGATCTCAATGAATAATTAGAAAGACAAACACAATCTCACAGTGTGCTATTTTTTATTTCCCTGCTCCTCAGATTAAGCTGAAAGCCATTTGTTTTTGATGCTGGAGTTTAAGACCCATCTTTGCTTATTGGTAGTGGCTGATATTCAGCTTGCAATTAGATGAATATGACTTTGCCCATGCCACGTGACCTTTGGCTGCACAGTTACATCATCATGGCTGACATTCAACGGGCCCTTCATCCCTCCCTAACATCCAGCATCGAGCTCTTGAAAGTTATCTGTCATGGTCGCTGTGTGGCAGGCAGGATGAGGACCCAAAATGCAAACTCACGGACTCAGGGGATAAACTCAAAATGCAGCTTTATTGCTGACAGGTGACAAACGAAAGCAGTGATACCAAAGCAATACAAAACTAAACTACACTGGGAAATGCTAATTGTAACATATACCAGAAGACACGGGGAGAACCACACACAGCATGAGGGAGAACGCGACGCCGAACAGAGGGAGACGCAGACAGAAATACACAGAGGGTTAACGAGGAAAGTGGGAACACACGGGGAACACAGCTGACACAGATAACCATAACGAGACAGGGCGGGGTGAACATAACACTGACGGGAGACGGGCAGAGTCAAACAGGAAGTACAGAGGTTCAGACAGGAGGAGAGAGAGCACGGGGAAAACACAGACATAACGGGCTGGGGAAACATGGAATAAAACATAAGGAGAGACGAGGGCTCACAGATACACAGAGGGGCACACAGGGGGTAAAAGCCACGAAGGGAAAACACTTAGGGAACAACACAACAGGGCAACTCAGGAAACATGGCCTAAATAGGGAACAAAATACAAACATACAAGAAAACTAAGAATACTGGGCCAACATGGCCCAGGACCATGACATCACCCCCCCATAAGGGCTGGCTCCAGACAGCCCAAACACAGGAAAACAAAAACCAAACAGAAAACGACCCAGGGCGGGCGGCGGGGGCCCAGGACGGAGGGCTCGGAACAGAAAACAAAAACGAGCAACAGAAAACACAGGAGCACAAGACCATAGTTCAAATAAAGTTCAGGGGGCCGACCCAGAGCCCACCGGCACAAAAGTTCACGGGTCACACGGTCGGGGGGCCGACCGGGCGGGTGGCACAGGTGACAGAGCTGGTCCGGAGGCCGGCCGCGTGGAAGGCAACGGCGGCGGCGAAGGGGACGACTGAGCAGTTCAGGAGGCCGGCCGCGCGGAAGGCAGCGGCGGCGGCGAAGGAGACGACTGAGCAGTTCAGGAGGCCGGCCGCGCGGAAGGCAGCGGCGGCGGCGAAGGAGATGACTGAGCAGTTCAGGAGGCCGGCCGCGCGGAAGGCAGCGGCGGCGGCGGAGGAGACGACTGAGCAGTTCAGGGGGCCGGCCGCGCGGAAGGCAGCGGCGGCTCTCCAGTGTCAGGCGTACTGGCCGAGGCCCGGTGGGCACAGGACCAGTCGAGGCAGGACCAGACGAGGCAGGACCAGACGAGGCAGGACCAGACGGTGGCGATGCGGAGGCCGGACCAGGCGTCGCTGCAGAGGCTGAGGCTGGACCAGGCGACGGCGAAGCAGGAGCTGAGGCTGAGGCCGGACTGGGCGAAGCAGAGGCCGAAGCCGGACTAGGCGGAGCAGAAGCAGAGGCCGACGCCGGACCGGGCGACGTTGAAGGCGATGACGGGGCCGGACCAGGCGATGACGCACAGGCTGGAGCTCGACCAGGCGTGGCAGAGACGGAGGCTGGACCAGACGAGGATGAAGACTTGGATGAAGCCGGACCAGGCGAGGCAGAGGCGGAGGCTGGACCAGACGAGGATGAAGACTCGGATGAAGCCGGACCAGGCGTGGCAGAGGCGGAGGCTGGACCAGACGAGGATGAAGACTCGGATGAAGCCGGACCAGGCGAGGCAGAGGCGGAAGGTGGCTGGATGGGCTCCTCGGGCCCTCCAGCTGATGTGGCATGGTGCTGGACGGGCGGCTCGGGCCCCCCAGCAGACGTGGCATGAGGCTGGTGCGGTTCTCCTGAACCCCCAGCTGACGAGGAAGGTTGCTGGACGGGCTCCTCGGGCCCTCCAGCTGACGAGGCGTGAGACTGGATGGGCTCCTCGGGCCCTCCAGCGGAGACAGGAGGCTGAACGGGCCCCTTGGACCCTCCAGCGGAGACAGGAGGCTGAACGGGCCCCTCGGACCCTCCAGCGGAGACAGGAGGCTGAACGGGCCCCTCGGACCCTCCAGCGGAGACGGGTGGCTGAACGGGCCCCTCGGGCCCTCCAGCTGACATGACGCGAAGCGGTGGCGTCGCCGCAGGGTGCCGGATAGGCACACCTGGGAGTCCAACAGCAGAGGCAGGATAAACTGTTATGAAGGCCCCTGGCTGGACTAGGAGCTGAGGAAACACAGGCTGCTGAGGCACAAACCCAGAGAGAGAGAGAGCAGGTAAAAAACAGTCTATAGGGCTTAACATCTTAACACAAGAAACCATGAAGTGGACAGTGGTAGGGACCACCAGTTCTGAGCCAGCAATCACTAGGTTCCCAAAGTCTGCATCAGTCCAAAGTGGCTCAGAGGTTACTAGCCCAGTCTGTGTAGTCCTAGGAGAGGTCAACATAAGCTGGTTGGACTCAACCGGTGGTAGTGTGCGACTCAGAGGAGCTGGTTCAACCATACGGAAAACAAGAATTGCCACTCGATCCACAAAAACAAGGCTTAGATCATCAGGAGCTAACTCCTGGAAAAACAGTAAACACACAGGTATGGACCTAACCAATGGCACCGTGGTAGCATGACTGTGGTGTGTTGGATGGATGTGTTTGTTGGAACCCGCACCCGCAGTGATCTGTGGCTTCAGAGTGATGACTATATTGAGTGGAGAGACAGATACAGGTAAAACGGTACGTAAACCATTAACTGAAGCGGGTGACACTTCAGGCTGAGAGTGAGTGGTTACACCATTGTTCGAGGCCAAAATCCTATCTAGTGATGAGTTCACAGAGGCAGGAGAAAATGGTGTCACATTAACCCTGATCTCAGCCTCCATCTCCTGAGTGGAGGTAATGGTGCTGGAGCAAAACAGTTCAAAATCACCCTGTTTATTACCTTCAGGAAGACAGAAGTCATGTTGTGACATTACAGAGTCCAGGTCACCATGATCTGCAGTTATGTTTGCCTCATGATGACTTAACATGGGTTCATGATCAGTGTTCACAGTTTTCCGTTTGTGAGAAACAAGTGTAGCTGGGCAAACCGGAGCACTAGTTATGCTTCCGTTACCTTCATTCAGAGACTGGTGGAGGAGCAGGGCCGGGTCAGGAGGGAAGACATTAGCCACCGGCAACTCAGACTTGGTTGGAACTGCAGACACGGAAAGGGACACAAAAGGAAACACCTCCCTCCCACTATCAACATGAGAAGCAGTGGAAGTCTTTCTCAGTCTATGTGTGGATTCTAAGGTCCCTGCAGGAGTGAGTGAATTAGTCGTGAATGACTGAGAAGAACTGTCTCTAGCCTGCGGCTTGGTGAACAGCTCATTGCTAGCCATATCACCGGCTAAGTCTGTAGCCACCTCACATGCCTTCTGCTCAGAGGTAACTTGGAGTGACTGGACAGTTTCACTCACCTCCGAGCGTCGGGCGATGCGATGGCGACGCGAACGCCGTTTCCTTTTGGCCGTGGGCCCCGTTAACGTGGAAGGTGGAGCCTCCTGTGGCGTCACAGAGGCTGAGGAGGCGAGTGTTGGTGGGGCGGCAGGCGGGAGCTCCAGGCAACTCCGGGGGCCCCCAAGGGCTAGGCGTGTCCCGCGGAAAATCTCACCGTAGTGAGGAGCGAGCCATGGCTCCTCCCGTAGCTCTTCCTCCAGTTGCGCGCATGCGGCGCGCTGCCGCTCCTCGAGGTCGGAATCCGCGCCCCCCACAGCCACCTCGTGTTGCTCAGTGGAGGGCAGAACGGGCCGTGGCGGTGCACGACAGCGGCGGGAACGCCGTTTCCTCTTAGGGGCGGCCGTGGGCTCAGCCTGGCCTTCCGTGGCGACCGGCTCCTCGCCCTCAGACCACATCCGTGCCAGGCAGGAAGCAGGAGACGAGTAGCCCGATCGCGGCGGCGAGGGTGGGTGGTCGATCTGTGGTGGGACAGCTGACGAGAGCTCCTCCTCGGTGATAAGCCAGGGCTTCCAACGGAGCTCGTCCTCCCGATATGCCCGTAACACCTGCTGCCGCTCCTCTTCACTGAATTCGCTGGCCTCTGGCATCTCCGTGCGCCACGTAGTGTAGACAGGCGGTGGCGAAGATGTAGAAGCCGATGAGAAGCGAACAGGCGGCGTAACGGTGGTGAGCCCCATGGTCCCAATCCTGACCGTTTCCGGTTCTTTCTGGGACAGCTGCCCCGGGCGGATGCCCACGGCGGATACAAGAAAGTCCCGGATGTGGGGGCGCAGCGCGCCGAATAGCCACGGGAGCCCGGACACCATCCGCTGAAGACGGACGGCTACGGTCTCCCGGTATTCGCCTCTAGGCAGCGTCGCCCATTCCTCACAGTGGTATTCCACCGTGTAGACCAAGTCTTCCTGGAGGTCCGCGGAGGGGTTGTGAGCTGCTGGGTCCAGTTCGTGGTCGCGTTCTTCTGTCATGGTCGCTGTGTGGCAGGCAGGATGAGGACCCAAAATGCAAACTCACGGACTCAGGGGATAAATTCAAAATGCAGCTTTATTGCTGACAGGTGACAAACGAAAGCAGTGATACCAAAGCAATACAAAACTAAACTACACTGGGAAATGCTAATTGTAACATATACCAGAAGACACGGGGAGAACCACACACAGCATGAGGGAGAATGCGACGCCGAACAGAGGGAGACACAGACAGAAATACACAGAGGGTTAACGAGGAAAGTGGGAACACACGGGGAACACAGCTGACACAGATAACCATAACGAGACAGGGCGGGGTGAACATAACACTGACGGGAGACGGGCAGAGTCAAACAGGAAGTACAGAGGTTCAGACAGGAGGAGAGAGAGCACGGGGAAAACACAGACATAACGGGCTGGGGAAACATGGAATAAAACATAAGGAGAGACGAGGGCTCACAGATACACAGAGGGGCACACAGGGGGTAAAAGCCACGAAGGGAAAACACTTAGGGAACAACACAACAGGGCAACTCAGGAAACATGGCCTAAATAGGGAACAAAATACAAACATACAAGAAAACTAAGAATACTGGGCCAACATGGCCCAGGACCATGACATTATCAGTGGATGTCAGACATTCTTTGGGAAGTGGTAGAAACTCAGAGCAAGTTTTGTTTTTCTGCCCTAACACAATCACATTCCTCTGAGCTACTTAAAACACTAAGGCAGCTGGAGAGCCAGTTTCCCTTTTAAGATTATGTTGTGGCCTGTAGATTATTTTGCTGGCCTTTTCACAGAGTTCCCATCAACAGGATTGCCCCCATCTATGGTTTCTGCATCTTTTTTCTACAGTCTCCCTACTGGCTTTTTTAAAGTCCAGCTCTTTTATCATATGAAGTTAAAAACAACCAACAGTTATCAAATAACTTGGTGTAACTTCCAGGCAACAGGAAGATGGAAATATGAGAAGGACTAGAGGGAGAGGAGACACAAAGAGGAAAAAATAGTGAATGCTTCTCTTCTTTCTCTGGGGACCAGCCTCTTTTAGCTCACATCTACAACGGCAGGAAACCATGCAGCATGGTGTGAGATGAGGCAACACACCAAATTGTGTGTGCGTGTGTGTGTGTGTGTGTGTGTGTGTGTGTGTGTGTGTGTGTGTGTGTGTGTGTGTGTGTGTGTAAAATACAATCAGTTAAGCGACGGGATATAAGGGGGAATAAATGGATAGACACAGCTGCCGTTATTCCTCCAAATACCAAGCAGTGGAACAACAGCCTGACACATTTACTGTGACACCTTTAGATTTATATGACAACCTGTGCAGGATGTTCACTGAGTACATGTGTGGGTGTATGATACACAGGAAGATCACATAATGGTCATGGTGAGAACTGTAGAAGAAAATATAAACAAGAGGCAGTTTTCGGGGAACTAGGTTTCCCTAGCATTTCCCATTTAAAGTAAATGTTGCTTTTCGAGGTTAATTTTAATCGACATTTTTGTGTTATTCCTTTGAAACTGTTTCCTAGTTTATCTCATTATATTCTGAATCATATAAAAATTTCTGAGACATACAGTGGGGCAAAAAAGTATTTAGTCAGCCACCGATTGTGCAAGTTCCCCCACCTAAAATGATGACAGAGGTCAGTAATTTGCACCAGAGGTACACTTCAACTGTGAGAGACAGAATGTGAAAAAAAAATCCATAAATCCACATGGTAGGATTTGTAAAGAATTTATTCGTAAATCAGGGTGGAAAATAAGTATTTGGTCAATAACAAAAATACAACTCAATACTTTGTAACATAACCTTTGTTGGCAATAACAGAGGTCAAACGTTTACTATAGGTCTTTACCAGGTTTGCACACACAGTAGCTGGTATTTTGGCCCATTCCTCCATGCAGATCTTCTCGAGAGCAGTGATGTTTTGGGGCTGTCGCCGAGCAACACGGACTTTCAACTCCCGCCACAGATTTTCTATGGGGTTGAGGTCTGGAGACTGGCTAGGCCACTCCAGGACTTTCAAATGCTTCTTACGGAGCCACTCCTTTGTTGCCCGGGCGGTGTGTTTTGGATCATTGTCATGTTGGAAGACCCAGCCTCGTTTCATCTTCAAAGTTCTCACTGATGGAAGGAGGTTTTGGCTCAAAATCTCACGATACATGGCCCCATTCATTCTGTCCTTAACACGGATCAGTCGTCCTGTCCCCTTGGCAGAAAAACAGCCCCATAGCATGATGTTTCCACCCCCATGCTTCACAGTAGGTATGGTGTTCTTGGGATGCAACTCAGTATTCTTCTTCCTCCAAACACGACGAGTTGAGTTTATACCAAAAAGTTCTACTTTGGTTTCATCTGACCACATGACATTCTCCCAATCCTCTGCTGTATCATTCATGTGCTCTCTGGCAAACTTCAGACAGGCCTGGACATGCACTGGCTTCAGCAGCGGAACACGTCTGGCACTGCGGGATTTGATTCCCTGCCGTTGTAGTGTGTTACTGATGGTGACCTTTGTTACTTTGGTCCCAGCTCTCTGCAGGTCATTCACCAGGTCCCCCCGTGTGGTTCTGGGATCTTTGCTCACAGTTCTCATGATCATTTTGACCCCACGGGATGAGATCTTGCGTGGAGCCCCAGATCGAGGGAGATTATCAGTGGTCTTGTATGTCTTCCATTTTCTGATGATTGCTCCCACAGTTGATTTTTTCACACCAAGCTGCTTGCCTATTGTAGATTCACTCTTCCCAGTCTGGTGCAGGTCTACAATACTTTTCCTGGTGTCCTTCCACAGCTCTTTGGTCTTGGCCATGGCGGAGTTTGGAGTCTGACTGTTTGAGGCTGTGGACAGGTGTCTTTTATACAGATGATGAGTTCAAACAGGTGCCATTCATACAGGTAACGAGTGGGGGACAGAAAAGCTTCTTACAGAAGACGTTACAGGTCTGTGAGAGCCAGAGATTTTCCTTGTTTGAGGTGACCAAATACTTATTTTCCACCCTAATTTACGAATAAATTCTTTACAAATCCTACCATGTGAATTCATGGATTTTTTTTTTTCACATTCTGTCTCTCACAGTTGAAGTGTACCTCTGGTGCAAATTACTGACCTCTGTCATCATTTTAAGTGGGGGAACTTGCACAATCGGTGGCTGACTAAATACTTTTTTGCCCCACTGTAAGTCATCATCAGTGATGACCCCAGCGCTGGCTCCAAACCTTGTTGTTAAATCCCTGTTGTTATGTTTTGGTAAAAGGCCAAGGAGTTATTTATTTAAAAAAAAAAATCTAAGAAAACAAAACAGTTTTCAGTGCAAATCAGAATGATAATTTAATTTGTCCCTGATTGTCAATACTCCACTGGCAGAGGTGGCCATGAGTTATTTATGGTGAGAATGTGATCAGACACAACTATCAGGTGTACATTGAATGTTTGAGCTAAATGCTTCCACATAGTCGTGTACTTGCATTCTGGGATGAGTAGCATAGAAGCACAGAGTACTGAAGATGTGCAATGGATACAAACTGTTATCCATTACAAACTGTTGCAATGTTGAATGTTCTTATTGGGATGGCTTGACAAATTTGATTTGCTTGGGGTTTTCTGTTTCTAAAGAAACCAAACCACGGGAAAAGCTAGGACTATACAAACTTATCAACCAATTTGGACTAGAATAAACCAACTGTAGGTGCCCTAAGATCTCCCAGAGTTAACCAAAGCCAATAGAGGTTCATAATTTAACTGTTTCCATTCTGGAAGCCTTACATCAGATTAAACACAAACAATTTAACTGGAACTATTTATTATTATAATAGAACCTGCCACCAATGAAGACGTATGACAATTTGAATAGATGTGACACTCTTGAGTCTATTTCCATTCTCTGAAACATAAATGTGATTGGGCATTCTGCCTTTTGTAGGAAATATTGTTTTAAAAAAAAAAAAGATTTATTGTTTTTGAAAATTCAAAAAGAATAAAACAGATATGACCGTAGTGAGGACAGTTGAATCAAAGGGGAAGAGAAGAAGCAAGCGCAGCTGTTGATCAGTGAGACAGAAAAGGAAGAGAAGAGAGCAAGAGAGGAAGCTGAACATGGGGAAGCAGAAACACACACACACACACACATTCGGGAAGAGAGGGAGAGAGAGAGGGAGAGAGAAAAAACAGCAGCGAGCGAGAGAGAGAGAGAGAAAAAAAGGCTTAATTAATTCAGGCTGGATGGGAGGGATGTTGCTTCTGTGCCTGCTGAGGCTCCAGTCAGTGCCTCTGCTGTCGTGCTGCATGTAGCCGAGTGTTTGTGTGAGCAGAGAAGACGACTCGGCGGCTGCTGCCTGCCTCTCTTTGCCTGCCTCATTGGGAACCAGACACCAGTCCAGTCTAGCCACGACTCCACATCCTTGAGCCTGCTGACTGACTGGCAGTCTTTTGGACTGGACTAGCTTGGTCTCTACTAAACGACTAAACAAGGATGTTACTTGGACTGTAGTGAGAGCAGCAATGGCCAGAGGTAGGACAGACTTTCTTGTGACTACTCCTCATGCTCCCGCTTCTCTCATGTCTGTCTGCTGCTGTTGCTTCCATTTTTCTGTTTCTGTGAGCACTCTCTTCTCTCTCGTTTCTATTTAACCTTTAACTACACTTAAATATTTATATCTCCCGTTTTGTTTCTTGAAAAATTTCTGTCTCTCTGGCTAATGATATTTTCCAACTTTTCTGGGGGTTTTTGTTTTGTTTTGGGTTTTTATTGTAAACAAAACTCTCATTTAGGTTTTGTGATAAAAGACTATCATTTTGCAGTTCAGGAGGTTTGTGACGTGTGTTTGGGTGGAGATGGATTAAAAACCAAAATGCCTCAGACTCATTGTTCCTTAAGAAACAGCTGGCTACAAAACAGTTCAGCAAAATATAGGATCAATAGTGTAGTCTGACCGGGCGGTATTAGGAAACAGAGTCAGACATCATGTTCCAGGTCAGGTTACTGTTCATTTTAAAAATGTCTTTACAGTAAAATATGCAGCAAGCCTAATACAGTGACCTTTGTGAAGGAGTTGCAAGGCAAGAGAAAAATCAAGTAAAAGCATTTCCCCAAACATCAGCTGTTTTGAACCAGGGTGTAAGTTTGAACTAAATGTGTGTGGTCTGTCTTCAGTTCTAATTCTGAGGCTATTATATTTGTATTTTTCATTAAAAAAACACCCATTTATGGGTATATGTTGCACATCTTCAAGTCACTCCCTTGTAATCCCAGGATGCCTCCTTGAGAGCGATGCTTTAGAACGAAGCGACCGACTCCTCGTGATTAATCTCAAATCGGCACGCCTAATTACATCTCATCAAGCAATCACCGAATGTGATGGTTATTTATTCCTTGACAGCATCCACTTGGATGCTGATAAACATTAAGGACTCTCTGCCCCAGCCTCGTCTACATGAACACGACGAGCGAGCTGAAAGGGCAGAGCCGAGCCAATTGGGAGGAGAGGATCAACAGAGAAAATGAGAGGAGCAGAAACACATGAGAAGAGGCTGAGTCCCTAGCAGGGAGTGTGAGGATAGAGGGTGAAGAGAAGAGGATCATTTAGCAGAGCCCTGAAATGCTGCTCAAGCAGCAGGAAAGCATAGAAGCACAAGTGCATGTGTACACCACAGTACATGGCCATGTTGCGGTGTAAGTCATGTTGAAAGAGGATGGCTGCTGGGTCAGTCAAGGTCTGAGAAAACAGTAGTGAAACCTACTGATGAGGAGCTGTCTGTCATCAGAGAGTAATTCACTATTAAGAGGTGAATAAGTGCCTATTTCTTTCATTTACACAGTGACCTGAAGAGGTGATCCCACACATTTTGAAACATCTGTTTCTTGATCGAAATACATATTTGTTCAGTCACATGAAAGCAACATTTAAGAAAAATTAGTGTAAATTCTTCTAATTATTTTACACAAGTCTTCACTACTTGAAGTTTTAGACCCAAACAGTGAGAGTAAAATGAGTCATCACTGGCGCTAAATGAATTAGTGGCTCAGCATCGCATTCTGTGTTGTTTGCTCAGTCATGATACACAGTTTTAAAAGCTTATAGACTCAAAGATGATGTTCTGTACATAGGTGACTGCTGAGGCCTTTAACTTATCATTTTAAGACAGAACTGAGTGAGCTGTGAGTCTGACTGAGCAAACAATGACACTGCAAGGTCATAGACTAGCAACTTTCAGTTGCAGAGAAGCCACATGGTAAAAAACAAAACAAAACCTTTTTTTCAATAATCTTCCCCATTGACTTATTTTTTAAAAAATATTCTTATATGTACAATATGTGCAATCAAGTCATAATGGCAGAACACAAGACTTACATTCTGATGTGACCTTTTAAGCTTGTTGCGAAAACTTGCAACAGTATCATTAATTTATAGCCAGTAAAATGTAACAACTGTCAGCACCTGTCATTCCCATACAATTAACCAATAATCAGGTTTCTTCAACAATTATTTTAAACGATGGTCATGTCACATTGCTGAACAGGAAAAATGGGTAGAATATTTCTACTCTTAAACGGCAATGAAAGGCAACAAAAGCCCACAGAACGAGCCTGTACAAATTGCATGCAATCCACCAGCCAACTTCAGCTCAAGACTTATTTCGGACTTTCATTTTAATCATCTGTTTTGTTTTTACTGGTTTCATTAAGGTTTGGAGAACAAAATGACTTCTTTTTTGTTGGAAAAAAGATTCCACTTTGGGTTGTAATAGACACTGTCAGGTAAACATCTGATTAGAAGTGTATCCACCATCTTTTTGCTCTGATTTTGATCTCCACCACTTCCTACGGGAAATATTTGTCCCTTCAGCTGCAAAATTCTCCACTACATATTTCCACTACTGATGAGTTTCACTCTGGGCCTGTAGCTGTTTGCTGCCACGCAAGTAGTAGTAGTATTGATTATAGCTACTTTAGCAAAAAATAACTAAATTACACATTTTTAAATGAGGCCATGTTGTAACATGACTAATGCAACTTTGAGTTTGTTTTTGATGTTCGTCACACCCTCTGCTCTCAAGCTGTTAAAAGCAGTTTTGTGATTATTGAAAGAGGACAGCTGTTTGTATTTTTATTTCTCTTTTAGTGAAGTAAAAATAATTTTATAACAGTGCTAGTTCTATCAGACAAGTGTCAGCAAAATACATGATCAACCCGAAATGTTTTAGGGTGACAAATAATAACCTGTAGTACAGCCTCTATTAAGACTAAAAAGATATCCTAATAAAGGGCTTTCAGCAGTGTCCAGGCAGACCTAGATTCTCCACAGAGCTAAAGCAGAGGTAACAGGCCTCCAGAAGCATTTCATCCTACTGAAGTCGCATTTATGAAGTCAGGCTTTATTAAATGGAGACTATATAATATATTTGCTGCATATGTGTGAAATCTTGCACAGTATTAATTAGACCCTTTTTCATGCAGTAGGTTTTTAACAGTGTATTGCTGACCAAAACTACAAGAGACTACAACCATTTCACTAAAACATCCTTGTATGGTTTTCTAGTGAAGAGGTTGGGTTGAGAAATGATGCAATACAAAGCATGAGGGGCCAAAACAAGGATTGGTCTAACGCTCCAGTGATCCAGAGGTAAATGTGTCCTGAGTATCCACAAGGCTGCATACCACTGTCTCTTCGCCAGTCATCTATATCACACATTTGTACAGTTAAAAGTAACTCAGGAGTGGATGTGCAAAACCTACAGTGTTTTGATATTGTAGTAAATCTACACCGACCATCCACCACATTACTGGAGAACTGCCTAGTAGTAGGATTAGAATTAGGACGTATTTAAGCCACAAATATGCTGCGTTTCAGAACCTATAAGATGTTTCTTTTGAAATCAAGTCTTTATAGATCTGTATTATGGCCTGTGAAGTTATTACAGTTTGGGTATGCCATGTGTGGTCTGCAGACCTGCAGCTCCAGTGTTCCCTGTGGCTCTTTGTGCCTGTCTCCAGTAATTCCCTGCGGCTTTGGCAAAAATATAGATGAATATGAACACATGAATATAAACGTGGAAATCATATGACATGTATATTATGACATATTCCAATTATACATGTATAGTAATGCATGATCTTAAGTTCAAAACAAAACAAAACAAAACTTTTAATGTTTAGAGTGCCCCATATAGTTTAAGAGCAACACCAGTTAAAATAGGACTGTACATTTTAATAGATTTGACTCCACACTTGCCCAAATTGTGTTAATTAAACAATTTTTATGACTTTTATTCTACAATTTCATAAATGTAACAACAACATATTATTATTGAAATAACAATGTAAAGTTAAAGTACAAAAAAAACTATAAATAGCCCCTTGCAGATGAGTCATAAGTGGTATAAGATTTTAATCATTTAGACTTTTTAATAGCGTTGATAGTCAAATTTATATTTAAGTTTAGAAAACAGACAGTCCCTCTACTCTGATTCTTTCTGTGAAAGAAGCAAATTAACTCGCTGAATCCTTTTGAATATCTCTATTTTAAGCAGAGCTGGAATTAGCTATATGCTGTAAACCCTCCTAATTTGTGGTGTATATCTTATCAGAAGGGAAGCAAAAGATGTATAACTAAATGCTTGACTTTAGTAGCCTAAATTTGCTAGTGAAATCGAATTATTTGCTGCTGTAAACAGATGTGCTCCTTGAACATAATCAGAACCATAAATCAGCAGGAAGTAAAAGAAATAAAATTATCAATTTCAGCAGCACTTACAGAAGTAATATACAATTTTATTTATTTATTAGCTTCCACCATGTGATTGCTACTCTTCCTGGTGCCCACCAAGGGGGGAAAAAATCTTCAAACTTACAAAAACCAAATTAGAAAACACAAACTTTATAACCAAAAAGTATATTGCATATTAAAAAATAAGCATTAAAGAACTGTTTTGTTCATACTGGATTTACTAGATCTAACATCAGTTGACTTCACTGACAGGTTTCATAATTATGATTAGTTCCAGTATAGGCTAATTATATACAAAGGTGTTGTGGTGCATGGCACTTTCTAGCAACAGCTATCAGCTATCAGCAGCCATTGTTGAAATTACATAGTTCACCTGTTTAGACCAACAAAAAAGAGTTATTTAATTTTACATTTTTTAATTTAATCTTCTTAACCTGTTCAATGGATATCCTATCAACATCACAATTCAACAAATGAGACTTAGAAAGAGGTTTCCTAGAACCAAACACAACAGATTTAGTTTTGACAATATTTACTGCTAATTTGATAATTTTCACTGATTGATTTACAGCCTGTAAGCTCTGCCTGCAGACGCTAATGAAGAAGTTGTAAATAATGTATGTATTGCAAATGTACATATTACTTTGTCAGAATTTTAACAAACTAAATCATAAAAATTAAAAATAAAAGAGGGCCCAGATGGCTGCCTTGTGGAACACAAGAGTAAAGTCCTGGTTTTTTTTTTTTACCTCAATTATTTTCTCTTCATTAAAGTCAACACTGAAGGTGCGAAACCATAGTGTTAAGCTTTCCCATAAGAATGTCATGATCAAAACCATCAAGTGTTATTTAAAAACAGTGATAAAGTTTAACAAACTTACTATTGTTAGTATCCCTTTGTTTGTCTCTTATACAGTACTGGTGGAATATTGAGGTATATGCATGTTGCAAAACTGTTTGCCATTTTGACAAAAGTCATCAAACATTTGTTTCGATATTATCTTTTCAAACATTCACTTCCAGTCAGAACCAATAAAATCAAGACTTGTCAAGGAAATTTATGCAAAGGCAATACTTTGGCTTCTATCCAGATCTGGAGGTAAATTCCGAACATATTATAAGGTTAAAGGTCTTACAACTCTAGACTCTTCAGTAATCTGATTTAATGCAAAATGATACATTTCATCTTTCATTATATTTTTCAAGATCTGTTGAACTGAAAAAAAAAATAGTAAATTGTATACTTTACTGACAAAAAAATCTTTAAAATAAAATTAGCAATACCTATATGCCTCCGAATTCTACATATCTATGAAATTTTATTAATTCATCACATATTTATCACTTTCCATGATTTCTTACTATTATTTACAGTGTTGTCTCTTATTGTTGTGATTTAGTCATCTTAATTCTTTATCTACAATATGACTTCTGTCATAAATACAACCCAATTCCTGAGCAGTCTCTTTTTCCCTTATCTCTCTGCAGCATTGTTGATCTTAACTCATCATCTGACAACCCTTCGCTGTTTGCTTCCCGATTGGAGCATGTTTGTTAGACAGATTCATTAAATTATCCATAAACAACTTGTTTTAACATCATGCATCTGACAAGTTTCTTTTTTTCATGTTATTCAGAAATAGATCCATATTAAAAAATTTTTTTATCTGATCCATGGAATACAATTCCTCTTCCAGGTTTTCCAATTTTGTCTTTCAGGTGACATTTATCAAGTTATGATTAGTTGAACCCACCCCCCACCAATACAGCCTGTGAACATAATCTTTTAACATTTGTAAATATATCATATGTGTATGTAGAAATTCTATTATGGTCTATTGTGACTCTGTGGTTATTTAAGGGAAACCTTGTTGGCTGTGTCACAATTTGAAAAAGGTTACAGAAGTCTGACTTAAGACTTAAATCCCTTTTTCTTTTTCTTTATGAACAACTCCTATTAAGCCAATTAATATTCCAGTTGCCAAGAATTAAAATATCAAAAAGTGGTATTCCTGGTGATGACCCTAACCCTTTCCAAACTGAAATCCTACCTTATTGTTTGGAGTCAAGTAAAAAAGTATTTTTTTTATGTAAATGTAAATGGCAAATGTTTCTTTGCAATTAAGGGACAAAGAAAAGTTATATTCAGTGCCAGTGTAGCTCAGTTAGATAAGCCATATGCTGCATGGCTGAGAGCAGCCGACACAAGTTTGAATCTGACCTGCGGCCCTTTTGCCACATGTCTCCTCCTCCTTCTTCCTCTTCTTTGTACCTGTCCAATAAAGCCCAAAACATATTAGAATTATTTTCTTTGTCCCTTAATTGCCAAAGTTTGGGCGAACATTTTTTTTTCTCATAAACAAAATGTATATATTGTGATTGCAAAGGATTCAGGTTTTCACTGATGATGATCTGGACCTCAGAGGGTTAAGCCAGTTTTCATCTGATTGGCTGTCCCTTGGAAACAAAGCGTTTAAACAGCAGTTAGGTGGTTTCTGTGCTCACAACCAGCTTTGTACCTGAGTTGACCATATGAAGGACAACCACTCTTTATGACATCACAGAGATCCAATAGTAGAAAAAAAGTTTTATTATATAGTCGTATATACACGATTAAAATGTGGTAAATTACAACAGGTCACATGTCAATACACTGTATTTTTAAGTTAAAGGTGCCATTCGAAGCATCAGTGGTGTTTTTGCCTTTAAAGAGTGTTTACAATGTTTTTTGGTCAGTGCATTTAACTCTGGGAAAGCGGTATTTCATACATAATCATGTTTCATATACACAAAACTCAACCATGACAGGGTGGACAAGCAGCATGGAAACCTCTTATTTCAAACCGACTGCCATTCCTCTTTAAGTACAGTGCAATCAGTACTTGTGTATAGCTTGGCCTTTCCATTTCCCTCTGCGTTTTACACACAATCCCCCAGTTGCCATGACACCAAGGCCTTCCATAAATACTCGTGGTATTTGTGAGGCTACATCCCCAGTAGGTTAGAGAACAGAAAGCCCTATGTGAGCCTTGCCTGCAGCAGTGCTAATCGCAGATCAATCTGCTCCCAGATAGTTTGTCACCTACAGTGCCATTTCCAAGCTGAGATTTTGCTCCATGTGCTGTGGGTGTTCGCCACAGTAGATCACAGAACACACATACATATTGTCTTTTCATTATCCTTGTAACCTTCACAGTGTACACTTGCTGTAGGCAAATAACAGTGTGGTAGAAGTTTAGCAGATGACTAACAATGCTCATCATACAGACCTATGAAAGCATAGGTGAAAGCTATTGTGATTCATTCTCTTGAGATTGATAGAACTATCATAGAGAATATCAATCTTCTAGATTAGGATTTAACGGGCGATGAGTTGGGCGAGAATTAAAGATAGTCCGGGACAAGAAGCAGGAATAGCATATGTGTGATTTTGTGAACATGATGTGTGTGCCCTGTCACGTTTTGACATCAATCAGCAGCAGTCCTTTTAAGGGTAAAGATGAAACACGGTGTAGTCCATAAGGTTACCCATGGCTCCATTAAGTTTCTTTTTTGAAACATTAATAATCACTAAATTTGTCTCGAATTTTGTGTTTGGCCTGTTAGACCTTTGCCTCTGACCTTTGTTGCAACACATTAACAATCTCACAGAAAAGGAGTCTCTGTCAGAGCAGAAAGGTTTTCCACTGACTAAGGAGTGGTTTGTTTTAAGACCAGGATTTGAAATAAAAATGTTATAGTAGACAGTAAACCACATAACTATCAGAAAAGTAATAATAAATGATAATGATGTAATCTTAAAACAAAAGGTACTTTAGCCTTCTGGTTCCATCTTGAAAGTAAAAGCCGATTCAAGTTCAAAATACTCCGTTATGGTTGAATTAAAACAATTCTGTAAAAATGAATGGGACATAATTCCTCCACATCACTTTCAACAGTTGTTTACATTTCTTGCTGCCAAGGGTGGCAGCAAGAAAAAGAAAACACATCTTTTTAGAATTGCATTTTGTTAACTTTTGTCTGTTTTTGTTTTATACCTTGTGAAGCACTTTGTGATTTTTTTTTTATCTAGAAATGTGCTATATAAATAAAGTTTTACTTACTTACTTACTTAAGGCGCTTCATATTGTAAGGTAGACCCTACAATAATAGATACAGAGAAAAACCCAACAATCATATGACCCACTATGAAAAAGCACTTTGGTGACAGTGGGAAGGAAAAACTCCCTTTTAACAGGAAGAAACCTCCTGCAGAACGAGGCTCAGGGAGGGGCGGGGCCATCTGCTGCGACCGGTTGGGGAGAGAGAAGGAAGACAGGATAAAGACATGCTGTGGACGAGAGACAGAGATTAATAACAAGAATGATTCAGGGCAGAGAGGTCTATTAACACATAGTGAGTAAGAAAGGTGACTGGAGAAGAAACACTCAATGCATCATGGGAATCCCCCAGCAGCCTACACCTACTGCATCATACCTAAGGGAGGATTCAGGGTCACCTGATCCAGCCCTAACTATATGCTTTAGCAAAAAGGAAAGTTTTAAGCCTAATCTAAAAATTAGAGATAATGTTTGTCTCCCAAATCCAAACTGGAAGGTGGTTCCATAGAAGAGGGGCCTGAAAATTGAAGGCTCTCCCTCCCATTCTACTTTTAAATACTGTAGGAACAACAAGATTTGTGATTGCAGTGTGAGATTGAAGTGCTCTAATGCAGCGGTCCCCAACCTTTTTTGCGCCACGGACCGGTTTATGTCCGACAATATTTTCATGGACCGGCCTTTAAGGTGTCGCGGATAAATACAACAAAATAAAACTAGTACCGGTACTGAAAAAATGAAGATGTATTCATAACACATGTGAAAAGACCCAGGAAAACCAAGTTAACAATAAAAACGATAACAAAATAACGCTGAAAACCGATAAAAACCCTGAAAACCATACATTTCACACCTGAGCCTCAACTCTAGCGGCCAAACGACTCACGGGCCGATACCGGTCCGAGGCCCGGGGGTTGGGGACCGCTGCTCTAATGGAGTGATATGGTACTATAAGGTCATTAAAATAAGATGGGGCCTGATTATTTAAGACCTCTTATGTGAGGAGCAGGATTTTGAATTCAATTTTAGGGACAAGTACTTTTTACACAGGACCTTGGATAGTTCTTTTCCCATAAAAAATGAAATAATGATTTAAAAGCAGCATTTAGTATTTATTTGGGTTGTCTTAGTCTAATATTAAAATTTATTTGACGGTCCTAAAAGTTTAAGTGCGACAAATATGCGAACTAAGAAATTGAGACTATACGATATACTGCACTGTATATGGGCTTGTAGCAAGATATAATAGCGCTTTTGCTAAAAAAAAAAAAAAAGGGGGGGGGGGGGGGGGGGATTCTAGCCCTGTTATAGCTCACCTGGTTGAGTGGGTGACACAGGCAGCATTGTGCTTCCTGCATGTCATTCTCTCTGCCTTTGCTACTATCTTTATCTATTAGTATCTCTACTATCCTATCAACAATAAGGGTAAAGATATTTATAAAAACATTTTTGTAATAAAATAATATTAATAATAGTATAATAATAATAGTTCCACAGCTACACTGTAGCACTATGAGGACTTGGCCTAACAGAAAATATTCTGATTACCATGTTTCTGTAAATATAAATATAATTGTTAAAAAAGTTTGCTATAAGTGACTGATGTTTGACACAAAGGTTGCTGTCTCTATCCATTTAATCCATTTAAGAATTTAAATTTGGGGGAATCTTGGATAACTTTCTTTTAAACTATTACATAGTTTAAAAGAAGAGAAGAGATCGTGGCTCAAGAGTTGGGAGTTCGCCTTGTAATCGGAAGGTTGCCAGTTCGAGCCCCAGCTTGGACAGTCTCGGTCGTTGTGTCCTTGGGCAAGACACTTCACCCGTTGCCTACTGGTGGTGGTCAGAGGGCCTGGTGGCGCCAGTGTCCGGCAGCCTCGCCTCTGTCAGTGTGCCCCAGGGCACCTGTGTGTGGATGGGTGGACGACTGGATGTGTAAAGCGCTTTGGGGTCTTTAGGGACTAGTAAAGCGCTATACAAATACAGGCCATTTTAATAGGGAGTTAACGGTATTCTTCCCGAGTGCTCTTCTATCTAAAAAACACTTTAATGTCATTTGCATTTATCAGTCAGTCCTCTTGAAGCCCCTTCTCTAGTGTTCAAGTACTTTAAGCATCTTCCCTAACATCTTAGACCACTTCAAGAAGCCTAATGAGCCATTAGAGACACTAATTTGTCTGATCAAAGCAGAGGAAACCTGCCATAGGATTCAGGTGACTGAAGTGATTCAAGTGCTTTGGTGACTAATGCTGAAGAACTGGCCCCACTTCATCTCAAGGGTGAAAGAATTAAACCTCAGCCCACGTGCACTTGCTGTTAGAGTTCCTTCTTTTAGTGAAAGCTCTGAATGTGCAGACAGCGCTGATGATGTGCATTTGAGACACACACAAACACACCCACACAGGAAAATGCAAATTGAACAGCAGATATGAGCTGCTGCAGGTGTGCAGTGCTCGACTGAAACCTGTGCCCAGTCCTGTAGCATGAATGTGACTGCTTGGTTCCTCACTGTCATGCTGCAGGACTGGGCACGGGTTTCAATCGAGCATTGTCGGGGGGCACAGAAAGTGGGGTCCAAGGACTTAATTTTCTCTATTATGGTGAATTTTTAGTCACCAATTTGTGTAATTGTCTTTTATTTAGAGGAAAACACAAAAATCCGGCACCAGATGTTCTTTTAAAATATATTTTATTAATATAATGTAGTCAGGCTTTCGGAGGTTGTGAGTTGCTTTCAATTAATTATTCTCAATTTATTGCATTTTATATGGTCCCTGCTGAGTCAGAGCACATGCAGGCTGGCTCTAGATGTGAGTCAAGATGTAACTAGTTTAATCATGATATCAGGCTAATTTTGTTTATGTGTTTTAGTAATTAAATGGTAAATGAAGTGATACTTATATAGTGCTTTTCTACTCTACGGCAAGCCTCATTCACACGCACATTTACATAATGTATCATTCTTTGTCAAATGTTGCACACATACATTCCTTTGATGTCTTTGTGCGACACAGAAAAAGTGAATGGATGGTCTCTACATGCAAGGAGGAGGTGTGATGGTGTCTTGCCTCAAAATTGAAGGCACACTAAACCAGCATGGCTACCACAGCATACTACAGCGTCATGCCATGCCATCCAATTTGCGTTTAGTTGGACCATCATTCATTTTCCAACAGTACAATGACCCCAAACACACCTCCAGGTTGTGTAAGGGCTATTTGACCAAGAAGGAGAGTGATGGAGTGCTGCGCCAAATGGCTTAGTCACCTGAACTCAACCCAGTGGAGATGGTTTGGGATGAGATGGACCACAGCGTAAAGGCAATATGGCCAACAAGTGCTCAGCATCTCTGGGAACTCCTTCAAGACTGTGGAAAACCATTTTAGGTGACTACCAATAGTAGTCACCAGAGCAGTCATCAAGCAAAGGTTGGCTATTTTAAAGAATATACAACATGTTTTGAGTTATTTTACACTTTACAACATAATTCCATATGTGTTCATTCATAGTTTTAATGCATTCAGTGAGAATCTAAAATTTAAATAGTCATGAAAATAAAGAACAACCATTAAATGAGTGTAGTGTAGACTTCATTTAAAATGTAACACCTGTCAACTTACCTATTGTGACCTGTGACTGGTTGCTTATGACAAGTTAAATGACATGTTTTTCTCAGTTATGTTATTTAGTGACTGAAGACAAGGTGTTTTCTTTAAAGATTTTAAAGGCTTATTTGACTGGCAGTAAAACTTCAAATCTAGAAATTGTATGTACTATATTGCCAAAATTTCAATTCAGTTCATTTCTATTCATATATCACCAGATCCCAACAATCGTTGCCTCCAAAAGACTTTATATTGTAAGGTAAAGATTGTATAATAATACAGAGAAAACAGAGAAACCCCCAACAATCAGATGACCCCCTATTAGTAAGTGCTTTGACGACTGTGGGAAGGAAAAACTTTCTTCGTACATGCTTTGTCAAAGAGGATAGGATTAAGCCTATTCTTAAAAGTAGAGAGGGTGTCTGTCTGCTGAATCCAAACTGTAAGATGGCTCCACAGAAGAGGGACCTTAAAGCTGAAGGCTCTGCCTCCCAGTTTACCTTTACATACCAGAGACCACAATTAAACCAGCAGTCTGAAAGCAAAGTGCTCTCTCGGGGTGATACAGTACTATGAGGTCTGGGGCCTGATTATTCAAGACCTTGCATGTGATGAGAAGGATTTTAAATTTGATTTTGGATTTGACAGGGAGCCAGTAAAGAGAAGCTGGTATAGGTGAAATATGGTCTCTTTTTCTAGTCCCTGTCAGTACTGTTACTGCAGCATTTTGGATCAACTGAAGGCTTTTCAGAGGTTTTAGAACATCCTCATAATTAAGGATTAAGTCCAGCTAGAAGTTATAAATGCATGAATAGTTTTTCAGTATCACTCTGAGACAGGATGTTTCTCATTTTAAGGCTATTACAAATATTAAACATATATGTTTAATACGCGCATTGAAGGACATATCCTGTTCAAAAATGACTCCAAGATTCCTTCCTGTCTAACCATCCAGAGTTACACACTCAATGGGACCACCTGTACAAATAAAGGGTAAATAGAATATAAACACAAAAATAAGACACTATATTTTTAAGGCTGAGTACAATCACTTCATTTTTATTTGAACTTAGAAGCAGGAAATTAGAGGTCATCCAGGTCTTTAAGTCTTTAAGACATAGTTTAACTTACTGATCTGGCTTCATGGTTAGAAAGTTGGGTATCATCTGCATCGTGGAGAAAATGCATGCTAAAGGCTTTATGTAATTTTTTTTTATTTCTTTTTTTAGGCAGTGTCATTGGAAGGTGGATGTATAATTCAATCACAATCAGAATAGATCGTAGCACAGAACTTGGGGAACCTGACTGTGTAAAATGGAATCTCCATTTCCATGAACAAATTGGAGACTACTAGATAGATATGATTCAAAGCACTGCAGTACTGTACCTTTAATACCTACAACCACGGTCTAGTAATAAAAAATTATGGTCATCAGTATCAAATTATTATTTAGGATTTCAATTACTGCCAGCTTGTGGTACGTAGCCCATTAATAGAGATAGATTGATCATATTTAAGTTTGAAACACTGATTAAAATAAGAGTACCATCCCAGTCTTTATCCATGGGGTTTAATATGTCGGCCCACTCTTTGTAGCTATAACAGTTTCAACCCTTCTGGGAAGGCTTTCCATAAGATTTAGGAAAATGTTTATGGAAATTTTTGACCATTCTTCCGGAAGCACATTTGTGAGGTCAGACACTGATTTTGGATGAGAAGGCCTGGCTTGCAATTTCTGCTCTAATTCATTCCAAAGGTGTTCTGTTGTGTTGAGGTCAGGAGTCTGTGCACGCCAGTCAAGTTCTTCCACACCAAACTCGCTCCTCCATGTCTTTATGGAACTTGTTTTGTGCACTGGTGCGCAGTCATGTTGAAACAGGAAGGGGCCATCTCCACAAAGTTGAGAGCATGAAGTTGTCCAAAATGGAACGAGACTCCTAAAAAACAGCCCCACACCATAACCCCCCTTCACTTAACTTTACACTGCACAATGCAGTCAGACAAGTCACGTTCTGCTGGCCACTGTCAAACCCAGACTCATCTATCATATTACCAGCTAGAGTCCAGTAGCAGCATGCTTTACACTGAATCTGACGGTTTCAATTGTGCCCGTTGATGTAAAACTTAGATGCAGCTGCTCGGCCATCGGAGCCAAAACCATGAAGCTCTTTAGCTCTGTTCTTGAGCTAATGTGAAGACCACATGAGGTTTGGAGGTCTGTAGTGATTGCTTCTACAAAAAATATAAAGTGGTTTGAGTGCTCAGGTGGCATAGATGCACTACATGAAAGATGCACTATGCACCTCAGCATCTGCTGACCATCCATCCATCCATCCATTCGCTTCCGCTTGTCCTTTTCAGGGTCGCGGGGGGCGCTGGAGCCTATCCCAGCTGTCATAGGGCGAGAGGCAGGGTACACCCTGGACAGGTCGCCAGTCTGTCGCAGGGCTAACACACAGGGACAGACAACCATTCGCACTCAGTGACAATTTGGATTATCCAATTAACCTATCCCCACAAGCTGCATGTCTTTGGACGGTGGGAGGAAGCCGGAGTACCCGGAGGGAACCCACGCAAACACGGGGAGAACATGCAAACTCCACACATCTGCTGACCCTTCTCTGTAATGTTACACGGCCTACCACTTTGTGGCTGACTTGCTGTCATTCCCAATCAGTTCCAGTTTGTTATAATACCGATAACAGTTGACTGTGGAATATTTAGTAACAAGGAAATTTCTTTAATGAATTTGTTAAACATTCGGCACCCTATCACAGTACCAAACTAGAATTCAGTGGCTCCTAAGAGCAATTCATTCTTTTGCAAAAGGTTTTTAGAAGCAGTCTGCATGCTGACACACCTGTGGCATGGAAGTGATTGGAGCATGATGATTTGGATAGGTGAATGAATATGTACAGGACACACACGATGCTTATGGGTAAAAAGTTCAGCTGACTGTATAAATAAAAACGTGCTTGCTAATGATGACAGCCCTCCTGTTGCAGTAATTTGGTCTTTCTGTAACACCCACAGGGGTTGCGTTTGTAACCTTTGAGCACTTGGAGTGTGGGTTTCATCTGTGTGAGCCAGGCTTGGTAATTTCCATGTGGAAATTAGTCCAATAAGGAGAGATCACTTGGAAGAATTTAGCATTATTTATTGAGATTGAGAAATAAATGTGGCAATTAGACTCTGATCACACATCATGGCAGATCGGGAATCCCAGGACTGATGCGATTTAGAACAGGACCCCCTGCAGTCTAGATGCTGGTGGTGGTGAAGATGAGGACTGAGGCTTGACTAGAGCTCTGGCTGAGGTGACTGAGGTGGAGCTGGGGATGAGGTGGGTTATATTGGAAGATGACTGGACTAGAGTAATGATGCCAGTATTGAGACTGACAGTGTGAGAAGGCAATAGTCCTGTAAAGAGCAGAAAAGCAGCTGGACACTTAGAAAAGCAGGCAGAAGAGTGATTACACATCTTCCGTATTGAACTTACACATAAATTCATTTAAATTTCACGTGGTTCAGTCTTCGAGATCACCTTCTCTTTCTCACTTTCTCACTCACTGGGTGGGGTTTAAAGGCTGTCAAATGGTAGGGCTTTCTGTTGTGGGTGGAAATGATAAACGTTTCCCCATTATAAACATTCACAAACAAGTTGAATTCAAGTGTGTCTACTGATATATAAGCTGAGCTCTTGTGTCAGAGTAGATCTGAGGAAAAATACAGTTTTAGAGTAAAAGAAATGAATTGCACCAAAAACACTCAATCCTCAGTTCAGTGAAACATAGGCTTTGTCTGCCTTTGTTTCATGCAGCATTGCAGTATGAGCTACTACATAATGCAGGTGTGAACTGGAGCTAGAATGTGAGGTTTCTAAAGTGTTTTGGTAATCTACCGACCCAGTTATGACAGGATGTCTATATTTAGAAGTGCTTGGATCATGAAGATTATCTCAGTGCTGTAAGTGACTGATGTTTGACACAGAAAAAAGCTGCTGTCTCTATCCATTTAATCATATGGTCACACAGTCCTATGGCTTCCTGCAGCGGACAGGGAAAAATACTTTGTCTCAGAACATAGCTTCAGCTATCAAAACACTCTTCCTGTAGAAGGGGCCTTCCCAGTCCACAGTATCCTGTTTAGCCCTCTACAGTGGGGACGTCAGAAGCATGCTGCATGGCATTTGGCTTCCAGTTTTACACTGAAGTGCATTGCCTCACAATTTCTTAGTTGGAATTCTGATGACTGGACTATGAATCAACCTTCTGCTTTTATCCTGCAGACTCATCTCCATTTAGTCCTCTCTGCACATAATCATGTCCCTGTTTACACTCCCTTCCTTCTTCTGTCGTATCACTGAACTCATCATCACTATCCTAATTTGGCAGTGCTTCTCTCTCCACATGCTTAATATCTTGCAACATGTCCTGCTAGTGAATGCTGAGACATCAGACCGGAGTGGTACGTAGGTTCAGATTGAACGGTAATAAAATGGCACATATTCAACTTTCTGCTATCATAGTTTTAGTCGAGGAAATTTGGATGACTGTATTTCTTGTCTTTATTTTGTCATTCAAAGAAATAAATGAAACTATTATATGTTTAAACCATAGAGGTTCCCAACGCTAGCAAACATGATAAGTAACAGACTAATAAAATACTAGAATTTCACTCACTCGCACTCACAAACTGCTTGGATGGGTTGCACCACGGAGTAAGTCACATTATTTGTTACACAATTCCTTCAAAAATGTTCCAAAAGGCACCAAAACAAACAAAGTTGTAAGGGACAGTTTAACGTCAGACAGCCAGTCTGACGTTCAACTGTGGACGGATCTCTAAGTTTGATAATTAACCATATTTTGACCTAAAGAGGACATGTTATAGTCTTTGTTTTCATTATGTAAAATATTGTGATCAATAACTTTAAACCAGCTATTATTGACTGTCTCCATGCCAATGAGTAAGTGGATTTGTCTCAACTCTTAAAACCTCTTTACGTCAGAACAGTGTGGAGATGTTGCTCTCTAGCTGGTCTGTTCTAAAGATAACTGTTGTCAACCACAGACTGTCAGTTGAAAAATGCAGTGCAGCAGGCTGACAAATTTGTTTGATATAGGGAAAATTTCTTTACTAATACCAAAATAAGTCTATTATGGAAGATGTTGCTTGTAGTGCTGAATTTACAATGAATCATCTCTTATATCTGCTGCTTTTGGTTTCACTGAGCTTTATAGTGAGTTTCCGCTCACTGTTAAGCTGTCCAGCCCACAACTTCACTGTTTTGGTTCAGTCTCACCACCCACGCATTGTGGTTTGTGCAGAGTTTGCGATCCTCATGCGGCTTTAAAGGGTGGTTCCTTTCATTTTATGATAATGTAGCTTACACACATATGTCCAAACATCCTGAAGTGCTGTGCTATTCTTTAAAACACATCCATAAGTTTTGGTGGACCTTTTGTAGCACCACAGTGACAGAAGAGCTGCTGTAAGTGTAAATAAACAGAGCAGTGACATACAGTAATTATATGCAACTCTAAAAGCATTAAATGTTTACATGCATATTTGCCTCTTCCAAATTAAAGTGCCACCAACCTGGCAACAGTGTCAAAGGCTGCTATTCTACAGTAGCTAACATGTAGCATACGAACAATAAACAAGTCTCAAACCACATGGAAAACAACAAGGCGATACGGCAAATCAGGAAAACAAAGCCAGTGTAACAAAGCTTGATCCTTACTAGCCAAAAATTACTGGAGGAAAGGAAAGAGACGTCTGTGGATGTGTGCATTTGTCAGACCCAAAACCCATGCAGGGTGTCCCTCCAGGGGCTCTACAGCTGCTCTGGTGACCTTAGATAACCTGCTGAACCTCCATGGTGGTGATGTCTCATTCGTATGTCTTCCCTGCCATCTTTCGATGGTACTTTATGGGCCTACTCTGGTGACCACGTGTAAGATGACCTGTTTCACTACAATGCCTTTTTGTTGTCTGCCACCTAAATGCAACTTAAAAAACTATGTATCTGGTAAAGGTGCTATTGCTTTTTCCGGCATGCAGAATGAACATAATGTGCATGGAGGTGTAAATAACCCTTCTATTTTTCTTTGCAAAGCTCTATGAGTCACCGTCGCATTTTAAAACCACAGGCAACAGTTTTAATGCGGAGGCTCATACAGCTCAGCTCTGTTTTGACTGGCTTATTGAGAATGAATTTAAAGACTGGAGGGACTCAGGAATACTTGCTTTATTTCATAAAAATATATATATCACTCTCTGAGAGAGAGGCATATACAAAGACTGACGTTACTCTCACATCCTAGTATATTTCCTGATTTTACACTAGGTATGTTAGGTCACTTTGTGAATTAAAAACCTCTGAGTGAAAAGACCAATTGTTGCTATGAAGATCTAAATCCCATAACTCCACCGAGGTTTGACTGGCTTTTTTATTGATACTTATGCAACATTAGCTTTTTGTGTCCTTGTCTTATGGATTTTTTTCTTAAAAGTCCAGCTGATGTTGAATCATTAAATTTCATTGCATTTTGTTAATTTGTTAAAAATAATTTTTTACAAACAAAAGTTTGTAAAATTCATTAATTTCTTTTTTTAATTTTTTATTTGCACCCACAAACAGTATTGAAAGTCTTTGCTGAGATATAATGGTCATTTAACCAGCCAGTATGGCAACAACAAGCTTCATGTAAAGTTGCCTCTGCTCATTATTTGCATATGGTTTACCAGTTGTAAACACCTGGTGGCCCAAACTGCATTCACTCTGTCAACTTCTGTAAAACAGAAAACACATTCATTTTTTTTTAAGTTTTTACTTTTAAATGGAATAAAATATGTTTTCAGGGTATACAGTGGTAACAGTAGTTATGAAAGCTAGTTTTAACTGCCAAAACAAGCCCAAAGACACTTCAGTCCAGCAGAATTTTATCCATTCAAAATCCAACTGTGGAGCAATTAATTACCATTATCAAGCTAACTTTAATAAACAAGCACTCTGATGTTCTTTATTCTGCATAATACACAGACTGGTATCCTTCAAGTAGTCCGCTGGACATGTCACTTTCCTTTTACTTTTCAATCGATTTTCCACCATCTAGTGCACCGCGTCTTCCCACTGGTGAACTCACTTCATTGTTTCTTTTGTTGTTATTTGATTGCTTCACGTTAATGTTCAAAATCACTAAAAACATTCACAGTAACATAATAAAAAGCAGAATTACGCTGGTATTTCCAGGTAGAGTTAACTAATTTATGTAAGGCAGGAAAGCAGAAAACTAAAAGCACTAAAAGTAGTTGGAACAAGAAAGGGAAAAGTTAATGGAATAACTAAGAAACACAAACAAGACCGGAGAAAATGTACAAGCCAAAGAAAGAAGGAGAGATGAAAATATTTTTGGACGGTTGGCACTTTTGTTTTCGTAGCAGCAGTGCAGAGGGAGCAACCTCAGTTTATGCCTAATTTAGGCATATACCCTTAAAATATAGGTCAATCTTACAATTGCTTAATATTATATTACAGACACAGTAGTAATTATTGTCTACTAGTATTTATCAGCACCTAGCAGTTAGACTGACTAGGCACTAGTTAAACCAATCCTTGAAGATATTTTGTGGTTCAGTAAACAATCTGCATGGTTTATATGTTCATGTGCAGTATCGATCCATGGCATGTAGTTACATCTGGTCATAGCAGCCATAGTGATTCCTGTTTCCCTCTTTGCCTCTCTTTGTCATGTACTCCTGTTACGTCACAGTTGCCAGGCAACCTCATGAGCAAAACAGAATCCCTCTCTGCTCAGAGGGGGAGGCCCACTACCCTTGATCTGCACGTGCTCTGTCTTTCAGTCATGGATTCACAGCATGTACATATAGACCTCCCCTTTGTTCCCTTCCCATTAGTAACATCAGTAAACATGCACAGCCTGTTACAGCATGCTGCTGGCTGTTTTCGCATGTAGTCCGGGAGTGAGGCGAGCACCTGATAGAGGACGAAGGGAGAATATTAAGGAATAAAGCATGACACAGTTTCCCTGTGATAATGTTTGGACTGAAGAGTCCTTTCTGTAAAACCCGAGCGAAATTAAAAAGGCCTTGTGTTGCTTCTGCAAACAAAACCTCCTAAAAGCAGCAGAGGTGTTTAAAGTATACACTATGTAGTGCTGGGGGTGCAGGTTATGCCCACTGGATTTTTGCTGGGAAGTATTCCTTTAGGGCTTTTTGGCAGAAGGTATTTCTGACTGAAACACAGAACTAAGATAAGGTAATATAAAGGGCAGCAAAGCAAATATTCATACGAATAAATGTTTGACTGTTTGATTTTCAGTGCAAACTTTTAAGTATCCTGAATATTATAATATACATACATACAGTGCATGTCACATTTTTATTTTGTGGTGTGTTTATAATAATTTCTGGTTATATCATTTCTGGTGTTTAGCTATTTATTTTGTATTTTTACCCTGTAATTTAATGTTTAAATATTTAGATAAAGGAATGTATAAAATATATAAAGAAAATAGAGTACTGACTCACAGTATTGCTATAAGGTGATTATTGACAAAAACTATTATGTTTCAGTGATATTTCACTTGGTTGCAACAGCAGGGAATACATGATGAACATTTGCATTTTTATGTTTGCGAACACAAGACCACATTGGAGTTTTAAATCGATACCACAGGTGCATCTACTGAAAATCTTTGGTAAGTTCAAATCTCAGTGATCTTGACCTCAAGATCAAGGTCCAAAGTCATGTTTTCTGAAAATCTTGTGAACACAATAACTTGAGAAAGAGGTGAAATGTAATTTTCCAGGACTAATTCAAAGCCTGGTGACCTCAAGATCAAGATCAAGATTTGAGGTCAAGTTTTCTGAAATTCATTAGGCGTGCCATGTATGCAGTTTAATGATGCATGACTATTACATTATCTACAAAGAAGCTGGGTTTAAACTGTAAAAGCTCTGCTATTTAGAGTCACTGGGTTACTAATCAAATCAGTCTTTTAGCACTGACTCATTCACAAAAATGCAAATACAGACATGAAACAGCTAAATTCCAAAACCAGTAGCCTATGTGTTGCAATCCTACATTACATTTATGTTTTCATCTATGATTTGGTAATTATGCTCGCTATAAATTTAGATAAGATAAAAACTACATTTAATAATGAATAATAATGGATTGGATTTATATAGCGCTTTTCAAGGCACCCAAAGCACTTTACAATACCACTATTCATTCACTCTCACATTCACACACTGCTGGAGGCAAGCTACGGTTGTAGCCACAGCTGCCCTGGGGCAGACTGACAGAAGCGAGGCTGCCATATCGCGCCATCGGCCCCTCTGGCCAACACCAGTAGGCAAGTAGGGTAAAGTGTCTTGCCCAAGGACACAATGACCAGGACAGAGAGCCCAGGGATCGAACCGGCGACCTTCCGGTTACAGATGCGATTACCAACCCCCTGAGCCACGGTCGCCCCAATTTAGCTAAGTAAACATGCATAAATCATATATATATATATGTTTAGCTTACGCATGTTTCCTCAGTCCTGGCTTTGATGGCAACTCAGACCAAAGCAATAACAGGGAGGTTTTTAGTGACATTACACACACACAAGAATTGTGTGAGAGCATACAGCATACAAATCACATCAGTGACATATTTACAGTGTAACTATTGTTTTGATATAAACAAGTGAATAACATCAAAACACAGCTGTGCTGAGCTGTATTTTTATGTTATTTAACTATACATTTTTACCTCTGTTGTTTGACTTGAGCATTACCCGTGTAGTAAATGTTTAGCACCCTAAAGTCCAAATACTATAGTAATTCCGAGTGCATTCTCTCTCAGTAGTTCACGGTGTCTCCAACTGGCTCAGATGTGAAGCAATGGCTAGAATCCCAAGTGCTTTTATGCTAATCAGAGCTTTGAAGGGTTACAAATAACAACCGTTTTCTAGCCATATTTCATCCAGTTGAGAATCATTTCTAAAAATAAGCTCTTGTTATTCCCTCGGTAAATTAGAGTTAGTCACCCGTGCTTTTATCTCTTCTCTTTTGGAACTACGTGTACTCCAACATCAGTCAAATAAATCCTCTCATTTCTAATTTACACAAAAAGCACAAGCACAGATTCTTCCAGGAGCCAAGATGGATAATATCTCCTTTTGTTTTTTACACTTTTACACTGGAAACCTCCAAGTTTTACCTCGTGCTTTGAGCTTCTGGTAAAGTTTCAGATGGTTCCATCAGTGAAAAGACTTTTTCTCAGCAGACTTTATGAAAGTATGATAGAAAGCAGAGGTGGCTGTACGCCATTCTAGTGGACTAAGTGGAATGCAGCCATCGTTGATGTTACAGAACACACCTGTGCTTTCTAATGTTACTATTAACATTAATAAAATACACATGAAATAAAAACAAGATGCTAAAAAAGGAGTAAACAAATAGAACTGTTTTTTGTTTTTGTTTTTTTTTGCTATACTATCTGTGGCCACTAGAAGAAATAGAAAGCTTTTGGGGTGGCTGTAGCTCAGGTAGTAGAGCGGGTCACCTACTCAAAAAAACCTTCGATAAAGTGCTTGTGTGAATGGGTGAATGCATGAGTTGTATTGAGTGCTTTAAGTGCTCAGTGAGAGTAGAAAAGCGCTATCTAAGAACCTTTCCATTTACCATTTACTTTAAGAAGGGCTCATATGCCAGCTCTTTTAATGTTAAAAATGTTTTAAATCACTACCTTAGAGCACATGCAGTTTTACACAAGTACCAATCATAATTTTTAGACTTATGGAACAATAAAATTGCTATGAAAATAGCTTCAAAATCCGGGGTTAGGTCTAAAGTGACCAAAACCCTGTTACAAACATGCTGCAGGTCATAGGGGATGAAAACCACGTTTATAGCAGGTCCAGTGCTGAAGTAGTGAACACTAAGAAGTGGAACTAGTTGATTATCAGCAAGTGAACCATTTAAATAAGACCATGGTGTTGTTCAGTTGTACACAAATTGCACTATCACGTCACATATATCCATTTTAGTAGTTTAATTGTCATCATGCTGAAAATCACAGAGCAAATGATTCTGTATTAAATGGCTATACTAGTATATAATAACAACTGTAATGCGACAAAACAACAAAGCTCAGGTTGGGCAGAGCTTTGCAAACATAATGTTAACAATATGATTCCAGCATTAAAAAATGAGCTGCTTGAGTCTACAGGGACTTTTCTTGTCGTGCACTTACAATGTATTTCCCACGGGAAATGTTCAGAAGACAAAAGGCTCCAAAAATGTATCTGCATCGTTTCAAATTTCCCAGGTCAGCTGTAGAAAAGTAATACATTTGTCACAAATAGGAAACTTTAAAGGCAGACTGGTGGTTTAATTTTGCAGCATTTCCCTCAGCTGTCCGCCCCTCACTTTTATAAATCGTTTTTTGTTCATACTTGTTGCTTCTTTTCCTCCTCCCATTCATTTCTCCGTTGTGCCTGCTAACATGAGGCTATCTACATATTTCATATCGAATCAGAGAAGCCTGATGATCAACTCAATAAATTTGTTTCTCTTTTCTCTCTTTTTCCTCTCCCTCTCTCTTTCTCCAGGACAAAAAAGGGATTTTTGATGTGGGCATGCTGAGAAAACTTGTGCCATCTTCCGGTGATCAGGATCAGTTAGCAGCCTTTGTGGACAGACTTCCCATTGGTCTCATTGCTTCAGGGGCTGAACTGGATCGAGTAGACTAAAATCCTATGCTATTTTATTTTGTGATTCAAAGGGACAAATTAAATATCCAGGGAGGGAAATATAAACATCGTCTTCCCTCCCCCACTGTTCATGTGGCCTCAGTTTTTTCAGCTTGCCCTCCTATGGTTCTCGTAAAGTAGGAGCGATGACATCCCAAAACCTCTTCTTCTCAGTCTTTTTACACAACGTGACCGAAGGATAGCCATCAGTTCCCACTGCAGCACTCGTGGACTGACACCAAGAGCTCAGCCCCTGGCTTCAGGCAGCATGGGAGACAGTAGCTGGGTGTGTCTGAGCCCGGCTGAGTTTAGCCAGCTGCAGCAGTACAGTGAATGTGAGTACCCATGTGACTTTGTCCGGAGATTTGTTTGCATGGCAGATTTAGGTACATATAATGAGGTTTGTCTGTATGTGTCTCCATTTGTGTATAGCACATTCATGTATGCATTAGATGTTACTCAAAAGCTTTGTTTGCCAGTCCAAATCATGCAGTCCTCCAGCAGCCTAAGCCTATTTTTAATTAGATAATTAGATGTTTATTTATGATAATGTGCACAACATTTCAAATTATGTATATTTACAGTTAAGTGATGTATCCATGCATGCGTTTAAATACTGCCTCGAGTGGTGAGAAAAGGGGTACTGGTTCTGTTTTAGCTAGAATTGCAAAGCCACTTTGGGGCCATGTCAAGAAGAGCATCTGTTGTAAAAATCTGCCACATAAAACATGTAGACCAGCCTGCTGTGGTGACCCCTCGTGGCAAGGAAGCAGCTGACATTGGGATCAGTATTTTATAGACATATATATGTCATATTTATACATAAAGCAATCGGAGGGATCCAAACACTGGCCCTTCAACCTGCTTGATTTGTATTGCATGACTGTTTGCCACTTATTAGCCTGCTGAATAAGCCTTGTGGCTATCTCTTCCCTCACTGTCAGCTGCATTTGTTAGTCAAAGGAGCATCTGTCTTCTTGCTCCTGCTGGATTGTGCGTGTCATTGTGAGTGATGAACAGAGTGTGATTCTCTCACGGAAGCTATTCCACCGAGGAATTACACAATCATGCATAAGTCATTGTCTTATAGACCCACACGAACAGCATGCAACATGTAAGATTCACCGGCTGATTGCAGAGCCATTAACCCCAATCTTTTCATGGTGATAATAGTAGGTGTTCCCCTAAAGATGATAGAAAAGTCATGCATAGGACTATTTTACTGTGTATGCTCTGATTTAAAGCTGTCACTGATGTTGTCATTGGAGTGGTATTAGGACTGTTTGAATCTCTATCTCTCCAAATACTGTATTATTAATTTAATATACAGCTGTACCTAAAACAGTGATGCACAAAGTGGCGTTTTTCAGTTTCAACAGGTGCACTAGAGGGGCAACAAGGAGACAACCCCCAAAACATAAATGGTTTTACAGGTGGAGCCCACTGACATTTTTCACTCCCTATCATTTTTGGCTGTTTTTTCCCCCACTAGTTTTGCATTTACTGTACCTAGGGTCAGTGTCACTACTGGTAGCATGAGGCGGTACCTGGACACCACCCAGGTTGGTAGTCCAACCTCTCCTAGATGGCACATCACTATCTTTCATTGGCAGAAAGTTGGCTGTGTCTCCCAGCACAGCCTCAAAAGCATGGAGGAGATTCTAGGAGAGGCGGTTACTCTAGGAGGGCTAGAGTAGCTGAGCTGTAGAAGGTCCTCATCTATCACGTTACTGATATCTGCTCTTTTGTGCAAAGAGGAATAGGATGAGCACTTTCAGAGCAACAAAATTACCTCCAGCAGGCCACTGGTGTGAATATCTTAGACCAAAAAATCAGAAACTGACTTCATGAGGGCCTAATGTCCTCTTGTGGGCCCTGTGCTCACTGCCTTGTGTCGCATTCGCCACAGAATACTGAATTGGCACGTCCACCACTGATGCCATGTGCTTTTCACTGATGATTCATTCTGAGCACGTATGACAGACATGAAAGTTTCTGGAGAAGCCGTGGAGGAGGTTATGCTGCTGGTAACATGATGGCCTGCGGAGGCATATCCATGGAGGAATGCAAAGATCTCTACAGCACAGGCAATGCCACCCTGGTATATGGCTGAAATCCTTGAACTCATTATTGCTGCTTTTTAACTAAATACAGGGAGTGCAGAATTATTAGGCAAATGAGTATTTTGTCCACATCATCCTCTTCATGCATGTTGTCTTACTCCAAGCTGTATAGGCTCGAAAGCCTACTACCAATTAAGCATATTAGGTGATGTGCATCTCTGTAATGAAAAGGGGTGTGGTCTAATGACATCAACACCCTATATCAGGTGTGCATAATTATTAGGCAATGTCCTTTCCTTTGGCAAAATGGGTCAAAAGAAGGACTTGACAGGCTCAGAAAAGTCAAAAATAGTGAGATATCTTGCAGAGGGATGCAGCAGTCTCAAAATTGCAAAGCTTCTGAAGCGTGATCATCGAACAATCAAGCGTTTCATTCAAAATAGTCAACAGGGTCGCAAGAAGCGTGTGGAAAAACCAAAGCGCAAAATAACTGCCCATGAACTGAGAAAAGTCAAGCGTGCAGCTGCCAAGATGCCACTTGCCACCAGTTTGGCCATATTTCAGAGCTGCAACATCACTGGAGTGCCCAAAAGCACAAGGTGTGCAATACTCAGAGACATGGCCAAGGTAAGAAAGGCTGAAAGACGACCACCACTGAACAAGACACACAAGCTGAAACGTCAAGACTGGGCCAAGAAATATCTCAAGACTGGTTTTTCTAAGGTTTTATGGACTGATGAAATGAGAGTGAGTCTTGATGGGCCAGATGGATGGGCCCGTGGCTGGATTGGTAAAGGGCAGAGAGCTCCAGTCCGACTCAGACGCCAGCAAGGTGGAGGTGGAGTACTGGTTTGGGCTGGTATCATCAAAGATGAGCTTGTGGGGCCTTTTCGGGTTGAGGATGGAGTCAAGCTCAACTCCCAGTCCTACTGCCAGTTTCTGGAAGACACCTTCTTCAAGCAGTGGTACAGGAAGAAGTCTGCATCCTTCAAGAAAAACATGATTTTCATGCAGGACAATGCTCCATCACACGCGTCCAAGTACTCCACAGCGTGGCAGGCAAGAAAGGGTATAAAAGAAGAAAAACTAATGACATGGCCACCTCGTTCACCTGATCTGAACCCCATTGAGAACCTGTGGTCCATCATCAAATGTGAGATTTACAAGGAGGGAAAACAGTACACCTCTCTGAACAGTGTCTGGGAGGCTGTGGTTGCTGCTGCACGCAATGTTGATGGTGAACAGATCAAAACACTGACAGAATCCATGGATGGCAGGCTTTTGAGTGTCCTTGCAAAGAAAGGTGGCTATATTGGTCGCTGATTTGTTTTTGTTTTGTTTTTGAATGTCAGAAATGTATATTTGTGAATGTGGAGATGTTATATTGGTTTCACTGGTAAAAATAAATAATTGAAATGGGTATATATTTGTTTTTTGTTAAGTTGCTTAATAATTATGCACAGTAATAGTCACCTGCACACACAGATATCCCCCTAAAATAGCTAAAACTAAAAACAAACTAAAAACTATTTCCAAAAACATTCAGCTTTGATATTAATGAGTTTTTTGGGTTCATTGAGAACATGGTTGTTGTTCAATAATAAAATTATTCCTCAAAAATACAACTTGCCTAATAATTCTGCACTCCCTGTAAATGTCATGATGGGAGGTAATGAGTTTTACTGGTTAACCTGAAAAATTCTCCATTCTTTTGTTAGAAACCGTTTATGACATGTCTAGTGAATTACTCACACAGTGCAACTTACCCTACTGTAGCACACAGTTAGTGTTTGGCAGAGATATGGTGAATATGTATGGAGTTGGAGACGCAGTGGAGGGATTTGCATATATATCCATGCATACTCATTTAGAAAATAAACTCTTTAAGGCAGGAAGAGTTATTCCCATGGAAGAAACTTAATGACACATTACAGAGGAGGAACTTGCATGTTTTTAGAAACAATGCACTTTCTTACACTTAACATGTGGAAGAAGCACAGTGGATTAATGAAGCCACCTACACACACACACACACACACACACACACACACACACAAAAACCCACCCTCCAAGCCCTCCTTTTTTCTTGCTGCGTCTGTGCTCCAGCAGGGTTTTTGACCTTGGCTGCCTTAGAGAAAAAATGTAGCGAGGAATACAATAATTTGAATGGGTGAGTGAACATTTTTGACAATATAGTGTATCAAAAATATTTTTGGCTGCTCTCTTGTTATCAAAAGCTCCAGATACTTTAATTTGGCAAGAATTTACCCCCTGTGCCTTTTGTGATACAGCTGCAAAGGGATTTGTGTCTCCTCACTAGATCGGGTATTTTAACCCACGTCTCACATTACCTGAGACTGTATCCTCATTCTCTGCATTTGTCTCCTTGTGTCACTCTAATCACAGCAGATATAGGAAACACTTCCATACTTCCATAACACTTTTTTCTTTCTTTTTTTTGCCTGTCCCGTTTGGCTCTTTTGCCATCAGAATTATTGTCTAAAGGCAAAGAAAGATGCCCAACAGATTTACTTCCATAACGCTGAGATTACCAGTGAAACTAGGCCTGGAGCAGATGGTAAATGGACTGATTCTTATATAGCACTTTTCTACTCTCAAATACTGAGCTTCAGTACAGATTCAGTTATTTATATGTCTTATCACCTTAAATCTTCACTCAAAGACAAGTATCTTTGACAGTGCATATATAGGTGTATCATATATAAGAGACAAATGTTGTTCCTTCAGTATGTTGGCATTACTAAATTTGGCTCATTGCTTACATATATTTATAAAAAGAAAATGTACAAGCTGTGATAACTGTTTCTGATAAAATGAAGAGTAGACTGATATATTGAATATTCCTTTATTGGGTGAGAAAATCAGACCATGTCATAACTGCTTTCAGTCATACAGAATAGATATCAGAGCCTTAAACAGGCTGGCTTCTACTAAATGGGTCAAACTGGGCAGAAAGTCTACAAACACATAACATCCTTATAGAATATGATGTAACACTATAGATCAACTTACCTCAGAATATATAAAGCATATAAACAATTACAGCAATATGATGCAACAAACACAGCAGTGCTACTGATCCAAAACACTCAAAGCTTCATAGAACTGAAACAAACATTTGTTTTTAGGTCCATTCTGCTGCTGATACATACTTTAGGTTTCTGAATATTAAACTTGTTGCTGCCTTTCATAGTGTGTAACTTGAAGGCCCTGAGTACTTTCTCCCACACTGAAAACACTGGAATGATAAAATTATTTGAACATTACCTAATAAGACTGATTCAGGACAGACAATTAGTTATTTTAAACTTTTCTAGCAGTCCTTCACAAACAGGGAACGGTCTGTCTATTCTCTCCATCTGTCAGCTGCTGCTGGCTCTTCCTCCTCCTCTTCCTCACACACTGCTGAGTTTGTCCTGGTGGATCATCAGATGATGTGCAGCAGTGGGTCCCTCAGTCTGTCCTCACTCTGGACACTTGCAGTTGTCACACATGGAAATCAAATGTGTGATAAGCTGCAGGATTCAAACACAAGTGTGACTTATAAACACATGTTCATACTTTTATTCCACAATCAGAGAGAAAGAAACAGAGAGCGAGTGCAGGACAGACAGACAGGTGACAGTCTCAGGTGTATACACTGCTACAAAACAGCACAAAAGAAGGAGGATTTAGTGTTTGTGTTATTACGAAACAAGAGGAGTTCCCAGATGGTACAGTGGACACATGTGTGACTCCTGCGATTAAAGCATCTTTCTTTCAGCTTAACGAGTGAACCGTCAGCTGTTCAAACACACGTTAAAGTCCGTTTGGCTCGACACCACCGAACAGAGGCAGCAATATAACATAGCTAACATTAACAGTGCAGTGAATCCTGCTTGTGCTGTGATATTCAGGACTGCAAACCGAGCAGCATCACTGACTTTCAGCTTGTTGTGTTTGTGGATATATGACTGACTTTAATTATCCATAAAATCATCACATTCTCTGTAAGATTAAGGTCGACTATATATATTTTTTTAAAGTAAAGGCTTTAAAACCAAGTTAATTCTGAAAGTACAGACATCACTAATGTCACATAACTTTCCCGACATGTGGCCAACAATAATGGTTTAATGTTCTTCATTAAAAAAATATTTGCGCATAAATAAGTGACATAATATTCAGTACTTACTTCTGAAAGTTTACTCTTCCTCCGCTCCGCTTCCACCGTTTTTTTTCGGCAAAATTATCCACACCACCACCGCACTATGAAGTCTGGGATATGTTGGGCCATGAAGGCTACACCGACCCATCCTTAAAATTCAGGGAAATTATGGACGCATTTGAGGGCCGCATTTCGAGCAGCCTTTGAATTGGGAAAGCCTTCTCTTGTCGCTGTGACGTAATCGGCCTTAAAATGCGGCCTTTAAGGCTGCAGACCCCAAATCCGGTCATTGGTACTTCCTGGCTTGTGTAGTTACTAGGTAACAAAAGCTCAACACTGCCCCTAGCGTCCTGGAGCACTTCCGTTGTGTTTTGGAATTTGCATGTGTTTTTGAGTTTGCAAGTGTTTTGGAGTTTGTACGTGTTTTGGAGTTTGTACGTGTTTTTTAGTTTGTACGTGTTTTGGATTTTGCAAGTGTTTTGGAGTTTGTACGTGTTTGGATTTTGCAAGTGTTTTGGAGTTTGTACGTGTTTTGGAGTTTGTACGTGTTTTGGAGTTTGCATGTGTTTTTTAGTTTGCAAGTGTTTTGGATTTTGCATGTGTTTTGGAGTTTGCATGTGTTCTTTAGTTTGCAAGTGTTTTGGAGTTTGCATGTGTTTTGGAATTTGCAAGTGTTTTGGAGATTGTACGTGCTTTGTCTCTAGGGGCCACCGTACTCACGGAGTACTTAAAGCGCTGTATAAAACATGCCTAATTCACCCAATCACACCCACTTTATCTATACATAGTGCTTTCTAACGACATTCATACGCATTCATACTCTGATGGACGCATCGGAGAGCAAATTCGGGTTAGTATCTTGCCCAAGGACACTTGACATGCAGACTGGAGGAGCCAGGGATCGAACCACCAACCTTCCGATCAGTAGGTGACCTGCTCTACCTCCTGAGCTACAGCGGCCCTGTTGTGTATGTGTTGCGGTGATGGTGGTCCTGTGGTTTTCATGCACACATGTATATTTGGTCTTTCTAATTATTAGATAGATGGCTGTGGGATGAGGTCAGTATTCTGCACAAAGGCATTTAGTGTGTGCGTATAAAGGATTTGCATCAAAAAGTGAGAACTACGCAATGTCCCTTTCCCCTTTTAACAAGGCTGACTCACCAGCTTAACTGATCCAGAGCGCCTTCTTACAGATGAGAGTGTTTATCTGGGAATTTATTTATGAGTTGTATCATGTTTATTTATTTTTTGTATCCTCATTTCGGCTAAGATGTATGTGAGTCAAAGTAAAATACATTGCTCTGTGTGGAGTGTTTACTCAGTTTTTCTCTTGCCTCTTCAGACTCCACAAAGAAGCTGAAGGATGTGCTGGAGGAGTTTCATGGTGGAGGAGTCCTTTCCAAATACAATCCAGAGCAGGTGTGTCTGCAGCACAATTCCCTGCTCCATTATTCTTCTTGCACTTTGATCTTTTTGTCCCTTTCTGCTTGATATTCTGACTCTTTCCTGCACACTAACAAAAACAGAATCAGCCTCATTATTCAGGTGCTTGTTAAGTTCCTCTAACTCAGGGTTCTATGAGTCTTCGAAATGCTAGGTCAGCCCCAAATTTAGGATGATTATCTGTGTTTAAACACAGCCCGAAATGCATCACTACCTGCCACCTGATGTCAGCAGATCAGCTCCCAGCTGTATTGTAGACTCCTGTGTCTGCGGCTTTTGGTGGAAAAATGTTTATATCATCGTCTGGGCTTTGAACAGCACTACTATATTTCTTAGGCAGTGGCATGTCTAGAAAATTTTTGTTGGGGGGGCCAGGTAGCGGCACAGATTTGGAGAAGGGTGACAGATGTAATTGGCAGATAATGTTAAAAAAAAATCCTACCAACCGTTAGGTTGTAAAGTTTTTAGATACTGCGTTGATAAAGTACAAGAGATACAATCAGTGCTTTGTCAGTGTTTATTCAGCATTCAAGGACAGCAATATTTGCATAGTATTTTTACTGACATATAGTGCACATATGTTTTGGGCAAAAACATTTTTGAATATTAAAATTTTTATAACATTTTTAACAATTAGCCAATGCCAATGCAAAACTTTATCTGCCTATTAAAAAAAAAGAAGACAATCTTCTCACAAACTGGTGTTTGATTTTGAAACAGGGAAAAAGTGGGGAAACAAATGAAAAGACTAACATTTGAATAAAACCTGAAAGCAAGTAAATACTTTCTATGCTGCCTCATGGTAAACTATGGTAATATTGATGTATAAAGAACAACACTGGCTGATGATGAAATACAGTCAGCTGGCATGGTGACACTGCCAGTATTAACCTGCAGGGCTGGACTGGGACAAAAAAATCGGGCATTTTCACTACAGACCAGCCCACCAGGTATTAAAGCTATAAAGCCTTTGAATGAAAACAAATGCTGTTGTGACAGTGATGTACAGTCTTTTTGGTATATGTATGATTTCTATACATTTTACGTCAGATAAAAACTTTGTTCGTAAGATTCAGATAATTATTTAATAAAAGCTAGATATTTTAAATGAGAATAAGAAAGAAAAGTATTTCTTTGTGCCCCCTCTCCCTGTTAATGCCCTACCTGGCCCCCTGGCAAAACTTTGCTAGACCCGCCCCTGCACAGTTACCAGCTGTCAGCTACATAAAAAAGGATCCTGGTGTTATTTGTCTCTCAGAAACAGTTCATAACTTCCCTTCAACTCATTCATGTCACCTAAAAGGTAAACCTGTTTCTCCATCACCTGTTCAGCTCTGATGATTCAGTAAGGACATCTCCTGGTTTCATCTTCATGTTTCCCTCTCACCACATATCTAAACAGACATCATGACCAGCAGCTTTACAGCTGTGGCTCCAGCAAACATCAGCTGATACTAGAAATTAATATTAAATACATTCTAACAACAGCTGATCAAGCTTAAACGTGCTGCTGTTGTTTAGCACGACATCAGCTGGTTTCCTCTTTCTGGCGCAAAGTGGGCGATAAACAAACGCGAGAGAAAAGCCGATCAGCTGATCATTGATCAGTTTCATGATTGAAGTAGGAACAGGAGAGGGAGGGGGAGAGAATGAGAGAAGAAGAGGCAGCTGTGCAGCATAAAGACAGAATAAATCCAGCTTTGTGTCTTTTTTTCATTATAGCTAAAGTACGGGACAAACTGCGTCTCTTCTCAGCTCAACACGAAACGTGTAATATTTTCTCTGAATGAGGGACCATTCCATTTTTTAAGGAGCCGTTGGCAACTCTACTAACCTTATGAATAAAATAAAGTTCACTATCAGAAACATCATAGCACCCACCCAGCTGTATAGAAACTCCATCATGCTAGCTAGCACGCAGTACGAGTTATTGTAACTGACTGTAAAAAGTCAGCACAACAAAAATAAACTCCACCCAAACTTAGTTTATATCTGACCCAGATAGACTGCAGGTCATAACTTCTTACCTGACGTTCAGTTCACCTGACACTCGGACCGGTGGCCGCCTCGGGTCTCTGCTCCTCCTGCCTCCCCTTCCCTCATCCACCTGCTGGCCTCTGTGGAAGCCCCGCCATAGCCACCACCAAACAACTGAGTTATTTTTTACACATCGGCCAGCATCTGGCCAATCCACCACCTCTCACTGTTCATGCCTTTACAAAAAAAAAAAGTCATCAGCCCACCGGTATGCCCGATGGCCAGTCCAGCTATGTTAACCTGCAACCAAATGTTACAACTTGGATTATATCTTATAACTCATAACTCTTATGCTAGCTCCCCCAGTACTGTCTGAAATATTCGAGGGTTGCAATAATTCTTTAAGTGTTATTTTTTCCTTGGTATTCTAATTTCTAATAAGTTTACTAAACTCAACAAACTTAATATTACTTACCGGGACATTTATTCTGTCCTCATTTTCTTTTGCCGAAAAATTGTTTTCTGCAGTGCGTCTTTCCTGCTTGGCTCTCCTACCTTTGCTAATGTGATGCTCATAGTGCAGAAGCCAATGCTGCATTCACGTACACTCGGATATCTAGGCTTTACTGTGGAAACATAATCGTACATTTGATATTTGATTGAATTTTATTGTTTTAGCTTCGGGGTGGCACCTGGGGTGGCCAGTCTGGTGGGGGCGGGGGGAGGGGCAGGCCACCCCGCTGCACACGCCACTGTTCTTAGGATTAAGTCACATTTCTTTGTTCACTGAGTTATTGCCCAGCATCAGTGTTGGGGCGTAACGGAATGCATGTACGGGTGTTCTGCGAATCCATACTCTGACGGGTAAAGTTAAGTGTTAAACATTAAAGTTGCAGAGCAGGAACAGACGGCTTGTTTAGATGGGCATGTTCTTTTTAGTGAATTCTCTCTAAAAGGAACAGCATCTAAGCAGAAGCACAAGACTTCTGGAACAGTTTATATGAGAACGCACAGCACCATGTTTGGCAAAAACCAAGCACAGTGTAAACACCTCACACCAGCTGTCAATCACGGTGATGGAGAGGTGATGATTTGGGTTTGTTTTGCAGCCACAGAACCTGGTCACTTTGCAGTTATTAAGTTAATGATGAATCCTGTGTGTACCAACGTATTCTAAAGTCTAATGTAAAGCCATCTGTCCCAAAACTAAAGCTTGGCTGAAACTGGGTTATGCAAACACACCAGAAATCAACAGCAGAACGATTGAAAAGGAAAAGAATTGAAGCTTTAAAACAAACAGCCAAAGTCCGGACCTCAATCTGACTTAAGTGCTGTGGCAGAACGGGCCAGAATTCCCATTCTGGACTGATAAAGTTATACAAGAACAGTCATGGCAAAGGTGTTCTACAGGCTACTGAATCATGACTTGTACTTTAATGATGCTGTACTGTAATCATAAGTGATGGAAGCACATAGACTGATGGTTCAACCGATGAACAGCAGAGGGCAGCTCCATAAGAACATGTTTATAGGTACTAAAGAACCCAGAATACAGGTTTTATAACTCATTTACCTGATATGCACAGAAGACGATAACAGATTACAGGTTGTTGTATTTCAGCTGCACATCACCATGAGCTGTCTTGAATAATAAACTGTAACTATACAAAGGAATAACATTTAGGCTTTAATTTATCAATGCTATAATGTCATAATCAGCCGATCTGTATATATTTGGAGATAGTACTTCCACTTACATCAGAATTTGTACACATACAAAGTATCAAATCTTCCTTTGGCTGCTCCCTTTAGGAGCCACCACAGCAGATCATGTGCCTCCATCTCACCTTATCCCCAGCATCCTCTTCTGTCATACAAACCTGTGGCCTCTGTATGTCCTGTCACACCAACCCTCTGCATGTCACAACACGTCTCATACACAAAAAGCGTGTTAAGAATAAATGTACTTTTACATACGTGGGTATAACAGTTAGATTTTTTTAGGCGAACTATTAAAACCTTACAGACTTCAGACTAATGTCAGAAAATTGGCATATTGTAGAAATAACATTTGAAGTGTCATTTAAAGTTTTAAAATGGCACATTAAAACCTTTAAATGGGTTTACACAACACATGGCATATGTTTTATGTGGTATGCTATTTGTTCCTTTATAAAAATTGCACATGAGACAACTTATGAGAACCAGTAGTTCATTTCTTAAGCCACTCTGAAAAGTCACAATGCCTTCTCATGTTCAAAGCAATTGAGACAGGAGTAGTTGAGTAGTTTTAAAGTCACATATTCAGAAACGGGAGGATGCCGGGGTGGATGGATGAGCTGACAAAACACTTTGTGTTTGCTTCAGACACATGACCAGTAAGCTCATGCTGGTCAGAATTTAATCATTTGTGCACAACGTCTTGATCCATGCTGAATCACCCAGTTAAGTAAATCCCAACAGGTTGATTCTGTTCCCCCGGATGTAGTATTTTCAGTTGGAGAAACTGAATGAGTGACGAAACGTCTCTCCCAACAGAATCAAACTTTTGGGATTTGTGCACAATGTTCACCTAAACGAGTCTTCACCCAAATTGTACTCAATTTCACATTTGTCGTTTTTGCGTTGAGATAAACTGTGAACAGGATGAGTGTCACGGTTGACGATGGCCAACCGTGGGGAAGGTGAGGGAAGGAGGACCCAGGCGCGGAGCTCTGTGTATAAGCAGTGCGTTTATTTACAGTGTATGGAACCAAACAACAATAAATCCCCGTGCTTTCCCCAGACTCCCGTGTCGTGTCCTCCTTGTGCTCTCTGCTCCCGTGTGTCTGCACTCCCGGTGCTCACTGCTCTTTAGGCTTCCCACGCTCCTCCTGCAGGAAACGATAGCGGCAGCTGTTAGGACACTTAACTATAGCAGGCATGCACTCAAAGACTAAACCTAAACTGGATGACTAACGTGGAGTCTCACGCAATGATTCCGCGTCGGTGGGAGCTCCAAGACTCTCCTAAGTAGCTCCCCCGACGAGCCCTGATCAGCAGCAGGTGTGTGGCAGGAGCTTCGGGTGTGGCCAGTCCCCTAGCAGGGCCACACCCACCAGGCCTGAAGGCGCCTGTAAACCGGTGTTCACAGAAACACCTGCATCCGTACACACACACACATATGTGCAAGCATGGAGAAGAGGGGCAGCAACACCAAAAATACATATAATATAACATAAGTCCATAACTGCTCGGGGACCCTGACAATGAGTCACTACGTCACTGACATTCTGTTTATTTATTTTTGTACGATGGTCTTTTTTGGTCTTTTGTTTTTACAAAAAGCCTCTAATCGTAAAAAAGTACAATTAGAGCTCCAGTGTATTTAGTTAAAGAATTATTTTTGTGCCTGTATTCTGAACTAAATCTTAACAAAAGCTATGTCATAATATTAAAGGGTTAGTTGTTATTGTTGTTCGTGATCTCCTATTCTTATGCATCAGACAGCTATTTAGGTTAGAGTCATGGTTTAACATTTCATATGGCTTAGGGCTAATTTTATACGTCGGAGTGGAGGACTGGTGAAGGTAATCAACTGATGTTCATTAAATCTATGTTCTCATGTGATGTTCAGCCTCTCCCTGCCACCTTTATATTCTCATATGAGAGCCTCATTTTTCTTTCTTACTCTGTTCATTATCACCTCCACTTGGCTGTACGATTGTCCTCAGTATTTGCGATGACACAACTAACAGCCTGGCTGGACATTTGGCGCCACAGAACCAGACTTAATGTTCACGTGGGCTTTCTGAGACCCCGTTGTCACCTGGCGCCACCGTGACGACTCTAGCCCTGCATCTGCCATCCATCAGTGTGTGTGCGCTTGTGCATGTGTGTCTGTGCGTGTGCGCATAACCCCCAATGAGTCATCGCTGCATCAAGCTAGCTGTTGTGGAATCCACTCAGGAAGTAGACCTTTCTTTCTTCCCACTCACTCATTGTTTTTATTGAGCTTTTATTTTTAGCCAAAGTGTGGTCCGGAATTTTTACACTGATAATAATAATAATGAAAAATGACTGACACATAGCAAACAAATAAATATCGCCCTATCATTCTCAGTGACTGATGAGTGACTGAGAAACAAAGACTGAACATCACACCCACAGATTTCTTTTAACAACAGGCGCAGTCTCTATAAGCATCTGTCATGACAGTGGGGTCATGCCTTTGCTCTATGCACTTTGTTTGTTGGCCAAGGTTTCAATGAAACAGTGCAAATGTTTGGAGAGCTGTTTTTGAGACATGCGAATTATTTATGTGCTTAAAATGTTTAAGTTGGGTGTGCACTTCATGATTGTCAGGTTGATGTGATTTGGATGTGCTGGCTGATCAAAACCAGACAGACTGGGTCACTTCCAGCTGGGCTTAGTTGGTGTTGACAGCTTGTAGAAAGTGTTATCTTTATTTTTAGGAACCAGTCATTGTTGCCTGTTCTCACTATGTTTTTGAAAAATATATCTAATATTTGTGATTTACAGAGTGTTCACAGGATGTTTTCCCTGTGTCTCTGTGTGTGTTCATAGGTGACTCTAAATTGGCTGTAGGTGTGAATGTTCTTCTACAGCAGCAGTCCCCAACCCCCGGGCCACGGACCGGTACCGGTCCTTGATTCGTTTGCTACCGGGCCGCGAGAGTTGAGGCTCGGGTGTGAAATTTATGGTTTTGAGGGTTTTCATCATTAACTCGGTTTCCCTGGGTCTTTTCCCGTGTTGTAGGAGTGTTTTATTTTGAAAGTAATATTTACACGTTACCATAGCGACCAGAGTGCATTAAGGGGCAGAGAGGAGGATGTTACTCTCAGTGTTGTTGGCGCATTTCTGGAGGACGCTGCTAATAAAGTTACACAATTACACAGCGAATTCATGTTTATTATTATATTAACAAAATACCACAGTTTTTGTCTTGGTCGTATCATTTTATTTTGTTGTATTAAAAGGCCGGTCCGTGAAAATGTTGTCTGACATTAAACTGGTCCATGGCGCCAAGGTTGAGGACCGCTGTTCTACAGCCAGTAAAATAAGTACTGAGTATTGAACATGGCACCAATTTTCTAAGGAAATATATTTCTAAAGCTCCTTGACATCTCACCAGATTTTGGTAACAACCCATCCAAACCACTCATGCAAAGAAATCAAACCATAGATGTCCATAACTTATGTGCAATAATCAGAAATGACACAGGGAAAAAGTATTGAATACGTGAAAAAAGCATGGAAATCAAGACACCATACACTATCAATTAGAAATTAATTAGAAAAAAATCTTGCAGTGCTAATTAATATCAGCTGGCTTAGTCCCAACTGATGGCCTATAAAAAGGTGTCTCATTACCAACGTATCACACAAGAAACCTCTCACGATGGGTACAACCAATGAGCTCTCTCGAGACCTTTGCAACTTTAATGTTGCAAACATAATAATGAGATTGGTTACAGAAGAATTTAAACTACTAATGAATGAATATATGGTTTGATTTCTTTGCATGTGTGGATTGGATAGGTTGTTACTGACATCTGGTGAGAATTTCATGTCAATAGCACCTTTGGAAATATATTTACTTGTTTTCTTTTTTCTTTCTCAGCAGGTGACCCAGGTGATTGATATATGCATTTTTTTTCTTTTTTTCTTCTTCTTTTTTTTCTTTTTTCTGCTCATTCTGTTGGTTTTTGTTTTTTGCCCTTCTCCCCCGTCCCTCTTCTCAGCTGTTTCTCTTTCCCTCTTTCTTTCTCCCCTTCTTTCCCCCAGTGAAGTCTGTCCCATATTCAGTAAGTGAAAATAAAATAAACAATAAAAGGTGAATCAAATGGACCATTACAGCAAGGCTGGGATGGTCAATTTGGTAAAGTAAATCCGTTGGGCATCTTTCTTTGCCTTTAGACAACAATTCTGATGGCAAAAGAGCCAAACGGGACAGGCAAAAAAAAAAAAAAGATAAAAAAAAAGAAAAAAGGAAATATATTTACTTAAAAAACTGGTGATGTGTTCAGTACTTATTTTGCCTGCTGTATCTCTCTCTCTGTCAACTCTGTGTCAAACTGGCTACCTGTCCATGGTGGACTTTGGCTCCTGAGACCCTGAATCTGGAAATAGAAATAGAAAGGAATGGATGGATTTGTGGCTGCTGTAAAGTCAGTTTTTTTTCTTCCATGAGGAAGCTAGCTGGGGCTTTTCTCCACTTCACAGAGGTGGTAAACTTTTATTGCAGGCAGTCTTTTATTTGTTATAAGTAGATATGAACAAATCCTGCTTTTGTGGTGCTCTTTTTTCCTCTGTTTAAGTGACTGCTTTAAGCAGCAGTATCAGGGTCTAGCAACTGTATCCAATCAAAGAACCACTCGCTATTCTTTTTTTAGATTCTATTTTTGGCATTTTAAGCCTTTATTTGACGGCACAGTGGAGAGAGTAGACAGGAAAGCTGTTCGAGAGAGTGTGATGGAATGACACGCAGGAAACGATCTGGGGCAGGCTCAAACCCAGCTCACTTTTTACTTTATGAAGATTTTTTAGCTGTTCTTGCAACTTCTAGTAGTTAACTTATAAAAGCACACCTTAGAATTTGCTTGTTTAGCACGCGCTAGTAGTTCTGGGGCAGGTTCTTCATTCATGCCTGGCCCAGCAGTTCTCTGCTCAGGTGCTTAGAGCTGATCAAAAATGATAGCTGTGGATGGAACAGTGATGCATAAGCAAAGTCAATCAAAGCATTTGACAGACGGGCTAAAAGAAGAAAAAGAAGAAGAAGATTAAATGGAGCATGTAAAAGTGTCATTTGGGAGATATTTACAGTTCAGCAGCCGTGAGCTCGCTCACACAGAGAACAGCCTGTAGTTGCTCTCGGGAAAAAGTGTTTCCCAGAGGGATGAGAATTTTTGCAAATGCATCTGGAGGTACTTCGATTCAAAGCACTGTATCAACCTATGAAAAGCAGCTTTTTGTATGTCCTGATTTCATATAAAGTACGTTCTGTGGTATGTGTGCACATGAGCATATTTGACTGAATCTGCTGTGCTACACGATGGACACCGGATTAAAGCCTTGCAGTGTTTTTGGCCAAATAAGGAGAAGCGAGTGATATGAATAATGCCTGGCAGGATTTGGGAGCTCTCAGGGTTAGGTTAGCAGTGTTGAGCTGAGGACGGATCCTTACCACTGTGTGCTCTTCTCCGATGGGCATCAGTTACAGCAGCTCCAAACCTGCAGAACAGAAGCATTTTAAAAGTGTGTCTGTCTTCAAAGTGAAAAGAATCAATTGTACTTTCTACTATTTTAGAACATACTAAATTCTGTACAACCTTAATATATTTGCTAGTTTTACTTGTATTTACTTTTTTGTTTATTATTATTATTATTATTATTATTATTATTATTATTATTATTGAAACAGAACTCTTAAACAACCCACTAAGAAGAATATGACAGACAGCTTTGGTAGTGATGGGAGCCCTTATAAGAGGTTATCAAAACGTTTTGAGTCCAGCTGCTATTTTTAGATCCCAATGCAGAAGTCCTGTTATGGACCCTTTGTACTTGTGCCTCTGTGAGGAGTGCTGGATCTCCTCGTGTGTGTCAAAATGGCGATCCTTCATTTTGATTTCCAGTTTTGGGAATAAAGTTGCCTGAAGACAAATCAAAAACAAACCAAAAAACACAGGCTTGCTTCCGGCCTCGTTCATTACCTGAAATTCTGCATCCAGGCCTGGAAACTATCGACTCATCTGAAAACTGTGGAAAACTGCCGAGGCTTCACTGGAGAACCAACTCATCATTAGTAATGATCCTTCACACAAAATTTGTGTCAGTTTGAAACAACATAATGTCTGCTCTCTGCACAAGTTTGAGGACCATTGCGAAATTGCAAAGCACAAGATCCCGACCCTGTCCCAACTAAACAATTGTCATAAAACCTTTTTTCTCTCCATTCTGAGGTGCAGACTCCTTAATTTGCAGTCTCAATTGCTGTTTTCTGATAGCACCTATGCTGGATTAGAGCCAAGTGTCACGGTGGAGTGTGTATGGAGGACCCAGGTGCGGACACAGGCGAAGGAACAGAATTAATACTAACAAATGGCGAGCCTTTATTTCGGCTGATATACATGAAACATAAATCAAAGCGAGAAAACAAACTAGACTGTGAAACTATGATTCAACTAAGACACTATGAACTGGACTAGGATTTCTACAACAAGGGTAAGATCCACATACAACACAATGCTGAGCACACGAAGACTGAGGACTTTAATACACACATGAGGTGACCAGGGGAAGTGGAGACACATGAGGACACAGCTGACTCGAATGAAACAGGGGGGAGTAAAACTAACCACATGAACACAGAACACAAGACCCTTTTCAAAATAAAATAGGAAACATGGAGACTTACACATGACAACACAAGCTTAACAGACCTAAAACACATGACAGTCTAGACAAGGAACGACACACAGAAACCAAGGAGACAGCTGATAAGTAATCGTTAACCTAAACCTCCACTAAACCCGAAATAAGAATAACACACAAACTTATAATCACCAAACTAAAATGAGAACTTCAAAATTACAAAATAAGACCCAGAGACCCAGCCTGTGACACCAAGCTTGGTCGACAGAATGATCAACCTTTCAAGTACGGACACTCGTCATCACTGAACAACATTGTTTTAACTAATAGAAGCAGTTGACAACTCTCCAAGAAATACGCTAGTTTTTCCGTCTTATATAGGGTTTTTCAGCAGTACAGTATATATGAGTAAAATAACTATTATGAACAGATGATTTCCTCAGATGCCTTGCCCAAATTCTAGACCAAGTGGTTTTGCTTTAAAAAAAAAAAAAACGTGTAAAGATCAATAGACAGCATCCTGAAAACTCTTGAAAACAATCAGGCATTTTATCTTTTCTGCCCAATTTTTAACAATATCCTTGATAAACCCCTTCTACTTCTTTTTTTTTTTTGATAAAATAACATTTCAACCCTTAGTTCTCAGTCATCTCATAAAGCTGCCAAAAACCATCTGTCATGTTATTGTCCAAATCTTACACATATGTTACTGTATTAGACTATTGTAAGCCAAAATCTAGTTTATATATATTATATATATTATATCTTTGAAACATCTTTGTAACATCTCCTTCATATCTTTGCAACGTTGTCCACTTGATTCACCTGCTTCAAAAAAACTGTTTTGAAAATCAGTTTTACAACTAGAAGTCATATAGATTTAAATCATCAATTCAGCTTGACTTGGAATTAGTTTTATAAGCACTGGTTGTGTACAAAAGCATCTTTAATTCTATATGTTGTCCACCAGATATACAAAACTGAAAACAAATTCTCTTTTGACTTGATAAATCATAGGGACGCCTACAGTAAACTTGGTGATCCATCCCTCCTCCACCTCAGTGCTGATCTGATCGCTAGACTTATAACTCTTATTTGTAATTTAACACTTTCTACAGCCAATTTTTTTTAAATATGGAAAGCTGCACAGGTCTTACTACTCGATAAAAGTAATGACCCTAGTCACTTAACTATGGAAGAGGGCCAGAGGGGCCGATGGCGCGATATGGCAGCCTCGCTTCTGTCAGTCTGCCCCAGGGCAGCTGTGGCTACAACCGTAGCTGCCTCCACCAGTGTATGAATGTGAGAGTGAATGAATAGTGGAATTGTAAAGCGCTTTGAGGGCCCCGAAAAGCGCTATATAAATGCAATCCATTATTATTATTATTATTAACTAATTACCACCCTATTTAAAACTGTTTAGTCCTAAAGCCCTAGATAATGGGCAATTAAAGTGTATAACATTTTACAGTGATAGCAGACAGGTTTTAGATCATGTCGCAGAACAATGCCTGCAGTGTGTGTGTACGTAACAATAGTATGGAAATGCTTGATCATCAGTATTGTGCTGCACTTTTGATAGATCCATCAAAAACATTCGATTCAGTAGATTGTGGCATTTTATGAGAAAAAACACACAGGTAGATCTTTTTTGACTTCTTCTTTTCACCGTGTACGCAAACAATGTTATCAGTGTTACCCAAAACTGTAATGTACATTTTTATGCAGACACTATTTTATATGCCACTGATTTGGCAAATCTATAGAAACAAGAAAATTACACCCAAAGATTGGATTTTTATATAAACATAAATCACTATACAATTTTGTCTGCATAAATAGGCAATAGGCTTTAACGCGTTGCATACGAGTGGGTAACATTTGCAACTGATAGCCAACAGTGTGGCCACTGATGGCTGTCACTTTATCTTATCTTAGCCACTATTGGCTAATGTTTGGTTTATGTGTTTTTTTAAGGAAATACATCATTTTCTCCTGTATTTTGATAAGAATGAAGATTTAAGGCTCAGTGTGCCCCATGGGATTTTCTGGTATGGAAATTCCCATCCCTGGGAATGCCTGCCCTAGTGAATCAAGGAGCATTGCATGATGTTTATTTACAAGGCTCAACTGCAAAGATTGCCTGCATACCTCTGTTCCTTGACTGAATTTAAACATAGTACTTAAAATATCAGATCACAGGACCCCTTAACATTAGCTGTACCTCACACTCACACTGAACTTGGAAAATCTTGATTTAAATCCTTTGCTGTTACTTAGTTAGTTAAAAGTTGCAAAAACTATGAAACTTGACTATCTGATTTCACTGAAAAATTTTGAAGAGTTGAAAGACTTTTTCTTTATTTGTGATCATGTATGATTGGTTTTATTACATAGCTGGGTGTCTTTTTTCTGTATACATGTCTCTCTTAAAAACAGATCTTGACCTCAATGAGACTACCTGTTAAGAAGCTTGTTAATGCAAACTTAAAAATGTAATGTTTTCATTTGATGAGTAGTACAAAAGCTGATTATATAGTTATTTTTACAACCATTTTTTTCTAAAAAATGCCATTGTCACTCGCACAAACTCTGCCCATGGTTGCCGTGACCTTTTCCAGTAGACCGTACCTCCTTTTGTCATTTTTTCAGCCTGACTTCCTGCTTGATGGTACACCAATGTTGCCAAAGTTGTCCTAGTCAGAAAGCATCACTACCATCGCCACTGAAGATTCACACGAACAAGCTAATTCCTTTTCTTCTTTTACCCACTCCTCCCTCACTCTTCCTCCTTCCTCCCTCCCCATTTCCTCTTTATTGTTCCAAATGTTAAACAGAAGCAAGACGTTCTCAACCAAGTAAGCCTCAGCCCGGTGGGCTCTGCATGCTGTGTGGTGTCTGTGTCAGCAGACTGCATGCACATTCTGTCCACTAACATAACATGACCACGCTCTTACCGCTGCAGATGATCTGTTACACAGCCAGGGGAAAAGGCCATGGGGCTGTTGAGTTCAGTGCTAGTATGTACCCATCATATTGCTGTATCAGGGGAAGCTGTGGGTGTGTGTGTGTGTACATTAACATGACACAACATAACATTTCTGTATTCAGCAATGTGACTATTACATGTTTTACTGTGTATATTTTTTGTGTATATATATCTTTCTTTACATTCTTTTTAAAGCCATTGGGCCTCCAAGCTCAAATGGGTTTTTTTTCTGGATGCAGCTTCTAGTACATCCATTCAGTCATTACTAAGCTTAAAGATGTGATGGTCAGTTGATACCACATTTACATTGAACTGTTTAAGAAAATACTGGCATGGCACTCCAAATCACGACTGTGGACTCTCATTTCAGGTCAGATCAACTAAAGCTGGAAACCCCATCACATTTTCTGTCCATGGGTGGTGGTATTGGTGTATACATGTCCATCAGTAAGTCTGTTAACATCTTTGCCCTTTCCTTTCTCATGCAGCCTATTGACTATGAGGGCTTCCAGCTCTTCATGGTGACTTATTTGGAGAATGACATACCAGAAGAGCTTTGTCAACATCTCTTTACTTCCTTCAAGAGCAAGACGGGAGGCTGTTCTCCAGACCAGTCTCGGGCAGGAACGAGCTTATTGGGTAGGCTGCTTGTGTTGTTGTCTTAAATAATACTCATCCCAGTAATATTCACCCCACGCATCTAGTGGGAATGGATGTGGGAAGTTGGGTAATACTGTTACATTATTAGAGGTAACACAGGGTAACAAACTGTGCAGATATAGGAGGTCGGATGATCTGATATCCTCGTGTTGGTGTTGTTCCCAGACCATCATGAAAATGTTGTTCCAGGTTCAACATTGCAAGTGACCAATCACATTGTTGTGACGTTATTCCTTTGCGCGCCAAGCCATTCGTGCATTTATGAAATTCCAATGTTGCAAGGACAATATCAATTCTGCTTACTGTTTATTAAAGGGTCAGGGTCAGGGTCCATTGATCGGCGGACAGAGGCGGTTTTACGCAGCTTAAGTACAGTTTTTCGTTTTACGCCGGTTTTTCCCGAAGTCGCAAAAGTATGACGTCACAACATTCTGATTGGTCACTTGCAATGTTGATCCTGGAACAACATTTAGTATGATGATCTGGGAACAACACCAACACGAGGATATCAGATCAACCATAGGAGGTCAAGGCTGAGGATAATTATATAATTGTGACCATGATGCCATATATGTTATTATTTGAATCAAAACCTTGACCTGTTTCCAAACATAATAAAGCTGCCATATCCCTAAACCTAACCAAATAGAGCAAATAATATATACATATATGCACTGCTTCAGGTTGGAGGACACACCATTCTAATGATGTGTAGTTCATTAGCTAGCTTCCTTCATAGCTACGAATTAGTTACCTTTCTACTTCCTAAACTGGTTGTGCTTTTGGCTGTCTAGCTTTAACATTAGCATTAGTTTGTAAAATCTCACCACTATTTGTCAGTAGATTGCAGATTGCTGTGAACAGAGTTATGTTTTCTTACCCTGTCTAATTCAAGTTTATAATTCTAGCTGCAGTGGACAACATCCGGTTGTTAAGTGATGATGTATGAACCCTGCTTTTGGGTCCAAACTACTCTGTGTTTATTGAGGCTGTTGTGTTTTTAACATGTTGTAATGCTTTGCATCTTGTTAGAGTTAATCGGTGATCACTTTCTGATCACTTTCTCTCTTGGTTGTTATTTCCACTATTCATCGGCAAACACATTTTAAAGCTCAGTTTTTGAAACCATACGAAGTAACTACAGCCCAGTCCCTGCAGCAGTAAATTAATGACTAACCTCGTATTGTGGATGGATTATCTAAGTTGTTCTCCTGACTGAAGTTTGGTCCGTTTACAGCATCCTGCTGTGCAATTGCATTTGTCCCTAACCATCGGGAACCCTCACGTTAACTTTTATCGAGTGGAAAGAAGTTAGCGTTCATCCTCCAGCTTCACTGTGTTCATATTATGCTAACATAGCTGTGCAGCTAGCCACCACGTAGCGCATCATTATATACCAGCTAGGCCAACTTCAGTAACCGTACAAAGGTCACTGCTGTTTACTTTTCTGTCTTCATTTCTGTTGGAAGTGATAGCAGAGCTGTACGTTTTAATTTTTCGGAAGTCCCTCAGTCAGAACATGGTACATCATGTTTAGATTGAAACTAGCAAGCTAACTCTCTGCTGACTTCGAACTCCATTAAACTTAATAAATTCTGTTTTCGTGGATGTTAAACTTAATTTTTACACCTGGTAGAGCAGGCACACTCATCATTTTATTAAAGATAAAAGAATTTACACAGTTTGTAACTGTGATGCAACAGTATTAATTTGACTTATTAATTGTTTATTATTATTAAGTATTAATTGTGCCTGAAGCGGAGTTTTGACCTGGAAATGGCGAATGACGTCAGACTTATAGACCGGACAAGGAACTCTGGCCACTGAGTGTAGGCTTTAAATCCAGTATTTACCTCAGTTATCAATATGCCGGGTCTCCATGTGTAGTTACTGTAGAGGACACTGTAAAAGTTGTGATGAGTCGGTGGAGCTCAGGATATCGGGTATGGAGGACCACAAGAGCCACACACATCGAAATAAAGAATTTTATGCTTGAATATTGAATTGTAGAACAAATTATGCATTTTTAAATTCATTTACGAAGTCATATTTAAATTAGTAATGTTTGAATGAATAAAATAAAGTAATTTATTATTTAAAAATTTAATTTAAAATAGTGCTGTCAGCATTAATCTCGTTAAAATGACGTTAACGCCATAACTGAATTAACGTGGCAAATCTCCGTTAGCAGGTTAACGCGGATCGCCCCGTGCGTGGGGCTGCACGATGCAAACGCATTAACGAGCTAACTGCGCTAACGCGTTGACGGCGTGCAGCCCCACGCACGGGGCGATCTGCACTAACTACTTATATAGTATTTGTATTTGTATTCTATTTTTATCTTATTGTATATTTATTTTATTTTATTCTACTGTATATAGTATTTTATTTTATTCTATTCTGTACAGTTGTGTACTGTATTTATTCTTATTGTATTCTAATTTTTGCCTCATAACTTTTGCACTGTCCACTTCCTGCTGTGACAAAACAAATTTCCCACGTGTGGGACTAATAAAGGTTATCTTATCTTATCTTATCTTAACTCACTAACTGTTATTTGCCACGTTAATGCGGTTATGATGTTAACGTCATTTTAACGAGATAAACGCTGACAAAACGCTTTAAAATAAAAACACTATATTTCAAAATGAATGATTAATCCATTTAAAAAAAAACTTCAAATCAAAAAAGAATTTCACAAAAAAAGAATTAAACTCTAAATAAAAACCTCCTTTCAAAAACCATTTTCGAATTCCAATTAAAAAACTGATTTTCAAAATTGTTTTTAAAACACAATTTAAAAAAGAGACATAAGTAAATGGATTAAAAATCAAACATTTATTTCTGACATTTAAAATGGCGATTCCACTCCTCACTCCCCATTTACCTTTCCTGTTAGCTCACGGATTAGCTATTATATTAGCTATTGGATTAGCTTTCTCATTTCTGAAATACCGAAGCAATGCAAATTAGCCACGCGGCTTTCTGTAAGGAGCTCCCTGATTGGTTGGACAGACACAGGCTGGCTAACTGGGTGAGAATGTAAACAAACTGTTTATCAGAGGGAAATGGCAAATTTTAGGATACTCAAGCCTAACATTAGCCACCATAATGTTAGCTTATAACCAACTATTGCTCATTGTCAGCTGTTCCATTCAGGTTTGCATGTCTACTCTGCAGACAATAACTAACTCTGACAATAGCTATAATAAATCGCCATATTTATCCACGTTTTCTTGTATCAGATCCCTGATTCAGTTCAGGAGAGGTGTCTTGAGGTCATATCTCAAGACACCGCTTTTAAATGAGATATTGATTGTGTTTTCTTTTTTCTCTTTATTGGTGAAGGGAACCATCTTCTCACATGTTAAAACACTGATGTGATCCTTCATATCTTGTTTTTGAAGGTACTTTCGCAGCACTCGCCTATGAGGTCACCATCACCATGGAATACATTGTTAAAACCCCTGCACGGGTTCATATTTACCTCAGTTAGGACAGTTATAGTTTGAAACTGATGACAATAAATGACAAGCTTGGGTAGAGAAACATTCTTTTATCATTCTTATATACAAATGAAAACAATACTTTAACTATTTTTCATGTGTATGTGTTTACTAAATATGTTGTAGTTTGATTCATGCCCTGCTCACTAACAGAAAGGGCAGAGCATATGACCTCTGATACAAACTGAAACCAGGGTACAATCAAGATATTTTGGCCTTACTGTATGGGAGCTTTCCTATTGTACATCTTCATATTCAGTCTGTGGTTTTGGCACTTTGTGACTCTTTGTGTGCTCAAGACAACTACAACTGTACATCAAGGCAACTTTATCAGGGGTTACATCATGATTGACCATCCTGTGTAAAAACCCCAAAACCTTTAAGCTAGCCACTTTCAGTTTAAAGTAAAGAGAGATTCGCTACTTCCATACCTTTTTAAAAAAAATACCTTTCATGTTTTCATTTAATTCAGTGAACAAGTTTCACAGTATAAGAGAAAGCTGAGCCGCCATGTTGGTCCAATTTAAAATATGGGAACCGACAGCCCATGAGACTGTCCTTGTCCAGCCAGTAGCTAGATGCCTGCATGTTAATGGGAGGCTGTAGGACAGGGAGAACACATATCAGTCATCTCTTGTGATGGATTCTAGTGGCACACCCATTCTGTATCCATTACTAGAAAGTAGCATGATCCCTTGCATCAAAAAGCACTCCTGTGGAAACACAATGCACAAACCTGACTTCTGTACTCGCCAGCCACTAAACTCCATGATCAACCTCGCACAGGTTAGTTAGGTTATTGTTATTGAATCAGCTGTGAGGGCAGTCAGCAGATGTTCACTTTCTGACTGACTGTTCTGTCGTGTTAAGCTGATTTTGTATAAGATTTTTTTAAGCCTATGGCCTGTTCAGGCTCACAGCGCTTTTTAAAGAGATTTTTAAGTCCTAGCTGTAACTTTTATCAAACATGTTTAACACCAATACTATGACAATATAGACTCCACAGAGAGATTGACAATGATATGAAAGTCAGACCAGGTTGTTTAGTTTCCTTTTTTAGGTTTACAGCCAAGATTACTGTATAGAGTTAACATCAAGCAAGTGAAGAGAGGTTTCGAAGTAGCCATGTTTGCTGAAATTTGACCAGTGGTCAGATGGTCATCAGCTGTAGTTGTTCAATTATGTCAGAGTTCAAAGCATTTGATCATTCAGTCATTTGAGAATCTCTTGTTGGGTAAATATCCAGTGAGAAAAGGAGAAGATAGGGATGTAGTACTCTTTATAACGGTATGCCATCTGACAAACATCACAACAGTTGCTCAATTAACACTAAAGACGTCAGCGACAAAAGAAATATTACAAGGTCAGACAGAGAGGCTCGCCAGTCACATTGTCGATCTGCAAATTAGGCTATATTTAAAAGTTCTCAGTTAACAAAAATGCACAGATGAACACTGACGCAAAACTAACTTCACACTGATAAGGGGAAAAGCACACACGAGCACAGACATCTACGGGACACAGCGGGTCACTTACTCTGTCCTCTGCGCAGTATGTAAACACTTTCTGCCTCGTTGCCGCCATGTAAGTGCTGCGTGGGCCTAGGCACCAAGATCTGCCCGTCTGACTGCAGAGCAGCTGAAGAGACAGATGGACTGCTGAATTAGAAGTCTATTTATGTGCTATAAAGCTTGTAAAAGTAAGAGGCAACAAGTGCAGAGAGGCAAAATGTGAGTGAGAGAATGTCACTTTGGGTAGTGGCATTGGAGCTGTGAGTCCCAGCGCTGTGACTCAGTCCACAGGCCGAGGTTGCCTGTCATCTGCCTGTCTTTGTGTCATCCTTTTAGTCTTTTGTAATGGTCTGAAAATGCAGAAATGGCAGTACAGCAAATGTTGCTATCAGTCTTATTTGTTTTCCACATGGACCCTAAAGCCTCTGGTATACTTGCTTCCAGGTAACAGTGGGAGTTTGGCTGTTTCGCTGTGTGCAGCCTGAACGATGAGTCTTACAAGTAGCATGCCCATGAGATACAGTCAGGACAGCTAGTTTTTATCTACCCGTAAAATACTTTGGGAAATGTCCATCCTAATTTTCAGCTGTCAAAGGCAGCATATTTTCACATTTGATAGGAAAATTAAAAGATCATTACCATTTACTTTAGAATAAAATCTCATATTACGTGTGTGTCGTGTATCTTAGCTTCACAGAAGGGTGGTAGTGAAATCAGACTATCAACAACAATGAAAGTCCTAAAAGATGATTGATAAACCAAACATCAGGAGACAAGAAGATACCAAGTTGATAAACTTATAAAGGCAAAAAGAGTTAATACTTTAATAAAAGGAGAGAAAAAAAATCAGACACGAAATCAGAAATTAGGATGGGAAAACAACAAAGGTAGGAAACTCAAAAGCAATAGACTACATGAGAAATAACCTTAAAATAAAACAAACTAACTGAAAAATTCATGACATACACAGACATAAAAAGGTCAAATAAATAGGTAAAATACTATAAAATTAGGAAAAAAAATGAAGGACATGCAGAACATGGTACACATTGTTGGTCATTTAGGATTCTCAAAGTAGGTATTCTTGTGTGGGTGAAGGAATTACTCTTTACCTTTGTATATTCATGTTTATCCTCTTTGGGGGGTACAAAGTACAAAGGCCTGAACAAGCAGTGTGTACATGAGCAAATGCATCATGAGTTCATCTTAGGAAGCCTGCATACAAGTGACAGTAACTGAGCATAATAACTTCACTTTATCTTCATCATATTTGCAAAAATGAATGAATAACATTAACCTAACCTGTGTGAGGTTGATCACCGAGTTTAGTGGTTGGCGAGTACAGTCTGTGGCAGCTTCAGTGTTTAGAGTCCCACAGTTGTTAGAGCCTGCACTACCACCTGGTGGTAGACTGGTATAACCTTACTGTACTGGTTAGATTTCAGGTATGGCCTCATATTGTTATGCATGTTTTTTTTTCGGTACGTTTCATCTTCATCATTTGTGTCAGAAGAAAAGTCATATTTGCCCAAGTCTATGCTCCTTGGACAACTTTATAAAGACTGTTTCACTGCATGTGATATGTTGCATTCTGATGCTGTGTTGCATTCTCATTTGAAACAATATCTACCTGAACATATAACAGAATTCTTAATTGCACCCACTGATTGTGCAGTTAAACTTCTGTGCTCATTAAAGATCCAAAAATGAGGCTCTTATTTTGATAAGGTTTCTGGGAATCGATTTTGTTCTTAAATACTGAACAGTATATGCATCAGGAGGTCTCCATCAACACTGATGTTCACTCACTGTTGCTGCGTCTACCACTGTCTTTTTCCCCTCAAATCAATGATGGACCATAGAAGCCCGTTCCATCGATGCAGGCATCTCTATTCAGACCGAAGTGGCCTGTGCTCCCATTACAGGTACCACAACAAGCTTGTATCATTGCATTGATGTTATCATAATGGGTCAAGAGTCCTGCGGGCTGTAGCCTCCCGCTCCCTTGGTGGTTGCTTCTTTATGTTGTGTTGATGTGAGTTCATGGTCTTTTGGCTGTAGCTCGGTGAATGACAGTGGTGCTTTGTGAGTGTATTTGGTTTTAATGCAGCATCTTACCGGCTTCCTTTACCTATAAGGCACTTGAGATATTTGTATTTGGATTATTGTTGTGAAGTTATCAGCTGTGCTCATGTTACTCGTTGCAATTAACCACCATCCTCATCCAGCACTGTTGTTATTCTGCTAAATGCCCTTTTCAAATCTCTCTTTTCTGTTCCATCCCCCTTTGCCCTGTTGTGAATCTGTACAGGGATGAATGGGAAAAGCATCCTGTCTGCAATAAGCCGACACACACCAGAGCACTCCAGTGTGATGAGCACAGCGGGTTCAGGAGCGACCACCTCCCCTTGTTCATCTCGTTCCTCTTCACAGCGTTCAGGGACAGGGGCTCACACGCCTGGGGGGCCACACCTATCACCCTGCACCCGAGTCAAAACCTTAGAAGGCAGCAGCAATGCCCTGACCCCTAACCCTGGTCCTGCCAAGTCACCAGTCTCCCCTAAGCTTTCACCAGGTAAGATCAGCCACAATACTGTTTTACTTTTTTTTGTTGGGCTTATAAAGTTGCCTCTCACCAGCGTGATTACAGCACAACAGATCATACTGGTATGAGTGGTAATCATGAGGCGTACAAGTGTGTCTTGGCAGGAAACTAAAACTTATCAGGAAGTGAACACATCTGCTTCAGGGGTATGATACAAATATTAAAAAATCTGTGTCCCTTAGTCTTCCAGTTTTAAACTCCAAATAGCAGTTTAACAAGAAACTTGCTTAGTTAAAGAACAAAACACATTTTAGTTAAATCTTCAGGGTTGTGGTCAAATATGGATTTTTGTTTAGGGGGTGTTTCAGCCAAATCACCCAGGAGTCTCTTAAATACCAGTGATAATAAGACATCATACTCTCTGAATGCCACAGGGAGGACTTTTTTCATTTCTTTGGTGGTTTATGAAAGGAAAAGTGATAATACTGTGCCACAGCTCCTCACAACCATATCAAGAGTACAAAAAAAAATCATGTAGCCATCTGTTTTTAAAACATACAAATAATATAGTTTGTAATGTAAAAGTGTGATTTCAAAAAATTATGAGAAAATCTCAAACTAAACAGTATTTTAAAAAAAAAAAAAAACCTAAACAGCATACATTTTTACAGTATAATAAAAGAATTACTTCTGACTAGTGCAGAGAGACATGCAGATGTAAATGTTTCAGTTTAAATGATAAGTTAAATAGTGTTAGGATATTTAAGTCAACTTTAGCATCCTTTTAAGCGCTTGAATGTGACAACATGTGGTTAGATTTTAGTAAAGACTGTTTCTTTAGAGTCTGTTACTGATTACACTGGGCTCAATAAAAGTGCAATGGCAAGCAGCTCGCGCTGTTATACCGTAAATCCTGTATTTCATACACAGGGGTTAAAGTGGAATTTAGCAGAGGGGGGAACACTGTGGTGGTGCAGCATGAGGAAAAGATTCACTTACAAATAAGTAATGTAAAAGCTTGTATTGTAAACTCCAGTAGTTTTTACTTTGTGTACAGGCTGTGGTCAGCTGACCTGTGCTGCTGATTTTCTGCACTTTGTGGCTTTAGCCAGTTGAGTTCAACAAGATACAAGCAAATATTTCATACGCTGTCATGGCTTTAAAAGCTCTATGCAGCATAATGCTAGTATAAAAGGCTTGGTGAGTGAATCTAATCAGCATCGATACCTTAAATATACTTTGATCTTTGCTTGATGGCTCTTGGCGTAAACTAATACAAAATGATCATACATTTTGATTTACAAGAGGCCTAATAAAAAAAATTAAGAAAGAAAAAAGCAATGTATCATGTGTACATCCAATACCCAATTTTTTTTTTTTTTTAAATCCAAAACTATTTAAAGATGATTTCAGACATTAATTCCAGGTTATTGAACGTCACTTTCAGCTCAGTCCTTGGCTTTCACTTTCCTGTCCTGTCCTTCTTACATTAATGTCTATTGTCTCCCTGGAATAAGCTACCAAGATACAAAGTGTTATAAACTGCACTGGAAATGGGTTTGTGTTTGTTGATATTTGTTGAGCTGTATGAAAAGACAAGGAAATCATATGCTGTGTGAGAAACATTCTCACTCTAACTAGATGATAAAGTACCACAAAACCAACTTTGACCACCATGAATGTATCAGAGGGGTGAGGAGAAAAAAGCAGTGCATTGAGGGTGTATCATTGTTATATCATTGTTTTCTCAGTTACTCCATCAGCTGGAAGGAACACCACACAAGAATGAGATGCAGCAGAGAAAAAATGAACTCACTTGACAGGATCCTGTATTGACCTGTCAGATTTAATTACTCATGTACTGGAACGCTGTTCCTCCACTTTAACCCCTTCTGTACAGCACAGTGCTTTAACCTTTTATGGTGTGAAACCACATAGTTATAGATTAGTCTATGTGCACTGTAAAATAACAGCACTGACTGTATTTTACTGTAATGTAGTGTGGAACGTGTAGCTTAGTGTAGTGCAGATACTGTTAGCAGCACATTTCCTCATGAGCTGTCCTTTGCATCTTTTATAAGAAATAATTTTTTAATTTATTTGATCATCCATGGCTTAGCTCGCAAACAGGTGAGGTGACAAATCAGGACAAAGCTTGTTGTCTGAAACCAGAAAAAAAAATCAGGATATAGATTCGAATCAGTGAATTCATGATGTAGCCATATTTTATTTCAAAATTCCAGTTCTAAAACTAATGACTAAAAAATGAATTCAGCACATATATTTCGATATGTAAATCGCAACAGGGTTAAAGTATGCATCTCACATCATGGCCACAGTGCAAAACACAAAAAATAGTTCTCCTTAATAATAATAATAATAATAATAATTAGAGCTAATAAAGCTACCTAATATAAGCAAATAAAATTAACTAAAACTAAACTAACTAATCAGATTTAATTGACAACAATATGTCCTCTCAATAATATGATTTATCACAGTTTTTGTATTAAAGTGTGTCATACTCAGACTCAGAATGCAGGTCAGTGAGTTTATTTACAGTCTTTCAAAAAAGACAAAAACATCTACAGTCTCTATGCACAGTATCCAAGCCGACAGTCCAAGCAGTCTTTAGACTCGATAACGAAACAGACTTTTCTCTCCAACTTACACTCACAAATCCTCCTTGAGGAAAACAAAGGGAGCCTTTTGATATCCAGATGAGGGGCAGGTCAGTCGATTGCCACAGATGTGCTAGGCCAGAAGGTGGGGACCAAGAGGATCCCACGTTTGAAAGGTGCGGTAACCACACAAAAGCACACAAACAGATAGGCAGAGAGAGGAGACAGAGAACCAAGGTGGAGAGAGAGAAAAACTGGCAGGAGTACCAGGAGGAGTGAAACCCAAAGAAAAAAAATCTTTTCACACCCAGCAGGTAAACTGAGGGCCACCATCCGACATGATATCCCAAAGGAATCCGATGCAGCTGGAAGACATGATTGGTCATTAGCTAGGCTGTCTCCAGTGTGGATTGCAGTTGGGTAAGGTGATGAAGTGGGCTGCTTTAGAAAACCAGTCAACAACAGTAAGGATGACTGTGTTACATGCTGAGGGGGAAAGGCCGGTGCTGAAGTCCAGGGGTATGTGGGACCAAGGTCACCTGAGCATAGGAACAGGTCAAATGTATAGAGCAAGAAGCCTTGTTTTTGGGACAAACCTGGCAAGTAGACATATATTCCCAGCCATCTTTCTTGAGAGAGGGCCACCAGAAAAGACGGAGGAAGGTTATCATGTGGTCAGTGCAGAGATAGCAAATGAACCTGGCTGTATGCCCCCAGTGGATGATGTGAGCCAGAGGATGGTAAAAACAAATTATAGGTGGTCTGTTACTCTGGTCTGGTTCCTCCTGTTGAACATTATGGATCAGGGAGTCAATCTCCAACATCAGAGTTCCAACAATACAGGAGGATGGCAGAATCGTAGTCTCCTCTGCCGAGGCATCCGAGGGTAAGAACTGATGGGACAGGACTTCGGGTTTGTCATTCCAGGAGATGGGGCTATAAGTAATGACAAAGTAGAAGTGTGCAAAGAAAAGGCCCCACCTGCCCCGCCAGTATCCCCACCTTTACTGCCAGGCTCCATCTTTTAAACCCAGACCTTCCCACAATGTGGGGCCCGCCCCCTAGTGGGGGCGCAGAGCCATGGCAGGGGGCGCGCGGGATGAAAAGGGGGGAAAAAAACAAAACGCTTGGACACTGCTAGCACGGGCGCCTACAGAAACGCAAAGCAGGAGATGAAGCATAGCTGAATGTGTTTCCAAACCAACTTCTTTCTAAGCCAAAGACTAGAAAATATAATGAAGCATATCTTCCCTTTGGCTTCACCTGCACAAGTGCCGAGGTAGGTCTCCCCTGCAGGATTAATTTTCCCTTCGTCGGGAGCACGTGCTGGGCTCTTCAAATCACGAACAAACAGTAACCCACATTCCTGATTTTTAGTTCACAAACACTTGTTGTAATGACTAACTACTCCTGATATTTTGGAGATGTTAGCTCTTTATACAGTAAAGTTACAGTGGGATACAAATAATATCAGGCTGATCCTGCCACAATTTGTTCCCCGGTTCAAATCACGGACAAACAGCATCCAACAGCTGTTTATGTTTTTAAACCCATTTTGCACAGAGAGGCATTTTTTGAAAAATGTATTGATAGCAATGTTGAATATTATTACACAGGAAAAAAACAACTACACGCAAAATAATTACACCGTGACGCCTCTGCCTTTTTAAATGGAGGGACAGTAACTGCGTGTGTATGTAAGCGTGTAAAACCTGAAGATAGTCAGATTAACAGTATTTCGTCTCTATCTGCCATTCTGCAATTCATCTCATGTAAACAATGACGTGCGCACAGCGTGACGTGAAAAAAGGCACATACCTTTGACGTCGTGTGACGAACTCTGTATTCCTCGTCCACACATAAACACAAAAAAGGAGTTTTTAAAAAAAAATCTCAGTTTTCGGTGATTCGAAACACCGTTTGTGTGGACGAAACAGCTGCGTTTTCAAAAATACCCGCGTAGGTGCGGACGTAGGGTAAAAGAGTTAGTAGTTTATTTTATTACTACCTGTAATTTATTGCAGATTACGTCTATTTGCTTAATTGTTTACTAAATGTTTGAGGTGTGAAATAAACCGCAATGGAGCAAAATATGGGTGTGTGTGGTTGGAGGATGTGTGCGCGTGCACATTTTTCTTGTAAAACAAAGGGGGGCCCAGCAAAAGAAGTTTGGGAACCACTGTTTTAACCGGTGAGAACAGACATCAATGAAAATGCCTTTTTTTGCTAGTGTACAAGCACTCACCAGCCTGGATGCGCTTGAGATGTTTGACAGGAGATAGATGAATACAACCCAGCTACATGGGCTGTTCTCCACACTCTGTTTCTCCTTCCAAGTCTGCTCGTTGCTCTGAGGAAATGGTGCCGAGACTGGACGTTTTCTTGTGTGCAGGTCCCCGGGATTCGTAGTCCTTCCTCGGATGAAGTTCCCGCATTCAATTGTCCACCCTGATAAACGAAGTCAGTCTATCATTTCATCGACAGAGGCAGCCTCTTCAGCCAATATCCAAAAGTCCACTGAAAAATCATCCATACTCTGCTTACCTTGACGCAGGGAGAAGCTTTGTGTCTCGCCAGCTGAGCTTCCTGCTGAACGAGCCAGTGACAAGAACAGAGTTGAGTCCGCTGAGTCTGTTTATGGCTTGAGCTTGAGCAGGCAGGACTCAACCGCAGACTCAGAATGCAGTTCGGTGAACGCTTTCAATGTTGAAGTAACAGAATAAGCCATGTGTTTAGTGTGTGCTGCAATGTGGAATTGATTTAACTTGAATTGTTTCATCTAGGTGCTGGTAATCCAATTACATCCCCTCACATGGCTTCTGTTGCAGCTGTACAGCGAGGTGTTTTGTCCACCGCTTCTCCACTGTCTCAGGGACATGCACAGTGATTGGGGTTCTCCAAAGTGTCATACGAATGCTTAAATGTATAATTTACTGGTGCTTTTACTGTGTATGCTTAATGAGGAAACTCAGCGGAGTAGAAAGAGTGATGGGTGCTATGAGTAGCTCTGAAAGTTTATGTTGTACATCAACAGAGAGGACCCACTCTGAGAAGCATTTGTCACTGCGGAGGAGCCCATCACCTCAGCGAGCCTCCCCACTGCCATCACCCCAGGTGGTCTTTCTCAAGGACATTGTCTGCTACCTTTCCCTGCTGGAGAGGGGGACGCCTGAAGACAAGTTGGAGTGTAAGTGACAGTGATGGAAGTGTGTGTGGGTGTGTGGGGAGTATGATAGAGGTGGGAGCAGCTGACATGTGCAGTGTGTGTGGCCTCTAAAGCTAGCCTGCTAGCTCAGGTTGACAGAAAGTAAGTAATAAGGCTATTCCCTCCATCTGGCTGTGTCAACAGTGCCTTAGATACACCACTAACAGCTCCCTCAAAGGGCAGGTCAGTGACATGCTTAAGCCCCGCTGTGCCCAATTGACTTCTTTACTGTCTGTGGCTATATTGGCACTGACTATCAAGGCTAATCTTCTAATTAGTTCCTTTGCTGCGGTACAGAAGAAGCACTTCTTTAACCCAGTGGCCATCTGGATAGAGTCCAGGAATGAATGTTTCAGCTTCCGAGAGCTACTATTTATCTGAGTCATCATGGGATCTCTGTTCTCTCCTTTCCCTCTAGTCATGTTCCGGCTGTACGACACAGACGGCAATGGGGTCCTGGACAGCTCGGTAAGTGGACTCCATTTGCTTTTGCATCTCCCTCATGTTTCCTCTCCGTCTCTCTCAGCCTCTCCCTGTCTTTCCGTCTCTGTGTTTTGTTCCTTCTCTTTTCACTTTGTACACAGCAGCTCCAAGAATAGTAACCTCGACATTCAGTGACAGCCTTGTGTTTACATAAGATCATCTGTAATGGATCTCTTAAGTTTAATATTAGCCACGTGTCACAGAGATCACATAAACAGACAGATACAGGTTATACAAAGAGGGAAATACATAAAACATTCAGACTTTGTTTTACTTTGCATTTCATGTTCGGAACAATTCCGATAACAATGGCTAAAAAACATGTTCAGGAAAAGACTGGTATTTGCTCCGTGCTTGAAATGAGAAGCTATTCTAAAAGCTAAAATGATAGTTTCTCTGTCCTGTAAGTTATGCTTTGTCTTTACATAGGAGCTGGATCGCATCATTAATCAGATGGTGCATGTGGCAGAGTATCTGGAGTGGGATTCAACAGAACTACGACCGGTGAGCAAACACACTCCCAGTTGCAATAAAGTCTGATGGTGAACAGAAAGAGAAACATCTATTGAGGCCTCTATGCGAATGTCTATGCATCCTTGATGTCTCCCAAAACCTAAGCTGACACCCATAAAGTGGATTTTAATTCCAAAAAGTAAAGTAAAGTTAAGACCCAGTGAGAACATATATCTAATTTTGTACACAATGTATAAAAACCACTTTATTCTGAGGTTTTCTGACATTTAGAGGGAATTATTACACTAACTCTGCATTTCAGTTGCGTCATATTTGCCTGATCTAAAATCCACTGTGATGTGCAAAATTACAGACATATGTATCATAGTCAAATACTTATGGGCTGAAGTGTACCTGTGTATCTTTAGATATTGAAAGAGATGATGGAAGAGATCGACTACGACCGAGATGGGACGGTCACCTTAGATGAGTGGATCAGAGGAGGCCTCACCACCATCCCTTTACTTGTCCTGCTGGGCATGGATACGGTATGTGCTTGGAAAAGTGTATGTTTACTTTGTTCTTGCAGTGTTTGAAAGCATTTCTATACTATTCTGGTGTTTTTGTATTGAACTGTAGGGTTCTTACTCACCTACACGAACTGTTAAGGTTTTAGATTTTAGACCAGGGGTCGGCAACCTTTCTGATGATGAGTGCCATCTAAACTTTCCTCAGAAGTCAATGTGCCATATGATTGCATTAGCAATACATTTAATAACGCTCTATATTAACAGTTACACACTATATAGAACAACTTAATAGAATTATATTTGTTTGCAGATGTTGGCAACTATCAGCGAATAGTTATCAGCTATTTTGAAACAAAACAAAGACACTTTTTATCCATAACAGCAAATGAACTGTACAACAGAAAATACAAATGCTATTTATGGTCTCCTCACAACAATGATAAGAAAAATAAACTGGGCCAATATGGCATGTCTGTTAATACAGAGACACACATGTTAATGTGATCTCTGGTCTCCCACTCAGAGACACAGGTCTCCGAGTGTCCAGCATTCAGACGGCTGCCTGAGGACACTCATGTGAGAGAAAATCTGCTCACACAGATATGTAGAGCCAAATACTGTCAATAAGGCCTCTGCAATGTTCTGAAGACAGTTAAACTTGTCAGGTAGTGATGTCCAGCAGGTGAAAATGCAAGCTCCATGAACACGCACAGATATGGATTCCAGCTGCGTTTGTATTTCTGCAAACTTTGACCCCCACAGAGTCAAGGTTTTTATTTCAATCAGCTGCATTTCAATGTCGCATTAACTCAGCCAGTTACTGCAAGACAAATCCAGCTGCTCATTAAAGCTTTCTGGTTTGATCAGTCTCGAGTCTACGAATGCTGATGCTGCGCTGAAGCATTTGAAGTGTCGAAATGTGGAAATTTCAACATCGCTTGAAAAAACTGCCAGCTAGCAACGTCCCTCTTACCGGTAGGCTAAGTAATTTTTAGCCAATTACAAGTTGAATCTGGTAGTTGGAGTTGTTAGCTAAGATACCGTCATTAAGAAGCGGCACAACTAATCTGTCTATGCAAGCTAATTTGCAATGTGCACCGCTGGCCCGGCCATTTGTTTTTTAATGCACCTTCTCAGATTAACTCACTGTGTGTCGTGCCCAGGGCTGGACTGGGACAAAAAATCGGCCCGGGCATTTTGACTAGAGACCGGCCCACCAGGTATTAAAGTTATAAAGCCTTGGAATGAAAACAAATGCTGTTGTGACAGTGATGTAAAATCTTGTTGGTATATGTATGATTTTTATACATTTTACATCAGATAAAAACTTTGGTTGTAAGCTTCAGATAATTATTTAATAACAGCCAGACATTTTAAATGAGAAGAACAAAGAAAAGTATTTCTTTATGCCCCCCTTTCCCTGTTAATGCCCTACCTGCCCCCCTGGCAAAACTTTGCTAGACCCGCCCCTGCACAGTTACCAGCTGTCAGCTACTTAGAAAAGGATCCTGGTGTTATTTGTCTCTCAGAAACAGTTCATAACGTCCCTTCAACTCATTCATGTCACCTAAAAGGTAAACCTGTTTCTCCATCACCTGTTCAGCTCTGATGATTCAGTAAGGACATCTCCTGGTTTCATCTTCATGTTTCCCTCTCACCACATATCCAAACCGACATCATGACCAGCAGGTTTACAGCTGTGGCTCCAGCAAACATCAGCTGATGCTAGAAATTAATATTAAACAAATTCTAACAACAGCTGATCAAGCTTAAACGTGTTGTTTAGCGCGACATCCGCTGGTTTCCTCTTTCTGGCGCAAAGTGGGCGATAAACAAACAAGAGAGAAAAGCCGATCAGCTGATCATTGATCAGTTTCATGATTGAAGTAGCAACAGGAGATGGAGGGGGAAGAATGAGAGAAGAAGAGGCAGCTGCAGCGTGAAGACAGAATAACTCCAGCTTCTTTTCTTTCATTCTAGCTGAAGTACGGGACAAACTGTTTCTTTTCAGCTCAATACGAAACTCGTATTATTTTCTCTGAATACGGGACGATTCCATTTTTTACGGGACGGTTGGCAACTCTACTAACTAACCTTATGAAGTTCACTATCAGAAACATCATAGCACCCACCCAGCTGTATAGAAACTCCGTCATGCTAGCTAGCACGCAGTACGAGTTATTGTAACTGACTGTAAAAAGTCAGCACAACGAAAACTCCACCTAAACTTGGTTTATATCTGACCCAGATAGACTGCAGGTCATAACTTCTTACCTGAAGTTCAGTTCACCTGTTGCCTCAGGTCTCTCCTCCTCCTACCTCCACTTTCCCTCATCCACCTGCTGGCCTCTGTGGAAGCTCCGCCATAGCCACCACCAAACAACCAAGTTATTTTTACACATCTGCCAGCATCTGGCCAATCCACCATCTTTCATTGTTTATACCGTTACTAAAAAATAAAAAAAATAAAATCATAGGCCCATAAAAATGAAAAATCACCATAGTCCCAACAGGCAAATGCCCTCTGGCCAGTCATCAGTTAACCCTTCCCAGGTTTGCCGACCCCTGTTTTAGACTTTTCTCTTTATTGTGTGCACCTGAGTTGCAGATTGTGTAACAGTGTTGCTTTCTGAAATCTAATATATCAAAATAAAGAAAACACATTGTATGTCCTTTGTCAATATCATTACACTACTCTTATTCGTTTCATTACTTTCGAGTTATGAAACGTTACCATAGCTACAGTTCCACACATAAACAAAAATACCGATCGTAATGAGGACACACAATCAAAGATGAATCAAAGCAAAGATGAAAAGCAGTCCAAAGAGATCACCACAGTGATTCTCTACAGGTGGAAATGGAGACTACAGTGCTACAAGCCTGACTGCTAATCGCTGCCTTTGTTAAGATCAGATAAATGTAACCACCATAAAAGTTATTCTGAAAGGATGCATTTTCCATAAAGAACAACAAAATTTTTTTGCTCCAGGCTGTTAACGTGTTTTTTTAAGATGCACGTTGGGCATTTTTATATAGGGATTACACAGAGACTGGCTCTCTTTTGGAGCCAGCCTGAAGAGGTCTTTAGAAGATTTGCAGTTTTTGCTACTTCCACACTGGCTTCATTTTTCAGACATGGCCTTTTTCTTTCCTGGTTTTTCTTACAGGAGTATGTATAGATGCTAAATCAGTTATTCAGGAGAGAAAACATGCTGTATATCACTGAAATTAAGTGTTGCTCGAGTTTAGTTGGGATGGTCCTGTTAGGAGAATGAATCGTGTCCTATTTAAATTTTCACTCTTGTTGTGTTGTCCTAGAATGTGCAGGAAGATGGGCAGCATGTTTGGCGTCTCAAGCACTTCAACAAACCAGCCTACTGTAACTACTGCCATACCATGCTGCTCGGAGTGCGCAAACAGGGCCTCTGCTGCTCCTGTGAGTCTCTGCACCTTCCAACGTCTCCTTGTTGGTCTTTCTGCTTTTGCGTCTCCTGGTGTCCATTATTCTCCTGCTCTGACTTCCTCCTCTCAGCGTCACTGTCACTATGTCAGACTGAAATTTAGGCCGTTTATCGTGCCTGAGTGTGTCTGAGTCAGTGTTGTTTTCGATTAAAAGTCCTCACAGGCAGCATTAAAAACGCATTAATGATGCCATTATGTGTAATTTCATTACTGAATTCTCCCATGTAGGAACCGCTTCTGAAGGGCTGATGTTATTGTCACTGTTGATTGCAAGCACTTATAGATTGAAATGATCTTCAGTGTAATTAACTTCTTATTAAATTCCCTGCCAGTCATGTTTTCAGTTGGAGTTACTGGACAAGACAAATAGGTTTAAGAAAGATTGTTTAACAATTCTGCAGCTTGTTTATGATATAAAGTAATTTTACCCTTGTTTTTTTTTAGTATGCAAATACACAGTACATGAACGCTGTGTGTCCAAAGACATCGCTGCCTGCATCAGCACCTACGCCAAGTCACGCAGACACACCAACGTAAGTACAATCAAAGGGTTCATTCTGCACACAGTGTTGCTGCTGGGTAATGAGACGGGAATACCGAGCAGCCTGTTGAGCAGATTCCTGCTGGCTCGTGGTCTCTTTTAAAAGAGCAGCGAGGATCATGGGATTGCCTTTGAGGTCATGTAAGGTTCTCTGTGTTTTAGCACTGACACGCTGAAGCAGTTGAGAATGATTACACTGACTCGGGTCACATGTTGATTATGCTTTGTAGAGCACATTTCCTTCCTTTTGGACTTATTAGAGCTTCATTGTAGCCTCGAGCAAAGTCTCTCTCTAATTATTAACTTAAAATATTGGATTACCGATGAACTGTTTTGGTAATCTGTTTTTTATTTCCACTGTGAGCGCGTATTTTGTTTTCTCCATTTCAAAACTTTTGAACTGGAAAGGACTTTTCAGATCTGACATCTCTGAAATTGTTTGGCAAACCTCTGCTGACCATTGCTTCTACGAAACTCTGCCTCTCTAAGATGTTCTTTTTCTACCTCTTTGTGTTACTGACCTGTTGCCAGTTAACCTAATTCACTGCATACTGTTCCTCCAGTTGTTTCTTTTTAGTGCAACCTACTGATCCAGCTTTTTCTAATTTACGCAATTTCCTTAGAGATTATTAAAGTATTCTGATTCTAATTTTCTTCGACCCAATGAGAGTTCTCTTGAGAAACATTGTTGTTCAAATTGAGTTTTTAATGGCATGAATTTTTATTTTTAATTAAATGAATGAACTTTTTCTTTAAATTGTACATTTTCTGGGTTTAAACATTTGATATGTTGTCAGTGCTCTGTGGTGAATAGAAATAATGAAATGAAATAAATAAAATGAAATTTGCAAAAATTGATAATAGCTTTTACAAGATTAAAAAAAATATCTTACTTCATATTATACTCACCTTATAGGACTTCAGTGACTGTATAATTTTGTGCAACTCATTTCCTCATATCTCTACAGCAGAGATGACTAATAGAACAGCAATAAGCACATGAATGGGAAGTATAATTGACTGAAGTGCTTTGAAAAAAAATCTACAGATAGATACTGAATAGCAAACGTGACTATTAGTGGCAACTGTAAAACCGCTGTTATCAGAGCTTTGCTGAGGTAACAAAACAAGTTTGTAATATGTGCAACAAGGTTTCAGCAAAATTCTTGAGGCTAGCAGAGATGCTTTTGCCTTTTAGCTTAGAAAATGTGCCTCATCTGTTAGTGTTATTACTGTTGCTCTATTCATGCATGTTTTCTCTTTAGATAAGCAGTGCTGGGGAGTACCAGCATTTCATAGCTGCTTTACATTTACTAGATTTTGAAACCAGTTCTGCAATATTTTTAAAAGGTGTTCAGCAATATTTGTGAAATAAAATATGAATGAATTTGAACTAACAGCATGCACCATTGAATACAAAATTGAAAAGCATTAAATACTTGAATAAAAAATGTCCCGTTCTCCTGTTGTTTCTCTAGGCTATGCAGCATGTATGGATGGAGGGTAACTCTCCTACCAAGTGCGACCGCTGTCACAGAAGCATCAAATGTTACCAGGGCCTCACTGGCCTGCACTGCGTCTGGTGTCAGATCACTGTGAGTCGCTGCCTTATATAAACTCAGATGAACGATTAACAGGAAACATTAATCTCTAGAAGTACACAGCAGTGTCAACACTGCCATACAGAGGAAGACAGCAGTAGATATAGACAAAGATGAAGACGAGGGAAAGGCTGCTTAGCTAAAGTGAAAGCAAAGTAAGCTCTAAAGCCTTAAGAACATGGATGACAGTTCCTTAAATAGAAAAAAATCTGAAGAACATAATTCAATTAAAGAAACGTTTGCACAGCCTAAATAGATATTTTAAGCCAGGTTAGATAGTTTTAAGTGTTTGTGTTACTGTTGTCCTCTATTCCCTGTTCCTTTATAAAACAGTTTTTTACTCATTTTTTACGTGTTTGTGCAAATTTATTGTCTGACTTGCAAAAAGCTAGCAAGAGAAAGGTGGTATTTAAGGCTATTTTTACCTTCACTTGGTGTACTTAATAATCATAATCATATATATTTTATTACCAGATGATAATTATTGATTGATCAGTCACTCTAATAGTGTAACTGGAGATGCATGTGTATACAGGTATCTATATACTGATGGGAGTTTTATCCATAATAACATAAAGCTAAATATTAGTATAGTGTTAATAAAAGCAGTAATTATTTTAGCAGTGAAACTAATTAAAGTATCTGAAGTACAGCTTGTACTGAGTAACCCCATGTACATTACTTCTCTTAGTATATACCTAATCCTTCTGCAAACTACTATCAGACAAACCACAACATAACTGAAACTGTAATGTCTCCATAATGTGATACATGAATACACAGACCTTCATATATATTTTACTTGTCATTGCACTTCAGATCCTCTAGGTGTCAATGCTGACTTTGAATTTTCATGACTATCAAAAACCCACAGCCAAAGCTCTCACAAATCTCTTGTATCAGTATTAAAGACATCTTGCTCAGAAATACAAAGTGATAGCTTATTGATTGGTCCTATATGACCTGTCAAACAGTCAATACAGCCCATTAGTGAGAATGCCCTCAGAAGAATAGCTTTTCGTACTGGTAGTGTTTAACAGACTCAGTCTCACAGATGGATGACGCCCACAGTTCTTATGTTTCTGGCTTTCCTCTCTGTTGTAGCTCCATAATAAGTGTGCATCTAATGTGAAGCCAGAGTGTGATGGAGGAGCCTTGAGGGACCACACTCTGTTGCCCTCGTACATCTGCCCTGTCGTCTTGGTAAGAATGCATTCCTCTGTACGAGAGCGTGCATACAGCAAAAACTCAAATAGTTTTAATTCACCAGTTTAACATTTATTGGACTCTTTAAAAATCAATTTAACAAAAAATATGTGGTCAGAGTTTAGAAGTTTGGAGAAGTTGCTGCAGTTCTGTAGGTAAAAACAGACCTACTCCATAAGGGTGAGATCAAGCATTTCAAGGTTCAAGGTTCTTTATTATTTGTCACATGCATAGTTATACAAGTATAACACACAGTGAAATGTAGCCTGACACGCTCCTCGACATGTGCAAAAATTGGGGGGGGTGTAGAGGAAGAACATCATATATATATATATATATATATATATATACACATATAGTATATACACTGGGTGAATGTGCAGTAGTAGCAGCAAGCAGGTGAATTCTGTACATTAATATGAATAGATATCTGACTATTTTACAGGATAGACAATATAAACATATTTAAAATTAAAGGAATTGAAATGTACATTGTTCCTTGGTTTAGTGTCTGGAAGAGTCCTGTCTCAGTCAATTATAGATGATGTGAGAGGGCGGGTGTGTGTGTTTAGGGCACGGATGGCTTGGGGATAGAAGCTCCTCTTGAGTCTCTCTGTCCTTGCCCGGAAGATGCGGATCAACGCATTTGATCAAGCATTTGCGGGTGGCTGTTGCTCAGGAGGTAGAGCAGGTCACTTACTGATCGGAAGGTTTGTGGTTCGATCCTTGGCACCTCCAGTCTGTATGCCAAGTATCCTTGGGCAAGATACTAACCCCAAGTTTCTCTCCGATGCATCCATCGGAGTGTGAATGTCATTAGAAAAGCTCAGTTTAGAGTCAGCACTTGTGAGAATGGGTGTGATTGGGTGTTGTATACAGCACTTTGAGTGCTCCAGGAGAGTAGAAAAGCGCTATATAAGAATCAGTGCATTTGACGTGCAGCTACAGAGTACATTTAAGGAAAACTCTGTGATGCATTCATTTACCTCATTTGGTCAGGTATCAGTTTATCAATTCATAACTTTTAGGTATTTATTTTTCTGTTGATATTGTGTCTCTCGCTCTTAAAGTAAAACTACCTTAAAAATGAGAGATTTACCTTTATGTAATCACCCATTTACAGACATAAACTCTCTCTAAATACAAGTAGTTAGATGTAATGTCACCACAGTGATGTCACCCATTGTGACATTCCCCGTTCTAGTTTTGAAAGGTTACTGCACATCCACTGGTATCCCGACACCAGACAGGAGGCAAGTGTGACAGGAATAATGAGTTAATGCTGATATAATGCACGGCCATTATACATTTGCTATGTATGGCTATGCAACTATTTCATGTTCTGTGTGAAATGACTGAATGTTTCCTAAAAACCTCCCTGTGGAGGTTCTGGAAGGTTAATCAAAGGAAGTCAGTGTTAAACGTGACAAATCGTTATTTATAAAACTTCCTTTTGTCACCGCATGGCCGAGTTACAACCTCCAAACACGTTCGTCTTTTTCACAATCAGCAAATATTATTAAAAGCAGTGATTGTTTTAGTGGTGAAAACAATTATTGGAGTATTTTTATGCTCCTCACTTTTTAATTTCTCACACAAATCCATAAGTGACAAACTGATACATATCAAGCTTGAGTGCCAGAGCACTTTCTGGAATCTGCTGAAGCCACTCTTCCAGTTTCAGGGTTAAAGCTTCTAATGATCACCACATCTATCACATCTGTAAACATCTGCTCCTGTCAGCCACCACTTGTTTGTCCAGCAACTGCTTGTCTGGAGCTCAAAGTCCTACAGCACCTTAGCCCTGATGTTCCCAACTACCTTTGGTGGTGTCTCCTATCAGGAGTTGGGGACTTCTAGTCCCCATGTGGCACAGATATTCACGCGCACTATCTCAGCCGCTTGGTCGCACCTTTCAGTGTACACTACCCCAGCTTGAATCTTAGGTCCTCGAGAGCATCTGTAGTTTGTGCCCTGACTGTATGATAGACTCCTGCATCTGTGAATCTGGTGCTGAGGGCCAGTTCTTATAAGAACAGGAAAGAACAGAGGCTCTGAATATATTCTGCCATGATCAGAGCCTCTGTTCTTTCCTTTACTTCGGTTCTTTTCGTGCCACTGGTAGAATTTCTTGATGTCAGCTTTTTCCTCTGTCTGTTGATGGTACATCCCATGCAGAGGCTTGGTCTTCCATCATAGTTCTTTCTTCCTTTTCCTTATCACCATCTGTCTTTAGCTGTCTGAGGCACTCTTGGAGCAGCTCATCTTTGGGGGCTATCATCCTGCTGTATTCATAGGTGCTTATTTTTTGCTGCTGAGTTGTAACTGACACTCAATAATCTTCGCCCTCCTACTGTCTGTTGCTCATAGAGCCTCAGGGTGCTGGACTTCAGCTGGAGACCTGTACATTCTGAGGAGTTGTTGCATCTCGACATAAGGAGCATCTGTCTCCTGTGGACAGTTTATTATTCTAGTATGGTATCTGATGACTGTTCGGTGAATGGCATGCCGTAATTGGAATCAGAATCCTGTGCTATTATTCCAAAGACACTAATGTTGCCACTGCGCTATCCAGCTGCTTTTTCATGGACTTGGACATTTAATTTGTATTTTGTTTTTAGTTTTTTTAGAGACAGGTCGTACAGACTAGGTTAGGTACATTTGTCATTTTACAACTAAAATTTAATTTAATTTAATGAATGTGACCTGTACACAGTCAATCACTTCACCTTCATTCTCAGGACCGTCATTCTGGGGTGAAGCGAGGGGAGGGGGAATCACCTCCCAGCACCAGCCCTGATGACACCAATCAGACTTTTAAATTCTCCCCTGGAGATGGACAAGCACTCCAGGTATGCTGGCCGCTCACTCTGCACCTGTCATTTCTGCATGGTGCAAATAAAGCTGGTTAGCAGCTACCTGAATCTGTCCTTCCTCTATCCAGATAACCCCGCTTCCAGGCACTCACCCACTCCTGGTTTTGGTCAATCTCAAGAGTGGAGGGAGACAGGGAGAGCGGTAAGTTACTCTCACCCACAGGTCGACTCTCGCTTACCTCTTCGATTTAATAGACAGAGGTTATAAATCTCATTTGACATTTGAGATAAATAGTTAATATTTCATTAATCAAACATAAATTCATTATCATTATTCTTTTATTAAATGGAGTAAAATCTGAGGTATGTAATAGTCAGTTATTCCATTTAAAAACTAAACACTAAACAGAAATGAATCTGTCCCCTGCTGTGGCAAAGAGGACCCAAATGCAAGACTCGCAGACAAAGCAAAGTAAATTTCAAAAAATTTTAAGCACACAAAGTAACAAACGCAGACACTCTAGGACTGAAGGGAGACTGAAGCAGAAATCAAGAAATCAATCAAAATGATGAGACAGGTGGAAGTAAAACTGAAGGAAAAGCTCAAAAGACGGCAGAGGCATAAACAGGCATATACATGAATTCAATTACATTAATGCAACAAACATGCTCAGTAATTGCCAAACACATAAATGCCAACACTCGAGGAAGCTGGAGGTTAAAATTCCCGAGGAAATGCTTTAACAATGATCTGTATAAATAAAATGAGACGAGTGAAAAGTTACTTCATTAACACCAGTTTTCTTTGTTTTTCTTTAAACTAAGTTTATGACATACCTCTAAAGAAAACATCTGGCCCACGAGTTATCAGCTATAGTGACTAACTTGGCTTTCCTATAACACACAAGCACCCACTACAGCAAGTGTAGAACTTACCCACAGTGCATTTACTGCTCATAGCTTAGAGGGCTCTGTTAAATCAACCCCATCATTGAACAAGACAAAAGTGTACCACACCTGGTGCATGGACGTTTGTTACCTAAGCACCTCCCACTAATAATCCTGCTATTCTCAGGTCTATTCTCACTGTTCTTCTAGCAACCTGGGAATTCCATTATATTACAGGAGCTATACTGAACTGAGACACAAAGAAGTAAATACAAAACAATGCACAAAATGTAAATCATCAACGTGTAGTGGATAATTTCTAATAGGACAGTAATTTTAGGTTCTTATCCATACACTTCTGGTTGGGAGGTTTATTCTGCTGTCATATGTTATATTATAGTGTTTCATGTTCGCATTAAACATGTCCAGAGTTTCACATAATGAAAGAATAAGGGGACAGTTGTCTCAAAGAAGCTAAAACAGCTTGTTTCAGACACTACATGAATCATGGGGTCTCCCCCTAAAACTTTGATGTTTTATGATGTTTCTATTACAACATGATGACGTCCGGCTGTTAAGGCATAATTGTGATGTTGTAGGGTGTTAGACTGAGAAAATAAATAATGTGATTTACAACTCTGTCCTTATGATATATTATTTGATATAGTTTCTTGGAATCTTTCTTTCAAGGTGAACCAACCCAAATTCTCATGTCCCTAAAGGCCTAATGTATTGTTTCGAAGTTTGAAGACGATCAACCTTGACCGACCTTGGCCCCATTTTCACCTAGATATGATTAGCTTGAGGTGTTTTTGGTAACTACTGCCAGGCAAAGTTTGAAAATTATATTTTGAAAACTGTGGACAGCAGGCTGCTATCAAACAGACAGAACCTTCGGGGGAGAAAAGGAACTACTCTAGCATTATCTAATCTGGAAAAGATGACAAGAAGAAGGACAGGAAGGACCCCTTTATTTGCATACTAAATACAACATGGATCTGGTGGCCTCATATGCATGGACAAATTAGTTACACTCAAAGACTCCCGAGTTGAAATCCATAGAATGATTCCTCAAGAGCAAAATGGTAAAAAAAAAAAAAAAAAAAAAGAACTTCTAGGAGGAAAAAAGGCTTTTTAAAACTTTACTTTGGGGCAAAGTCAGCTAACCTCTTCAGCATTCCTCTTTTTTTTTCTTTCAATTGGAACTGGCCGAGATAAGCCCCAGCCTACAGTGACCCTGAATTAGATAAGCAGTTAAGACGAATGTGATTTGACAGGTGATTCTATACATCCTTTCTATGTCCCACATCCAATGAAATGAAAGCTAATTTACATTAGCAGGATGCTGAGACTAAAATCAGCTTTGATTCAAGCTTTTTTGGAGCCATTATGAGAAAATGACAGTATTTTTACTTATGCCAAAGAGGGCGCCAACATTTCTTCACCTCCCTGCCAACGCTCTGAATGCTGTCATTTAAAGAGGAAGAGATACAAGCTTTAAATTCATGTCTCCATTGTCTCATTGTACCCCACCTAACTCACAAAAGCCTGTGGCTCTCCCCCAGTTTGATACATTACCATAGCAACGCACTCTTTTGTTACAATTAGAAAGGAAATTATTATCTATTAATAGAACAAATAAACAGTTTAAGCAGGAAACCAGAGACAGAGGCTGCTATTTATGTCTGAGTTCAGTTTCATCTTTATTATGAGTGATGACTGCAAGCGCTGCACGAGTTGTAAAAGCTTCTCTTCTACCCAGAGATGTGTCAACAGATAGGATAGAGAGCTTAGGCACTTATTCACTAGCTGATATAAATATACTGGTACACTCAGTAGAAGGATATTAGAAGCCTGTAAAACTGGTTTTACGGCACACATGAACATGTTGGCGAAGGCTTTAATGAACACTTTACGTAATATCCACGAGGTTGCATGAAGCTGCCTTGTCAATGAGCAGCTCACTGAAAACGCTTGTGAACACAAAAAGATGACTGTCCAAATGAAGGGCATGCAAAAAAAACCCTGTACCTTTCCTGCAGAACATGGGACACCGATTCAGAGCAATCAGATGTGTGTGGAGGTTGCAGAAGTCATATAACATTCTAAGTTAAATACATGTTGTCATGACTTTTATATCACCTCGATTGTATACCATTACATAAAAGTGAAAACTTGAGATCTTCATATCATACACATTTGTTGACAAACGAATGATGTGCATGCATTTTGTAACTCTAAAAACCTATGAAAGATTCTTATGAAAAACAGTAAATATATATATAGATATATATGAATGCAGCTGTCCCAGCAGAGTTATACTCGACTAAGCTACACTAAGGCAAAAAGTTTACACTCATTAGGGAAACGTGGTGATTTTGTGGCAACATCATGCAGTTCATTTACATTTTTATTTATTTAGAACAACCACAGTGAGTGAGCACATGGCAACAGTGGGAAGGAATAACATTATTTTAAATAAGAAGACCATAGAAGACCACCTACAACAAACATGACAAAATACAAACTACAGGAAAGACGAGACAGACGTTAATGACATGTAGCAGTGCATATAAACACATGGGGAATGAGAAGACGAAAGCCAGTAAAAAAAATCTTAAGACCAATGGCCCGATTGGTTTCACACGCCAGACCATGTGTGCAATTTCTAAATGTGGTAATCGGGCTTATGGGCCTGATCATTGATGGTTTTCAATTAATTCGTAGGGCATGAGAATTTATGAAAGAACCAAGCTGATAAAATGTCTTTAGGTAGTCTTTGTGTTTGTTTTGCTGTTCAAAATCTGGTATCCCTGACAGATTGCATCCACGAATTTATAGACCAATGCAGCAGCACGTGGCACACCGCAGACCTGCAAAATTCTTGTATTTCATAATCTGTGTAATTTGAGCACTCATATAAGCCTGGTGTGTAATTACCATATTAACACTATAAACTGTCCTCCTTCTTTCCTCTTCAGGGTACTTAGGAAGTTCAGGTACCTGCTAAACCCGAGGCAGGTGTACAGTCTGGATCAAGGAGGGCCGATGGTAGGGTAAGTCTGCTGTGTTCATCTCTCTTTCCTTTGCAGTGGTAGTGGCTAGGTGAAGTTGCAGTAAATTGTGAACCCTTAATGACTTAAAAAATGAGCTGACTCAAGTTCTAAGATAAAGACTACCCAATTAAATAAAACAAAGACACTACGTGGGATGTTAATTTATTGAGGAGAAGTATGCTGTATTACATGTGTGTGAGGGAAAAACCATGTGAACCTTTGGGTGACCCCTTTTCTATTGAGATTCTTTTCATAGATAGACATTTTCCTCTGGTACAATTTGGAATTAATTGTTCTGCACATGATGACAAGCTGTCCTGGCACAGGTGGCAGCAAACACAAACCATGATGCTACCACCACCGTGTTTCACAGATGGAATAAGGTGCTGATACTGGATTACAGTTTTTTTTTCTTGTCCCAAACAGAATATCATTCATTTTAACCAGAAAGTTTTTTGTTTTTGTTTTATTCATGAATTTCGTAGTTTCCTGGGGCTATACTATTTGGAATTAACATGTTCCCCTTGTGCTTTGTGTGGATTTTGTGCATGACAAGCAAGTCAGCTTAATTGGGGATTCTAAGCTATGTGAGAATGTGAGGCTGTCTGTCTCACAGTGTTAGCCCTGTGATGGGCTCTCAACATTATTCCCCATGTCAGAAAGGATATGCTTTAGTGCCTAAAACCAGCACCAGCCCATTAGAGCATACCAACAAAAGAGAAACAATTAAACTCCTATTTTTTCAGCCGATATGATAGTTTGAACTAAAGCTAGTAGTATCCTCTGTTTTTGGGCTGAGTCAGGAGTTTATATTTCAGGATAAAAAGAGCATCATGAATATGAAATAGAAACATAAATTGTTCAGTCAGAGCGCTGTGCTGGGAGACCACCTCCTCCTGTCATGTTAGACTAACCTGCTGGAGGTCAGTGAAGGGGAATGGGGACACTGCGTTACTGCCGCGCTGTGCATTTGACCTCTTGACACTCACATGCGTTCCTGCATACGTCAGAGCTGAGCACAACATGTACTTTGAAATGAATTCTGTTGGGCCCCCTTGTTCATTGGAAGAAGAAAAAAAATGCCCTTATACAGCAGCACAAGGGCCATGAATGCTTTACCTTGAAGGTGAAGTGACTTCACCATCCTTTCACATCCATTTGTATGAGGCTCTCTGCTCCCTTTTCTGTTACTGTCTCTGCCTCTCTCTCAGTCACGACAAGCAAAGTTGCTGCCCTCGAGAGCCCATTGTAAGAAAAGAGACCCGATGACGCACACGGGTCTTTGGGGAGAATGCTGTAGATGGTACACGCTGCATCAAACACAGACACTGTGATACACTGATGTGATGCTGGACTCTAGAAAAGATATCAAAACGCTGATCTTGTTTTGTAGTATCTGTACTGTCAGTATACACTGTAGCTTACAGTTTAGTACTGCAACGTTCTGAACTAATCAGAGATTTTATTGAATAAAAGTATCTTCAAATGGTTGATTTAAAGGCATTACATCAGTTTTGTTTGCCACTGCATTTTCCAAATAAGATATGGACAAGACATATAATTGCTACACATGACACAAACAAAAAAAGAAAGCCCCAGTGTCTGTCTGCACAGCCATGGCAATGCTGGGGGGGGGGGGGGTTCATGTTTTTTTGAAGGAAAAAAAGGAAGTGACCATATTTGGAAATAACTGGGCTGCTAGGTTATTAGCCAATGCTAGCAAAGCTAGTTGGTAAGGTGCATCCACAAACTCTGAAGGTACAGCACACAGAGTAGCGGTTTTCGATACGGCATCACGTGCATCAGCAAAAAAAAAAAAAAAAAAAAAATTGCTCGTACTCATGCTGCCCCGACACCAGCCAGCACATACTGGGAACAGCATAGGCACCGATCGGCTTTCTATCGCCCATTTGCTGGGCGTAAGGGCGCCCTTCGTTTGTGAGGTGCGCCTGCTGCTTGTTGCACAGGGAGGAGAGGGCGGGGCGGGGGGATTCTCTGATTGGCTGGAGCTCGCAAAATAAAATAAAATAAAAACAAAACAACAAACACAAAAACACCAGACGTTATGATACAGACTTATAATTTGCACCGGTGTTTTTTCGAAATTCTATACGCGAAAAGTGAGCGCGAGAGCCCTCGGTGCGCCTGCTTGCTGCCAAAGTCAAAGTAAACTTTATTGTCATCTCCGCTACATACAGTCCAGTATATAGAGAGACGAGACGACGAGGCTCCAGTTACAGCAGTGCAAGAAAACAAACAATAAATATAAGAACAGTAAGAAAATAAACATACACTTTAGGACTCGGGGTAAAGGGATCAATAACAATTTGAAATTTGAAATTTACAGTTTGATGATTTAAAGTCTCACACACAAGCCGTCGAAAGGGGAGGGGGGCCGGCTGCTTCCAAATAGAGCACATTTCATTCACAGTGTTGTAAATCCAAGCCCATTATGTGTTCATGATTTGAATCCTGGGTTGTGCAAAATCCCAGAAATGCACCTTTGACAAAGTGAATCTGTGAACTGAGGTGTAGGTGTGTTAGATCATGTTGTGGTGATCCTCGAGTTGGGGGACTTATGTTCATACTGAAGTGCAAAATTAAAACCGATGGAAGATGGTCAAGAAAAGTTCGAAGCCATCAGGTGCTCAGTTTAGAAAAATTATAAAAGAAGAGGAGGAGAAACGAGCAAAAGATACAGGTAAGCAGATGTCATTGGATAATGGCAGGTCATCCTGAAACAATCAGAATCAGAATACTTTATTTATCCCTAAGGAAATTATGTGGGTTACAGTTGCTCTAAGAAGAAATGTTAAAAATAGTAACAGTAACAGACTAAACTGCAAACAATACATTATGCTACAGATTTTAATATTAATATGTGTCCTGTTCTCATTGTATGACGTACTATGATGGCCATTTGCATACTATGCATACTCTCTCTCTCTTCATATGTGTGTGTGTGTGTGTGTGTGTGTGTGTGTGTGTGTGTGTGTGTGTGTGTGTGTGTGTGTGTGTGTGTGTGTTTCCCTTGTAAAATTCAGTATGGCTCCAACAACAGTTTTATGTTAATGTACAATCCTTAATATGTTTTATGTGTGTGTGTGTGGCCTCTGTAAAATTTGGTGTTTTAACTTTGGAGCCAGCCTCAAGTGGCCATTAGAGGAACTGCAGGTTTTGCGGGTGGCTTAATTTTTCAGCCCCTGAGGGTTTTTTTTCTTCAGGATAATCCTTTATTAACTTGGTCTGTTGTCTGGGTCACACAAGAGGACATCATATTTAGAAGACTGTACCATAAAATTGCTCCCAAAAGCACCAACTAAACATGGTTAAGAGCACCAGTTCAGCGTCTCAAATTGGTGGTGAAGAGACAAATATCTGCTGCTTCTGCTGCTGCCCGTGTCAGCAGAATTAATAATATTTAAACAGGCGCCTTGTCAAATGTTCCAACATAGCTATGGAGAGTGAAATTAGCTATATGTATAAATTATCTGTATTTCTTTTTACCAGACTGTAAACATGCCTTTATGTTGTTAAATTTAGCCTTTTAACAGCAGTGTATTTTATACTGTATATAAAAGATGGATTTGGCATCACATTATCCATTGTTTTAGACTCATTTTGAAGCCTAAGCATCAGTGTTTTGGCCACCAGCATGTTGGTTATAGGGAGCCTGAAGTGACCATATTCAGACTAAAGGGTTGATTACTAACTAATCAGTGGTCGCATGCTTAGCAAGCTGCATTCATAAACTGTATAAGTATTAAGCACAGACACACATGGCAATAGACATTTTGCCCTTTCAGGGCCCCTGTATTGAGTTTCTATCTGCAAACTGACTTGGGCTTGCTCAAAGAAAACCTGCTGGGCCCAGTCTAAACTGGAAATGGTCTGGGCCCTGTACGGTTCCTTCCACTGATATTATGATATATTATAATATTTGTGGCTAAGAACATTGCCTTGTAAGTTCCACTTACAGTAATTATGTAACTTTTAATAACAAACTCCTCTGCCTGCTCAACTCAGCCTCAGTCCTTTTTCCTCAGTGCAGGGATCTGTCTTAAATGAGGTCATATGACTGTCCTGTGCAGCGGGAGATCTGTGCCGATGCTGCTAAAAGGGTGAAAGAGGCCCTACATTGAAAATAAACACACAGGGTCTGTTGTCACATAGAGGGTTAACTCACTGCCAGCTGAACTCCACAACTGTTACCATGGGCTCCTTAGCAACACTCACAGCAGGCATTGAAATGAGGGGGTAGATTTCTCTGAGTGATGTGTTTAGGGAACGCAATTAGCTTGCTGTACTTACATTTCATGTCATTGCACATAATATGTCAACCTCCATGTATTATTTGTTGATGCACCAGCTTCCTTTAAGACATCATGCATAAATCAAACGGAAGATTTTAAATAGGTTTTGGTTAGATGTGAATGCATATTGGTGTTGTTTCTCTATATAGCCCTTAGGGGGTGCTGTTTGCCTTGTGGCTTCTGTGCCTTGTTATAAGGTCTAGAAATAAACATACCACCTACTTTGATTCTGGGGAGGCAGTAACATAAGGGTAAGGCAGGCAGGTTGGTTGTTTCAGGTACCAGAGAGGCATGAAATCTAATCCAGAAGGAACAGCTGGATTATAGATCCATTAGTAGGAAGAGTTGCCAGGTGCCAAAACACAACAGGGCACAACAGCTTATATATTCCGAGGTTCTCTCTATGTTATTGGCTGTTGGTACCCCTGTTGTGTTGGCAGGCTCCTTCCATTCTTGAGAATGCAGGAGCTTTTTCATTTTCCACATAGACCAAAAGTCAAAACCAATTTCCCTAGCCTCTCATTGGGATTCAGCCCCAAACCTGTTTGTTTCTACTGAAATAATGAAATAAAAAAATAAGCTCTATGGGAAAAATGCACAGAGCCACTGTGACATCACAGTTAATGGAGTCCTGTTGTGAAGGCTTGAGATTAGTTGATTATAAGTTGCGAAGTAAATATATTGACTACAAGACCTGAAACTATGTCACTTGGATGCCAGCCGGAATAGGCTTCAGTCCCCCTCAAAAATATGAATTGGACAAGTGGTGTAGATGGATGGTTGGAAATAGATGAAGGGAAAACAGGGCCATTTGTCTATATATTACTATACAACCAGGCTTCTTTTTAGTAAATTGTTGTTTGTAGGTGTTTTTAAAAACAGCAGAGTGTAGTTATATTGTGGATTTGATATACTGACCCAGCTGTCATAGCTAATCCTTTTATCTTACTTCCCTTTATACAACCATATAAAAGTAGTGGTAAAACAGCTAACTGATCATCTGCAGAGGAATGGCTTATTTCAGTCAGGTTTCAGAGCTCATCACAGCACAGAAACAGCATTAATGAAGGTTACAAATGATCTTCTTATGGCCTTTGACAAAGGACTCATCTCTGTGCTTGTCCTGCTAGACCTTAGTGCAGCGTTCGATACTGTCGACCATAATATCCTAGTAGAGCGATTAGAACATGCTGTAGGTATTACAGGTACTGCGCTGCAGTGGTTTGTATCATATCTATCTAATAGACTCCAATTTGTTCATGTAAATGGAGAGTCCTCTTCACACACTGAGGTTAATTATGGAGTTCCACAGGGTTCAGTGCTAGGACCAATTCTGTTTACATTATACATGCTTCCCTTTGGCAGCATCATTAGAAGACATAGCATACATTTTCACTGCTATGCAGATGACACCCAGCTCTATCTGTCCATGAAGCCAGATAACACACAACAATTAGTTAAACTGCAGGAATGTCTTAAAGACATAAAGACCTGGATGGCCGCTAACTTTCTGCTTCTAAATTCAGATCAAACTAAGGTTATTGGATGGCATTACCTTGGCCTCCAGTAACACTGTGAGGAACCTTGGAGTCATTTTTGACCAGGATATGTCCTTCAACGCACATATTAAACAAATATGTAAAACTGCTTTCTTCCATTTGCACAATATCTCTAAAATTAGAAACATCCTGTCTCAGAGCGAGGCTGAAAAAAAGAGTTCATGCATTCATTACTTCTAGGCTGGGCTACTGTAATTCATTGTTATTAGGATGTCCTAAAATTTCCTGAAAAGCCTTCAGCTAATCCAAAATGCTGCTGCAAGAGTACTGACAGGGACTAGAAAGAGAGAGCAGATTTCTCCTGTATTGGCTTCTCTTTATTGTTCTTCTGTTAAATCCAGAATTGAATTTAAAGTTCTTCTCATTAAATACAAGGTCTTAAATAATCAGTCCCCATCTTATCTTAATGACCTTATAGTATCATATCACCCCGTTAGAGCACTTCACTCTCACACTGCAGGCTTACTTGTTGTTCCTAGAGTATTTAAAAGTAGAATGGGAGGCAGAGCTTTTTAGCTTCCATGCCCCTCTTCTGTGGAACCAGCTCCCAGTTTGGATTCAGCAGACAGACACGATCTCTACTTTTAAGATTAGGCTTAAAACCAGTAGCAGAAAATGGGTTTCTTCCCGTTAAAAGGGAGTTTTTCCCTCCGACTGTCACCAAAGCACTTGCTTACAAGGGGTGATAAGATTGTTAGGGCTTTCTCAGTTTTCTTTGTCTGTATGGTTTTTACCTTACAATATAAAGCACCTTGAGACAACCGTTGTTGTGATTTGGCACAAAATAAATGAACAGAACTTTTCACGGGATTCTTTGGCAATAAAATAAAGAACGTGACAATACTGTGGGGTAAGCATTTCATTGTCAATACTGCCTGTAAATAGTCAGGTGTTTCTTCTGTAACACTGCACAGCTGGAGAGTTTTCTATACTATTTGCAAAACATGTATCGTTGTATCTTTGACAAACTGGTCGGGGCATCTGGAGTTCACATATTAATGCATCTTATTATGAAGAATTTTGATCCTGATAAGGACCTGAATAAGGACAAAAGTGATATCACTCATATGTTATGGCTTCCCTAATATTTTGATCTCAGGTTAACTTGACATTTTGGACGGACAGCCCTTCCACCATAATCAGTGAAACACCAAAATAGTTCATATGTTTTGGAAAAATAGCGTTCACTCCTCCAGCAGAGTTTGGGAGACTTGAAAAATCATGTGGTGGCCCAAGACCTTACTGAGACACTATATGTCGATTTTTCTTTTAAGTTATCACCTGCTTGTATTATGTTCAAGTGAAAATGTAGAACTGGTTTAAAGGGTCTATGGGAGATCACTGTGCAGGACCAGGTGGTCACCGGGCAGCTGTCTCATGATAGAGAGAGATGAAAGCTTTTGTCGACACCTTTGTTCCAACACACATTAAAGGTCCCTTTGAAGGGCATGCACTCTGCGACCACTGCGTGACTGTGGTTTCCAGGGAAAGGAGTGAAGTAAGCACAGGTGGAGAGGGCGCACACTGATTACTCTTTCTCTCTCTACCTTCCTCTGTGTCCTCTCTGCCCAGGAGCGCCCCTGTTCATTAAACCATCACAAGCTTAGAAATCCCTGTCAGCTGCTGCAAAATGCAACTAATAAATTTGGCGTCACAGAATTCTTAGTACACACTGACATTAGGATTCAGGGACTCTGTGTATAAAAGTGTTCTACAAACAAAACACCTGTTTTCTGTATATGTGAAGATGTTTTCACACATGTGCTGAACCCTTAAATGTTTCTGTAACGTCCCTGACAGAGGTACAGGTCAGAACACAAAGTCACTGGGATGTCTGATTGCTTTAAGATGTGAACAGTGCAGTCAGTGGTCCATGCCCGCTGGCTTGTGGTTGTCTTGTGTGCTGCCCCGTGAACTCTCTACCCAGGCAGCTCTCCCGTCTTAAACACATACCATTTCTAGTGCTGCAGACACTTCTGAAATTGATTATTTTCTGCTGTATGTGAGAATGGATAGCAGCACTAAAATGTCAGAAGATCATGTGTGATGATTCCTGGATCTATTGTCTTTCTAGGCTCAACTTTTTCCATGATGTCCCTGATTTCCGGGTTCTTGCTTGTGGAGGTGATGGCACAGTGGGCTGGATCCTCGACTGTATAGGTAATTAGATTCTAACTTATGAAAAAGTTAGAATCTAACTAATACTTTGCTTTGATAGGAGTTTATCTGCATTCTTAACCAGATTTTATTGTTTTAAAGGCAGCTGTAGGTCAGAACACATGTCGAAGCATCTTTGACCAATATACTGAACCCTGAGTGTATGTGAATGTTAGAATGTGCTTTAGCATAGATAAAAGCACCGTGTGAATGTGATTTGGTGGATGAAACATATTGTAGAGCACCAGTCCACATATATTTTCTGTTATTAATAAAAGTAAAGATGAAATGTGGCTGAAAGAGCAGAAAAATAAAGGTGAACATTAAATATTTTAGCTGAAAAATGAATTGTAAACATCTGTTTAAAGACCAGCTCTGAAGTTCCACAGTTCCTGCAATCATGCATAGTTTTTTCCACTGTGAGGAATTATTACTCTCTACTTTATTCTAGCTGAGTACAAATGTAGGTTTAGCAGTAATTTATCAGTAATAAATTCAGTCAGAATTCTAGTTCATATATTGTCATAAAAATCTGTTTCAAGAACATTTTCACATCCATAGCACGAGATCGATCTGCTTGTCTGTGCCCTTGCAGATAAGGCCAACTTTGCCAGGCACCCTCCGGTGGCCATTCTTCCTTTGGGCACAGGGAATGACCTGGCTCGCTGCTTACGCTGGGGAGGAGGTGAGGAGCTCATTCCAGCATCTTTCTGTATTTTCTTTACATAGCTGCATAGGCATCTATAAAGCCTGCAAGAACTGATGCCATAGCTGATCTTTTTGGAAACTTTGTGGCAAAGAGAAACAAGCTGAAAACACTGATAAGATTTTGTGAGCCTGTTAGTTAATGGAGTTAATGTAGCACCATACTTATTCATAATCATTTGTGTTTGTGGTCACCTGATGAGTTTAAGTCCTCTTTAATTCAGTTTTTTTGGTGTTCACCAACTCTTCAGAGGAATATCTGTGTTTCTGCTTACTAAAGCTGCCTTCCACAGTCAAAAAAGACTTCCGATATCACTGGGAAAAAGCATCAATATTGGAGCTGTACAGCTAAGCAGTAAGGAGAAATTGGCTATAAAGAGGGAGCCACAGAGGACAGCTTTCACTTTTTTTCTGCCTTTGTGAGTCTCTGTTCTGTCCCGATTAGTTTCACATTACCAAGTCCGCTGTCACTTTCTATAGCTACGCTTCAGCCTGATTGCCTGTTTGCTTTTCAGTGTTCTTTCCTAAAACTCTGCGTGTTTATACCAATCACTGTTGTCTCCCTCTGGTTGCTGAATTACTTTCTCCTGGACATTCCCGCCTGCTCTCTTTTGTTCTTCTCATATCAGCTTCATTTTTCACCTCTGTCTGCCTTACATGCCTCCTGTCTTCTGTATTTAGATACTCATTTTTGAATTGAACATAATAGAGCACGTTTAAACAGTTAATTTAAAGAATGACTCACTTCTCAAATACAAAAGGTAGCCATGTGTCTCTGCACATTTCTGGGAAATGAAAGATGGGAAGAGAAACAGGGGACTTTTATGTGTCAAATTAAAAACTTAATATGCAAATCACTTGCACACGCTGTAAGTCCTTTGCCAACCATTGATTTCTCGTAGTACTTGGGACCAGTAATTACACTGGCTGGTTATAACTGCTCGATTGTTGCTGCGAGGACCAGCAGAGCACTTGAAAGATATTTTGTCAATAAGCTGCCAGGTCTGGGTGGCTTTGGGCTGTTGAACTGATCATCAGAGATAAACTCTGAAATATTAGCTGCAGCCAATTAGCTTGATGATCATTTACCTGAGACGGAAAATGAATCTAGTCTGATTTGTATGTGAAGGTGAGCAGCCAGTTTTGATTCATGGCTCTGCAGTCTGTTTTAGTCAGATGTTCATCAACTAACAAAAAAAATCTATCGAACAGCTTTCAGATGTATCACCACTCAATCTAATTCATGATCTCTAGAGAATGAATCCCAAAGATTTAGGCCTTGTTGAATTTTAGTTTAATTACTGGGTTTTTGTGGAATATCTTGACAATAATTTGAAGGATTGTCATAAAAGTTGGTAGAGATATTTGCCGAGCAAAGCTTTTCTCTTAACCCATGAGACATGACTGACTTGATCATTTACCATTTGGCAAGTACTGGAATAGAAACACATTATGCATTAATTCTTACACTGGTTGTATTTGTGAAAGTTAGTGCTAATAATAATGATAATGTGAAAGGAACTTACGTGAATTGCAGTGAAGATGAAACACAGGGCGAAAATGGAGGACATTGGTGAAAGATAAAGCTAATTTTACTTTAAAAATAACACATAATGCAGTGAACACATGAACACTTAATTTCCTCTATTGGTGTCAGTGGATTTTTGTAATCATTTACACAAATATCAGGATGTATTGTACGTGATTGTCTTTCATTATGTCAGGTAACTCAGCACTGACATACCATTAGTGTCTCTGGATGGTTTCATGAGTTACTCTTTGTAACGCTTTCGTTCAACCTTCAGGATAGACTGTAATAACTTCCCTTATGCCATTATCAGGGGAAAAAAATCCTTTTATCCAATACAGCCTGATTTTAATAAATACCAGCAAAACTATTGCATCAATCTTGGTTGCACTTTGTGCTTAAGGTTAATTTCCAAGTATTCATATATGCTAACAGTCAAGTACAGGCTTGCAGTCTTCTAAGGTTGTGCACAGATGGCATAATGACAAAAACATGTATCAATTTGTGCAGACGATGTGTGTATTTGTGTGTGTACCTGTGCAAACACCACAAAATGAATAAATAAATACAGCTAAAAAGTAGCTAATTGTTCATGTAAAAAGACAACTGTTCCCCGTGAATTTTCTTTTATTTCTCAAGAGTACAAATGTGAGAACATATGCATATGCAAAATACTCTCATATTTCACACACATGATTCTCCCAGTGTGATGGCACTCATTAAAGCCTCATGCCCTTGTGACACCTTTGGAACAAACATCTGCTTCTTATTACTATGCCTGGCTGTTAAAGCAGGCTGTCAGCTATGGAGCAAATCCAGAGGGCTTCCCGGAGGGCTGTCAGGTCTGGGCTTCATTCTGGGTTTGAAGCAAGGAGGGTAGTTTCTTTGGAAAGGCAGCTTAATCAGTTTCATTGTGTTCCATATTTGAGCTCGTATAGTGTAATTTGCCTGTTACATGTGGAGATTATGATTAGAAATGATGAAATATAGAGAACGACTTTTCTCTGCCAGATTTTGCTCACGCTATGCTTGACTGATTGATTGATTTTTTTTCATGTGATTCCTGATTGATTCCAAGTTTCTAGCTTTATACTGTTTAGCGGGATAAAAGTGGCTGCAGCTCAGGAGGTAGAGCTGGTTATCTGCTAATCAGAAGGTTGATGATTTGAACCCTGGTTGCTCCAGTCTGCACTATAAATATCCCCAAGTTGCTCTCTGATGCATCCATTGGAGTATAAATGCATCTGAATGTAAGATAGAAAGCACTTATTTAAGAAAAGCATAGAAAAAAGTGCTGGAGTAAAATGGTAAATATGGCATGTTGTATAAAGTGCTTTGAATGCTCCAGTAGAGTAGAAAAGCTCGATATAAGAACCAGGCCTCTTCCTGTTAAAAAGCGTTTTTTCCTCCCCGCTGCTAAGTGCTTGCTCATAGGTGGTTGTGTCATTATTGGGGTTTCTTTCTAATATTGTAGGTCTCTACTTTAACATATAATAAAGCACCTCCAGCCAACTGTTGTTGTGATTTGATATAAATAACACTGAATTGAAGTAAATTGAATTCTCTGGTTGTTCTCGGCAGGTTATGAGGGTGGTAGCTTGGTGAAGGTCCTTCGGGACATTGAGCATAGCACTGAGGTGGTGTTGGACCGCTGGAATATAGACATCATCCCTGACGACAAGGAGGAGAAGGGAGATCCTGTTCCCTACAGCATCGTCAACAACTACTTCTCTATTGGAGTGGTAAGTAAACTGAGAGAAAGATAACATTGCATGTTTTAAAGAGCCACATTATACTTTCTTCCTGTTTCTGTCATATGTCATTCTACTATGTCAGACAGTTGCCAACGTTTTAAAAAATAAGATGAACTTAATCTGTGTGAGCCAAAAGCTCAGATTTCAGAGTTACATTTTGTTTTCTTTCTTTCATTTGCCTGAGGTACAGCTGATGCATGCTGGGTTTTGGAGTGACCAGAAAAAACCACATTTGCATATTTGGACAAAATAGTGAAGAGCTAATCATCTAACAGTAGATAGTTTGGTAAAGCAACAGAACTGAAAGACAGACTCCTGTAAACATGTTTTTCAATGTTGTGAAGTTGAGCATTTCTACATGGAAATCTTTTTGCTTTTGGAACTGCAGTTTTAGAAAATCCAGTTTGGATTCATTTTTTAGCCAGTTGTGTCTTGTTTCTAAAATGACATGAGCAAAAACAGGCTTATTTTATACAGAAATAAAGGAATAAAGAAACAGTTTAAGATAAATACATTTCAGATTTAAAAAAATGTTACTTTATTGTATGCACAAAATACAGCTTTATTGCTGAGGACGGAAAAAGCAAAACCAAAACTGGGAAAATGACACGAACTATACTGGAAGCACTAAATACATGGAGAAATGCACACAACTATGAGGGAGACGCTGACATAAATACGCAGAAGGATAACGAGGGAAGTGAGGAAACACGGGGAATACAGCTGACACAAATTAACATGACGCCACAGGGGAAGCAAAACAAGATACGTGGAACACGGAAACACAAGACCTTCACAATAAAACAGGAAACTGGGGAACATGACACAGGAGTGGAGGAGAGGCAGACCAGAGGGAGCGAGGGAATGCGAAGGAGCACAAGGGAGAGAGAGAGAAACATGGATAAACATGGAATAAACCACAAGGAGGGGAAACAAGGCACAAGAACTCATACAAACACATAAACACAAACGCACAGAGGGCAAAGACACAAGGGGAAATTACTAAATGATCAAGGAACTAAACGGGGCCCATAAGAAACTCAAAACAGGATAACCTGGCACTATGGAAATAAACTTAAGACTAGCAAGGAGAACTTATACATAGATCATAATACAGGAAAACTCACAACGCTGGGTCAAATGACCATGACAGTTCATATTCCGTGATCTATTTCCATATAAGACAATATTTCATTTGTTTGGAATTTTGAATTCCAGTTCTTTGTATTGTGAAATAAAGTCCTTCAATTTTTCGAGTAGTTATTACAGTAAAAACATGATGAAAGAGATTATTTGATCTATGAGGACATGAGCAATTAGGAGATTCATCAGTGAATTTCTGCATCCTCTGGGCAAGGAACACGTTGCCAGGTACCAGTTGCTTAGCAACTTTTTTATCTTGTCCTCATGGAGATAATATGCGGGCCTCTGGGACATTTATACAGAGGTGACAAACAAGACCTTCATTAAGTAATCACAGGGCAGCACCACTCATTTAGCCTCAGTGTATTAAAATAATTGATGTGTCACCACCACAACTCTGTATATCTCCATAGCCGTCGTGATGTTATAAAGAAAACCTAAAGCAACCATTTTCACTCATTCTAATCTTACTAGTTACTATTAAAAAATAATAATATGAGGCTAGGGTGTAATCATTAACTCCATTCCTATCAGCTAATAGTCATGAGATTAGCAGTGCAGTGTATACGACTATAAATAAACCCAAGTGAGATAAGTGTACAGAGGGCATATGTAGACATTTGAGGAGGAGCACTGACAGGGAGCAGATACACCACAGTGATGTTATACAACTGAAATCCTACTGCTAGCTACATATTTATCAATATGGATGTGTGAGTGTAATACTGCACAGTGAAAGTGGCACACACATCTATACTTCTGTGGTTAGAGTTTGTAAAACTGCACTTTGACAAATCTACAAGTAACAACTCGTTTTATTCAAAAATGGGAGAAGAGGCAGTGACAGGATAGAGCCGTTTCCTTTGTGGCCTGAGTGACACCACGAGTGTCTCACACAGGGAGAGACAATAGTATTTGACAGGCCTGTCTTGGTGTGGTGACTGACGCTTTTTGGCAAATTTTGTCTCTCACATTTTCACATTCAGTAATTTGTGCATCTCTGTTTCACAGAGTTTTTACGTTCATTCATGAAGAATATTTCAACCTGCATGTTACATTGAAGCGCTGCATCAAGCTGCAGCTTATATTTCTTTTGACCTGATCTCCCATTGTTTAAGCCATCGTGGACAGTAGTTACTGCTGGCTGTGGCAGGTGCAATGCCGACACTTCTGACTGTCTCGTCATAGGTCAGAGCGTTCTCATTCCAGAGGTGGAAAAAAATGCTGATTTTTCAAAACTGCTTGTGTGTCTCAGTTACTTCCAAGGTGTCCTTTAGTGGCAATGTGTGTGAGAGAGCACAGCAACATTGTTACAGTACAGTTTTTCAGTCAGTCTCTTCACCTTTGCACTCAATAACAGTATAGACTGTATATAAAATATCCGGTATCCAATTAATCAAACGTTACAGTTTCAAAAGTCACCAAAACCAAAAGATAAGCTTCTTGGATGAACTATGTTTCACAACAATGGGCCATATATCTTGTCCGATCATTTAATTACGATGCTGTAAAAAATACTAGATCTGCAAACGCAGGCAAGTCAAAGCAGTGGGTTCAGTTCGATAACTCGAACTGAGGTCTAGCAGACAGCTGCCTGTGTCAGCACATCTAGTAGTCAGAGTGGCTATGCGCCTAACTTTAAGTCTCATCAGTATCCAAATGGATGAGTTATAAAATTTATAGCTGTTATGAAAGGGAGTTCATCAAGAAATAATGGACTATAAAGATTATTTTTTATTAAGTTGGACATTTTAACATGAGAGTCTATGGGGTTGACCTGCTTTTAGGGACACCCTCAAGTGTCAACTTGAGGAACTGCAGTTTGTGACTTTTAATTATTGACTTACTTTTTGCCTCTGACACTTGTTTTTTGTTTTGTTTTTATTTTAATTTCTAATCTCTTAAAAAAACATAAATAAATTCCACATTGAGCTATACATTTGTGACCAATGTCTAAAGCTGTAAATGGGACTGATTACATTAGGGCTGGGAGCGAAATGGTGAGTGAAAAATAACAACTCTTAACCTCTCATGGGATTTGTTGACAGTAATAAAGCTACAGAATAACTCCATGGTTATGCTCTAAAGGAAGGGTTATCTGTGCGAGTCTCTGACAACGCACCAGCATAGCACAGCCATTAAAATAAAGCAACAGATCGCTGTGCCTCCAGGAGCCATAGTGACAGATGGCTGAGTATCTGTGTGCACACGACACCTGAGCAAACCAAATCTGACTCACACCAATGATGCAGCCATTAGTAAGACCTTAAATCTGCTTTAACAACCATACAAGGTTTGCATTTCCTGCCATCTTATTGCAGACCTTTCTACTCAGGGTTGGGTTGCCATGGAGATGGGAGGCTGGCAAGGCCGAATCTGAAAGCTTTCACAGTCATCTGTCCTTTATCTCGCTGACTTAATTGTGGATGACATAGTGTGGAGCATGTGGCTGGCTCGGTCAAGGCACTTGGAGCTGTTGAGCAGAAGGTATAAGATGATTTTGTGATTTTAAATGACATAACACTTTATTTTGTACTGGTAGGAAATTTTTCAAGTTGCATAGTTCCACAGGAAATAGTTTTATAATTGAGAAAAAAACCACAAAGCTGTGTGTATCATAAGGATTGAATCAATTCAAACACTGCAGCTTTGACAGCAGCACCTTGCTGTTGCCGCATTGAGCAGTGAGCTCATTGTGGGGGCTGACAGTATTACATTAGGCAGAGAGGATCACAGTAAGAACATCAGTAAGAACAATAGCAGCTCCGTATATCTCTGCACTGTTGCATTTTACAGCTCCATCACTTACAGCACCTCTGTTTCTGTGTACATTTTAAAATCTGGACTTAATCAGTGAACGGAATTAATTGGCAGTTATTGAAATAATATATAATGCAACTGGTCATACATTTGTCCACTTGGCTGAAATTGAACTAAACTTGAAAGCATATTTACAACTTTGCCAAAACAATGCTAAAACTTGGTCAAAGTGAGACAGGAAAAATCTTCTTCCATCTCTCCTGAAAGGACATGCAGAGAAAGAAGTTGTTGTATAATTGATTGAAAAAATACACTTCCTTTTCCAACCTTCTCAGATTTGCACCCACACCATTCACGCCGTGTGGTGTCCTTGCGTACCACTGGACCATCACAGCATGACAGTGTCGTTCTTTTTTTTTTTTTTTTTTTTTTTTTTTTTTTTTTCTAAATGACATCAGAAACAGCAGTATGCGACATTACGTGATGGCAGAGCTTCAGTTCATCCTTTGTCATTTTTATTATTTTTTTTTTTTTTAATAAATAGGACAGGGGGAATGAATGAGAGAAAGAGGGGGAGAGAAAGAAAGAAAACCAAAGGGGAGAAGAGACGGTGAGAAGGGGGGGGGAAGAGAGAGAAAAAAAAAAAAGAACTCCTGGGTCACCTGTATGGAGAAAAAAAAACAAACAAACAAAAAAAACAAACAGAGGAGACAGCAAACAACAAAGAGCAACATAATAATAGAGAAAACAAAGCACCATCACAATAGACTAGCTAGTCATAGATATCAATATTTACTAAATAATAAACGATATTGTGCAGCACGCAAGATAGACAGCGCACAGTGTGCTTTGAGGCAGCAGCCAAGAAAGCTTTAGTCCGCGTCTGTGAATACCCATGTGTGCATACCTGTGTGGATCAGCATGCTTGCATTCCAAAGGTTTCTTCATGTAATGATCTGCTAGGGAGTGTGGGGGGGCCACAGCCCCGTCCTCCAGGGTGTGAAGCGGGTATGGAGGAGATCAAAACTCCAGACATCCAGAGGCCCCCAGAACACAAGAGACCAAGGAAGACCAACAGAGGGGCAGCCGCGCCACTGTTCCAGTAAGAGCTGAGGAGAGTCCCAGATGAGGGCTCGCCCAGCAGCCGCGGAGCAGAAGTCAGGGGGAGTTGCAGTGACGCGCCCGTGAGCTCCGCCGGCCCCCAGCTGGCCTGAGTGACCGAGCCCCAGGCCGAGAGGCCGGGGGCACCCCACCTCCAAAGGGGCCCGAGCGAGCCCCAGGCCCCGACAAGGCCGCCAAGGAGTGAGCTGGTGTGTACCCGGACAGTGTCGTTCTGTGTAGAAGTTCTTGTGGTGACCCCTTAGCTGACTTTGTGGGACTGCACTCTGCCAGTAATTAAAAAGCAAAAAACAAAACAGGCACAATACAAAAAAGAACAAAGAAGGGAAATAAAAACAGAGAAAAGCAGTTGAGAAAGTATGTTTAAAATAAAACAGGAAGTAAACTGACTGGGACACCAAGAATGAACTCACACAAATAAAACAAAACAAAACAGGGAAATAAAGATGGAGGGAACACAAGACGCACAGAAAAGGGAAAGAAAAAAACAAAGGACGATAAATAAATAAGGTTTAATAACGGAAACTATAAATAATTACATTGTGATCACAGGTAAAAAAAAAGAAATATATATATATATATATGTATATATGTATATATATATATATATATATATATATATATATATATATATATATATATATATATATATATATATACACGGACAAAATGGTGGTGGCTAACCAACCGGACATAGTGGTGGTAGACAAACAGAAGAAGACGGCCGTAGTGATCGATGTAGCGGTTCCGAATGACAGCAATATCAGGAAGAAGGAACACGGGGAAGCTGGAGAAATACCAAGGGCTCAGAGAAGAGCTCGAGAGGATGTGGAGGGTGAAGGTAACGGTGGTCCCCGTGGTAATCGGAGCACTAGGTGCGGTGACTCCCAAGCTAGGCGAGTGGCTCCAGCAGATCCCGGGAATAACATCGGAGATCTCTGTCCAGAAGAGCGCAGTCCTGGGAACAGCTAAGATACTGCGCAGGACCCTCAAGCTCCCAGGCCTCTGGTAGAGGACCCGAGCTTGAAGGATAAACCGCCTGCAGGGGCGTGCTGGGTGTTTGTTTTTATATATATATATATATAAAAAAAAAACACCCAGCACGCCCCTTATGTTCCTTCTTCCTGATATTGCTGTCATTCGGAACCGCTACATCGATCACTACGGCCGTCTTCTTCTGTTTGTCTACCACCACTATGTCCGGTTGGTTAGCCACCACCATTTTGTCCGTCTGTATCTGGAAGTCCCACAGGATCTTAGCTCGGTCATTCTCCACCACCCTTGGGGGCATCTCCCATTTTGACCTCGGGACTTCCAGGTTATACTCGGCACAGATGTTCCTGTACACTATGCCGGCCACTTGGTTATGGCGTTCCATGTATGCCTTGCCTGCTAGCATCTTGCACCCTGCTGTTATGTGCTGGATTGTCTCTGGGGCATCTTTACACAGCCTATATATATATATATATATATATATATATATATATATATATATATATATATATATATATATATATATATATATGTATGAGTGGTTGTTGTGTGACTGTTTAATCGTAACAATTTCATAACCAAAAAAAATAGTCAGTTTAACAGATTTACATTAGAATTCTTCCATATGTAAACATTAATTGGTAGATGGTTAAAATTAGATTGAATTGAAGTTTTTCTAATAGCCTGAAAAGATGACATTTCACCTTTCAATTTTAAGCCAGGTTTACATCTTCATAACGATTCTCACTGGTCATAAAAAAAATCATGAATAAAAACAGAGGACTTAACCATCTCTGTACAGAGCCTGCATTGTACAACTTGCTAAAGTCCCTTCACTTGACCTGCAGCCTGGAAAGAATCTTGTGAAAAGAATTTGAGAGAAGGAAATCACACCATGTCAGCAGCCATTAAAGATGCCGCCTCATGTTTCAATGAGGAAGCTGATCCCTCTGCAGTGTGTGCCCCTGTGTGGAAGCTGCTTTAGATAGGTGAACGGGTGTAGATGTGTATTTATGTGTCTGCACTTGAATGCACATAGCTGAGTGGTGTGCAGTGCAAGCTGATTCCAATAACAGTGTTACTGGCCAGTTCCTATTGCGTACCACAGTCCCTGACTGTGGGGGCGTAGAATATCACGAGCCTCTTCAGATGGAAATATAAGTCGCTGGCTGCTTTTTAACCAGGACAGTGAGGAACTACATTGGGGCAAATAATATGTTGTTCACTATAGACACCACTGTTGCTGTCTTGAATCCTCATGCATATCATCTTGCCATCTTGATCCAGAAAAAGCTTTTTCACTACAGAATTGCTCAGTCATATCACCAAATCTTGTTGCCTTTAGATAACATTTTTCCAGTTATTGATATTCAAACTACATTTTCTGAGAATTTATAAAACTTTTTGACAGAAAGTTCATGCTTGAGCTTGGAAACAGCTGACTCTTGGACAACCTCCTTGAGCTGAATAGTGAGTATGTTAAATAAAACAAAATAGACCACTACTCAGATTTTCCATATTATCATCTTGTCTGTTAAACCCCATTCCTGCAAGACTGCTCAAAGACGTCCTACCAATGATTACTGCTTTGATCTTAAATATGATCAGTGCATCTCTGTTAATGGGCTTTGAAGTACCTTTCGCCTTTCAGGTGACAGTAATTAAACTATTGCTTGAAAAGCCATCACTGACCAACCACAACACTAATAAAGGTAACAAATTCTCTTCTTATGGCCTCTGATAGTCGCCTCATTTCTATAATTGTCCTGTTAGACATCAGTGCAGCGTTCAATACCATTGACCACAATATTTTACTACAGAGATTAGAACACGCCGTAGGCATTAAAGGTGCTGCACTGCAGTAGTATGAATCATATCAATCATATCAGAAGAGTTCTGCAGGGTTCTATGTGAGGACCTTTTCTCTTTGCATAACATGTGTTTCCCAGTATTATTAAAAGGCACAGTATACATTATATATGCAGATGATACTCACCTTTACCTAGCCATCTCTCCATGACACTACCCAAAATACTGCATGCTGGAATGTCTCAAAAACAGGATGACTAATATAAATTATTCTAATAAAAACAGCTAAAAAAACAACCCTCAAAATCACACACACACACATACACATGCACGCACACACACACACACACACACACACACACACACACAAACAAAACAGAAATAAACAAAAAGGACAGGACCATAACCAAATAGAGGGCTTAAACAATAACTTTAACTAGAATTTAAAACATAAACCTATGGTTTAAAACTTAAGAGGATGACAGCTGATACATAAACTGACCTAATTTTTAAAAACTTTAATGATGTAATATGAACATAGGATCATGGCCAAGCTTGAAACCTGTATCCCCTGTAGTCGGTTACCAAGATTACGTGAAGTACCCTCAGAAGGTCTGCTAGATGATGTTAATGCAGCACTACGGACGATACCTACAACCACGATTACCGACACTAACAAGCTGATCTACAATACGGCAGCAGTGATCAGTGAGATGCTTGGCTACAAGTTGAACAGCCACAAGGGGCAGTACCCTCCATGGAGAAGGAGGCTAGAGGGCAAGATCAAAGTAGCACGGAGGGAGGTTAGCCAACTAACGGAGTTGCAGAAAGGTGCGACAAAGAAGGTGCATAAGAAATACAGCAAGCTGTCCATACCTGAGGCCTTGGAAACTGCCAAGCAAAGACTCATAGCCTTGGCCAGCCGCTTGAGGAGGTACACCAGAGAGATAGAAGGCAGGAGAATAAACCAGCTGTTCTCCACGGAACCAGCAAAGGTGTACTCTCAGTGGCAAGGGAACAATAAGAGAACAGCACCACCAAGGCTGGAGACGGAGCAATACTGGAAGAGCATATGGGAGAAGGACGCAACCCATAACGGCAATGCTCAGTGGCTAGTGGATCTGGGGGCAGACCACAGCGACCTCCCTGAACAGGGTCCAGTAACCATCACAGTGGCAGATATCCAAGAAAGGGTCTCCAGTATGAAGAGTTGGACAGCACCAGGGCCCGACATGGTTCACGCCTACTGGCTGAAGAAGCTGACTGCACTCCACGAGCGTCTGGCAGCACAAATGAACCAGCTGCTAGTTAACGAGAGACACCCGGAATGGCTAACTGAAGGTCAGACGGTCCTGATCCCCAAGGACCCCAAGAAGGGACCGGTCCCCTCCAACTACCGACCAATAACCTGCCTCAGTACTACATGGAAGCTCCTGTCAGGCATCATATCGGCTAAGATGAACAGGCACATGGGTCAATACATGAGCGGGACACAGAAAGGGATTGGCAAGAATACCAGAGGCGCAAAACACCAGCTACTGGTAGACAGAACAGTCAGCCGAGACTGCAAGACCAGACTGACCAACCTGTGCACTGCCTGGATTGATTACAAGAAGGCCTATGACTCAATGCCCCACAGCTGGATACTGGAATGCTTAGAATTGTACAAGATCAATGGGACCCTAAGAGCCTTCATCAGGAACTCAATGGGGATGTGGCGTACAACACTAGAGGCCAACTCCAAGCCCATAGCACAAGTCACCATCAAGTGCGGGATCTACCAAGGAGATGCTCTGTCCCCACTGCTGTTCTGCATAGGCCTGAACCCCCTCAGTGAGATCATTAACAAGACTGGCTACGGATACCGACTACGGAACGAAGCAGTTGTCAGCCACCTCCTGTACATGGATGACATCAAGCTGTATGCCAAGAGTGAACGAGACATCGATTCATTGATCCACACTACCAGGCTATACAGCAATGACATTGGAATGTCATTCGGACTGGAGAAGTGTAGTCGGATGGTAACAAAGAGAGGGAAGGTAGTCAGAACTGAGGGGATTAAACTACCAGAAGGCAACATTGCAGACATAGAGGACAGTTACAAGTACCTGGGGATCCCGCAGGCGAATGGGAACCATGAAGAGGCCGCTAGAAAAGCTGCAACCACCAAGTACCTGCAGAGGGTCAGGCAAGTCCTGAGGAGTCAGCTGAATGGTAAGAACAAGATCCGGGCCATCAACACGTACGCCCTGCCCGTGATCAGGTACCCTGCTGGGATAATAAGTTGGCCAAAGGAGGAGATAGAAGCCACTGACATAAAGACAAGAAAGCTCCTGACCATGCATGGAGGGTTTCACCCCAAGTCCAGCACCCTGAGGCTGTATGCTAAGCGGAAGGAAGGAGGCCGGGGACTGGTGAGTGTCAGCACCACAGTCCAGGATGAGACAACGAACATCCACGAATACATCAGTAAGATGGCCCCAACTGACCGAGTGCTCAGTGAATACCTCAGGCAGCAGAAACCCAAGAAAGAGGAGGGAGACGAGGAACCAGCATGGAAGGACAGGCCCCTGCACGGTATGTACCACCGGCAGATAGAGGAGGTGGCTGATATCCAGAAATCCTACCAGTGGCTGGACAAAGCTGGACTGAAAGACAGCACAGAGGCACTAATCATGGCAGCACAAGAACAAGCTCTGAGCACAAGATCCATAGAGGCTGGGGTCTATCACACCAGGCAAGACCCCAGGTGCAGGCTGTGTAAAGATGCCCCAGAGACAATCCAGCACATAACAGCAGGGTGTAAGATGCTAGCAGGCAAGGCATACATGGAACGCCATAACCAAGTGGCCGGCATAGTGTACAGGAACATCTGTGCCGAGTATAACCTGGAAGTCCCGAGGTCAAAATGGGAGATGCCCCCAAGGGTGGTGGAGAATGACCGAGCTAAGATCCTGTGGGACTTCCAGATACAGACGGACAAAATGGTGGTGGCTAACCAACCGGACATAGTGGTGGTAGACAAACAGAAGAAGACGGCCGTAGTGATCGATGTAGCGGTTCCGAATGACAGCAATATCAGGAAGAAGGAACACGAGAAGCTGGAGAAATACCAAGGGCTCAGAGAAGAGCTCGAGAGGATGTGGAGGGTGAAGGTAACGGTGGTCCCCGTGGTAATCGGAGCACTAGGTGCGGTGACTCCCAAGCTAGGTGAGTGGCTCCAGCAGATCCCGGGAATAACATCGGAGACCTCTGTCCAGAAGAGCGCAGTCCTGGGAACAGCTAAGATACTGCGCAGGACCCTCAAGCTCCCAGGCCTCTGGTAGAGGACCCGAGCTTGAAGGATAAACCGCCTGCAGGGGCGTGCTGGGTGTTTTTATATATATATATATATATATATATATATATATATATACATTAGGGGTGCAACGATACACAAAATTCACAGTTCGGTTCGATACTTTGCTGTCACGGTTCGATATTTTTTCGATACAAAGAAAAATGTTCATGCCTTTTTAATTTGTCATTTATTAAATTTTCACGGCACATTCCGCACCACATCTCTGTGCGTTCATCATTTGTTTGAAGCCAGCTCACCTCCTGCAACCACTTTTCCGAGAATACGCGCTTCTTTTGTGGTTCGGACTCCTTCTGACATTTCTTTGGAGGTGGAGGAACATCACAGTAATTGCTTAAAGGAGCTTCTTCGACATCTTTAAGAGTTCTAAACAAATGTCTGTCCTCCTGAAAATCTTATGTACGCAAACACGCGTTGCAACTTCTTATCTTTTTCGCATTTTTTATTTTGACAGCGAATGCGCACCTGCGGACCACTTATGTGCAGCCCTGGTTATTTAGCTCGTCATATTGCAGCCACAGAAATTCTTTTGTCCATGAAACCATAAAGCTGCACTTTCTTTTTGCCTTATAGTCTGATTTGTCATAACTTCTCCGTTTTGTGGTAAGCTTTTCTTTGGCTGTCACTTCTTCACCCTGACCTGTCTTATTTGGCTCAGCAGAACTAAAATATATATCCTGCTGCTTTTACACACACACACACACACACACACACAACGCTCAGCGATTCTGCGCGATCAACCTCTCACATGTTTAAGCTGCGGGAGATTTCACTTGTCATGTTTGCATAGTAAGCTAACGATTGATAAGACGATGTCAGAGGAATTGGTGCGCAAATTATCATCACTCACCAATCAGTGCTGTCGCTCTCTATACACAGTTTGCGCGATTGCAAAGTAAAAGCAAAAAACAAGCGCAAATTCAAACGCGATATAAATATGTCACATATTGACAGTGGCTCACCGATGCCAATGACATAATTACCCAGCTACATTTCCGAAAGAATGCAAAAGCATTGACATATATTTTTCCTTCCTGCGATAGCCCGACGGGCAGGGCAGAGAGAGATTTTGGTAGCCCGACTGGAAAAATTTTGCGAGCCCTGTATCTGATTGAGGAATCACTTATCTTTGGAAAAGAGAGTTTATTACAGAGAAATGGCTCTTTCCAAAATAAAAGCTATACTATACGCTTCTTCTGGGCTATATTCTCAGCAGCATATTAAACATAACAGCTCCCCATAAGGAGAATCGTGTGCTAACGGCTGTCTAAATGACTCTGGTAAAGTTTGTAGCATGTGCTTGTTGTTTTTGTCGGCTTCCACTTGTCTTTGCACTAGGATGATTTCGGAGTAAATGTGCAGTCATATTCGTTGTGTTCCCACTAGTGCTGTCAGCATAAATCTCGTTGAAATGACGTTAACGCCACAACACGGCAAATCTCCGTTAACGAGCTACCGTGGATCGCCTTGAGCGTGGGGCTGGACAGCCAACACGTTAACGAGCTAACTGCGCTAACACACTAGCTCCCACCCATGTAATTGAGCATTGCATGGCACATCCAACATACTGTTTTACTTTAGTCCATGACGCGCTTACCTTCAGGGTCATACGTCACATGAAAACCAAAATAGCTCCAAACGCCAGATCTGAATGAGGATGGGGGAGGTTCAATTTGCCATGTTGCAAGGAGAGCTTAACTTCTGTCTCGGTAGCTTGCCCTGCGCTCAGTGAATCTGCACTCGACTGCTCCGCCTAGGCTGCACTGTCGAGTGCAGATCCACTGAGCGCTCAACACAGACAGCATCGTCAGAAGGAAAGTTGATAAAATAAATTAAAAACTTTGTATTGTTCGATACATATGCGTACCGAACCGAAAGCACTGTATCGAACGGTTCAATATCGATACGAGTATCGTTGCACCCCTAATATATATATATATATGTATATATATATATATATATATATATATATATATATATATATATATATATATATATATATATATATATATATGACAGAAAGGAAAAAGAACAGAATAATTGGTATAAATGGTATGCCATGTTTTCATGAATTCAGAGACTGAAAACGGCATCAGTTGAGAAAACTTACCTGGCCAGTGGTGCATATAAATTTGTGTTCGTGTGTGTGTGTGTGTGTGAGAAAGACAGAGAGAGGGATAGATAGAGAAAGAGCAAGAGAGAGAGAGGGGGACATGGAGTTATTCTGGCACAGACTGAAGGTCAGGGGAAGTATCAGTCACAGGAAGTCAGCGTCTGCCAGGTTCAGGCCAGGTTACCACAGTAATGAATGACCGTGCTGAGTGACACCTGGCTGGTCTTAAAGACAGGAGGAATAGTGCTCAGGGATGGTCTAACATGTGGACTCAAAAAGACACATCTAGACAATTTTTAAAGTCTTAAATATGTCTTCATAACACAATTATAGCAGTTGCCAGGTGCAAGGCATAGTCATCGACTAATTAGTCCTCCTTAAAGGACTAATAAAACAGTAGATTTTCACTCGTTCCAAAGAACAGTCTTCCATGATGGTTTGTGCTGAATATCAGGTCATAATGTTATGACATTAGTGTGGCTCAGTGATGCACAAATTAGCTAACAATAGCCCACTGTCTCCCATTCCACTTTTAAATACTGCAGGGACAACAAGTAAGTGTGCAGTCTGACAGCAATGTGCTCTATTGGGGTGATACGGTACTGTGAGGTTGGGCGCCACATGACTAATTACTATAGTTATTACTATAGTCTATCAATTCATAAGTGATATAGAAATGTTTAGCTTTCTCTGAATCAAACATGCTAAACTGAGCATTCCAGTACAAGAGTATCATGGCATTTCTCTTTGCTATTAAGTTAACAAATATAGGGACTCAAAACATAATAGGGGCACACTGACAATGTATTCCTCTGCCGGGTACTGTGGGCCCCACTGATGTGACATTTTCCATCCACCAGTTTTGTTGTTGTTTGTCACTCTCTGTTCCTTTCCTCCTGTTCACCTCACCCATCCCCTAGAAGCTCCTCTTTCCCCCACACACACCATGAGCAAAACTTCAAACGGCAAGATCAAAACAACCTTGATCACATAGGCAACTACAGGCAATGGCAAATGTCACATATTGTTACTGCCAGATTTATCAGGAGGACAGAATGCGTAAAAGTTGTGCTGGTCAGTGATCGCCTGTAGCGGTGGATTCAGGCCAGATTTGGTGACATGGAACAGCCTGTCATGTTTTAAAAAGCTCTGCAGCTACTTTGTGTTGTTGTCTGACCCTGATCCGTATGCTGTCCTACAGACTTTGCTCGTAATAAACCAAAATCAATACAAAAACAAAACTCCACCATTTGTACACATGTGACAAACAACTCCTTGGGCACAAATTTAAAGAAAAACAACCACTTTGCCCTCATTGAATTCTCACATGTTTATGTGTTTTTGTTGCTATGAGTAACCTTGCCATTAAATCAGAATAGGAATGTTTTTAAGTTATGGTTCCAGTATCAGATTCTCGTGCTCTAAAAGCAGCAGATGCAGCTCTATTTTAAGATGTGAGATTTGCTGATGCATGGAGATCTCAGAACATTGCCCTAGTGTCTGATTGAGTAAGTGCGGTAGCGTCCATTCATGATTTTCAGGGTGACAAGTGAGGAAGCTTGTAATCGCACCTGTCCGCTTGCTTCGTCACAGCCTTCCATTGTCCTTGTTGCACCAAACTGAAACACCTGGACAGGCAGGCAGGATGCCAGCCTATCATCACAGGTGCTTTCACCTGTCAAAATTATGGGATGCACTTTGATCTAAATATATTCCTCCCCAACCCAGTGTGATGGCAAAACATGTAATCCGATTGTTAAGTGATGATGTGACGAATCCTACTTCCAGGCCTAAAGTAGTCTGCGTTTAATATGGCTTTTGTGTTGTTAACATGTTTAATGTTTTGTATTTTCTTCTATTTAATCTCAAAAAGCTCCTAAAACAGTCAGTGATCACTGTTGACCTCCCTCAGCTTTTATTACCGCTAATCATTTATTTAAGCTCAGTTTTTAAAACCTTAGGATGTAGCTACAGCACAGCCCATGCAGCAGAATATGAATGACTAACCTCGTATTGTGGATGGATTATCTCAGTTATTCTCCTGGCTGAAGTTTGGTCCTTTTACAGCATCCTGCCATGCGATTACATTTGTTCCTGACCACCGAGAACACTCACGTTAACTTTTATCGAGTGCAAAAAATGTGTTAAGTACATTCCAGGGTCCTTAATCACCAGATTCTATTAAGCTTGGATGATTATATGTATATAGATGTAAATGTGTTAAAAATAGTCTGTTTAAAGGCTTTCATGTGATTATTTGCATGTTGGTTTGAAACAAAATACCTCGCTCTTCTGTTACTGCAGATTACCGCAACGTTTTGGGAAGACGGTGGACCGCCGTGTCTATTACACACTCTGTTGTGATATTGGGTTGTCCTTCCTTATTACCAAGCATCTAAAATGAGTTGAGTTTATTAGACAAGAATTTACAAATATCCAGTTTCCTGTTTTTCACTTTTCGTGTAAAGGTGTACCGTGGAAAGTACAGCTTGACCTTCCAAAACCTACATTTTTGCTAAATTATAAGATGCATGCTCACAATTATTCTCACAGCTTATCTAAGTGATGTTAGTGGATAAGATAAAAATGAGTAAATGACACCCTTAGAAGATGAGGTTATGATTCTGTGCGGTAGCCTACAATATTGCATGAAATGTCCAAAAACTTTATCATTATTATTATTAGTGAGTGATGAATAATTGGAGGGTTTGGGTTAGTTCTAGTTGTTAACAGTAGTGGTCATGGCCCAATCAAAGGTAAAGACAAATCATTAATTTTGTTGAGCCTGTGGAAAAGCAGCAGTACGACTGTTTCTAACTTCTAATTGGGTGAGCAGTTTAGGCACAAACTCAGACCATGTAGAAATGTACTACAACTATACTCAGAGAAAGGCAGCAAGCAAAGGACCCCTGCAGGCACGCACACACTCCTTCATGCAAACCCATGTAGATGCATCGTTTTGGTATATTTACTCACTGAGCGTCACCGTATCTGTTGTAAAAGAATTTGCGTTGTTTTTGTTCTTGATCTGTTCTCGCTCTCTCTCTGTCCTTTGGTAAAGGTAACATGTTTAATGTAGCAGTGCATCATTACTGCCACGTTTTGGTCGGTAAAACTGGTCATTACTTCTGTCAGGGACTTTTTTCCCCTCATTTGCATCTTCTCTAGCTGCAGGGCATTGAGAGTATTAACTTTTCATTTACATGTGTGTTGTGCTGAACTGTTATTTACAATATTTAAGTGGAAAGACTGCTTTAAATGAGAAGCCTGGCAGCATGAAAATAACATGCAAATAAGCTGTAAAGGGATTATATTTACATGTGAACTAGAGGATGAACATTGTGTCTGAGTAAATACTGCAGATTATTTTTATCTTGCTCTTACTGTAACTCCAACGGTATATATCAAACCAGCGTGTTGTTCTTTTTCTTCTTTTTAACATCAGTGTAGCATCCTCAAGGCTAAATGCTATGTCAATCGAAAGATAGTCAATTATTAAACATCGTATGTATTACTTTAACATCTGTAAAGGCGACACATCCTGCTATCCAAACAGTCCCATATAAGGTTTTGTTAATAAAATAAGACGATCCTCAGGCTTTAGTGGAGCAGAAGAAGCTCTGGTCAAGCTCAAAGTTCAGATCAGGACTGCTCTGTGTCACAGATCTCATGCAATCAAATCTGTGCGTGTTCTGTGCGTGCTGCGGGTCTCCATGCATGTTTATGGTATTTTTGAGCGTCTGCAGTCTTAGTGCTAATTGAACTTGCCATTGTTGTTATTTATCTGGCTTGTAGAGTTAATATGATGGACGTATTTGAGTTGTTTTAAGAGGTAAAAAGAAACAAAACTGTGTACTTTAACATAAAGCACTATCAGGGGCTCTTGTGACTGTCAGGCTGTGAAAAATGAATCAAAATGAGCAGAGGACAATATCATTTCTTCTTAGTTTCACATGGCAAACATCAATTATGTCTCTGCTGGCGGCTGCTGTTGTTTGTTTGCCTATTTAAAGGGGTCATACTGAGGCTGCTCTTGTGACTGATCAGGGGTTTGGCCCAGAGGTGAGGGGTTAAATACACGGGGCAGGAAGGTGGGGTCCGGTCTAAGACCAGCTTCAGTAAACTTGTGACCCTCAGATCAGTGCTGTAATGTGTCATTAGCCTTAGCTTTATACTCCTCAGTGTCTTTGTGCTCTGTAGACTGAATTACAGCAGGAAATAGGAAGGGTTATTGTGGTAGGTTGGATCAAATTATTGTTTGATCAAAACACTGTCTTCATGCACAGCAATTTCAAGTGGGGAGAAATTGGTATGTAAATAGATGTAAATAACTATTATTTCTATTACTAATTACTTTGCCACTTATTTTCCTCTTTCAGTCAATTAATTGCTTCCTATTTAAAATATAGAAAATGAAATGAAAAAAGTAAAGAGAAGAAGTTTAGCTTGCTTGGAAACTTTTGATTAAACTAGCTAGTTTTCTGTTGAATACGGCTCTAACATTGGCCTAGCAAAATGACTCCAAGAATGCATTGATGACTCATCCACAACGGCACAAAAGAACAAAGAGCAACATCTAGACTGCAGATCTCAGATGTCTCAGGTTAGGTATTCATGATTCAGCAATAAGAAGGAGACTGGGCACAAATGGCACCTATGGGAGAGTTTAAAGGCAAAAACGGCTGCTGACCACAAAGAATACAAACATTCATCTCACCTTTGCCACAAAAACATCTTGACGATCCCCAAGACTTTGGGGAAAATATTCTGTGGAGTTACAAAAGTTGACATTTCTGGAGCAGTCTGGAGTCTCGTCGTGTCTGGCGGAAACAAACATGGTGATGGTATGGTGTTCGTCTGGGGCTGCTTTCCTGCTTCAGGATCTGGATGACTTTCCATGACTGATGCAACCATGAAGTCTGCTCTCTATCAGAAAATGCTGAACGAGAATATCCGAGAATATCGGTTTGTGTTTTTCTGGCTTATTCAGCAGAACTGAAACTGAACTGAAACAAACCAGCAAATTCTGCTCTGAAACAACAAATTTAAACAGACCTGGCATGACCTCAAACAGACTGTTAATGCTAAAAAACAACAACAACAACAATAACAAAAGAAAAAACAAAACTGAATTTTCAAAATTCTTCAAAGAGAGGTGGGATAAAATTTCTCTAGAGCTATATGAAGGACCAGGTAGGTTTAGATCCTTTCCCCTTCATAAATGAAATCATTTAAAAGCTGTATTTTGTATCAGTGTTGTGGCTCGGTGATGTAGTGGTTAACACATTTGCTTGGTAACAGTTGCTGGATTAATTCCAGCTGGAAATCCCCCTTTGGAGTTGCATCATGGAGGGTATCTGGGGTAAAAAGGCCAAATCAAACATGCAGTTTTTTTGTCAGGTGCAGGTAATTGACATGTATAGGTAAAGCAGTAAATATGCAACTACAATGAAGGTTAAGTTATGAAATCCTTTTATGACATGGTTGTATATTTGGTAGAACAGAGTGGAGTGAGTACAGTAATTGGCTGATGAGTGTAGCGGTACACTCTCCGTCTCAGTTTTTACTGACTGAACCAGTAGCATTTCTGTTCTCATGCCTATTCTAAAAACAAACAATGACTGATGTATGACACCTTTTTTTATGCTGGCACAAAGCTAAGTTTGCATTTGACCTTTATCCAGCTGTAATAACACGTGAGGTTAAATTCACAATGTCTTTTCTGTTTTCTCCTCCAGGATGCCTCAATCGCCCATCGCTTTCATCTGATGCGTGAGAAGCACCCTGAGAAGTTTAACAGCAGGTTAGTGAGATATTTAGTGGGATTTAGCATAATATTTTGCTACTGCAAAAATTAGTTTACCTGCACCCAACCTCGTACCATGAATTGATAAAAAACCCTCATAAATAACGAGTGACCTAGCACTTTAATCTGGAAACCCAGTTTCGTACTCCATAATTGTCACCGATCGATAACAGACCAAAACCTGCTGCAGAGAGGGGTCGATATATTGGCGGTGTTGGCCTTATTTGAGTTAAAAGGGACTGAGCTAGAAGAGTTGCATAAACTCTGCGTAGAGTACTCCAGGATCTATGCTTTTAATTTCTTCATTTTATTTTCTAATGTTTACTCGTTCGAGCACACAACTAATTATGAAATGATCTAGACATCCAGCAGGAGAAATGAGTGAGGGAGACTGTGATGACGTAAATGGGAGTTGAATCATTCTCATGGTAGAGAAGACACCTTTAAAATGGCAGGCCAGGACAACAAAAGCTCAGCTGCCTAATTAATAGTTACATCATCTGGGTGGCCGCCTCAGCCTGATGAGAGAGAGGGAGACGTCAGAAGAGAGAGTCACGATGATCCAGAGTTGATGAAATACCATCGCCTGGTTCAGATGGATGAATTCAATCTCACCACACCAGGAAGACATGTAAATGAGACAAAGTCAGGATTGGAGTCTGAGAGCAGCTTGAGGACGTCATCAGAATTTATATATCAAACTTTTATGCATGTTGAGAAAAAAATTCTTAACCTTAGCCCCATGTGTGAAATTATTGTGGGGCGCACTTTTCTGTTTTCCATAACAATAAGGCACTGTGTAAATATCACAGGTCTCAGCCACACAGACTGTGTGACCATCTCAAAAAAACTACTGTTTTCTTAACATAAGTGTAGCGATGCAAAAGGCCTTCTGACAGGCTCTGTTTGGAATTTTGTAGTATCAACACTACACCAGCATCCACCATCAGACAATTAAATAGCATTACATACAATACAATGCAACTTTATTTGTATAGCACATTTAAAACCAGAGTGCCACTGGATTGTCTGACTTCTCTATCTTAGAACAATTTCTGTTGAGATAAAGAAAATGTTTGTGTTAGTGGCCTTTGTGACCCATTGTAAAGTTTCATCTGGTCAAACACAGAATAAAGAAGACAAACAGTAGACAATTAGAAAAATGAAGTTATTCCCTTGTAAAATACCCTCTGCCTCAAACTACAGGCTACTCACAAATTTGATCTATCTCTTTTTAAACATAGACTGTATATAAAAGATGGACATAGCCCCCATAACATCAACTCTGCATTTTGAAGTCTCAGTTGTGTCATTGCTGCTGCCATCCTTGTTTTTGGGGGCCACAGTGCTAATTTATCAGCCAACACTTGAAATCTTGATTCACAAGCTGTATACATAAACTCTGTGGACACATTTACAGTCGCTGGTAGGGATGGGTATCGAAAACCGGTTCTTGTTGAGAACCGGTTCCCACTGTTTCAATTCCTTGGAATTGTTTGCCATTTTTGCAAACAATTCCCTTATCGATTCCAGTCGCCCCGAATGACGTCACCACGTTGCGGAGCGTCATTTACCTGGCAGGAAACATCAAACCTTGAGGAAGACAGCAGGAGAAAATCACACCTGAAAGCTGCTCCTGTAAACTAAGAATGAAAACTTGGGCAGCATGTGGTCACTAACACTGGACAGAAGATTGGTTGCCTGGTCTCCATTTCTAATGCAACATTCAGGATCCACGTAAACGACTTAAAAGCATGGATCTATCCTGCTTCGTATCAATGGTCCAGGCTGCAGTTGGTGGTGTAATAGTATGTGAGATATCTTCTCTGCACACTTTGGAAACTTTAGTAGCAAGTGAGCATTGTTTAAACTCCACACCCTGACTGACTTTATCTTACTGATGTTGTCGTCTATCCCTTTACGACCAATCTTCTGATGGTTGCTGTCAGCTAGATTACATTTCATTGCATCAGGTTATAAATGTAATAAATTTTTGATGCTATGAAGTTGATCTTTTTTAAAGCTGTGGGGACTGACTTGCTTTTATAGCCAGGCCCGTGTGGCCATTAGAGGAACTCTAGTTTTTGGTACCTCGCACTGGCTTCATTTTTTAGCCCTGGAGGTTGATTGGACTCATTGTGATATCATGGAATTAAACATAAACCGAATGCCACTTTAGGAACATTTTGCATTTAAGTTTTATATCCGTGGCAATTGAAATTACACACACAAAAGAGTAAGTGTTCATGGACCCACGAAAAGCAACAAAATGTTTAAAAAGCTGCTTCCTTTTCAGTCCAGCACCCTTTAATACACTTGTGAAGCAATCGTTCAGAAGAACAGTCAAACAGCAGCAGACTGCATCAGCCTCTGTAGACATAAACTGCTGCCCTGAGGGGAATGACTGTTGATGAAATCCTGCTTTGCTTGTTGTCTTTACTGTAGCCTGATGTGTATGAATGTGAGAACGTTCTCAAGTTTCTCAAAGCAAATTATGCAAAATGTCCCCAGTGTGGCTGCATGAAGATCTGCACCTATCGTTTGCTTAAAAGCCGTTCTTTGTTTACTGTTGACCATGTGTGATTGTGCTAAAGTGCGCCGAAAAGCACAATCCCTGAACGCGCTGCTCTGAAGGTTTGAAATCACAAGTTAATTAGAGAATAAAAGCGGCCGTCCTTCGTCGCAATGTGCAGTTGTACTTTGAATACTCAGTTCAGTGTAGGAGCTTGTTTTGAATGCCTCTCAGTCACTTGGGAACCAGGCTGTGTTTCATGTTGTTTGCATGATGGCAACAACATGTATTCCACTGGTTCACTCCACAGCTAATTAGCTGACATACTGTGGAAAATGAAAAAAAATAGAGGAGCGGAGAGAGTATGAAGGGGTACTAGAGAGATGGCTTGTTTACTCTTTGAAATTCAATAATTAATGCTGAAGTTTCCATCCTTGGTCCCATATCTGTTTCCAGCATCATAAAAGAAAGATACCGCCGTTCTCAGCGGACCCTCTCTTTGATCCATTAGGCAGACTTAGAAGATGTAAAGCATTTATGTGGACAGCGGGACATATTTAGCCCACATAAACCCAGAGGTTAAACACAGTAACCTTTAAAGCTCTTTGCTTTTCTACAAAATCTTCTTGGATGTTGCTTTTGACTGTCTCCATTGCTCTGAGAGCCTCTTGTGGCAAAGATCAAACTGTAGCTCCAAGCGAGAGTGCCGTGACGCTCCGGCAGCTTACTGTACAATATTTACAGTAAGCCTGGTGCTGGAGGTTATTGTTCTTCTTTGAATTTTCTTTTTCAGTACTGCAGCAGAGCACAAGACAGTTGATGGACAGCTGCAACTGTTCTATTGTTGCGTGACTGAAGTTTTGGCAGGGTAAACACCCCTCCATGTTTACAGCAGTTAAAACTGAAAGGAGTCAATGTTGAGACCCAGCTATTTCTTTCTCTGTGGGTAAGCGCATGATAAAATCACCTTTGACCTGGCGAGAGAGGCCCATAGCCACATGTAGCACTTAGCTCAGTGCTTTATTGTACTTCCTGTCAGTCACAATCCCACATTGTCTGCATGTGTTTCTCTCACACACTTGCACCACAAACCATCCCCCACTATCTCAGGCCTACTGGGACAAGGGGGATGTGTGATTCCTGGCACCTCAGCATCTGATGGTCACAGTAGCCAGACCTCCAGGAGCCTGAAGCCCAGGTGCGAATCATTTCTCATGCTGTGGACAATGCAGTCTTTGCGTGTGTGCAAAAATGTGTGTTATCCATTCTGGAACATTTTCAGGGAGGAGAGGAAATAATATGTTTAGAAAGTGATTTTTTTAAAAATACTTAAGCAGTATAAATCATCTATCCTAACTGCTCTTACTCAGGCCATGTCCACACTGTTACATTTTCATTTGAAAACGCATCCTTTTCTCTCCGTTTTGGCCTCCCGTCCACACTGAGACGGCGTGTTCGCTCAAGGAACACGGAGCATTGTGAAAACACTCTCCAAAGCGGATACATTTGAAAACGACGTTTTCGCGTCGCAGTGTGGACAGCGAACCCGGAGCATTTTCGAAAACAATGAAACATTTTATCATGGGATTCAGTCATGTGACCAATTAAACTAAGAGAGTGGAGGGCATTATACAGCAGTTGTTTTGTTTGCTCTCAGTTCTGACAGCCCTATTAACGATTAATATCAGTGTGTACCTGCTCCAGATAGCTTTTCTTCAAATTCTTTATTTCTCACTCGCTTTTGCAACTTTGTACTTTTGTGTTACTCGCAGCAACAACTCCAACTCATTGTTAGTCCATTTAAAAAAGTTTTCCTCAACATTTTGTCGCGATGTTTCAAAGAGTCGGAAAGTGAATAAACGGCAGACGAAAATGAGGCAGGTCGAATCGTCTTGCGTTTCACGCATTCGCAGTACTGGAACGTAAGCGTTCAATGTAAATGAACGAGTCTGTGAAAACGAATGAAAACGATAGTGTGGACGCGGAGCGTTTTCAGACGTATACGCCGTTTTCATATTTATTCGTGTGGACCCCTCAGATCAGTTATATGTGTGCTCCCCTTTTGTGACTAAGGCAGACTTGTTCAGAGCTGATTTTGAACTGGTTCCATAAAAAGCAGTGGTAAATTTGCAGCAAATCTAGAGTTTTAGTCATTGTCTTTTGAATAAATTGTCATTTAGTTCTAGTCATAATCCAAATGTTTAAAATTTTGCCCGACAAAATATTGTAAGATTATAACCAGAGATGGGCAGTAACGCGTTACTGTAATCCGATTACTTTTTTCGAGTAACGAGTAAAGTAAGGGATTACTATTGCAAAAACGTTAATTAGATTACCTTTACTTTCCCGTAGGAACGCTGCGTTACTGCGTTACTAAAACCGTGATTTTTTTTGCGAGAATGTCTCATGACAGTGACGTAAGCAAGTGCGACGTTTGTGACAACAGCTGTGTGCAGATCAACAGTGGATCATATATCGAGTACTGGAGAGAGTATGAGCATGCAGAGTTTAAAGCGTGGAAGTACTGACCTTACTTTAAGTTTGATTCCATAAAAAGTGACAAAAACATTAGTGTCCATTGTGCATGGGAAGAAAACTTCTTTTTACAGTGAAAAAAACCCCCCCTAAACTTCCAAGCAAGCACCGAGTGCGCTACCACGTAATGGGAAATTCACAGAGAAACTGCCGTATCCTTCCACTGACCGCTGCGGCACACCTGCACCAGGGTAAACCTCCGCCTACCCTGCTCCTGCTTTACAGGTGAAAATAGAGCAACAGGACCGCTGAGTCTTTGACTTTATTTATGTTCTGCTGTGTTTTACTTGCATCTATTTGAAAGACTGAGTGTAAACACAAAAAAAAAAAATTTATGTGCTGGAATGTGCAGAAAATAGGTTTAAATATTAAACAAATTTCTTCCAGTCAGTGAATGTTGCATATAATAAAATTTTTGCTTGATGCATAAAGTTAAAAGATTAAAACTAATAAAACAAGTTTTAAAAAGGGACCTCTCCATTTGATTACATTTTGTATGATGGATTATGTAGAAAAAGTAGAATTGGGCTGACAGATCTATCACTTTATCACCTCTTCAGGTTGTAAATCGTGTTTTTAAAAAGTAACTAAGTAACTAAGTAATTAATTACTTTTGAAAATAAGTAATCAGTAAAGTAACGGGATTACTTTTTTGGGGAAGTAATCAGTAATTAGTTACTGATTACTTTTTTCAAGTAACTTGACCAACACTGATTATAACAGAGAAAAGCTAAAGCTGATTCAGTTGCCTGATCAGAAACGGTGTCAGTGGAAGGGTGGCTGAAACAGGGAGAAAAGGCTGAAGCATGCCAAATTATTATAGGCATGGCAGAAATTTCACATTTTCGGTTTAAACTGTTGTCAGTGTGCACAGATGAGGCCGGCAGAGAGGTACAACAGTGAATGTCTGCAGCCTGTAAAGCATGGTGAAGGCTCTGTCATCATGTCATGGTTTAGGGCTGCAGTCAGCTGTGTTGGAGATCCTGTCAAACTGATGGAATTATGAATGCAGACAAGTACAGACATCTTGAAATATATCTGAATGGAAAAGACTTTCAGCATGATAAGAAACTCTCAGTCGCAGTCATACCTGAATAGAAAAACACAAATGGAACACTATCAGTGATGGATTACTCTGCCCAGAGCCCAGACGTCAACGTTTTTGAAATAGCGCAGATTCATCTTGACAGTGAAGAAAAATAAGAACTGTAGAATATCCTTCAAGCAGCCTGGAGAACTATTTCTGTGTACTATTTAGTGAATTACAAGAAAGCTTGCCAACAAGATTTCAGGCTAAGTCAAAGAATAAATGTGATCCTACTAGATATTGACTCGCAAGCCCGATAGAACTGCAGAAACTGTTTTTGCCTGGCTTGGCATTCATTTACGCAGGTGCACAGCTGGCATCAGTAAATTTTGGGAATGTTTTGCTCCAGTGACACCTTTAAAAAGGGGGAAAAAATCACTGATTTGATGTGACATAGTTAATGTCATAAAGTTCAATTAACATTCCTTTAACAAAAAGTATTAGTATTAAGAGTTATGTCATGGTTCAGGCTTTATTATGTGAGGCATTAGCCCTGGGGGGCTGAGGGCTTTTTGAAATGAAAGTCTGCATGAGACGGAGAATCTCATACAGAAATCCCCCCCCCCTCCCCCCCGCCTCTGATGATGAGAAGATCACAAAGGTTGTGCGCTTTACCAGTTTGAACATCTGGCCAGTGTAGATCCAGAAAGGAAATCTCAGGGATTAGTATAAATCATCTTTCTTTCAAAACCACTGTATAGTTGGTATTAGCTGACTGTCATTATGGCCTCTTTGAATAATACCAGCTCAGCAGTTAATGTTATGTTTTATTCTTATTGGGAAAAAAGCCTCAGAATTACCTCACAGTTTGAGATGAAACAATAGTATCTAAATTATATACATTATTATAACCATGTTAAGCATTATGACCACCAGTAAATTATGAATATATTTAATGTGCAAACGTGCACATTAATATACAGAAACTGGACTAGGGAAAGCTTGCATATGTTTCTGATGTATTTTAGAAAGAGTCTCATTATTAGCTGCACTTTAGTCAAAAAAAGCATACTACTTCACCAATTCTCCTCATTTTCAGCTTCATGTATTTATTTTTGGACCGCACTGGAGTAGCTTTGCATGATTCACAGTTCAAAATATACGACGGGAAATAAGGAAAAGCAGAAAGGATCCCTTTCAGCTGCTGAGCAACACTTTGATTTATCCTTTCAATTCAGAATGATATTATCATCTCTAATAAGCTCCCATCTGTCCTGTTTCTTCCAAATTACCAACCTTTTATGCGCCACTTGTGAATTTTGAATTATTTTGAGTTATTATTACACTCTCCCCTCTTTTTTTCCCTGGTTCAGAGGGAAAATCCACTCTCTTCCTGTTGTGCAGACAAGGATATACATGTACGCAAGCAAAGGTTCACAACACACTGGGGAAGTTTTTCTCTTTTTAAAAACCACATCGATACAAATGTTCACTGATATGATCTTTTTCCACCTTCTCTTTTCACTATATTAAATTAACTTCAGTGATAGTAAGAGTCCTTTTAGTAACGGTGTGTTTTATAATACAACACAAGACATTCTTCTAAGTCTAAATAATACTGTTGCTATATTATGGTGAGTAGTTTACATGCACTTGTTGTAATATCTGGATTTTAATGATTTTTTTTGAGGTTGGAATGACTGTACAGAATACGTTTTTATTGAGTGCACTAGTTTGAATTTATTTTTGACTTTCTCTAATCCACATAGGTTTAAAAGTATGTAGACTCAAACAGATAGATACACTCACTTAAATCATTTAATAAGTGGTGCTGAGGGTTCTCAGTGTCTTTTAATTTGATGAGGCCAAGACCTGTTAACCTCTTGTTAGTGATCATGATTGGCTCCAACTGGTAGTTTCAGTTTCTGTTTGAGAGCACCACTTAGATTGAGCAACAGTCTGAACAACCGGAAAGTCCAAGTGAAAATCTAAGAAGGAGAACACAAGTTGGAGACATTTCTAAACAGTTGCAGATTCCAACAGTATAAGTTCATCATTAATTGTATGTAAGTACAAGTTATTCGAATGTGTCATCACCTGACCACGGTCTGGAAGAAGATGCAAACTGTCACTCTCTGATGAAAAGAAATACATTTCTAAGGTTATTAAAAATGTGTATTGTAAAATCAATGCACTGTTGAAAAAGAAAGGTTCAAAGAAATGATGAGAAACATGACAAGTTACTTTTTGCATAATACTCAGTATTTTGCACATTTCCATTGCACTGTCTTGTGTCTGTATCGTCCTGTTCTGTCTAGTGTTGCACTGTCTTGTCTTGTTTTGGGGTTTTTTGCATTCTTTGCACATTGCACTTTACGTAGTCCTGTGTTTGTCTGTTATATGTCATATGTAGCACCAGGGTCTCAGAGGAACGGTGTCTCGTTTCACACTGTACATGGTTGAAATGACAATAAAAGCCACTTGACTTGACATTCATGTCCATGATGAGTGTAAGTGTATATCTCACCAAAAATATACCTATTTTCTCACCTGATATGCTTGTATATGTAGCTATAATTAGCTCTCTTCATAAGCTGCTTTGTCGAGCTAAAAGAATGGGTCAATGAAGCTTTAGGTCACCGATCGCCTGATTGGATTATTAGAGATCAGATATCAGCAACTTCTTACCAGCTGTCTAAAAACACTGCAGCCAGCATTGTGTTAGCCTTCAGTTCTTTACTTTATCAAGCTCGAGTATTGTCTTTCCATTGTTTTGCATTTTCTCTGTTCAGACATATACAATGATAATAAAGGCCTATTCTATTCTATTTTTCACACTGTTTAAGACCAACAGGGTGTAATTTCTGCTTGCAGAAAACCAATTTAGTATATAGATACTCCATTTTATATAGAAATTGGAGTATCTATATGTCTGTATACCACTGACTGCACTGGGCTTTGTCTGCACTGATTTTCAAAGTCAGGACACATTCTCTGCTAATTAGTTTTACTCCCTGACCTCGTATCCTTCTGATTTCACAACCGGTATGAGAGAGGAGGAGGGATTGAAAAGACGTGGTGGGGTCATAAAGTCATTTTTCATATTAGTGATTTAAAGAGATGCTTATCTGACAGGAAGGGCAAGAAACTCCAAGGCACAGTATACTGGTGAGGGTTTTGGAGCCCCCGAGCAGTACTGAAGTAGTGAAGCACCTGAACTGTGTTTTCATAACAGCACAGTTTCACCTTGTACCTTACTACACCACCAATCTCTGTTCGCCACACTCTCTTTGAATCTTTTGGTTTCTCTGAAGGAGATGTGTCATCTTAAAAACCAGACAGTACTTGTTAAAGTTGAATAGAATTAATAAGTACTTCTCTTTTTTGCAAGTACGCTGTGAAAGCCAACTGAGGGCTCAGCACACGCTGAACTGGAGACTAATAATGAGAGATTAAAGTGTTAGACTTTTTAGACTATTTACGATCCCCTTTGTTGTAGTTTTGCATTAGGTTTAGTGCAGAAACATGGGAATAATGGTGGAAAGGCTTAAGGAAGTAGTCTGCCTCCCTGTTGCACTCGCTGTCCATAAGGGGGGAGGGGGACATGAGTTAATTGCATTTTTTTACAGGCTGTCTCAAGTGGAAGCAGCTTAATGAGGTTAGGCAGCTCGCCTCGTTGAGAATCACAACTGTTCCTAATTGTGATCTCAAATATGCTCATAATCCCCTGATTTGACAGCAGCAGAGGTTTCTGGGGAGGAATTAAGGTGAAAGAGAAAGAGCGAGACACAGAAAGACAATTAGCAGCAAGAAAAACATGTGAACAAGTGTATCAGCTGAAGACAATCGTGCTACCTTTTAAAGAACATGAAGAGTAATTACAGATTTTAATGCTGTGTCTGAAGTCTGTTCAGTATTGTTCTGTCTCTTATTTTGGTCTGTTAAATTTTGAGACTTTTCTAAAGAGCTTCTGCTTGAAATGTTCTATTTTGTTGGGCTAGGATTGCACCTAACCTTGGTGCTGTCATACCTCCATTATACAACGCTGTTGCGTCAATAACTATGTTATTAGTATAAGCAATATTTCCACATACCAGTGTACCTACTGTGATTTCATTAAACATGCACCACTTTTAGTGATTGCATAAATATGCAGGGTCATCCTTTATCTTCCATCTATGTTAAAGCTAGAAGCTCTAGGAACCCCTTGTTTAGTACTTCACGCGTAGTGATCGTGACAAGTCATGACCAGTGATAGGCCCCAATCCTTAACAGTATCCCCACTTTTTTTTGGCGGGGGGGATTGTGTTTGTCAGAATTATTATTTTTTGTTGGTCACCTGAGTATGAAGAACAATTTAAAAAGAACAAAATGACGTATTCTAATGGCGTAGGTTTAGTGTCAACACAGATGACTGGTTGCTGATTTAGACTCCTGCCATGAATCTCAGCTGAGCTAAAATATAACTTGTGTGTGTGTTTGATGCTGTTGCCAGCATTTATGCTTGTGGTGGTATCCCGGTGTATATGTTTTATATACAGTACCAGCCATGATAGAAACAAATAAAATGCTGAGACTTTTCCCTTCTCGGGTCTCTACTCTTTGTTGCTGTTAATTTCTTTATTTTTATTTCAGAGGCAACCATAGTTGTTCCATCTCTTTGCAAAGTCCCTCAGGTCAACTCCAATAGTTTTGACAATCTCCCTGCAGAAATTTGCTGACATCTGTGAATCCTTATATTATATATTCTTCTGTCACTAATCCATTGAAAAACTGCAGAGACAAAGTATCTACAAATGTACAGGAGTAATCAACAGTACTAAACAGGCCAATCGTAATAGTTGTGGGCTGTGTCGACACAATGTGTAGTTACATTTCTAGGGAAGTGCATGTTAGGTAACAGTATAGGGTTTCAGGGGGGTTGGGGTTTAGCACAGACCTATGTTGTAGATTTAACTCAGTAGTATAAATACACTGTTAGAACTCACAGGGTTGAAAGTTCTTCAGACTATTTAGTGCCGTAATACTGTGGATCGTCTACAGCATGTATGAAGAAGATCCACACTGCCCAGTGATCACGAAGGCAACTAACTTCTTGCTACCTTTAATTTCACGGTATGTTATGCAAGGTGAACCAGACTCGCCTGTACAGCACACCTTGTAACCAGATCATATTAAACCCCCAGAGGAAATAATGAATGAAATTAGGATGTTTTTGCCTGTGGACCAGTGAAGGGCACTTGAGGTCATCTTTCCAGACTGATCAAGCAGATATTTCACCTTGACTGAAAACCGTATCATTCAGCCACTATGCAGTCACAGAACAGCAATGAATGACACGAAGATATGAACATAAATAAATCCATCAGGTCACCTCTGACAAATCCGTCTGCAGGGCAGAAATGAACCTTTGCTCAGTCAGGCCCAGTCAGGTTTGCTTTGAATGTTGTGAATCACAGTAATGGTTGCCCTGATACTATAGCCACCACCAGCAATGTTTCACCCCATGTCCCCTCCGGAGGCAACGCTCACGTTGCAGCTCACAGGATGGTTTCGATGAGAACAGCAGAACGCCTGTTTGACAGATGGCGGGGTCAACTTTCTGTGCATTAAATGCTGGCAATGCTACTGTCCCCATTCTAGCTTCAGGGTGCATTGATGGAGTTTTGAACTCTAAGGTCACATGACCACAAGCTGTCCTGAACTGTCAGAAAATGTGAGATGACTCAAGGCAGCAGACAGCTTCAATATGTGTCCACTGCACCCGAACAAATCGTGCTGTAGGCTCAAAACACAGTACTTATGAAGTGGGAGTATTATCTGATATGTTTGCCAAAAGAAAATGTCTGTCCTCTGTGTCCCCTCTGACTCCTCAGAATGAAGAACAAGCTGTGGTACTTTGAGTTTGGCACCACTGAGACCATTTCAGCCACCTGCAAGAAACTAAACGAATGCATAGAAGTGGAGGTGAGTCACAGTCTTATCAAAGCTGCTATCTCTGATGCAGAATTGATGAGTAATGGCTGAAAGTGACTGGCTGGTTAGATGACAAAAACACTGGAATATTGTTTTTAAATACTGAAGACATGCTATATTTGATGCATCAAAAAAGATAAATATGAAACATCCTGTTACAATAGATACCAACAACTTTGGCTTTCTGTGGAACTCTTTATAGAGCTGATACTTAATGTTTTTCCAAAAAAGAAAAAAAGTGTGTCAGAAGTTTACAACAAAGTAGTTTGCTCGTATTAATGAGGCAGGCTATTCATAGCACATCATCAGATTAATGCTCCATAAAGTCACTGATTGCCTCATTCTGTCATACAGCGCTGAATAATCTGTCACCTGGGTGCTTAAAGCACAGCAAGACTCTGAGAAAACACATGAGAAACATACCTTATCAGAAGGCACTGACGAGAAATGCAAACGAGCTCTGTAGCCCACAAGGTTCACATTCCACTGCCTCCCTCCACAACTCAAAAACACCTCATGTTTACATCATGTTATGAGATATTGAGATCAAACGTCATTCCACTATCTAGAGTATTGTGCTAAACATTTGAGCCACCCCTCATTTCTTTATATTTTGCTTCCTAGACTTTCTTGTAATTTTTTAAGTGGTCTTGAGCAAATTTCAAATTTCTGTGGGGTTTCTAGAGGTCTTTCAGAAGTGTTTCTTTTGACATTGACTGTTTTGTCACTCATTTTCTTTTCTTGTACCTGATTTTTTTGTTTGTTTGATGATTTGTTAAGCCTTTTAACACTGACCTAAGAATCATTCAACAATAGAAAGACACATAACTCAAAGAATAACTTAGCACATTTGTTCCCAATTCTTTAGTTCAATCTTTGAAAAATATGAAAGGTAACAGTTTAATAGGCATAAAATAGTTTTCATTTTTATGCACCAAGAAGGTGAGTCCCAAATAGCTATTAGCTGAAAACTCTGCCTATCTCAACATAGTGTGTACTGTGTCCTTAAACAATTTGAGGAAACCGGACAAGTGGAGGCTGAAAGAAATGTCACGCTTAAAAAATTACAGCAGATGAACTGAAATATGAAAGTTATGTCCTTAAGCAACACCAAAAGAAAGACCCGACAGCCGACCTGAGAAATGCATCTAGGCCTTCAGGTGATCCATCTACTGTTCACTGAAGTTTCATCAGAAAAGTGTCTCAGTGGAAAGTTGGCTGATCACCAAGCCATTCTTAAGGAAGTGAAACAGGAACAAAAGTCTGAGGAGTGAAGATCATCAGTATGTAAGGAGGAAGTCAGGGGAGAGTTGTAACAGTAGTTTTGTCCCAATTCATAGGCCGAATCCGTCGGAGGACCCGGCCTTCGCAGTCTTCATGGGTCAGGTCCCTTGAAGACCGAGAAGGCCGGAAGCTGTGAAATGGGACAGTCTAGCCTTCAGATTTGCATCGTCACTGTCTCGGTGGAGTTTAATAAACTCAGCCGTCTGCTCCTTGCTATCTAAAATATAACAGGACACTGGAGTAAATTCTCGACCATCTCACACTTCTGTTTAATCAGTTTTCAGTTTGATATTCATTCAGCTGTGTGAAAACTATAACTTTAATCTCAGTCAAACCGATTTACTTAGGAATAAATAAAACATTGAAAAAAGCCAAACAGTAACATTTTTAAGTTATCTAAGTGACGTATATATCATGTTTAACCTGAGTAGTGAAAGACAGCACGGGGTCTGAAAACGATGTGCCGAGAGTTCACTATTCTCGCTGGCTCTAATGAGCCTTGACCACCCGGTTAGCTATCGAGCTATCGGTAACAGACATCAAAGCACTTTTGCAAATATGTGATGTCTTAATAAATAGAGCAGATATTTGAAGTTTACACAGCACCATTCTCGCCTGAAAATATGTGAAAAGTTTATTTTGTGACCCAAAAAGAGTAATAAGAGTAATACTAAAACCAACTAGCTGCCGCCATTGTTGGAAACTGGAATTGGCTGGGCCGCGCTATGAATTCTGGGATAGGTTGGTCCACGAAGGATATACCCGACCCATCCTTCAAATTCTGGGAAATGAAGGACACATTTGTCGGCTGCATTTGAAGCAGCCTTCGAATTGGGACATCCTTCATCGCCTGGCTGTGACGTGATCGGCCTTCAAATGCAGCCTCCGAAGGATGCGGCCTATGAATTGGGACATAGCTAGCGAGTGTCTACAGCTATCTGTAAAACACTGTCACAGTCCTGGGTCAGTAACCAAATGTTTTGATTTGTTTTATTATTATTATTAATCTGTGATTTCATCATGGTTTCTGTTTTGTATTTCCAACGCTCTAGTCCTTCTTTGCTCTCTTAATTCCAGTTCTTAGGTTTCGTTCTGGTGCCCCCATGTTTAGTGTAGGTTTAGTTATGTCTTCGTGTTTGCCTTCTTGTTCCCCAGTCAGTCGTGTCTCATGTCGCTCATGTCCCTGTACTCAGCGTTCCCTCTGTTCAGTGTCTAGTCTAGGTCTCTGGTCTGTTATGTACTTCCTGTTTTATTTTGACAGTCCTGCTCTGTGTTCAGCCTCTGTTCCCCGTCTCGTCTGTGTAATTAGTACCAGCTGTGTTTCCCTTCTGTCTCCTGTTTCCTGATTACCCCGTCATGTATTTTAGTCCTCTGTCATCCCCTGCTCGTCGTCGCATCTTTGTCTTGTGTTTCTCTCGTCATGTTTTGAGCCTGTGTTTCCTAGTGTCCAGTTTAGTTTAGGTTTAGGAACAAAATGTCATTGATGCCATTGTAGCATCCACTGCTATGAGCTGCCCTTTGGTGTTTCAGCTGATTGTGCACCTCTCAGTTTTTCAGCGGCTGGGTTAAAGATAGTTGTCCAGGTTTTTCCACTGTTTCAGTGATATATTGCTGCAGAACCTAAGAAATTGAAAGCTTATAAAAAGGAAATGCTGCAAAAACTTGAAAAGATTTAGTAGTGGTATAAATGGTGACGGGGCTGTGGCAATATCACAGTTGGATCGCAACACAACCAATGTGATGACAATGAATTAGCCTTTGACATTTAAATTGGTAGATGTGGTGGGCAAATTCAGGAACATTTAGCAATAATTAAAGGAATTCATTCCAGTAGAACAACAAATGAGAGTAGTTGAGACTGCTGGTACCCTGATGAGATTATTACACAATAACAAATGATACAGGTCACCCTGACCTCAAGGCAATACATTTCTAGTGAAAACATAATCAGTTAAATGAATCTCAAATCTTGTAACTTGTAACAGTAACTGCAGTACTACATGTTCTTTTAAAAGTCAAATATATCTCCTCTCTGAGTGTTTGTTAGAATTTCCTATAGCTGTGGTCCTAGCTGGATATCAAGCTGTTATTTAATCAAACATTCAAGCCAACTGAGAAACAAATAAACCTGAGCTGGTAGATCTCGTGACCTTTTTCATGTAAGCTTAATATGACTTTTTATATACCCCCTGCTCCTGTTTAAAAGCAGAATTATTCAGCACAGTTGCACATCGAGGACTTCAAAACATAATCATCAAGTCTGTGGGTAGTTTGATGAAAAAACCCAAACAATAGATTTGTTTAATAATAATAATAATGGATTGGATTTATATAGCGCTTTTCAAGGCACCCAAAGCGCTTTACAATGCCACTATTCATTCACTCTCGCATTCATACACTGGTGGAGGCAAGCTACGGTTGTAGCCACAGCTGCCCTGGGGCAGACTGACAGAAGCGAGGCTGCCATTTCGCGCCATCGGCCCCTCTGGCCATCACCAGTAGGCGGTAGGGTAAAGTGTCTTGCCCAAGGACACAACGACCAGGACAGAGAGCCCAGGGATCGAACCGGCGACCTTCCGGTTACAGATACGCTTCCCAACCCCCTGAGCCACGGTCGCCCACTGTGGTTTAACACATTCAAAGCTTGTTCTTGTACCGTAGCCTCTCAGAAATGATCACATAATATATTCTTCTCCTTAGCCTTCAGCAGCCAGCGCTCAAAGTGCTTCCTGAGATTGTCTGTGCAAGTTACAAAGCAGGCCTTTCATGTAAACACACAGTAGAAGCTTCTCACATGTGAGCATTCCCTCAGGGTAGAGTAAACAGCAGACACATGTACAGGCAGGGAGAGTCAAAGGCAAGAATGGACAGATAAAGCCACATTTCACAGGTGTGCATGTGGAACCAGGACACCCTAGGCCACAAGTCGATGATCAGTTTAGTGATCATGTATTCACCTCTGCAGCTATATCTTCTAGACACACATGTGAATAGAGGTGCTGAGCTTTCAACTGATGACCAACTGATGGTAAATTGGATGAGGTGGCAGGGGAGGATGCTGGATTAACCTGGGGCACGTAAATGTATAGTGAAAGTGCGCTGGGGACAACTGGCTCAGACAGTGGCTGAAGCAAAAACACAGGTGTGGGAGGAATTCGGGGAGGCCATGGAAAAAGACTTTCGGACTCCCTTGAAGAGATTCTGGAAAACTGTTAGAACTCAGGAGGGGAAAGCGGTGCTCTACCTGAACTGTGTATAGTGTGGGTGGAGCGCTGCTCACTTTGACTGAAGATGTCAGGCGATGGAAGGAAAACTTCGAGGACTTTCTTAATCCCAGTAGTACATCTTCCATAGAGGATGCAGAGTCTGGGGATGAGGGGGACAACTCGCCGATCACCTTTGGCGAGGTCACTGAAGTAGTTAAAACTTGGTGGTAGGGCCCCTGGGGTAGATGAAGTTCACCCTGAGTTCCTGAAGGCTCTGGATGTTGCAGGGTTTCTTGGTTGACAAGTCTCTATAATTTTGATTGGAGATCATGGATGGTACCTCTGGATTGGCAGACTGAGGTGGTGGTTCCCATCTTTTAGAAGGGGTACCGGAGGATGTGCTCAAACTATAGGGGCATCACGCTCCTCAGCCTCCCCGGGAATGTCTATGTCAGGATGCTGTTCGTTAATCAAACCTCAGATACAGGAGGAACAATGCGGTTATCGTCCCGGTCGTAGAACCCTGGACCAGCTCTTCATCCTCTCAAAGATACTAAAGGGTGCATGGGAGTTTACCCAACCAGCGTTATGTGAACTTGACGAACGCATTTGACCGTGTCCCGCGGGCTGCTCTGTAGGAGGTAATAATAATAATAATAATAAATTTTATTTATGAGCGCCTTTCAAGTCACCCAAGGACACTTTACAATATGATAAAACACTTAGTACAACAATGGCAGAATAAGAACAATAAAATAAAAGCACAAGATAAAATTAACAAACAGTGGATTCACAGTGAATATGCAGATTTGAACAGATGAGTTTTGAGTTGGGATTTAAACTGGGGGAGAGAACCAATGTTTCTTATTTCTGGGGGCAGAGAGTTCCACTCCACAGCCTGGGAGCAGAGCAGCTGAAAGCTCTGCTTCCCATGGTGGTGAGGCGGAAGGAAGGTACAGTAAGCTGGGTAGAAGAAGAAGAACGAAGTGAACGGGCAGAACAGGTGGTGGTTAACAGGTCAGAAAGGTAAGGAGGAGCGAGGTTATGAATGGCCTTGAAGGTGAGCAGAAGAAGTTTGAAAATTATCTGGAATTTCACAGGGAGCCAAGGAAGTTCCTGAAGAACAGGGGTGATGTGCTGGTAGGAGGGGGTTCTGGTGATAATGCGATCAGCAGAGTTCTGAACCAGTTGAAGCTTATGGGGGGATTTTTGGGGGAGACCATGCAAAAGAGAATTGCAGTAGTCAATACGGGAGGTAACAAGACTGTGGACAAGAATGGACGTAGACTGGGTGGAAAGAGAAGGAAGCAATCTGTTCATGTTACGTAGATGGAAGTAGGCAGAACGGGTGAGATTATTGATGTGAGATTTATAGGACAGTGAACTGTCTAGGATGACACCAAGGCTCTTAACCTGAGGAGAGGGGAAAACTGTGGAGTTATCGATGGTGAGTGAGAAATGGTTTGCCTTCAAAAGGTTGGATTTGGTGCCAATAAGGAGGATCTCAGTTTTATCCTCATTGAGCTTTAGAAAATTAGAGGTAAACCAGGATTTTAACTCGGATAGACATTCTGTAAGGGAAGAAGGTGGGAGGGAGGAATCAGGGTTGCAAGAGAGATATAACTGGGTGTCATCAGCAAAACAGTGAAACTGAAGATCAGAGGAACAACCTCCTTCTAAACGTCAGTAAGACAAAGGAGCTGATAGTGGACTTCAGCACTAAGCAGGAGAGGAACTACCAGACCCCTGTCATCAACGAGTGCCCAGTGGAGAGAGTGGACAGCTTCAAATACCTCGGAGTTCACATCACGCAGGACCTGTCATGGTCCTGTCACATCAACACCGTGGTGAAAAAGGCCCGACAGCGTCTCTACCACCTCAGACGCCTGAGAGACTTCCAACTGCCCTCCAAGGTGCTCAGGAACTTTTACTCCTGCACCATAGAGAGCATCCTGACGGGAAACATCTTAACCTGGTTCGGGAACAGCACCATGCAGGACAGACGAGCTCTACAGAGGGTTGTGCGGTCAGCTGAGCGCACCATCCGCTCCGAGCTCCCTGACCTGCACTCAATCTACAGCAGGCGGTGCTGGACCAAGGCCAGGAAGATCGTGAAGGACCTCAGCCATCCCAACAACAGACTGTTCTCTCTGTTGAGGTCAGGAAAGCGATTCCGCTCCCTGAAGACCAACACAGAGAGACTGAGGAGGAGCTTCTTCCCGCAGGCGATACGGTCTCTCAATCACACCACCACACAGTACTGACCCACACATACAGTTCTTACACACACTGGACATTCTGGACATTGTTTCACTTCATTACTTAAATCACGCTGCTGTTATTGTGTATATATTTATTTATATTTCTTCATACATTCTTATATAGTTCTATATTGTGTATTTTGTTGTACAGTTATTTTATTTTCAACTTTAATTTATATATTTTATCTTATTCTTTCCCAGTTAAATTTACCCTTCATTCTAATTTGTGTTGTACAGTTATTTCATTTTTAACCTTAATTTATATTTTATTCCTTCCTAGTTAAATTTACCCTTTTTAATTTTTCATATTTATTTCCTATCTTATTCATAGCCTTTTCCTTTTTTGTTTTCTTTAGGTCACGAGCAGTTGTCCAAGCATTTCACTACATATCGTACTGTGTATGACTGTGTACGTGACAAATAAAATTTGAATTTGAATTTGAATTTGAAATTTGCGGAAGATGGTACCTAGAGGGAGGATGTATATTATAAAGAGAAGAGGGCCTAAAACTGAGCCTTGGGGTACACCAGAGGTGACAGGGAATAGACAAGAGCGGAATGATCTTAGTTGAATAAACTGGGAACGGTCGAGGAGATATGATTGAAACCAGGCGAGGGGTGTGTCAGAGATGCTGAGAGAAGAAAGTCTGCTTAGAAGTACAGAGTGAGAAATGGTGTCAAAGGCTGAGCTCAGATCTAAAAGGACGAGAATGGTGAGAAGACCAGAGTCAGCTCCGATTAGAAGATCGTTAGTGACTTTAAGTAGAGCAGTTTCGGTACTGTGACATGAGCGAAAACCAGATTGAAATCTCTCGTAGATGTTATTATTAACCAGGTGTAAATGAAGTTGAGCTGCAACCACTTTTTCGAGTATCTTAGAAATGAAGGGTAGATTGGAAATCGGACGGAGGTTGTTAAAGTTGTTAGGATCTAAAGAAGGTTTTTTCAGTATAGGAGTGACTAGAGCAGTCTTCAATAAGGAAGGAACGATACCGGTGGTGAGAGAAGAGTGAATGATAGCAGAAATGAGTGGGAGTAAAGAAGAGAGGCAGGATTTCACAAGCCCCGTGGGCATGGGGTCAAGATGACATGTGGCAGGCTTTGATTTACATATGAACTCGGAAATATCAGATAAATCAGGAAGATGAAAAGTGGAAAATGGCTCAAAAAGGAGAAAAGGTTCTGGAGAGGGCGTAGACACAGCATTTGATCTGAGTTGCTGGTGGATGTTATTGATTTTTGTAGTCCAGAACAGCATCAAGGAGTTGCAGGTTTCAGAGGAATAGAAGTGCGGTGGTAAAGCATTGGGGGGTTGAATTAGTTTGTTGAGAACTGAAAACAGAGTCCTTGCATTACTCTCATAAGAACTGATAATACCAGAGTAGAAGCTTTGTTTGGCCTTGTTAATGGAGTCTTTATACTGAAGTAGGTGGTATTTATAGATTTCTGAATCAATAGTTAAACCAGATTTCTTATATTTACGCTCTAGCTGCCGAGCTTTGGCCTTCAGAGCTCGGAGGTCAGAGGTAAACCAGGGAGCAAAGCGAGCGAAGGAAACAGAGTGGGTTTTTACAGGAGCCAGAGAATTAAAGACAGTGCGTAGACAATTATTATAATATAACAACAAATCATCAGGAGTAGAATAGAAGTCCGGAATCTGAACATTGTCCGTAAACTGGTAGTGAGAATGTCCATATCAATGTTCTTGATGTTGCGGAACGAGATGAGACGGGTTGGCTTGGTAGAAGAGCAGCAGAGAGTGAGATTAAATGAAAGGAGGAAGTGGTCAGTTATGGGGATTTCAGTAGCAGAAAGATTCGAGGGAGTAAGACCAGAACAGCAGACCAAGTCCAGGGTGTGTCCTTTAGAGTGAGTAGGAAAGTCGATAAATTGTTTAAATTCAGAGCCTTCGAGACAGGAGGAAAAGTCTCTGGTGAGCAGAAGGTCGTTATTGTCCATGTGAATGTTGAAATCTCCCACCAAGATCACATTTGGGGAGAGAGATGAAAGATGGGTTAGTAGATTAGCAAAGTCACTGAGGAAGACAGGGTTAGGTTTGGGAGGGCGGTATACAGTAGCTATGATAGTGGGAATGGGTCCAGTCAGCTCACATGCAAGGACCTCTAGAGAACTAAAGGTATCAACCTTAACTGGCAGGACTTTCAAGTGCTGGCAAAAAAGGGATCGCGAGACCACCCCTACGACCTGAGCAGCGGGGTTTAGAAAAGTAAACAAACCCCAGAGGAGCAGATTCGTTTAGCTGAGAAAAGTCATCAGGTTGTTGCCAGGTTTCAGTTAAGCAGAAAAAGTCAAACTTACGGTCAGATAGGAGGTCTTGGATGAGAGGTCCCTTACTTGTCAATGAACGAATGTTTAGAAGACCGAAGTTGAGTGGAGTATCTTCTTTTTTGCTAATCGCGGTGGGCGCCCTGGGCAGGTGGGCTAGAGATCGATGGTTGACAGCCCGATCAGGGTTCCTGCGAGGGCAGCGAGCAGCAGACCAGAACGATTTAGTTTCATTGGAGTTATGGAAAATCCTGCGGGACCCGCGATGGATGTATCTCCGGCGAGGCTGGAAAGTGATGCCTGGGTGGTAGTGGAGCTCCGCCGGCGACGGGAGCGGCTGTATAGCGGAGCAGTCCAGCCGCGCTATGGTCCGTTGCTACAATCCATTCGATCCTTATACAACCATTGCAAAAGCTTGGTCTGTATAGGCAGCAATAAGTCAGGCTTATTCCTAGTGGGTGCTGCCCTTTATCACTGATTCTGTTCAGAATTTCTAGCAACAGTAATTCTAGGCATTGCCTAATGATGTAAGGCTTCCACTTGAGCGGTCTCAGAATCTTGGCTCATGTAGATGATGTGGTTCTGATGGCTTCATTAGGTGGTGCCCTCCAGCTCACACTGGAACAGTTCATAGCTGAGTGTGAAGCAGCAGGAACGAGAATCAGCATGTCCAACTCTGTGGCCATGGTCCTCAATCGGAAAAGGGTTAAGCCAGAAGTTTCATCATGTTAAAAGGGAGTTTTTCCATCCTGCTGTCACCAAAACGCTTGCTCACAGTTGGTTTTCTCTGTTTTCCCTGTATTATTGTAGCATCTTTACCTTACAATATAAAGCACTTTGAGGCAACTGTTGCTGTATTTTGGCGCTATAAAATTACATTGAATTGAACTGAATTGCAGATCTACAGCTGTCTATGATGACATATTTTGGAAACAGCCAAAGACTGGGATAAAACTTGCTGGGTTGTTTGGTCAATGTCATTGCCACTGATTCAAAAGTGTAAAAGACAAGTAGTAGAATATTATGTATCCTACAACAGAAATACATAAATGATTACTAAATGAGTACTTCAATCAATATAGTTAATTGAACTGTGAGTCATGCATAGCTACTTTAGTAGAGTCCAGGAATAAAAATATAGAGCTGGAGATGAACAGAGTAGGTCACCTTTAAAGAGATGCACTCATACTCACTGGTAAAGCCATTTAGGGTGATTATAACTTTTTAAGATGTGAATGTTACTCATAATGAGAGGAGTGAAGAGTTTTGCAGTCAGCTATGTTGTTTCTGCACTCATCAGTGTGTATGTACACTTGTATCAGGTTCCACATGTGCTCCACAGTTTTACACTCACACGCTAGGTGATAGCACGTCTGTGTTGTCTTTGCATGCCTTAGGCACACAGTGAAGTCCAACATGTGTGGCTGCTTTGACTCAGCACTGCTCAGCCGTGCTTGCTGAGTCACAGCAATGTGTTGTTGACATAGGGTGAATTATTTGCTGAATCTAGATGATGTTAGATACATAAATTAGAGTGAGGCTCAGGAGTGCCAAATGGAATGGCTTTCTATCAGTTAATTCCTCTCAATATGTATAGACAGTAGGCCAACTTATTGTGTTTTATTGTTACATCACACAACAGTACACTTGGCCGCTGTCCACGTGATGAATCAGGACAGAATAAATCTCATAGTCATAACAACCCACTCTATTTATCACTCTCTTATTCTTTTACACGCTGAGGCTGGCAATTTAAAGCATCTGTGACCTTTTAACTCAGTGTAGATCAGCTTAACATGTTAACAAGTTTCAAATAAAACACGTTATTGATTTATTCAGTACATATATATATATCAGTATACATATGTATAGTAGCAATTCACAATAACAGTCATCTCAAATATCACAGTACAGAAACCCCAAAATTCAGACATGTCCCTATGACCAAGCACTTGATGACAGTGGGAAGAAAAACCTCCCTTTTAAAAGGAAGAAACTGTGGAATACTGTGAAAGAGAGCCAGAGCTGAATAAGCTGAAGGCATATTGCCTGAAGGAAACAGCAGTTGCCTGATCCAACTCTTACTATAAGCTTTTTAAAAAGGAATGTTTTAAGTCTGATCTTAAAAGTAGAGATGTTGTCTGTCTCCTGAATCCAAACTTGGAACTAGATCCACAGGAGAGGGAACTCAGCAGAAGCTGAAGGCTCCGCCTCTCATTCTACTTTGAGGCAGTCTAGGAACCATGAATCAGCCTGCAGTCTGGGAGCCAAGTGCTCTGTTGGGGTAATAAGGTACTATAAGGTCTTTAGGATATGGAGGGGCCTGACTATGTCCTGATAATTACTGTGCACATTGAAAAGGTATGGAGAAGGCCTTTTGACAGTAAAACACACTGAAAACATTTCAAATGCATATTTCCAGTTGTAGCATCATTACTATATCTCTGCACAGATGAACTCCATGCATTATGGATGGCTGTTGGGATAAGGCTGCATTGCATATTAATAAATACCCTGGTGTTAGTCATTCTACAGCTTAAATGAAATACAGAAGAACAAAGCTGAATAGTTAGACTTTTGTGTCCTTACGTGTCTGTCATAAGCATGCCATGAAATCTTTTCATCTGTTTTTAAACCGATTACGTCCTTTGTTGCCTCCTCAGTGTGATGGGATCATTTTAGACCTCAGCAACACGTCCTTAGAAGGCATCGCTGTGCTCAACATTCCCAGTATGCATGGCGGCTCCAACCTGTGGGGCGAGACCAAGAAGAGGAGGAACTATAACCGCATGAGCAAGAAGGTTCCTGACAGGATGCCGGCCAGCACAGTCACAGATGCCAAAGAGCTCAAGTTTTGCATGCAAGGTGAGTCAAAGGTGAAGGAGGATGCAAGAAGCCAGAAGCTGTTGAAAGCAAGTGGTGATATGCTTTCTACGCTCAAGATAAATAATTTAAAAGATTCAGATTTCAGAAACTTCAACATAGAAGCAGGCAGCATCAAAGAACAAGGACAAAAACGCTATGGCAAAATGTTTAGCCAGCTTCTTCCAGCTGGCCCTGAGATTGAAATGTGTGCAACTGTGTATGATTCACCTGCAAAACATCTTCAGATTCCCTCACTAACATCACCACAACCATTTGCTCCAAGGCTGACACTACTATGAGTGAAGTGGATGGAGTAGTTGTTGTGCTTCCATTCTGGTGTATACATTTTGTTTGCATTAAGTGTTTTTCAAACAGATTCAATGATGCCACCAACTCACAGTTAAGGCTGTTGTTTATGGGTTTTTTTGTTTTTTACTGTTTTTACATGAATAGTAAAAAAGAGTCAGTGGGTTTTTAACTAACTAATTAGGACACGATTTGCTGTACTTCAAAAGATCTCTTGAGTATCTTAAAGTTGTTACTTTTGGGCTCACAGTTGTGGAGGTGCTGTGGACTTAATTTTGGATTTATTTTCCGTGTGCAAATTTAAAGATAAGTGGGGGCTTAAATGGGAAAAGCACTCCAAAACACATGTGTGACTTAATTATATATAATTTATATAAATTATATATAATATAATTTATATATATATATTTTATATGTATATTTATTTGACAGTGACATTGATATATTTGAAACCGGAGAGAGGAAATCAGCAGGCAGATCAGAGCAGGCATCAAAGACAACAGGTGTGACACTGATTAAGTCGCAAACAGCAAGAAATGAGGAGCTGGGCTGGAGCTGGGTTGCAAAGCGGCTTGCAGATTTGAAGGACTTGTAGGTTAAAGCAGCTTGAGCAGCACAACCTATAATGAGTTTCCTTTTTGACACGAAGAATATCAGCCAAGGCAATAGTTGATGTGGGCTGCCATACAGATCAGCCGATCTGAACTATTTTCCTTTCTACTAAACTACACAGCAACCAAAATAAGAGCACAGCTTTTTAAGGTTCTTTTCACCATCATTGGACAGCAGCAAATAGGAGACAGAGCACAGAGGAAGAAAAACACTGTAAAGGGCCTTGGGCCAGACTCAAACCCATGCTGCTATAGTGACCATGTAGCATATGGTCATCTGCTCAACCCCAGAGTACAGTGTCTTCTTGGGTTACTGAATCAGAGTTTGAGTTAGCATAGGCTTCATACAGTGGACTGAGCCTTTTAGGAAAAATGTCTTAAAACTTTACATAGTAGAATTATAACTTGTAGGAAATACTTTTTACAACTGTTTTGGGCAAACTTATGAAACTGTAAAGCATTTTTCTCTTTTCATCAGATACAGTTTTTATGTGCTGCTGGCACATTGGTATTAAATGTGTTACCTCCAAATATTTGCCCAGATTCGTTCCAAGATGGCTACCAAATTTTGAGATTTGCCTTTAGAAGGTCTTTCTTAAATGCTTGTGTGGTTCTTACACCTCTGTATCACCCAACAACACACTGTCTGTTCAGAGCTCGAGTACTTTAGATCCAAAACCTTTTTTCAAAGAGGAAATATAACAGGTTCTCAATAGAAAATTTAAGAATGTTCTGCTTTTAATAAGAAGGATTGAGTGTAACCTTTCATTGTTCTTGAAGCACAGCTTCCTAGCCATCTGTCGTTATTACAGGCATAAGCTTTTTATTTTATAGGCACATCATCTATGTAGCACCTTTACTAATGCATTCGCCTGTAGAGAGAAAGGACTGAATAGTTTCTATAATGAATCAGCTAGTTTAACTGAAAATCTCCAAATAGCATCAGCACAATCGCTCACCGTCATCCCCTTATGTTTTCTGTCTTTATTAAGACAGAAAATACTTAGAAATAGATGTGCTGTGTATAGGTTCTGTATAGATACTGACGCATAATCTCTCAATGTGCTTTGCAAACTATGCTACTGTCACTAGGCTAGTCAGACAGATGGAGGCACTGTGTAGTTGCCAGGAAATAAAGATGCTGTAAAGTATTTCTCAGGACGGTAAATGTAAAATAGATTCATTCTATTTATTTAGTGGCTCCTGGAGTCAGGAAGTGCTGGCATTTAAGGACAGTGACAACCATCAAACATCTGTTATAGATGACTGCTTCAGAATGACCCCAACAATACGTCAGAGAGGAGACAGGAGAAAGCTGAGTAAATAAATAAAGAGAATTATATAAGAGAGACGATACATGCAGACACATTTTTTCAGACTGTGTCCTCAGATCCATGTTACCTTTCAGCCTCTGGGTGCTTTGGATGGTGACTGTTGGATCTGAGACAGTGATGCAATTAACACAAGTTTTCTGACATTGATACGTCCAGGTGGTGAGTGGTCACTATCTGAATGATTCATTTTAGGAACAAAGTTCTTCTTAATTAATGAAGCTGAATAAAAACAAGTACAGTGTTCTCTGTAGATTAGTCATCAAAATAACAACACATCAAACCACTGGCTCACAATTTACTTGGTTTTTAGATTTATTGAGAAAATGATGTCCTCTCCTTCTGGCTTGTCCAAAATGATAAAGCAACTGACAAAAGGTGAGCATAGAGATTATAAAACTATCTGCTGGTTTTATAGTAGACTATTGAAAAACTAGAATGTGATTGTTTAAAATAGAAGCTGTCACGGTCCTGAGTCTAATGACTCAGTGTTTTGTGTTTGTTAACATTATCTTATGTTCTTGTTTATTCTGGTCTTTTGTTAAGATTTGCCATTTGTTAGTTTTCGGTTCGTTACTCCCTCTATTCCTGTTCTATCAGTTTCGAGTCTGTGTCTCTGCGTGTGCGTTGAGCTCCCTGCTTTACTTTGAAGGTCTGTGTCTTATGTCAGTGTTTTCAGTTTTGTGTGGTCCTCTGTCTCATCTGTGTAATCAGTGTCAGCCGCGTCTCCCAGCTGTTTCCCCTTAGTCCTGTTCACCTCTTCCCCTGCTCGTCATCGCGTCGTCCCTCATCTTACACTGTGTGTTCCGTTTGCTAGCTCGCCTGCCTGTTCACTTTGTTTTGCATTCTCAGTTCAGTTAGTTTTCTGTTCCGATGCAATGCAGCAATAAAGCTGAGTGTTTTGAGTTTACGTCTGCCTCCGTGAGTCCTGCTCTTGGGTCCACCATCCCTGTCTGCCTTCACACAGCCATGACAGAAGCACTCTTCCACATTGCCTTCATTTTGCCTTCCTGTGCATGTGTGTGTGCGTGTGGTTGGGGTAATTGTGTTCACCAGAAGCTTTTGTAACCTCACTGTGACTGTGACCGACTGAGCTCCTTAATGGATGTGAGTGGGCGTAACAGTGTGTGTGATTACCCCCCTTTAGTGGCTTAAAAAAAACTGTGTGTTGGCATTTCAAGTGATTTAAAGTGTAATCTTCTCTAAACACCAAACAGTAATATTAATCTGACTAAGTTGCAACTTTTGGATATAATTAAGAGTTCTTACTATTTTTGTTTTGTTTTGTTAAATCAGCAAGTTACAGTTATATTAAGAGCAAAACAAGGATGTATGAAAGTACCTGAGCTGGAATTTTGGATAGTGTTTGTTTTTTTTCTTTCTTTTATTTGACACTGCTGTCCATGTAACTACACATCATCTTCTTCCTAAGAAAGAACAGTTTATTCAGTAATGCTTTCATAGTTGAAGCTGTGGCTATTAGACCGTCTGGATAATGACACTTCAGCTTGCATTGAGTGTTTCCTGAGAAGAGGTTTTTTTTTTCTGCTGCACCACATCGAAGCCTTTGAAGATTTAAAAACATCATAATAACTTATTTGGGTCTGGAGGACCTTTACCTGTTCTATAATTTATTGAAATATATTTCTATTTAAATTGTTATGAAATAAGTGTGTAAGATTTACAAGCAGTAACCTCTGCAGCTAACAGAGTGAAGCCAACTGAACACGCCCTATAGACGTCAATTTTAACACCCAGCTTTTTTTGGCCTGGAACAAAAAAAGAAGGTTTTGAAATCTACAGAAGGTTGATCCCTTTGTAAGAACTATATACAGTATCATCTTTGCAAGTGCCCAGTTTGGGGAGGTTAAAAAGATGGGTAAGTTTTTGTTACAATGTATTTGACTGTTGTAATTACATGTTTTAGGGCTGTTGCTATGTTACACACATTAGATGTGACAGTTATCTTGACTGTAACGACATGGCAGCTTTTGAAATGTGTGACGGTGACTGACTACCAGCATTACACTTCTAACTGCCAGTGGCTCCAGGGCTGCTGCAATATGGCTAAGACCAGTAACATCTTTATGCATTTGTTTAATGCAAACCAGCTTATGAAATGTGACGGTGTGATCCTTACTGGGAACTAAAAGCTCCTGCAAATGCTGCTGAAAGAAAACACAAGTGTTGTAATGAAACCTTGTGCCACAATAAAAGACTAATTCACATCTGAATGAGTTTTATTTTTCAGATTCACAGTAGAGTCACTAAAATACAGCAGCAGCGTTACAATCTTAATATTAGTGGAGTATTTTTTAAAATACTCTTGGGGCACTTAGTATCTAAAGTGGCCTTAAATATCTTGCATTATAATTTGGAGTTAGAATAATCAAATTTAGTTGTAAATATAATTCCTAAATACATCTTAACCCGAGCAGATAATGATTAGTTATAGAGAACTGACTGGGAAATACTGTTCCAGTGATACTGGCATTATTGTTAGTTTGAAAATGTAATTATTAAATCCATGAAACATCCTAAGTTGTTCATAAGTATTTCTGGTTAACTCTGGTCCTTCATTACTGAGGCATTCATAATTAGTTACACTTTTTTATGCATCATCATGTAGCAACTCCTCACACAGAGAAGTTACTCAATAACCCCTCGTGACTTCATGATTACCTAACCGTAACTCACCATTTATGTTCCCTCATGTAAAGTGAACTGTGTACAGTAGCTACTAAGCAACTACCCAACATAATCTTCACTATTTTTTCCTTAATAGGCAATCACAGACTGCATAACACCCAACAAGTGTTTCACTCATAATGTTCAGACCACATTAATATTCACATCATGTCATTAGGGATGTGTACACCCACTCACAGCTGTGGAGCTGTTACTGACTGAATTTGATGATAATGTTCGGGTAGGGGAAAAAGTGCCTCAAGCTTAATGGCCAGTACATAAAGTTACGCTTTAAATGTGACAATCTGTGTGAGATTGGTTTCTTTTTACTGTTCTGTTCTTTCAGTATAACTTTGCATGTGGTCAGTCTGCACGAAGACTGCAGTCAGAGCCTCCCCTCAGTGGCCACAAACAATAGAAAATAACCCACTCTGTGCTTTCACCAAGGTTTTCTGCATCCATCCCACTTTCGTTTCTTTCACATAAGTCTGCACATCTCTGCTGACTGAACTAAACCTTGTTTCCATGGAGATCTCAGTGCTACACTGAAGCAGAGAGTTCAAAAATACAGGAGAAAAGCTAGAAACTGAAGGAGGAAGAAATGATGAATAGTCACTTTTATGCATTCAGAGTTTGTTATTGCAGTCTTCACTCTCGTCTGCATTTTAAGTCCAGTACGGTGTAAGATGCTAAGATTGTTTGCTGAGTTTGCAGTCTTTAGCCCAAACATTGGGGCTGCAGGGCACTGCTCAGTCCACATGTCCAAATATTAGACTTTTACTCTCTATAACTATTTAGACCGCTGTAAATGCAAGAGCACTCAGCTTATGTTGTTAATCTTCACCCAGGGTTTGAACTCCTGACGCAAATCCACAACACCGGCCTCTTACCAAAGAGGTAGCTGTCCTCGCTTGAAGTGATTTTCCTTATCTCATTACACAGACTGACCAGAAACAAAGCCTGCTCCTTTTAGTTGTTGCTGGAGTGAGAAGCGATGTATGATGTGAAATCAGGATTACTATTTATAAAGGATTAATAATAGAAGAATCAGTGATTGCTAACTTTAATCCTTTCCAACATGGGATTTTGGTGCCATTCTCTGTTGTTGTAGACTGGATGATCCAGTTTAACCAAAATAAAAAAGCTAAAAATGTAATAAGAGCTGAGTCAGCACTTCTCTGACAGAGAAGAGTTAACAATATGTAAATCTGTCATGTTCATCAAGATCATAAATAACATAACCTTTTAGGGTTCTTTTTGACTGCATTGCAATGTACAAACATGGACATGGATTGTGCTTTTATTTAGGTTAGATAAACATGCACATACGTCCATGTGTTTCTATTCCAGGTGTTCAGTGGAAAAAAAGTGTGTACCTTTAACTAGCTTCACCCACCATTGTAGTTTATAGCAGAATATGTTTATTTCTTTGTGACTTCATTCACATTGTGCATGCTGGCACCTTTCTGATGGAATCTCTGTTCTCCAGAGCAGTCTCTGGGGATTTAACCTTTATTGAATTACACTCTCCTGCTAATGCGGTTTAGAAACAGGAGTGCTTGAGCTCCAGAGAGAAACTGTGTGCTGGCTCTGCATTTTCTCTTTCTCTGTGAGTGTGTGTGTGTGTGTGTGTGTGTGTGTGTGTGTGTGTGTGTGTGTGTGTGTGTGACCTCTGTCGCTGTCTATGCTGCTTGTTTATCATACTATTAACTGTTTATGGCAGTTGCCTTCTGTGGCACAATAAACTAAAGCTTTTAAATCAATTTGCTGTAGATAATGCAATCAGCCAGGGTCACCCAGAGAGAGGGTGGGTGCTTGTAACCCCAGTGATGAAACTTCAGTCCTGTGATTCACCACCTTTGCTACTCTGGTCTACGTTCTATGATTTCATACTGAATAATACAACAATAATAAATAATAGTCACTTGAGTTGTTTAATTGAAAGGGGACCCATACTTTTCTTTATTCTCTGTCATATATATTATGTTACAACGGTGGATGTCCTTGTTCATATTATACACGGTCAGTGTTTTAATATTCTCTGCGAGCCAACAGATCAGGTTACAAGTTGCTGTTCAAGACACTTTTTCTGCTCTCACATCTCTGTGAATATTCACCACACATGTGGCAGACTAGCCTCCTGCTAACTCCATAGTGTTGTATTTAAACCTGTAAATTTGGCCACAAAAACACTGCTTTCAAGAATAACAAGATATTATAACAAAAAACAAAATAACAAAGAAACATATTTAGTGTGTGTATAAGTCATCCCCACAAGCCAAAACACTAAACACTAAGAAAGTCATTTCTGCTAATCCATCTACTGTTTAAATGTTGTAAGTGTAAATGGAGGGAAAAGGCATTCACAGGGTGGATGAACTGAATACCTGCACGGAGGCCCAGTATAAGAGATGACAACCTGAACCATGAATCATTCAAAGCCCTTGCAGAGTGCAAGAGGAAAAATGCAGGAAGAGTAGGTCCTCTTTAAGCATTACCTAAAGGGGACATACTCTGTTAATACTGAACAGTTCTGCTATTAATGATTAAAATGAAAACATTATTCTGTTTGCAAAAATGTAACTCTTGGAGTGCGTGATCGATATTTCTCCAGTTCTTGTACCACTTGTTCGAAACAGACATAAGTTGTAACTAGCTTATGTCTGTGATAGCCTTCTCCTTTTAGCTCATGAACGGGAATGATGAAGCCTTAAGAAGCAAACATTTTGCTTGAGATAGATTAGAATATGGCTTTTTGTTTCTGACTGCCCAGCACAGATTTCACACTTCTGTAGTGACTTTTCCTGCAGCTCTGAGAACTGTTAAAAATGTGTTTATGGTTAAGGCATCGACTGTGAGGCATGCGGCCCCTACCTCACATCCAGCTGAGACCTTTATTGCATGCCAGTGCCAGCCTCTTTCTCCCTTTGCTTCTGACAACCTCTCTGCTCTTACTGTCTAATAAAGCACTTCACACTCAGATACACCTCAAAAATTCAGCCCCAGGTGAGGTACCCATTGACAAAATCAGGTTGAGTTAGTTTACACTTTTGGAAGAACTGTAGCACCACCCTCGTGCAACACGACTAACCCAAATAAAATAAGGACCAAGTGTAATTAGGGGATTACAGCGGTAATCTTGTAACGTGCCTCCTTCTGTCCTTACCTCGTCTGGCTGCTGTTCTGACATGAATGTGTAAATTTCACTGATTTAGATTAGATTAGATTAGATTAGATTAGATAGAATCTAATCTAAATCAGTTTTAAATTTAAAGAGGACATAAAGCATTCAAGTTTTGTGCGAGGTGGAGAGATAAATTCAGCTGAGTGAGAGAAGACAGTGAGGGCTGGAGCTGCTGACAGAAACAGGATTCATGTAGGAAGGACATCACCACGCTCCTCCTCCACTTTTATCTCCGCACCATCTTCCCCCTCCCCTGTTTATTTCCTTTATGCTCCTGGATCAAGTTTCCTTAGCTTCCTGCTGCCAATTGCACTGGAAAGGATGCATAAACACAATGTGCATGTGACACGCAAGCTTCTCGTGAAAGGAACTGAAACTATGAACACTGAATGTGCTGGGTAATGGGCAACATTAATCAGTAGCAGCACGTTAATGCAATTATTTTACCATTACTAGTAAATCCAGTTAGATAAAACAGTCCTTGGAGAATATCGGCTTGTTTGCTTGCTGGAAGGTGGACGGATGCTTGATGAAAAAACAAACAAACAAACAACTAAAATACTTTATTTTACTGATTAATTTGCTCTGTTTAGAGAACAGTGGAACAGCCAAATACATACTGTGTGATCAACTAATAGTGTAACTGTGACACTCGTGACATCCAGTAAAAAGATAAAAAATCCTTTTATTATAGTAGAGCGGAATAATACAGGCAGACGGGAAATAAGGAACAGAAAGATGTGACGTGCAGGAAAGTCGGAAAGTACGGGAGCAAACCTTAATGACTGTTTGGTGGCACGAAGCCCGTGTGAAATGCACACATGATATTGGATCGCCCGACGTTTTTAAAACTTTTTCTTGCATCACATGAGGCCAACTGGAGTGCAGATGTAAACACTGTGCTGTGACCCTCAAATGGTTCTAGTCTTTTGTGTTTTTTAAGCCAGTCAGTTGAACAGACCGACTGTTTTTATTTTGTTTCTGTCAGTTCCAGATTTCATCTTTTCTGTAGCGTCGCACAGATTGCACATGAGCTATGATTCATCAGTGACCAACATGTATAATTGATGCCACAATCCAAAATGAAATCACAGGTTTGAGTATGTTTAGCAGCATTCCACCTGTGGCACATTTACATGTATTCTGATAATGCATATTTCTGTGCCTTTTTCCTGACTGACTGGCACATGCAGGCAGATTTCTCTGTGTGTCTGAGATGATCAAATTAACGAAATTGACTATAAATAAGAGCCATGAATAGGAAAAAAAAGTGTTTGAAGTGGAGTATTTAGTGGACTTTGAAGTATTTGGCTCTGATGGATTACAAAATTTCAGTACCAAAAACACAATTAAAAAATGCTGCTCCCCATGCTACCCGTGAAAGAGCGTGACCACATGACCACCAATGTACACACCCTTCAACTCAGATGAAAACACAACTTCACATCTATGCATGTCAGGTGAAACTGAGAGAACCATCTCATTCTTTATAAGGTGACACAAGTAAATAAGTAATCTAAGCAGTGCTTGTCTTCATTCCAGTCTTCTAATGGTACATTTTTTCAAGAGTACATGTAGAAGTTATACCTTTATATCGGTGCAGAGTTTATGTTATGAGCATAACTCTAACCCTGAACCAAAGAAATTTCCGTGCCTACAACTAGCAGAACAGAAAGTGAAAGGGAAATTAACAGTGGGTTTAACAACATAAAAGTAAACTTCCAACAGTTGCCAGTGTTGTAATGTCTGCACCTCTGTCAGTGTTTCAAATTCAACTATTTGCTTTTGTTGATCTAGTATTGCCATAGCAGGTGCATCAAAGCTACAGCACCCACAACAGCTTCTCACGAAAGAGCAGCATTTGAGAGCTTGAGACTGAGAACGGTTTAATAAAGTAGTCTTAAACTGCCGTCAGCTTATTGATTAAAATAATCAAAGTCTGTGTTCCTAGTCGCTACAGGGGCTAAAGTAGCTGTTGGCATTCTCTATTTACCTTAAAACTATAGACTGTTTGCTCAAGATTAAACCCCACGTCACAGAAAATGTGGCTTGTGGCTGTAGTAGTGTTGGAAACTACTCCGTCGTATGAGTCATGTAATATAAATCCTTATTCAGTGACACACACAATTAGCTTGACAATGACAGGATGTAGTCACTGCTGAAAGCTGCTAGTTCAGGTATATGCTGGCCTCCATTCATGACTCATTTGTTTTCTTTCCCCATTTGTCCGACACTGTGCCTCTCCTCATCCACCCTTCACATCGGAGTTCTCTCCCTCCCCTTACCTCTTCGTTCTTCTTTCCCTGATTCCCAAGACCCACAATTCCACCGCCACATCTCCCGCCCACTCTGCGCAACAGGAGTCCAGCTGTGACACACCACAAAGGACTCTATTTTTAGGAGAATTGCATCCACACTGCATACTGTTGTGTTCTCACATAACAGAAACAGCAGAGTATAATTACTCTGATCACCCCCACCAGTCTGTGTGGCTGGAAATAGTTCCTGTATGAAGTTGGAGAGCTGCTCAGTGTATGGTGGAGAGCGGATGACCTTTCAGTGATACATTTACTCAAAGTTAATGAATGACAACTTGTACAAGAGGCGATCACTGTCGTTCTCCTGGGAATGGAAAACATGACACATTTCTATAAGCTTATTAAAATTGAAGAGGAATATAAAGTGTTCTTTCCCACGCTTGTTTTTCTCCCGTCTGGAAAAATTCTCATGGCTGTTTGTATCTGGACAATGCTGGGACCGAAATATGAAATTTTACCATCTGGGTCCTGACACGTCCAGGCAAGGATTCAGTAGCAGGCTGCGTGTATGTATTTTTGTACTGGATCATAGTAACATAGTGTTCTTTGTCAAACGGCCAAGTGCTCTCCCCTGTACCTTTACCTCTGCTGGGTCTGGCGAGGTGAGCCGCAGTTCCTCTTGACCATCTGCCATAACTCCGACCACCCTCAGACAATAACAGGCCGGCAGTTGAAGGAAGGAGAGAAGGAGAGAAAGTGGGTGGAGGAAGGATACACAAATATGTTTGCTTATAATTATAGTCCCACACCTCTAGCTGATGCAAAACGAAAGCTGCAGCTATTTCAGAAAGGAAACTGTAAATAATCTCTTGGTATAAATAGCTCATTACTCAGATGAGAACAAAAATGACGAGCTTCTTAAAGTCAGCAAAACCATTCAGAAATGATTGTGTGTGAGGTTTTACCACCAGTAAGGTTCGGCATTGATGTTTTGGATGTATTTTGAATAGTTTCAAGCTAAAATAAACAGATTGGGAAACACCATCTTGACATTTTTAAGAACATATCACAAACTAGTTGAGATATCAGGTTCGACTCGTGCGTGGAGGGAATTTGACTTCTTGATGGAGTTATGCAATCTCACACTGCTCTGTTTTCCTCTCTGCTTTACCAAGAAAACAATAACAAAGGAGGATTGTCTCAGTTTTCTTTTGGTCCCCCAAAGTGATTGCTGAAAAGATGCTGGTAGATGCTGTGGACTCGTGGTATCAAAAGAGACCTCAGCCATCAGACGCTTGTGGAGTTTTTGTGGGTTTTTTAAACATTTTAAGGCCTGATTGACTCTGAAAGACACTGCCAATATAACTCTAGCTTCCAGCAGTACTCTCCTCATTCAAATATCCAATGTTGTGATTATGTAAAAGTCTGGTTCAGTGTAATAGCAGCCCTTTTGAAACAGTAATCTCCTGGAAAAATCAAGATACTTGGGCAATTCGGTTTTTTTCGCTTTTAAATGGCTCAACCTCTTGGCTATTTTTTCAAACCCCTACCTGGAAAACATCCCAGATTCTTTCAGTAACAGCTCTACAGCTGAACAGCTTCAGGCTACATGGTTAAAAACACTTTCTGAAGAACAATAAGTCCACTTGTCCTTATCACCAGGCCAATTGCAGGGACTAAAAAATTCCCTCAAAAATTCTCCCCAATCAAGCAAATCACAATAAAGCTGCATCCAAATTCACACAAGCGTATGAAGTTTTCTTTGCTCATGCATCATTAGCCGCTCTTTACAATGCCAGGATCCCCACACTCGCTAGTGAGAATGTAACCAAATTTGGTTGTTTGCTACTACATGTGAGAAAAGACAACTGTAGAACATATCCTGACCTGATCCTTGCAGAAATGCTCAAAGTGACATTTATTTGTAAAATGTGGACTACAGCTAGATTTATTTTAGTTTTCATGTCAGTCTTTCTACTTAAAATGTAATTTAGGCTTCAATTACAGGATATTTTATATTCATTTCCATATATTTATACAGAGTTACAATAGTGGATGCTGATAAACATGTGCAAATTTATACTGGGCACCTGTACCTGTGAGCCAAAAGTGCCAAATGCTAAATCCTCCACATCAGACAGATCTTTCCTCTGGACTTGTATGTCTGTGCGATAGCTCGCCCTGTCTAAGGCCCCAACCTCTTGCTGTTTAGACCTTTCTGCTATTGAGAGCAGCAAATCAGAAGAGAGCTATCGTAAAGTTAGGAGGAAGGGAACTAAACCAGCTATTTTCAAAGAGAGAGTAAACTGTAGGACTGCATCAAGTCCCAATATAAGATATATTTTGCAAAGCTCCTCTAATAGATTCCAAGAATACAAATATGAAGCGGGTAATATGTGTGATAGTTGTCCTTTTTTTCTCCTTTTTTCTCATCTTTTCAGTTTAGATGTTTTCATGTCATTAGAGAAAAAATAAGGTTTTCTCAAAAATTCCCCAGAATCAGCATTTCACATGCGTCGTTGTTTAAAATGACTTTTCTGTGGCTTCGTACTGACTGCACAGCAGAGAAAATAGTGCAGCACAGCAGCAACAATTCTCACTGCCCGTTTCTTGGCAAAGCAATGCCATCCCATCCCAGAATGCACTGTAGCTGTGTTATGTAAGAGGCTGTTCTAGTCTATTCTTAGCTCTACCTCACTGAGAAAGTAAAAGTGCTGGTTGCCTGAGAGTCAAAAGCGCATAGAGATCTGATGAGGCGGGAATCATCAGTGAGGTGAGAACCAGCACAGTGGGCTATTTTGCCATCAGGCTCTCACACTGGGACACTGGCAGGACGGCATGCCCATTTTTGGTATTTGGAGGAAGTAGAGGTGTAGAGGTGGGCATACGAGCGAGCGGATTTTATTTTTAATACTAGAACAGGAAAGAGATGTATAAATAGTGCTGTTTTAAAAATAGGACACGTCACATTGACAATTTCTAGCTCTTCAAATCTAGCAGGAGACATCTAGGCTGCAACTTTCCTCACAAACCAAATATACACTACAATATGTTCATGTTTACATCCAGACTTCTAGTTAATTCCCATCTGCTGTGCGGCCACTGTTTCACCAGCCCCTGCTTCTTGATCCCCTAGTCTCCAACTGTGCCATTTTTTTCTCGATGGATGTCGAATCCTATTATAATTATATCCAGGAAAGCTTTGCAGAAGCAGAGCGATGTATGCAGCGAGCATGTGTCTGGGCCTGTGTAGCAGCATGTAGTCACAGGATGATGTAGGATCACGAACATGTGGTCGGGGCCACAGCTGTCATTTAGAGTACTGGGATTTTGTCCTGAGAATGTTTTCTGGGAACTAAGCGTTCTGTAGTGAGACAGATAAATTTGTACTGGATTTGAACTGTAAATAATTTTTTTTGTAAGTGGTAGAATAAAGAAGAATGTATTATATGTCCAACGTGTTATACCAAAACCTTTACATGCTTGCAAAAGGTGAGCTTAGTAAAGAATGACAGGCTGAAGACCAAACCACTGTGAGACATGAGGGGAGTCCATTTTTCCAACTGTTTCTATATTTAACATTGTGTAACATCATATAATTGCATTTGCAATGAAGCAGTGAGAAGGACAACTCAATTTCACACAGTGCAGATTGTAGTAGAAGTTAATATTGCCATTAACTGTAGACATTTTATAGACATATTTAAGAAATATCTAGAATTTAACAATGTATTTATTAGGAAGTAAGTACATTCAGAGATGTTAAGAGGGTTGATTGCAATGATAATCTCTCACTTTTTTACAGCTTGGAACATTCAGTAGCCAAGTACCGCTTAGCTTCCATAAAGGTTTGTAAAGGGCAAACACACAAAACGTATCAGGTGAACAGATTTTTCCTTCAAATACAGTTTTTCTGCTTTGGGCGGCTAAAGAAATAAACCCCTGCCTGCTCTGCTACAACTTCGAGATGATAATTTGAGACTTTGTCATGTATTTATTGATATTGTTTAAAGAGAGATGTGTGGTGGTGACAGCTGACGTGGCTTATATGTGTCTACTACTCGTTCTTTTTCTGCATCTAAATCTGTATTTGTCACCATAGATGTTCCAGCTGTATTAGTGTACTAGCTAACTCTGCAGAACTTCTATTCTATGCACTCTAGCATCAATAAAAACAGTTAGCCATCACCACACTTTCAATCACTGCATGTACTTGGTATTACACCCATGTATGTGTCAAAGCCAACACCAAAGCTGTGTAATATCCCCCAAAGCCACAGCTACGCTCAGACTCATGAAGTCAATGAGACGGCTGGCCCTTTCAGTATGCTTTTTGTTTGTAAACTGATCTGTTTACTTCTTGTTAGATTGCTTTTTGAATAAACATAGCAAAACAGGCAACTGTATCTGCGAGACCTCATTAACAGTGCAGTCACTGAACTGAATCCCTTGACCAGTTCAGTAACTTTTGGAGCATTTTAATGTAATTATCTGACAAATAACATGGACTGCTGTGTGGTCCACTGCCTCCAGTTGTTTTGGTGTTATTTTCCACTAATTAGCCAATATGTGTGTCTGTGCACTATACCCATACAGTTTAAGGATGCAGCTATGAGTGGAGGTTTCTGATAGTTCAGTCACATCAGAGTAAAAATGGGATAGTAACTTCTATCCGGTTGTTCAGTGATGACGCGACGAATCCTACTTCCGGGTCTAAAGTAGTCTGCGTTTAATATGGCTTTTGTGTTGTTAACATGTTTAATGTTATGTATTTTCTTCTATTTGATCTCAAAAAGCTCCTAAAACAGTCAGTGATCACTGTTGACCTCCCTCGGCTTTTATTACCACTAATCATTTATTTAAGCTCAGTTTTTAAAACCTTAGGATGTAACTACAGCCCAGCCCATGCAGCAGTATATGAATGACTAACCTCGTATTGTGGATGGATTATCTCAGTTGTTCTCCTGGCTGAAGTTTGGTCCTTTTACAGCATCCTGCCATGCGATTACATTTGTTCCTGACCACCGAGAACACTCACGTTAACTTTTATCGAGTGGAAAAAAAGTTAGCTTGTTTATATTATGCTAACATAGCTGTGTCGCTAGCGGTCACGTAGCACATCATTATATACCAGCTAGCCAAACTTCAGTAACCCTACAAACGTCACTGCTGTTTAGTTTTCTGTCTTCATTTATGCTGGAAGTGATAGCAGAGCTGTACGTTTTAATTTGTTTCCAAAACCCCGCAGTCAGGACATGCTATATTGTATTTAGATAGAAGCTAGCGAGCTAACTTCCTGCTAACTTCTAACGCCGTTAAATGTCATAAATTCCGTTTTCATGGATGCCTGGATGTTAAACTCAATTGTTACACCTGGTAGAGCAGAACGCTGATCATTTTATTAAAGATGAAAGACTTTAGACAGTTTTTCAACTCTCAGTAATGCCACAGTGATCGTTTGATATATGGACCTGCAGCGGAGTTTAGACCCAGACACGGCTAGTGACGTCAGACTGAACAACCGGATGCAAAGAGGTAAAAAAAAAAAAAAAAAGCAAAACAAAACAAGTATTTTTTCATATTCAGCAAGTAGTTGTGGCAACCATCTGCTCACACAGAAGTTTAGCATTCAACACTCTCTGCCTCTGGACTTTCAGTCAATTCCACTATTTATGGAGGAATTTACGAATTTCTGTTTCAAACCCATCACCGTATTATCTCAGATGGCATGTAATTGCCAACTGGACTCCATTCAATCGCAGACTGATACTGACTGATGTTCTGTCTCTGTCTTGTCACACGCCAGTGTGTGTGAGCAGACTTGTATTCGTAAGGTTTCTCCATGTAAGTGTCTAATAGTGGGTGTGGGGAGCCATAGCCCTGCCCTCCAGGACATGAAGCAGGCATGGAGGAGATCTAGAGGCCCACCAGGGGCCTGGTGGTGGGGGGGTTGGTTCAACCAGCAGCCACAGTGCAGAAGCCACAGGGGGCCGCAGCCACAAGCCCCCAGGATCCTCCGGCTTCCGACTACAACAGAGCGGACTGAGCCCCCGGCCCTGAGACACGAGATCCAAGTGCCCTCCACACCCTGGAAGGGGCCCGACACAGAGAACCACTAATGCACCGGCGAGCTAGTTTCGTTCTTAAAGATGTTGATGTAGCAAGCAGACACATTTTGTTTGCTAATTAGTGCCAGTAACAGACTAATAAAACCCTCAAATTAAGCACAAAATTCCTCCCCCCCCCCCCCCCTCCACAGACACACACAGACACTTTGCAGCCGAAATTTCCTAATTTGCACGTAATGAACATAATGAAAGACTCACTTCTTTTCCTCACATGAATTTCACAAATGCATTTACAGGCAGGCTTTTAATCCTTACCGGGACTCACAAAACTGAAATACAGTCTTTGAGTGATTTCTAAATGTGCACTCTTTACTCTGCTCTGACATTTTCTTTTGAATTGTCCTCTTAAATATTAAAGAGTACCAGTGAGTCAGCACAGACGTTTTCCCCGATAAACTCTTATAATCATCATCGTCGTCGTCGTCTTTGGAGCACTTTGCAAATACCACACATGCACCAACACATGGGAGTGCTTGCATTACTCAGCAGGTATTCTAATTTCACCAAAGAACTGGTAACTATTCTTTTTTTTAAGTAGATGCAAAAAGCAAGATGAGAAATGTTGCAAAACCAGTTCCAGTCCACAGTGGAGCTTTTTACCCTCAAACTGTAAATCTATATTAGCAATTAATAAGATCCATAAGATTTGTTACTAGAATATTTTTAATGACTTATCAGGTCTTTTCCTTCATCTGTGATATATTCATGATCTAATGTCATTACTGACAGGTTAATGAAAATCAAAAATGATACAAAGAAAATTTCATTAGACAATTTTTATGTTATTTCTACAAAATGATTTATTTTCAATACTGCTAGAAACCTAAGTTTTAGATGATGAACTAGTGACTCCAAAATCCTTCAGTCAACATGACAATTCAAATGAAGTCATCAGTAGACAGGTTACATACTGCACCACCTTCTTTCGTAAAATCTTCCACACATGAAATTTTATGAGACTTGTTTTGGGTCCTGTGGCCTTTTGCCAAGCCCATTTCCTCTTCAGAGCAAAGAAGAAACACGAGCACTTCCTGTTTGTATTTTGAAATAAAACCAGCAGGGTCTGACGAAATTAGGAAATTATTCAACATTGTTCAGACCGTATCAGACAGACGGAGCCCTAACAGTTTCAGCTTTGTAGGCTGGCTGCAGGAGTGAGATGCTCGGAGAACGGTTCGACGCGCTCTGTGGGTGCTGTTGGCAGACATTTGTTCTTCACTCGTGCACAGAAGCAAACTTTGCTGGAGCCTTCACATCAAACATTATTTATCTACTCTCTTTGTACTTTGATTTTTTGTACCTTTTCCCCACCATTAACATTTGGAATATTCAACCTTTGCAGATATTTAGCGGAGGCTTCGACTGACATTAAGCTGTTGAGTCAGTGCAACAGCATAAAGGCACTCAGGAGAAACCCAGTGCCTTTTGTATGCATGAGCAATGACTGCAGCGTGCTCAGGCACCTGCCTGCCTGCCTGAATAAAGTTAATCAACTCTGAGCGCACCACACTAGCCTGCATGATTAGCCACGGAGGTTACAGAAGGTGGGATATGACTCAATGCAGAGTCTATTTTTTGTGCCCAAACCACACTATCCACTTTCCATTATCATTATTATTATTATTGTTATTAAGTATAAACACAAAATAAATAAAAGTCAAAGTTCTTCAGCTTGGTTCTTGTTCCTCTGTGATCTGTAAGCCGCCTCAGTTTATTAGTGCAGACAAAATTGCCACCAGCACAAATTCTGCTGTAGCGCCTCACAAATTATCACACTGACTGTGAACACAAATCATTCATTTCACAACAATTTGTAAAACATGCAAAATTGCTGCCGGGCCACTCGGATGCATAATTCCCCCAATCCCAGTGGATCCTTTAAAAGCTATGTGAAGTGAAAGTGACATGTCAAATGACATCATCAATGACCTTTAAGATCATGTCTGTAAATATTGACTGTAAGGCCTCGCACCTGTCGAGCACAGTGAGAACAGAAAAGGGAAAAGCCCGGCAGAAGGTTTGATGAAGAGCCACGGCCTGCTAAAGCGTTCACAGTCTCAGAAGTGACAGGGCGCACTTTGTGTAGCGCATTATTTAACCAGGTCTGCTTGTTTTTGCTGTCACGTGTCTAATGTTTGGGAGAGACACAGTGAAAGGAATAGAATAATCCTTTAATTGTCCCACAAGGGGAAATTTGGTTGTAACAGCAGCCAGAAAGACACATATACAAACAAACAGGACACAGAACAGATACATACACCATTTTTTTCTTACATATTTACATTAAGGACAATGGTTACTATAAACAGAGTACTGTAAGCAAGGATAAGAGTGTGTGGACTGTTAATTGCGTGTGCCAGCTCTGACCCTACTGTAGTGACGATTTTGTCAAACTGTGAACAACGATGAACTGATCAGAGATGATGACTGAGGTTCCTCGAGCTACCCTTGAGACCAAATCTGAGTCAATCCCTGGATTCTCATGTTTATGTTTATTTTATATACATTAACACTTACACTCACAATGCATGTCTGTATTAGCCATACAGGTTCATTTTAATCCACAGTAGGTAGGAACAACACATTTATTTTCTAAAACTGACATGACTGTAGCTCAGAAGGTAGAGCAGGTCATCTACTGATCTGAAGGTTGGTGGTTCGATCCCTGGCTCCTCCAGTCTTCATATCAAGTATCCTTGGGCAAGGTGCTAACCCCAAGTTGCTCTCCAATGCATCCATTGGAGTGTGAATGTACTTCGAAAGCACTATTTATAGAGAACGTGCTTGGGTGAATGTGGCATGTTGTAAAGAGCACTTTGAGTACTACGAAAAGTGCTATATAAGAATCAGTCCATTTACTTTAGATATCAAAACAGTAAATACACAAGAAAAAGACTACAAAGAAGTGCTGGTGCAGAGCATTTCCATCATGTGACTCAACTCTTACAGGATGTATTTTACCACTGAGAGTCTCCCACGTCATCAGGAGCAATGTAAGTCCAGTGATGGACACCAGTTCCCGGTGCCTCTAATGCCTTTAATGTGTATTTATTTTTTTCTGGTATCATAAAAAGCTTATAGACATAAATGATTACAAGGGTTATCGCACTAGCTAGGCTGCAACTTCACTGGATGTTATGAATAATTTACTGTTATGAATAATAACAAACGGGCAGTATCCTGTGCAGCATTACAGGAAAGATACTGTGGAAACTTCCCTTTCAGTGGATCCACACGCTGCTAACTACTCTTGGCTATTTTTCTGGGGGCTTTTTTGTTCCCACCAGCCCAAAAAAACATACCAACCACACCAACTGTGCAGCAGCAGCATTAATGTTCTAATTTAATCAGCTGCTTGCCCGTTTTTGAAGTTTTTTGAAGTTTAAATAGCCTGCATAAACAGCCTTAGTGCTGCTATGACTACTGTCTTGAAAAGACATGCCAATGTTACCAAATATAGCTTGAAAAGATTTGAATGAATTCTGATAAAACTTTGTAGGGGTGTAGAGTGGGCTCATGTTAACAACCCATTAAAATTTGGCTTACATCAACAAAGGTCTTCAAGGTCAACGTAATGATATATTTGCTTATAACCTAGAAACTATGATCCTTTCAACTGTGCTTTGTACATCGTCAACATATAAAAAGTGCCATCTAAGGATTTAAAATATCATTTGACCTCTGAACTCCCCTTTAAGGTCTGTAGATCAATCTGGTCAAAGTGATAATAAAGCCACACAAAGGTATTTAAAACTGTGTGTCTTAATACCAGACAGGGAACGATATATGAGGATTCTAAATATCACATTATAGTTTGCATTTGATCTCTAGTAACACTGTTCCATTTCACATCTGCCTTTGTCTTTATTTCTCCATCTAATTAAAAAATAACTCTTCTCAAAATGATGTCCAGTATATTCAAATCGATTTCAACAGGGCAAATAACAAAAGCCTGCCCTTTGGTTCTTACTGCACTACAAATGTCTTAAATTGTGCTTAAAAAGATCAAAGAAAACAAGATGACTCTATAGGAAATACAATACCTCTGCCATAAAAGTCAATACTGCCCAGAGAGTGAGCTGAGGTTTGGGCTCCAAGTGCTTCTTCTTTAAGGTTTGAGTAAGGCAAGAATTTTTGTTTCTTATTCTTCCAACCCAAAGTTGTGGGGACCGTTTTGTTTTTTTGTTTTTTTTTCTAGTTTGAAGTCATTTCATGATAAATTAAATGGCAAAATCCCTGCTGCCATAGAAACTGTACATGTAACTTTACTAGCGCTGTCTGTTTTATTAGAACAAATAACTTCAGTTATATCTGGCCAGGGTGAGCTGGAAGCATGCTAGGTGGTAGCATAGCTGTGTATGAAAGTTGCTATCCGGTCTTTAAGTGATGACGTGATGAACCCTGCTTCCAGGTCCAAACTATTTTGTGTTTATTAAGGCTGTTTTGTTTTTAACGTGTTTTAATGCTTTGTATCTTGCAGTGATCACCGTCGGCCTCTCTTGGTTTTATTACCACTGTTCATTGTAAAGCTCAGTTTTTAAAACCTTACGATGTAACTACAGCCCAGCCCATGCAGCAGTAAATTAATGACGTATTGTGGATGGATTATTTCAGTTGTTCTTCTGACTGAAGTTTGGTCTGTTTACAGCGTCCTGCTATGCGATTGCATTTGTCCCTGACCACCGGGAACCCTCACATTAACTGTTATCAAGTGGAAAAAAGTTAGCGTTCATCCTCCAGCTTCACTGTGTTAATGTGTTTATATTATGCTAATCATAGCTATGTCTTCTCTTCCTTAGTTCCCTTGAAAACAAGCAGTTGTGAGGTGATACTCACTGTTATGTCAAAAAACACAGTAAAGCAAAGTTTAGTCATTTGACACCTTCAACTATAATATCATACATGCTGCCTGGAGTCCTAGTTGTAGCATTAAGATTGGCTGGAAGCGAAGGTCTTCATTCAGTCACAGTAGGTGGAAAAAGTCGTTCTTAAAGTCCTGAAGAAGTAAATATATTGAAAATTGGATTAAAAAATAAAATTTCACATTTAATCAAAAAATCCTGCTAAAAGTCTTTAAAAGATACAAATATATCTGACACTACCATTTGTGTTTGATGGGGCCAAGTTGGAAGCATCATTTCCAGAGATTAAATCCAGGTCTTTGCAGTGAAGAACAATTGCTTTTTCTCACTACTGTGGCACCCCAAGCAGTTACCTTGAGTCACTTGAGAAATTTGACCTTGGCCTCAAATGGAACACATTTGTATTCCAAAGCGGCAAAAAATGTGTATTTTCTTTGTAAATTCCAAAATCATGCCACAGTTTCCATGTCTCTAATACTCTCTCTGTGACCATTCAGACTTTAGTGACCAACTGCTGGAGGTGGTTGGCTTGGAGGGGGCTATAGAGATGGGGCAGATCTACACTGGGCTGAAGAGCGCAGGACGCAGGCTGGCTCAGTGCACCAATGTCACCATCAGGTCAGCACCCCCATCTCCCTGCTGTTCCTCACATCTTCTTGCCCACTTTGAACGATCCTCTTCCCTTCTGTCACCTTCTGTACTCCGTTCTCCATCCTGCCTTTGTCTCATGTCACTACCCCTGCCTGTCTTTATCTTCCTTCTGATCAACCAACTGGAAGCTGTACTTGGTGCACCAATTGCATCCATCTCCTATACATGCAGGATAAAAAATGTATTCCTTGCGAGTGTTTTTGTGCATTTTAAAATCCCTGCAGTGTCCAAACAATAACATGCCTGCAGCTAATAAATAATATATTCCAAATGCATGTCGTGCTAAGAGTGTTGTTGGAGCTCTGGGCTGACTCGCAGGCTGACAAATGGGCTGTAGTTTGGAGTTCTCATAGCTAGATTTGGGTTTCCTTGCAGGTTTTCCAATTACGCAGAAAAATGAAGATGCTACACTAGTGAACCCTTATTCTTCTTTGTGTATTTATAGAGAACCTTGAGGCTGTTCAGCTGATGTCTCATGGTGGGGAAGATATTATCTCAGACTGATGAATGTTAATTGTGGTTCTGAATTATGTAAATGCCATCTGCCCATATCCATGTGAGTCTGTGCAGACTCATGTCATGTGTGGCCTATAATTAATGATCGAGCTGATTTTTCCCGCAAACAAAAACATTATTTGTTTGTGCAAACAATCTTTGACGCACTGTTGCTGCACAAAAAACACAGTTTGTCATTCTTATTAACCCTCTGATGTCAAAGTCATCATCAGTGAAGGCCTTAACCTATCATTACATATCAAAATATGTAATTTAAAAAAATTATTCCAAAAAAAAAGATGTAAATGCACCTAACTTACTGTTCAATAACTGTTAGAAGTCAGTGCAGTAAAGAATTAACTGGATATGATTCGGTGCAAATTCAAATACACTTAGTAGTCTACACAGCACTCAGTGCTGTGAGTGTTCAGTGAGAGGGTAAAAGTGCCATAAATGTGAGTCCATTTACTGAAATTGTATTGTGGATTGCTTTTTGGTTTTACACTTTATTTTATCCAAAGAATGATCTCGTCGCTTGGCCCATTTAACATGCCTAGTGTGCCAGTTACTGCAGCAAAGAAGTGACATTACAAGTTGTTCTCTCGCTTGTTCAATAAACCACCACTAATATTTTCCTAGACCAGAATTAAAGGGGCATTCATCCCAGTCATTCTCCCACACTGTGTTTCTCCAGTCACAGAGGCATGCCTGAAAGTCCTAAACCAACTCTGTGTGTGTGTGTGTGTGTGTGTGTGTGTGTGTGTGTGTGTGTGTGTGTGTGTGTGTGTGTGTACAGTAGTTGTGTGAGTTTAAAGAGTGGGAGTTTGTCTGGGAAAGGGTCTCATGGGAACAGAGGGTGCAGTGTCTCACCCTGTCCTAGGACAGTGTTAACAGGCCTCAGAGGTGTGTGTGACCCTCATAACCCCCAACCCCACCCTGCCCTCTCGTCTTCCACTCTCACTGTCTCTGCCCTCTGCCCACTCTTTCTTGTTCTTCATCCCTCTGATGTCTCTTCACAGGACGTCCCGACGGCTACCAATGCAGATTGATGGTGAGCCCTGGATGCAGCCTCCCTGCACGGTGAGACTGAACACCACTACACCACAGTGTGCCAGCACTACAGTTTAAATCAATCACTAGAATTAAGATTTAAACTGCACTTGCTCAGGCCCACGTTCCATATGACGTAAAGTACTATAGGCATGAATGATGCCTTGATGGAAGACTGTTGCTTTATTCTTCGTCAAATTTCATTTTTTAGAAAAGTCATTGCTCAGATTTGTTCAGACAACTGTCTGGTTTAAATGACTGCTCTTATACACTTCATTACTAATTTGCTAATAGTACAGTAATATTCTATATTTGTAAATGAGCCCACCTGAGAATTTCCTCACAGGCTTCAATGAGACGGGTAAGGAACAAATCAGCCATTCACAAAATTTTCACAACAATCTAGCGAAGACAATATTATTTTTGGTCTATTTTGCTGTTGTGTAGACTTGTGCATGTGTCAAACTAAATCAAACAACAACAGCAATAGAGTACATACCACCTTCAATATGTGGGTCCATGGTTGACAACTGGTACAGTGTTCCAAGGTTTGAAAGCCTCATCTTTAGTTCTCCAAATACACATATGGCTAAATCTTTGTCTTATCTGATGTAAAACACGGTTCACTGTGGACAGTGATGCTAGTGTCCCAGCAGTTTCCAGTTCATGGCAGGCCTGAGCCTTGGTGCTTTCTGGAGGGAGAAACACAGCCCAGCCCCCAATGACAGAGTTTGTACCTGGCAGGCGCAGCAGGCATAGCGCAGTTATTTTGTGGATCTGTGACTGTTCTGGTCGGGCCTCGTGCCAGTCAGGTGACCCGCAAAGACACAAAGCATGACAATAACCTAACTGCTGTGGTGGGAATGAAGTTAGAGCAAGTGTGGTTGGTGAACCAGCCCACGTTCTAGTGAGGTGATAAAACCAGTTTAAATGTGTGTTTGAAATCATTGTTCTGTCGAAACACCCAGTTGTGTCCAAGTTTCAGCTGCCAAGCTGCTGAACTGAGGTGGATTTGAAGAATTTGGTGGTAGTCCTTCTTCATTACTTTGTGCAATGTACTAGTACCACTGGCAGCAAAACCGTTCCAAACCACCTTCACCATTACTTATTCAAATTTACCTCATCAATGTGGCCAAATGGCTAAATCTTTGTCTCGTCTGACGTAAAACTCGCTTCACTGTGGACGGTGATGCAAGTGTTCCAGCAGCTTTCAGGTCATGGCATTTTTGAGCCTCGGTGTTTCCTGGCTTGTTCCTCTAGATCATCTGAGGGTGACGGTTCAATCAAAGTGGTGACAATTCTAAATAACTTGTACTTAAATACAATTTGATCTGATGTTAATCAAATCTGGAGTTGGTAATAAATGGCTCCAAGAGAGCTTTCTAACTTGTGGAATTCTACAATAGTTCTTCCATCTTCACTGAGTTCCTTGGAGTTTCCCATCGTCCCATTGATTGGTCAAATCCAAATCTTTCTTATGCTGTGGCCAAACAGAATCAAGTTAAAACATACTGCAGAACCACTAATTAAACTATCTGAGTGTATAATTCTGTCTTTCTGAACTTCTGACTGCAATTCCAAAATTCCAGGTGAGAATGTGTTGGTTGAACTGACTTTATCATGTTCACACTAAACACTACACCAGATTTGACTTTCACTGTGTTTCTCTGGATGTAGTTTAGGGTCTTTTAAAGATTCTCTGGTATCTCAGTGAGCAGGCATTTATCCCTAAAACTGATAAAGTAAACTTGCCGTGTAACAGTTCTGTCCACTTCCTCCTCTGCTTACACCCAATCTCCACCACTGTCGTGCCATCAAACATCCCAGCAAGAGGAAGTAAATTACTGTCAATTCATTCTCTCAGCATTTCAAACATTTTCATTTTATTTCTTAGCAGACCTTCAGAGAAGGGAAAAATACAGAGCTTTGTTGTGTTATATGAGTTATTTGCAAGGTCACAGTAATTTGTCTGTCAAACCAGATAAATCCTGGTAAACAAATCAAAGACATTCACCTCCGTATAGATTATAATTTCTTTCTCTGTGATTTTTGCAGGTCAGGATCACGCACAAGAACCAGGTGCCCATTTTACTGGGCCCACCTCAAAAGACGCCTTTCTTCTTCTTCAAGAAACGCAACCGGAGCCGTGATTAGAACATAGGCATTTACACAAATGAAAAAAACAGACACACACACACATATACAGTACATATATACACACACGCCCACTGTACAGGCAGCAAAATGGGCCAACTGGTACACTGCACACAGTTTGAACACAGGAATAAAATACGGACAAGTGGAAATTTCCTCATGTTGGGATGCCTACAGACAATTGATTCCCAAAGTAACCTGTACTGATGGCTAACAAAACAAGAGGACTCTCAGTATATAGTACCGACCTACTCCTGTGTAACAATCATCCTCCAAGTCTTGTCTCAAACTTTTAAATATGGGTTTAGTCTCAGCCACTTTTACAATTTCTAAGACTCTCAGTCTAAACCACCCCCTGCTCAACAAACTCAGCCATATACCAGTACTGCACTGCCTCCTAAACACAACTTTGGCTGCTGGGATTTCTGCACAGCTCAGAAAAGAAATAAAGGAAGTAATTGTGTGGGGATGGAGGGTGTAAAGGAACCAGCTGGTATGATGAGAAAAACTACTACAGTGAAAAACAGGGTTAAAGTGAGAATGGTATGGCAGTAGCTGTGGCTGTTTACAAGGTCAGTGAGTAAATAGAGTAAGATCCACCTCTTTGTTATGAATAATGAAACAGCGGTTGCTTGTAAGAGCTCGCACTCCAGGATGTCCCCACAGACTAGCAACACAGTACAGCCAAGGAAAGGAGAGGAGTGGAAAGCCTCATTCATTATTGACTTATTTTGTTTGTGGATTGTTCGCATTGAGGCGTAACAGTGGTCTGGAATAGGTGGAAACATGCAGGGAGCTCAGCCTCTTAGCATGACTGGCCTACAAACAAAAACCCCACAGTATTCGCAGATGTGCAGACGATCTGGAAGTAGACTTCAGGCTGTCTCCATATAAACCAACTAGAGACTAGACTAAAAGTAGAGCTTAGAGACACTCTAGTTCATCTTTGCTTTCTCAGAGAGCTCATTTGTCATCTGTGGCTGCACACCATCACTACGATAAAGATCAAATCAACAGCAGCCACTGTGCATGCTTCTAGAGGACTGGGATAAATCCCCTCAAGGGCATAAGAGCAGGGCCCCTGGGGTTTTTATTTACCAGAGCATTGACAAGAGGACTAAATTTATCCTTCTATTTCAGGGAGTGTCTATCTCTCCTTCACTGAAACCTTACCCTTAATAACATGTCAAACATCAATTCACAATGTCAAGTGAGCTGTCAGAGTGCATATCCCAGTGCCAGTAGGGCACTACTGCAAGGTGCCATGTGGTGCGATTCATCATTTGTCAAAACAGAAGGCCGTGTGCCTGAGACGATGGAGTTCATTGTTTAAAGAATGTAACCATATTACTGTTCCAACAAATACGGCAAAGTATATTATAATTTATGTGCAGACAAACTATATGTATATTTCTGGAAAGTAGGTGTAGGTCATGTATACTATACACACAAATGTGTTTTTAATATATCACTGTTAATAATGTGGAATTTTTAGCTTAGAGGGGCTCAGATCAGTGTTCTTCACCATGCAGAGCTGCTGCAGTTGTTCTCTGAAGACAGTTTTCTACACTGATGCAGATCGTTACATTTGAATCTACTGTCCTGTCGCCTTCACTTCCTAGGTGGTCTTGTACACAGTGAGTAAGGAACAGGGAAAAATTTCGATTTTGCACCATTCATGGCAAAACGATCTCATGGTTCAAATACTTAGTTTGCAGAGCTTTTACAATAATCTTATATCAACAGCCGTGCAATGAAAGCTGATTGCATATCAGAGTAAGATAAGATAACCTTTATTAGTCCCACGCATAGGAAATTTGTTTTGTTACAGCAGTGGACAGTGCAAAGTTACATAGAAAAAATAGAGAAAAACACTGGAATAAGATATCAATAAGATACTATAGATCAATAAATCTAAATGAATAATGTGAGCTTATGGCCGATATATTGACAGAAGCAAATAAATCAAAAGAAACTGTAGTATATAGAAGATGAATGTAGCCTCTGGGTCTGACAAGTGAAGTCAATGCCGAAGTGCCTTAAACCTGAATTTGGTATGGTGTCCAGCAGGGGGCGACTCCTCTGGCTTAAAAAGACTTCTGGAAGAAGTCTATGAGAAAACTGCCCTCAGTCCCCGTGATTTGTGACAAGAGATAACCTTTTCCTGATGACGTTATGGTCACAGTTGACAGACAAAAGTCTTTTTAAATACACCATGATGTCATGATGTTCATTTTGTAATTTGTTTCTCATTAGAGTAAAAAAGAACATGTGAATAACAAATTGGATTGCAGCTCGGCTGCTCGTTCAGATCCACCCTTTGCCTTCACTTCCTGATTCAAAAAAACCACAAGATTAAAAAGCTCACTTTAGTAACTAATGGCTGACATGAGCATCTTTTATACACAGCCTATGCTACAAACATGTCTGTAGTCATGCTAGCAGCTACATATCAGCTGCAGAAGCTCAGAGCAATAAGCAAGTGGTGCAAATGCTTACCTGAACAGCCAACCAATGGTACTTTCAGCCAGTCTGTTTCCATTGTGGTCAAGGATCGACACAACTTAAAAGTGAGTGAATCATTTTGCACCAGCTTTGACTTGACTTGCCAGTGTGCCAAAACAGCAATGTAGGGATAGCTGCTCTGTCTGGGTTTGTCAGCCAGGGTCTGTGAGCAATTCTGCTGAGCAACCATATTGAGCCACAGCCAACAGTTTTTAGGGTTGTCAGAAATAAATACAACAGAGTAGATACTTCTTTTCAGCCTAGAAAGGGCCCCTAGATGGGAAACCAAAACTTCTATGGGAATCCAGTCAATAAGCAATTCCCAAATCAGAATCATCCAGCAAGTTACTCATTAACAAGACACTGAAAAGAAGTCTTTGCTAGAAGTCTAAACAATGTTGAGATTTGGTTGAAAGGTGAAAACAGCATATAAAAAGCCTCCTTGCTAATAAATGTGGTCAAAAAATAAACGAATTATCTTCAAACCCACAACTTTCACGCTGTCAGACTAGCAATGGAAACAATAACTTTTGATTGTGTGAAAGCTGGTAGAAAGAAGCTCACCGTGCAACACAAAATTCAACAATAACATAATTCTCGTGTAGACATCTATAAACGGCAAAAACATTTTACATTTAAAAAGTTGCGACTCATGAATAATAAGAGTCTGTGTACCTGTGGGATTAAAATCATTTCACAATCAAATCAAATCTAAAATGAATATTGTATTGGAGAAAGAAATCACACATGGCTTTGGGTCTTTAATGCAGACCTTTGACGCTTAGCCTGCTTGGTGACTTCCCATCTCCTTCTCTCCATCTTTTCCTTCTCTGTGTGTTTATATGCAACCATGGCATGTCATTAGCTTTCTGTGTACCCTCTGAGGTTTGTGTTTTATCCTGTTTGCTTTTAGTGCTCTCTCTATACTCATTTTCCCCTCTTCCCTTTGCTCTCTCCACCCAACCAGGTGAGGCAGATACCAGCCTCTCCCTGAGCCTGTGTCTACTTGTCACCAGGCGCTTGCTCTTATTCGATAAGCTGATTGTTGTGGTTCTCTCTCTGATATTCTAGGGACTTCACTTACTCAGATGACTCTTAATGGGAAATGGTGCTATATAAACAAAACTGAAGTGAACTAAAATTGAATTGAATTTCCTTTTTTTTTAGTAAGAAATAAATAAGGTTTATTTATATAGTGCTTCACAAAGTGCTTCACAATACAGAAACAGGTATACACCAAATTAAAATAAACAATCTGGAAAGCATAGTAACCTTTGGTCTTTAACCTGGACCTAGTTGCAGCCAACAAGGATTTTTATGTAGTCTTCAAAAGTCTTTTCACTTTTCACCCAAATTTAAAGATACATTGTTTCAAAGTCTTTGACTGTCGGACCAAATTTAGCCTAGAAAGCAGTGTCCATGCTGGTTACTGATAACATAGCAAATAGACAGAAAAGTGGGCAACCGTCAACTGAAATTGTAAGGGCAGTGGCTCAAATACTCTTGGAGACATTTGAGTGTTGACTAATACCAAATTTATGAATGTGTAAATTATTCCAATTACTTCGTGCTTTTCTTTTCTTTTCTTTTTTTTTGAAAAATAGGGATCGACCACAAAAATCCAGCATATAAAGGTGACATGTGGACCTTAAATGAGATCATTCTGTTTAAAATACTGATCTAAATCTCAAGAAAATGACTAAAAATGTAATCCCAAACAAGTAATGTACACCTCTCAGAGAGTCTAAATGTGTATGTATTACAACTAAACAAGATGTGAGTTTGTGGAAAACTGTCCCACAGATATGACTGCAGAGACGCTCTGATGGTGCAAACTGAGCTCCGCCGTAGGGTCAGGCATTCATGCCTTTGTACTCTGGTTCCCTTTAAAAGCATGCCGAGTCTTCCCTCTCGCACCCAGGCCCCATAAAAACACACAAGATGTCCAGCCAAACCCCACCCAAACGTGATCAGCATCATTCAGGACGCTGGGTGGAGTTCAGGTTCATCATTTCATTCAAATATAAAGCCATTTAGCCTAACTGGTAAATAGTACAATACTGTGGAGATGTCACAACAGCATATCGTTATCCTTTAATCGGAGCGAGTGGAGCCTGGGTGCAGAGAGAGCTCAGTGATGAAAGAGTGCATGTTTACAGTAACTTTACATTTATTGAAAGAATGGTTTTAGACAGCTATATTACCATGTGTACATATTTGTTTACAATATTTTATCTGAAGTTAACTTACATCACCGCATGCCTGCTGAAACAAACTGAGAGTGAACAAAAAGGAGAGTGTGGATCAGACTAATCAGACTTATTTCTCTGCATTAAAAAAGCATAGCACAGATTTGTTTGTCGTGCTTCTTCATTTTTCTCCAAGCAGTCTAGTTATGTTAGAAATAAAGAAAGAAACCGAATTCCCACGTGAAGCTTAAATACCCATTTGGGATTTTTCACCAAAGCAAAGGGCAGACAACATGAATGCCCTCATAGAGAGCCTGAGTGATTTCTCAGTGTGTGTCACCACTCATATCTATTCTTGTTCTTTGGAGAAATCAATTGCCTTAACAAATAAATGGACTCGCTCTTTTCTCACAGCTTTGCACCGGCCTCACAGGAGTCGGAGAAAATCACCGCGTCACATACAGAATGAATATTTCTTTCAGCAGGATATTGTTCTGAAATCGACAATTTGCTTTAGCAACAGCTAATTCCGTTTTTACAATCCAGCAAATTCATTTTGAGCATGGTTAACATTGTAGTCTAACGTAATTTCACTCGGCTGACCTTTACTGGCAAACAGGGGATGTGATACAGTACTGTCTAATGTTAGCTGCTGATTGATTTTCCTGAAGCAAGTAATATCTAGAGATATGCCTGCAAAACGACTGAAAAAGGTCTAAACTGCTGTTGCTATCATTGTTATCGTAGTCAGCACAGGTTTGTTCTCACTGAATATTGACGTTTACATTTTTAAAAAATTTAGTGATATCATTAAATATCTGGGCACATGGGTTTATTTGATTCCTTTAGTTAGTAATCTCTTGAAAGTTTTGTTTTTCCATGTGAGTTTTATGAGTGAATAATATTTTTGTACTGTCTATCTCTCAGCTCGCACACGCTCACATTTAAATGCATGTATACAAGGGAAATGTAAAGATCTTCTTGTGGAATTTGTTTATAGTAAAACAAATCTAATATCACTGTTTTCCCACTTTTTAGACTTGGACTTTTTGCAAAATACAAAACCTTGAGAAAAGTCAAATATATTTTATACATATTTATAAATATTTCTATCCTTGGATCCTACCTGCTTAGCTTTGCACAACAGACAGATCAGAATAGTTCTCATTTATCTTTTACTGGACTTTTATGCAGCAGCACGCAGTACTACAGAATTCACAGATTCTGTCCATCGTGACTTGCTCCTCATGGAATTTAGCTGCTTGTGCTAGTAATTCTACTTATTATCGCCTCTCAAATATGTGGAATTGTAGCTGGTTCTCGATGAAACAGGTTCTGCGCCAGCGTCATGTTGGTTATAGGGGCTGGAACCTTGCCCAGCTGATGCTGGGCAAATAGTATCAGTTCATGTTTACCCTTATTGTAGAGTAGAGTATAGAGGTAAGGCTCCAAAGACTGGAGGCAAAATTATTTCAACTTATTTCAACTTTTTTTGAGCTATATATAAATATATTCACTCTCTGAACACTTTAAAAAAAAAAATTCAAGAAACAGAGGGGAGCAGCACACAAGTGAACATGATCAAAATGACCACTAGAACAGTACCGTGCTCTACAGGGTATACAAAACTTCACAGAAACTAAACAGACATCAGAACTCAGATATACATACAGCATGAAGTAATACTCAGTACAGAGTATAGCTGGGTGAAGCACCTTGATGATCACTCACTGTTTACTGTAAACCTTTCTGTGCTGTGCTGGCATGTGAGGTTGTGTGTGTTTGCATGTGACAGGCTACAACAGACATGCATCAACACAGTGGACTCCATATTTACCTAACCCTGAATAAGATAAGAGCTTAGAGAGTTACAGCTAAGACATACTGTAAGAAAATGATGACAGTATCACAGACTAGGGAACTTCTGGCATCATCGGTTGTACATTATACAAAGGACAAGATTATCATGTAATAACAACAGTTATTACATACATAACAACAGTAATTTGAGTCTGTCAAATTACAGAATAAACTGTCTGTGATATGAACCCTCTCTCCTGCCTCGGGGTCATGACTGAGGATCTTGACTGAATTAAAAGAGGCTGAAGAATCCGTATGACCAGTCTCTGCAGTGAGTCCGGTCTATCCTTACACTATGTCACCCTCACTGTGTGCTAGCTGTTAACATAGCTTCTGCTTGCATTCTCTCATATGTTTCCAACAAAGTTCAAACCAAGAAAACCGCATAATTTGTTTAAACCATGAAGTCAGTTTTAGTTTGGCTTGGTTGATTTTACTTGAAGCCTTTTCTTAAATTACGTTAAATCACATGGTTGTATGTGACTTAGACATAATACAGTAACTTGGTCGTGAATATGATTCTGATTTATACTGGATAGATCTTTGTTGGTAACAACCACTCCCCTGGTCCACTACTGCGGCATCATTAAGCTATACCGGAAGTAAATGTTAGTACATTTTACATTACAAACTTTAAAGAACAAATAAAACACAGCGACAGTGACAATGATGTCATTTAACCTGATATATCTTCGAAGCATCCAAGTTTGATGCAACAGAAATAGAGCTCAGCAATTCTACAAGCTAGTTATTATAATACAGGGTGTTCCAGGACAAGAGGTTCATCTTCAAAAAACATCTGCAGGAGGCCAAATCATATATAGAAATGAGTAGCTAATCTTTTGTTACATGTAAATGACTGTTTTGTTTATGTACTGTATGCATTATAGCTTATTGCCACAAAAAATAGGGGTTAAAGGGGTGAAACGATGACACAGACAACAGTGCTAGGTAGATTTTCCTAGGAGCTGATTTCTGGAGATCCAGGATACAGATGCAGGTTTTCAGGTGAGTGGAGTTCCAAGGACAAGTTTGGCTGATGTACAGGAGGGATACAGAACACAAGGACACCCAAAGGTAAGCTCAAAAACAGTGAGCCCAACATGCTGCTGCTTGTACTACTGTAGAAACCCGACAAAGGAAAAATAAATGAACTTCTCTTTAAGTACTCCAGGTGAGTGATTACTGAGGTGGAGCAGGTGTGTCAGCCAGATCCAGCTGGAACTGGTAGTGCATACCTCTCATATGTCCTCACAACTTCAGAGAAACCTTATTCACACACAAACAGTTACACACACAGTTACACACACAGTTGGTTTACGAAAGGGGGAGAAAGTGGAGGCTGGTTCTGAAGGCAAGTGGAGACAATGACGTGTTTTATTCAACTAATCTAACTCACAGTGTTTTGTTAATTTTGCTGCATTGACTCTGTCTTTATTTGTATGTGACTAAGTGACACCAGCAATCACTTTACACAGTTGTGACAGAATTGTGTTTCTGTCATTGCAATTAGAACAAGTTGCTGATTAGCATGTCTAACATGGAACTTATCAGTAAAACATTAACTGAAAGCATGCTTTTCTGCCAGAGAGCTGATCTTGCAGCACCAATCCAGACTACAGCATCAGCATTGTTGCATTTTTATGATTATTTTTAGTTACCGTCAGCAATTGGTAGCAGAGGGCAGGAAGACACCGAGTCGTTTTACACAGAAAATATTCAGGACAAAATTGACACACGGTGTGCTTATTGCCATTTACTGTACAGTACCATGCAAAATTCTTCAGAGACCCCTGATTTCTTTATACTGTGCGATGGGAAATTGGAAAACTCCAGAGAATATAAGATAAAATGGTTTGTACAATTCCACTGAGCTTGAAAGTCAGTAATTGCTATGATTTCCTTTATTCTTCAGAGCAACCGGAAGCTTCATCAGCAAGCTTTTTCGTCATTTCTTTAAGTCAGGCTTGGCCAACCCCAGGACTCGAGGGCCGGTGTCCTACAGGTTTAAGATCTCCCCCTGGGTCTACACACCTGAATCAAATGATTAGTTCATGACCAGGCCTCTGGAGAACTTCAAGACAAGTTGAGGAGGTCATTTAACCATTTAAATAAACTGTGCCGATCAAGGACACATCTAAAATCTGGCAGTGGTTTTCATAATTCCATCAATTTTGACAAGATCCTGAACATCATTGGGCGAAATGCAGTCCCAAGCCATTACAGAACCTCCCTGGTGTTTTATAGCTGGCTCCTTCAGTAAATTCAACCAAAGAAATTGGAAGATTTGATAGGTTTTATTTGACAGCCTGTCCATAATAAAGTGCCCAAAGATACCATTTAAAATGGTTTCTTTGCCAAGTTGTCTGTCATGTGCAGATAAAATACTGGTTTCTCCCTCTTCTCTTTAATGCTTGAATGATTCATAAGTCATAAATGACTTAACAAACAAAAAACATCCCTTTGAAAATAGCCATGAACAAGGACTGGACAGAAAACGAGTGAAAATCTGCCAGAAGAAAAACTTTTTCTCAAGACCACTTTAAAAGTTACAAGAAGGTCTGGCTCCTTGGAAGCAAATTGTATAGAAACAAAAAAAAGAGACCAAGAGACAAGTGTTTATTCATTTTTAATGGAATAATATTTGTTTTGTCTTCTTTGTTCTTTCTAAGAAATTTGAAGAAGTTTCTACTACAGTAAAAGCAAGTGCAGGCGTTTGTTATTTGTGCTGTTCTAACCTATTTTAAAATACTTGACATCGTTTGGGTATAATCATTTCTTTATTTATGTGGATATATTACATTGTAGTACTCATTTCATTGTTTAATAACATTTCTTTAATGTACTCAAATGATGATGTATTTCCAAGGTTACTGTTTCTTTCAAACCTGTTATGTACATAACAAAGTTCTAAGGAAATTAATCAACTACAGTCAAAAAGTATAGTCTCTATACCATTATTGTCACTAACCTTCAGATAAATCTATTGAGCTTGAAGGAGAAGTCAGAGATCCTTATACAGTACTTTGCTGACAATAGACATCACAGTTGTGAGAGTTATAGTTTCTAAATTATAAGACTTTTTGACTTTTTGCCCATTTTCAACCTATAAATCATTAATCATCAACCTATAAATCATGGGCCGGTCTCTAGTCAAAATGCCTGGGCCAATTTTTTTGTCCCAGTCCAGCCCTGGCGTACAAACACACACAAACAAAAACTTAACCTCCTTCATGGAGGTAATGAGGGTTGCATAAGACTTTTGCACAGGACCTTATGTTATACATCTATATACTCAACAAATTTTATTGTATATTCTTAAGAGTAAGAGTGTGGCCACCTGCTAATACTGTGATTAGTATTAGCATTTTAATCAAGTTACATAATTACAATGGTTCATGTAACACTCTGGAAGTATTGAAAGAGTTATAGCTGAGAATGACATCAGTGCATCTGTATTACTTCTCTCTAACTCACAGTTTTTATTATGTAAAAACAAAGATTTGCACCCTTTTCCTGGAGAATTTCCAGATACGTAGCCTGGCAACAGAGACTGTATCTCATGAATTGTCTCCAGTGTCTCTTATTCATGGAGTTAAGGACATTTTAATTTTGAACCTGCAGTTGTGGAATAAAATTAGCTGGACAGGATTCAGGCAGAAATTTCAAAAAACAGTTTAATGGTTTAATGGTTTAAGCTACTCGGACAAAATAGATACCAAAATGACTCCAGCTACAGATAAACAAAGAGCAACAAAGTCTACATTAAAATAAAAATACACGTCATTCTATCAGGAGATTGGAGTTCAAGTCACACTTGAAGACTGACAAAGACAGGGAGCTGATTGTTTTTGATGGTCACGGATGATTTGAAGAGAAACGTATCCAATAACAGCTGTGAGTCACTGACCAGTGTCAGACTGTAAGTTTGACTTTGGCTTTTAGGTAAACAATGGAGAAACATGTAAGATTGAATGCCTTTATATTTCATGCATACATTTGCTGGACACTGTTTTAATGAAAAACCTGAGACACTAACTGTTACTTTTAACAATACTTTCTGTTTAGTGTTGAATACATTTAACATTGTACTACTGCCACAGATGGTAACATGTCAAGGTACACTCTCAAAAAAAAAATCTCTTAAAATGTACCTCAAGTGTTACAGTAGTTTGTCACTTGAGCAGTACCCTCTAAGTTAATGCTCCCTGACATGGAGTACAATTTGCACCTTGTGGTTTGTCGCTTATAGAGACCATTCATAGTAACAATCACTATAAAATTGACTTATTTCAAAGAAACTGCGCAAAACTGGGTATATGAGTACACATGAATGAATGTAATATATTTTTATATATAAATATTTATGTGCAGCCTTTTAAACTCAGAATCACCAGTTAAACTGAAAAAAATCTATGTGAACTACAGGTGTTGGAATGTTTTGCACCTTAAAATCCAGAAGAAACACTCTTTGAGAACATTTAGCTTTTCATTTTTTAGCATTCATGTAGATTGTATATGCAGTTACATAAATAGACCTTATTTCTGAGACAATAATAAGATAATTACAACAGAACAAAGGTCATTGTTTGCAGCTAATCATCATTGTTAGGGCTTGAGTCATGTTGCCCTTTTGGCCCTGAGTTGTGGCCCAGTAGCTTCAAGCTAAAGCAGACAGAGAGTGAAGAAGTATGCATTGAATTTAGACTGAGAGAGAGAGAGACAATAAAAGATAGCATGGTTATACAACTCAGAGCCTTAGAAGAGTCTGCCTTTGGCAAGGCTTCTTGAGTACGGCTGCAGAGATAACAGGTCAGGAATTAGCTCCCAAAGTGCTATTAATAGCAGGCAAGTCACATCTTGTCCCTCAGTGAGAGAGCATCCTGCGCCCAGAGGCACTACTTTCCCATTTTAACTCTTTTTGAAATGTGCATTTTGACAGACATTTGCAAGCCAGGGCAGACTGATAAGACTCTCATTTATAAGGCTCTCAGCCACTTGTGTTTCAACACTATGGTTGTTATTGTACCTCCAAATGGAATAAAGGTCAGGTTCACAAACAGAATAAAGACAACAATGGGAAAGAACTCTAAGGTGTATGTATGGTTTGTTTATCATGAAGAGGTTCAATGATCAAGGTAGTGGTTTTGAAGGTTTTTCACAGTTTTGACCTGATTACTCAGAAAAAGTAATGTATTATACATTACGTGTTACTTTTCTTAAAAGTAATGCAATACATTACTTTATTATTTGCCTGATAAAGTAATCCATTATACTACTCATTACAATACTTTACAATACTTACAGTCCCACACAGCTACACAAATTTATATATTAATGCAGACACACACAATGGGTTTTTTTTCTCTTTGGCGTTTATGTATACAAAGCAAACAACACAAATTAAAGATGAAATCCAGCTCAAAGACAGCGATTCTACTGTAGAAACACGAGGTGTAGAAACCGAGGCTGCAGGCCTGACTGCCTTTGTTGTTCAAGTATAGGCTCTGGCTGCTGGGCTGCTGTTGGCATTTCACTGAGCTTTAACATCACATCTGGTGGCTAGCTCTGTACTAGCATGCTGTCTGTGCAGATCAGGGGCGATTTTAGCCCATTTTTGGGGGTGCCTCAGCACCCCCAAAATGAATCAAAGCACCCCCAAAGATTTCTTACTTTTTTTTGACAATATTTCCTGTTTGTGTGACACACTACTAAAAATATAAAAAGCATACAGTACTGTACTTGTTTGAGACGTAACATTTTAACAACAAAAGTATAGATAACCCCCCCTCCCAAAATGGTTTGTTCCAGCTCGCCTCTCCCCTGCTCTCGCTCTAGTGCTCTTGCTGCCAGAGCGATGGTGGCTGAGAGCAACGAAGCGGAGGTGTAAGTGCCTGGCTTAAAACAGGACATATTAGCTGCATTTAACCTTCAGTTACTCTTTATATAATTAGGTAGGAGTCAGGCCAAGTTTCTTTTTAGCTGAAAAGCATTACACCCAGGTAACATGCAGTGTTGAAAACGTGTTTTTCAACACTTTTTGAAATTTTTTCAAAAAAAGGAGCCACATTCAGGTAAAAGTGTAAAATCAAATGATCCATCAATCAAGAATAATGTTGGATCAGTGTTTCAATGTTTATATCTTGTATTAGATGTTCATGTGATTTGGTTATCTGCCTTTTGGTTGAAAGTAGACTGAGAGAGGACTTTTTGTTAGTGATCTTAATAGAATTTTTTTCATATTAATGTAATTTTTCATCTAATTGAATACAATCTATTTGTGTATGATTGTCAGTCCGAAGAGGGAGAGAGGAAAGAGGGGAACGTGAGGAGAAAAGGCACGGTCAGGAAGAACCAGGTAAGAAAACAGACAGGGAACAGTGACAGGCACAACACAAACTGTTAAACTGACAAAGAGAAAAAAACTCATATAATCTGGAAGCTGTGTTCTCCCTATATTAAAGCTGCTGTACAGAATCTGCAAAACAAACTGGTTTGAAACATTTTTGACCCTCTTTAACAACATTCCAACATAACATTATAATTGGGGAGATTACAATTAATGATATATTTTTATGTGGTTCAGCCACAACTCTACTAAAACCTCAGTCAGTAATAGGTAGGCCAACTTTTGGACCGTCCAGTTGTCTGTATGACTGGTGCAGTACATACATCACATTTGCACACTATCAGAAAGTGCCAAACGTGCCCTGGTGGAGTGAGGAGCTGTAAAGAGAAGCAGATGCTCTGTTTATATTCTAAAAATGTTTTAAGCTTGTTTCAAAGATTCTGTACAGCAGCTTTAAATGTTTTCCAAAAGCACACACACACTTATCAGTGTTTCTCAAACTTTTTACAGTGTGTACCACCTGATAAAAATGTCAAGCTCTCTTAAGTACCACTATGAATGCATGAAAGTCATAAATCTTACAACACAAAATTATTATTATAGACTCACCTGTTCTCAGCTGCATTTGAATAAAGCACCAAATCCACACTTTAAGCTTAAATTTCAAAACTTACATTTAACTACTGATTTTATCTACTGTTCTGATTTTATCTGTTTTGATTTTATATACTGTTGTTTGTTTGTTTGTTAATTAGTTAGTTAGTTTATTTGCTTGTTTTATTCAATTTTAAATCATGCTTTTTATTTGTTCTTGTTTCTAATGTCTCTGTAAAGCACTTTGAATCACCTTGTTGTTGAATTGTGCTATACAAATAAACTTGCCTTGCCTTGCCTTGCCTTATTATTATTAAATTAGTAAAATTAGTATCTGCAATAAAGATTTTTTTCATACATGGTTTACATTCTACCACAGGCAAAGTTGCCTCCATTTATATAGTTTTTATTAATATTTTGTAATAATTTATTTGTAATAATTTCGCCTTTCTCACCCGACGGCACGGACACGGTCGGGGCTGAAAGCCGACAGCTCGCTGATTCTGATGTTTCGGCAGGTCCACGCTTTGTGTTTACGCCCTTTTTACGCTGATTCTAGAGCTGTTAGTTTGATCTCTCCAAACAATACTGACTGAACCAGCAGCAAAAGAAGATCCAAACTATGCTTCACATAAACACCGTCATGAATTCCCTCTGACTTTTACTGTTTTGCTTCCACCGTGATAAAATCACACTTCATGCACAGCTCTCTCTCTCTCTCTCTCTCTGTATACTTCAAGAACAGTTTCCCGTCTAAAAATCTGTTTTCTGCATTATTCACTTGCTTGTTACGCACAAGTCTATGGTTGTTTACTGCGCTGTCGGCCGCTGTTTTTTTTTCCTTTTTCTTACTTCTGAAAAGAAAACCTAATTTCTGCTGTTCAACAGGCTTCTGAACAAATTTCAACTTTTTTAAATTATGCAAAATGCAAAACGCTCAGCTGTGTCTCTAATAAAACAGCTGTAACGTCAGAGGTAATGTTCATATGTTGATTAATGGTTTTCTTTCGTTTTTGATGTACTGCAGAATATTTTTATAAAATCCCAGGAAAATCACCTTTATGTTTTTCTGTGTTTTATCTTCAGCTATTTTGACACAAAGGCATCTGCTGTGATGCTCACACCTTTGATAAAGTCTTGCGAGTATCAGCTTCCTTTTTATAGATACAAAAATATGTTAATGTACTGATCTGAATTATAATATTTCTGACTGTCTGAGGCAAAATTTCCCAGATTCAAATTGAATTGAATCGAAACGAATCGTGGATCAAATCGATTCGGGACCTTGTGAATCGGAATCAAATCGATTCTAGGAATCAGTGACGATACCCAGCCCTAGTTGTTTCTATCCTAGACACAGTTTGGACCTTACCATTGTGCTCTTGTCTTTTTGTGCAATAGATCAGATATGTTTACTGATGACCCAGTAAATACTTTTCTGATGAGACTGTATTTCATTAGAACATGATGATCCTTTTGTACTCCCACATAATTCAAAGGGCAATACAGCAAACTATACCTTTTTTATTTATTTATTTTTATTTATTTTTTTGCTTACAAGTAATCAGGACTGGGGGGACTGGCCTCCCAGTCCCCGGCCAAGAACAATGCCCAACAGCAAACTAAGCTTTAAGCCACTCCTACCCAGTGTTGGTCAAGTTACTTGAAAAAAGTAATCAGTAACTAATTACTGATTACTTCCCCAAAAAAGCAATCCCGTTACTTTACTGATTACTTATTTTCAAAAGTAATTAATTACTTAGTTACTTAGTTACTTTTTAAAAACACGATTTACAACCTGAATAGGTGATAAAGTGATAGATCTTTCAGCCCAATTCTATTTTTTCTGCATAATCCATCATACAAAATGTAATCAAATTGAAAAGTCTCTTTTTTTTAACTTGTTTTATCAGTTTTAATCTTTTAACTTTATGCATCAAGCAAAAATGTAATTATATGCAACATTCTCTGAGTTGAATAAATTAGTTTAACATTTAAACCTATTTTCTGCACATTCCAGCACATAAAATAAAATATTTTTTGTGTTTACACTCACTCTTTCAAATAGATGCAAGTAAAACACAGCAGAAAATAAATAAAGTCAAAGACTCAGCGGTCCTGTTGCTCTATTTTCGCCTGTAAAGCAGGACTGGGGTAGGCGGAGGTTTACCCTGGTGCAGGTGTGCCGCGGTCAGTTGAAGAATCCGCGAGTTTCTCTGTGAATTTCCCATTACGTCGTTGCGCACTCGGTGCTTGCTTGGAAGTTTAGGGTTTTTTTTTCGCTGTAAAAAGTTTTCTTCCCACGCACAACGGACGCTAATGTTTTTGTCACTTTTTATGGAATCAAACTCAAAATAAGGTCAAAATAACGCTTTAAACGCTGCACGCTCATACTCTCTCCCACAATCAGTAATGCATTACAAGTAACGCGTTACTGCCCATCTCTGCTCCTACCTGACTAGCTACTGAACATTTTTCTTGGTTTCTCAGCGAGGTCATGTCTTGCTTTTCACATCCGGTGTCAAAACACCAAGATTTTCTTGACTATACTATGTGATATGTCACACTAACTCTGTCTCTCTCTTATATACAGTCTATTAGCTTGGGTACACTTTTATTTTCTTTAGATCTTGCTCTGGTCTGATTGTATTGTATTTAATCTCATTTTGGCTTCATAGCTGTGAAGCTCTTACTGAGTAAATGTGGAGATGTTTTTAGCTGAAAATCTAAATAAAAATAACCAACAAAATGGACAAAATTCATTTAAGTACTAAAGACAAACTAATTCTGGTAAGTCAAATTCAGAGACAACAGAACAAACAAATGCTGGATGAATGATGATGAATGATCAGAGGTTGCGGGGACACTGTTCCTCGACAGTCTTCACCTGGTGTGGTGAGGATCAGGATTAGCACCCAGGCAGAGCCACTGACCTGGCTGCTATGCCAGTGTACCACTAACATACAGTTACTGGTACAGTGATGGGAAACAGAAAGCAGGGATGCTGAATCTTGCCCCATTTTCATAACACCCACTGCCACACTGGCAGTCATCCAGAGAGAGACGTATGTACACAAGCAGTGTGTCACCCTTTTACATATGGCACATTTATTTAAGGAAAGAGTAAGAACAGCAACACAATGTGCTTGCTCTCCACACGCCTCCAAGTGACCACCCACCACATCCTCACCAGCAAAGAGGTGCACCATACAGCGGACCTGCAGGCTACTGCCTTTGAAATATGTCCTCTGCTATTTAATGCTTCGCACACATGTACAATTAAGTCTGGCAGTGGATATTTTTAAACCCTCTCACCTCCACATTATTCAGCGTGACATTTCCAAAATGAACCCATGTGATGAAAGACAACCTTTTTGCCTTTGGCTTGGGACTTCTGGACTGGCCAGTGAAGATAGGGCCCTGTCGACTACATGTGTTTGTCTTGTTACTATTATTGCTTATGCAGCAGCTTCTTAATCTCTCTTTCATGGCTCCAGGGATTTGCTGGGGATTATAGTTTTCATACCAGCTGCTGAAATTTGTTTTAACACTGAGTGACGTTCACGTTGGGATAGTTTATTTGAGGGATTCCTAATTTGGTGAAGGAAATGATGGTGTCAATGGTGATTTATTTACAACCTCTGGGTTTAAATAACCAGTCCTTCATACAGATATTTCAAAATCATTTATGAGGCTATATTTATTAAAAGCTTTAAAGACCTCTCATAAGAAGGTGCAGTTTGAAAAGCCTAAATAAAAATTGTCTTAGGGAATAATCCTGATGTGCAGTGTTGGGAAGGTTACTTTTAAAATGTATTCCATTACAGATTACAGAATACATGCCCCAAAATGTATTCTGTAACGTATTCCGTTACCTTACTCAATGAGAGTAACGTATTCTGAATACTTTGGATTACTTAATATATTATCATGCTGTTTACAACTACGTGAATGTACTATTGCTGTGATTTATTTCTGTTACTGAAGGTCCGCGGCTCCGAACCCTAGTAAAGGGACCTCTGGCTAATACGGCGGGTTCTGTGTCGGGCTCGTAGCCGAAAAATAGCTTTACTTTGTTGTCTGGGTCAACTTTGCTTGCCTATGATGCTACATTCTTTAGAGCTATACCTGTAGCATTCTGCCTATTAGCTTAGCACAACAACAACAAAAAGGCGCTCTCTCACCCAGGAAACACGCAGACAGAGAGCGTCACCCTGTAACCATGGCAACCGTAACGCTGCCGCCTGGAACAACAGAACGTAGCTGTCAAACAAAACCCAAACAGTCCTGACCCGCGACAATATGAAACAGGGAAGTACTGCCGTGTAATCCATTTATTTCAACAAAGTAACTGTATTCTAAATACCACCTTTTTAAACGGTAACTGTAACGGAATACAGTTACTCATATTTTGTATTTTAAATACGTAACGGCGGTACATGTATTCCGTTACTCCCCAACACTGCTGATGTGTCAAAAAAGTCGCCCCATTCTGCTTGTCCTTATTTTCAATTACATACTGTGATATTTTTGGATGTCATGGGAAAAGAAAATGGACAAAATTTCAAATGATAAGATTAGTGTGTGTTCAAGAAACATGCAAAGCTAGTCCAAAACCAAAAAACAAACGGTATTAGAAATTAGCATAGTTGGTTCTCTTTAAAGTCACTGCAATAAACATCATAGAGATTATTATTCTGTTATCAAACTGTAGGACAGAGCGACTTTCAAGGAAATGCCTCACGAGAAAGAAAACCAAAGGACAACAAATGGTTAAAAATGTGAAAAAAATGAACTTATATGTAATAATACATAATTACATTATTATGTATTAATTTAAATTATTAGTAATTAGTAATTATAAATGATAATAGCAAAGACTTTTCTTTTTCCTTTTAGGACAGAAACGGAAATGACGGGGAACAGAGTGGTTGTGAGGGGTAAATGTTTGTATGTTGCTAATAGGATAAGATTTTTCAGAAAGAAAAGCTTCGTAACCAAAAAATACTTACAATGTAAAAAATAAATACACAATATTAATAACAAGAATCTACAAGATGCAACAGAGTTACAAACTAAATGCTTAGAAAGCATTTGTCTATATAGGCTGTGTGTTCATCAAAGCTTCTTGCACCAGTTACATTTTACACTAGCATGTTTTGCCTATTTCAGCTGCACTTAACTTCAGCGCTCTGACGGTGCTGCACATTTGCATTGCCAAATGGTTATTGAGATTGATATATAATATGTAAATAATGCTGCTGATCCTATTTTTTGTGAGATAATTCTGTAGGCTCACCAGACGCAAACTATACACACAGTGTCATGTGCACACAGCCATGGTGCAACAGTGTTGCAGCTTTTCATTTCATTTTTAAAATTTATTCGCTGCCATGAAACATTTTCTTATTCATTATCCATATTAATCCTCTGTCATTTGCGTCATTCTCCTGAAAAACTAATCTGTTACATTACTATGGTGTTAAATTTAACTTTAAATGCTCTGTGTCTCAAAAAGCACAGCTAATATCCAATTTGTTCTGACAGCATAATGATCTATCATTATATAGCACAGGAAAAGGTCACGCTGACGTCGCTCCGGCACCCTCTGTGTAGGTTTCGATTTTTTGTATATTTCCACTGCAGCTGGCCCTTTAACAAACACCTCTTGGCATTGATGGTTGAAAAAATGTGAATGAAATCCAGCCATTCATAAAAATAGGCCATCACTGCGCTGTGATTGGCCAAGCCGAGCTTCATGTATAAGTCATGGCTCCGGAGAAACCATTGGCTCTTTACTTAACGGACAGATTAATTCCACCAATCAGAGTGCGTCTCTTGCGTGCTGCTCGAGCCTAGGGGAGAATCGACCGGGCCATTAAAGAAAAAAAGCTCAGTCAAGTTTTGCGAGTCGAAGGGGACACATCAGTCTGTCTGTACGCAGGCGAATACAGGATTCTCGACACGCTGTTTCTTATTTCTGGATATTTTATCTTACTGTTTCGAAAAAGGGGACGTATATATATATATAGACAAACAAGGTAGGCTACAATTTTTATTTTGGCAAAAAAAAACTTGCTTTTGCGAATCCCTCGTATGGGTACATGTTTTTCTAATGCTCTTTTTAGACTACGAACGAGCGCAACGCCATCTTAACCATTTTATATCTACTTATATCCGAGTGAAATAGAGTCGCTGTGCGTGTTGTTTTAACCCAGCATGTGTTGGATTTGACCCCTGGTTTATCTGCGTGGATGTTAGCTTTGGCTTATCAGCACGCTCAGGCGACTGTTTGTGATTTTTATGAATGGACTGGCCGCTTTTTTTCCACACGGATCGAGTTTCACACCATTGAGAAAAACAAGGGAGGGCTTGGTGGGTGGGGGAAGGGCGGGTAGGAGGCGGCAGCAGGGGGGTGTCGGGTGAGCGTAGCCCCCCAGTCCCCGGTCAAGGCTGAAGTGCAAAAAGTTTTCCAAAATATGTTTTCTTCTTTTAGGGAAAGGTCTGGAATGCGCCGAATGAGAGTTTAAGTTTTTTTTTTCAGTTCTGCTAAAGCTGCTTAAATTTGTCTGGTTTTGGCATGTTTATGTCGCACATCGTATTTCACGTTTCTGAGCACCAGCCTTGTGCCAAAACCGACTGCGGTATGCCGCTGTACTTAACGATGGTAATAAACGCTGTATGTATTAATTTCGACACAGCGCGCTTACTATAAAGACAAAGAAATATTCAAGTATACTGTCTGAATAAAAATATTTGAAACGCCTGCTTCGTGCGTACAACTAAATTCTCACTTCGTCTAACAAATCAGTGTGAATGCGGAGGCAAAATGGAGAAAACAAATGCGCCAACTTAGCTTAAAGTTGAACAAAAGTCCCACGTGACATGCTGTACAGTGAGTTCTAATGTTAAAGGTACTATTTGTGCTGGGCGCCTGTAATTATTGCCCAGCAGCTATCCTTTTATTCGTCATCCATTAACGGGAGATAAGAGGAGTGAGTCATGTCTGTGTGCCGAGGGAGAACAGAGGGCAGCGCTCCTGCCCAGTGTTATTGTTTAAAGGGAACTAGTGTCACTAACGGGATGATACTGGACGCAGGGGAGCGAGGAGCTCTGCTTCTGCCAATTGGAACACCACCATTGTCACCCAACAATAGCTCCAAGCTTCTGTAAGACACTAATCAGCTCTGTGACTGGCCCATTTTCCTATCTCATTCAGGAAGCTTTGAGATTTAAAGCATGCCACAGACATCTCTCCAAGTCTTTTACTCAAGATCTCCAAGCTGATTATAGTGGAAAGTAGTGCCCACAGATGGTCAATGAGTGTGGCTTATATAACCATGTTACATGTGTTCTTTAATGATTGTGTTTACATTGGGCCTCTGTGGTTCAAAGAGCTGTTTTGTAGTTCAGATAAAGGGCACAAGAATATAGTGCAAGTACACGTATACATTCCTGTGAGATGAAGTCAGAGCTCAGAAATGACAACAAGGTGTACCAGATTGTAAAATTTGACCGTAACAGTCAGTGCTTCTGAGAACAGGGCTATCCGAGCAGGTTTGTGACACATGCTGTTTGTTTTCCAGTGACCCAGAAAGTCGCTCGACGCTGTCGCTTTAAAGCGAATACCTCCCCCTCCCCTTAATTTTGTGAGCCCCCACCTAATCGACGCAGATAACATGGACGGATTCTATGACCAGCAAGTCCCATTTATGGTCCCACCCAGTGTAAGTGGACACACACAGCCTCATCACACTTTCAAACATTATCTCGACATCATGATTGGACCCCACCCCCGCCACACGCACCTGCCCTGATAGTAGATCATCTGCATTGTCCATCGCCTATCTTCTGGTGCTGCGTGACATTTCGCATTTCTTTGTCTCTGTCCTCTCCAACAGCACAAATCCCATTTGGAGGAAGCAGCTCACAGCAGGCCTCTAAACGATAGGAAAAGGAAATTTATTGACACGGAACTCGCCCAGGACACGGAAGGTAACAGCATTGGTGTCGATCAGCATTTCGAGATAGAAGCTACTGTACTTTATGATTAATATCTTTTTTCTTTTTCTTTTTTTAAGAACTCTTCCAAGACCTCAGTCAGCTCCAGGAGATCTGGATCGCAGAAGGTTTGTTCTCCATTTGTTTTTGCTCAGAAACCCTCAATTCTTCTGGTAGAAGTTACATCAGTAGAGTCATGTGTTATGTGCCACTTTGTTTCCAAATAGTTAACAGGATGAAATTGGTAAAGTTATAACATCAAAGATTAACTGTTTCCGAGTTAACCTTCAGAGCAAAGTACGACTTGTGCAAACTGCTGACTCAGACCCTTTTTTCATGGGGCTTTTTTTTCATGTTTGTTGGAGAGTAGGACACTTACTGTGTGATGTGTGTATTCTTCTAAAACATGCTACATTTTTCCTGTGCTTTTACAGCCCAGGTGCCTGATGACGAACAGTTTGTCCCAGATTTCCAGTCAGATAACTGTGAGTACCTGATATTTGTTGTTTATCTCTGAGTCCTACTGTTGTCGACAGTCTTGTATTCGTCCTGGCTCTAACTAGTGAGCCTGGGCAAACCTGTGCACAGAGTCCTGCAGCGGTGGCACTTCAGGCTTAAAAACCCAACTGAAACTGCAATGTTTGCGTCTTAAAGATCTGTCTTATTCCTCCTACTGTCTTTTTTCCCCTCTTGCTGGTTCATGTCTCTGTCTTTTGTCAGAACGTCTTCACTAACATCGCTCTTTGTCTTCAAAAACACAGCTCTGGGAAAAAGCTGCTCTCTCCTCCCTCCCTCTCTCCCGCTCCTCCATTTTGAGTTTAATCAGCCGATTGGCATGGGGCATCACATGAGCCAAGCTCCTAATCTGATTTCACACTTTCCCGCACTCAGGCCCTGCTGCTGAAGTGGGCTAGATTCCAGTGGATAGAGCTGCCTGTTACAGTCCTGCTCTCCACAAATCATGTCTTTCAAACTGTCTTCATAGGTCATTTTAAAGCTGCAGAGGACTGAGGCAGTGTATATATGTCCAAGTGGAGTACCCCCTCCAGTTCTCCTATCTCTGAGTTTATGTTTTGGTCCAGCGTGTGGGAGGTGTAGACAGGGTGTGGTTAATGTCTCATTGTCAGGGCTGCCTTTCTCAGTTTTGGCCTCTGTGGTCCACCAGCCTGCAGAGGTGGAGAAAATGGAGGTCGATGCATTGATGAGTTTTCATAGAAGGCTCCATCCAGTGTTGTAAGCGCTGTAAAATGCCGCTGTGACGTAGTCTTTGACCTTGTGCTGTCAGTATGCCGTGTGTGTGTGTGTGAGAGAGAGAGAGGGGCACTTGTTGTTGTTGCCAGGCTGCAGCTTGTTCTCTCGCACAAGTTCAGCGAAACCAGCCTTTCCAAAGTCGGCAGGACATCACACGGTGAGCCGCTCCTTCGCTTGCTCAAGTTTCAGAGTGCACTCGGGGGAGCTCACGTGCCCATTGTTATCTCCACACAGGTCCATCAGCACGCCGAGTGATTTATTTGGCTTGTGCTCCCCTGTGCCTGGGGATCTAGTTTCTGCCTGGCTATTATGTGGCGCCCCGGAAACGGCGGCCGATCGGCAGAAAGCTGCAGCTAGTGTCTAATGGTTACAGCACAGGAGAATGAAAATCATTCACAGCCATTACATTACAGCTCCACTGATTCATCAGTATGGGTATTGACAGCTGTAATGGGAATCAGACGAGAGGTTTGATAGCTTTTGTGTGTACAGCGCAGTTAGTATCATGCTACCTAGTGATGGTGGATAGATGGTTGTTTTCAGTCAAACGTCATTAGGGCAGATGATAAATAGCTGCTAAGTGGCTCTGTCAGTCGGGGGAATACAGACATTGTCCATGCATCCATTTATCCCTCACTTCCAAATCTGGTTAAGAGAACTGCTGCACTTATGCTTATGGCTTCAATTAGGTCATATCTGGAGTTTATCTAATGCACTCAGTCGTGTTCCTTGTCTCTGTGTCTCCTCCTGTCTAGTGATGTTTCATGGCCCGCCACCAGCCAAGATCAAACGAGAGCTGACTCCTTCCAAAGAGCTTTCTCCTTGTCACCAGGACAGGAGTCCCATGCCCTACGGAGAGAAGTGCCTTTATAGCTACAGGTATGTTGTGTCATTACGTTCCACATCCCTCTCTAAATGAAGGATTTCTAGCCAGTTTTATGTTGACCTCCGTCCCTTCTCTTGATCCCCAGTGCCTGCGACAGGAAGCCCACTCCCGGGTTCAAGCCACTAACTCCCCCCTCCACACCAGTCTCTCCTTGTGGCCCCACCAGCACAGCAGTAACCCACCCACTGAGTGAACAGACCCCCCCTCTGCACTCCCATGTAGCTAACCCAACCCCAGGCGCTCGTCCAGTGCACATCCAGCAGTCTATAACAGCGAGCACAGCCCCTCCCAACGCGCAGGGCCTTCCAGTCAACAACCACAGCCCACCCTTTGCCGTGCCCTGTGCCCCTGTCAGCCAGGATGCCAACAGCTTCACACCTGAGCACAGGTGAGCCTCCACAGATGAACTTTGCTGTTGCATTCTGTGATTTTGATTTATTTATTTTTTGCTTTACTTATTACATCGTCTCTCTACTTCTTCTTCCGTGTGTAGATTCCAGAGGCAGATGTCAGAACCATGTTTACTTTTCCCCCCATCTGAGAGTCAAGGGCGCCCCCAGTTCTTGCCTCAGCCCCCCAGCAGCAGCTCCAACAGCCTGCCACGCGATGGCCGGCCGCCATACCACAGGCAGATGTCAGAGCCATTGGTGGCTGTGCCTCCCCAGGGTTTCAAGCAGGAGCTCGTTGACCCACGATACACAGAGCAGGGTGTCCCCGCCATGGGACCCCCGGGCCCTCCACGTCAGGCAGCTTTCCACCCCATGGCTATCAAACAGGAGCCTAGAGACTTCTGCTTCGATTCCGGTGAGTCAAAGGGCAGCACTTATAAAATATGTGAAGCGCTCATCACCTTTCCTTGTCGAGTTCTCTGGGTACCTTTCTCTGCGCATCATTTGCAAGCTGTGTGAAAGCAGTTGTTCAGGACTGCAAGTAGGGCCAACTGAGAGCGAGGAATGTGCCTGGCCATGTTTGTTCTGGGCATCAGCACATGCTTGTTAGTTTTAGTATGCAGCAGAGGTCTGGACACGGCTGCTCATTTTAAACACACAATTATCCTCAAAGCCAGAGTCGTGCCAGTAAAAGTGGCTCTTCTAGCTCAACATTAGCTTCCAAGGGAGGGAGAGAAATAAGTGGGTCACTCAGCCAGGTGCAGAGAACCTTGTCTTCACTGAGCCTACCTGGAAAGGATCTGGGCCAGTGCCCAAAACGGACAGCAAAGTTGGCTCTAAGGGCTTTGAAATTGTCAGCTTGAGGCCAAATGATGCTGCTCCTCTTTAAAAAAGTATCGCTATGAGTGAGGGCACAGAGGCTGCTTGCTCACATGGTTTAATTCAAACAAACCAGAGCGACTCCACGCCCACACAGCCAGCTGTTATCCCTGCTCTGTTGCATTAACATCCCTGTTTCCTGAAATTCGGCAACTCTTTATTTATTTTTTTTATCTTTACCCCGTCACTCACTTTGTATTCCTTTTCTGTGTGCGGGCACATCACTGGCTGGCTGGACTGTGATGTAATGACAAATCCTCTTAGGTTCTTATAGCCTTTAAATACCTACGTCACAGTCCCCTCATATCTCTAGATGGAGGGGACATGTTCATGTTGGGCATATCTACATATAATTTATTCTCTTCTGAGCGTTTGCAAACCATAGAAAGACTCCAGTCTTTTCGAGAGAGGAGACCAACTCTTTCAATTGCCTTCAACATGCTTTAGAGTCGCTTCTATGTCAAGGATAGATTTTCCTCAGATGAGCTGTGTTCCTCCACTAAACAACATACATAAATATGTAAGTGAATATAGTGTCAGATAGTATTTTGCTGGCTTTTGAGCTAAGCTAGCTAGCTGGTACATTGGTATTGAGCAGTTTGTCTCCTTTGGCACATAATGTTTATCCAGGAGAAAGCTAGTTTTATGTATTGAAGCTCATCAGGCCAAACAAGAATTTGATCACATGAATGTCGAGGGAAAGCAGTGGTCAGAAAGGCAAAAGGACATTCAGTGCATGGAGTTATTTTGTTTTTGGGATCAAAATTGAGCTTAGTGCTATTTTCTTCTGAGAAATGTTAGCCAACTCTGGCTTGCCTGTTTGCAAGTAGAAATTAGTGGCTTTCTACAATGGGATAAGTAACTTTTAATATGCCACATTTGGGACTCTCACACAGCAAACTACTGTCTTGAGTGGATAAATTCCGTTAATTAATCCAAACTCTTGAAGTCATCTGGAACCTTAGCTGGTCATGTCCAGATTATTATCAGCCAACTGATAATAATGGTACTAGCCATTGCATAAATCCCAAGATTTATGCAACTAGCTGGCTATAGTCACATTGCTTGTTAACTCATTCACTGCCATTGACGTCTATAGCCGTCAATTGCAGTGAATGAGTCAATGGGTTTAACTCATTCACTGCCAATGGCTGGCAGTGAATGAGTTAATGTCATGAACAGGAAAATCGCATTTGAGTAGAAATGCTAGTTGACTACGACAGGTACAGGTATCTGGTAGGGGCTGGTTCGTGTCCAGGTCACTTATATTAATACTTGCATGTGCCCGAGTCTCACGGGTGGACGGTGTCATGCATCACTTTTGACTGATGCTAGCTTGCACACGTTGCAAGCACACCTTCAGTTTACTTAAAGATTATGTATGTTATTAGTAACAGCAGCTGCAGAGCTCCTTTAAGAAACACTTGTTTAAGATTGATGTCTGGTTTTCTTATCAGCAGACAGGAGACAGAGCAATGGAGGTTGTGGTGTGGATGGTTAGTACACTCTGCAGAGATGCTGAAAACGGAAGGCAGGCTTTGACCCCTCAGGGGGAGGAACTGGCGTAACTTGATTGTCATTGAGATTTAATACAGCCACCATGGTGCTAATCCTATTTAAAGGCTTGGAGGACATGCAGGGGATGTTGAGTGCGGTGCAGTGTGCTCTGATCTGGGCTTTAGCCCACTCAAATGTGTAAGCAGACTATGCATTTTTCTGCACAGCTGTTGGACCTCTAGATGAACATAGGCCATGTGTGAAGTGGAGCGAAAATACAGTAATACATTAATTTAGCCTGGACAAAATTAATGTAACCACAACTCTGCTGAAGTACAGCATCAAAGCCGTGTGTCTTTGTGCACAGTGGCCTGAATATATCCATCAGTTGTTAGGTGGATTTTGATGTTTGATGTGAGAACGAGGGTGCTTCTGGTCTAAATTTAGTCTTGTATTTTCTTTGTCTACAGAAGTGCCTAACTGTCAGTCATCGTTCGGGAGAGCTGGAAGCTTCTACCAAAATAACCATGACAGTAAGTTCAGCTTCTTCTCTGCTTTTGAATCGTTTCACATGTGAAGTTTCTCCTGTGACCCTCACCCTCACGACTTACTGAGCCACTGAAAGCGCAGCATGAGGTGGAAAGAGCGGTCAGCAGCATTCATGGGGAAGTGAATCTATCAGTCAATCCAGATGCACATGCACAGTACATTTCTAATATCACCAAGGCCTTAGTGCGCTACATCCATACAAGCAGCTCAGTTCTGTTGCTTTGCATTAAGCTTGGATGTCTGGACTGACCATGGTCACTGGCCTTCATATCAGATCAAAAATATACTCACTCTCATCTGCTGGATTTCTTCTTTTCTCTTCTGTTCCAGGCTTCTCCTTTGACAGAGATGCTCAGCTGTACTTTGATGATACATGCGTGGTTCCTGAAAGATTAGAAGGTAAGGAGAAAAACAAAAGCAGTATTATACGCCCTTAAAGCAGTGGGAATTTTCTACACGCTGCCTAATAAACAAGCGCGCTTCACCATCTGGCAGGAATGTCTCACCACACTGTGGCTGTGCTGGAGAACATTACTGATTGAGCCTTTCTCTTTTTTTCCCTCCTGCTTGGTTCCCCTTCGGCCTCTTTCAATTCCATCCTCTCCTGCTCACAGGTAAAGTAAAACAGGAGCCTTCAGTCTATCGTGATGGGCCTCCTTATCAGCGCCGCGGCTCCCTGCAGCTCTGGCAGTTCCTGGTCACCTTACTGGACGACCCAGCCAACGGCCACTTCATAGCCTGGACTGGTCGTGGGATGGAATTCAAGCTCATTGAGCCCGAGGAGGTCAGTCCTCGCCTTTGTGCAGCATTACTGACATCCTTTGGGACGTTTGTAATCTACAGTCTTTATTTGTCTCTTGTCGTCTGTAGGTGGCTCGTCGCTGGGGCATCCAAAAGAACAGACCTGCCATGAACTACGACAAGCTGAGCCGCTCACTGCGTTATTACTATGAGAAGGGCATCATGCAGAAGGTAAAGGCACGTTCAGTTTTTTTTTTCTTCCCTCAGCAGCTGCGTGCTAAATGAGGCTAATATAGTGACGTTGATATTTAAATACAACCATGAGCCATCCTCTGATCTTAACCACTGGTAAATAGGCTCTCGTGTGTGTTTGTTTGATGTTGTCTGACTCAGTTTGAATTAGTGCATTAAAATGAACAGAAATCATTTATATTTTAATTTGAAAAACACAGAATAATGCTGAATTAGTTTTTTAAATCAGGTTACTCAGTAGCGCAGAGGTTTTGTACAAATAAAATGACACGTTTGTAGATCTAAAGCTCTTTATTTGATCTCAGTGTGTTTTGTCTCGTTGCTCAGGTGGCTGGTGAGCGGTACGTGTACAAGTTTGTGTGTGACCCCGAGGCTCTGTTTTCCATGGCCTTCCCCGACAAACAGAGGCCCAGTCTTAAGGCTGACCCAGACAGCCTGCCGGGGCTCGACGATGACACCGTGCCCCTCACTCACTATGACGAAACTGCTCCCTACCTGCTGGACGGCGGGGAGCAGTGTGTGGCAGGCCTGCCCTTTCCAGATGGTTACGGCTACTAAATGAGCAGTGGGGGTTCCCCAACTCACAAACACACATGTACATGCAAACACTCCCAATAAGTCTGTCGGCGCCCAGTCTTTAGAATCCAGAGCTGGAGCTGCAGAGCTACTTGGATCAACATCCTGGCACTCTGCTCCTTCTTGGTTCCCTCTCCTGCTCGCTGGAAAATAGAACTCTGTTGGCTCCTCAGCTGAGAATGAAGGGAGAGGGCGGGAGGGGGCCTGCGAGGCTCCCCTACTTGCACCATCAGAGAACAAGAGAAGAGAGGGTTGTAAAACCAGTGATGGTGAACTGGACTAGGTTACTCAGTAAGATAGGCTGCTGTTGCTGTGGAGACCAAATGAATTGTGGCCACAGGCAGCCAACTTTAGGTGGACTGATAGATCTCCCACCCCTCCTTTTGTAAGAGATTGGAGAAAAAAAATTGTTACACTTTTGATTTTGTGACAATCTGCTCTTCTTAAAACAATCAGTATAAACATGACGAATCTAATGAGATATTCTAAACTTCTTAATAGTTGCCTTTATGGTCCCCAAGTTATTCATGTCACCACATTTGAACCATGAGATCCGTGAAAGGGCTTTAAATGCATTAAAACTGATTGACAAAACACACAGCATATGTTGAAAACATTTCTGTAGATAGGACAACCTTGTTTGTTTTTGTTTTTGTGCCAGCTGTTTTATGATTCTGTTAAGACTTCAGAGACCCAGAACTCTCAGGTCCTTTCTGAGGCGTTGCTGTATTTCAGGCTAGTCAGTTGGTTGGGCTGCTCTCTCGTGTAAATGTTCTTTAACTGTTCTGCCCGTGTAAGAGATTGTATCCGCTTCCCTTTAAAGACTGCACCCCACAGTAAGAGCCTACGGTCTATACAGTACACTCCTCATGTCCGTTCATCACTGCTGGGTCTGTATTGCTCAAACTTTAGCATAGAACTCCCATCTCCTTTTTTTCTGTTCTTTTTTTAAGCCTAAGAAGTTGTATGATAAATGGTCACATTGCTCATTGTTTTTTGTATTTCTGTCTGGGTGCTTAATGTTTCCTTGGCAGTGTACTAGTTCCTCTGATGCACCAGTATGGCAGGAGCATCAGGATGCTGCATGCAAAAAAAAAAAAAAGAAAGAAAAGAGGTGAAACTTGGACATTTGACACCTCTGCCAATCACAAGCTGTCAGCAGGAGACCTCTGTTTCTCTTTGCATGGTGTAATCTGTTCAAGACTGTGTCCACTAACATATTGCTTTACTGTCATTGGACAAAGAAGATATTTGTGATATTCTCTGCAGTTTTTTGTGTTTATCTGTTTCTGAATGGGGGCAAAGACAAACTTATATAAAGTATATATTTTTGCTATAAGGCTGCGTTTGTTTTGATTTTAATGTATAAGCTGTATAGTTTTGGCTCTAATAGAAATGTACCTTTTTTTTACAAAAACAAAACAAAAAAATCTTTTCTTGTGATGCAACTACTGCAGACTACAACTACTCTTTTTTTTTTTTTTTTGTGTTGGGTTGGAGAAAGGCTGAGATATTATCTTGCCTGTAAAATGTATGCGTATAAAGGCCAGAGTACCAGCAAAGGCCAAAGTGAACACGTGTTCTATCACGTAATGCAACTCAGGCACAGGGTTTGTCTGCACTTGTACAGGCTTCAGCTCCCCCCCCTCACGATGTGTTTCTTACACTGCTGGCTTTCTGATAATCTGTACTGGGTACAATAAACAGTCCTTAATGCTTCACTGCCTGCACTTGTGGTGTGTTTCTTCTTTTTTCCCTTCTCCTTCCATCCACCCACTCCTACTCCTACTTGCAATGAGCCAGTCAGCTGACTGGCTGTGGTGGTCTGGCAGTCACTGCTTGACCTGGCTGATGTGTGAGTCACATGCCTCTCCTGACTCTTTCTGCTGCATTTCTTGGTAAATGATTACTTGCTTAATCCAAATGTGCTTTGAGCAATGAAAAAAGGAGACAAAGATATACATGCATTTTTTTTTCAATGCTATATTTCAGGTTAAGGCTTTTGAACATTTTTGGTAATCTGTTATTCAATTTGTTAAATATTTAGTCCATTGAGACCTGTGTACAAAAAACATACAGTACAACTTGAGAATTCAGACAAGTCTGCATGAAGTTTATTTAATCTGCAGTTTAACCTGTGTCCGCATCGCTAGTTTAAACAATTGTCCTGTTTGTGCTAATAAAAATGTATAGGTTCTCATTCGGCACTTAAGTTGAGAATCACCAGTTAACCTAACATCCATGACTCGGGACTGTGGGAGGGAATCAATTGGCTGATTAACATTAACATTGGCTGATTGATTCAACCTAGGACCTGGGGTCCTAGACGGCTGTAGGTCAGGAGGAAGAGCAGGCCATTGATTAATTGTAAGGTTGGATGTTCAGTCGCTGACTGCTCCAGTCTGCATGACAAATATCCTTGGGAAAGATACTAACCCCAAGTTGCTCCATCAGAATCTGGATGTCTGTGAATGTTAGGCAGAGAGCACTTATGAATAGAAAAAAGTGCTTGTGTGAACGGGTAAATGAAGCATGTTGCACTTTGAGTGTTCATTTGGAAACGAACTACAGTATATAAGAATTACTATTAATTTACCGTCTTACTGTGAGCGTAACAGTGTTACACATTTTTTCAAAGTTACAAATACACTGTCTCTAGATTGGCAGTGTGGGATGGTAGTTTCCATCTTTAAGAAGGGGGTTTGGAGGGTGTGCTCCAGCTACAGGGGATCACACTCTTCAGCGTCCCTGAGAAGGTCTATGGCTCATAATTTTTATAGACAGACTTTCTAGGCATAGCCCGGTAGCAGAAATTTTCCACTTTGGTGGCCTCAGATTTCCATCTCTGCTTTTTCCAGATGATGTGGTTCTATAGGGTTCATCAGGTGGCATCCAAATCACACTGGAGTCATTCACAGCGGCGAGGAATGAGAATCAGCACCTCCAAATCTGAGTGTCCACAGCCAGAAAAGCCAGAAAAAGGTGGCAGGTCCACTCTGGGTCAGGGATGAGATCTGGCCCCAAGTGAAGGAGTTTATGCACTTCAGGGTGTTGTTCACAAGTGAGGGGAGAAGGGATTGAGAGATTGACAGACTACAGATTGTTATTCATGCATTCATTTCATCACGATTGGACTACTGTAATTCACTGTTTACATGTCTAAACAAAAACTCCCTGGAGCGTCTGCAGATTGTCCAAAATGCTGCAGCAAGGTACTCTCATGTAACACCGTTGCTTATACAGCTGCATTGGCTCCCCGTTGAATTCAGAGTCCATTTTAAGATACTGGTTCTGACATTTAAAGCTCTTCAAGGACAAGCACCAGCCTACATCATTGAACTTTTACAGCCCTATGTCCCTAGTAGGTCCCTGAGGTCTTGTGATCAGGGCCTACTTGTTGTTCAGCATACAAGGCTGAAAACCAAGGGAGATAGAGCTTTTGCCACTGTGGCCGCCAGACTGTGGAACTCTCTTCCTCAGAACTTAAGATCTGCGGACTCAGTGATCACTTTTAAATAACAACTTTTTAGAATTGCATTGTTAACTTTTGTCTGTTTTTGTTTTATACCTTGTGAAGCATTTTGTGATTTTTTTTTTATCTAGAGATGTGCTATATAAATACAATTTTACTTACTTACTTACTTACAGTGATGTGACTGCTGTACCAGTCCATTGTGGTGAACAGAGAGCTGAGCGTAAAAGTGAAGCTGTCTATTTACTGGCCAATCTACATCCCTACCCTTTGGGTAGTGACTAAACAAATGAGATTGTGATAGAAATGTCAGAAATGAGCTTTCTGCGAAAGGTGACTGGCTTCTCCCTTATACATATGATGAGGGAGGTGAGATGAGGGCTCTGGAGCAGGCAAGGACACGCTGGAGAGATATTATCTCTCGGCTGGCCTGGGAATGTCTATGTATTCCCCAAAATAAGATGAAGGAGGTGGCAGGGGAGAGGGTGGTCTGCTTAGGCTGCTGCTCCCACCTGGCCTCAGATAAGCAAAAGTAAATAAATGGACAGATGGACAGAAGGATGCCACATCTTTTTATAGAAAATAAATATCGAAAATCACTGAAAAATTATGCGGCAGGCTAGTCTTAAAAATGGTATTGAGTAGTTTCTGGCCCGCAGGTGCTTGTATGCATCCCTGACAACATTGGTGCACACTCTTAATCTGGAGTTGGGCATCACTGAGCTCCTGGACTATCTGAGGTGCAGCCTGTAGAACTCCTTCCAGAGGTTTTCTATTGAACTTAGTTCAGGAAAGTGGTATCAATTCTTTCATCCTCCTGGAACTGCCTACATACTCTCACCACAAAAGGCCAGGCATTGTCTTGTACCACGAGAAATCCATCCAGATACCTGATGGTAGTCAGGCTTCTGTTGGCTAGCCTGTAGAGTTCCTTGCATCCCTCTACGGAGATTTCCCCCTAGATCATCACTGATCACTACCAAACCAGTCACACTGAACTACATCACAGCCAGCATAATATTCTCAACAGCTTCTCCAGACCTTTTCATGTCTGTCAGATGGACTCAGATTTACAGGCCATGCTCAGAATGGCTATTATTGTATACTATGCAGACCACATATATCCCACATATTCCACATATGCTCTTCCTGCTATCATTTTGGACCCTGCCATTATGTGCTGGATTGTCTCAGGGGCATCTTTGCACAGCCTACACCTTGGATCTTACCTTGTGTGGTGGACTCCAGGCTTTATTGATCTTGTGGTACTGTGATAAGGTGCTACCTGTGCACCTTGCCACTAAATATTCCACAGTCAACTGTTAATCGTCTTTAAAGTGGAAGCAATCGGGAACAACAGCAACTCAGTCGCAAAGTAGTAGGTCACATGAAATTACAGAGCGGGGTGAGTGGATACTGAGGTGCTTGTACGCAGGGGTTGCCAACTTTGTGCAGAGTCAATCGCTACAGACCTTCAAACTTCATGTGGCCTTCAGTTTAGCTCAAGAACAGTGGATAGAGATCGTCCTGGAATGGGTTTCCAGCAGCTGCATCAACCATCACCAATTGCAATCCAAAGTATTGGGTGCAGTGGTGTTGAAGCACATATATAGACCTCCTTCTTCCTCTTTAGAGCAGGGACTTGCATGGACCCAACCTCAGCCGACCCAGGTAGAGACAGAGGAACATGCAGGTGCCCAGTCTCCATTGGCCCAGGTAGAAGACCTGATATGGATCTGGCATTTCTCGTTCTCAGCACTGGGAGTGGAGAGGAGCTGGCATGGTCTTTAAGAAGCATAATTTACTTTGGCTCAGGTTTGTGGCAGTTGCAACAAGAACATGCTTCCTCTTTGAAGATGGAAAAATGGTGGAATCTGGCTCAGGCAGGTGGCTAGCTGCTGCATATTTAACCGTTAAATATGGAGCTGAGAACCAGTGACCAGGGAGGTGAGGCTTCTCCTGGACCACGCAGTGGGAGCCCTCACGGCAAGTTCCTCTGAAGATGAGTCACCGTCCTTTAAAACGAAAAGGAAAAGGAAAAAAGGATCAACTGCTGTTATTCATGAAGTTCCAAATCTGTGGGGTTCAACTATAGTCAAAGCGTAGTAGTATTATGATTTTTTTGACCCAAATGTAGACTTGGGAGGCAGACTGAATTTTTGAAAATGTGAACCTGTTCATTCAGGCTGTTTACAAAGTCCAAAAAGCAAGGCAAAACTGAACAGACAAGGGAAGGTAACAAAGAGCACGCCATAATATACACAAACGCCCTGAGGGCTAAGCAGAGGAATGCGACAGTTCCAGAAAAAAACAAGCAATGTAAAGACAAGAGGAATTAAAATTAAATACAAGAAACGAAAGGAAAGAGAAGAGATACATGACTATGAAAATAAAACAGGATGTGAGAATTATAACTAATGGAGAAAGGCAGAGATCTAAATGGACTTATCCTAGGGAAACTGACACAAGAAGGCAAGACGGGGAACACTGAGGGAATAAAACAAATCCAAACTGGAACTAAGACCAAAAAGAGGATGTGACCAAGGGAACACAGGAAGACGAAAAACAAAGCAAAATACAAATCAAAGAGATAATATTTCATAATAAACAGGGCTTCACAGTCTAATCTCAAAAAGCTGCATCAATGGCCAGGACCACGAGGGAACTGCTAGCCTGTATTTCTACAGTGTCTGACTTATAATATGGTTAATGGGTTAAACTGCAACTTTTCTCAAATTCAAGTATATATCCGATAGTATCTGTGAAGCTTTAGACTCAGACTTTGTTTCGATGGCCAGCAGCACTCTGCGTGGTGATGAGTCAGAGCCTTATCAAACCACGGAGTATAAAAGCCGAGCTCTGGCCTCCACTCGCACAGCCTGGTGCTACTTTTCATTGATTGAGAGAGCAGAGTGCCTTTGAATGCTATGAAAGGCCTTTTAGTGAGCTCCAGGGAGGTTCCCCTGCCTGATATCATGTGTATATATGAGTATCGTTTCTAACAGCACTCATAATACATTTTTTTATTAACCTCTTTGTGTTTTCTTCTGCCTGAGGAAAGTAGCTGAAGGAAGGTTTTAGTTGACTAGAATGTGACAAGTGTACAAAAGTTCACTTAAGATGGGTGAATGGCATTGAGGTTGTTGATCACAGCTGAAATTGAGAACTGGGGAGATTAGTTGTTGGACTTTTAGGATGGGGCAACAAAAGGCCGGAAAAGTTAGTGGTTAAGATAACTGGGCAGTAACATAACTGGGTAAAAAAAAACATCATCTAAGAGAGACATGGTTTCTCAGAAGAAAAGCTGGACAGAGGTTCACCAGCTGCAAAAAGAAAAATCCCGGAACAATTTCAGAATAATGTTCCTCAACATAAAATTGTAAAGACTTTGAACATGTCATCAGCTACATAATGATATAGATGATATTGTCCCTTGGGTAGAGAAGTTGCTCTACTCAAGGGACAAAAATTAATATTTAATGCCTGTGATTTTCACTCAGGTGGCACTGCATTAAACACATTCTGTTATGCAAATTGCTACATGGGCTCATCAAAACATCTAGAAATCTCTGAACACTGTTCACCGTATCATCCATAAATGAGAGTTTTCCTGATCCCAAAAACACTGCTGCTTTCTCTCAACCAAAACTAAAATGCACTCAGCCAAAGTGAAAAACTGTTCAGTGATCTGAAGAGCCAAAATTTGTTTTTGTTTTTTTTCTAAAAGGTGGATAGAGTATCCTATGGCCTGAAGAGGAGAGGGACCATCTGGCTTCTTATCAGCGCCCAGTTCAAAATCCTGAATCCTGCATTAGCACATCTGGAATACTGCCATCAGTGCTGAACAGAGATGGGCAGTAACGCGTTAAAAGTAACGTTACAAGTAACGCGTTACTGTAATACGATTACTTTTTCAAGTAACGAGAAAAGTAAGGGATTACTATTGCAAAAAAGGTAATTAGATTACTGTTACTTTCCCGTAAGCACGCTGCATTACTGCGTTATTAAAACCGTGATTTTTTTTTGCGACAGTGTCTCATGACAATGACTAAGCGAGTGCGATATTCGTGGCAACAGCTGTGCAGATCAACAATGGATAATATAAGGAGTGCGGGAGAGAGTATGAGCGTGCAGCGTTTAAAGCGTGGAAGTACTGACCTTACTTTGAGTTTGATTCCGTAAAAAGTGACAAAAACATTAGCGTCCGCTGCTCACTGCATTGGAAGAAAACTTCTTTTACAGCGAAAAAAACTCCTAAACTTCCAAGCAAGCACCGACAGTACGCTGCCACGGGAATGTGAAACTGCCAGATCCTTCCACTGACCGACACACCTGCACCAGGGCAAACCTCCGCCTGCCCCACTCCTGCTATACAGGTGAAACTAGAGCAACAGGACCGCTGAGTCTTTGATTTGATTTATTTTCTGCTGTGTTTTACGTGCATTTATTTGAAAGAGTGAGTGTAAACACAAAAAACTATTTTATTTTATAGACTGGTATATGCAGAAAATAGGTTTAAATGTTAAACAAATTTCTTCCAGTCAGAGAGTGTTGCATATAATTTAATGTTTGCTTCATGTGTAAAGTTAAAAGATTAAAACTAATAAAACTAGTTTCAAAAAGAGACTTTTTCATTTGATTACATTTATATGATGGATTATGCAGAAAAAATAGAATTGGGCTGAAAGATCTATCGCTTTATCACCTATTCAGGTTGTTAATCATTTTAAGTAATTAAGTAACTAATTACTTTCGAAAATAAGTAATCAGTAAAGTAACGGGATTACTTTTTGGGGGAAGTAATCAGTAATTAGTTACTGATTACTTTTTTCAAGTAACTTGACCAACACTGGTGCTGAACGACATATACAGGCCGCAAAAGGTTGATTCTGCTCATCTGGACGTAGCATTTTCAGTGGGACATATGCAACATCTGCTCCCACATGATGAGGCGTTGCATATTACCTCAAGACAATGCTAGACAGCATGTTACATGTTTCATGTATTTCAATAGCATAACTACATAGTTGAGGCTACTTGGTGAACTGGCTAACATGTTTATGGCTACCACATTTTCTTGAGTTGGAGAGAGATGTTTTGATTTCTTCTGGTCAAGCCTCATACATTACTATGTGTTAATAGACCTCTCCGCATTGCATCATACTTGTTATTCATCTCTGGCTCTCTTCCACAGCATGTCTTTTGTCTGGTCTTCCTTCTCTCACCCCAATAAGTCACACCAGATGGCCCCGCCCCTCTGTGAGCCTGGTTCCGCTGGAGGTTTCTTCCTGTTAAAAGGAAGTTTTTCCTTCCCACTGTCGCCAGAGTGCTTGCTCATAGGGGGACATATGATTGTTGGGTTTTTCTCTGTATGTATATCCCAGGAACAACATCGGAGATCTCCAGAAGAGCGCAGGAACAGCTAAGATACTGCGCAGGTCCCTGTCCTTTAAGCTCGTGTCCTCTACCAGAGGCCTGGGAGCTTGAGGGTCCTGTGCAGTATCTTAGCTGTTCCCAGGACTGCGCTCTTCTGGACAGAGATCTCCCCACGTTGTTCCTGCAATCTGCTGGAGCCACTCGCCTAGCTTCAGAGTCACCGCACCTAGTGCTCTGATTACCACTGGGACCACCATTACCTTCACCCTCCACATCCTCTCGAGCTCTTCTCTGAGCCCTTGGTATTTCTCCAGCTTCTCGTGTTCCTTCTTCCTGATATTGCTGTCATTCGGAACCGCTACATCGATCACTACGGCCGTCTTCTTCTGTTTGTCTACCACCACTATGTCCGGTTGGTTCGCCACCACCATTTTGTCCATCTGTATCAGGAAGTCCCACAGGATCTTAGCTCGGTCATTCTCCACCACCCTTGGGGGCATCTCCCATTTTGACCTCGGGACTTCCAGGTTATACTCGGCACAGATGTTCCTGTACACTATGCCGGCCACTTGGCTATGGCGTTCCATGTATGCCTTGCCTGCTAGCATCTTGCACTCTGCTATTATGTGCTGGATTGTCTCAGGGGCATCTTTACACAGCCTGCACCTGGGGTCTTGCCTGGTGTGATAGACCCCAGCCTCTATGGATCTTGTGCTCAGAGCTTGTTCCTGTGCTGCCATGATTATGTGCCTCTGTGCTGTCTTTCAGTCCAGCTTTGTTCAGCCACTGGTAGGATTTCTGGATGTCAGCCACCTCCTCCATCTGCCAGTGTTACATACCGGGAGGGGCCTGTCCTTCCATGATGGTTCCTCCTCTTTCTTGGGTTTTTCCTGCCTGAGGTATTCACTGAGCACGCAGCCAGTCATGGCTATCTTCCTGATGTATTCGTGGATGTTTGTTGTTTCTTCCTGGACTGTGGCTCTGACACTCACCAGTCCCAGGGCTCCTTCTATTTGCTTAGCGTACAGCCTCAGGGTGCTGGACTTGGGCTGAAACCATCCATGCATGGTCAGGAGCTTCTTGGTCTTGATATCAGTGGCTTCTATCTCCTCCTTTGGCCAGCCTATTATCCCAGCAGGGTACCTGATCACTGGCAGGGTGATCTTTGACATGTTTATCCAGATCTTTCTGCATGTTGTAGACCAGCGGTCCCCAACCCCCGGGCCTCGGACTGGTACCGGTCCGTGAGTCGTTTGGTACCGGGCCGCGAGAGTTGAGGCTCAGGTGTGAAATGTATAGTTTTCAGGGTTTTTATCGGTTTTCAGCGTTATTTTGTTATTGTTTTTATCGTTAACTCGGTTTTCCTGGGTCTTTTCAGTGTGTTATCAATAAATTTTCTTTTTTTCGGTACCGGTACTAGTTTTATTTTGTTGAATTTATCTGCGACACCTTAAAGGCCAGTCCATGAAAATATTGTCGGGCATAAACCGGTCCGTGGCGCAAAAAAGGTTGGGGCCCGCTGTTGTAGATTGTCAATGGGTCTGAAAATGACCACCTAATTCTGAGGTGCTATATAGTTTTCTTTCTCCCAGTTACAAACCTGCTGTCCATGATCAAAAATAAGCCAATGCAATGACTGTGATTCATTTCACAGGAGCAAGTGAGGCCCTGAAAAAGTCCTGTCACCTTTGAAACACCTCTTCTTGTCCATCACCACTTAAATTACTTGACAAAGTTGAACAGTAAGTTATGGGCAGGGTGTCTATATGTTTAAGGCAGCATTATAAATATCACTCCAAATCAATACACAAACAGAGTGCTTGATACACTGCCTTTGGCTCCAACAGAGAGAAAAGAGAGCAACAAAATGGGCAGTCCTCGCACATACATACAGTACACAACTGTGAGCTGTTGCATTTAAGTTATTGAACCAAAGCAATTCATTGTGATGTGTTTTCTGCTGTGAGCTTTCAGATGTGTCCATCCACACAGACACACAAAGAATCCTTAAACTGTAGTTTGAGAGGATCACCCGCACTGTTCTGGCTTCAGTTACTGAGAAATTTGGGTCACGCTACCAGGGAACAGCTCAAATCTTTCACAGAATTTGGCTAACATGCTGTGTTTCACACAATGCTCATTACCATGGTGAGACTTTAGTACCAAAACTCTGTTGCATAACTGATTTCTCACAAACACACACACCACCCACATGGCATTTAGTTCTGATTTTTAAGAGGGTCATGCTTACTTTACTTTAACCATTTCTGCCCTCTAGTGGACAAATTCTACTAAAGCACATAAAGTAAGTACTAGGGCATCTGGTTTACCTTCTCATTTGTAATTAAATGACTAACACGATATTGTGCACGGTATGTGTTTACTGTACAGCCAGACGTTTGACAGCCATAACCAACAAAAATAAAGGCTCAGAGTCAGTACTTTAAGTAACAAATATGTCCTGAGTTTGTCATGGCTGAGCAGCTCCTATAGGTGTAAAGTATAGGTGGCCTGTTGCACACCGTGTACAGTGTTGATAAAATGTATTTGCCCCCATTCTGATTTCTTATTTTTTATTGTTTTATTAGTGACACTTGCATGTTTAAGATCATAAAACGAATTTTTATGTTAGAAAAAGATAACTTATGATAGTTAAATTATTATATATACACTTTATCTTAGAATTTTGATTTCAGTTATTAAGAGAAAAAGCTATCTAAACCTACCTGACCCTATATGAAAAGGTAATGGATGAATAGTTCTTGAAAACATGAGTAATTTTCTCTAGCCATACTCAGGCCTGATTACTGCCAGACATGATGAATGAAGAAACCAAGTAGGCTAAAACATAAAAAGAAAAGCAGCACATCATGGTACAATCTAAAGAAACTCAAGAACAGATGAGAAACAAAGTCAGTGACATCTATCAGTCTGGAAGGAGTGGCTGTGGACTCCAGTGAACCACAGCGACACCTATTATCCACAATGGGAAAGACTTGGGGTGGCTGTAGCTCAGTAGTAGAGCAGGTCATACTAATTGGAAGGTGGATGGTTTGATACATGGCTGCTCCAGTCTGCATGCCAAATATTCTTGGGCAAGATACTAACCCCAAGTTGCTCTCTGAGTGTGAACATTAGGTAGAATGTACTTGATCATAGAAAGCAACAACAGTATCCATAGGTGAGTTTCAAGATGAAACCCACTGCTGACCAAAAACAACACAAAGGCTTGTCTCATGTTTGCCATTAAATGTCTTGATCTCCAGGACTTTTGGGTAAATATTTTATGGACCGATTGAACAAATTTTTTTGGAAGGTTTGAGTCCCATCACATCTGCCGCGTTCATGCTCAAAACTCCACCAGTGGGACTGGATTGACATATTAACTTTACACAAAGCAATGTGAAAGAGTCATTGCCATCGAACAGCTGATGCAGTTTTTTCTGCAGAGGGTGGCACAATCAGTTATCATATTTAGAGGGCAATTACTTTTTCAGACAGAACCAGATAGGTTTGGATAGCTTTTGTTCCTTAAGAAATGAAAGGACCATTTAAAAACTGCATTTTGTATTTGTACTTGCATTGTTGTTGATATTGAAATTAGTTTGATGATCTTAAACAAATACTTAAAAAGAAATTAAGAGGGAGCAAAAATATTTTCACAGCACTGTATCTGTTTTTTAGTGTAAGCCAATCATGTCGGCACCATTGCAATGCAGTCTATTCCCAGTAAATTATTCTAAAATATAATGTACATTTTGTACAGTTATGTTAAAAAATATATATATTGCGTTTGTGCCCCATATGTTTTTCAGATATTTAAATCTGGTCTTGGTCTTATGTTTAAATATCATGCCACTGAGAGTGAAACAAGCAAATTAACATGCTGTCCTTTGACCTCACAAGTCTCACTCCTCATCCCTGCTGTTAACACCATGCTCATTACCTGAAACTTTGGCCATGTTTAATATGGACATTACCACTGTCCAATATACATATGATAGTAAAGGAAATGAAAACTAGTGATGTGGGATACCACTGATTTCCTTTCCAATTAGATATTAAGTAAAATTCAAGGTAGTATCTGATACTGATACTTTGTACAAAAACTACAAATTTTGATATGGATACAATCAGTACCAATAATTTTAAAGTATTCGGGCAGCTAATTGGGGGAGAGTATGTGCCACGACTTATGAGATGAATTCTCAATTTCCAAATTCTGAACACGTTTTAATCATCACTGTGATCGTTACTTTCCACAATAATTAGTTAACACAAAAAACACACCTTTCACCTTTTCATGTGTTTTTAACTGAGCTTTTGGAGACCTGGAATTTAAAATTTTCTGTCTCTAAAGCACACACAAAAAAAGATTCGGACATTTTTCATATAGTGCATGTTTGAGGTTTACTTTTTCCAAAGAAATAATTAACACAGTTAAAATCAAAGTATCGATCCAATCACGCTAGTATCGATCGATCCATGAAAACTGTACTTGAATTGTATTAGTTTTTCTCAATGTTCAAATAAAATTGTACTGTGTATAAATACATGTAATCCCGCCCCTCAAAAAAAGTTATCTGCTGAGTGCTATTCTCAACTACCAGACTGAGGTAAGTGACAACAGGGTAAACTGACTGTCCTTCGCCTACAGAACTCGCTGCATGTGTAAGAGTGTCGTAGGAGGAGAATGTTAAAGCTCACAAATGGCAATAGCGAAGATTAACTAAAGGTAAAATTAGAGAGTGGACTATTCCTGTACTTTGACGAACCAATCTTTCTCCGGCATGGCTAAAATGAAGTGGAGTGAGAAAATATATCTTCCATTATTGTAGTTATGAGACAACTGAAGGCCTCGAGAGTAACGCGGGGTTTGGATGTAGCATAACTAACAAGTTAGCAAGCTAACTCCGAAAACTAAAAGGAGAAGCGTATGTGCCTTTTTATTTTCAGAAATATTAAACGAGAAACCGAAAATTCAAATGCTAACAGATAAACATTAGCTTTGCTTAATGCTAACATTAGCCGTCATTACGTTCACGTGTTTAGCTGACGCCATTTCGCGGTCATAATGGAGCCGTGCTACACGCATGACCCGTGGCGGACGTCGTGGCCTGGTTACGTTTGGGCGACTGCAATAGACACCCAACCCATGACTTCTTATCAAACATCGTGGCGTGGCTTTCACGAGGCACCTCATTACTCTGCGGATGTGTGGGCAGAAAGCAGTTTTTACAATCCTTATATTAAAAGACCCAGTCCACGTAAGTATAAAATCATGGGTAAAAGTAATCCCAATTTATGTCCTAGCGCAATGATATTATTCTGTGTCCAGGCTTTGTGTTCTGTACCGCAAACTTGACCAGTAACTACATTTTACTAGTTTGTCATTTGTTTGTCTTAGCGTCGGTTTCTGCATCAACAGAGGGGCGCAGGAAGTTCTTTCTGGACAGGTATGTAACCACGACAGTTTTGTGTCCAGCTAAATAACCTGAACCAAAAAAAAAAAGAGACGTGGTTCTGCTTTCAGGTCTGTGTATGATTTGGTGGCTGCTTATCCGCAACTGGCCTTAACTGACTCCAAGCTGCTGGGCTGGTATCTGCGTTTGTCACCCGAGGACAGAAAGCTCATACAGGGTATGTGTCGGTACTCCCACTACAGCAGTCCACAACAGTGTTGCCAACTTCTCAGTAAGGAAAATCGCTATTGGTTGTCCTAAAAGTCGCTAGAACTCGCTAAATGACGTCATCGCCTAATTTGCATAATTGGTCATGCTAATCTAATTGTAACTTATGTTGTTGGAGAGAGAAATAACATCGTGGAAGAGACAAAGTGAGTAAAAAACGTCCTAAATGCATTTAGAGTTTATTTAGAACTACAAATTAAATTTCTTTTAGCAATTATTGGGTTTTTTTTTTTTTTTTTTTTTTTTTAAATGTCACAATTCCAACCCTGCTCCTTTACCCGGGCTTGGACCGGTGTTCCAGATCTACTGGCGTTTAGATCAACTGGCGTTGGTCGAACAGATGTGTGGCAGTCTTGCGTTTCAGGAGCTGCTACCGACAAACCAGCAAAAAAACGCCAAATGTGTCATCTGTGACACTTGTGAGGTTATCTCAAACACACTCCGTCAGTCTTGATGCTGTTGAACAACAAAATGTTTAAAAATGTGGCGAGTTTACCTGGTGATATCCTCATGCGCGACGCGATCGCGAAAACAGCAAACAAGTAATACCACGCCGATGTTGTTCACAGGACAGCAAGAGTAAACGATCGGGAGACTCTAGTCGTCGTTATCGTTCCCCTCGCACGGTTTATTTCTCCGAATTCAGCGTTTTTGCTTCACAACTACAGCTGCTGTGTGATAGTGGATCTGCTACAAATTGAAGATCATATGGAAGTTTTGGAAATTAACCCTTGTATTATGTTGAAAAACAAAAGTGACATTGATTTTGTTGCGGGTCATTTGACCCGTACTGTGTAAATCCACTCAGAATTGTCAAGAAACTGCAATAAACTGCAATAAAACAATAGCAACTTTATTTCCCATCAGATTAACATGTAGAACACAGACATACAACAGTGACTTTCCATAACTATTTTAGGAACAATTTGGTTTTTCGTTCTTACAAACACATTTCTGTTGAACTTGCCCAGCGTTCTCAGTTTTTCAATGCTCAACATTTTCGATTTTGTCCACATGATGGACAGAATGTAACTGTGTGCTTTCTGCAGATGTACTTCTTGCATTTCTCACAAAAAGTGCTTGTTTTCAAACAGGAATCTTCCTAACTAAGATTTAAAACAAAAGATTTCTACGTCTCCTCCAGTCTCACAAACAGATGACAAACCAAGCGACACACCTGAGTCACTGACTTTCTTAAATCCATTCACTCTCACTGGCTCTGTTTATTACTAATCACTGTGTAACTGCTGTGAATTCAAAGTAACTGCCGTCTCCTTACAAATCTTCATTGGATTAACCACACTTATACAGACTGTATATAACTACCAACTCTCCAGCCATGTTGATGGATTGCCTATATTGGCTGGAAATATTAATTTCCAGAGAAAGGACACAGACAGACGATGCTTACAGGATGTGATGTGACAACACTAATGAAATATTGATGTGTCATATTTGTCCAAGGTGTACTTCATTGTTATGGAAAAAGAGAATATCAAAATCATGATGACCAATTGGAGTGGTGATTTCTATGACTTTGTGTATATAATTTGGGATTTTGAACGAATGTAGGCCAATAAGGAATATATGATATCATTTCATTCTTTTCAAAGGTTTATTTGCATGACGCACAAACAGACACAATTGAAAGGTACAAATGTATCGTGCATGACACGAATTCAAACGTGCTGCAGATGTGTGTCACAAGTTGATCTGGCTGTAGGCTGTGGCACTTGGCCAGAGGTGGCGCTGGTTGACTCGAGTCCATGTTAGTGCACAAAGTAAACTGCTCGCTTTAGTTGTGAAGCAAAAACGCTGAAATCGGAGAAATAAACCGTGCGAGCGGAACGATAACGACGACTAGAGTCTCCCGATCGTTTACTCTTGCTGTCCTGTGAACAACATCGGCGTGGTATTACTTGTTTGCTGTTTTCGCGATCGCGTCGCGCATGAGGATATCACCAGGTAAACTCGCCACATTTTTAAACATTTTGTTGTTCAACAGCATCAAGACTGACGGAGTGTGTTTGAGACAACCTCACAAGTGTCACAGGTGACACATTTGCCGTTTTTTTTTTTTTTTTTTTTTTTTTTTTGCTGGTTTGTCGGTAGCAGCTCCTGAAACGCAAGACTGCCACACATCTGTTCGACCAACGCCAGTTGATCTAAACGCCAGTAGATCTGGAACACTGGCAAAAGTGACCCGAAATAGGCACTCTGGTGGAGTTACTGTGTGTGTGTTTATAAGTAATTTTAAACCTTGTGATCCACAAAACAGCATAAGAGTAAAAGACATAAAGAGGTCAAGAAAGATGTGAAAGAGAATGTATTAGGGCTTATAGTACTATGCATGTCTTTGCCACACCACACCATATTTTGCTTTCAATGCGCCAGTTTCTTGTAATTGCCAATGTGATTTTTGGGCAGCAGACTTCCAGGCTTTTTGAATGACTGTCTTTTTGAAAATGTTTTATTCCCCCAACTATAAGCTTTGATAAAGCTTATAGTTGGGGGAATAAACTTTTCTTTTGATAAAAGAAAAGTTTTAAGCCAGTCTTGAAAGTAGGGAGTGTGTCTGTCAGGATTCAAACTGGGAACTGGTTCCAGAGAAGAGGAGCCTGAAAACTGAAGGCTATGCAGGTTGAAAGCAAAGCGCTGTGATGGGGTAAAATGCCCCTATGAGGTCTTTCAGATAAGATGGGGCCTGAATATTCAAGATCTGGTATGTGAGGTGGATTTTAAATGCAATTCTGGATTTAAGAGGTTGCCATGAAAAGATGCTAATATAGGGGAAATGTACTCTCTGTTTCTAGTCCCAGTACTCTTGCTGCAGCATTTTGGATTAGGTGAAGGCTTTTTGGGAGCATTTGACCTGATAATGAATTACAATAGCCCAGCCTAGCTGTAATGAACATACAAACTAGTTTTTCAACATCACTCTGAGACCGGATGCTTCCAATGTTATGCAGATGAAAGAAAACATTCCTACATTTTATTTATTTTTTAATGCATGTTGAAGGACATCTTTATGCCCTCGTCAGGCTTCATAGATAAATAAAGCTGCAAATCATCTGCATAGCAATGAAAATGTATTCTGTTTTTTAATAATGTTACTTAAGGGACGTATATGTTATGCTAATAGTACTGGTCCCAACACCGAACCCTGTGGAACTCTACGATTAACTTTCATATGTGAAGACGGCTCTCCATTTACATAAAGCATTGGAATCAGATGTAATTCAGACTATTTCCTTTATATATCAGTGGTGTGTTCTAATCACTGCAGTAAAATACTGTGGTTGGTGCTATTGAATGCTACACTGAAGTCTAACAGGCGAGGCAGTCCACTATGACGGGCCATAAAAAGATCATTTGTTAACTTTGCTAGTGTTGTTTCTGTGCTATGATGCACTGTGAATCCAGAACGAAACCATTCAAATAAAACCATTCCTTAGTGGTAGATGATAAATGTGGTTGCACTCACCTGTTCACTGCGCCTGATGTTGATGAGCAGAAAGGTAGGGTGAGCATGAGGCAAAACTTTCTGTTGACCGCAGCTTGATGTATTTTAACTGGAACTTGATGGGTTTTTGTATATTTGTGCACTAATTGATGCCATAGCCTTAATTGTAAGTTGGCATTGTAATTAGTGCAGTTATTGGTAAGTTGCAGTTATTTGTTTGTGCAATCTGTGCATTTGTTTAATAGTTAATCCCATGTGCTGATTTATATATTGGACAGTTGCATGTGGAAATAAAAGGAGCAAATGGTACAGAAGTGTATTTTATGTGTTTATTGTTGCGCGTCATCTGTGTCCTCATGTTTAGCCTGCCGCGGCCATAGGTTGGAGGAGCCGCAACAGCAGTAATTCTTTCAAGACTTTTTAAGATAAAAATGGAGGTTAGAAATTGGTCTGTAGTTGGCTAAAAAAGCTGAATTGATTAAAAGCTTTTTAATTAGTGGTTTCATTGCAGCTAAAGTGAAAACCCGTGATACACATCCTGTTAATAGAAACTGATCATATTTAATAATTGATTAATAGTAGAACTGAAGAGTTGTGTTGGAATGGAGTCTAAAAGACACAGTGGTTTAGGAAAAAATGAATTAATGAAGTTGTTGCATGTTCTTTTTATCTAAGGTAAAAGAGGGTTTCGGTCCCAATCCATGTTTTTCTCAATCCAGAGAGATGATGCTAACCAGCAGTACTAGTGGTATTTGTAAAAGAGAATGTGCTTCTGATTGGTCAAAACCTGTTGAGAAGTGCGGTGGTTTAGACTTTAGCCCAGGGATGGGCAATTCCAGGCCTCGAGGGCCGGTGTCCTGCGGGTTTTAGATCTCACCCTGGGTCAATGCACCTGAATCACATGATTAGTTCGTTACCAGGCCTCTGGAGAACTTCAGGACATGTTGCGGAGCTAATTTAGCCATTTAAATCAGCTGTGTTGGTTCAAGGACACATCTAAAACCTGCAGGGACACCGGCCCTCGAGGTCTGGAGTTGCCCACCCCTGCTTTAGCCCATTGTTCTCCTCCATTGGGTGCAGCTTCACCTAGGGATGGACACACACAGACTTTTCCCTGACCTGTTACCCAGTTTCATGCGCCTAAGGTACCATCTTACTGTGAGCGCTACTGTTTCTGGACCTTGCTCCGGTTCACTACCGCATTCCTGCACAGAGCCTTCCACAAAGGCTACACAAACAACCCTTGATCATGGGAATCTATAACTTTTCTTCTTATTTTTATTTGGAGTGCTCAGTATGCAATTAACCATTAAAGTGATCTAAAATTAATTGCAGTCCCCATATAATTTGCCAGCACAGGTTTTGTAAAGCAAACTTTTCTAGTCCTCACAAAGTTAACTCGGAAAGATCAGAGAGAAACTGTTAAACTAAATATAAGCAGCTACTCCAGTTACTGTACTTAATGATATATCTGTGGGGAGGTTTTGAATTTTTTTTTCTTTCTTTAATAGTTGAAACTAAAAACAAAACAAAAAAACAATGTTTAAATAATGACACTTAGCCAAAACAAGCAAACTTAATCTGGAAATAACTAATCAAATTACAAATGAAAATACAGAACTTTGATAGCTGCTGTCAGTACATGATTGGCTAATATGTTTCCTGCTTCAACTGGGGAGTCGGGGGAGGGCAACCATTCAGAGCAAATGCCAGTTAACGTAACAAAGTTGTTCTGAGAGAACCATACAGACACGAGAAGAGCATCAAAACTCTCTAGATTTGTAACCTTTGTAACAAAAAATATCACCTAGAGTTGTCACATTGATGAGCAAATTAAATAACTGGTAGAACCGTTCTAACAGTTTCAGCATTTTTGTGTATAGGTGTAGGCACATTTTCATGCATTGAAAATGAATTGTAGTTACCTTATCATGTTTTTCTTTTCCCTAGAAGGAGGAGGGTTTCATCAGTTCTTGCAAAGACATCCTGCCTTAGAAATACATAGGCATCATGTTCATGTGAAGGGTAAGTATGTTATAGTACTAAAATCTTGCACTAGGTGTGCTCAGACTAAATTTATTTTTAAATTTACAGATGGCAGCAGTCCTGCCCAGTCAGCTGTGACAGCCAGCCAGCACGTGTATGTGTTACTGTGAAGACACATATCAGACAAGTTCTATCACTTCACTAAAATTCATTTTCTTTACAGGTTTACAACTGCAGGAACAGAGATGGATGGATGTGGTAATATAATCATCTCATACACTTGAGTCAGAAAACAGAAACCCCTTTAAAAGCATTAATCAGATTGGTTTGGACATTGTGCTATTGGTGGATAGTTCTGGGACTCTGCCAATTAAAAAACATAACTAATATTCATTCTAAGGACCTCTTCCAAAATAGATGGTATTTTCAGCTCCTGTCCATTAGCTGTCTACCTGTTTTACTTTATTTTTAACTACTTTTTTTGCTTGAATTTTTTAAATAAAAATTAACAAAATGAATATTTAACATGCCTGTTAGTGACCTTGTGCTTTGTCAACGTTTGGTTGGCGTCAGCACAGTAAATGGATACGCATTCCAGCACATTCAGCTGTCACTAATGCTGCCGGTGCACTCACCTTCTGGCTTCACTGGATGTCTCTGACTTAGACAGATAATAGCCCAACTCGAAGGTGTGATTTCCAACCCTCTACCCATTTTATTCTCTCATTCCAACTTCTGTTGGGTTCCTCAGCTGCTCAGCCATGGAATTGGAAACCAATTCCACGAAGCTTTCTACACACTGTTCATGAGCTAATCTGAAGGCAACATGAAATTTGGAGGTCTGTAGCAACTGACTGTAGAAAATTGGCAACCTCTGTGCACTGTGCGCCTCAGCTGCTGACCCCACTCTGTAATTTTGTGTGGCCTATCACTTTGTGGCCAAGTTGCTGAGAAGTGCAATGACTTGCACTTCTTTATAATACAGCTAACAGCTGACTGTGGAATATTTAGTATTGAGGACATTTCATGACTTGACTTATTGCAGAGGTGGCATCCTATCACAGTGCCACACTGGAAATCACCGAGCTCCTGAGAGTGACACATTCTTTCACAAGTGTTTTGCAGAAGCAGTCTGCACTCCTAGATGCTCGATGTTATACGCCTGTGGCCATAGAAGTTATTCGATATGCTCAAAACTTCTTCTTTTTTTTTTTTTTTTTTTTTGTTCTTTCAGGCCTGCCATCAATAGCTCTCGTTCTCTCTCTCTTGTTCTTTCCTTTTATTTTACAACCGAATAACACTTAATAGATATTAAAATATCTATTAATTTAGACAGGATTTTATCTTCTGTGTGAAATCCATTGCCAAGAATCAAAATGTAACATGCATGTCTCTGGGTTGTGGAAAGAACCCAGAAGAAACTCACACAGGCACATGCAGACCATGCAAATGGACCAAGAGGAGTTAGTTAAGTGATCTAAAAACGATAATCGTGCTGAAAGCGGGCCACAGTTGCACAGAAAGATGACTTTGAAGAGAAGATCTTTAAATCTGGAATCGTTTTTTAATTAGTGAAGTCCTGGAACTTTCGGATAATTCCTGGTATAAGTTCAGGTTACTCATCCTGCGGTTGGAGATATCCCACAGACAGGCAATGACAACAAAATTGTAGTAAAAATAAATTTCACAACACGTCTTAGTATAGAACAAGGCTTATTTCTTGTCTCAAACTGTCAAATTTAATGAGTATTAATTGAAGATTACCAAGTTCCATTCACATACTTTCAATCTTGTAACAGTTCCATTTGTTTGCTTTTTATTCAAGAAACACCCAGCACTCACCTGGACTTGGAGATGCTCCCCAGTAGGGAGAATTTAACTTTGCTTGGCTGTAACAGGAACGAGCATCAAGAAAAGCTGTTTGGGCAGGCTCACATGCCTGTTGGCTTCAGTGCAGCTTGCAGCAGCCCCGTCACACAAAAAACAAATGATCAGAAGGCCTGCTATAGACCTGTAAGTGTGTTTAAAGAGCTTTAGTTTGTGTAGTCAAAGTTGTATTTTTTTTTTTTTTTTTTTTTTTTTTAAAAGACAAATCACTGTTGTTATTTGAAAGGGACTGCCACTGTGCCAGCTGAATGAAGATAGGTACTCATTTCAAACGGGCAGCTGTGCAGCTGTGTGCAAGGAACCAGCCGGCCTGGTGAGCGTTTCTCTGGACACGGACCTCGAGGTATGTCGACAGAGGAGAAAGCCTGAGCCCTGGAACCAGATTTCAGGGCTACAAGGCCAGAGTGCAGACTTCAGTCCATCACAGTAAGTATGCATCTTATTTCACTGAGTCTTCGACTTAGAGCAGTGTTTTTATTGAGTAGGTGTGAGTCATGTCAGGACCTGGTCCTGTCCAAACTCTTCATACTTGAGACGTTCTTGGATCCTGTTCAGTAATGTTGCTACGGTATGCTGAGCTCTACTAATCGCTGAGAATTGTTGTTATGTGTTGCATCCTTCTCCCAATGTTGCTCAATCTTCAGCCTTGGTGAGGCTCTTACTGCTTCTGTCTCTCTGGTGTACCTTTTCGAGCTGGTAGCCAAGGCTGGCTTGGTTTAGCAGTTTCTAAGGCCACAGGTGTGGACAGTTCTTAGGCCCCGCTTTTTACATTGCGCCTTCCTGCAGTTCCGACAGTTAGCTTACTTCCCTTCATGCTCCATCTCCACTGAGGACACTGTTCTTTGTGGCTGTTCATCATAGGATGGACTAGAATAGCCCTTTATTGTCAATGTACATGTAAAATGAAATTATGGGTGTTCCACACCAACTCTGCAGGAATAAAATAATAAGACATTAGGAATAAATGACAAACAGGAGAAATGTAGACAAACTTCTTGAACAAAGTTCTTGGAAACAGTGCAAAGGACTTCGTCTGAGTATAGATTGTATGCGAGTGATGAGCGTTACTCAGACTGTGGCTCAGATTGGTGAGGTGAGTGGGGGTAGTATTTGTTAACAGTCCAGGTGAAGAAGCTGTTAGTGAGTCTGGAGGTGTGGGACCTGATTGACCTGAGGTGCCGACCAGACGGTTCACACAAGTGGTGAACGGGTGCAAGGAGTCACCTGTGAGGGCCCTGCTTTTCCTGAGACAGAAGGATCTGGCGGTGGCCTGCAGGGGTGGCAGAGGGTAGCCAGTGACTTTTTTTTTTTTTTGGGGTGGTATTAATTACCATATAGCCAAATACATTGTGACAGTGGCCGTTGACCGTAATGCTGCATTCACATCTTCTGGTAGACTTTCATCAGGTACTTTACGTAGGCTTGGTAATCAGCCACTGAGGATCCAGGTTTCCAGCTTAGTCATAAACTTCAGGTCAGCTGCTCTTGCATTCAACAGCAACCCACCAGTTGTTCTTAGAGCTTGGTAACCAATCTTGGAGGGTGGGGATGTTGATTTCTCAACCCTTGAGCTGATGTCCTGGGTTCCCTTTGCTGTAGCATTTGTGTTGTACCTCATCAATCTCTAGTTGTGATAGCAGTTGCTTCTTCTGGATGTTGGAACATTGAGCTACTATCTCACCCTTAGTCTAGATGTTTGGTGTTACCAAAGCCATAAGTTCCACATCCTCTTCATGTAACCCCTTCCCCTGGGATTACATGCATGGTAGCATTAAAACAGCTATTCAACACCTCACACAGACCTTGTTAATATGAGCAACAGACAAGCCAGTATGGCTTGAGTTAACTGTAGCACATACACATTAGGTAGCATGGAGGGCCTAGCCTACCGTTTACTGGATTTGAACCCCTGACCAGCAAGAAGGTATTCTGAACCATGATTTTGCCACATAAGTGCAAATGACAGTGCATACCTGTTACCAAAGGCACAGAGGCTGGTGTATACCTGCCTGCTGCTCTCACTGATGTAACTCTAGACTGGAGCAGAGCCCAGCCCCTCTGAGGAGACTAGTTTCAGACCCTAATATGTCAGTTGAGGTGAATCAGCTACATCTACTCTTTCTTTCTGTCAAACTCTCATCACTTCAGTTTCCTTCCATACCAGACAGATGACATTCCCTTTTCCCATGGCCAGCTTGAGTAATCAAATTGCAAGGGACCTGCCCTTGACAGTGACCTGAAGCACCTTGCACCGGACCCCTACGCCGCCTCTGGCGGATGGTGGGCCCACAGGATGTGTGTTGCATGTCTAAAATCCATGTTGCTGCTGACAGTGTCCAGCTTTTTGACTTCAGCTTTGGTGCTCCTGTCTGTCTACGGACATCTACTTTAAACCAACTGTGGATTTAAATTATCCCCAACTACAGAGTGAATGAATTTATTTTAGACATCGGAAAGAAATGTAAAAAATATTTAAAGTTACCTAAATCTGCAGCATATTCAATGTCGTGCATATGTTGCCCCCTTCCTGATTTTCTGTTATTTGTGTTTGTCAAACTTAAATATTTGAAATCATCAAACAAAGATTAGATATTAGACCAAAATAACCCAAGTAAACACAAAATGCAATTTCCATAGACCAAACACTCTTACACCACTCTAATTATATTTACAAGAACTTGGTTTCTATAACAGCACTACCTGTTAGGCTGAGAGTAATGAGTAACATTATTTGATGTTACAGGTCAGAATGGCCAATGGCTACCAAAGAGTCTCTCCTAGACTCCAGCAGTACTGACAGGATTCAGATGATTGATCCAGAGTACACCGATGGAAGCATTGTGCAGGCAGTGGAGCCAGAACAGGGTAAGTTTCCTCTGTGCCAAGCTGAAGAAAACACCACAAAACATATATGCAGAGATGAGGATATGCATGGTACTGACCATACTGCAATCAACTCTCTTAACCTTTGAAGATCAAAGCGACACCTTTCATAGCCTCATGGCGGATGATAAGAGCATCCTTGTCTGTCTGGCTAATGACAGTCTGAAAGAACAAAACCGGAGCGGTCACTCGTGTCCAGTCACCACTAATAATGATGTTACAGCAGAAGCCAGCACTGAGACCTTGAGGTCATATGAGTCTGCCACCAAGGTAAAAAGTGTAGATAAGCACACCTCCCCTATGCCCTGCGTCCCCACCTGTGATGCGATGATTGGCACTGAGGTGGTGCAGTGCCTGTCAGTCTTTACTCAAACTGAGGACCTGGAAACAGCTGACAAACACATTAACACTGAAGTGCGCATGGCAGATCTGGACTATATCGCCAAGGTAAGATTGGAACCCAAACAGCTGTCATTCATAGAAGCTCCAGCAAAACATTTTTAAATAGTCTATTAATATTTCAGGAATTTCTCAAACTGAAGAAAACACAGGAAGGGAAAGAGAAAACAAAAAGGTGAAGTATACGCTAGGGCTGCTCAATTAATCGAATTTTAATCACGATTACGATCTGGGCTTTCAACGATCATTAAAAATGACTGAGCCGATTATTAGCCCCTCCCTCATTTATCCGCGACACCTTAAAGGCCGTCTGTGAAAATATTGTCGGGCATAAACCATCCGTGGCGCAAAAAAGGGTGGAGACCGCTGATTAAGAGGACCCGAGGGAAGCTCGGAAAGCTAAGCAGAAGTTATTTGGAGAGTGACTGCTGTTGGTTGAAAAGAGAGTTTAAAAAAAAAAAAAAAACTTCAGTGGTGTTGCACACCATTTTATATTATTTTTTTTAAAGTCATTGTTAACCCTTTAAAGCCGGTCAGAGCAGCATGCTCCGTTTTGCGTAACTATTTTTAAATCCCTGTAGAACCTGAACCGTGTAAGCTAGCGCAATAATTTGTTTTGCATATGAAACCGGAGGAGTTGTACTTACATCTGATGCCATCAGCTTGTCCTAGGTCACGGTTTCGTTCCACATATAGCTTTGCAAAAATTGCATAAAAAGCGCTTGCAGGAACAAAAACATAATATTCCAGAAACAGGCTTTGCCGTTCCTATCAGCTGTTCGTAACACTTCCCACAGTAAAATGATGCACATGCTGTTTTCTTTGCAAATTTGCATCATAGGATTGTTTTTTGTTTTTCCTGCAGTATATAAAAATTGCTGTATCTCCAAAATAAAACTATGAAGACACTCAAAATAAATTTCCTGTTGTTGTAAACTATTTTTTGCAACTTTATTGTATTTAAAGTTTTGAGGGATAAACCTCTTAAACTTCTCCAAGTAGAAATATATGTAAACAAAACAAAAGCGATTTTCAATTTTTTTTGTAGTTTATTGCACTTTTTTGCAATTTATGTAATTACTATGGACTTAATGCATACATATTATTAAAATATGGGCTATAACAGTTGTATTGATGTATAGCAACTTGAAATGCTCCCACAAATGGCACTACAGCATGTAAAAAAAATAATATAAGCTCTGGTGGACTTGGTTCTATGGTAGGTCTTAAAGGGTTAAATAAATGTCGTCAAATAATCGTGATCTCAATTTCAGTGAAAATAATGATTATCATTTTTGCCATAATCGAGCAGCCCTAGTATACGCACGCATGACCTGTTTATGCATGATCTGTATAGTATAATGTGTGTATGTAACCCCCCCCCCCCCTCAGTGTTGGCGGCAAGTTGAGAAAAGAGTGTGAGTGTATGGACCGTGCTCAGCAAGCAGAGCTAGCCCTCCTGGCACTGCAGTACAGCATATGCAGACAGCACTGCTGGAGACTATACTACACCTCTACTGAGGGAAACCAGCTCACCCTAGTGTAAGTATGCACCAAGTTACAATATGTGTCTGAGCCTATAAGCCTCTGTCTGAGACAAGAGTTTTTGTCCTGAATCTCACTGCAGGGCAAAGAATCCTCCTTCAAACATTATATCTGCTCTCCAAAAACTGGAGTTGGACTATAATGAGATGAAGAGTAAGATCCAGGCAGGGCTTCCCCTGCAGCAACTGAAGCCTTTATCTGTTGACTCTGGCGAGATACTCACAGGATCAAGTTACATCCCTGCACAGGTAAACATTAGGGGTGCAATGATACACAAAATTCACGTTTCGGTTCGATACTTTGGTGTCACAGTTCGATATTTTTTTGATACAAAAAAATGTTCATGCCTTTTTTAATTTGTCATTTATTAAAATTATAAATATTTTCTCTCAAAAGTACAGTTTTTAAATTTTAATGTTTCTGAAACAACAAAATAATAAAGAAAATAAATCTATCTGATCGAGAAATCGCTCATCTTTGGAAAAGAGTTTATTACAGAGAAATGGCTCTTTCCAAAATAAAAGCTATACTATATGCTTCTTCTGGGCTATATTCTCAGCAGCATATTAAACATATCAGGTCCCCATAAGGAGAATCATGTGCTAACGGCTGTCTAAATGACTCGTAAAGTTTGTAGTATGCGTGCTTTTTGTTTTGTCTGCTTCCACTTGTCTTTGCACTAGGATGATGTCGGCGTAAATGTGCAGTCATATTCGTTGTGTTCCCACTAGTGCTGTCGGAGTTAATCTCGTTGAAATGACATTAACACCATAACGCGGCAAATCTCCGTTAACAAGTTACCGCAGATCGCCCCGTGCGTGGGGCTGGACGACGTCAACACGTTAACGAGCAAACTGCGCTAACGCACTAGTTCCCACCAATTGAGCATTGCGTGGCACATCCGACATACTGTTTTACTTTAGTCCATGACACGCTTACCATCAGGGTCATACGTCACATGAAAACCAAGATGGTTCCAAAGGCCAGATCTGAATGAGGGTGGGGGAGGTTCAGTTTCGGGTAGCGTTGAGGCATTTGCCATGTTGCAGCAAGCTTAGCTTCTGTCTTGCTAGCTTGCGCTGTGCTAGTGGATCTGCACTCGACAGTGCAGCCTAGGCAGAGTAGTTGAACGCAGATCCACTGAGCGCTCAACACAGACGACATCGTCAGAAGAAAAGTTGATAAAATAAATTAAACATGTTGTATTGTTCGATACATATGCGTACAGAACCGAAAGCACTGTATCGAACGGTTCAATATCGATACATGTATTGTTGCACCCCTAGTAAACATCTGCCAGCTCTGTGGTGGGGCTGGGTGATGAATTGGACTTTATTTGGAAATAACTTCTTTTTCTGTCTTCCTGTCTAGATCATTCGTGAAGTTTTGGGAGAAATCTCATCTTGGTACATTAAAACACATGTGCACGCGCACACACGCTATCATTTTGCTATCTTAGTGAGGACATCTAATTGACAGAATGCTTTCCCTAGCTGCTCACCCTAAACATAGGTTATGGTTTGGCATTCATTTTTTAATTGTAACCCTGACACTAAAACGGCATTTTGAGTCTCAAAAATGCCTTCAAACTTGTGGGGACGGGCACTTTTGTCTTCATAAAGTGACCGTGGCTTCCCACAAGTATAGTAACATGTCAATTTTGGGCCCCCACAAAGAGGTCTAAACAGGTACACCGCGTTCCAAATTATTATGCGAATTGTGTTTAAGTGTCATAATGATCGTTTTTCAATTAAACCCATGGATGAAATTGTGTCTCAGGGCTCTTTGGATGACTAAACTCAATCTTGGACACCTGTGATCATTAGTTTGCCTGGTGAGCCCAATTAAAGGAAAACTACTAAAGAAGGATGTTCCACATTATTAAGCAGACCACCATTTTCAAGCAATATAGGAAGGAAAAATGATCTCTCTGCTGCTGAAAAGCATGAAATGGTTGAATGCCTTGGACACGTAATGAAAACCTTAGATATTTCACGAAAACTTAAGCATGATCACCATAATGTAAGAAATTTGTGGCTGAGTCAGAGCACAAATGGGTTCGTGCAGATAAAGGCACAATGATGAAGGTTTCTGCCAGACAAATGCATCAAACTAAGAGAGCAGCTGCTAACAAAGCAGCAAACACATATTTGAAGCTGCTGGTGCCTCTGGAGCCCTGCGAACATCAAGGTGTAGGATCCTCCAGAGACTTGCAGTTGTGCATAAACCTTATATTTGGCCACCCCTAACCAATGCTCACAAGCAGAAACGGCTGCAGTGGGCCCAGAAGACTAATTTTCAAACAGTCCTGTTCACTGATGAGTGCAATGCAACCCTGGATGGTCCAGATGGATGCAGTGGTGGATGGTGGACAGCCACCATGTCTCAACAGGGCTGCAACGTCAGCAAGGACGTGGTGGAGTCATGTTTTGAGCCGGAATCACGGGGAGAGAGCTCGTTGGCCTCTTTTGGGTCCCTGAAGGTGTGAAAATGACCTCTGCAAAGTATGTGGAGTTTCTGACTGACCACTTTCTTCCATGGTAGAAAGAGAAGAACTGTGCCTTCTGCAACAAAACCATCTTCATGCAAGACAATGCACCATCTTATGCTACAGCGAACACCTCTGCATCATTGGCTGCTATCGGCATAAAAGGAGAGAAACTCATGGTGTGGTCCCCATTCCTCCCTGACCTCAATCCTATTGAGAACCTTTGGAGCATCCTCAAACCAAAAAATAAGAGGGTGGGAGGCAGTTCACATCCAAACAGCAGCTCTGGGAGGCTATTCTGACATCCTGCAAAGACATTCAAGAAGAAACTTTCCAAAAACTCACAAGTTCCATGGATGCAAGAATTGTAAAACTGCTATCAAATAAGGGGTCCTATGTTAATATGTAGCTTTGACCTGTTAAGATGTTTTTGATTTCAGTAAAATTGATCTACTAATGCTGCAAATTCAACAAATGACCATTTTCAATTCTCTACTATCTATAAAATGTTTTGAAACTCTGTGCGTAATAATTTGGAACAGTGCATTTTAAGTTTATTATTTTTGAAAAACACTTTTTCATTGGCAGTTTTGTTGAGTAACATTTGAGTTGTACTCTAATGGTTGACTCGAAAATTATGCTGACTGTCATTTGAATCGACTATTTACAAAAAATAAGGGGAAAATATCATTTGCATAATTGGAACGCGGTGTAGTTGTATGTTATTTTGCTTCAGCTATTGAGTAGATGAGACCCCCCCCCCAAATAATGACAAATGTTTTCTAATCCAAAGCAGCTCCCAGGAGAAGCTGGATGCACCAAGTGGAGATGGTGGACGTCCTGATGCTCAAGGCGGAAAGGTTCTTCACATTGTTGTTTTTCACGTCCTTTTTTTCAGCTTGGTGTTTTGTTTTTGTGTGTGTGTGGGGGTTTTTTTTGTTTTGTTGTTTGTTTGTTTTTTTTTTTTTTTTTTTTTTTAATTTCCTGTATTTGGGCCTCATTACCATGAACAAGTCAACTTTTCCCCCTCTTTTCTCAGGTTGGTCAGGAAAAGGAAAAACTCAAAAATAAAAATGACAGTACAAGGAGAGCTCCTACCCTCATCCCTCAAGATGGAGGTTCGAACCATAATGCGCAGAAGCGTCTGTAACCAATTTATGAATACTGGTTATCTGAGGAATTCTTTTTGTGGACAGGGTCTGCGGGTCAAGAGGTGAACACAGGTGAGAAATGGTATGATGCTGAGGAAGAGCTGGAGCTTCCAGAAGATGATGTAGCTACTGCTGTGAGGCAGGACCCCACACCGGTGACGGCACATGTGTCTGATGGTGAGAGAGCAAACAGTGCATTAGGGCTGAACGTTTGGAGAATTAAAATTCTAAGTAGCTGCAGTTAAGTTGTTTTCATTCCAGAATCAGCCAGTCAGGAGGCCATGAGCTCCGTACTGTGTGTTTCCAAGCTGCCCAGCAATGTGACGGAGGTGAACATTTACTCATCAATGTTGTTTGAGTAGTCATTTAAAATTCATTGTTTTTTTTCACATTGGAAATTTTAATTGACAAGTTAAATTGTGTAATGATCCTTTTATGTAAAACCATTGTACTGCAGTGTGATTGCCAGCAGAGGGCAGTGTAGACTTTAATTGAAACTTTGTCCCTGTCAGAGTGACATGATGCTGTTCTTTGAGAAATACCATCCCACTGAAGTCAGCATTTCTGCTTTAAAGGATTTGAGGTGAGGTCCTTTTTTCCCCACTATTCAGGCTTATGCTTGTTTTATTAAGTAGTCACACATTCAGGTCTTTATATCAATTCTTTCCTTAAGGAAAACATTATTATGGGCCCAGTTTCCCTGTGTTTTTGGCTTTAAATCGTGACTCCAATCCTGAGTATGAATGCTTTAACTGCATCAAAGTAAACCTGCATGTGTTTGGCTGATTCCAGGTGATCTGTGATATTATCCTGTCATATTTTTTGTGTACTGCTGTCAACACATTACTTTACCCTTGTGTCCACTCCACCTGCAGCAGGTCTGTTTACTCTTGGGCCACCAGTTTTCTTTAGGGAATTATGTTTTGCCATGTGGGATTTCTATTCTTGTTAGACTGGCAGTACTCACCCTGCTCCATGTAATCGCTGGAGTCACAGTGGTGTGCAAAGTGATACAGTAAATCATCTACCTGGTCAAAAGCAGATGTTAATGTATTGCTTGTAATGTAAAAGTCCAGTAGCAATGTCATGCTAGTGTTTATCCAACATTAAATGACACTGAGATTAGAATTAAGTCCTGGGCTGTAATTTTATACAAAACTGTAAAATGTTACATTTCTACACAATTCTAGAAGGTTTACTTATGTGTGGTTGTAGCAGCGAATTCTAATGCTTCACAAATCAGCACACGCATGCCAGTTTAACAACTCGCTATGTTCTGAAGATTTGCCATAGTTATGTTAAGTGGCCCCCAGTCTGCTGAGACTGCAGTGAAAGAGCTAAATGGATGCAGAATGCAAGGTCGCGTTTTACATTTGGAGCACATCAGCAGACCCACGAACAACAGCCAGAACTCGGCCTCTGAACCTGATTCCTCACAGGACGCTGCCAAACCACAAACCTCCAAGACTGACTCCAGCAGCACTGAGGTGAGCAGACGAGCATTAGGCATTCTAAAACAATCAAACTTTAAGTGTGCATTCAGATCTTTGTTAGAAGCAGAACATACAGTCCCGATCAAAAGTTTAAGACCACTTGAAAAATGGGGGGGAAAAAATCTGATTTTGCATGGTTGGATCTTAACAAGGTTCCAAGTAGAGCTTCAGCATGCAACAAGAAGAGCTGGGAGTGGGACACAACTTTTCTTTTTTTTTTTTTTTTTTTTTTTGAAAGCATGCAATTCATTGAAAACAACACTTAAACTGAAACGGGCTGTTTTAAAGCTGAGCAAAAGTTTGGGACCACATACCCTGTGCAAGGCTAAATCTGTGCAAAAATGTCTATTCATTGTCATTTTCTGTCAGCTGGCTTGTTTGCCATTTTTCAAGTCTTAAACCTTTGATCGGGACTGGATCTATGCTTGTTTGTTTTGTTTGTTTTTTGAGTGCATTAATATGGAAATGTGTGCTCCTCTGTTCTCTCCAGCTGATAACCCCGCCTCCTGTTAAGCCCAGCATCAGGAACAGGAAGGTGGTGTGCATCTCCCCTACAGCAAAGGGAACCTTTGTGCCACAACACTATGGCACCATGAGCAGCTTTGATACTCTGATAGCAGAGCTGACACAGCTCCACCCAGAGGTGGGGAGGCAGAGGATTGTGGATGCTATGCTTGAGCTGAGGGCAAAGCATCAGGGCGTCCTCTGTGGCATGCCCCTCAGGACCATCAGGGAGATGATATCTGAACTTCTGACCAGGCCGCAGACTGCTAAGCAGTCATAATAAAGAAACCAACAGCTCTGATTTGTTATGTGACAGAACCTTTGATTGTTCATTCCATCATATTATTTTTAAGAAGAGGGAAAAGCTATTAATCAGCCTGCTATAAAGAATATAATTTTTGATCGAAGAGAATTTATGAATCTCTCAATGTTGCTGCCTTAAAGTTAGAGGCATGTTCAGGCTGCTACTTCTGTTATCTGGCACGTGAATTCGTTTGTTTTCTGTCATTAAAAAAAAAAAAGCATCCTTTGAAAAATGTCTTATCCTCTTTGTTTTGCCTTTCTTTAACCAAGTATTAGCAGAGTCCTAATGTCGAGGCTCAACACTGTGCAGTCGTCTTAGTAGATGTGAAGGGCTGTAACTAAGGCACTTATTCTGAAGTAGTATCTAAACTAGCTTTAATGTCCGCTGTCACCAGAACTGAAAGACTGTCTAGAATATATATATATATATATATATATATATGCAAACTTTAAATTAGATTTATTTTTAACAAATGGAAAAGGTGACTGTCCTAAAAAAAACAAACAGCTTTTTAATTCTGGAAGTTCTTTTTCTAAGACTGTCTTCTGGTGTTGACCCGTAAATTTCCACTCTAGCTAAAGTTAACAGTGAATATAAATTCTAAAACTGAATATATTACATAGTGTTACCCCCCCCCCCCCCCTCTCCACTATTAACAAATGGTTCCGCCAATAGCGCTGACCGCTTTCTTTTTCTTTTTTCCAGTAGCAACCGATGCTTATGATTGTGTCAGAGCACATTTTGAATCAAAACCTTGGGCATTTCACACAGGTGGTTGGTTGTTACGCTCTGGAAATGGAATGAAGGTGTCTGTTTTTAACCTTCTGGGGTACACGGACACGCAGCACCTCCAAATCACGAGTGATTTAAGCTGACATAAGCTGCAGCTTGTGTTGAAAGTTCGGAGTTCAAAGTATACACAAATTTAAAAATGTTAATGACAGACCACTAAGTCCACAGTTATGATTAAATATATATATATATCTGAGCTATGATCTTTTTCTAAATATTATCGTCATGGTAAAAAAAAAAAAAAATATGTTCCTGTGCTACTGCGAGTGTAACTACCGCCCCTCCCCCCCTTCCCAGCGCAAAGCACAAGGCTGGCGTGCGGAGTGAAGCGGGAAAAAAGTGCGACTGAGATATGGAAGAAATATAGTATCATCAGAATTCAAGTATTTTTAGACATTGAATTTATGACACTGAATTTTTATCCTCCAAATTTCCCTGCAAAAATATTCACCTGCAAAAAATTCACCTGCAAAAAATTCACCTGAAAAAATGATGAACTTTAATGACCCAAGCCAGAGCAATCAGCACCAGATGGAGTCGAGTGGCTCTCAGCCAATTAAATTACGCTGTTTGATCACATGACACCGTTAGCCAGCAGTGTGTCTCCTAAAAGAGAGCTGTTTAAAGAATCAGAATCAGAATGGGGTTTATTGCCAAATGTTGAGCAGGTTTACAACATTAGGAAATTGCTGCGGTGCTTCAGTGCAAACATGCTGTCATAAATAGCACTTAAATAGACATGAAAAAATAAAAGTAGGGATAAGAATTAAAAGTGCTACGTGGAAAGATATGTGCATGAGATATACATGAGAATAAGAATTAAGAGTGCTACGTAGAAAGATATATACATGAGTGCAGGTGGTGATCAGTGCCAAACATAGAATGATGCAGTGACACAGCGTAGGGTCATGTGTTAGTGGCGGGTAGAGGAGAAAGAACACAGCCCTGAGGGGAGCCGGTGCTGATGGTCCGGGAGTCCGAGACATTCTTTCCCAGCCTCACATGCTGCTTCCTGTCCGTCAGGAAGTCAGTGATCCACCGGCAGATGGGATCAGGCACATTCATCTGGGAAAGCTTGTCTCGGAGATGGTCTGGAAGGATGGTGTTGAAGGCAGAGCTGAAGTCCACAAACAGGATCCTGGCGTAGGTTCCTGGGGAGTCCAGATGCTGCAGGATGAAGGTGAGTGATTAAGTTTTTCTCCTAAATAGAGATCATTACAGAACGCCTAGTCCTACTTAAAATCCCATTTATTATTATTATTTTTTTTTTAATCATCTACTCGAACTAAGGAAAACGTTTGACTAACTCAAAGACAATTTCCACGCCTCCCCTGCCTGACTGCAGAGGCAGTTTTGAATTTAGGAGCGCCAAGATGGCAGCGGCAAACCCTGGCGGCTCTCCGGTGAGTATATATATTTTTTTATCTTCAAGTTAAATCCGTTGCTCACGTATAAAGTACACAGATGGGGTCTTTGCTCAACTCGTCTGAGGCGTGTCTCACTAAGCGCTACATGCTAGCATCCTGCTAACCGAGCTACCCTTTACATGCTGTGCTTTAGAAAATAGGATACTCGTTAAAAAAATACTCCGCAGATATTGATAGATAGACGAACACTGCAAATATAATGTTGGAAACGAGAACGGCCTTTGGTGAAGGGGTAAAATACACCATGAATAGAGCCATAGAGTGAATGGCTGCCATGGTTGCAGAACAGCCTGATTTAATGACAAGAATGGGGAAGAGTGAGGTGAAGTGAACCATAGCCACAAAACACGGTCAGACAAGGCGGCAAAAGGGCAGTGATCTGTCCGTCAGTATGAAGTTGGTGTGTGCTTTGGTGAACAAAAACTCCAGACTGGTAGCAGGAAGATGGGAGACTCGTGTTTCACTGGAATAGTGGTGAATTAAAACATCCTTTGTTGGGGACATTTCGGTGTAAATGCATCCATACAGGCAAGACAGAGGCAGACTAGACAGTGAAGAAAACAAGGCAAACATTAGAAATATAAAAACGGAAATATAGGATGAGTCGGGGATGAGTTCCTGCCCCAAGTGGAGGAGTTCAAGTATCTCGGGGTCTTGTTCGCGAGTGATGGGAGAAGGGAGCCGGAGATCGACAGACGGATTGGGGCTGCAGCTGCAGTAATGCGGACGCTGCACCGGTCCGTCGTGGTGAAGAGGGAGCTGAGTGTAAAAGCGAAGCTCTCAATTTACCGGTCGATCTACGTCCCTACCCTCACCTATGGCCACGAGCTGTGGGTAGTGACCGAAAGAACGAGATCGCGGATACAAGCGGCAGAAATGAGCTTCCTCCGAAGGGTGGCTGGCCTCTCCCTTAGAGATAGGGTGAGAAGGTCGGCCATCCGGGAGGGGCTCAGAGTAGAGCAGCTGCTGCTCCACATCGAAAGGAGCCAGCTGAGGTGGTTCGGGCATCTGACAAGGATGCCCCCTGGGCGCCTCCTGGGTGAGGTGTTCCAGGCATGTCCCACCGGGAGGAGGCCCCGGGGCAGACCCAGGACACGCTGGAGAGATTATATCTCTCGGCTGGCCTGGGAACGCCTTGGTATTCCCCCGGATAAGCTGGAGGAGGTGGCTGGGGAGAGGGAGGTCTGGGCCTCTTTGCTTAGGCTGCTGCCCCCGCGACCCGGCCTCGGATAAAATCATATGGAGACAATATTGGACACAAAAAATATATAACAATTTAGTTAAATGTAGCATTAACTCATAAGTCTTGCTAAAGTAAACCTTGTATTCTGATTCATCACAGCAGCAGTTCAGTTGGATGATGTCAGCAACTGCAGCAAGTGTCTTGCTGACTGAATAATTTCATCTTGCATAATCTGAAACAAACACATAAAGACAGAAACAATTTATAAATTAACGTTCGATAAAATCTAAGAATTAATCATTTATTAGATACCAATATGAATATGTCTACCATAAAACTTGTGTGGAGCGAAGTTACATTCAATCAAGATGGTCTGGCATGCTACAACTTTATAGTATTCTGGCTACAAGTATACATACCCATCTTGTACATGTTTTTTAACATTATTATTGTTATTATCCTACCCAATTATGTGTTTCTTTTAATCAGAGTATGCTGTTTTAATGACTTTACAATATCATTTACATTGTGTTCCTTACATTTTCCCTAATTGTATGTTATATTAATCCTATATTTCCATCCATCCATCTTCATCCACTTTATCCGAGGCCGGGTCGCGGGGGCAGCAGCCTAAGCAAAGAGGCCCAGACCTCCCTCTCCCCAGCCACCTCCTCCAGCTTATCCGGGGGAATACCAAGGCGTTCCCAGGCCAGCCGAGAGATATAATCTCTCCAGCGTGTCCTGGGTCTGCCCCGGGGCCTCCTCCCGGTGGGACATGCCTGGAACACCTCACCCAGGAGGCGCCCAGGGGGCATCCTTGTCAGATGCCCGAACCACCTCAGCTGGCTCCTTTCGATGTGGAGCAGCAGCTGCTCTACTCTGAGCCCCTCCCGGATGGCCGACCTTCTCACCCTATCTCTAAGGGAGAGGCCAGCCACCCTTCGGAGGAAGCTCATTTCTGCCGCTTGTATCCGCGATCTCGTTCTTTCGGTCACTACCCACAGCTCGTGGCCATAGGTGAGGGTAGGGACGTAGATCGACCGGTAAATTGAGAGCTTCGCTTTTACACTCAGCTCCCTCTTCACCACGACGGACCGGTGCAGCGTCCGCATTACTGCAGCTGCAGCCCCAATCCGTCTGTCGATCTCCAGCTCCCTTCTCCCATCACTCGCGAACAAGACCCCGAGATACTTGAACTCCTCCACTTGGGGCAGGAACTCATCCCCGACTCATCCTATATTTCCGTTTTTATATTTCTAATGTTTGCCTTGTTTTCTTCACTGTCTAGTCTGCCTCTGTCTTGCCTGTATGGATGCATTTACACCGAAATGTCCCCAACAAAGGATGTTTTAATTCACCACTATTCCAGTGAAACACGAGTCTCCCATCTTCCTGCTACCAGTCTGGAGTTTTTGTTCACCAAAGCACACACCAACTTCATACTGACGGACAGATCACTGCCCTTTTGCCGCCTTGTCTGACCGTGTTTTGTGGCTATGGTTCACTTCACCTCACTCTTCCCCATTCTTGTCATTAAATCAGGCTGTTCTGCAACCATGGCAGCCATTCACTCTATGGCTTTATTCATGGTGTATTTTACCCCTTCACCAAAGGCCGTTCTCGTTTCCAACATTATATTTGCAGTGTTCGTCTATCTATCAATATCTGCGGAGTATTTTTTTAACGAGTATCCTATTTTCTAAAGCACAGCATGTAAAGGGTAGCTCGGTTAGCAGGATGCTAGCATGTAGCGCTTAGTGAGACACGCCTCAGACGAGTTGAGCAAAGACCCCGTCTGTGTACTTTATACGTGAGCAACGGATTTAAATAAAATTAAGGTTTCAAAAGACAAACTTGAAGATAAAAATATATATATACACTCACCGGAGAGCCGCCAGGGTTTGCCGCTGCCATCTTGGCGCTCCTAAATTCAAAACTGCCTCTGCAGTCAGGCAGGGGAGGCGTGGAAATTGTCTTTGAGTTAGTCAAACGTTTTCCTTAGTTCGAGTAGATGATAAAAAAAATAATAATAATAAATGGGATTTTAAGTAGGACTAGGCGTTCTGTAATGATCTCTATTTAGGAGAAAAACTTAATCACTCACCTTTAAACAGCTCTCTTTTAGGAGACACACTGCTGGCTAACGGTGTCATGTGATCAAACAGCGTAATTTAATTGGCTGAGAGCCACTCGACTCGATCTGGTGCTGATTGCTCTGGCTTGGGTCATTAAAGTTCATCACTTTTGCAGGTGAATTTTTGCAGGTGAATTTTTGCAGGTGAATTTTTGCAGGTGAATTTTTTTCAGGTGAATTTTTTGCAGGTGAATTTTTTTCAGGTGAATTTTTGCAGGTGAATTTTTTGCAGGTGAATTTTTGCAGGTGAATATTTTTGCAGGGAAATTTGGAGGATAAAAATTCAGTGTCATAAATTCAATGTCTAAAAATACTTGAATTCTGATGATACTATATTTCTTCCATACTGAGAGAAAGGAAAAAACAAAACAAAAAAAACCCATGGCTCCCAATAAGGAGCAGGCTTGCGTCGTTCACTCGCGACCGACACATCACTAGAAAGAGAGAGACAGCAAGTTTTGAGATGTGAGAGATTTGTGACGTTTAGCGTATAGTTAGTGCACTGTGTTGTCTTGTGTAGTCGTTGTTTTTTTGTTTTGCGTAGCAGTGAGGGCACTAATGAATGTCACAAAGGCAGATTGCAATGTAAACGCTGTCTCCAGGTGGAAAACCAGAAGAGTGATACACCTCCTGTTGTCAGGCCTGCAGGGTTTATCCCTGTGGTGGTCTCTTCTGTATTGTGTTTTTATTGGCACAAATAATTTGTGGGACATCTTATTGTGACACCTGATTGTTATAGTTATAGTAGTATTTTTCAGTTGTTGTACAAAATTTAAAAAAACAACAACAACAACAACAAAAAAAAACCATGAGATGCGTGGGCTGAATTACTAGATAAATAGTTGCATATAACTTTGTTTACAAAATGTATACATAACTTTACAAAAATTACTATTTATATTTCCATTTCAAGTTCTGAAAGTAATTTACTAAATATGTCTGTGGGTTTCACAGTAAAAAAAAATACTACGGTACTAGGATTTCATGTTTTTTGTGTGATTTCAGATCAGTTGTGTTAATACAGAATGTCAATGAAAAAATTACTGTAGATTCAGACACATGAGGTTGTGCTGAAAAGAATGATACCAAGCAAGGCAAGGTAAAAAATCAAATCAAATAAAACCATTTGAAGGTGAAATACAAATGTAAAATCAAAAGTAGTCAAAAATGGCCAATTATATTTTGCACCTCAGAGTCCAAAATATAATCCCAACAAATCGTGAAAAATAAGGTTTTCATTTTTGTTCATGACAGTGTAAATTTGTGTGAATTCAAGCATGTACCAATCTGATTTTTTTCTAACAAAAAAGTGAAACTTAAGTTAGACCTGTGTTTGTAAATCAACTGCCCCATGTTGGGTTGCTTTCTGGATTTTATACTTATTGGTAGGGCAGGGCAATATGGCCAAAAATATTTATCACGATATATATTTGAAAATGTGCGATAACGATATAATTGACGGGAGACAAAATACTTTACAACTCCACAACTTTATTAGTGGGGGAAAAAAATCCATCAATCTATTTTCACTCAAACAAGCTGCTGTTTTTTTATGTGCATTAAAGTTATATAACAATCTAACAGTGCAAATGCAAATTCCTTGATGACAGTTTGGAATTTCCAGTGGATATTGGCCGACATATCCTGAGCATAACCATGTATAATATCCACAGAACTTAAAAAGAGGTTATACACACAATGCGGTAGTATTATGTTGAAGCACAGTACATATCACTCCGCGAGGCTCCTGACTACAGTAGCTGTAATTAGGGATGGGTATCGTTTAGGTTTTATCCGATACCGGTGCCAAACCGGTACTTTTGAAACGGTGCCGGTGCTTAAACGGTGCTCAAACCGGTGCTTAAAGAATGGAGAACACAAAATTGGTCCAAAAACCTCTCATGTTCAGCTGGTTTTTTGTAAAAAGATAACAATGTTAGCCTTTTCTGCAGCTATGGGGCATATATGGTATCACTCTTGGCTGGAAGCAGTGCTTAAACAATGGAAAAAACACAAACTTTGTCCAAAAACCTCTCATGTTTAACTGTTTTCCACTTTTTCTTTGGTCATTTTAGCCTTTTTGGCCAGGGTGAAGGGAGTATCTGCCATCAAACAAGAAGACAGCATCATGTAGCTATGATGATGTTTGCTAGTTCACCTTACATGCATTAATGTAATAACGTGGTTAGCCTACTCAACGGAAATTACACACGAACAACATTAAGCTACTCACGCAGAGAAGAACGGCTGCTGCTGCCTTCATCATCCGTCATCATTTCTGCTGCACTGGCAGGGCTAGGGGCCAGGACTCTCCTCTTCGGGTTTTTGGGGGATGTTGCTAACTCCGGGTCCGATAACAGGCACCACACCCGCAGTAGATGCGCTCGGTGTGAGGTCTCACAGCAAGCTATCAAATACGGCACATTTCTCGGCTTTTAAAAAAAAAAAACGCTATGCGTTGCCAGGTGTTTCATCGGATTTGAGGTGTTACCTCCTTTGACAGTATCACAGTATCAGCTTAAAGCACTTGTTGCTGCTGAGTTTGCATATTTTGCTGTGAAGTACAGCCAGACTTTTGACCGCTTCGGCTTGGGAGTTTTTAATCTGTAGCTCTGCTCTAAAAGAACGCAAGTACCTGGCCCCGCCTACTATCCTCGGAAACGTAAAATGATTGGCTAGAATCTAAAGTGTATCACAGCTCAGGAAAAAAAAAAAAGCAAATGTGCGCTGCTTTTCGGTCTGGTTACTACAGTTTATGACAGGTACCGTTGGTACCCATCCCTAGCTGTAATGCTCCGACAATCCATCAAGCGGTGCAGCTTCATAGCTTAGCAAAGTCATACTAAAACATTTTTTGACAGATTTTTGAGCGCCGTGTACCACATAAAATCAGTTTGGTAATAACAATGGCCCGCTTGCATGCGCTACCAAAAAATGTGCTTTGGTGTGTATCTGACGGACGCAGCTGTTTCTATGTGTTTGGACCTTTTGTCCACATGTAAACGGCTTTTCGAATCACCGAAAACTGACATTTTTTAAAACTCCTTTTTTGCGTTAACGTGTGGACCAGGAATACAGAGTTGGTCACTCAACGTGAAAGGTATGTGCCATGTCACGCTGTGCGCCACGCTATTGTTTACATGAGATGAATTGCAGAATGGCAGATATTCAGATTAACAGTATTTTGTCTCTAACTGCAGGTTTACACGCTTACATACTACATTAATGTCCCTCTATTTAAAAAGGCAGAGGCGTCACGGTGCAATTATTTTACGTGTAGTTGTTTTTTTCCTGTGTAATAATATTCAACATTGCTATCGATACATTTTTCAAAAAATGCCTCTCTGTGAAAAATGGGTTTAAAAACATAAAGAATTGTGGGATACTGTTTGTCCGTGATTTGAACCGGGGGAACAAATTGTGGCAGGATCAGCCTGATATTATTTGTATCCCGCTGTAACTTTACTGTATAAAGAGCTAACATCTTGAAAATGTCAGGAGTAGTTAGTCAAGAACTAAAAAGTGTTTGTGAACAAAAAATCCAGAATGTGGGATACTGTTTGTCAGGACTTGGACAGCCCAGCGCGTGCTCCCGACACAGGGGAAAACCAATTCTGCCGGGGAGACCTACCTTGGCACTTGTGCAGGTGAAGCCAAAGGAAAGATATGCTTCACCATATTTTCTAGTATTTGGCTTGGAAGGAAGTTGGTTTGGAAACATATTTGACGATGCTTTATCTTCTGCTTTGAGTTTGTGTGGGAGCCCCATCAAAAACCTGTCCTTTATGGTAGCAGTGTCCAAGCGTTTTGTTTGTTTGTTTGTTTTTAATTCATTAATTGCTCTGCGCTCGCCTAGGGAGCGCGCCCCACACTTTGGGAACCCCTGGAAGAATCAAATCAATCAAATCACTTTTATTGTCACATCACATGTGCAGGCACACTGGCACAGCACATGCGAGTGAAATTCTTGTGTGCGAGCCCCACAAGCAACAGAGATGTGCAAACACAACAACACAAACGAGCAAAATACAAGAATGGCCAACCTGAAACTAATAAATATATGTACAATATATAATAGTGTATGCATTTCTGGATGTGTATACTAAATATTTTCCTACGTGTGTGTGTGTGTGTGTGTGTGTGTACACATTTTTACAAATTAAATAGTAAAAAATAATAATAATAATAATAATAAAATATATAAAATATACAGAGTTGAATATGTGCAAAACAAGTGGCATTTATATACAGTGTGGAGTGCATAATGTTGAAGTTCCAGTAGTGAAGCTGAGGTGTCTATGATGTGTTCAGCAGTCTGATGGCCTGGTGGAAGAAGCTGTCTCTCAGTCTGCTGGTACGGGACCGGATGCTGCAGAACCTCCTTCCTGATGGAAGCAGTCTGAACAGTTTATGGCTGGGGTGACTGGAGTCCTTGATGATCCTCCCCGCTTTCCTCAGGCACCGCTTCCTGTAGATGTCTTGGAGGGAGGGAAGCTCACCTCCAATTATCCGTTCAGAGCACCGCACTACTCGCTGGAGAGCTTTGCAGTTGTAGGCGGTGCTGTTGCCATACCAGGTGGTGATGCATCCAGTGAGGATGCTCTCAATGGCACAGTGATAGAAGGTCCTGAGGATGCGGGGGCTCATGCCGAATCTTTTCAGTCTCCTGAGAAAGAAGAGGCGCTGCTGCGCCTTCTTCACTGTTTTGTTTGTGTGTACTGACCACGTAAGATCCTCAGCCAGGTGTACACCAAGGAACCGGAAGCTGCTCACTCTCTCCACAGCAGCGCCGTTGATGGTGATGGGGGTGTGTACTTCTCTGCACCTCCGGAAGTCCACTATCAACTCCTTTGTCTTTGCGACGTTGAGGGTGAGATGGTTGTCTTGACACCAGTGGGTCAGGGCGCTGACCTCCTCCCTGTAAGCCGTCTCATCACCATTGGTGATAAGACCCACCACTGTAGTGTCGTCCGCAAACTTCACAATGATGTTGGAGTTGTTAGTGGCTGTGCAGTGGTAGGTGTAGAGTGAGTATAGGAGAGGGCTCAGTACACACCCCTGTGGAGCACCAGTGTTCAGTGTGATGGGGGATGAGGTGATGCTGCCCAGTCTGACCACTTGGCGTCTGTCAGGCAGGAAGCTAAGGATCCAGCTGCAGAGGGAGCTGCTCAGTCCTAGATCCTGCAGTTTCCTGTCCAACTTCGAGGGAACGATGGTATTGAATGCTGAGCTGTAATCTACAAACAGCATTCTCACATACGTGAGAGGAGGATTATGACAAGAGCAGCCTTTCCTTGTCCATGCCTCCCAGCTGAGGCTTTCTGTGCATTCACCGCTAGATGTCCCCACGTGGTCGACATAATGTGGTGCCGACAACTCCATAAGGCAGTGAACGGGTTAAAGCAAGTGGGCGGAGATTCCAGCTGGAAGCAAACCGAGAAAGCAACGCTCAAATCTGGAAAGGAAAATCACAGTTGAGCGCAGTTTTTGTTCATGTAATTTGGGACGGGATTTTTTCCTCTTTTAGCGATCTTTGAGTGGATTTGAAACGAGAGGTGCTATGAAGCTGAAGTGTGAGAGCAGTTGTCAGCTGAGGGTAGAGTAGACGTGGAAGGCTGCAGAGGCGTCAGACACCGAAGCCTGAGTTAAGAGAGCAGATCAACAGGACGGTGCAGAGCGCTGACTCTCACACTTGAAGACAATGGAACTGCTGTCCCTCACCTCACACGGATCATTCACTGTGATGAGCCCCAAACCCGCGTGTCTGTGGATGTGAAATGGTCTAAACACGCCACACTGTTTTGATTTGCACGGATCAGCTGGACTTATTCTGGTGAGCGCGCTGATGGGAGAGTAACACGGTGCCATCGGTTCCCGAAGAGATACGAAGCCGGTGTTTCCCTAAGCCTTTAAAAACACCCACAGGGACACCATGTGGAGCCTCGGGACGTGGATGTTGCAGGCGGCTCTGTGCTGCGTGCTTCTGCAAACAGTGCTGCCCAGTGCCAGAGGTAGGACGCAGGACTGTCTTCTTCTCAGCACAAATCACTGCCTGTTTTTGCAGCGGCCGTTGGGTTGTGTTTGGATCACACACGCGGAGCTGGAGCTCCTCGAAAAAACACTTCGAAGCCTCTGACAGTGATAAATGAAAGGACTACAGGCCCTCGGATAGATAAGGATTATTTTTAACTGTGAATCATGCAAAGCTATTGTGGAAATAAGATTGGAGCAAGATAAGATTTTTTGTTATTTATTCCCCATTCAGTGCCAAGGAAATAAACCTTATGTCACGCTTACCTTTAAATGGCCACACAGTCAGTCAGACAAATGTTTGAAACTATTGATAAATTTAATTAAGAGCTCACAAAGGCCATGATCACTCCAACTGATGTTCAGCTGCTAAATCAGAGCCTCCATGATTTCATATGAACAAGCAGCATGTTAAGAATATTGGCTGAGATTTTCATATCAGTTCTTTTTTTTTTTTTTTGTTACATCCCCAAAAATCAATGTTTGCATCAGCCTCCAAATTCTGTACTCAGAGTTATTCTAATAAATACGGAAAAGATGGAAATGAGCATCTGTTGAGGGTCTGTTTCCTTGGTCATTAATTTGAAATAGAAGTGCAACCGTGATAGGGATGAAAGTAGAAATCTAGCCTCTGCTCTGTTCCCGTCCCCCCTCAGGTCTCAACATGTGCATGAGTGGCAGTGCTACTTCCTGTGAAGAATGCCTCCTGATTCACCCCAGTTGCGCCTGGTGCGCACAAGAGGTATGGCTTAGTTGATCGATTATTTTCATCATGTACATTTACTTGTACAGGTCCAGTGAAGTGTGGGATGCATTCAGCACTTTTTTTTTTTTTGACCTTTTGGAAGCAGTATGAGTAATCAGGAATCTGAGATTTGTTGCTTTCTATATGCAGGATTTTGGAAGGGGGCGCAGTCTGACATCACGGTGTGACTTTAGTCAAAACCTGTTGAAGAGAGGCTGTGACGAACACTTCATTGAATACCCAACCAGCAGCATCAACGTCCTGCAGAACATACCCCTAAGTTCAAAAGGGTCTGGGTCAACCCAGTATGATGTGGTCCAGATTATGCCACAGAAGATCTCTCTCAGCCTGCGACCCGGTAAGAATCATAAACATTTCATATTTAGGATACGAGATAACCTTGGAACATTAAAAAAAAAAAAAGTAATAAAAGCATCTCTTATAAATAATGCAAAGCTCACTGATTTTTTTCATGCAGGAGACCAGACGTGGTTCAGCCTGCAGGTGCGGCAGGTGGAGGACTACCCGGTGGATCTCTACTACCTGATGGACCTCTCTCTTTCAATGAAAGATGATCTGGACACCATTCGCAACCTGGGCACTAAGCTAGCCCACGAGATGGGCAAGCTCACCAGCAATTTCAGGCTAGGCTTCGGCTCATTTGTGGACAAAAACATGTCCCCGTTCTCCTACATGGCACCAAAGTACCAGGAGAACCCATGCAATGGGTAAGTGGTGGCAAAAGGAATCGAGCTCTATAGCTGTAGGTGAAAGAGATTTACTCTGTGGCCACACTCTGTTTTTGCACCTTTCTGAATCCTGTACTCTGCATCTTTTTTCTTCATATTTAGAAGGCAGATGGAATAATGTAGTTCTTAAAAATGGCCCTAGTACTCCCACGGTCCCCTGGGGCTGGTGATGCAGGCAAACTGAAAGGGAGCAGAAGTGAAAGAGTAGAGAAAGCTGTGGTACACAATGTTTGCCCTGGAGGTGCGGCTAACTCTGTGCGCATCACTTCCCATTTAGGTTATGGCCTGGGCTGTGTGTGTGTGCCATGTTTAGATATTTTTGTGAGTGTGTGTTTGTGCATCAGTCACAAAACAATAAGGCACTTTAGGGAAAAACTAAAGCGATTCCTGCTAAAAGATCTCCCTTCTTTCATAGCTATCCCATTCAGTACATTAGAAAGAGTCTACAAGTACTGTATATGAAGTGAATCATAAGATACGCCATATTTAACATTTAAGCTTCTCTTCAACACAAACAAACCGTCAGAGCCAGGATTTATGCCTTTAAAGACACTTATTGTGTTTTTTAATTTCCAAAAATGTAAATAAAATCTTAACATGCAGTGTGTCTGTCACCCTGCACAGGTACAAGCTGTTTCCCAACTGTGTCCCCAGCTTTGGTTTCCGCCACATCCTCTCGCTGACTGACAAAGTGGACCGTTTTAACGAGGAGGTGCAGAAGCAGATGGTATCTCGCAATAGAGACGCACCGGAGGGCGGCTTTGACGCCATCCTTCAGGCTGCTGTTTGTAAGGTGATGATCTTTTTTTTCTTGTAGATGTTTCCATTCGCCCACCCCTTCTGTTCATTTATGACTTCATACTTTTATTATTGGCCTAGCTTACACGTAAGCTTTCCTTTACATGCAGTTAAATGATTTGCTTGTATTCATTTGGCTTATGGTGTAAACTGTATGCAATAACCTGAAGGAAGAGAGGATTATTATTATTATTATTATTATTATTATTATTATTATTATTATTATTATTATTATTATTATTATTATTATTGAGCAGTATTAGGAGATTTATCCAGGACTTCATCATTTCTTTTGTACATGTGCTCAGAGGTTGTTTGTAGAATATGAAATAATTAATGAACCCCACATGTGTGAACTGTTTACGCTAAGATTGCATGTGTACTGTTTGTGAATGGGGCCCTTTTTTAGTAGCAAAATCCAACCGTGTCTTTGTTCTGTGTGAAGCTGATGTACCTGGAGAGAGCCCACACAGGCATGGGGAGAGCATGCCTGTGTGGGCTCTCTCCGCGCAGAGAAGTCTCTGAGCTTGGCTGGGAGTCAATCCTGATGTTAGTGATATTAGTGAACTCAGTTTCTGTTTTACTGTAGCTAGTCTTGCAATTGTTGACTTTGGCAGTGAGAGAAACACATGTAGGCTATGCACTTGTGAGTTAGCATAAACATCACATTGTTTGTATTCTGAGGGGAAGAAAAAGTTGTCCTTCACACATTAGTCCACAGGCGTTTAGATGCTACTGAGAGTCAGGGAGGTCAAATGTTGCGGAGTTGCACTACAACCAGCTCAGTGTTCAATACATAGAAAAAAGTTTCATAAAGTATGTTTGTGTAGTCTTCTATTGCACCCTTTGAAGATTTATTTGTTCACAGTTGGTAACAGGTCTGAGGGACAGCTCCTGTGAGAGCAGCCCCTGTGACAGGCATCCTGCCTATGTGCTTGTTAATTAAAAACATCGGGGGTGGAGATGACAGGAAGTACAGTCTGGTGCAGCTGGTTAAACATGAGGATGAGTATCTTGCGGGCCCAGTCATATCCCCGTGTTCCTCTTCCAGTTTAATTACTTCTAAAGGAGGACCATGACTCCTTCCAGTTGGCTCCTCTGTTGTAATTTACTTAATTTGCACTGTTTTAGGCCACTACTGGTCATTTATCAGTCTCACTCACTGAGGCAGTTTTTTATTTAGGTTTTTATTTACAAGCAGCATAAATGCTTCCTCTTCTACAGTACATCCACAATAACAGGAAAGGCCACCCATCACACACCTAGATGTAGATATCAGTCTTATGACACAGCTGTGGTTCATCTTCAGAGAGGCCTCTGATAGGTGCATCCACGGTTCTATTGTGCACTGCACAGGGCAAAAAAATGCCGAGCCCTCTTTTGTCATTGGCTGAAAAGCTGTTGTCACGCATCAGTCAGCACTCTGTCAGCGTTCTCGGTGCCCCCGCCTGTTGTTTCCTGTTGATAAAAGCAGAGAAAAGTCTGGCTTGTTGTACAGTAGTGGACTTGGGAGCACATGAGCTGTGTATCATTGCTAAGCTTTACCAGTCTATCAAAGAGTCAGCATCATGTGATTCAGACGTGGGTCACTTGTTCTTCGTGACAATGGAGTTGGAAGATGCGGAGTGAAAACTGACATCCAGCTCAAAACTCCTCTGACGTTTTTCTAATTTCTCTGCACCAACACTTAAATAAGAATCACTGAAGCATAAAAAGGCATCTAACTCAAGGGAGGCCCTTTTCAGCTGTAGCTTAGAGGCATAATGACCATATTATGGCTGCAATTGGCAGCTTGGTATATCTCGGCATGTTTTGCAATGTGTCCTTTAAAAAAAAAAAAAGAAGCAAAAGAAGCTGACTGAAGGTCAAAACAATCTAGAGCAAATGAGCACTATCTGAAAATCATGTTTTTAAGAAATAGGAAAAACACTGTCTGCTGAAGCCTCCTCAGGGCTGTGTAGTCTCAAAAAGCAGTTATTATTAAGTAGGAAAATAGCCACAAAAGCTAAAACCATGTTGTACCTCTCTGTAAAGATGCACATTTTAACGTGGGGGTCTGTGGGGATCATTGGACTCAGTCCCATTAGTGGAACGGCACTTTTCAACATTTCTGGGTTGGTTTCTTTTTCAGCCTTGGAAGCTGCTGCTTGGTTCTAATGATGTTGGCGATTTGGATGCTGGTATTTGTTTTTTGTAGCTAGAATTAGCTCCATTAACTTACTCCTCCCATTTACAGGAAAAAATAGGCTGGAGGAAAGAGGCCCTTCACCTGCTGGTGTTCGCCACAGACGATGTACCTCACCTCGCTCTGGACGGCAGGCTCGGTGGACTTGTCCATCCCCACGATGGACAGTGTCACCTCAATGACAACAACGAGTACAGCGCTTCCACAAAGATGGTAAGAAGACTGAAAATACAAAGTAGTATTCAGGGTTCAGGAATTTTCTGTACTGTGGTTCATATTGCTGGTGTTCAGTAAACGTCAGGTGCTTTTCACTGCAAAGCCCACCCGTGAACAGATGCTGGAATTTGCAGCATTTGGTCACTGAAAGGCAAAAAAAATATGACATGATGAACATCCTGCATACTTTCAAGGCTTTTAGGATAGTTTGCTTCCCTTTTCATGGCCTTCAGTCTCCACCCAGCTTTTAGCCACACTACATTACTAGATTTGAGTACTTCTTTTTTTTCTAACTAATTCAGTAAATAAGTAATTCACTAAGTTCTCAGGTAAGCAGGTAATCACAATAAAATGCTTATTAATGACAAGAGCCCGTGAATGGTCCAAATACACAAACAAACCTGGAAGGTTTTACAGGAGCATGCAGAGATGTGTGTTGTTGTTGTTGTTTGTTGGATTTTAAGCATCCTTGTTCAAATAACAGCTGATGAAGAGCAGTATTGGTATGAGATGCGTTATCCTTCTGACATCAGTGGATTCGTTTCTTATATTCGGTAAAACTGCACAAAGACAGGCTTTCAGACACAAGTTCATTAAGGATTTCTGTAGATGCCAGAAGACTAATGATGTAAACATGGATCAAAATCATGTGAAAGGCACTCGCTTCCATTTAAAGTGGAAATCATTTATTTGTAGCTCTGGTTTATTGACCCCTTAAGACTTTTTGATGCTGTTTCATGGTGAACTATACTCTGTACATATAGAGTTGCCTTGCACACTCCAAATCCTTCTCTCTTATTCCAGGACTATCCTTCTCTGGCGCTTCTCGGGGAGAAACTGGCAGAAAACAACATCTTCCTCAACTTTGCTGTGACAAAAAGGCTGTACGTGATCTACAAGGTACTCTGAATGTTTGTCTATACAAGCTAAAGATCACACATTCTAACAGTATTTAAAATCTTAAACCATCAGTGGTGCCTCCTGTTTTTTTTTCCCCAAAGAATTTTACTGCACTCATCCCAGGGACCACAGTAGAAATCCTTGATCAGGATTCCAAGAATGTCATCCAGCTGATTATCGCAGCCTACAATGTGAGTAATGCAAATCTGTGCAGCTGAGCATCTGCTTTCCCGCTGGTGGGAGTGAGAAACCATAAACCATACCGTAAAAAAACCATAAGCAACGTAATTTGTGTGTTACCGATACGTACGTATACTTAAAGGTAGCCGTGTTACAGGCGCTGTTCGAGGGGGAAAAAGCTTTTGCAGTATGTATTTTTGTATGTTACCATAACGTTTATGTTACCATGTTTATGTTACCTTACGGATTAAATTAAACGTTAAAAATCCTCACGTGTAATGTTTCTGTGTAAATATCTCATATTACAAGTGAAACGCATACGGCTTAAAATCCGGTGCGGCCTGTACAAGTACAAAATTGATTTTCTTTCTAAAATTAGAGCATGCGGCTTTTAATCAGGTGTGCTCTGTATTCCGGGATTTATGGTACTTCCATGCTTTAAACGCTGCATGGTCGTACTCTCTCCCCCACTCCATCTTATCCATTGTTGATCTGCACACATCTGTTACCATGGACATCACACGCACTTGCGTCATTGTCATTAGACACTCTCACGAACAAAATCACGGTTTAGTAACGCAGTGTGTTTCGGAAAAGTAACAGTAATCCAATTACTTTTTTTGCAATAGTAATCCCTTACTTTACTCGTTACTTGAAAAAAGTAGTTGGATGATCCTTTGCTGCCCATCTCTGCTTATATGTTTAATACTTTCCTCTAGTCTTTGAATTATTTTTTGTGAATTACGTGACAGTTCAGTCTCCCCTCTCCTCTAATGAAAGTTAGTCAGCCTTAGATCTACATCAAGTGTCGAGTAAGCAGCGACCTCTGAGGCAGACGAGTGAAACCAACCTAAATTGCAGAAAGTTGTAGTTCCTTTAGTGGCAGAAAGTTGTGTCAAATGCACACTTGACATGCTCAGTGTGTAGAAGCAATGCTGAATGAAGCGCTTTTAACTCGGGGCCTGTTAACATTCCAGCTGCCACGTTATATCCACCTCTGAGGTTTGATCGATGGACGGGCTTTTCCAAGCACCGTGAGGTTCCTCCTCAGGTCTGACTGAGGGACAAAGCTGCTTCATGCTGTGATTGTGTTAAGGGTGATGAAAGTGCAAGTGTGCGAGAAAGAGAGAAAGCGAAGGGTCGAATGAAGTCATGCTTATCCATGTGCACCAAAGAACTCTCCTGATTTGTTCCTGGCACTTTTGCATTGCAGCGCTGAATGAACAACTGCAAACTGAGCAGGCAGCTGTGGTATTTCTTGTCCCCACACAAGCCACCTGCATCCATGCACAGCACTTGATGTTGTGGTGAGATTGGCTATAAAACAGTGTCTAACCAGAGAAATGCTTTCCTCCTGTTTCACTCGGTTTTCCACTTAGATGCTCAACTACTGTTAAAAGTGCAAAAAGTCCTGCTGTTGATGGCGTATTTTACTTGACCTTAAACGTTTCTGTTTTAAACCCTGGGTTTATTACCACATATGACTGAACTCTCCTGGCTGTGTTCTCCTTAGAACATCCGTTCTAAAGTAGAACTGTCAGTGTGGGACCACCCAGAGGACCTCAGCCTTTCCTTCACTGCCACCTGTCAGGATGGAAACCCACTGCCAGGCCTCAGGAAGTGTGCTGACCTGAAGATAGGAGACACTGTGAGTTCTTCTCCACGCTTACCTCATGTTATAAATGTTTCATGTGTCCTGCTGGCCCAGAAAACGTCTGAGTGCTCGCTCACACGCTTTTATTCTCTTGGATTATGAAATTCAGTCTGTGATTTTTAAGAGTTTAAAGAGAGAAGCGATTGCTTTTTCTCCATTGGATGCCTGTTTTTGAAGATTTCCCAATGTGTAGATGTTACTTGGGCAGAGCTGCACAGTTACAACAATAACGCAAATCATTCAGACATTTCAAGTCTTTTTATTTTTTCCATCTATGGGAACCAAAAAAACTGCAAAGCCCTTAGTCTTATTTTGAAGGTGAAGTTGCAGATAAGTGTTTCACCACTTGCTTGCTGTTGTGTCGGCCCTTCACAATTCAGCCAGGTCTTTAGATCAGTGTACATACTGAGTGGTGCTCTGAATATAGCGGATTGTCAAACAAATGAAGGTTTTGATTTAGATCTCTGAGCTGCTTTTGCTCTATCTGAATTTGTTTTTTGTTTGTTTGTTTGTTTGGTTTTTAAAGCATCTCTGCTGCTGTTGGGCGTAAACATCTAGAAGTTGCGGTCACATGATTGGGTGTACATATCATGGCACACCTAATCTATATCTTTCAGTCTAGGCACAGGCACAAACTCACGACTCACATCCTGTTTTCATTTTTGTTTTATTCTGGAAGTTCAGTCGGGAAGTGCCGATTACTATCTCAGCTGGGAAAGTGATGTTTACAGCACCAAAATTACTTGAAAGCAAATGACAAAAGTAGGGAGGAGGAGAGTTTAAACAGCGATGTTATTGACATTGATTGTGCATATCATATGGCAAATGAACTTTAACCTCCTAGGACCTGGCGTCAGCATATGTGGACATCACATTTTGGGTTGTCTAGACTACAATACAAAATTTTGCTCTACAAGGGCCTGATATCTCTTACGAGGACATTATCCTGCCACTGTTCTATTGAAATTTTAAACAAATGTCCTCATATGTAGATATCAGACCCTTGTAGAGCAAAATCAGGTAAAAAGATAATTTTTACATTCATCTGGTCCCAGTCAGACCAAATAGCAAAGAGAAATTAAAAATGCATGCCATGAAAGAGTTCGGGTCTTGGGAGGTTAATATCGTCCACATGAAAAAACTGGAAGAATGTCCATATTTGTGCACAAACGTGATTCCTAATCTGTGGAGCTTGTAGCAAAAGGCAGGATAGATGGAAACAGTGTTTGAGAATGTAAGACATTGCACAAAAAAATAATGATTTTCGAAGTATTTAAAGTTGCTGGTGTCAGAGTATTATAGAGAGAGACACATCAGTCAGTCCTGAACTGAAATCAATGGGAGAGTTCAGCAACGGCAAAGATGGAGGTTCAAGAGGGGAAAAAGCTTGCAAAACATATTTTAGGGTCAAAGTTAATAAACTTTATATTTCTTATTTTTTTTGTTTTGTTCAGTTTTGACTGGTATTTATCTGCATGGACAGGTAAATGGACTGATTCTTATACAGCACGCCACATTCACACAAGCACTATCTTCTATGCTTTTCTTTTCTTTTTTCAAAGTGCTTTCTAACTAACCCATTCACACACTCTCATACTCCAATGGATGCAAGGATATTTGGCATGCAGACTAGGTGGAGCCAGGGATTGAACCACCAGATCAGTAGATGACCTGCTCTCGCTCCTGAGCTACAGCATGTAGTTAACTGTCCCGAGCCACTTAAAATGACTGAGTACTGTTATTTTTGTTGAAAGTAGGTCATAGCCCAATTTAAGATTTTCCAAAATAAAATCGACAAACCGCAAACAACTACATTAAAAATGCCATCTACGAAAGTATACTTCTTTTCAGCACACTTCAGCTTAATGTGACACAGTTCACAAAGTTAAACACAACCTAAAAAAAGTCCCTGACTGCTTCTGCCAGGGATCGAATTATGTGCAGCAACATGCAGCTCTGATGGAATGGAAAACATTCATTTTGGTTCATGTATTGGAAAAGGTCACTGCTGGCAAATTTGTTTGTTTGTTTGTTTGTTGAAGTATATCATTTCCAGTGTGTGGTATAGTATCTAGGAGGCTGTCTAGGATCGTGTGCATGTTTTGGTTCTTAATGGTTTTTGGTACTCAGCCTGAAACAAAATAGTGGATGTTATGTTAAGGTTTCAAGTGCCAGTATTGTATTTTTATGTTTTTTGTCAATTAAAAAATCGAATTCTTTTCAAAATAGAGGACCCAGTCACCCTAAAATCATCATATTTAATACTTGATGGGTCATACTTGCACTGAGTTCCTGCCTGAATGCGTTCAGCCAGAGGCAGCATCTGCACACTCTTTGCGTCCTACCTGGTAGTTCCTTCTCAGGTTCCACTGCAGACGTCTTAACACCTACGGCCTCTGCCTTTAGTTTAAACTTCAGCAGGTGCACTGCAGTTCAGTTAGTGATATCAGGTGATTGTTGACGGTTACTTGCTGAAATAATAATAAATCTGAGTACACAGCAATGCCAAGTTATGGCAAACGTATTCTATTCTGGCCAAAGTGATATTAATAATTCCTGTCAACACCTAAGCAAACAAGAAAACGCACAGTGGGACCCTCTTGGGGTGACTTCCTGTGAGTTGGAATTGAGACTGGATTCAGTTCACAGTGGATATAGCTGTGGGAAACACATTATGGTTCATCCCCGTCTCTATCCTGTGTTCAGACCAACAGTAGTACTGAAACAAAAACCCAGCTCACCAGTCCCTTACTCAAACTGGACTTTCTGGATTTTCTTCCTACCTGCTAGTAGTACCTGCTGCAGCATGCCCTGTAGCAGGTACTAGACTGAAAAGTTTGTTAAGATTGAGAAGTTTTATTTTTAGTCTTAACTCATCTTAAAGTTAAGACTTTCAGCAATTTTAAGATTATTTAATATAAAAAGAAGATATTATATTGATAAATATACAAAGAATAGAGTGTAATTAAATCTTCCAACAAACTCATGCATACTCATAAATCAATGCCTTTGAGCACTGGTTTGTGGAAACTGCAAACAGTTTCCCTATATATTTATATTATTATATATATTTAAATACAGTGGCAGGGAAGGTTTTTATATAGAGCTTTTATACTCGCACTCAGTGCCCTCAGACATGCTCATATATTCCCAACAATGTCATGATTACCTGCAGATTAAACATGCAACTGTTGGTTTCTGGACAGCTGACAAGAACCAGCTAAACAACAATAACAGCTGGTTATAAGTTTACATTAAGCTTGCTAATGTTAGGCTCAAGGGTCTTTCCCTCAGTTAAACAGTTTGATTACGTTCTCACGTCGCACAGGAGTTTATTCACCAAGTATCAGAGTACAATGTCAGATCCACTTCAAGCTGCTACCCTTCATCTCCTTTCACTGCAAAGGACAAAAGACATGAGCAGGCCTGGCTTGAAATTCCAGTGATTTATTGCTATATTTTTTGCATTTTTTTAGCTGGTGTATGTTTAACCTTTATAGTCTATGAGAGGTTGTCTCTTATGTTAAGCACTTTGGTATACCGCTGGTTTTTAAATGTGCTCTATAAATAAAGATTGTTGTTGTTGTTGTTGAGCAGTCCTTCTGGGTTAGCTGAAACTTAGCTATCTGGTTATGCCAACCTCAATACTTCATTGTGTTAGTCCACGAACCAGTTTGTGACATTATAGTATTTACATCCATCTTTTATTCTGAGTTAACCAAGGTGAGTTTTTTTTTGTATGTTTGGTGACAACATACAGAGTAATTTTAATGGACTTACACTTTAACATTTTGTGTTACTTATGTGTTTTTCACAGCCTTGCCTTTAGCAGTTGGGGGGTCTTTTCAGGTGACAGGTGGTTACAGTACATCTTAATTGTTTTGAGTTTTGCACTGGGCTCTTCGTGGCAGTCACTTTGTATTCTGTACAGGCCTCAATTGAGATCTGAATCTTTTGAAAATGTTAGCGAGGGGTAGTTTGATACATGCGTCACACAGCGAGACTTCAGCAGGGTAGAATGCTTCTCTGAAAACCCCCTGTGCTCTTCTCTTGGCCACTTTATTTTCCTGGGAAAGTTTTGGGATGGGAATGAGCAGTTTAGGGTCATTGTGTCAGGGAAAAAAAAAACTCAAAACAGTGAATGTAAGGGAGCTCTTGGGTGATGGGGCTTGCTCATGTCTTTTGTCCTTTGCAGTGAAAGGAGATGAAGGGTAGCAGCTTATTCTGCTTGGGGCTACGTTTCCCAGTCTTTACTGAGGGAATGGGCCATTGCAGTGCCCAGGTGTCAGTCACTGGGACCCTGTGAGTCTGTGACGGAGCTTGTCGTCGCATCTCAATGACTTTGCACAAAAGTAGGCATGAGGAGGCCTGTGAAACTGCACAGCATGAAAGAGCGAAGCTGGCAGCAGGAGAAATGCTAGCTGGAGTATAGTTAAAGGAGCATGGTTTTCACTGTTTCATTCACACAACTGCAGGACTGAAAGGGCTCATGCATATGAATGAAAGTCTGTGCTAACATACCACGGGTTTTCCAAATGAGGCAGAAGCATTTGAACCTGGTTATGTGTGGTTTTGTTTGACCATAACCACTGTTTTTATCCAACTTAACTGAATTCAGGCAGTCATAAGAATTCCATCATCAAAACAGAGCTATCCACAGCAACGCTGCTGTGTTTTTCTGCCAGGAAGAAATTCTTGGTGAAACTGTTGGATACAATTTTGTCACTTCCCCATTCTGACTCCCTGCATCTCTCCTTGAATTGGATTAAACGATCAACTACATAGTTTTCTCAGTGAGCTCGGTCTTTCTGCACCCATCTCTCCTAAAGTGCCCTACTACGACTTCCTCTCACATTTTTGCCCATTTCCGTTTCAGCTTCATAGTTCTCCTAACAAGCCACATGACTGGGTGAACTGGCCTCCTCGCGACTCACATTTACAGTAAATTTAATTGTGTTCCTCATTAACTTGTTAATGTTAGAGTAGAGGGGCTTTTTGGGCAACATGTGATGTATTCTCTTCCTGTATGCTGGACTAATGTGACAAGCGTTCCTCTGGTGCATTCCCCAATGGTACTGCGTCATATCGTCTTTTTTATCAAGCATCATAAACAAGTGAAGGAACACACAGAACTGGCTATGTAGCTATCTGTAGCAGATGTCACTAATGTCATCCTTTTTCGTTCAACATCATGATACTACCAAAACTAACGTTTGCCAACTCTGGACAGAATCTAGTTTGCTGCCTCTAATATGAAGAGCTGTTTTCACTTGTTTCTTTCTACACTAATTATTTGCTCGCTAAAACGCAACATAATACTAAATAATAATAAAAAGTGTACATTTAAAAAACAAAACAAAACCAAAACTGTATGGTTATCACATACATTGGTTGCCTCTGTAAATGGTTTATGCCTTCATAACAACTCTATGAAGAGTCTGTTTTGTTTTTTCATCACATCCATTTGGAATTTGTTGATGTTTAAAGCTTTAGGCCTTGGGCAAGATGCTAACCCAAAGATTAGCTTGTAGCTTATTATACAGACGAGATGAGAAACTTTACATTGATTGCAAGTTTACATAGCCCTGGACTGCTTGATTTGTGGTTGCTAAAGATGGTTGTACCCCCCCCCAAGCCTCATCCCTTCACACCAAAACAACACCAACAACCACCACCATCATGTCTCAGTTTCTCTAGCACATATGCAACAGGATAGGTCTCAGGATGAGATGATCCAACTTATTGAGTCATGATACTAATATCATGATACAGATTTGTCCCTTTTGAGGAAGAGGAATCATTCTTTCGAGGCAACATCAAGCGTGACATCATCTCACTTGACCACAGTTTGCTCAAAGCTGCTGCAAGCAAACAGCACTTGCTGGTGTAGCATGCCTTGAATGCCTCCCTAAGTCTCCCAACCGCTTTGCTCCCCCCATGCCTGACAGAGCAAAGGATTGGTGCATTTCTCTTTGTGCGAGACATCAAATTTTCAGGTGCTTCTAGTTAGAGCTTTGAAGCAGAAAATGTTGCATCCCCTCTGGTCAGTTTTCATCTTAAAAACAAAATAGTTAAGAATTTCCAACCCTCTTCTCTCTTTGCCAGCTGCGTGCACTTCAGACTCACTAATCTCTTAGCCTATCAGTGTAAAAGTCAGCAGGGTGTGTTTATCAGATATGGATGTGAACACCTGCCAATTACTGTTGAACTCTGGCTGTTTAAGTCTGTGAAGGTTCTCAGTTATCCAGGTCATCGTAGTCAAAGGAGCTTGCAAAGAAAAGCGTCTGGACTTCTTTAAGTTACTTGAAGACGTAGGTTTATATCTTGGACTCTCCACCATTTGACCTTAGAACTGAAGAAGCTTCTCGGATGAGAGGTGAAACGTCTTCAAGTAACTTAAAGAAGTCCAGACTCTTTTCTTTGCAAGCTCCTCTGGCTGTTTAACTTCATAACTTTTGTTTTTATTTCTGCTCCACAGAACTCAAGGACAGAGCCAAACCACTGGAACACGTATCACTGTCCACTTTGTGCTTCTCTTTATGAGACTCTGTCATACACTTGTACAGTCTCTGGATCATTTAAGTCCAAAAAAACTCTTGTCAACAGGACAATTTTAATCGCAGAGAAAATTGAACTTTACACTGAGCCGACTGTCAGGAGAGTGCCAGAAAAACAGACTTATGTTTGATGATAAAGGCATGCCTGGGGTTTGGTTTCTCTTGTCATAACTTCCTTCCTCAGAGCAATCAAATGGGTGTAGATCTCCTGTCCCAGTTTCTCTGCAACTGAGCTATGTAAATTAGTCTCTGGAGTGAAACAAGCCCACTGATGTAAATGTGACACCACGGGGTCATGTGCTGGCTGGCTGGCAACTCACTGTGTTTGATGCAGGGTGGGATCAGGTCATTTGGGAGTAAGGAAACAAAAGCTGAGCAGAGATATCAGAGATAAATAAGGCCTCATGAGGCTGCTACTTTTTAAAAAAAGCACATTTGACCATTTGAACCTGACATGAACTTCCAGCGAGTGAACAGGAGGTCAGTTTGTCAGTATTGGTATCTTTCCTTTCTGAGAACATCACTCTGTTTTTTAAGGTCTCGTTCAACGTCAGTGTGGAGGCGAGGAGCTGTCCTCCCCGTGGGACTGACCGCAGATTCACAATCAAGCCGGTGGGCTTTAAAGACCGCCTGGAAGTGGCCGTGGATTACGAGTGTGACTGCGGCTGCAGCCGGAATGCACAAAACAATAGCGTCATCTGCAGCTCCATAGGTATAACTTTAACAATTCATATTTATTTACTACTTTTAAATCTTCATTTATAATCTTCATTTATGATCATGTAAGAGTTTTCATGTTTTTTTTGTTTTTTTTCCCGAACTTCCAAGAAGAATAACTGCTCATCTTTTCTTCCCCTTACTCCACTTGGAAATTTGACTGATAGTGTTGTTTACTGTAAACTAAAGTGTACAGGCCAACATATTCGTGCTGCAGGAAACTAAAGCTTGAAGGAACATGTGGGAATCAGTCCAAAATGACATGACCCCTTTTTACATTCAGTCCTGCCTTTTCTTTAGTTAGATTAAAAAACACGAAATGCAGAGAAACCACTGCTGCGCTGCTTTCTGAAACACTGTTAGGAGGTTAAAGCCATTCATCCAAATGGCTCTCAAACTTAATCTGGCATACATCTTACAGAACTGCCTGCTCCAACCCGTATAATCTGCAGAACAACACAAAAAATAGGTGAGAAGGTGAGAAATGTTCAACATTTCAATCACAAGCATGAGGCAAATAAAGTTTATTTGAATGTGCTAACTTCTGTCATTAGCCAATCAAACTGGGCTATGAAAATCCAGAGAATGAAGCAGTTTTTTGAAAAGCTTGTTATTAATTTTAAAAACAATTATTACGGTCCCCATTAGATGCAGCAATTCTTCCTGAAGTCTCAAATCTTTGCAACTGAAGGTGAGTTGAGGATTTTGGAGAACACAGTTACAGTGGCTAGCTTGGCCAAACCAGATTTGGCTAGCCTGGTTTATACACATTGTGAGTTGTCATTAGCATGTTTGGGAGTAACTGGTTATTGTTATGACAGTTACACCAGTAAAGATGGTCCCAGATGTCAGGCATGTCAGGTGTTAAAACACAGGGACCAATTGGTTGTTTCTGATATATTGTTTGCTTTATGCTAATGCCTGTAAGCTAACAAAGAACATCAATGGAAATCTAAGCGAACATTCAAATGTGACAAAATAATTCCTCAGTATAACTTAAAAGTAGACCCTTTAAGCTCATTTCCAGCTCCATATTTTTAGTAGCTTTGCATTCACTAATATAAGTAATACCTAAGATATCTTGTTCTGTTCATTCTTTTTCTGAAACAAGCTGTTTTAGCTTTTAAACTTTCCTTTAATTTTAACCTTTCTCTGATTAGCAGTAGCTCCTCGCACACAGTGCATTTCAACAGCAGGTCGGTGGCGCTTCTGCTCTCACAGCCAAAGCCGTGTGCCTGAGATGACCATGGGGTACACCATTAAAAACTTCTGCTCTCACTGACCTTATACAGAGCAAGAGTAGAAAAGAACTCGGAGTCTCAGTGTGTGGAGCCGTCTTAGCTTTTGGTTGTACATATGCTGACCTCATTATTTGAATCTGACTATGTTTAATATGAGCAGTCATGACTGTAACTGTGTGTGTGTGTGTAACAGAAATGAAGGAAAAGTGAAGTTAAAGAAACCTTTTCCTTGCAGGTACTTATAACTGTGGGACTTGCCAATGTGAGCCCGGCTACCTGGGTGCCCGCTGTGAATGCCAGGAGGGTGAGACAAGCAACATGTTTCTCAGCGCCTGCCGGGAATCCGAGGGCAAACAGATCTGCAGTGGACGAGGCGAGTGCAGCTGCAACCAGTGCCTGTGCTATGAATCGGAGTTCGGAAAGATCTACGGCAGCTTCTGCGAGTGCGACGACTTCTCCTGTGCTCGACACAAAGGCATCCTCTGCTCAGGTAGGAAGACCTCCGACATATTCCTTCGAGGATCGTGCTTGCAGGGTGATGTTAGGGTAATTCTTGTATGTGATTCTGTGGAGTTTCTGTACTTGTCATGAAGGAGTAGTTTGAGCTAAAGCTGGCGAGAGACCACACCTCAGAGGGCACTGAACAGGAACACATCAAGACTCTTTAGATCTGAGATGCTTGTTGTGGGTTGGGTAATCCACATTAACAATAGTGAGTCACGTCCCATGCCTGCTCTGGGTGTGTCTTGGTGATTTGACCTTGTCCTGACCGCATTGAAACCAACCCAGCTTTTCTGGGTAAACTCAAACAGTCACCTGCAGAGCTGCTCTCTTTACTCACCAAACTAGATCAAAGGAGCAGCTGCAAAAGTAATGGGTCTAATGTTCATCTCCTGTTTTCTTTGCCGTCTGCCTCTGGGGGCATGTCTGTTGAAAAGATTCAGTACATGTTTTCTGTTGGTGTGGAAAAAGGAAACCAATGCGTGCAACAAAACAGCAGTTCCTGTAGTAGCCACATAAGAAAAGAGGACCAGTGGTCCTCTGGTAGGTGTCCAAGGGGTAAAGAGTTAAATGTGGTATCCAGAAACCAATGCACTGTGACATCATTTAGTTGCAATCAAATCTTAGCTAAGTATTCAGACTATATAAGAAAGATCTCTTGTCCTCTCATTGACTGTCCCAGCTGTAATCTGATGCCCAGAGAGAACCAAGACTTGGTATGAAAATCCAGGTTTGGCTCAGGGTGTATCTGCCGTTGTGTTCCCAAAACACTCGGTCCAAGACTTTGAGTTCTGATGTGAGACCTCCTGGCTGAAGGAGACCCACTGGCTCATCCCCAAGCCAACGGCTGTTCCTGTGAAACCACAGAGAGCGCTTTGTGCCAGTGGGGCCGGCTTTGGCGCGATCCTGTTACACAATGCCTGCCTCTATTTGTCTACAGTCAGTAGAAACAGAAGTCTTTCGTTCAGTCAGTGGCGAGGCTGGACACGCTCAATACACAGATGCATAATGGCTGTTTGTTTGTACTGATCGTCCATAAGCAGTCATTAAATGTTAACAGTCCACTACCTTCTGTCCCTCTCCTCCTCTCTCCTGCCTTTCTCCCTGTGTTAAACTGTAATGAGGTCCTAATGATTCTAAACAGGACACCTCCTCCATGCTTTGCTCCTTGCACTCCTCTAAATGTGTCAGTTAATTATTGTGGACCTTGTGTAAGACACAAGAATTACAATAATAATAACAATGTTAATATAACACCATTAGGTGACCACTGGAATACTGCTAAGGGGTGCTTTGAGCCCCTCAGCTCTTGTTTCACTGAGATTCATCACAGAGAGTGAGCTGCTCAGTCTGACACCTGGGAAAATCAGGCTGATAGCTCATTTTTTCTGTGGATGCTCATATCAAAGTTTTTGACCATTTTGAATAATGAAGTCAGTTTATTTAAAAGTAATCTCTGTGAGTCTAAAGCTCAGGCTTCAGACTGCTTTAAATACTCAATTTCAGAACGTTTTGCCTCTGTGTGATGTCACTGACAAGTGGAAGGTCTTCAAGGTCTTCTTAGACACACAGCTCTGGTCGTGAGCACAGAAGACCCATCCACTTGCTGTACAAACTTTGTTTGTAAGGGACAGCCATTCAGAAGAAATCTGGCTCCAGTGAAGGGTGAAGGGAGCTGAAACGGTTTGTTTCGGAGAAGATTAGTTGAATGGCTTCAGTGAGACCCGGTACAAGATTAAAAAAATATTTATTTGGAACAGTTATTCCTGCAAGTGAGGCTGCAAGAAAATTTGCATATTAGATCCACATTTGAGAGAGCTGGAGCTATCAGCGAGTTAATCTGACATGTAGTTTGAAGAATGTGGTGATAGAGGTTTGATTTCAGTTGATATAACTTGCGATGTTTATTAGATTATTGCTGCTCTGCAGTGTGGAGGCTATAATCCCGACCGGTCTATCTTATAGTCAGCCTGTGTTCTTGGTTACCATCAGTATTTAACTTCAGTCAAAGGCAACCAGATTGTGTTTGTGGCGTCTTATTCACTATATTGCTGTAAAGTTTTTATCACTTATTGATTTTACAGTTGTGCTGTTGGGCTATGTCAGCATGTGAATGTTGGGATTGAAATATTGACCAGACAAGTGTGTTAATGTTGCTGTCATTGCAGCCATGCTGATGAAGCCACTAACATCACGTCAAGTGGCTTCGTCAGCAGGTTAAAGTGGCAGCTCTCTCTCACTCAGACATGCTCGACAGTGAAACGTCCCTGGGTAAGAGTCACACCCACAGAGCTGCTTCCACTTTAGTATTATGATGGCTGATTCTCCAGAGACCTGCAGTCAGCACTTCCGTGTTACTTTGTACTGTCAGTATGTTTCCTTGATCTTTATACAAAATAATCCAGTTCGTTAAAGAAGAAATGTGTCAAGCTGGATTACATCCTCTGCAAAAGCAAAACTGCAGTAGTGCTGGACATGTGTGAGATTTTGAGATGAGCCAAGTTTAAATCTGAACACGTTTACTCCAGGAAATGATAAAACATTGTTAACGATTTGTTTAGGAATGTAATAGGAAATATGGCCTGGTGACCCAGTGTCGACACAATCAATGGTAATCATGCTCTGGACTGTTTTTAACCACCATTTTTTTCCAGTGAAACAAAGTTTTCAGTTAATACCAGTGGTTTGGTCACTCTTGGAAAGCTGCTGCTAATCCTCTCACAGCTGAACGTGAGGACACAGAATCGGGCTGCACTGTACATCCAGCTGGAGTTCACACCTGCTGGGCAGACCGGCTGTTTGGTTGAGCTGTAATTGTGTGTTGTGTGGGCGTGTATGTGCTGTGGTGGCACGAGGCAGTCAAAACCACTGGAACAGTGACATCATTCTACATCCTAGAGCGCCTGTGCTGCTCCGCCTCTGTTCCAAGGTAACAGGGATTCATGAAGACTTGGTCGTCCTCCTGCCCCTCTGACCCACATCTCCTCTGCCGACTCTGCAGCTGGTTCTAAATAATGATCTCAGCACTCAGCAGGCTGCAGGAGCCAGAAATAGCGTGGGTCTTTTTTCCAGACTTGGACAGGCCATCTTTTACCTCATAAATAAAAGCGTGCATACACACCATGTGTATTCACTCGGAGGACTGTGTCTCCTTATGGAGTAAACGGAAACATGTGTGTTTATTCACTCTCGTGCAGAGCATTACTGGAACTGTGCTTGAATATAGAAAACAGTTCTCTTCAGCCTTAATTGGTCTATTTGTTTTGTCACAGAGCCGTTTGGTTAAAAGCAAGAGATTGACTTTTCTTTGTGCTGCGCTGAAAACAGACCAGTTTGACACAATAGGACTGCAAGTGTGATTGATGTTGTCCCAGCTGCAGAAAATACATGTTGAAACGGCTCTAACAGTCCTGGAACACCTTGCTAAAATATGCACAGTTGCCAAAAATATTTGATACTAATTACATGTTGTTGTAATAAGAAAAGCCTTGTCCCAGGTCAGCTGTGTCAAAGATAAAATCCTCAGATCCTGTTATGATATATTTTTCCTCTGATCAGTGATGGATCAGAGTAGCTCATCAAAACCAGTAGCTTGTCTCAAACACCATCTGTGGAGCAGAAGCATGCAGCTGTGGCTCTAAAACGAACTATTGGACTTATCTTCTGTCAGCTACAGTTGTGATCAGAAGTTTGTGTACTCATCATGGGCGTGGATATCACGGTAATTTTGGTCTTTTAATGATTTCTTTGAACTGTTTTTTTGTACAGATTGTACAGCACACGTCGTTAATGCCTGACAAACACAAGAACTGGACGCACATTAATTTATTTTGGATTTTCTCTAATCATTTAGATCGACTGTAACGTGTTGGCCATCTGTCATCATTCATAAATTAGATGGCAGTTATTTGCAAAATTCCATCAATCTGTCTGAGAGTGATTACAGTCGGTCTGAGTCTGACAGCTATTGTTTTGAGAGCAGTAGCTTGCCATCAGATAACCTGAGCCATCACCCTGTGATCAAAGTGTTGTTGAGGGTGTTTCATGCTCAGCCTCTGGGCAACGACTTGCAGTCAGTCTCCAACTGCCAAAGAAAAGGGAAAAAATGAGCACAATCACTGGGGAAAGATGGACTTTTCCAAATTGCAGAGAGGTTGGTGCTTTTACTTTAATGTAACTGAGCTAATGGTGAAGTTGATGACCTGAGCTTTGTATTAGAAAATGTTCTGTTCTCTCTCACTCGCTCTGTTTGTGCACATGTTTCTGCTTAAATACAGAATAGAGAAAAGGAACACTAGAATTAAATATGCTAAATACAAGTTTAGTGAGACTTTAACAACGCAACCAACATAATATAAATGTTATATGTAGTACATTGTATTCATTCATCATATTGTTTCTTCATAATGTAATGGATGATGAAGGCTTTTAAATAAGTTTTTTCATGGATAATTAACTTATATTTGTTACTAAAATGGAAAAACCGATACATTCAGTCATGTATTTAATTTCTGCCATATATTAGATATGTTTCTCCCTTTTTTATCTTTTATTTTGTAAGATTTTATTTAGAGTCCAATTCGTAATTCCTTTTGCATATTTTCAACATCATTTCAACAGCAGTGCATATGCCTTTTTATTGTGAAAGGCATAGAACGAACTGATTTCTGAATAGGCAGTGACAGTGGTATTAAAGGGACACAAGTGAATTGTGCTATTTCTTAAATTTCTTAAATTTGTAACATGTTGTGTTGCTAAATAGTTTAGTCTGTTACTGTTATTTATACTGTAGCAACTGTAACCCACATAATTTCCTTAGAGATTAATAAAGTATGCTGATTCTAATTGAAACATTTTGTTTCAGACAAAAGATGAACTGAAGTTCTGCCACCAGATAAATCAGGATTATTTTGGACATGTAATCAGAGTTTTAGTCTGTAGCTATAGCAGAGTATAAGAATGCAAATGTGGACGTGGAAGAAAAAAAAATAACAGTAGGATGACTAATATCTGTCCTGCAAAGACAGTTTAATTCAGTGGCTGTGTTTCTCATTAATGTTTTATGTGTCAGTACTTGAACATGCTGCAATTAGTGTGCCTGGTGTTCATTAAAGCTGGGCCAGCAGCCATACCACCAGTTAAAGGGTCACAAGCAACACCAGTCTCATGGCTACAAAGAAATGATTAAAAGTAATGCTACTGTACATATTTCTGACACTTTGATGTCAGTTTGAGTGTTAGCGGAATGCTAGTATCCATTCGACTATTGACTAGGAGCAACATTTTTATCATGCGCTGAATTTATGCCAACATTTGAGTTAATTCTCTGTGAACTGTTCTGTGTCTGACTGATCAAAGCTACATACCCTGCACCTGGGAACCTGCTCTCATTTCTCACACTCTGAGGTAAAACAAACACCGGACGACTCCTCCCTCTTCTTTGAGACTTGACTGAACTTGACCGCTGCAGACGAAGACCTCAGATTTCTGCTCTGAACTACTATAACACAGATGCACAGGATCACACACTCTGTGGCTGTAGCTGGAAGAACACAGCTACAGGATGGACTTATAGATTAAGTCCTTTAACCAAGTGTTGATATCCAAAATGATCTGTGTGCAATAACTAAAAGGTTATTAACTAAAAGGTAAAAAAAAAGCTTTTATTGAAGTGCAGTTTTCAGATTTATGTGCTCTTCACGTGTTAAATACTAGTCCAAAAAAACCCAGATAAAACCAGAGTAAAAGTCACTAGCAAAAATTTTCTTACGTATGACAGCACTGGATCTGTGTTATTTTTCATTTTGAGTGATCATGTGGGAAAATAACACACAAACACAGAGGAAGATTTTCCAGCTGTGTTTGGGGCTCACTCTGAAGTCTGGCAGGGGTAAAGCTAGCTCAGCCTCTTGGGTGGTTTGTCAGTTAGAGGTCACTGCTTCAGCCCCTGGGTTAATATCCTTAAGCTAAACAGCTGAGTGTGGGATGAATACAAGAAATCAGCTTGGTTGTTGCTGGGTGCATGCTGTGCCATCCACACAGTGCTGGGCAGAGGAGAAAATAACCACAGAGCAGCTTCTGAATTCAGATTTGTGTCCGGCAGATTCCAGTAACTGGAGCCTTCTGATGCTGATTAGAAGGTGATCTGTTGCTGATATGTATTCTCACACACGACAAATGAATGACAGGAGGACCTCCAGGGCTGGAGGCAGTGCTAGAGTATGCCAAGTGAAAGTAAATAAAAACAGAATGCAATGATTCTACAAAAAATACATTCACGAGTTGTGGAACAATTTCAAAATAATGTTCCTCAATATAAAAATACAACTCTGAATATCTCATCACCAACAGTACATGAGATATCAAGATTCAGAGATTTTGGAGAGAGGACAGAGCTCAATCTCCCCTGAGCTCCGGAACCTCATACGGCACTATACGTGAAATCAGCCCTGATTCTGTCATGGAAGTCAGTGCACTGACTCACACCACTTACTGTGTTATCTTCAAATCCAGCTTAAAGTTCTACCGTGCAAAGATCAGCTGAATTCAAATCTTGAAATAGTTTTTGAAGAGCCTGGGTGCTGTTGTTTTTAAATGCTGCACAGTGGCAAACATGACATGTTGCTACCATCAAATTTAAAATGTGCTAATGGGGTTTTTTTGGTTTGTTTTTGTTTTTTAAATAATGCATTTTCTCATGCATAACGGCCCAACTTTTAAAGTTCATGTAGTATTTTATTCACTGTTTAAAAGCATCACATTTTTTAGGTGTGTGTGATGAGAGATGTGTATACCTTTTCTCATGATCTTCCTACACTGGAGCCACATATACGTGACTGATAATAAGAAAAAGAAGAAGCCGGTCTGTCTTTTTCTTTCCGTGTCTATGTTGTGTCTTAGTGTGAGTAATGTTGATCGATGCAGAGTCATTCTATGACTTGCAGTCTGAGGAGAAGAAAAGTAAAGACTGTTTTCATGGTTGATAATGATTGTTGTCATCTGTGTGCTGTTATTCACATAATAATCCCAGCTACCTGTAATTGCTGCATGCTCTGATAGTTTTAGCGAGCTCTGCAACAGGCTGCATGTCTTACGTTACCTTTATTCTTCTTTTACTGGAACTCTTAAAACAGCCTCACGAAAGAGGAAGTTTGGTCTCCTAAGGTTTTTACTCCCCCACATCTCATAGAGACCAAATCCGGTTGTTCAGTGATGACGCGACGAATCCTACTTCCGGGTCTAAAGTTGTCTGCGTTTAATATGGCTTTTGTGTTGTTAACATGTTTAATGTTATGTATTTTCTTCTATTTGATCTCAAAAAGCTCCTAAAACAGTCAGTGATCCCTGTTGACCTCCCTCGGCTTTTATTACCGCTAATCATTTATTTAAGCTCAGTTTTTAAAACCTTAGGATGTAACTACAGCCCAGCCCATGCAGCAGTATATGAATGACTAACCTCGTATTGTGGATGGATTATCTCAGTTGTTCTCCTGGCTGAAGTTTGGTCCTTTTACAGCATCCTGCCATGCGATTACATTTGTTTCTGACCACCGAGAACACTCACGTTAACTTTTATCGAGTGGAAAAAAGGTTAGCTTGTTTATATTATGCTAACATAGCTGTGTCGCTAGCGGTCACGTAGCACATCATTATATACCAGCTAGCCCAACTTCAGTAACCCTACAAATGTCACTGCTGTTTAGTTTTCTGTCTTCATTTATGCTGGAAGTGATAACAGAGCTGTACGTTTTAATTTGTTTCCAAAACCCTGCAGTCAGGACATGCTATATTGTATTTAGATAGAAGCTAGCGAGCTAACTCCCTGCTAACTTCTAACTCCGTTAAATGTCATAAATTCGGTTTTCATGGATGCCTGGATGTTAAACTCAATTGTTACACCTGGTAGAGCAGAACGCTGATCATTTTATTAAAGATGAAAGACTTTAGACAGTTTTTCAACTCTCAGTAATGCCATAGTGATCGTTTGATATATGGACCTGCAGCGGAGTTTAGACCCAGACACGGCTAGTGACGTCAGACTGAACAACCGGATACTCTGTTTATTCCTGTTGATGAACTTTGCTTAGCTCAGCATACATGAGAGAGCTTGTCTTGGCCTGCACATTTTAACCCTTTACAGCCGATCGGAGCGGGCACGCTCTGTTTTGCGTAACTATTTTTAAATCCCGGTAGCTCTGCAACCACGTAAGCTAGTGCAATAATTTTTTTTGCATATGAAACTGGAGGAGTTGTACTTACATCTTATGCCATCAGCTTGTCCTAGGTCATAGTTTCCTTCCACATATAGCTTTGCAAAAACTGCATAAAAATCACTTGCAGCAACAAAAACATGATATTCCAGAAACACGCTTCGCCGATCCAATCAGCTGTTTGTAACACTTCCTACTCCATCAGTGAACTATCACATGACCGCATGACCTGCCCGAAACCGGAAGTGATGTCATTTTGCGGAAATGTAGTTTTTTTTACCATCGTACCTCATGAGCTTATACTTGTGTTTTTAAAAGTTATGTTTGATTTCATGACTTTCTGTGTCGTTTCTGGGATGCTTAGGACTCATATTCCACTGCTGGAAATAGTTTATTGTGATGCATATGCTGTTATTTTGCAAATTTGCACTATAATATTTATTTTCGTTTTTCCTGCAGTATATAAAAATTGGTGTATTTCAAAAATAAAACTATGAAGACACTTAAAATAAATTTCCTGTGGTGGGAAACTAGTTTGTGCAACTTTTTTGTATTTACAGTTTTGAGGGATAAGCCTCTTAAATTTCTCTAACTAGAAATATATGTTAAAAAAACAAAAACGATTTTCAATTTTTTGTAGTTTATTACACTTTTTTGCAATTTATGTAATTACTATGCACTTAATGCATGCATATTATTAAAATTTGGGCTATAATGGTTGTATTGATGTATAGCAACTTGAAATGCTCCCAAAAATGGCTCCACAGCATGTAAAAATATAATATAAGCTCTGGCGGACTTGGTTCTATGGTAGGTCTTAAAGGGTTAATAGCATACATATTTTAGCTGTTTGACCCGCTCACTCAAACACTCACACAAAGATACGCTAGCAACATTGTTTAAACTGCCTTTTAAATAGAAGGCATATTGACTAGAAAATGGATCCCATACTGAAGTAAAGATGTATCAGATGGTTGAATCTGAGAGAGAATAACTGTGCTCTGACAGTAGTGTGGCCTGTGACACCTGTAAAGCTCATTTTGCTGACTTAAAGTTTGACGTGTGCTTATTCTGTTGTGTTTCTAGGAGATGGATGGAAGTGTTGATACCAGTCTCTGGTGTGAGTAGTAGTGCTGTAGGCCGAGTGACTGCCTGGAGTGTGCTGTACTGTATATTGTCACAGTGATTGTGACAAGCCAGCAGCAGACATGCTGCCCAGATAAAGTGCAGTACTTGTATCCTTATTCCGTATGCACACCAAGTGTTCCTTGAATTCAATTCAATTTTATTTATACAGCAACAGTTCTGAATAACACTCACCCTATAATTTTAGAAAGAATTGCACAATCCCTTGTGAGGAAGCACTTAGTGAAAGTGTGAAGGAAAAACCCAGGCAGTCACAACCAGTTGGAGGTGAGGTGATATTGAAGAGAGCAGAGAGAGACAAGGGGAAAAACAGGGATGGATAGTCAGACTGTCAGTTGGTCGGTCTGTGCGTTGGTCTGCCACGGGAAGACGCCTGTTCTCTCAGGATAGTTTCATGTCTCCTACTATGGCGTTATTTTTGTGCCACTATTCTGAGCGCACGTAAAAAAAAATTTGAGCGGACTTAAAAAAAAAATTGCAGGTGCAAGTGTTGCATTTTGAGGAGAAATGTATTTTGAGCGAAGAAAAGCTAAATTTGAGTGAACAAAATTCATTGCTGCGTGCAAAAAATGTATTTCAGTGTTTGCTATTATCCACACACAGTAGCAGCCCATCTCGCTCAGTTTTTGCATTTGCGCTTGCTCGCAATGTGTTGCTCGCGCTCTCAACATTTCTGCCCGTGCGCGTTCAACTCTTTCTGTACACCGTTATGTTTGTGCCACAAAACCAGCCAATCACAGACTTGGATGCAAAAAGAAAAATCTGATTGGCTGTTTTGGTCTTCAATCAGCTCGAAATGACGAAATGCAATATCCCAGAATCCATTTCGTCAAGAACAACAAGACAGTGTACATCACTGTGACAACAGCATTTATTTTAGTTCAAAGGCTTTATGGTTTTTCCTGTATTACCTGGTGGTGTAGCCGGCAGATTTTTATTTTTATTTTTTTTTGTCGTCAGTTCAGCCTTATATATTATGTTTAACCCGAGTGACCAGCTGGTGGGTAACAGGCATCTCCGAAAACGTTAGAGCACTTTTGCAAATATGTGATGTCTTGATAAATCGAGCAGATATTTGAAGTTAACACAGCACCATTCTCGTATGAAAATATCTTAAAAGTTTATTTTGTGACCCATAAAGAGTAATATTTCAAACTCCGCCACTCTATGTTCCTCCGCCACTGCCTCGTTTGAGTTTTGAACGAAATGGATTCTGGGATATTGCATTTCGTCATTTCGAGCTAATTGAAGACCAAAACAGCCAATCAGATGGTTTTTTTGCATCCAAGTCTGTGTTTGGCTGGTTTTGTGGCACAAATATAACGGTGTACAGAAAGAGTAGAACGCGCACGGGCACAAATGTTGAGAGCGCGAGCAACACATTGCGGGCAAGCGCAAAAACTGAGTGAGAGGGGCTGCTAGTGTGTGTGTGTGTGTGTGTGTGTGTGTGTGTGTGTGTGTGTGTGTATGGATAATAGCAAACACTGAAATACATATTTTGCACGCAGAAATTAATTTTGTTCACTCAAATTTAGCTTTTCTTCGCTCAAAATAAATTTCTCCTCAGAATACAACAGTTTCACCTGTAAATTCTTTTTACGTGTGCTCAGAATAGTGGCACAAAAATAACGTCATATCCCACCTGCTCTTGTGTTTTGCTGCTGCAGTCACACTGCACAAGGCTGAGGTTGTCACTGTTTAGGCTTATAAATCATCAAGTACTCTTGAGTTTAACAGTTCTTTCATGTCACTGCATATGACTTAAATTCATGGAACCCACTGACAGTTTCAGCCTTTAATATTTGTTGGTCTCTGGAAGTATTTCATTCCTCCTGCTCCAAATTTCCACATATAGACAGAAGTAACTTGGTGTGTTTGATCTTTTCCTCTTATCTTGTGAGAACAGTGTGTCTCCCAGATCCTAGCCATGACAGAGGATTAAAAATGTCACTGAGGGTGTTTAAACCGTGACAGCAGTGATAAGTGATAACATGTTTTCATTTCTACTCACTGGGGACACAAACTGAAGCCTCGTCGGCACTTTTGCTGCTCACCGACTCCCTGCAGTCACTCCAGATGTTTCGCAGGACCCTCTTAGAGGATTTGTCTGCTGGTGATACTTTACAGTTTTTGTTACTGTCATGAAATCATCACTACTGCCATTTTGTGTCTGGCAGGGCGACATTTGCTGACGTGTAATTGATGTGGCTTGGTTTCAATGAACCATAAATGGGGAGAAACGTCTACCAGGCCCATCCTCTAAACAATAACCGTGTGTTCTTGTAAGCCCGTTTTAGAGTACAGTCAAAGAACCCTTGGGAATATTCCTTTCAGCACATTGAAACCTTGAACTCACAACACGAGCAGCTTCTGTTTAAAATAAGACACATTCCGAGGCCAGTCTGAGCCTGTGACTAAACAGTAATCTTATCCTACAGCCTACTGTGTCATTAAGATGAATGGTTTACAGAGATATTGTTCTCCTGTCAGAGCACTCATTTAAAGTGGTACACTCATATTTTGAGGTTCCTTCCCAGGGTCAGGGAGGTGCTGCCTTGCTGTGATGGATTTGTCTCGTCTCTGAAATGAGTGTACAGAGCACTCTGTCATTTGCTTCTTCAAATGATGTCAAACAAAAGAAGTGCCACCACAGGCATCATGTAAGATAGTTATCAACTTAAATGTTGTTATGCATAGATTGTATTTCTTTTAGTACTTTGTATTCACTGTAAGCCGAAAAAAATTGACCCAGAACTACTTTTGTGGGTCCTCTGGTTTTAGAATAAATAATACTTTAGATCAAACGTGGAAGACAGGACTACACCCAGACTGATATTTGGTCATTCAAAATCCTACATATCCAGTTTATTTTATGTGTGTTTTGTTGTTTTCGAGTGGCGTCCAGTCTGCAAACTATACAATATCAACACATGTTTGAAGGGTGTTTCTTTAGGGTCTTCTTTACTTTTTATTTTTTATTTTTCAATGATCGGCCATTAAAAATACCAATGCCAGTATACTGGCAGATAACTAGCAGAGCAGTCCTTCAAGGTCTGACACCTCCCAGCAGGATCAGGTGTTTTTTGGACAGTCACCTATCAGGTGCTGTTGGGGATAAAGGGGTAGGATCCTGCGTGGTAACGACTAGATATAGTGTAGGTGGATGAATCTTTGGGGACAGTACTATTCTGGTATCCAGCTTTGGGGATCCTGAGTGAGGAGCACTGGAAGTTCTGTGCGGAGCAGCCGTGAATCGCTGCCAGGGTTTCCACCTAAGAATGAGTGGCTGAGTCATGATTGGAGAAATTAAAGAAAAATGACTGGCACTACCTGCTCGTGGCAGTACTCATCATCACCCATCAGATCTAATTGTGGGCTCGTGGGTGATTTGAAGGTCATTTGGGAAGATGGGGAAAACCTAATGCTGGAATTTGACTGATGTTTTTGAAGGAAAGGACGTGTGTGTGGGTCACCATTTTTTTTCCAAAAATGACGAATAGGTATGTCAAACATTAACCTTCTCCTCTCTCCAGCATGCAGTTTTTAAAACTCTTCTGCGCTGTCCCCTGCAGTATCCTAAAACACTGCGCTGAACTCAGCGGTGAGCGGAGTGCATGCCGACACTGGGAACTGGGCCCAAATTACCCTCCGTTGACTGGTTGTGGCAGCTTTACCTGGTGGAGATGTTGCTGGGATATGAATGAGTTTTGTTTTTACAAAGATTTCTTACTAGCTTTTGTCTCCTTTGGCTTTCTGTGTTCGTCTTTTTTGGACAGTATCTCATCTCACAACAATAAGCGCTTCACTGGTACATATCCTCTTTAGCAGCATGCTTCTTCTGTTTTTGTTGTTTAATAAAAAGGAAGTGTCTACGTCTGTATTTAAAGTCAAGAAATAGTGCCAGAGGAGGCTATTTTTTTGACATCCTGTACTGTGCAGATTTATAGCACATGAATGGATAACATGCTTTGAAAAGATGTTTCAAACTGTGGATTTTTTGGTTCTATCTTTACTTTAATTCATATTTTTGTATCAACTTTATTTAGAACATTTGAACTCAACTATGCCAATTATGTACTGCAGGATATCCCACAGGAAATGGAGCCTCTCCAGAAGGACACTTTTTACCTCCACTTTTCTTTTCAAGGCAAAATAGCTTTCTACCACAAACATTTCCGATATTTGGTGAAGCCTTTGCACAAGACCACAATATAGATTCAGACTGCAACTGGAGACGTTGGAGGTTGCCGGCTTCGTTTTCCTTCCAAACATCACAGCCTCTGGGACACAGGCTCCTCTTTGGCCACCGCTGCAGGAAGTGACTGTTTCTCTCTCTGCAGTGGGAACCAGAGGGAGTGTTTCAGTCTTCCTCCACTCCTGCTGTAAGCTGCCACACCATATCACACATTCACTGCATTCCTGCCGAGGGTTACTGAGTTCAGTTTGTTGACCTCCAGACTAGAAAAAGAATCTTGGCTCGATGTAAAGCTGATGCTTTCCACTTAATGGGACAGCTAATTGCTGCTTGATGTTGCTGCTGCTGTCATAAACTGTTTGGTTTCATCTTCAGAGCTTATGGCATCATTTGAAGGCTTTCATTTTGAGCCAAATGTTCAAAGTGTCAGAGTATTGAGTAATTCCAGCTCACAGATCTAGAAATAATGTCCAGCTGTTCAAAAACAACTGGAACTACAACTGCAACCATCTCATGAATTGTACATCTGTGTCGAGTCCATCGTTTTCTCTCTCTCTCCTGTTTTCCACCCACAAAACACGCAGAGGGAGGGAGAGGCTGATGTGTCAAATCCTTCTTTGTACACTCTGGTTTGCACAGACATGCACAACAGTTCTCCAGATGGCCAAACAATTCACTCTGTGGACTTTTTATTTGTCTGTGATGCTTTTATTGAGAAACATTAGTTGAGCTCCCGTTTAAAGCCCAAAGCTCCTGTTGTCTGTATGATATGATGGAAGAATTATCCTTCTAAAAATACCCCAGAAGCTCATTTCCGTTTATATAATCTCCAAATATTTATTTAAGCTCGTTTACAATGTGATGTCACTCTCTCACAGCAAAAATAATATGCACAGGCCCTCACAGGCTACATGCAATGTTAGGATCTACTCTTGATCCTGTCATGCCTATAAAAGCCACCAGTCTGACAGAAGGAACTAATTATTTATTTTATTTGCTTGTTTTCAGCCTTTGTAATCCTTCCAAAGATATCCCCCTGATGTTTATACTGCATATTATATGCTCCAGTGTTATGAGAATATGTAATGCAGCGTATTGTGGTGTGAGATGATCGTATACTCCTGTTTTTGAGGATTTCTAAAGAATAATTATAGGTGCGCTTTTTTTTTTCTTTCTTACCTGTCTAATATTTTACTAAGAACTGTAATAGCATTTTTGTATAAATTCGAGTGAGTCTTAGGCCATGCTACATTAGCTTATGTCTCTGCACCACTCTGCAAGTATATCTATACAATACTAGATGGCAGTGTTATTACCATGCTATGCGGATCTGTTCAGACCTCAAACACTTTGCATTTACATAAAAGATGAACTTACGTTGTTGGTTTGCTTTGGTGAGGCTGAAGCAAAAGGCCAGAAGGAGGTGACTCACTGTTGTATAGAAATATAGGAAGACAAAACACACCTAGATGTAGACAGAAATAAGGCCCAGGTGCCAATCTGCAGCTTCCCCAGCTTTCCTGTCAGTTCACAAAAAGAGAAAAAAACTTAGATCCTTTGTAATATGCCTTCACTAACCACTGGTTAGAGCTGGACCTGAGAAATGTTGAAAAGCAGACGCTTTCGCTGATTTTACTGCAGCAGTTGACTGCAAAGATGGGTAAAATTGTGAAAATAAAGATGTATGGCAGATTTTAGGCTAGTGCATTACAGTGAGCAAGATATAGACATATGTAGTATGCGTTCATGCTTCATTCATTCATGTGGTATTCATAGTCAGTAGTGTGAAGACTAGAACACTATTCTTTCCATTTTTTGTTTTTCCTTTCCATTTTGAATTTCCTCTAATCTTCTTATGGGAATCGAGCAACATGAGGGAGTATAAGTAATAAGTATTTGACGGCCTGAGATGGTGGTAACGAAACAGAAAGCAGCCTAATGTCAGAAATGAAAAGTCTTGGATGTCTCCAGAACAACTCCTTCCTCTTCCTCATTTTAACTCATCTTGGCTGCTGTTCCAGGCTGACAGAATGTCTCGAGAAACGTCATGGAAAAGTTGCAAGCTAAAGGGGAAGGTCACAGCTCTGAAGGATCTGAACACTTTCCATGTTCCCTCCTCCGCTACAGCTGTGTTTATTGTGAGTACTGCTTAATCTCACAGCAGAGAAGAAGAAGTGAAACAACTTACCAGCTAAATCACAAGACGGAATGGCAGGATAAAGAGCATGTGCACTTGCTCCAAACATCTGGTTCAAGGCATATGGTGACGGTTAGCTGTTGTAGACTCGTGAAGTGTTGATCGCTGGTATTTTCTGCTGTCGGCACGCCAGTTCATTTCACGATTGGTGCAGTGGTTTAAAGACTGTCAGCATCTAGGAAAAGAAGCGGTGCCTAACATATGACGAAACAAAGACATCTTTAACTTGGAGTTTGGCCAATTTTAAGCTTGTTTAAGTTGAGCATGAACATCTCCTAGCATGAATTTGTCTTGTTGCATAGACTTTTATAAAAAGATCCCCACATAGCTGATCTTCTTCTTTTCTTTATTTATTTAAAGAAAAAAATTGCAGCCATGCAGTGTGATGCAGAAAACAACATTTGTATACAACAGGAAATTCCAAAAGCTCAGTCATAAGCGCTGGGAAAGAGCACAGACATGAATATTTCACATAAATATTAGAGGAGTATTTGCACACAGCAGATCTATTAGCAGCTCGCCAGGACATGTTGAATGAGAACACAGCTACACTTCTTTTATCCTCCCCATACTGTCAGGAAAAGATCCCAGTTCGTGCCCTCTGAATGCCCACAAAGCAGCGCAGTCATCTAAGGACACGTTCCCAGTGTTGGTACTGTGAGTCAGCCACATGCCACTCATCGTGGTAGCCTCCAGTGACTGAGGGCTAGGAGTGGTTCTCTAAACAAATTTCATTTGACTGGTCTCAGGTTTTCAACCTTGAGAGAAAAAAACATGCACAGTTCTGCAGCATGCACTGAATAATTAGGAAGTGTTTAGACAAGAATAGGAAGAATTTACTGCATGTCTGTGATTCCAGACAGTGTGTTGCACAACCCTGACCACTTGCTTGATGATTAGAAAAAATGTTTCCTCTTGGTTTTGAGAAGTCTCTGTGTCCTCTTTCAGGATCTGGCTGCAATCAGAGGCTCAGTTTTTCCTCCTAGTTGTGTCTGATGTTGACTGGCAGTATACTGCGATTGTCTTTCTTGACTGCCAGGAGAGCCCCTTTGACAGAAGTAGGAACCACTCCTACAGTGATTTCATTTGTTAGTGACCCAGTTATTTCTTAGTCTCCACAAATAACTGTCTTCAGTGTTTTTTCCATTTTAACGGCTTTGAAATAGGAGGACTGGAAAAGTCAAGTGTTTAATGTACCAGCCTACTCGATTAACGTGCTACATAAGAACCAGTCCATTCCTTTTCTGTTGATAAAGTCTGTATTGGTATAGTTTGCCTACAGTATGTCCTTCCTCTTTCTTATCATTCTCTGGGAGCAGATTCATGAATTTGGTCTTTGTGGAGGGTCTTGGAACAGCGGGTGTGAAATCAGCTTGTCAGTAAGGCTTCTTTGATTGCAGCTGCTGTCCTCCTTATATCAAGGAGTCTTCTTGTCTCTGACTGCTCTCTCTTTACCACAGGCTGTTCTTAGACAACCAAACCAAATCAGAGTTATAGCAAGAGCTAGAGCCCGTTCTCGGACTCATTCCAGTGTTGATAAGTCAATGAGTGCAGTACAAACAGGGCAGTTTGCTCAGTGCTGATAGGAGAAGAGCATGATCAACACTGCAATACTCCAGATGTTTCAGTTTCCCACTGTTGCAAAGGAGAAGCAAAACCACCTCTATGAACTGTCAGCTAGACTCTGTATATGTTGCTCAATCTCATGTCACACGTGAAGTTTAGCCAGCGGCTTCTAGTGTAGTTTTTGTTCCTCTAGCTAAATCTAAGTCCTTCAGTTCTTAGACTTAGCCAGTAATCCACTCTTCAATGATATTCAAGTTTGCCAACAAAAGCATCTCAATATATTTCCAAAGCCATGAAATGAATCGCATAAAACTCCAATTTTTGCTTTTTATGAGGGTTGCTAATTATAGGGATCTATGTCCAGAAAACCTTTTACCCCACAGCTCTAAGAGGCCAATGGGGTGTTGTCATCACCCTGCTGGGCGTTCAGGTGGTATGGACGCCCAAAATTGAATGTGACCTAGGTGTTTCAAACTCAGAGCATCTGCTAAAAATATCTCTTATCACATACAGTGTCCGAGCTGCCTCGCTGTAACATTGTTTCTCTGCTGACCTGCTGTGTGTTCCTCTCACGGCAGGTCATGGTGAGTGTCACTGTGGGGAGTGTAAATGCCATGCCGGTTACATTGGCGACAACTGCAACTGCTCGACGGAGACATCGGGCTGCATTTCAGATGACGGGCAGATGTGCAGCGGGCGAGGCAGCTGTGTGTGCGGCCGCTGTCAGTGCACTGAGCCTGGAGCCTTTGGAGAAACCTGCGAAAAATGCCCCACTTGCCCCGATGCCTGCGGCACAAAGAGGTAAGTGCCGTGCTGCGGTTTATACCTGTGGTTTACACAGTCCAAGTTGGAGCTTTACCTGCTTGTTTGGGTTGCTAATATCCGCTGATAGATGAGAAATAAGGTGGAAAATTGAAACCTTCAGGCTGTCTGCAACTGTAAGCTCCAGGAAAAGCTCTAAGTAGTCTAAAACCAAGACCTCACATACCTCTCTCACTTGAAGACTGATCAGAAAACTCTTCCCATGCCTTCAAAGCTAACTCTCTTGTCATTTGTGACCTGAAGACATGAAACCATTTGTCTGCTGTTTGAACTCGGATCACTCCGTGTAGCAGCTCGAGCTTTTGATGGAACTACAGTTTCCTCTCAACGGGCTTCCTGTGAGAGATAAAGTTCAGTTGACAAACTAATGTTGTTTTTATTGTGCAAAAGCGCAAGTGCTGGTCAGAACTGATTTAAAAACAGGATTTTTGCTTCCATAGTGGAAGTCAAAGGCATCACTGTGCATTTGCTGTGCCAGAGAATTGATGACATTTCTATAACTGGACAATCAGTGGTCCAATCCCTGCTTCTTTCAACCTCTGTGTCGAAGCATCTTCTGACATGATACATAGAACAAGTTTTGCCTAATCCATCCACTGGAGCCATCCACTGGGCATAATGCTTAGAGGCATATAAGAATAGTGTTGTATCGATCTCTTTGTGAATGGGTGTCTTGTAGTAAGAAAGCGCTTTGAGCTCTCAGAATAGAAAACCATTTCTTTTAAGAACCAAATCAAGTTTAAAAGCAGCGTTTAACAAACTTGAAGCATCTGTGAAAGGTTCCTGTAACCTGCACCAGCAACAGTTCATGCACTCATCAGGTTCTTTGTTCTGTGTGCTGCACGGCTCACTTGCTGTTTAGTCGCAGTTTGTAGTAGAGACAGTTCCAGTGTTTTAGCAGAGCACAGTGGGGCACTTTCGACAGCTGATGTAGCAGAGCAAAAATAACAAACTGAAGCACAGTAACAATGTCATATGATTGGCTTTTGGGTTGAGTGATCTCTGCCTCCTGAATGTAGATATAAAAATGTATGCATATGTTTAGCGTGTCTTTGCCCTTCTCTGATTCAGGGAGTGCATTGAGTGCCGGCTTTTCAATTCTGGAAGGCTTGCGGACAATGAGACTTGCCAGCGACAGTGCAAGGATCACATCATCCCTGTGGAGACTCTCAGTGAGTAAACACAAATACATACACACACACACACACACACACACACACACACACACACACACACACACACACACACACACACACACACGCTAACACAGAGACCAACTTGCTGGCAGAGAAAAGTATTCACATCTGTAGCATCTGCAAAAGTTTCATTTTTCACATTCTGCATACCGTTTATTGTTGTTACTGTGGGACTTTGCTAAAGTAATTGTCTGACTCCCACTAATGAGGCACTATTAACACCTGATGTAATAAAGTACATTCAGATGCTCAACAGCCTGAATGCACGCGCAAGGACTTTTCCATTCCAGGAAAAACGATATTTTAAATATCAATACATAGAAGAACAGCTCGAAGTGATCTTCTACCTTTAAGCTTTCATGAGAAGCAGGATACATACACCAGACAGAAACGACTGAAGCAGCAGAGCTTGAAGCGGCTTAACTGATTAGCTGAAAGTGAAATAGTTGGCCATCTTTTATATACAGTCTATTTTAAAAACAAATTATAGGAAAATTCAAGTTTGTATTTTGGCAACAGAAGTGACCATTTTAGCAAATGGAGGGACTGGACTGTTTGATTGGACCTACAGTATTTTATTTCAGCCAAGAGTGCATTCGGCATGGACAGATGAAGTATAGTACATGTCGAGTCCTGACAGGTGTTTACGGGATTGTCTAAAGTAACGTTTTTAGTTCCAGGTACTTTGGATGGACATGTGACATGTCACAGCTGATTTAGATTTGTGCTGTGAGTCTCTGACTCTATGCAATAACCTGTAAAAGTAGCCAACTTTGTTACCAGCATTCATGCTTGTGCGTGTTGTTTCATGTGTGGTGCAGCCTCGATAAGAAACAAATAAAATGTTTGGTTCCCACTCTTTGTTGTTGTTTTGGTTTGGCTCTTTTTCATTTTCAGAGACAGACACATTTGTACTTCCCTCAGGTGCATTCTGATCGTTTCAGCAATCTCCCTCGAGGAATATGCCGACCACTGGGAATTCTTTTATCGAGGCTGTGATTGTTCTTCCTGTACTAGGACGATAGCCGTTATTCTTTTACTGATAAATTTAAAAACAGTGTAGTTACTTTTCCACGTCAGCTTACATCATATTATGTGGCAGGGTTTTGGAGCTTTCTGGTTCCAGTAGCTTAACACAGAAGTATAAATCCCCTGTTAGCATCTACAGGTACTACAGCCTCTGAGTTTCTTTTCTAGTATGGCTGTCACCTCTGTTCCACTCTCTGTGGTTGTTTGAGGCTTTGCTGCTTGCACCCTTTCTTTTTTCACACCTCTGTGATTGCTAATGAAAGCACACCCAGTGCTCAGCGGTCAGGCTTGGCCTCGTGTTTATGTTATTATGTGGAAGACGGCGGTCTGGACCTGTCGCAGCTCCACACAGCAGGCAGCTACACCATCTCGTCTACAACCCCTCATTTGGTTCAGAGTTCAGTCTATTTTAGAATCCAATCCTCCGCTGACACCTACCTTCTCTACAGGGAGAATCCACCCGCTAAACAAACCAAACCTGCAGTGCACTGCCTGTCTCGTGGTTCATTGTAAAAAGCCAGGGGACACCATCCAAAATGTTTGGCAGTGCATCTTTTTTTTTTTCCTCACAGCCTGGTGCTGAACACTCGGGGGAAATGTGAAATGTTTTAAGTGGCACTGTGACACTGCATGGCCTGAGTCTGTGTTTAGCCATAGAGACTATTATATTAGCATTCCATATTGGCCCAGCATGGCCCTGGCCCAGGTCTGATGTGTTTCATAGCATTCTCTACTAGTTCAGCCATCTGACTGCCCTTAATGGTCTCCACATGTACATTCCAGATACTTTGTGCATGAACTAGAGGAGCAGGGGCTGATGGGAGGGGTGGACCAGGACGGAGTGACCTCATCCTCCCTTGTGAGGTTTTGAATCTGGTCAGATAATGATGATCGAATGCAAACAATGGCAAACAGAATGTCAGCATATCAGTCAAGGCTGTCTTTTTTGTTGTTGTTGTTTTTAAATTGTGACTTCACAGCAGAGACATTGACCGATGTGTTAAACATTCATAAGTGGTTCCGTTTGCCCCTGAGCGTGAGATTCCTCTTGGATGTCTTTTGTTCCAGTATCTGAAGCCAAACCTTAATAGTTTTTTATAATATCAAAGTCTCGCTTTGTTAGAACAGCAGTAGAAAGTGAGAAACTTGCATTTATTGAAAAATGTGTCTGTGTTTTCTCCCACCTCCCATCTCTCTCTGTCGTGCTTAGAAACTGACGAGCCCGGCGCTGTGCTTTGTTTGTACAAGACAGACGACGATTGTGTCATGAAGTTCACATATTCTGAGCACGCCAGCGGACAATCTATACTCTCAGCTCTTAAAGAGCCAGGTCAGTGCTACAAACAACAATACATAATGTTGTCTTTCCTGGGTTTTTTGTTTTGTTTTTTAGCAGCACTTGTTGGTAAATTTGACAGCTGGTAATGATCAGGTGCTTTTGGATTGTACGTAGGTATCAGCTGCTTGATTTTCACCACCATCTTTAAAGATTCTGGGTTCATTGCTCCCAACCTTACCTCACATTATTCCCCCTCAGTGGTTACAGACAATGAACCTGTCACTACAAAGGAAGCTTAAGAGTGTAGTACTGAGTGACTGTCATTCTATGTCCAGAGTCAGGGGTGTCGAATTTATTATTTTTGGTCTAATTTGTTTTTACAAATTGAACCAAAAACAACTAGAAATTTTCAGGCTGTACAGGTGGATTAAAACGGTCATATTCAATACAAACATTTGTTAACATTACTGTTACTCAAAATAAAAGACTGACTGCAGTGGGGGATGTCAACTGTTTCATGTTACCTGAGTTCGCTGTCTCCATTTACACACTGGCTCCAGAAAGTCCACACGTCTATTTTTAAGTGGGCAGAGTGACACCCTGGCCCTCTTGCTGTGTTTTCAGTGCCGCCTTAGCTGTGACTTAAGTTAAGTGAGCTTGTGTTAAATGTTGTTTCCTGTGCCTGCTTCAGAGTGCGTCAGGGGACCAGATGCCCTGATGGTGCTGGTGGCAGTGGTTGGGAGCATCTTGTTGGTAGGACTGTTGCTGCTCGCTGCCTGGAAGCTGGTCATCACTATCCACGACCGGCGTGAGTTTGCCCGCTTCCAGAGCGCCCGCTCGCGTGCCCGATATGAAATGGTAAGGATGAGCCCAACTCATGAGTATTACAGCCCCATCATGTATACTAGCAATAAACTGAGGCTCATAGTTTGAGGCTGAAAAACCTCAGCACCTTCTATGTAGGTGAGATAAACCAAGCCAGTCAAGTAAAATGGGCCCTTCAGGTATTAAAAGTCTCATCTCTCTCCCCCTCAGGCCTCTAACCCTCTGTACAAGCACCCCATCTCTACACATTTTGTGGAAACAGATTTCAGCATGTACAGTAAGTCCTACAATGGAGGGCTCCACTGATCCCTCAGTACAGGGCGCGGCGGGACCGGTCCAACAAGTAGATCAAGGAGACGTGCCTGAGGTGGATGGTGGACTGAGCACACTCACCCGTCTGCACAGTGCACACCCACGGCGATGGCAGAAGAGAAATGACTTAGTGTGTTCAAAGAGAAGTCTGTGGCCTTTTTTTGTTTTATTTTCACCCGGGAGATTCAAACCACCTGTGTCTGTGCTTCACCGAACAAATTAACACCACCCTCGTCGTGATCGGGATACAGAGTGATTAGGGTTAGAAGTGAGCTCGTCTGCAGTTATTCATCATAGACCAACTTATGGAAACCATAACTCCAGCCACATAAAAGCACTGCTCATTCTGTACAGATCAGGCAAGATATTGGCTTCTCTTTGTATATTTTTGTAGGTGTTGAAGATGCATTTTTAGCACAGACTGCGCACCCAGCACGACTCTGAACTGCAGATGATTCCAATTCACATGATTCTTAAAAAGCACATATTTCTGAGGGGGCCGGGGCTATTAAAATGTTTGGTACTACTAACTTTTACTAAGCAACTTTTCTTACCTTCATTTTGCACAGAAGTTATTGAGTCAAGTCTTGGAAAGATTTACATAGTTTTTTTTAATGTCTTAAGTGTGTGTGTGTGTGTGTGTGTGTGTGTGTGTGTGTGTGTGTGTGTGTGTGTGTGTGTGTGTGTGTGTGCTCCAGTTGCACTCAGTTGCAGGGTACAAACTCACCCTTCAGCATCTGAACACTGACGTTTCAGTCTGGTGTTGCTCTGTAACAAGAAAAGAACAAATCTGGCAACATTTTGGTCTGTTTCTAGAGCTGCTCTGGCCTCCTTACCACCTCTAAGACACTGCTAAAAAAACCCATTCCCAAACATTTAGCTTTCTTTAAATGTACAACTAAATAAATAACATGCATTACATTCTATACGTTAAAACACATTCAGCAGGGGTCAGCAAGTATTCAATCATGGGCTCTTTAGTATATTTATATACAGTATATATTATGGGTTCATTTATTAACTTCCTTGAATATAGGCAGGACTGGATTTAATGTGGTTATGTTTATTGATATAAGCCCAGTGTTAATATTTTTAAACACGACTATTAAACCTCATCTTGTGTCGGGGAGGCTGAGTGGCCAGATTTGGCCCCTGGTCACCATTAGCCTGCCCAGTTTATTTTATGTTGTAAAATAAATGAGTGTTAATAAATTAATAAGCTTAGTATTGGGAGGTCACAGGTCAAGGTCAGTCAGCTATCGCCTGACGGTAATGCCAGTCCAGATCAGTTCATACCCATCTGTGTATCTTATTGGCCAATCTGAGTTGCTGCTGCCACTGCAAAAGCTGTTTTTGCAACCCACCTCAGCTCCTCTTTATCATGTATGTCATTTGTACCCGGTCACATTTTGGACAGAGAGGACAGATGGTTTGAAAGAGGAGTAAAAGAAGCCATCTATGTGCACTGTGGCTTACGACACCAACTGTCTGCCATCTATAATCCAGTTTTGAGATCCCTTCCCAGACGCCTTAACGCCCACACACATCCTGGGCCATTTGACCTCAGGACATCGCATGAAAGGGTGGGGCTAGGTCTCACAGTGAGTTCACCCGAAACCTTGGCTGATTGTGACCTACACCCGTTTTCACACCTTGGCTCATGTAGAGGATCATTAGGGGGTCCATTGTCCCTCTTGGGGGGGACACTCCCATAGGGCTTAAATCTGGGACTCTTAGAACTGAAGAAGCTACTCTGATGAGAGGTTAAACCTCTTCAAGCAGCTTAAAGAAGTCCAGACGCTTTTCTTTCCAAGCTCCTTAGTCTACACTGACCTGGATGACTGAGAACCTTCACAGACATACCTGGTTCAGTATCTTGCTTCTGCAACGTCCTTCTATTTAGGCTTTCCATGTATGACAACGAGAGGGTGGGAGGTACCAGAGCCATGCCGCCAAATCCAACCTCCTGCAGATAATTTGGATAAAGTGTTTCTTACACAATTATCTTTTTGACTGTTTAGACAAAACAAGCAATATGATGATGTCACTGTTACAAAGTGACAGAACTAATAAAGTGCTAGAATTCCATTCACCAAATATGAAGCACAATCTTCTTGGAAATATTGTGAGATAATTTTACTGAAAAGCCTTAACAAAATCCAAATAGATAAGTTAAATAGGATACATTTTTCACCCATTATCTAGTTTGGTCCTTTCACTTTTGTTTAATTTTTCAGTCTATGAATATGCCGCTGAGTTGAATAAAATGTATATATGCAGAAAAAAACATTAATTATAATCAACAGTGTCTTTTTAAATGTATTGACAGTAAGGAAAATCTCAAACATCAGCAGCCTCTGATTCTCTAAAACCAGCTCCCAAACACAGGGTTAGGGGTCTGCGCTGTGTGAAATAGCCAGCACTGTGGTAATGACGTTCTCAACGTTCACGTGCAGTGGAGACACAGATCAGTGTGACTGTGACATGTGCGGTGCTGTGTTAATGTTATTTGGGCACATAATATGACTGGCTTATAATATGACTCTGTATTCACCCTGCCAGCTGTGGGAGTGGGTGGAAGCAAAGTGTCCAGGGTCATAAATCAGCAGTCGTTGTTCCCACAGGAAGAAGCTCTGTCTGAACCGTCAGAGGGAAAGCAGGACGTGTAGGGAGGGGTGAGCCTGGGGGAAGAAGGTGCTCTGTGGGCTTTTTGGTAACAATCTTAAGTGTAAGTGGCAGGAACTTGGAGTTGGCGTGAGTGAGTGATGAATCTTAATAATATTACATGTGGGCATGCGAGGCTAAAAGTGCCTTGCAGTTTTCACTTGGCTCGGGTGTGCTTCTTGGCACAGCTGACTGAAGTTCTCCCACCACTACCTTTTCCAGCTCCTCCTCTTTGTACAGCCCTGAACATTTACACATGGAAAAACAGGACTCGCAGCACTCCCTGTAACACTGCACGCACACACAGCAAAACAATAAATCTGCTTTTGTCAAAACTCCGTCAGTCTCTTGTGTTTGCTTCAGTCCATTGTTGAATTTTCTCAAAGGCTATTTTAGGACGAACATTGTGAATCAGAGTTCTATTCCAGCACATGCGTGTGTGCACACTTCAAAGTTTGGTAAAACATCTGTTTGCACCACTAACTCTGCTCTTACATGTTTGATGTGTAATTGCTCAGACAGGACTGCTTCTCTGATGCTGTAATTTACACTTGGTTAAACTCCTCCCACACATTATCATAATGACTCTGTAATTAGGTTTATTCCATGTGCTTCAAATTAACTTTTTTTTTTCATTTTTAAAGAACAGCAGCTAATTTAGTTCATTCTCTCTGTTTAATATGTCACTAAATGTTGCACTACACATTTGTGCAGAGTTAATTACATGTCCACACATCAGAATCCATACAGAGATGTGAACATTCGCATGTAACAGTCAGTATTTTTTGATTTGTTATTTTTATGTTAATGATAAATGATTATAAAAGATCTTATAAATGACAGTTTTGTCTCTCACAATAAAGTGAAATGTGTTTAAAAATTTTACAAAGGGATTGAAGACACTTTGTACTTTAGGGGAACCCCTTTAACAAAGCTGTTAATCTCCACTGCTTTTGCATTGTCCTCAGTTTATCCCCGTCCCCAGAAGTGTCTGTGATATGCTGTATGTACACACACCAGAAAAAAATCTTAAAATGCAACAAAAGAAAATACTTTTTTTCTTTTGAGGTTTTTTTTTTTCATATTTTCACGATTACCTCCATGCTCCTGGGACAGAGTTTTACAAAGGGCTGATATCCTTGTCGATAATACAGAGGACAGTGTAGTGTTGTCGGTGTTGATACAGTGTTGTCTGTATGTAGGTGAGTCTTTCTCAGCTCCATCCAGTCCGGCCAGTTTGCCACAGATACGGGGTCTGAGTTCTTCTAAAAGGGGGAAAGTTCCACCATCAGTGACCCTCAAACAAAAAGCTTTTTTCTTACATTGCAAAGGTTCAGGATAACACAGCACACATTGACCGGCTCACTCGTGCCTGTGGTTAAGATTTCTTCGAATGGGAAGGAAAAACTCTGTCCTGTGTGTTGCCCTGCTCAAGGTGAGCTCATAAATCTCCACACCCACCCTGGGTGGTTTTGAGTTTGTCTCTTCTCGCCCTCCTGCCTCGTTTGTAGCACCAGCACTGTGAGACACTCGTGGAGTCACAGAGCTTAGGTTCAGCATGGCTGCCAGAGGACGGAGGGAGGGGGAACTTTAGTGTAGATAACAAAAAGAGTAAACATGGGAAAATAAAGTGTTAACAGCTGGAAGATGATAATGGAGGCTAATTACTGCTGAACAGACGTCTGACTTCATGTTCTGATGAACTACAGCTCGGGGGGATAGATGGTCTATTTACTCCAGTTCTGTTAAACTGACATTTTATCATTTTTAAGTATGGTGATCCCTGGCGCATCCCACTGGTTATATTTGTGAAGCAGGATCCATGTGGTTTTTAAACCGTCCAGCATTTTCTGACAGGCCTTTATGGAAGCGTTTGCTTTAATATGGCTTTAATGCACTGATATAATGGACAGCTAACCGAGGTCATATTTGAATATTTCACTTCCTTTTTTGCCATCTTTCCTGTATGAAAAACAAGCTTCCTTCTGCTTTATTGCCACAAAACATTGTGTTTGTGCTCGCCCTGCATCATTTCACTGTCCTTCTCAGACTGACACCTACAGCTTGGAGATCTGCTGCAGCTGGAAAAGTGTAACTGCTTTTGTTTCATGTTGTATGCTTAGTCATTTAAAAAAGAAAAACGGGGGGAATAAAATCCCACACTTACAATAAAGAGTAAAGCTGGACATACAAAGTGAATGTACCAAGTCTGTCCCATATTCAGCAAGTGAAAATAAAATAAACAAAAGGTGAATCAAATGGACCATTACGGCAAGCCTGGGATGGTCAATTTGGTAAAGTAAATCCGTTGGGCACAATCTTACTAGAGGCATCATCAGCTAGACTGCATCCTTAAACAACCATGAGCACCTCACAACTCCACAAATAGTTAATTCTAGTATTCCTTTAAGCAGCCGTGTCTTGAAAAGTGGCCCATTTAAGGGCTAATGACCCAAATGTTTCATGCAGGTATGGTCCAGACTGGATTTATTCTCTTGATAATGTTTGAGTGCTCGATGTTTTGGCAATAACGGTTCACACTGAAGTGCTATTGCATTGATATTTGAATCAGTTGGGTTTTTTTTTTATGCCTCAGTAATGCTGGTAACAGCTAGCCTTGTCAGAGATTCCCAGACTAAGTTATGCCACAGGTTTCTCCTTCTGCACACACAAATGTATCTTTCCCTTAACACTAAAAAAAGAACAAGTGCGTTGTGTGTGCCTTCCTTGGAGCGTTAATCTGTCTCTAATGTAAATGTTTTGTGTAAACTGCTGAGTTTAGTTTAGATCTGTGTCTGGATGCTGAGACAGTTCAGTGGGTGGTAGATCGTATGAGTGGGAGTAAGCAGCTCACTCGTCAGCACTCTTCTTTGTTGTTGTCCACGTGCTTCAGTGAAACTGTGTGAACCAAGTGGGAAAATATCGGAGACCTCTGACCTCCACTCCTGAAGACTGTCATTGTCAGCCAATCTGAGACTTAGGTGAGATTTAGCTTTTGATGCAAAGCTGCATATTTTTCATACATTACAGTATACTGTTTAACTAGCAAGAGGCTTGTGACAGGCAAAACAAAAGGTAACACCATCTTCTCATCTACTGTATGACGCGCACGCTGCACTGTCAGCTGTGCTTCCTCTCAATGATTTATTCAATGTATTACAGGCTGAATGTACGCCCAGTGTGCTGTTGCATCTCTCTCTAAAACTTTAAGTCTATTGCCGTCTTTCATTCTCAAAAGAGTTTTTGTATGGTTTATGGTCTGTGGCTGTTTTTATTTTTTGTGGTTTTGGCATGGCTCCTTGTTTCCACTAAAGGAATTTGCTACAGCATATAAGAATCACTTGTTTGCAGCAGGACAACAGAAATTCCTGTCTGAAGATAATAAAGTTGGGTCCACATAGAAGACTGAGCAGCAGAAATGTGGGCTGTTGACATGTATGTAGATTATTAGTGCCTGTGTATCTGTGCTCATAGTACAGTCACAGCAGATCAGTCCCCAATATCCAGACTTCTGCTGCCCTCTAGTGAGTAGAACCATGTTAGTACAGTTGGGGAAAAAAAGAAAGAAGACGTTTTGTCCTCATGCTAAATAGACCGTTTTTCAGAAGACTACACTTCAAATACTGTCAGTTACATTCTGGATTTTGAATATTAAAATATTTTCCATGCATGTGTTGAAAACATGCAGAAACCTGTTAAATCCTAACCCTAAATGGCCACAGGTGACCTAGTGGCTGTCACAAGGTTAGCAGATGAGATGTTCTTGACAGTTTTCACATTTAAGTCAAAGTCTTCTTTAACAAGTCATTTAAAATACATATTTGAAGGATGTGGGTAATTTTTTTTGATGCTGCTTTATATTTTCCCTGCATTTCAAGGAAGGAAAATATAATACTTTTGAGCTCATTACAGTTATTTTACAGCTGTGGTTGTTTTTCTCTGCAGTCCACAATAAATCACAGCATAATATAATTAAACTTTCCAGCTGCATTTCCCTAAGGAAAGATTACTTGAAAGAAAGAACATAACATGTACCGAAGTTTGAGAAATAATCAGTTTGGCGATTAGAGTCAGATGTAGCAACAGTGTGGTGTCCCAACAATGGATGGTTGTAATAGAAGAGCCCCTGATTCTGGGCACTGCTGGTGGTAGTGACGCACGCAGCTGACAGCTGGAGACTTGGATTGGAGGCTTTGTGAGTGACCAGGTTGAGATGGAAATGGTGAGGAAGCGGTTCACCACAAACATGTCTGAAGGACTGAGAGACAGAATAGTAGTGATGGGCAGATGAAGCTTCATGAAGCACTGAAGCTTTTCATCCATTTGGTTCACCCCAGCGCAAAGCGTCTTGAAGCTTCATTTGCTCTAGCAGGACACCTACTGGACGTAAAAATATTAGTTGGCATGAATTTGAAGAGTGTGGCCTTTTGCACACAGCCTGTAAATGTCAACAACAAAAGGAGTGTGTAAAACATCTATATTGTAGTGATGGCAGTATACTGTGTATATTTACACTGGCAGTATGGACAATGATCATTTGGAAATGCTTAAAATGGAAACGATCATTTACTGTGAGGTGAGGTGTGGTTGGGGTGTGGACAGTGGTTGTGCTTTAGTAACGTTGAGGTATGGACAGCTACACACTGAGGCTTTGAGCCTCAGTCCTGCCTGTTCACATTTTATTCTGTAAAAACCAAATTTTCACTGCTTTTATGACCTTTTTAGTGGGGAGAACATAGCTAGGATTTAATGATTTAACAAATCTTTTAAATCCTTTGTCCTCCACAATGCTAAATGGCTGGGAGTCCTCAATCACCATGCTGACCAGGTCTTCATCTATTTGAGATTGTTCTCCTGAGGAAAGACAACAAAAACAAAGCACAAATATAAATATCACACACGTAACTTATAACAGTTGTATAGTATTGTTATATCATTTAGTAACATTACTGCATGCTATATTATCATTGCATTTGATGGCTCACCTGGTCTTGCTCCACAATCGGTGTTCCCCCTATTCTCATGCAAAGCTCTGTAGTGCCTAAGCATGGATGAGGTGTTGTTGTTATATCCCAGCTCCCTGGCACACAGCAAACACTTCACCTTGTACAAAAGTAAAAGCTGCTTAACATAAGTTTTATTGCACCATCAGTATTATGAAAATACATCTTCTGTAGAAATTTACATACCTTGTTGGGAGGAATAAAATCAAAATGTTCCCACAGGACATCCTCCTCTTCTTAGCTGCCTCCATTCTCTCCTGACTTTCTCTCCTCACTCTCATAAACCTCCAAACTGTCTCCAAAATCTCACTAACCGCAACTCTCCATCAAACACCCACATTTTGAATGAAGTCTGAGGGGTTTATATCGCTGTCATAGCTCGTGGCAAATTTCGAACCACTTCATGAACCAGTCACGTGGTACAGCCGGGCAGCTCCCATAAATGAAGCAAGCCTCGATATGCGCATCGCGGAAACGCCCCTCAATTACTCGACACAAGCTTCGAAGCCTCGATACAGAACGTCACCTCACTACAGAATAGCACTGGGATGGAAAGCACAGAGAAGAGAGGCTGATTGGCAGAAGGCAAGCCAGAGTGATCCTGCAGGGTTTCCTTCAAATTGGAAAACATCTCTAAATTGGCTTTTGGCTTTAAGTAAAACAAGCAAGTACATCGTCTGTAAGGTTCTCAGTCATGGTCATGGTAATGTAGGGAGCTTGGAAAGAAAAGTGACTGGACTTCTTAAGCAAATACACAGTTTACTTACGAAACACACAGTGTTTCCAAGATGGCGCCAGTGTTCACGGCGGAGCGTCTCTTCAACTTCTGTTTGCTGTTTGTTATTTGTTCTTTTTTGTGTTGTCTTGATGTGTACGCGGGTTTCACATATCAAACTCTTCTGAATCTTAGGCCTTTGCATCACCAAACACCTGCTCTGAAGTGGAATTCAGAAAATTTTCCCCTGCTTCTGCCGGACTTTTCTAACTGCCTACGCCGCTTACCTTTTTCTCCTCCACACAAGAAGCGATCTAGGAGACGGGGTAAACGAGGCGGTCTCCGTGTTAATCAAGGCTTTTCTAAATTTTCATAATGTGGCTACTCGCAGTGCTTTCATGGATACCCTGCCACCTTCCCATGCTCACTGGGATCACTCAAGCCACAGATTGTTCTGTCATCGCTGGATTCGCCATGTTGGAGCTCATGCTCCCGTGGACCTGCCGGCTGAGGCTCCACCTGTTCAGAGTTGGGTACGGTCTTCCAGAGGCGGTGTGAACCACAGCAACCTTCGTCAACTGAGATATGTTCCAGCCAGCAATAATGCGACCCCTCTCCGGATGGCCCTGCTAAACACAAGATCACTGGCAAATAAAACTTTTGTCTTAAACGACCTTTTTCTCTCATCGGAGTTGGATTACTTTTTCCTGGCGGAAACCTGGCTTCGTCCTGGTGAGTTCTTCTCCTTCTCGGAACTTCTCCCTCCCTCCTGCCAAGTCTGCCTTCCTGTCAGGTATAATTACAAAAAACAGTCCCAAGCCTCGAGTCCTTTTTAAACTCTATGATTAACCCTGATGTCATTACTCATAGAGATGCGTCCCCCGCACTCTGTGATAACTTCCTAGGTATTTCACTGATAAAATCTTAGTCCTAAGGGCTCCATATTTGCCGACATTGGCTGGCCAAGTTCCTGCTTCTTAAGTTCAGATTGTTTTTCAGCAGTTTGAGCCAGTGTCTTTCTCCACCTTAAAGGAGATAATTGGTCACCTTAGAATTTCGAACTCCCCGCATGATATTCTTCCCTTCTTCTATAATAATTCTTGATATTATTATCAAGGCTGGAGCTTGGTTTAAATCATATTTTCAGAGAGGACTTTCTCTGTTGCTATGGGCCAGTAATTTTCTTCTTCTGCCCCTATCCACTGTGGTGTGCCTCAGGGGTCTGTTCTTGGTCCTACTTTGTTCTCCCTGTATATGCTGCCTTTGGGCTCTATTTTCAACAAATATAACATCTCCTTCCACTGCTATGCCGACGACATCCAAATTTACTTCCCCTTGACCTTGGATGTCTCTGACCCACTACAACCTTTGTTCAATTGTCTTCATGATGTTAAAGTTTGGCTATCACAAAACTTTCTCACTTTGAATGAAAATAAAACTGAAGTAATTGTCTTTGATAGTCATACCCCTCTGGGTCAGTTAACAGACACCCTTGGTCCTCTTGCCAGCCATCTCTCTCGCACGGTAAGAAACCTTGGAGTGTTTTTGGATAGCTCTCTTAAATTGGAGAAGCAAGTGTCCTCAGTGGTAAAAACTAGCTTTTATCAGTTGCGTTTGATATTGTTACGGATTCAAATATTGGAGATGGATACAAGAGGAAAAACCACAATAACAACACTGGTCCGGCCGGGTTGAGTCAAACGATGATTTTAATGATCACACGCGTGGGAGATGGACACCGTACGCAGACAGCATCAGATCTCGAAATGGTGGAGCATTGATCAAACTCTTATAGCCTCTAGTGGCCCCCACCTTATCATAAAAACCTAAACATTCACATGCTTTCTCTCACACGGCGCCTAAGCTACGACCTTGGCTCCTTCTTTATCTGCTCCTGCTGAGATGGGGCAGAAAACTCCAGTATGTTCTGTTCTCTTCCAATCAGACAAATAAGGCGATGACTTTCTGCAAACAGTATTTCTTATAACTCAGCAGTATAATGCATCATAAAACAATATCATTCATTCACAATAAATCAGCAGTCTAATGTAATGCAAATCAGTTTAACAAATGCAATAGTTATCCGCTTCTTCTAATTCAGGAGAATAATGCAAACCAAAACTACATAATAATTCACAATCTTTAATTAAGGGTCTAACATGGCATAAAATAATATTATAATACCACAATATCAAAGGCGAAGCCCTATATTCCTTTAAAAGTACTTGAAAAACTTATTCATGCATTTGTCACCTCTAGACTGGACTATTGTAACTCTCTATACCTGGGCCTCCAACAATCCTCCCTCTACCGCTTGCAGTTAGTTCAAAATGCTGCTGCACGCTTTCTGACAGATACTAGAAAGTATGATCATATCACCCCAGTTCTAGCTAATTTGCATTGGCTAATTTGCGCTAATTTAGCAGTTACCTGACTGAACTCCTCCGCTTGTATAACCCCAGGAGGGCTATACAAGCGCCCTCCTGTCAGATGCTCTTAGAACAACTTAGATCCTGGCTGAAGTCCAGAGGTGATCGGGCCTTTGCAATTGCATCACCTAGACTCTGGAATAGTCTCCCCGCTTCTATTCGCACTTCTGAGTCTATACATTCTTTTAAAACTCATTTTTTTTTACTTTGGCTTTTGGATCAAATTAGTTTTAACTATCATCAGGCCTGTTTTATGTCTGTGACCTTTGATGTTTGTTGGTGTGTTTGCTGTTTGTTTGTTAACTTTTAATCTCTTGCTGTTTTTTTGCTGATTGTTAAGGACTTTGATCAACCCTGTTGTTTGTTCTGAACCTGAACCTGAAATACATCTTCCACCCCTGCCTGCCTCCAGACCACCTTTCATCAACTTCTACTTCTTTCGGCTGCTGTCTTTAGGTGTTGCCACAGTGGATAGTCTGCCTCTATCTCACCTTGTCTCTAGCATCCTCTTCTGTTACGCCTATCCTCTGCATGCCTCCTTCGTTGCATCCATGAACCTCCTCTGAGATTTTTCTCTTTTCCTCCTGCCTGGCTGCTCCATATTTAACATCCTCTGTCCAATATATCCACTAAGCCTCCTCTGCACATGTCCAAACATCTCAGCCTTGTCTTTAACTTTGTCTCCAAACTTCTCAGGCTGAACTGTCTCTTTGATGTCCTCATTTCTAATCCTGTCCAGCCTGGTCACTCCCAATGAAGATCTTTTAAATTCCTGTCCACGTCTCTAAACCATGCATCATAGCAGGTCTCACTACAGTACACTACAGATCACAATGTCATCTGCAAACATCACAGTTCAGAGACTCCTGCGTAACATCATCAGTCAACCTGTTCATCACACGGCAAACAAGGAGCTTGAAGCCAATTTCTGATGTAATCTCACTCCCACCATAAAACCATCTGTTACTCCTACACCTCAACACTGTCCTCATACATGTCCTGCACCATATTAACATGCTTCTCTGCCACTCCTGACTTCCTCATACAGTAGCACAGTTCCTCTCTTTGCACCCTATCATCTGCTTTCCAGACCTCATCTTGCTGAAAGTGAAAAAGTGCAGCTCAAAACTTTCAAAACAAGACCATCCTCTTTCTAAAGAAGTTTTCCTTTTGGACTCAAAAGAATCCCCTCACATGAAGATGGGAGAGGACTGTAAAGCCAGCTGACTTATCTGCAGTCTGTAACTGAGCGTTCTGATGGGATAGGGAAATCTCCGAAAGAGGCAATGATGAGAGTTTTATTACAGAAAACATGTCAGGTTGGGGGAAATGGGGAGTGAGCTGGTAGATATTTCAGAACTGAGTTTTTCATCCAAGAGAGATGGCCTATGGCACAGGAAAGCCAAAATTGGTCACTGGAGAAAACAAGGGAAATACAAAGAACTAGAAGTTTCTGTAGGGAGATCAGGAAGTACTCCTGCTGAGGAGTATATACACTCTTCACCATTTAAAGAGGGAGAGAGGGGGTTGCACCAGAGGAAACAAAAACTGAAATTAAAAATAAATAAATATATGGAGATGCACAGAGTAAGTAAATCTTCAAATTAAGACTGACAAGATTGACAAAATGGAAAACCCCCACAAAGTACAGAGTGAACACAAGAAAGAAAGTTAATCAGAAGCCATTAAGTTACTACAGAGAGAATTGCCCCTTAAGGTATCACTCCTGTGTTAGCTCAGTTGGCCACCTGTGAAACTGGGCTAATTTAAAATTTTTACCCCTCCAAGGAGTTGCTATAGCTCAGTTGGTTCAGCCAGTGATCTGCATGTTGTACATTTGCCTTGGATCAGTCCTGTAAGCCACCCCTCTGCCTGCTCTCTACTGTGGATGTCTAAAAATGGCCAAAAAGGTTTTATTATTATTTATGTGAATCAGCCCCACAGTATATCATGGCTCTTTAAAGTTCATATTTTGCCTCCTGGTCCCTGAGGTGTTGAGCCCCAGCGCCCTCGGTATGGGAGGCATGTACAATATCCACAGAAACCTCAGAATCTCAGCTAAAAGCTCATATAAACCATTTCTACGACCACCAAACACAGTGAAAATAACAACAATTAAAAGAGCAGGTATGTCACTTCACAAAATGTCCATAAACACAAACAACCGAGCCTTATGTGCACAGAACCATGGCTAACCAAGTGAACAATACATTTTCTAAAAGCAGAGATCTCACAGATTCCAACACTGGAAGTTTCATCACGCTCCGACCAAAATTCACTGAACCAGCTGCAAAAGAAGACCACAAATATGTTTGATGCTCGACAAAAATTAACGTGAAATCAGACTTACCTTTTCCACCACTTCCAATGCGGGGTATGATCCTTGGTCATGGCATGTAGTTACTACTTTAAGACACTCCAGGTACGTATAAATCAGCTGTGCAGACGTGAAACCAGTGATCGTTTGATCTCCACTTGAGAGTGAGCGTGTGTGACAGCTTGTGTGTGGTGCCTCTGTGTGGTACTGTGTGAGAGTGTTTGTGTGTGGCTCTAGCTGCTGGTGCCATGTCTCACGGTCTCATGGGTTGCACACGTAGCGCTCACCTAGGGTCCTGCAGCCAGCTGTTCACCTGCCGTGTTGCCTGTGGTCTCGCAGGTTCACGTAGTCATTGGGTCCCTTCTCTCCAGGGAAGAGTTGCTTCTGCACGCTGTATTCCCCTGGCGCATTGCCTGTGTTTCGCCAGTTTACGCAGCCAGCAGGGACCCGTTCGGTAGCTCAGTGAGCCCAGCTTCCTAGCTGTAAAGCACTTCACACAGTTCAGTACGAATAAAGAATAACAAGAGGGAAAAAGTGTTGTAGCTTGTAGCTGTTGCTTATCTGGTAGCTGGAGGAGAGTGTGTTTTTTTTGTTTGTTTTTTCCTTCTGGATTCGGCTGGCCCTGCCCCCTTGTTACACCAGAGTATGGCCACCCTAATGGGCCATAATGGTGTCGAGTGCAGCATATCCATGCCGTTGGAGGACGGGCAAGATAGATGCATTTTGTGCGTTGGTTCTGAAGATTCCTTATTAGCCAGGGAAGCTCCATAGTCCTGCTTAGACTGTTTATTTTGCCAGCATGGACTAGAGAGGCCGTTTTTTTGCCTCTAAGCACACCGGCCCCCCACTCACTAACGTTCGTAAGGCTAAAGCAGGGAGAGTGGCTACCTCACAGGTGTTTGCCCCTCCCTTGGCCCCGCGTCTGAGCTTGAGCTGGTGAAGAGTGAATATCACCAGGAGGATGTTGACGCTGGGTCTGTCCACTTGGCCCGCTTCTGGCTGGCTCCCTTTAGGTTTGACCTATATTGGTTTGACCTATTTGATATCATGGAGCTGCAGGGCCCTCGAATGGAGGTGCCACTGTTGCCTGATTTCCAAGACCTGGTGCACGGCCACCAACACCGGTGGTCCCCTGCCTGCATAGGGTTTGCTGCTATGCACGGCCAGGAGCAGATCGCCTGTGGGCCCCTTACCCGAGACAATCGCTGTGCTGCTCAGGATGTCACGGCTGTGCTGTGCGGCAGGCAGGATGAAGGACCCAAAATGCAGGACAAGGAAACAGAGAGTTAATTTAGGGTGCAGCTTTATTGCTGGATAAACCTCATTACTCATTACATTATTTGAGGTTCTCGAAAAGTGCTATATAAATGCAATCCATTATTACAACAAACGTGACAAAACAAACTTCAAATGCTGAATTAAAACCTAAACTGGGGAACAGATACCTAGAAACTAAGAATACTCTGGACACGAGGAGACGCCAAACAGATGAAAACACAGACAATAAATAGAAGAGGAAAACGAGGGAATGAGGACCGGACGGGGAACACAGCTGACACTAATTAACAGACGGGACCAGTGAGACGCAAAACTAGAAACATTAACATAGGGCACAGACTGTCAAAGTAAAACAGGAAGTAATGAGAAGACACACACAGACGAGACCAGGAATAGCAGATATGAAAACATAACAGAAACATGAGATACAAAAGCACAGGGAAGGCACCGTAACAGAACTGTGAACTATAATTACAATACAAACAGAAAGCCATAATTCAGAAGCTATAACTTAACTCAAAAACCTGAGCACTAGATCACCAGACCCAGGACCGTGACACAGGAAATGTCACGAGGCCTGCTTAGGCGCTTTGCGAGTGTGTGGAGGCTGTGCCTATTATCCTGTTGATTCCTCTGTGTCAAAGACTGCTTCTGGCGGGGGATAGCTGAGGACTTTAAGGCTGCATGTTCTGAACCTTATTCTAGAACCCATTGTGCTTTTCAGCCGCAGAATCCAAAGATACGTCAGTCCTCTCTGAGACTGTTTTTTGTGTGACCAAACCAGCTGCCTCCGAGACTAAGACTTGTCATGGTCTGGTAAAAAATGTTTTCATAGACATTTGCATGGAAAATGCAAATGTCTATGAAAACATTTGGAAAATGCAAATGTGACAACCCTGCCTTCTTGCCGTAAACCCTGTCCGACTTCCACCTCTCCCAGTAGGGCGAGCTGCAGTAATCTCCCACTGAGGGCTTGAACTGAGAGTCAGCTTAGCATCTGGTGGCCTATCCGATCTTTGCCGCGGTATGTCAGGCGTACCCGGCCAATTCGGACAACGGATTAGCTGTTCATTGCCTTCCATGCCAGGATCCTGAGCAAGTCCAAATCCTGGTTGTCCCACTGGGTGGTAGAGGCAATCCAGCAGGCTTATGCCTCTGCAGGAGTTCCCCTCCCCTCGGGAGTGCGGGCCCATTCAATCCATGGGGTAGCCAGTTCTCTGGCCTTGTGAAGGGGCCCTCCCTCTCTGCCATTTGTGCGGCGGCAACATGGTCCTTGGCTACTGCCTTTACTAGGTTTTACCACTTGAACGTGGCAGCCAGCCCCTCTTTCGGGGAGCAGGTGCTGGGTGCCCGTCAGCAGTAACCTTTGTCTCCTCAGTCGGCCTAGCATTTTGCAGGCTACAATGAGCAGCTGCTTAATTGCAGTCCTTGTGTCTTGTGGGACTCGTTCACGTCAGTCTTGCGTGTGGCAGACTGATGCCTCTGCCCACCTTTGCATTTGGCGGGGCCTTGACAGCGGTGGCGTGTATATATTTGCATTTGTATATAGTTTGTCGGTACACTTTCACTCTAGGGTTTCGGTTGCACTGTCTCCTTGCGGGGGTGTCTTAAAGAGTTACCCCGTACATATGGAATATGTAACGGAGTGGAGAGATAGTCTTGATCTGATAGAGAATGTACGGTTACACTGTAACCTTGGTTCTCTGAGTAAGAGCCTCTCGCTCCAGCTTCAGGCCACTCGGAGACGCGTTATGATCAAATTGTCACCAGTTTCACATCTGCACAGCTGATTTATACATAAGCTTTGGGGCGTGGCCAAGCTAGCCAGAGTGTCTTAAAGAAGTATCCGCACGCTACAACCAAGGGGGGGGGGGGGGGGGGGGGGGGTCACACTCCATGCATATGGAATATGTAATGGAGTGGAGAGCTAGTCTCTCACTCAGATTAACTCCAGATTAACTTGAACACACCCATCAAAAATTATCGGCCCAGTTACAGACATTTGATTAGACAAGGGCAAGTGTCATAAATTTTGGGTGTGTTTGTCACCTTGCAAGTTCTTATTGGTGGAACTGATGTAAACATGGTGATTTTATTATGATTCTGTGGGCTCAAATGATTAAAAAGAGGGGTTAAATATTCCAAATCGGCTAATAGAAGCCGAAGTTACAGCCCTTCATTTTTTAAAGGGAAAAGGCCTATTTCCAAATTGCCATTACACAAAGGGAACTTTGTGTAAAAAGGGCCGATGTGTGCGTGTCTGGGTAATTCCTCCAAAAATATTCAAAATACAAGCATTTTTAGGCATGTAAATAAAGTTAAATCATTTCTGCTTTTCAATACCTATGAAATTTGAACTGACAGATGGTGCCAGAATGTGCTCAATGGCAAAATACCTGACTATGAGTTTATAAAACCCACTGTAACATTTCTGTTTCACTTCAGCAGCATCAATCTTTGCATGCATATTGTCCATTTGCTGACTCTTGGTTTTCTGGAGCCTATTGTTTTCTGAAGCATATTTTCAAAGTGGTTTTATCCGATAAAATCCAGCCTCAGTTACTTTGACACAGTAACATCTGTTGTAATATTACACCTCTGATAAAATCTCACAAGTGTTAGCTTTATTTTAAAACCAAGATTGTTTACACAGAGTTTAAAATTCCAGAGAAATGCATTTCATTTTAGACGTCATTTTCGAGCAGGAACCTCAGAAAGACCCTTGGGGCTTGAGAGGTTCTGCCAATCACCCCCCAGGACACTTGGAAAGCACTTATAAATATTCTACGTAAATAAAAATGACTCCACTCTCTTTCAAAGTCACTGATTAGTTGGTCCTGGCTTCACACACATCTGTTCATTCTAAATGTTTGATACAGATGATGAAGCAGTGAAGTTTTCCTAATCACTTCGTTGATGTAGATGGTGAATGCCACGAGGTCAGTGAAAGATGTGAGAGTTCATACAGACTGAGGAGAAGATAAATCAAATCAAATCAAATCAAATCACTTTTATTGTCACATCACATGTGCAGGTACATTGGTACAGCACATGTGAGTGAAATTCTTGTGTGCGAGCTTCACAAGCAACAGAGTTGTGCAAAATACAATAATGTAAACAAGCAAAATACAAGAATGGCTACATCTGAAACTAATAAATACATGTACAATATATAATAGTATATGCATTTCTGGATGTGTATACTAAATATTTTTCTATGTGTGTGTGTGTGTGTGTGTGTGTGTGTGTGTGTATACATATTTTACAAGTTAAATAGAGTAAACAATAAATAAAATATATAAAAAAATATACAGAGTTGAGACATGTGCAAAACAGTGGCATTACTGTACAGTATGGAGTGCATAATGTTAAAGTTCCAGTAGTGAAGCTGAGGTGTCTATGACGTGTTCAGCAGTCTGATGGCCTGATGGAAAAAGCTGTCTCTCAGTCTGCTGGTACGGGACCGGATGCTGCAGAACCTCCTTCCTGATGGAAGTAGTCTGAACAGTTTATGGCTGGGGTGACTGGAGTCCTTGATGATCCTCCCCGCTTTCCTCAGGCACTGCTTCCTGTAGATGTCTTGGAGGGAGGGAAGCTCACCTCCAATTATCCGTTCAGAGCACCGCACTACTCGCTGGAGAGCTTTGCAGTTGTAGGCGGTGCTGTTGCCATACCAGGTGGTGATGCATCCAGTGAGGATGCTCTCAATGGCACAGCGATAGAAGGTCCTGAGGATGCGGGGGCTCATGCCGAATCTTTTCAGTCTCCTGAGAAAGAAGAGGCGCTGCTGCGCCTTCTTCACTGTTTTGTTTGTGTGTACTGACCACGTAAGATCCTCAGCCAGATGTACACCAAGGAACCAGAAGCTGCTCACTCTCTCCACAGCAGCGCCGTTGATGGTGATGGGGGTGTGTACTTCTCTACACCTCCGGAAGTCCACTATCAACTCCTTTGTCTTTCACCGTTGGTGATAAGACCCACCACTGTAGTGTCGTCCGCAAACTTCACAATGATGTTGGAGTTGTTAGTGGCTGTGCAGTGGTAGGTGTAGAGTGAGTACAGGAGAGGGCTCAGTACACACCCCTGTGGAGCACCAGTGTTCAGTGTGATGGGGGATGAGGTGATGCTGCCCAGTCTGACCACCTGGCGTCTGTCAGACAGGAAGCTAAGGATCCAGCTGCAGAGGGAGCTGCTCAGTCCTAGATCCTGCAGTTTCCTGTCCAACTTCGAGGGAACGATGGTATTGAATGCTGAGCTGTAATCTACAAACAGCATTCTCACATACGTGTCTCTCTTCTCCAGGTGTGACAGGGCAGTGTGTAGTGTCAGGGCTATGGCATCATCAGTGGACCTGTTGTGGCGGTATGCGAACTGTAGAGGGTCCAGTGAGTCGGGTAGTGCAGAGCAGATGAAGTCCCTGACCAGCTTCTCGAAGCATTTGCTTACGATGGGGGTCAGGGCTACAGGTCGCCAGTCGTTCAGTGAGGAGATGGTGGAGGATTTGGGTACAGGGACGATGGTGGCCATTTTGAAGCAGGCTGGGACTACAGACAGAGAGAGGGAAAGGTTGAAGATGTGCGTGAACACTCCAGCCAGCTGAGCCGTGCATGACTTGAGGACGCGGCCGGGAATCCCGTCCGGACCAGTAGCTTTGCGTGCATTCACCTTCCTGAAGCACTTCCGCACATCCTCCTCAGACACAGTGTGCGCACTGACGTCATCCGCGGTGCGCACACTGTCCGGTCTCATGGTGTTCGCTGTGTTGAATCTAGCGTAGAATACGTTTAGATCCTCACACAGAGAGGCCGTGGTCTGCGGTGTGCTGGTTTTCCCTCTAAAGTCTGCGATCGTGTGGGAAAACCTAACCTAAGATAACCTAAGTATCCAGAGAATCTGGGTACTAAGGTCCATTGCTCCTCCCTTGTTGATCGGTGGAGGTTTAACTACACATTTAATCCTGGAGATAGCTTAATATAAGAAAAAGAAGTGCAAGTTCAACAGTATCTCTTAAATTTTTCCACATGCTGCTGTAGTAAAGGAAAGCACAACTTTCAGAGCTTACAGTTTAAGAAATAAAATTACAGAAAAAGTGTGGTAGCTCATTGTCTAGACTGCCCTGTCATTATAAAACAGAACCTTTCTGTTAATTCAGAGAAATCTATTACTTAATTACTGTCCTGTAGTATGCATGGCCATTGTGGAGGTCTTTATTAGCAGAATAATCTGTAAAATGTATGAAAATACATCGGCCATATCTTTGACACCTGTGGTATATGCTGTTTAAAGAAATGGTAAAGGAAACACTGAAGCATGTTTGCTCTTTTTATGGCTGCTATGCAGATACTTCTGGAACTTCACTCAGTTAGAACCTTCCTAACTGCCAAAATCACTGTTTTTTCTGGTTCCCTTCATTTTTTTTGCTGTTTGAGTCGAACCAGTTAATCACTTCCACCACTCTAAGGACTCCCCTCTTTACCTTTGTCGGTGGCAGACTATTCTGTTAATAGTCACAGTCAGGCTTTCTGGCAATTTGCTGTTCTTCCTTGTGTCCAACCTACTGCCTGTCTGTGGACTAACTTGTGTATGAGTATTCATGCATAAGTGGCTGTGTGTCATAGACCACCAGAAAGAGGAACACCCTGACCACCACTAGCTGTATTTTGACATAAATTTTGCCAAAAAGTGAAGTCATGGAAGTCAGTTAGCACAGTCGTAAGAAAAACAGGGTGAATAAACCAGAAACAAAGCTTAATTGTCCTCCTGCGTCTGCCTCTCCATCACTCCATCTTTTACCAATCTGGGTCTGTTGTATTTGATGTACATGTGGAAGTAGTTGACAGTTATACAGACCTCTGAGAAATAAAACTACCTCTGTTCCAGAAATGTGTCTGACATGTGTGGAGAGGGTGTAATGGAGTAATTACTCAACACGTCCTCAGGGACAAAATTTCCAGGAACTGCTGATCGTTTCCAAATTGAAGTTCCTCAGAAGGTCAGGTAACACCGTTTGACCTGATCTTTTGTTTTATGTTGGTGACAGCATGTTCTTAGTAACAACAGTAAGCTTGAAAACGCAGCACCAACACATCATCACTATGATCAACACATCATTGCTCAGCATTAGTACTACTGTATGTGTATTAAAGGTCGAAAAGACGTCAGCATCCTGGCCAAATGTCACTCCAGTGTTAACTCTCGTCTGAGAACACTTAGCAGTGAACAACATGCATAACCTTCATTTTTTTTAATAAACTTACTTCGGTTTTTCATTTCCAGTATCTCTGAGCCACTGGGAATCAAGCTGATGGACGCTTCTTCTTTTACACCTCCTTCAGCAGATCATCTGCCTCCATATCATCCTATCTCTGTCCCTCTCTCTAACATCTTCTTCTGTCACAGAAGCCTCTGTATCCACGAATCCTTTCTTCTTGATTGGCAACTCTACCTTCAGTCCAATATATCCCTCCTCTCCTCCTCGTCACATATCCAAACCAACTCAGCCTCACTTCTCTAACTTTGTCTCCAACTTGCTTAACCTGAGCGGTCCCTCTTACATATTCTTTTCTAATCTGCTCCATCTTGCCACCACTGTCACACTTTTATCTTTCAGATCATTAGACAGATTTTATTGTTAGATAAGGGTAACCTAAGTAACCCTTATCTAACCTAACCTAATACAAATTGTAGATTTTAAATAATAATCTCATTTATCAATGGAGAAAAACTGCTCAGACTTACCTGGCCCTGTGTGAAAGAGTAATTCATTCATTCATTTTTCAAATGAATGAATTCTACGTGGAATTAGCTCGTTTGTGATTTGTGTTTACAGCTTAATCAAAACAGATTTAAGTGACCAGTTTGCATTGAGTTAGATTTTTAAAATTTTTTAAATTGGTTATGTTTTTGTAGCATTTGTAGCATGTGTAAACACCATGGCCATATTATTTTCTGCTTTGGTCATGAAAAAAAAGATGCTTTAAGGTTTAGATACATGCTAAATTAAAAAAATAACTCTGTGTGGTCAGCATTGTGTTGCCCTTCCTTTTTTCTGTTTACATTTAACATGTTTTTTCGCCCTCATGACAGACATGATGTCAGTAGTCTAAATAATTTCGTACACTTTTATTGTTATTTCATCATGACGCAGACTACTCACTCTGAGCAGTGTAACCACTTTTGCTGCTGCAGTTGTAAAACACATGGAAATGATGATGAATCTCGTGGTTAAACGTGGCTGTGATGTACAGTATGACACAATTATGTTGCCTGAGAAGGACTTTCCATGTGTGGGATGGAATGGGAGGGGCACATGGAGAATTAAGACCTATACATGATTTCCTCCCAGATCTGGAATCCATTCAGACAATTTTGCCTGGAAGCCATTGGCGTGATTGTGTGTGTGATTCTGAGGTTAAGCGATATCATGTTGCTTATGGGGGTGTCAGTGACTGGATTCGGTGTAGAGTGCTTCCTGTAAACCATGGACTATGTTTAACTATACCTAACTATGTTTATTATATTTTAGTCAGTGAGTTGTCGCTTTGCCATTCAACACAAAAAAATCCTAAACAGATACCTTGTTTAACCCTTTAACGTCCCGTTCTTTTTCTAGTAGCAAACAATAATCTCGAATTTCTTCTTCGGAGTCTCATGATGCAACATTAACAAGAGTAGCATTTACTTCCATAGATGACTAAAAAGGTAAAAGACCAGTACACTGCTAAGCAGGTATTGCCGTCATAAAGTAAGGAACTGTTTTGCTGTTGGATATCCTAAAATGATTTATGCATTGTGGTTTACAAAGATGTGTATCATTTGATTGAGAACTGACAATGCCATTCAGAGTGGACCATTAGGATTTCACTCCACTGTATTCAAGCTGGTGAGTATCAAAGAGAGGAAAAATGTCTCTCGGGGCATTTATTGTGGTAAGAAGGTCCCACAGCCAGCATGCAGGTATTTGGTTTCATCGTGTATTTGTAACTTTCCTTTTTTGTAAAGCTCAAAGTCAGGACTGTAAAACCTCCTTAGTTATGCACTTACATGCACTTTTTCTTTTTCACTGACCTCTTTTCACTCTATATGTGTTTATATGTCACTTCACCTTTAATCATTTGTTATTATTATTTTTGTCTGTCTTTAACAGTGTGTGTTTTGTCCTTTCTCCGCCAGCCTCAACAGATTGTGACAGACTGTAATTTTACACCCAAGTGCTTTCTGTCTAACATCTGCACAGTCATGAAAGTATTGGAGAGCAACTTGTGGTTCAGTATCTCAGTCAAGGATACTTTGGCGCGCAGACCGGAGCAGCCAGGAATCAAACTACCAACCTTCCAATTAGTAGATGACCTTGTCTACCTCCTGAGCTACAGCCACCCCAAGTTTACAGCAGCTAGTATTCCCAGGTGGTCTCGCATCAAAGCCTTCTCAAAGCCAGCTTGGCTTCCGAGATCAGACGAGATTGTGCGTGTTCTGGTTGGTAGGTTTTAAGCCTACAATAATTATTATTATTACAAAGTAAAGACCCTAGAGTAATACAAAGAAAACCCCAACAATCTGATACTCTCCTATTAGCAAGCGCTTGGTGACAGGGGGAAGAAAAAACTCCCTTTTAACAGAAAGAAATCTCCTGCAGGTTTAGGGAGGGGCAGCCATCTGGGGTGGTGGCAGGTGACCCCAAGTTGATCTCTGATGTGTTAACTGGAGTGTCAATGTTATATAGAAAGCACTAGGGTGTATAAGAAGTGCTTCTGTGCATGTGGGTGAAGTAGGGATGTTGTTTAAAGCACTATGTAAAAACCTGTCCTTTTACCATTAATATAAAGCACCACTGTTGCAGTGATTTGGTGATATGTATATAAAATAGAACTGAAAGTGAAATCAAATATATTAGGCCTACTATTACAGCTTTATGCTTTAATAGTAGTCAAAATAATAAATGTTACTAGGCAAATATTCAAATCCTCAAAATGCTCTAGGTTTCTAAAACTTCTTGGCTGTCCTTGATGTGGCTCTAAAGAAATGTATAAGAATTATTCCTAAATTGCTGTGAAAACACAATTCCAATTTTACTTCAGTGCCCATTGACTGAAGCTGTGCAAAACGAACATCTGGAAACCCCCACACAGGACTGTATGCTGTTACATCAAACTCCCCTCTGTGGCATGTGCTATTGAGCAACTTTCCTGACAGGACTGCAGAGAAACAGAACAAGAAATCCTTTTTCTATGTTGAATGAGTGAATATAAAAGATAGAGGCACCATCACGCAGGCCCGTGACACCACCCACTGGTTCTTGACACAGCATTTTAGGGGGAAAAAAAGCAGGTTTTGCTACACTCAGAAAACTAACTAAAATATGATGGGTCCTGATCGCTTTGAAAAACTGGTGAATGGCCTCATCAGCAATTCATCATCAGTGCATCACAGGTATATGAGTTATTTTAACGTGCATCGAATGTAAAGTATACTTTTACCATTTCACAGCAACAGAAAGAAACAGAGCTGTGGTTTTACTCAGAATTTTCTGAAAATTAGTCCAGATAACCAGGAAGTGATTCATACGTCATGAATTACTTTGACCGTCAGTTACTAGTAAATATTACAGGCTCCAGTTGCCTAGGTAACCCATAAACGTTTTTACTACCCTGTCATCAGTCAACCAACCATATGCTTTACTTTAAATTGTCAGTTGTATCTCAACTGCGCACTTTTCGAAAAAACAGTTTACCTCGGGACTTGACCACTTCGTGTTGTGCTGCTCCATCACGTCTTTGACTTGCTGCGGACTTGGTCACCATGCAGCTGTGAATCATCTTCATTGTGGACTCTCTGCTTTAGTAAAGTATCTTCAGGGTAAAATAATTAAATAAATAAAACAAGTCTGTCTTATTTTTTATTGTTTGCAATTTGTGCATATATTTAATGGATACCTCCTGGGTACTGGTGTTTCTTTAATAAGGGTTACACTCACAAATGTTTTGGAAACTTTCACAGTAGGTTTGTGCTACTGTTAAACATAGTATTATACTTAAATTAAGCACTATATTTAACTCTGAGTGCTGATTTCATTGAATCCATTGGCCACTTTTTGTTAAAAAAAACAAAATAAAGTACTTGTGGCCAGTGCAGTAATACTGAAGCTCCACAATGTGAGCCCGATGTGTCCTAAAACAATGTCTAATGTCACAGTGGCTACATGTTTTTGCAGGCTGGGACACCTACCAGTCAAGTAGTCACAACCTTAACATTAAGCCTTGCCACAACACAAATGTTTAAGTTATATACGTATGTAGTTATCCCCCACTGTGCAGTTGTCTTATAGGAGGAAATTAGCGTTAAAGATCCAAACAGATTTTTTTTGTTCTTGAATTCAACATGCTGTAAAGTTGTGTATTTCTCTCACAAACACAACACACACAAACACAGAGTTCAGTGGAGACTGACTCAATTTTGAACCAGCCTTCAGCGGTCATTAGAGGAACTCTAGTTTTTGGCACTAAGTGTTGGAATTGATCCTGTACGTGAGAGTTGGGCTAAAATCTAAAAACACAGCACACAACTTTTCACGAAACTCTCATCTTTATAATTTAAAACTTTATAATTAGCTATTTAGTTCACTGTTCAATGAGAATACAAACACCTAGCTAATGCTGATGACACTCACAGAGAAATATACAGTATAATGGAGCATGACAGCCACATTAATAAAAATTAAAGCAACAATGTTAAAAGTGTTATCAGTTTGAATGACTCCTACATGTTTTCTAAGGCAGTGTAAGTCTTTCTCATAATGAATTCTTATATACAGTAATGTACAGTATTTTATTTATAAATGACTTTTAAAACTCAACAACTGTTTTGTTTAAATCATTAAATATACTGCTCAAAAAATAAAAGGAACACAAATCTGGTCTTTGTGGATTAAAAATTCATGTAAACAGTCCTTACTGACACACAAACTTGTTTAGAACAAAATGATATAACAAAGGTGACTGCAAACCAAAATAATCAACCCACATCAAAAATCAAAGGTAAGATGGTTCAAGTGCTCTCTGACTTTTTATTATGCAGTGTGTAAATATAACTTTACACGCTCCTCTGTTGTTAAACACATTTCCACAAAGTCTAACCCTTTACAAAACCTCTGAATTGACTTGCTTTATTTTTAAGAAGGTCTTTTTCTGACAACACAAACGTCTGTTGTAGTGAACAGACAAACAGTACTAACTCCAGCATTTATCCTTATTTGTGCTGGATACTGTAAAAGTAGTCACTGGCTGCAGTTAATTATCTCACACCAGACTACTTGATACCTCCCACCTCTCCTGGGAGGCACCAGCAGTCAGCGTTTGGTATATAAAGCCAGAAGCAGCAGAGGGGCATAGGAGAGAACTACTGGAAACATCTGGAGAGAACAGCTGTGCACTGAGGGCTGCAGGATGCGTGTCTTGGCTCTTCTTTGGTTACTCGGGTTTGTGCTAAAGGAGGTGGAGGCATGGAGCTACAGTAACGGAATTTTTCATAATTCAATTTGGCTAGGTAAGACCAAAAGATTCCTTTTTTTCGTGCTGTGGTAGCTAGAAACATTGAAATGTTTTTTCAGAAACTGTTATCCAGTTCAGATAAGAATAACTGCATCCCCTTAGAGCTGCGAAGTCAGTTTTTGGTTATTCATAAAAACTAGTTCAACCTCCAGCTACCTGTGATTATTAGAAAGTTTTCTCCTGTGTTAATCCACAGCAGAGGTTATTTTCACATAAAGGCTTGTTGTCAGGAGGATTAATAGGCTATACAGTAGTCCAGCTGCTTCCCTTGTGCCAAACTGCACGTTTATGACCTGGCAGGAGTGCTGCAGGAGGCCAGTAAACAGGAGGAAATGACTTCATCTCTGGGCTTTCCAAAATGTCCAGATCACAAGAAAGTTCAATACTGTTTCTGTTAATCTGGGAATGTGATTGCTTTCCATTATTGTGACATTAATAATGTTACTGAGGAGTTTTGAGGAGTCTGCAATAATGCTAATCAAACAAACTGCTGTTTTAATATACATACATATATATATATATGTGTGTGTGTGTGTGTGTGTGTGTGTGTGTGTGTACCTGAACATTTGTTTGGAAAGAAAATATAGATTAATGAATTAAAAAAATTTAAATACATTAAATAGATTCAATATAATAAATGATAGATAAATGAATGATGAATTTGTATGCCATTTATTGTCTGTATATCTTCATAAAATAAAATCATAAAATTCTATTCATTTATATACTCATTTATTTCCTATGTTTCCAACTTTACTTAGTTTTGATTTAGGCAGTTTCAGTCCTTCATACAGAAGCAAGACTGAAGAAAAAGAATTCATACAATATTTGTTACTTGGTTACATGTTTATATGAACTTTTAAGTCAGTCATTGTTACAGAACATACTGATAAATATATGCACAAAACATTACATTCATTAAAAAGATCAAAATATCAACTGTTGGCTAATTTAGAATGTTTTCTGCCAAGTTTTGCAGTCAAGCATGCGTAAAAGCACAGGATCAGCAGAAGACTCCCTGTTGATAGGACGAAATTGTTGGTGGCCTTCCAATTTCCAATTTGAAAAAGAAAGAGAGAAAGAATCACACAGTCTTTTTCATTCTCTCTCACAATAAAAACATGGTGTCCAAATTGGCTGTAACCACTGGGTCCTTTTAAACATGCCTCAGGCACAAAATGACTATGCTATGTAGATGACCTAGTCTTTATCTCTGTATGCAGAGAATCCCAAGGCTTAGACTTCCTTTTCTGTTCTCTGTCTTTGACAGAACAAGCAGCTGGAGTTTACCACCGGGAATCACGCAAAGGAAGATACCAGTTGACGTATAAAGAGGCCAAGGCTGTCTGCAAGTATGAGGGAGGGACGCTGGCCACTTACGAACAACTGGAGGCAGCTCGTCAAATAGGTCTGCAGCAGTTCATCCGCAAACACAACACACACACGGAGTTCCTTCCAGAGAAAGAAAGTGTGTGTGGACTGTAATTCATCAGAAGTGATTCACTCAAAACACATGCAGGCGCTTCCTTAATGTGTAGTCCATCAAACATCCTGATGTAACATCTTAACCGCCTGGAATGCTTTTAACTTGTAGGAAAAGTGGTGCATGTGCTGACATGGTAAAGGTCAAAAGGAAGAAGTGAGTGAAACAATTCTTTCCATGAGTGTTTCTATGGGTGCCTGTTGCCTTAATCCCATCTCCCATCTCGCCTAATTTTAAACACTCCCTGTATATTGTAAAAGTCTGTTAGCAACTTCTTTGGTGGGTAGTGTCACTGTTCCCACAGCACAGAAATGGACTCTGCCTCTGGCCTTACAATCAGCCTTACTGTCAGCTATTACAGCTGAGTTTCTCCACAGGAGTCTACCCAGGAGGCCATGTTTTATCTGGCCTGCTCTGGGGGGGCTGCTGATTGTGACTCTAACTTAAATTCCTCTGTGTGTGCACACATAGGAAAAACAGCCAAATCTTGGTCCCCAACAGGTTTTGACCAGCTGTTCTCTGGTTCTTAGCAGAGTTAAAAGACTTCTCATACTTTGTAGCATACAGTAGTTTCTTTGTGTCAGTATTATCAACAGCTCATGGGGGATAGTTGGGGAAAAAAACATATTTCTTCTCATGTTCAGGCTTTCATGTCTGCGCTGCTGGATGGTTTGACAAAGGACGCGTTGGCTACCCAATCGTTAAATCCGGATCCAACTGTGGTTTTGGGAAGGTTGGCATAATTGACTACGGATACAGGCTGAACAAAAGTGAGAAATGGGATGTTTACTGCTACAACCCAAACTGTGAGTATGACGTTCCCTTTCTGTTGTGCACTGTTTAATATTTTAACATCATTCATTAATCAAATGACTATGTATAATTGGAAAGGGTGGCTCTCAGTCCCGCATAGAATTATCACCAGGTTATGAAGCAGCAGCAGAGCTGCCAAAAAGATACAAATGTGCCAAAAACAATTCCTCTGGAGATCACTTGAGGTTGGCTCCAGAAGTGAGACAGACTCCTATGTTAAAATAGAAAAAGTTTACAGTAGAAATAAACATTTTTACAGCCTTTAACCAAAACCAGTTTTATCATCAATAGCTAATTTTAACCTTCATAACAACTGCACAGTTTATAATTTTACTTAAACTCATCCATTTGGATACTGGTAAAACTTGCACCATGTTCCAGTAACCTCAAAACATGGAACAGGATTTGTATCACTACAGCACAATACTTGGTGCTTAAAAACACAGCTGCACATTCATGGATAGAGTCTGGTCAGTGCTCTGCATATTGTTTATTTAGTGAGTCAGTACAGATTAAAACCTTTACAGCTTTACCACTGTTTATCTTTACTGCTGTCATCTTGAGGTGCCTCAGATTTAGCACAGTTTTGTGTCAACCATGGAGGACCATAAAGGCAACTAGTGCAGATGAGACCATAGTGGGACCATTTTTTGTCTTGACTCACAACCATAATTTCAGTCATGGTCAGAAAATGAATAAACCTGGTGGATGCCAGTGGAGCTGATGAATAACAGATAACTAAAACACATTCTGGCTTATGAGCTCTAACAGCTCAATGTTGACCCTGAATAATGCTGCATCATTTTCTATTGAAAGTTTAGTTTCTCTCCAGTTTAATGTCTCATTGTACTCTGAAATAAAAGGATAGTACAAATAAGCAATCGGAAAAACCCAAAAAACCAAATAAATTTGCACACTAAAACTTTTGACTCATCAAAGTAGCCACCTTTGGCAGATGTAACAGCTGAACACACCCGTGGCATTCTTTCTACAATAGACATCAAATATTCTTCATAAAGTTTTTCCGGTATCTCTAACAGAAGTTCCCATAAATGTGGCACTTGTAGGTTGCTTTGCTTTCACCCTTCTGTCCAGTTAATCCCAAACCAGCTCGATGAGGTTTAAGTCTGGAGACTGCGGTGACTGTTTGTTTAAGCATGTTTTCAAGCTTACCCTCTTGTTCTTTTTTCCTGAGGTAGTTCTGGCTTGGACTTATGTTTTGGGTCATTATCTTGCTGTAGGATGAACCCCTGACCAACTAAACGCATATCAGAGAGCATGCCAATGCAGAATGCTGTAGTAGCCGTTTTGGTTGAGTCTTTCTCTCAATCTGTAAGTTCACCGACCCTCAATCCAGCAAAACAGTCCCAGACCATCACAGTTCCTCCTCCATGTTCGACAGTTGACGCCGCACACTGTGGAACCATCCTTTCGCCTACTTCACGGGGTACAGAGATCCTGCATGATGAAATGAAGATTTCAAATTTTGATCCATCAGTCCATAATACCTTCTTCCAGTCTGCAGTAGTCCAATGATGGTGTTTCATGGCCCGGGCAAGCCTCTTTGCCTTACGTCTTAGTAATGGCTTTCTTGCTGCAACTCGTCCTGTCAAACCTGCAGCTCAAAGTCTTCTCTTCACAGCTGAAACTGAGACTTGCTTACTACGACCACTATTAAGCTGTGCTTGAAGCTGTTGTCCTGTGAGCCCGCCAATCATGTAAGCTGTTAACTCTCAGAAACTTGTCCTCTGATTCAGTGGTGTCTTTGGGTCTGTCAGACCTCTTCCTGTCACAGTTTGTTTCTGAGTGCCTTTTGATGGTGAAGGAAACTGTACTCACTGACACCTTGACTTTCTTTGAAATTTCTCTATAGAAAAGACCTTTTTAAGTGTCATGATGGCCTGCCTCTTTTCCATTGTTAATTGCCTTTTTTCTTGCCATTTTTGTAGCAACACACTACTTTCTGCAGTGGAGTACTGTTCAACTGATACAAGGGTTTGGTACCATAGTGTGTTCTAACACTGCTTTTATGCAGGCAAAGGGGTTGTAACTAACCCAGAAACGTAGGAAAACTGTAGGAATTAGCTGCTTTCAAGGCTTGATCAACCTCCATATTTGAGGAAATGTTCAGTTGCTCCATAATATATCTCACCTACTTACAGGTGTCACGATCAAGGGATAATTAGCGTCATTCATTTCACCTCTTGGTGGTCATGATGCCTGTGTATGTGTGTGTATATACACACACATCAAAATTTGTATCCTTGGTTAAATTTTGTTCAAGTCACCACTAAATACGTAATGAAGAATTGGAATTGAGACAACCTTAGAAAGAAGCAACACTTAAGTGGCACTTTAGTAGAAAACAAACTGTTGCAGGACTGTCTCTTGCTCTCTTACTCCTAGCTAAGAACATGTTGTCTTATATAATGTATATGACAATACACACACTAATATGCAGAATAATAACATACTGATGGAATTTAATGTTTCTTTTAGAAAATATTAATTTCATTTAAACCAGTTTATGAAACTGGTTATAGTTCTCTCATCCCAAAATTTGGCAGTTTAGATCACCAGGTCAGCCAGCTGTGGAATCCCTCTCACCATGTCTGGATCAGACATTTTGGCTAAACTGTACCCTTTGATAGATGTTAGCTTACTGTTGCAAATCTGAACAAAAAACGAAAGATTCTGTAAGACATTAATTTTGTGTCGCTCAAAGCAGTGATTGTCACCGTCTCAACATGTGTGTTTGATTTTTGTCTTGCTCAACAACAGGATTCCTTTTCTCTGTTTTGAATTTATTCAGAGCTCACATGAAAGGGACATCCCAAACTTAAATGTTTCATATGCTGAGGCACAGTCCCAGCAACAGATTAAAAGAATAAATTGTTGACACTACATTCTTCCTCCCCATTGGGTTATATTACCCAGTTACCTTTTTGTAAAGTCAAATCCGTTTTTTTAAAGTAGGTAAAATCATATATTGCATGAGTATATTCTAGAATAGTCATGTGCTGCTTTTTACAGGTGTAAAATAAAGTATAGAAGGGAAATATGCAGCGAACATTGATTTTAATTTCAAAAGCCACCATATATCAATGTACTGCAAGAGCTCCTACCAGCCTTCTTCAGTGCTGGTGTACCCTACGATAACAGATGCTTGCCTTGCTATTAAAGTGATACAGAATTGCTATATTGAGGTTATGTTCTGTAGTGCCCAGCACAAGAATACCACCAAAGAACAGTTTTTACCAGTGGAACATTCAGCTGAGCTCGGTGAGCTTTCACAGATGTTGACTTAAAGTATTAAACTAACTGTAACCATGTTTGAGTAAATTCTCAAAAAAGTAATGAGTATAATAAAGTATTACACATCGCTTCTTACCTACACAACAGTTGTAGACTACTCCACTATTTTCCTTCTACTGAAAATGAACTGAAATCATTTGATTGTAGCCAAAGTGCAGGAAGAAAAAGGCTGATTTGTTTGAATTTTATTTCAGTCCACCCAGGGTTAAGATAACTGAAGAACCATTGTGATGCGAGTAAGGACATTTGTGACTGTAATGTAATTACTGAATTAAGTACATGTACACATACATGTACTAAATACTGCATGCTGAAAAATATAATGTGTTTAATGTTATGCATTACTTTAGAAAGCAAAGTGTAACTTTGTAACTAGCAAACATGGAGGGTTTAATAGTTTAGTCCCAGTTATAGTCAGCTAGCACTCTAAAGGTTCATGCAAAAAAAAAAAAAAAAAAGACAGTAATCTATTATGGTGAAGGTTGGGGGTGTTTATAGCTGCTGGTTCTCAGACTGATTAAACAGAAATAAAAAATTTAGAGTAATAGCTGAATTTTATTTCCTTTATATAAATATATTCTCATATTATATTTTCTGAAAACCTTGATCCACTCATGTCACTTCTTATAGCCAAGGAGTGTGGCGGGGTCCTGACAGAGCAGCAGAAGATCATCCAGTCTCCTGGGTTCCCTGAGGAGTATGAAGATGAACAGATCTGCTACTGGCACATCCGAGTCCGCCTGGGCCAGAAGATCCGCCTCCACTTCATGGAGTTTGATGTAGAGGATGATACAGAGTGTCTGGCAGATTACTTGGAGGTTTACGACAGCTACGATGACGTATCGGGCTTTGCTGGGAGGTGAGAAAAACTAGCTGGGTAGTTATTTAGCACAGAAGATGTCCGAATTTAGGAAAAATGTCAGTTAAATGTTTTAAGAACCCAAGGTAACATTTTCACAGCCTCAAATGCCAAATCTTTTAATTACAAGAAAAACAATGCAAGAAAGTGTCTGACTTTATAAAATCTATTTCCAGGTTCTGTGGTGATTATTTGCCAGATGATATAATCAGCACAGGTGAGAGCCCTCACATTTTCACATCAAAAGAACACAAAGAAACATTTGGATTTAAAGCAATACAAAACATTTGTTTGTGATGTTTTCCAGGGAACGTGATGACACTGAAGTTCCTCTCTGATGCTTCGGTTACAGCTGGGGGCTTCCAGTTACAGTATATTGCTTTTAATGCATCTCTCCCACATAAATAAAGCCCCTCCTTTGACTGATGGTTTAATACACTGATATAATCCTGTTGCTGTATTTATGATGTTACCTTATGTACTTGATTAAAAATTCTCTGTAGCTGATTAAAGGAATAATTATTTGAGAAAAATAAGGATACATTCTTTTTTTTTGTCAGAGCTGGTGAAAGACAGGAGAAGATAATAACATAAAGACAAGAAGGAGGAATTGAAAAAGTAAAGGGACAAAAAGAGAGAGAGAGAAAGACAAAAGTCGTTGATAGACCAAACAGATCTGTGTCAAACACACAATAAACAAACAGCACCTAAAAGACAAAACTGAGACAGGTACACAACCAAACAGAATTTAGCTGTTGCAGTGAAGAGGTGATTGAGACCGCAAGGTGAGGAAAGCAGACCCAGGACCCATGTCAACAGCCCCCACTGTCCCGACTGAGGAGCCCAAATTGGGGGCCCAGCAGGACATGGGAACATTAACCCACTCAATCAACAATGCTAAAATATTACATTTGCAGCATTCTTCATCTGTTCTAACCACTAATGGGTTCTGTATTCATTCCAAGTTTAGTTTCAGGCATAAAATTTTATTCAAAAAACAAAAACAACACTGGCTGTTACATAGGGTGACTGTAACTCAGGTGGTAGAGCAGAAGGTTGCTGGTTTAAAACCTTGGCTACTCCAGACTGCATGCTTGGGCGAGACCCAATAAGCACAGATAAAGTGCTTTGAGTGCTCAGGAAGAATAAAAAAGCTCTATATAAGAACTACCTTAAAGTATAATGTTTTGTGCTGTCTGTTTTGTTTTTTTGTTTTTTTTGTCTGTATACTTAAATACAGCAACCCACCCCGGATAAGCAGAAGAAGATGGATGCATGGATAGTTAAATAAATATCTACCATATTAGCAAAACATTTTTATTATTAGCTGTCAATGTATTTTTTAGAACCATTCCTTAAAAAAAAAAAGAACATAAAAGAATAAGCAATAAAACGCTACACTTAAAACTGCACATATGGAAAAGATATATATAAATCTTACAAAGTTTGTATCTGTCTTGTGTGAAACTTGTATGAAAAGCATACAAGAGTAAAAACAGATACAAGATCCCTTGAAAAATCATATCAATGAAACTTGTATGTTTTTGGATACTTACTAAAACAATATATAAAAATGTAATGAGAAAGTGGCCACTTTCATGAGTAAATCATATAAGTCTTATATGATTCACTATATGAAGTAGGCCTCATCTTATGTCAGTCTTTCATAAGTTTTTACTATTTCTTTTCCATATGGGTGTATTATTGGCAAAATGCACATAAATTATCAAAACTAAAAGGCTAAAACTATCACGTTTTTCCTTGATAATGTGCTAAAGGACTTATTAAGAGTTTCACACTGCACTCCAAATTGGTCAGGAAGGAAAAAACTGTCTATTTGCTAATGCTAGTTTTGTTCCACACAAAATGTGGTTTGTAACTGATCTCAGAACAGTGAAAACAGAGCCAGCTTTAGCTTTCCTAGCCTGCTAATCTCCCAACGTTTTCCTGTTAGACACTGATTTACAATGCACATGCTCAAACAAGGAAAAAGCTGCGAGCTGTTATCCTCTCGGCTTGACAAGCTGAAGTCATTGATTACAGGAGATGGACACTTTTATACAGTCACTGAGATGGAGATGCCCGTGAAATGGAGCCATGCTCCAGTTTCCAGTAAGAGCCAAGAGAAATATGCTTTCAGTGACAACAGTTAACTAAGGCAAAATAATAACAGTAATGTAAAGGACTGATAACGGACTCACACATTCCCACAGAGCTTAAAATATCAAACTGCTGTACAGAGCTTTTCCTCTCACACCACTTATTTATCTGCAGCAGCTGTCTTGCTTTCAAGCTGTGTGTGTAACACTTCTATTTTTTTTAAATTCATTGTGCCAATGCAATTGCATTGAGGTGCACTACAATTATTTGTCAGACTTATTATTTGATTTATTATTATGGTCATTTTTTATTATTCTCCTTCTTTGAAGGTTCTGGCTTTTCTGGATATAATGAACTCCTCGTGCATTCTGTGGACAATATGGCATCACACTCTGGAATGCGAGTGCGTGCCTGAGTAGTTCCTGTTGGCTATTTCCAGTTTAAGCATTACTGCACTGCTTATAGAAACATGTAAGGATGAGCAGATTTAGGGTTAGAGGAAGGCAACTGGCATTTCAGCAAGTTAAAAAAAAAAGTTGTTGTCACAGTCTGGCTGCGAAGCTGACTGTGTGAGGAGTGGAAGAGGACCAAATTGCAGTCACGCAAAACTAAACTTGATATTGACAAAAAACGCGCCGTTTATTGAGGCTGATAGAACAGCACAAAATAAAAGGGTGAAACAATGCAAAGCTAAACAAAACCTAAACTGGGAAAACTTAAAAGAAAACATGAAGCATCCTAAACATGAAAAACTTGATGAAGAGGAAATAAACATGAAAACCCTTAAACGTGGTAACTTGACATGAATAGAAGGAGGCGTGGCAAATTCCTCTGTCTATAATTTGGAGATTAGCGTTCATTAATTTCCTGTTGATACTGTTGTTAGAACACAGTGGCTAATCAACATCCACAAGGACAACTTTAGTACCACAAAAAATATCTGCGTACGTAGCAGGCACTTCAGTGAGGAGTCTTTGTTGTGACTGCTGGATGACTGAGGAAACTGAAAAAGGGAGCTCTATCACTCACTGTTTTCATGGGATGACTACAAAATACCCACAGTGAATGTTTGGGAGCAGCGATCACTTCAATGGAACTGAATGTCGACTCTGAGGCAGAGATGGAAAAAGCAGGGCCTGATCACGATTACTGGGTGCCACCAAAAACAGCAGCGATGGCAAAGGAGATGGCTAATTAGAAACAAAGCCTTACAAACACCAGATAGAGGTGCTACAGCTGCAATCCCATTTTTTCATACAGCATTCTGCAAGCTCAGACGAAGACATTTGTTTTTACACCAGGTAGGTGGTGTAAATCTTTGGGACACCACATCAGAATTCAGTGGTTCTGTGGCTTCTGTAAATTTGTTTCATGAATTGGGGGCTTGTCCATTCTTTTTTGTTGTTTGTTCTTTTCGTCGTATGTTGAGTAAGTTGCTTATATTGTGTTGGGTAAGTTGCTTGTATTGACCTTTGTTCCCCACTACTTTTCTGGTTGGCAGTTTTTTCTTGTCTGTGAGGGTGTCATAATGGAGCTTAAGTTGGAAGACTTCACTTTAAATCCAACTTAAGTAAAGTTGAATAGATTTAAGAAGGGTGACTTACTTACACTTACTTACCCATCCCAGTTATTGAAGAGCCATTTCAGCATGTTTTTGTTGAATGTCTCGGACTACTTCTAAAAACAAAATCAGGAAACCAGTACGTTCTCACAATGATGTGTACTGCAAACCGGGAGTGTGACGAGGGGCTGCCTCTGCTGTTATTCGCTGTCAGAGAGACAAATCAGAAACCTTTAGGGTTCAGTCCCACTGACTGTTTTTGGCCACACTATACGTGGACCATTGCGTCTGTTAAAAGAAAAATTCCTCTTGGACAAGTTAAATTCCAAAGAGAACATACTTGATTACATTAGCTTGAGGCAGAGATGGAGCGACTGCATAATACCCGCAGTCTTGATTGTAATGTTTTTCATTGACCTACATGTCATCAGGACACTGCTCCCCAGCACACGGTAACATAAATGGTTTTAAACTAGTTTTATGTTCAATGACAATATTTGTCCTCGGTTCTATGTCTGGGATATACCAGGTGTACCAAAAGCATTATTATAACCTGTAGCAGCAGATTGTGAGCAGGACTCATGATAGCCAGCCGAAGGGCCCACTAGAGGCCCACTTGCAAATATTACAAATGACATATAATACTTAGCAAACACTGAGAATTAAAAAGTCATTTCAGTCTAACCTATTATGTCAGACATACTCTAAATCTGCAAAGAATGAACATTTAATCATAGCTTGAAGAGAAAGATCAAGAAAGATCTTTCTCTTCAAGAAAGATCTTTCTTGATCCAAACTCAAGAAAGAGTTGGGATCAAAGCATCAAAGCACGTCAGATGTACGTCCCAGTCATCTTGTAACAGTCACTACCACCCAGAGCTCCTGAACCCTATGCATCAGTCTTCCTTTTTTTAACTTCCACCATTTATTGCTTTGTTTTCCCTTTACTGGTTTTCTCTTCTTGATTTCCACAGGCATTCTAGAGACTACCATCCAATGCCATCCTCATATCAACTTTCAGCCTCCCATGTCTTTCAGATTGCATCTTGTGCACACAGTAGTCGACACAGGTCTTATACATCTCCCTGCTCCTCCCTCTTGCAATGTGTTCAAAAAAATCCATGTCCATTCTTTATGCAAAATCTACTAGTATCTGCACATCTCTCCTTAACACCATACCAACACCTCCCCATCACCTCTGTTCCTTCCATCTACATATGTGTTGAAGTCAGCTTCATTCAGCACTCTTCCCCCTGGGAACACTCTCTACCACTTTTAAAACGAGTCACAACTGTAAACAGCTATTCACAATAATAACTGTACGCTCTGTTGTCTCTCAGAGCCTTTTAAGCTGACGCTGTCAGCTCTGGGGCTCTCCTTATAAGTTCAAAGGGGCAGGCCGAGTGTGACGTAGCGGGGTCAAAGGTAATTTTGTACGTCGGCGTGGTGGTTTGGCGCCAGCAAATTTCGCGGGGTAACGGCACAAGACACAGAAAAGGAGGCTGAAATAGGAGCCATTAAAAGCTGCACTTCACAGAAAACAATCCAGACAGTGAAGCGTGGTGGCCGCTGAAGTGAAGCTTATTTGCTGCCGTCGGCGCTGTGTATGTGTCCCTTCTCATAACTCCGACCTAGGTGAGCAGTGAGTGTCAGCAGCGGGGACGTGCTGTGTGTGTTGGCTGAAACAAACAAACAAGCAAGTGTAAACAGTCGTTTGGTTAGCCATGCAGGTTTGTGTTCTTGTTAGTGAGGCTAAATAAGGGCAGATGAGCAGGGACGTTTTAGCCGCAGCGTCGTCTGCCTGTGTGTGCGCCGGCGCGAAGGCAACTTTGCTAGCCGGAGACTCGACGTTTAGCCTGCTAGTGCTGCTAATTTGTTAAAGCTAGTTAGCAGGCTGCTAATTGTTCAGTCACGATTCAGAAAATGCGTCCAGAGGTTTTGATGTGTCATTTCAAAATAGTTGCTCTATTTGTGTAGAACCCAGCAATGGCATTAGTAGCGAGACACTGACAGACTGATTTGGGAGGCGTTTACATCGCCAGCTAAAACGAACATGTGTCGCAAGCCTGTATCTGAAGCCCATTCTTCACTGTGTTACAGCTGTATCTACAGTGGCGGGTGATCGCAGCTTCACCTACTTCTCACTGAGGTACGTAAATGCATCTTTTTACTTGTGTGATTATTTTGCAATGTGACAGTTCTGGGGTAGAAGCCCGCTGTTATAAACAGCTAGCTTATGCAGTGTGAAATAGTCAGACAAGGAAATTGCCCCCCCTTCAACCCCCCAGCACACATATAGACACACACAAACTAAATTCAAGTGGAAATCATCACTAGTACTAACAATGGAAAATTAGATAATTGGGATAAAAAAATATGTCAGAATATCAGTGATGCAAATATATGGTATTGACAAATATCTCCAGATATGGCGTCTGCCAGTGCTGTGTCACAACTGTGCCAGTTACAAATTTAACTTTGTATAATATTTATTAACACATCCAAACCCAATATCTGAATGAATGAGAGATGTGTTTACAGATGTGTTAGTAAAGAAACAGGAATTAAATGTGCGTTCTGAACAGAAATGTTTATTTTATGTATTTGTGTGTAGTTTTAAAAATTTAAAAAACAAAAGCTAAAAACTAATCTCCATATAGCTGGAGGGCAAACGCAGTGTGTACGTACCCTCAGGTGGTAAATGAGAAACGTGGTTGAAGAGAGACACAGTGGACTGGATGTTGCTGTGGTTTAAAGACAGTGAATTTGATAAACTCCAGAGTCAAACAGAACAACAGACGTTTGGTTTAAATTAACTGCACTTTTGGGATTTTATTACAACTGTGAGTCTGATTTCTTCTTTTTCCGTTGAATTCTGACTTGAGCTGCCACTAGGCTGCACTTTTCAAGAAGATTCTGATCTAGGGTGCATAAACTCTGGACAGTCTATTACAGGGCAGTTCTATAAAAGTTTATTTTTATCCATTTTCCTCATGTTTCTCCTCCTTTTCTGCTCCTCCTCTTTAAGGGCGAGAAGGTGAGTAATAATGATGGCGACGGCAGGGCCTCTGAGCAACTCCAGCTTCCTCCCTCTCCTCGAGTCTCTGGAGGACAGCACTGCTGGACAGTCAGAGCAGACAGATGCCTACCTCACCATCGCCAAGTAAGTTACGAGCCCCAGTATGTCAGACTTTGACGTAAGTTAGGACTAGACCACAAGTGACAGAATATTCTATTGTTGCTGTACAGTCGGCTCAGTGGAGAGGAGGGGCGCCAGTTCCTCCCTGCAGTTGAAAAGCACTTTTCTCGTTTGGGTAAAGCCATCTTGGTGAGTCTTCTGTGCGCAAAATTGTCGGAAACTTACATTTTCCATGCTTATATTTAAATTTTAAGCCTTATTTTCTTATGCCACTTCCAGGCTCACATAACTAGTCCAAATGCTGAGCTGAGCCAAGCTGCCTTACAAGCCTTGGGGTTTTGCGTATACCATTCTCATGTTGTCTCTGGAGTGTCAGGTAACTTCATGTGTACATCAGACAGCATTTGTGTCTTGCACCGAGAAATGTTTTTCCTTCTTGTACATATGACCGTAAATGCTTTGAACCTTGGCATCATCACTGCAGATCTGACTTGGCCAGATGGAACTGTTATTTTTGTTTGTTTTTTGCAGAAGTCTTTGCAGCGGAAATACTGTCAGCACTTTGCTTGCTGGTGTCGAAGGCGACTGATAAGAACACTTGCACCAGGGCATTGTGGGTGATTTCCAAACAGAGCTTTCCTGCAGAAGAAGTCTCTAAAAAAGTGAGCAGCACCTGAACCTTATGTGCTACAATTTCAGAAAGCATCATGGTGTACTGAAAATGTTGTCAGGTCAACACTGCTGAAAACGTAGCAGTGATTTCAGGAGCAGAGGCGTTTCCAAAGCTGCTGTATTGATCCGTGTTGCTTCTTCTACACTCAGGTGCCGTCCATACTGGGAACACTGGAGAGCGTGTGGAAAAGGGAAGACATCCACTCTGTGGTAATGGAGCATGAAGCCTTGAATGTCATAATCAGGTAAGATTTATTTGAAGCCAGACTTCTGGATAACCAGAGTATTTTATTCTGCCCTGTTTTCCTTTAATCATGCTCTGTGGGACATTCTCACTTTGGGTCGAGGGAAATGTCACACAAAATGGAATATTAACACTCCCTGCAGCTTTCTACAATAAGTAATTTTACATGATGATGAGAAATGCATTACATATTTTATTTGAAACTCCCAGTATTGCTTTTTAGTCTGGATAAATAGAAGTTGCCAATGTCCTTTCTTTAGTTGTCACACCTCTTTCATGTTAGCCTCTGGTGGAAGAAAACACATCTGCTTTTAGTGCTATTGCTTAGTGTAATATGAGTTAGAATACTGAGCGTCTGTTTGTGAACAGATGTTGGGCAGGTAAATTGTGCATTTTGTTCCCCTGCTGTGCATGTCAGGGGCCTTTGGCATAGACCAAGAAACATTCTTTCTAATGGCCAGCAGAGGGCAAAAAGTCCAGCTGTGTAGAAGTGTGACAAAACAGTCATTATGAACACTTTATGGATTCAGTTGCTAGTTTGAATTCCTTATATGAATACACATACTTAGTCAATAAAGCTCATTCTGATTATTGATTACAACATGAAGGCAATTTTGGAACTTGTGGTCTTCATTATGGCCAGAAGGCCAGAAAAAGAGGAGTATAGCTAAGGTTGTTACTGCCATATGAGCAGTGTTCCTCACTTACTTAGTCAGAGCTACCCCTCACTCTTCACATCCAGTTTCAAAACGCTAATATGGCATTGGCCACACAAAGAAGCTTCACAGTGGGACTCTGTGGACCAGAGCTCTGACTGCAGCTGATCGGCTCTCGCTGAAGTGCTTCACAAACCTTCAGCCAACTCCAGCAGGGAGAGAAATTACACATTTTGGATAATGAATGTTCCCCCAAGTCCGATGTTACAGCAGTGGTGGTACTCTCATTGGTGCAGCTTTCATTTCAGATCTAAAATTCTAGATTGTGTCATTCCAGATTTTATTGGTCAGCTTGTCTTGTTTGAAAGTGTGGCCTCTTTTGTGTCATAAGTACTGCACATGGATAGCTAAAATATTTATATTGGAAAATGAGATGGGGCTCTCTTTCCTTGGTGTTTATAGGATGCTGGAGCAGGTGCCCACCCAGATGGGCGAAGGAGCAGTACAGTGGGCAAAGCTGGTAATCCCTCTGGTGGTCCACTCTGCATCAAAGGTGCGTCTGCGGGCCGCCGCAGCCATGGAGATGGGCATGCCCCTTCTACTGGAAAAGCAGAATGAGGTGTCTGCTGTTATTGAAACAATGATGTCCACAGTGAGTAGTCTAACGTCTCTATGGAGTTTGATGCTTGGTGTTGCTTGTGAAAAGGGAATTGTAATAATCTCTGCTCAACTGTCTTTGTGTCTTCATAGAAACTGATACCAGAACTGCAGAAACTTTTCATGTCCAAGAACGAAACCAATGTCCTGAAGCTGTGGCCTTTGTTTGTGAAACTGCTTGGGAAGGTAAAGTCTGTATATTTGGTCTCCGATATTTAAATAAATGAGTGTAACTTAGTAGTCATTGCGTCCAGAAATTCTGAGAAAGGCCTGTTGGGTTTGCTTAAAACTTTGGAATTCCTTGTTCTTTTTGAATGATAAGAATGGCCTGATCAGCCAGGTTAACTGTGTCTCCTGCACAGCTGCTGCACAGAGGAGGTCCCTTCATCAACTCTCTCCTGCACCTGGAGGAGCTTGGTTTCCGCAGCTCGTCTCCTACCATTAAGAAGATCGCCTTTCTTGCCTGGAAGAGCCTCATTGATAACTTTGCTCTGAATCCAGGTGAGCCCCATTACACTCATCCTGTCTTTAATAGGAAGTTCAGTGGTCAAACTGAAATCTTAAACCTATACCCTTGGTGCTCCCGAAGACATCTTGTGCAGTGCCAAACGTATGAAGCTCCTGATGCAGCCGCTCACATCCATCAATGTCAGAACAGAAGCCCTGCTGCTCACCAAGGTGGAGGTGTGGTGGTACCTGGTGATCCAACTGGGGCCCAACCTGTCACCCAACTTTGATCAGGTTAGATTCCCGGTTTGTTTTTTCTAAAAACAAAAAACAAAACAAAGATTATTTTATAGAATTAATTTTCTTCCTTGCAGTTCTGCTTCTGTGGCAGAGTGGACTGGCTGCAGCGCCACACACTTGTCACACTGATTTGCTCTGTTCACAGTAAACTTGGTCATACATTATCCCTAATTCTCTGACTTTGTGTGACTTTTAGTGTGTGATTGCAGTCACTGGTGAAGCTATAGGGTAGTTTTTCTCAGTAATTAGTCATGTTTAAAAGGTACTGCAGACTTAAGCTAATTGACACTGCGGTAATAACTAGAGATCTGTTATAAGTGATTTTAAAGTGTTTAAGTGTGGGACAATTACAGTAAACAGTCAGACATCCTGCACTGTGCTTATTTATTTATTTAAATGCACCTTATTCCACATTCTTTTATCAGTTTAACTTTGACCAGTCTAAGATGAGCTAACCTTCAGTAGTACCACAGTTGGGAACTTAGCCCTCTTTCAGCAGTAGATACTAGTCCTACTTTAATACTTCATATGCATCATAGCTGTATAATAGTGTAATCAACTCTTTGGGTTACATGAGTCAATATTTAGACATCTTGGTAACAGAGTTTACTTCAACAGTGAACAGTCACGGAGGTCCTTTTTAATAATTTTATGTAACAGTACTGCATTCTTCTTACTTCTTAATTCATGCAGACACAACTTTATTTCCATCTACACAGAGTTTACTAGCTTGTCAGTTTTTCCTAACGTGTGATGAAGTGTGAAACTCTGGTGTGAGTGAAGTGTTTCTGTGTCTTTCAGGTTTCTGTACCTCTGCTCCAGTGCACAATCGGCTCCGACTTTTCCTCTTCTATACCAGGCACTCCTTCCAGAACTATCGCTCAAAATAGCGCTGCTGCTCCTGGTACACCCAAGACTGGTACGGTTACTCCTCCACATGTAATGCACTAATCCAGCTTACACAGACACTGATGTAGTGTTTGTTTCGGTCTGCAGCAAGTGCTCCAGGCTTCAACAGCCCAGCCAACACATCTCGGATGAGCCTGAACTCCAGCATCCAGCTCGCCTCCTCGATACCGTCGATTCAGCTGCTCGGACTAGAGATGCTGCTGCACTATTTTCGAGGTCCAGAGGTTGTTGCGACTGCAGCAAAACACAAACTCATCCTGAGTCTCGGTGGGTCAGAGTCACATGTTTTCTGCATTAGCCTGCTTTATAGTTGTTCCTTCAGGCTCCACACAAGGAGGTGCAGAGATAAACCCACTGTTTCTAAAGAATATGCCTTTTAAATTTCAAATACTTTTTCTGTTTCATTTTCTCCATTGCTCTGTCCAGTTCCATTTTGGTCTTTTTTTCTGGCAATGGGACCACAGGGAAGAGAAAGTGTTTTACTGTAGATGCGGAAATGTCCCAGAAATGCTCATGTTTCTGCAAATTTGTCTCCAAGTGCAAATTTAAAAAAACCATTCACAGGAACACAGACAAGAAGATCTCATCCAGTTTGGTGTTTAAAGAAGTACTTGAGTTTAGTGTGTCTCCTCTATACCTTTTATTGTTTTTCTTTGTAGAGCCCCTGAACCACCCGCTCCTCTCTGGTGCTTCCTCCTTTACTAAACATGCTGCTGTGCTCATCTCGAATACCAGAGATGGCTTCATCAACATCGGAAAAGATGCTCCAGGTAAACCTCACAGAAACATCCACCGACTGACATTCACCTCGACTTTGATTTGGAGATGAATTTTCAAAACTAAATATATTTGAATGCATTAGAAGAAAAATGGCATTTTGTCACCAGTGCTTATTCACACTGGTCCAAACAAAGCCATTGCTGCTTTCAGGCGTGATGCGGAAGTGATGCATCATTTTGGCTGTAAAAATTGAGCCTCGCCACTTGTAAATGAGTCAGAGGGCTTTTTTCCCCTTAATGTTGTCACTGGGAATCTTGATGTTAATGAGGAAATCTTTTTAAGATGAGGAGTTGGAGAAAGGAAGTAGTGTTAGGGCGACAGACTGCTAATCATGTAGGTCTGTGATAAGAGGTCTAAAAGTTCTTTGTCACAGACTGTTGAAGGATTTGTTGGAAAATAGGGTGACTGATTACTTAAACCTGAAACCTGCTCTCCTAAGTCCATATAAACATAAGCTTATAAGCTCTTTTCTCCTGCAGAATCTCTTCTGACCCTCATATGGACAAGTCTTGTCCGGTTTGTTTCCCTGACCATAGAGTCCGGTAAGTAGTGAAGGTACCTGATTGATTTGACAATGGAGCTAACTGGTTTGTGTGTAATGTTTATGGTGGGATAATCTAAAATGTTTAATTCGTTTGCATGTATTTATTTGTCTCGTTAACAAATGTAAGTTAGATTTTTGATAAAGAAGTAACAAAGCATGGAGAAAGCTGCGGGAGCCTTTATGCACACAGACTTTAGTAATCATTCATCTTTGCTGGCAAAACTGTGGCAGTGATTATCTGCAGAGAAACAGAAATGTCAGCAGTTTCCACTGCTCTTTGTTTTTGTTGTAGTTAAATAACTAATCATGGGTTAAATTTCTAGTTGTGTTGTGGCTGCTGCTCAGCAGGGTGGGCTCTTAAAGTCATGGGTCTGTCCTCAAAGCGCCACATAGAGCACTCAGATTGGGTCTGAGCTTTGTTCCATGGGAGGACGAGCGAGACCTCACTGTCCTCTTCTGCCTGACCCTGTCACATCTCATCATCAGTTTAAGTTGGAGCGTTCAGGTCTTCAGTCTGGACTGCTGTGACAAGACTACAATTCTGAGGGGATCTGTCCCCAATGATGACTCATCTCAAGCAGAGCCTGAAAAGACGACAATATTGATGTTGGACTCGCTGCTGAATAATACTTGTGCTCTGTCGTTAGGCAATAAGAAGGAGCGACAGGGAAGCGAAGTACTGACACTGATGCTTCAAGCTCTGCAGAGTATCATCGCCTCAGAATCTCTGCCTGCAGACAGAGTCCTGGTAAGGTTATGCAGAAAGCTTTAAGACTGACTCACTTACTGAAAATTTAACTAGAATTAGTCTGTTCATAAGAAACGCAGAGCTTTACAGACTGTCACTTATAGAAATGATTTGAGAAGCAGCACCAAAGGATAGGTTTTTATGTCAGATTGTATCATTCCTTGAGTTGTTTCTGATATTGTTAGCGTTTTACCTGTTTTAATGAATCAGAATACTTTATTAATCCCGAAGTACATTATAGGTTACAGCAGGCAGCACGCTAATGGCGCATGCGCACTTACAAAGGAATCTTCTGACCAAACTTTACACAAACATCACATTGGGAAGTCATGTCAGAAAGGTAGGCTGATAGGAAAAAACAACGAAAATACATAACATGAGGTGAGAGGAGGAGAAAAAAAAACTCCACTCAGATTGAGCTCCTAATGGGAGAACAGTTTGAGAACAGAACAAAAAACGCCCCAGCACAAAAAGCACATGACTATCAATACACCATAGAAACACAAGACAAGCAACAGGGGCGGGTAAGGGTGAGAGAGAGCCGGTGTAGACAGCGCATCCGGTCCTGCAGCATGTCTGCGCTGGACATCTGCCCCGGGAGGGGACAAGCATCGAAGGCGTTTGGAAAGGGAGGGGGGATGAGTGTGTGTGTGTGTGTGTGTGTGTGTGTGTGTGTGTGTGTGTGTGTGTGTGTGTCCAGAGTTCAGCTGAGACGGTGTCCTTCGCCCTGCCAGGCTAAGTAAACAATCTTCCAGCCAACCCAGGTGGCCTTGCGTAGGATAGGAAGAAACAGTCTATGCACAGTCTGTTATCAGGGTGTTTTTGTTCGGCTACAGCCTTGAGACCACAGCTGGCTTCTCCAAGATGTTATCCAATTTTCGCTCAGCGGTCTTATTCTGAGTGTTCACGGTAGCCTCAAGCATCTCCAAGATCTTATCCGTGCTGCGTTCGATGAGCCCATTTTGAGAACTCACGACTTGTCCCATCGTTTCAATCACAGTGGGCAGCCTTGTGGGGTTTTGAACAGCTGATTCCGTTTTCTTTAATCTTCGATAAGCCAGGGCCAAGCCAGCTCCAATCAGCAAGAACCTTGTTATCATGGTTCCAAACAGGTACATGTCTTCGATAGACAGTCCCACCAGGCACTGGGCTGCTTCTTGAGGTGTTGGGTCTGATTCAGTGCTCAGAAGTTGTTACTGCACTGACTGTTTTTGTTTTTCTTCTTAACCTTAGGTTCTGTTTGAAGCCACAGTGAAAGGAATTCCTCAGAGAGTTCTCAGTTCTGCATCTTATCAAGTGGGCAAGATGGACGTGCTAAATGTGAGTGCTTCATGGTTCAACGATTAGCATAGCTCCATGGAAGTGCTTACACAGAATGTTGCTTAAATGTTGTTTAACTCCTCAGGGAACACCTGCTCTCTTCCTCATCCTCCTCCTCTACGACAGCAGCATGCTTCCAGCCTACGTTGAGGATGAGAGGTGGGTCTACTACTTAGTTTGATTCTCATTCCACAGGAACACAATAAAAGATACTGGTAACATCTTGTGCATTACTTCCAGTAATTTTACTGAAAACTGTATAAACTGGGGGGGGGAGACAAGATAGTTGGTCACTTAGTCAAGACCTGCTACAAATGGTAAATGAACTGGTTCTTGCATAGCGCTTTTCTACTCTTCCTGAGGACCATACATACAAGCACTTTCTATGATTAAGTGCCTTCTATCTACCACGAGAGCTGAAACGGCTCACCTGGCTCCTTTCAGTGTTGAGGAGAAGAGGCTCTACTTTAAGTCTTGAGTCCCAGCCAACATTCGATGGAAGGGAAAAAAAAAAATATTCCTCCTCTTGAATCTGAGACCTCCATTCTTTTGCTCACCACTCAGAACTCGGGACCACAGGTGAGGGTAGGAACGTATTAGACTTCTAAATTGACTGGGGCGGCATCCGCATCACTGCTCCAGTCCGTCAATCTCACGCTCCATTCTCACCTCACTGGTATACTTAAAACCGCTCCACCTGGGGTAGTTACTAATCCCTGACTCAGAGTAGGCACGTCACCCTTTTCTGGTCTCAGCCTCGGGAGGCCCAACAGTCACTACAAACAAGTCCGACTTACTGGTGGCAATACAACACAAGCTCTCGCTATGGTTGAACAGGGATCTAATTACCATAATGGGCCAGACACCCCATACTCCTGAAGCACCCTCCACAATGTCCCATTGGATGCTCCTTTCCTGCTGTGTCCTCCTGTGGAGGCATCAGTACAAGTAATTATAACCACCTAAATTCAAATGAAGTGTACAATAATTTTTCAGCCTGTCAGCCACTTCCTCTATCTGCCGGTGGTACTTACCGTGCAGGCGCTTGTCCTTCCATGATGGTTCCTCCTCTTTCTTCAGTTTATGCTGCCTGAGTTATTCACTGAACGTGCAGCTGGTTGTGGCCATCTTCCTGATGTATTCGTGGCTGTTCATCGTCTCATCCTGGACCGTGGTACTGGCACTCACTAGTCCCTGGCCTCCTTCCTTCTGCTAAGCATACAGCCTCAGGGTGCTGGACTTGGGGGTGAAACCCTCCTTGCATGGTAAAGAGCTTCCTTGTCTTGATGTCAGTGGGTTCGATTTCCTCCTTTGGCCAGGTTATTATCCAAGCAGGGGATCACAGGGCAGGGCGTAGGTGTTGATAGCCTGGATCTTGCCTAGGGACCCTTACTGGATACAGACCCCACCCCGATATCCAGTTGCTTATATATTAGATATCTATGTATGCACACACTCTCATCTTCTTTGCTTAATGCATTGCCTCCTGAATCTGTCTGCAGGTTTTATCACTGCCTTCAAACGCTGGTCAACTGTGGACTGTCAGGTCCAACCTCCCCTCTAGCATTTGCAGAATCGCTGTTGGGTGCCATCAGCCGCAGTGCCACGTCTCTGCAGAACAAGGAGCAGCTGCTGAGAATGTGGAGCGTGGTCGTCAGCTCCCTCACTGACATCGTCACACAAGTAGGAGCGGGATTATTGACAATCACTGCTGTTGTTTAATAGGAACATTTAAAAAATCTTTGTTTCACTTTGTCTGCAACAAGTCAACTTTGAGAAGACAATAGTTTTACCTGTCTGAATGTTGAAGTTTTAGTGCAGAGTTTAGAGGCTTGTTTGATCGGCAGAGGGGTTCTAAGCAACACATTAGCCTGCTTTATAAAGTGGAACACAGGCACCGCGTGTTACTTTTTTTTGAGGACTGGAGCCAGCACTGTTTAGATAAATGTAGGGGATAAACTAGATGGGGCCAAGGATAAACTCTGACACTAATGATACTGATACAACTGCCAAAAGCATGTTTAAAAATGATTACTTTTGATAGGGTCAAGGTTATTTAGTATCCTTTCATAATATCATGACAGTGTTAGTTTTTCTACCTGTGTCTGTGTGGTTTCTTCCAGCTTCCTCCCACAGTCCAAAGACATAGACAGAAAAACGCAACATAATTCTCCAAAGCTGGAAGCAACTTTAGGGTTTGCACTGCAATGGTGGAAACCCTGAGTATGAAGAACAAAGCCTTGCTTGGTGGCCCACTTATTAATATATGGATGTAGAAAAATGCAAGTTTAAGACCAAATAAGTTTAGAATATACACCGCGTTCCAAATTATTATGCCAATTGTGTTTAAGTGTCATAAAGGTTAAATAAGTTGTTTTTCAATTAAACCCATGGATGAAATTGTGTCTCAGGGCTCTTTGGATGACTGAAATCAATCTTGGACACCTGTGATCATTAGTTTGCCAGGTGAGCCCAATTAAAGGAAAAACTACTGAAGAAGGATGTTCCACATTATTAAGCAGACCACCATTTTCAAGCAATATAGGAAGGAAAAATGATCTCTCTGCTGCTGAAAAGCGTGAAATAGTTGAATGCCTTGGACACATAATGAAAACCTCAGATATTTCACGAAAACTTAAGCATGATCACCATAATGTAAGAAATTTGTGGCTGAGTCAGAGCACAAATGGGTTCGTGCAGATAAAGGCACAATGATGAAGGTTTCTGCCAGACAAATGCATCAGACTAAGAGAGCAGCTGCTAACAAAGCAGCAAACAGATATTTGAAGCTGCTGGTGCCTCTGGAGCCCTGCGAACATCAAGGTGTAGGATCCTCCAGAGACTTGCAGTTGTGCATAAACCTTATATTTGGCCACCCCTAACCAATGCTCACAAGCAGAAACGGCTGCAGTGGGCCCAGAAGACTAATTTTCAAACAGTCCTGTTCACTGATGAGTGCAATGCAACCCTGGATGGTCCAGATGGATGCAGTGGTGGATGGTGGACAGCCACCATGTCTCAACAGGGCTGCAACGTCAGCAAGGACGTGGTGGAGTCATGTTTTGAGCTGGAATCACGGGGAGAGAGCTCGTTGGCCTCTTTTGGGTCCCTGAAGGTGTGAAAATGACCTCTGCAAAGTATGTGGAGTTTCTGACTGACCACTTTCTTCCATGGTAGAAAGAGAAGAACTGTGCCTTCTGCAACAAAACCATCTTCATGCAAGACAATGCACCATCTTATGCTACAGCGAACACCTCTGCATCATTGGCTGCTATCGGCATAAAAGGAGAGAAACTCATGGTGTGGTCCCCATTCCTCCCTGACCTCAATCCTATTGAGAACCTTTGGAGCATCCTCAAACCAAAAAATAAGAGGGTGGGAGGCAGTTCACATCCAAACAGCACCTCTGGGAGGCTATTCTGACATCCTGCAAAGACATTCAAGAAGAAACTTTCCAAAAACTCACAAGTTCCATGGATGCAAGAATTGTAAAACTGCTATCAAATAAGGGGTCCTATGTTAATATGTAGCTTTGACCTGTTAAGATGTTTTTGATTTCAGTAAAATTGATCTACTAATGCTGCAAATTCAACAATGACCATTTTCAATTCTCTACTATCTATAAAATGTTTTGAAACTCTGTGCGTAATAATTTGGAACAGTGCATTTTGAGTTTATTATTTTTGAAAAACACTTTTTCATTGGCAGTTTTGTTGAGTAACATTTGAGTTGTACTCTAATGGTTGATGACTCTAAAATTATGCTGACTGTCATTTGAATCGACTATTCAGAGAAAAAAAAAATCAGAGAAAAACATCATTTGCATAAAAATTTGGAACGCAGTGTAAAGTTTTTTTGTTTTGTTTTTTTTGTACCTTAACGTCCTGTTAAAGTCTTATTTAACAAATGTAGCACCAGCGTTTAACTTCCTTTGACTCTTTTATTTTGACAGACTAATGAAGTGAACCAAGGTGACGCTCTGGAGCACAACTTCAGTGCTATGCACTCTGCCCTGATGCTCCCCATTACACATCTCTTACACGGCACACCACTGCCACAGGTCTGGTGCAAATGGAACAACCATAAAGAAATAACAAAGTCATGCTTTCCATTCAGTCCGCTTCAATGACCTCATTCTCATTCCTTTAATTTCTTCAGCTGGCTCAGAAGTCGATGCTTTCTTCATGGTCCAAGCTCTACAAAGTATTTGCTTGCTGCTCTGCATTGGTGGTCACAGCTGAGGAGAACATCTGCTGCGAGGAGCTCTGTGCAAAGATGGATGCTGCAATAGACAGAGAAGCCCTAAGGGTGAGTACATGGTGACGTATAAACAGCTTTACATAGAAGCTTTCCAGCCGAGTATAACAAGCTCAAACCTAATAAACATGACTTTATTTCATGTTCCATAACAAATATGGACAAAAAATAAACCTTTTCAGAGATGTGAATATTTGGAAAATAAGCTGATTCATCAATCTGTCATGATTTAAAAAAATTCCACAGAGGTAAGAATATTGCTTGCAGCCTTTAGAAGAACTCTAATCTGACTCTGATCCTTCAGGTTCCTTCGACGTGTAATGCTGTTGCCAGTATCCTCCATGTCATGGTCGAGTGTGTGGACTTCTCTCCGTACACGCCTCAGTTTCAGCAGAAGCTTAAGTGTAAGAACTGAAACGAGCTTTACTTCATCTTTTATACAAATTACACACATGCACTTAGTTTCTAAACCTGTCATTTCTTCCAGCCCCCCATACTCCTGTGAATTGGATGCGAAAGAGGAATAAAGCCCTGGGCAACCTGTCTATGTTCCAGTCCCTGCTGGTACAGTGTTTAGAGGTTTATCTGGAGGACCCTGAGACTTCCTCTGAGGCAGTAGGCTCGGCCCTGCTGTCCGTCCTTTCTGCTCTCTTCACAAACCTCGTTCTGGCAAATGTTGTCCAGGAGGCTCTGAACTCTCTGATTCATCCCCTCACTCTCCTTTATAAAAATGCAGCCAGTGAGCCATCCAAGTTCACCTCACAGCTTCTGGGAAAGGTGGGCTCCTCATCAGCTGACCAAGTAGGTTTTTAGCATTTGTCATTTTAGGGTTTAGTTTTAATGTCTGCCCTTTTCTCTTCCCTTCCTACAGTTGGAGAAGCTTCTTGGTGAGGTTTTCAACTGCTTGCAAAGCCGTTCCTCTCTGGCCCACAATGATGAACTCCTGGCTTTGCTCTCTCCTCTGCTTTGTGTGGTGTTTCCGCACAAGAACAAGCACCTCCGCACCTCAGTCACCCAGTTCTGGAACTCCACCTTTGCCAATGCAGTCAGCCTCACGTATCCTGATGAGATGAGGTGATTGTCTTCATTAATTTTTTTTTAATGAGTTCACAATTTTTATTGCATTTAAAAACTACTACTGTGGAAAAAGTACTCCTACAGAGGCTCCTAGTCCCTGCAGGGGCATTCCTATGGCTTTAAGACTCTAATGTTTAATATAAACACAGGCCAGTACTGAGCCAGGTGAAACAGAAGACCCCGATCATTCTTCCTGGCTTCGAGGTCGTCAGTTATCCCGATGAGCTCAGTGGACAGTATTCAGTGAGTTGCCCTAGTTATCTTTGTTTTTCACTTTTGTGATTTCAGCTTTATTCAGCACTTTCTCTCTGTCTCTGTGTTCAGAGTGAGAATTCTCAGTTGGAGACAAAGCTCAGCGGGATGCCGGTTTCATCTGTGGGGAAGAGGGACTCGCTGCTGGGAAAGACTGCTGAGCTGAAGGAGAAGAGCTCAGTGAAGACCAACAAGCCAGTTTCTGTAATTTTAGAATCAAACTTGATAATTTCCTGAGGGACATGTTGGATGAAATAAACACATTGGGGGGGGAGGAAAAAAAAGACACAATTAACCAGCCAGCTTATCCATATTGATTTGTTTAGATACTCATATTAAAAACACAACATCAATTAGACATGTTATAATTAATAATCCCTTATTGTCGCCCTTAATTGCAAAACTGATTTCATCTGTTTCCCTTCAGACAAAACTGGACTTTGGTTCACCCAAGCCACCCCGCAGGGAGGTCTTGGAAGAAGAGGCATCCATCGACTTTGTGTTCATTCCTCCTGAGGCGAAGGAGAGAGTTCTGACAGAGCATCAGAAAGAGGTGAAAAGGACTAAAAGGTCAGGTTTGCCCTCTTCAGCCTGTTTTCATTTGCTCATTTGGATTTCACATGATTGTTTATGTAAAGCAAATGCTTTTTGTTAAAGAGTTGACATTCCTGCCATGTACAACAACCTTGATGCCTCTCTGGATACCACGGCCTTCACACAGTACACGCAGAGTCAAGAAGACTCTTTGTAAGTTCTCAGAATCACAATAAATCCCTGCAATAAAACATATTCAGAATTAACAGAGAATTTATTTATATTTTCCTCCACAGGGACAAATTGCCAACTGAACAAGTCGATGTTGTAAACAAAAAGACTACTGACAAGGTAACAAAACGCACAACTCCAGTCGGGTTCAAAGTTCCAAGTCTCCTCTTGGGGGAGGGGGTTGATTCGATGTTTTTGATTTTTTTTTTTTTGGACAAATCAAATGGACATTTTTAGTTGACTACATAAGCTAACAGCAATGAGTACATACAGAGATAACATAGACATTGTTTTGTTCTTTTCTATAGGCACCAAGCAGCTCAACATTGAAACCAAACTGTGCAATTGCCAAATGAACACTATATAGATATATTGATCAGTTAGTTCTGGTGTCATCTGTAGAGAGAGTTGATAACTTTTATATTTTTGTTTCTTTTACCTTCCTCAGATGGACACTGAAAAAGAAGATGCTGAAATTCAAACGAAAGAGACGCAAGACTATGCCAGCCCAACAGATGCAGAGAAGTTGACAGAAAATGGCAAGCAGCAAGAGACTATCCCAGAGTGTGCAGATGTTTCGATGGAGGAGCATGCAAAGAGTGACGATAGGGGTGAAGATGTAGACAAAGAGTCTAAAGAAGGCACAAGCCCTAACATCTCTCCCTCATCCGATTTGGTTTCAGGGACTCCCCAGAAACCCAACAGTCGTCGTCAGTCTTTCATTACTCTGGAGAAGTATGTTGAGGGAAAACCCGCCAGCCCCAGCACTGCGTCCTCATTTACAGGCCCTCTTTTAAAGATATCCAATAGCCAAGAACCCTCTAAAACCAGCAAGACATCAGCCTCTCGGGACTCATCTCCTGTCACTTGTCCAAACTCTCAGGATTCCCAATCCATTCAGACAGGAAAATCTAGCTCTCAGTGCTCAGTTAACAATGCCGACGAGTCCCCTCGAAGACCCAAAGACTGTAGAACAAAAACTGAGCCCGTAAAGCTGACTGAGAGACTGTCTAGTGACTCAATGGAGGATGAAAATGTCATCCCAGATACACAGACTGAAATGGAGAGCACAAAAAGACCTTCTATTTCACAGGATATAATTCCCTCAAGTCAGGAAGAGGAATCTCAATCAGCTCTGGAGGATTCTCAGTCATCTCCAAGTCAGACATCTCCCAGTGAACCCAGACGATCTGGACGCCAGAGAGTCAGACCTCAGCTCCCTGGAGAGGACCCTGAGGAACGGGAAGCCAAATACTCACATGTCAAAAAGAGACGTTCTGGAGAAGAGCCTATCAGTGATTCTCCAAAGTCTCTGATGCAGAGCAGACCAAACACAAGAAGTAAGCAAGCTGCAGAGGATACCGGTAGAGAAGGATTGCGCTCAAGAGCTCAGAGGGACTCGGGTGAGTCGAGCCAAACCAATTCTCAAGGTAGAGCTCGCAAGAAGATCAAACTGAACACCAGTTCACAGGAGTTACTTGATAAACCTGGACGTAAAAGGAGAAGCACCAATGAGTCCAGCCAAACTGATTTAAGATCAGACAAGCAGTCTAATCATGAAAGCCAATCACAGGGTGGGCTTAGTCAACAGAGCAAAGCATTCAGTGATGAAGATGGATTGGAAAAAAACGTTTTGCCTGACACAAAGGAGTCTTGTCAAACTGCCACAGATGAGCAAGTAAACCACATTGAAAAAGACAAGGAGTCAGATACAGACTCCCAAGCAATCATTCTTTCTCCTCAAACTGGCGGTGAGTCCCAAAAGTCAGAAAACAATGGCGAGAAACCGAAGAACTCTGCAATGGTTATTTCTTCACCTCAAGTTAAAGGCCAGTCGCAGGAGTCTGAGCCTATTGGCGACGCCAAAAAGGATTCTCAAGTTGTCACTACTTCTCCAACTAATAAGTCCCAAGTTGGCTCAAGCACGACAAATATTTTAGGCAAAGAACTACTCAAGGATGAAGACAACGAACTAGAAAGTAGAGAAGACTCTCAAGTGATCACACCTTCATCTACTGATAGCCCCTCTAAACGTAGATCAAGAAGAAGTAAGGTATCATCTGAAGTGTCAGAATCTGAAGACAAAAATGACGATACAATTTCATCAGGAAGGCAAATGAGGTCTAATTCTCACATAACAAATTCTGTAGTCGGCCAGGCAGACGCTCGAATTGGAGGAAGGACTAGAAGGAGCAAGTTATTAGAGGAGCAACTAAAATCAAGTCCTAGCTCTACACCAGAGAGTTCTCAGTCATTAGATCTTTCCGGTTCAGAGTCCTCTCAAGGCAGGGGCAGATATTCCAGACGAAGGTCCTCTCCAGCGTTAATGGCAAGTATGGAGTCCTCAGAATCTGAATCCTCTGAGGTCAGAGAACACTCAGTCATTCCCAAAAAGAAAAGAGGGAGGCCCCGAGCATCACTTCAGAGACTTCTTGCAGTCGAATCGAAGGACACTATTGAGAAAGATATGGAAAAGTTTGACACCGATGCCTCTCAGGAGTTGGATAGTCAAATCACCGAAGCAAAAGATGTCACTGATTTGGAGGAATCAAAAACCCAAGATTCACCTAGTTCTGAGTTGATCCAGCATACAAATACAATTGAAGCTCAAAGTAAAGAAGAGTTGCCGATGGAAGTAGATGATGTTCTAGGTCCAGAACCTCAAGCTGATGACTCAAAGCAAAGGACTGTGCCAGCTAGTGAGACAGAGCAAAGAGACTCTGAAACAAATGGTGATGATTCCACCACACAAAATCACACAGGGGACTTGGAAATGATTGAATCTGTCGAAGTGTGTAATGAGCAGACACTTGCACCTCCTAATGAGGCAACGCACAGTGTGCAAGTCAGGGAGTCACCAGAGGAGAAAGCTGATGAAGTGGTGACAGAAAAACAAATGTTGGATTTAAATTCAGGTCCCCGAGGACCTCCTGAGGAGAACACGGACACGCAAATGGAGAGTCTAAAAGTTACTGGTGACCTTTCTGAGGAACAACAACATGCTGCTTCAATTCAGCATTCAGAGGCCAGTGCTGAGAAAGAGACCACACCACCACAGGAGAATGAAAAAGATGGTCAAAGTGAGATTGTGGAGGATGAACAGAATACTGCCAGCACTGATGCTTTGACTGATGTTTGTAAGACTTCATTGCAATCAGAACCTACAAGTAAAGGCGATTTTCTTGATTCTCCAGTGAAACAGAAGGACCTGGAAACTGTAATGGCTCCAGATATTGGACATAGCCCCAGCAGTGGCAAGACCAGAGGTACCTGGTCTCCTTCTGCTTCACCCTCTACCAGTATTCTTAAGAAGGGCCAGAAGAGACCACTGGAAGTGGACACTCCTTCACCTCTTGTTAAAGTGAGTGATGAACACATTTTGGTAAAATGTATTTCAAATGAACATTGGCTTGAAATATTTGTAACTTTTTTTTTGTTGTCGACTTGTAGTCCAGGCGTGTGTCCTTTGCTAATCCAATCCAGCAGCAGGAAACTGCAGACGACATCGATCGTCGTAGCCCAGCCATCAGAACCAGCTCACCTAGAAGGTCAAGGGTTACTAATATTCCACAGCCAAAGGTATGTTTGAGCATCAGTGTTTGTAATTGCGATATTTTACAACCATGCAAACCCTGACGGTCTTCTGCTTCTTTTAGCATGTCACTACTCCAACAAAGGGCTTGGTGATACTGAATCCTAGAAATCTTCACAGCCCAGGTTACAAGAGCTCCAAGAAATGTCTGGTAAGCACACAAATGTGATATTTCTCACCAGTAAGCTGCCACACACAAACAACATTTTAGCCCAGTGTGTTCTTTACTTCTAAAGCTTAGTTTCAGACTTCTGAAAAATACATGTGGCTTTTCTTTTGGATTAGATGGTGCCAGTTAGCTGCCCAGGTAGCATGCTGGCTGGTCAGGTACAAATATGAAAGAACTTTAATGTACCAATCAGATTTCTTCTTAAAGAAGTTCAGAAAGAAAGTGCTGTTGCCATTGGAGATTATTAATACTCTGGTCTTTAATAGTTATTGATAACGCTGATCTCTCCTTAATGTCCCATCTCTCTCCCCTCATCCCCAACCAGACTCAGCAGATGTATTATTGTAGGGTCTTCACCTTCAAGCGACTGTTGGGATTTGGCACTGTATAAATTGAATTGAAAAATGTAGCCTCAAGCCCATTTAGTACAGCTGGATTTCAGTACCCGTCCTTAGTTTTGCAACTGGGGTGTATCTTGAATAGGGCTGCCACAAACGATTATTTTGATAGTCGACTAGTCACCGGTTGTTTTTGCGATTAGTCGATTAATCAGATCATGCATCCATTGGCCGTAAAACGTTCAGCTTATTGCACCAGCAGCATCTGCTCTTATATAACTATCATTAGCTTATAGCTTTAAGTGTTTAAGGTATGTGCTAACTAAAAATAAAAACGGATGATAGTTTATTAAACTTTTAATGAAATTTGCAGATTGTCTCAGTGGAACTTAATAAACTCAGCGGTCTGCTCCTTGCTATCTAAAATATAACAGGACACTGGAGTAAATTCGATGTGCTGGGAGTTTGGTGTTCTCGCCGGCTCTAGTGAGCCTTGAACCCCGGCTAGCTATTGAGCTGGTGGGTAACAGATGTCTCAGAAAATGTCCAATCACTTTTGCAAATACGTGATGTCTTGATAAACCGAGAAGATATTTGAAGTTTACACAGCTACATTCTTGCCTGAAAATAGGTTAAAAGTTTATTTTGTGACCCAGAAAGAGTAATAGGAGTAATATTAAAACTACGTAGCTGCCGCTATTGTTGGAAACTGGAACTGGCTGAGCTGCGCTATGAATTCTGGGATAGGTTGGGCCACGAAGTATACACCCCACCCATCCTTCAAATCTGGGGAAAAGGAGGACGCATTTGGAGGAGTGTTCAAATTTTCATGGCCTTTGTCGCGTTGCTGTAACGTAATCGGCCTACAAATACAGTCTCTGAAGGATGTGGCCCCTGAATTTGGACACAGCTATGATACCGGACACAGCTTTTTCTTCTTCGGGGTTTAATGGCAGCTGGCATCCTTGTACATGCAGTGCTGCCATCTTCTGTTTCAGTCTGCTTTTACACTCTTAAATCCTGCTACTTATTCCTGCGTCTTTTGGGATCTTACAAAGCTTCAAACGACGCGTTGACTATTAAATTAGTCGTCGACGTAATTGCGACTAGTCGACTAATCGTGGCAGCCCTAATCTGGAATCCTGCATGAGGCTTCACTCATGTTTTTAGAATCATTTTTGTTGTTGTTTTCTTACCAGAAAGAGAAGGAATGACCCAAAAAACGCTGGCATAGGTCCAGAATTTCAGTCCCAGTAGCATTAACATGTTGATTATTCCAGCTTCACATAGGTATCAGACTTCATCCTAATGATACATAGAACCTTTTTTGTCAGATTTCTGAAATGGGCCAGGAACCTCGACCTGTCTCCAGAGACTGCATCTACCCTGCCCTGGTTGGCTGCTCTACACCTGTGGAAGCTGTGCTGCCTCAGATTTCCTCTAACATGTGGTGAGGACAGCACGGGGTTCACCAAAGGAAAATTTTGGTCAAATATTTATTCTCTGTTAATCTCTGACCAAAGTAACCAAGACTCATTTTACCTTCAATCTTCCTCATAGGTCTCGAGGTTTTGGGCAGCTTGTTCGTGCCCGAAACATTAAAACGATCGGTGACCTGAGTGCACTGACTCCCAGTGAAATCAAGACTCTGCCAATTCGCTCCCCGAAGATCTCTAATGTGAAAAAAGCACTCAAAATTTATGAACAACAGGTACCTCAGTAGGCTAACACCACCCAGCACAAACACTAACATTACTGCAGCTTTTCCACATGTGCCTGATGTCTCACTGTCATTTTCCAGCGTAAAGGACGGGGCGGGGATGAATTGAAGAGCTTTGATGAAACAGAGATGATGACTTCTGAACTGGAAGAGACAAGTGTCCCTCAAAACACAGAAGAGGATAAACCGTCAGGCGACACACTGGGTATGTAAAAATTGTGTATTACATCAGTGACAAGTTAATGTCCTGAGTGATGCCATGCAAATAATCTCTTGATCTCTTTAGAATAATGTAAACAGAATTCCCCTTTGTGTTTGTAGCAACAGAGCTGGTGGACGAGCCTGTCTGTGCAGATGAGAGACCTGAGCAGGACGCCTCTGGGAATCTGACACCAGAGGTGCCAGATGGAGATGAGACAATTGAATGCCAGCTACCCCGAGACAGTCTGTCATCAGAAATAGAGACACTGTCCTGCAGAATGACACCACAGGAACTGAGCGTCTGCTCACCACAGCAGCTTGTTGAGATGCACGATCAGTTGGGAGGCATGATGAGACGTGTCGTGGTTGAGCTGCAGACTCGCCTTTGCCAGACAGACGGCAAACACTGAAAGGACTGAAGCGTCAGACGGCTGTATCTGTTATGAAGCACACACCGAAGGGTTTCAAGGACTGCAACAAAAGATACAAATATTTGAGGATGGTTTAATGAGCCCATTGTACAAAGAAGATTTTAGGGTTTTAACTTAGTATCCCTTTCGGGGGGGGGCGGCGGTTTCCCTCTTGCTTGAAGGATTTTTTAATAAATGCAAGCAACACATTTCACATCATCTCTCATGCTATGCTTGAGGTTGGGTTTATACATTTAAGAAACACTGAAAGGGAAGCACAGTTGCACAGTGATGATTTTTAATAGCTGCAGTCTCTGCATTTTACATTTAAACTTTCTCTGCACATTGTTTTAAAGGACTGAGACATTTATAAAGTAATTCAATGTTCCCCATGTGCAGCTGAAGCCTTCATGCCTTGTTCATATGCTTTCCTCCCATGTGCATATTCTACAGGCTGATAAATTCCTGTGTTGTGATGTTTTGTAGTTTCAGTTTCTTTGCCTTTTGTCATCTCACTTAAATATCCTGTTTTGTTTTGATTTGTTTTTTGTTTTTTTTGTTTTTTTACGTAGACATTCAGCACTTCATTCTTTGTGATTTTTATTTTTTTTTTAATGCTTAAATAAAATAATTTGAATATGCTCATTAAATCCTTAAACAGGTCTACATCTCCTTCTGAAAAAGTACAAAGATATTCGGTGCATTTCTCAGTTTTCTTGACATGTCTCCACACTGTTTGCTGGTCACAGTAAAGTTTTCTGCGCAGATTGCTGACTTTAAACAAAAGTCATAGCATTGAAATATACTTTTAAATACTAGTACTGCTTGTTTTGCTTACATCTGATTTCACACTTCCTTCTATTATGGGATCATAGCCGTTGATATGCTACTGTTATACATTATTGCAGTTATGGATTCAAAGGAGGAGAGGAAAGGAACACTCGTAAATCCATAAGTTTCCAGCTCCAGTCTTGGCACAGGCATCATTTTAGCTTCTCCATTTGGATCAAACTGATCTGTTACTACGTGAAGTATTTTATCAATATGCCACACAGATGTGTGAATTAAAGTGAATGATCTCTGCTGTGTGCTCATGTTGTGTTTTTGATATCGGTCTTTGCTGGAAATTCAAAATGCATCCAATCAGCACCGTCGCTATTTCCAAGCACTTCTATCCACATTGTAAATGTTTCCCTGTCCCTTTGGTGCCTGTTGCACCTGAAGCCCCTGTCATAGTACAGTGATGACAAACCCTGACACACCATAGTAGCCAGAACCCTAGAAAGAAGTTATTAAAAAAAAAAAAAAAAGACCTAGTCTTCCTCATAATGCTCTTCCCTCAACCCTCTGTTCTTCTCTACAACAAATCAAATTACAGGTAAACACATCTGCCCCCTACACGACTTCACACAGATTCTAATCCAATCTCTGAAGCTAGTATACACTTTAATACACTCACTGTAATAGAACCTGTTACAGGTAAACTAATAAGTTGGAAATTTGGTCTCAACAAAATTGCCATTTCCAGGGCTGAATGATGTCCATTTCGCAATCCTACTACTACTTGAGGCTGCTAAAATTACCGCCGGTGGGTTTATATTGGAGTCAATTGAGAACCCAGAGCAGATAATAAGGACGTGGAAAGGTACCCTTTGCTTCAGTATGAGACCCCTAGGGGTGCGACAAATCCCAGTATTTTACACGTTGGGAATGATAATGTTCTGGATCCCTGTTTCTCCCCAGCTAGCTCACTCTTGGACGTGTTTGTTGTTTTTTTGTTTCCTCTCTTGCTCTCTCTCTCACTGCCTCCTGTCTGTCTGGGCAGAGCTCATTATGGGCTCCTGCCCTTGGCCCACGCACCTGGACTGATTATCACCAACTGCTGGTCATTGACCTAGTTTCCCTAGCAACTACTTGTGACTCAGAGCGTCTCAATGCTGGATCGTTGTACAACCTGAGTTTGTGTAGCCCCGGCAAATTCCTCATCTTATTTCCTTGTGATTCTCTAGCTTTTTTCTAACTATTTGTCTCTGTAAATAGATTCCCTGGACCTGCCCCTGTAACCTGTCCCAGATTCCCGAGTTCGGCTGAGTGCCATGGAGTGAGAAGGAGTCAGTGGCAGAAGAGCAGTGTGTGTAAACAGAAGAGAGTGTGGTTGTGTGCAATTTCCTTCCTTTGGAGCCCTGAACCCCTGCACATTGTATATATTTTGCAAACACACACACACACACACACACACACACACACACACACACACACACACACACACACACACACACACACTATGTTTAAAAAAACATAAACAGACGGGCTGTTCTGACTATTTCACAAACTGATGATCTTTGAATTTTCACGCACAATCATTTGCACTTACAATGATCTGAAAATGAGAAAAAGAATCCAGTGATCATCAGTTCTCTAGGTAAAAACGCCCTGTTGATGTCTTATATATACAGTCTATATATACAGACAGAACATGTTTTGTTTTTTGTTTTTTTCTCTCATCCACATCGAAAGGAGCCAGTTAAAGTGGTTCTGGCATCTGACAAGGATTCCTCCTGGGCGTTTCCCAGGTGAGGTGTACTGGCCGTCTCCCACCAAGAGGAGGCCCTGAATCAGACCCAAGACATGATGGAGTTCCCGTAGATAAGCTGGATGTGGAGAAGGAGGTCTGGAGTTCTCTGCTTAGGCTGCTGCTCCCACAACCCGGCCACAGATAAATGAAATAAGTAGACCAAATATAACTTGGTGTTCTAAAGAATATTGTTGTTTCCTTGCAGGACACCAGGAGAGATGAGCTCTCGATCACAGATGGTGTGGTCACCTGCAGGTTCAAGGTCATTGCATCTCCAGCCCACATCTACTGCCACTGTACTTAAGGGAAGTTGGGACAGTGTTAAAGACTTTCTTCAGACAATTGCATTTTGATGAGCTAAATTCATGACAGGCATTCAAGCAGTAATGCCTCGACTGACAAACGAACATACCAAGCTTCTGTGTTGTTTGAGCCAGAGACTACACTTGTGGATGAACAATAAAAACATTTATATTTATTATATTAGTAATGTAACTTGCAATAAAAAGTTATGGGAAGCTTGAACTTAGTTTCAGAATAATTAAATCTGAGACTTTGTTTTATTGAAAGGTTATTAAAGTTTTAAATTGTGTGACAAATAAAATAATCAATTATTAAGTAACACCAGCTACAATATTGGAAATATGTGTGTTGTTCAGCAGAACAGTGTCCAATATGTTGGCTGAAATGCTTTATTTAAATTAAAAAATAAAAGTTGGGCTGATTTCAACGCATTACAAGGAGTGTTTTAATTATTATTTTTCAAAATAAGCATACAGTGTTTATATTACGTGTTGAATTAGAAATAAGTTAAGGTAATGTGATTTAGTTGCATTCAACTTATATGCAGCAAAACTAAAAATAAGTTACTGAAGTGTTCAAATAATATGTGCTTTTAAAAATGCTCGTCTATTTAAAGACTACACAATCTGTGTTAATTATAATTATACCACAATCCCTTGCCTGTTGTGTTAAATATACATAAACAGTATGTGTTATCAGATGAAAGTACAAAACTCTCAAGAACCCCCCTCCTTGCACTGGTTGCATAAATTTCAGGTGGCATTTTTAAAACATGCCACGACATAACACACAGCTGCTGTAATCATACAGGCTACATCCACACGTACCCGGTTATTTTTGAAAATGCAGATTTTTCTATGCGTTTACCACCTTTCGTCCACACATAAACGGCGTTTGTGGTCACTGAACATGGAGATTTTTAAAAACTCCGGCCAGGGTGGATATTTTTGAAAACTCAGTTTTTGCGTTTAGGTGTGGACGAGAAAAACCGAGAAAATGCAGTGTCAAAGGTGTGCGCATTTTTTGACGTCACACTGTGCTCCACATTATTGTTTCGGTGAAATTAATTTCTACAATACTATTACTGTTAATTGTACTCTCTGCAGTGTTTGAATGCTTACATATACACACACAGTTACTGTCCCTCCACACATACAACTCGGTTCTGCTTCAATGCCCCAGCTTTGTTTACTTTTTCCCACTGAGGCTTCTAGACTTCTGATTGGCCAACATTTCTGCACGGTTAGGAATATATCGCCACCTGTTGCTTTCCCATGTTCCTAGCAGCGTTTTCCTTAATTTCTGCCTTTACGTGTGGATGGGATTATTTTTTAAAACGAAAACGGAAAATCTCCGTTTCCAAAAATACCCGTGTATGTGTGGACGTAGCCCAAATGTCAATAATCTTTATAGGTTCTTGCTATGACATAAACACAGCACAATGGTAAGAATAATAGTTTCTAGGTTCTAAGGATTTTTGTCAGCTGGAAACAAGACCTCAAGCAATCCTAAGGCTAATTAGCAGGGCTAGCATTTTAAAATACATTTGTTAAATGTTGTCATTGCTAGGATATACCTGTATTACAGCATGGTAAGTAGCGAGAACGCTAAGTTTTTGTTACCTTTGAAAAGAAAAATGTGAAAATGTAATATTAGCATGAGCTATGCTAATGATTTTCACTCAAGCAAACATCTCAGGCACTGACTTACTGCTTTCTAATATCTGTGTTTATTTCTGGATATACCTACATGGTTATTAGACATCCCACATAAAGGGTGACAAAGGCAGTAACTACAAATGACCATAACTTTACTGTAAATTACACTGCGATGGGCTCAATTCATATAGTTCTATCACGTGCACATGCATGTTAGCAACCGTAACTAAGGCCCGCTGTAGCTATATGAATGCTGCACAAGGTTCCAGCTGAACCGTTCCTGTCGTCCCTTTACACTTGCTCTTGGACTTGTCTTGACCTGCTCCAAGCTCAGCTTGTGGATAGACAACGTTTGGAGAATATTTCTACAGAAAGCGGATTTTTACTAGAAAGCGACAACAACTACTGCATCTTTGGATCTTTTGTACTTGTGTTTCATCATAACAGCAAAGCTTGAAGATGGCTCGTCGTGGACCCCCAGTCGTCGACAGTCACCAGGTACATTTCAAAATTTCTTCAGTTATTTTAAGAGTCACTAGATGACTATAATAATTTAACAAGTTCCAGTTTGAATATCAAGTTTTAATGTGATCAAAATAAGTGTATTCCAAGACTTTTCCGGTAAATTGCTTGTATGCTTTAAATTTTCCAGGAGAGGTGTATAATTTATTCCCGACTGGTGTATGAATGTGAAAAAAGGTGTTACTTTGATTTGAAGCCTTCAAATTTGACACTTTTTTCCAGTGCAATGGTTAAAATTAGCTTAAAATTCGTAAAATGCCCCCCTCCCCCAAATATACATATATATGTGTATATCGGTTTCTATGGTAACAGCATATCCTCACAATGGTAGAACATATAGGAGTGAACATACCAGGTCCCCTGTAGGTCCTAACATCATTTTCTTCTCTGGATCAAAGGCTTCATTTAAATAAACTATAACTTTTTCCCAGCTACATAATGCGATGATAAAAAAAAATAATACTGAAACTGTTACAAAAATGTGTTTTATTTTTAAAATTGTGCTTGGAGTTCTACTGCCTTTTTTGTATTGCAATATTTAGGACATGGAATTGGTACATGGGGAGTTTAAATGTTGCGTTATATTTTACATCGTTAATGAAAGAATTTAAAAAAAAAAATAAGGGAATGAGCTGCGAAGTTAGTTATAAATTTACTATACTATATTTATATAATAAGCTATTCATGTCCAGTTCTTTACAAATCACTACCTATTATCCATTACCCTACTCCAACGTAGTGTTTGCATAAAGGTTTAAAGAGAACAAATAAACAAAATGAACATATACAAAATACAATGCTGTCACCTTAAAAGTGTAGTGTGCGCAGAGTGAGCTGCCTTGGCAGAGATTTGGTGCTCTTCTTTAAAAAATGGATCTTCACTTAATGATTGTGGACATAGTTGAAATCTTGTTTTCTTCTCACATGAACAAGTAAAGTGTCATTCAGTCTGACATAAATGAAGCCTGTAGCTTTAGCACTGGGTGTTTACTACATTCCTAATGTTATTTTAAACTCGTTTCCTTACAGGCTATCTTGACTACATTGTTGAACGTCCCGTGAACGAAGCATTTCTGAAGTCATCAAGATCCTTGATGACAGTCCCCTGAGTGCCATCTCTTCTGATGAAGCATGGGACACTGATACCAAGCGTGTCAGTAAAGGTGAGTACATCGTCCTCTCCCCCTCCCCCTCTTCTCATGAAGAACTGGATGGTGAAGCATGTCAGGGAAGTGGAAGGTGATCCCCCCCCCCCAAATTCCCTTTCTTAAACTGAGGTGAGGTCTGCTTATTGTAAATATCTTGTACTTGTTTGAACACACTGGCCCGGTGGCGCCAGTGTCCGGCAGCCTCGCCTCTGTCAGTGCGCCCCAGGGCAGCTGTGGCTACAATGTAGCTTGCCGTCGCCAGTGTGTGAATGTGTGTGTGAATGGGTGAATGACTGAATGTAGTGTGAAGCGCTTTGGGGTTCTTAGGGACTGAGTAAAGCGCTATACAAATGCAGGCCATTTACCATTTAACATTACCTGTTAATGTTAAAGTCGGCCTTTGTTTTTTTTTAGTGTTGGAAAGAGTCTTTCTTGCACTGAGGTCTGCTTATTGTAAATATCTTGTACTTGTTTTTACACCTTTTAATGTTAAAGTCGGCCTCTGTGTTTTCAGTGTTGGAAAGAGTCTTTCTTGCACTGAGGTCTGCTTATTGTAAATATCTTGTACTTGTTTGAACACCTTTTAATGTTAAAGTCGGCCTCTGTGTTTTCAGTGTTGGAAAGACTCTTTCTTGCACTGAGGTCTGCTTGTTGTAAATATATTTTACTTGTTTGAACACCTTTTAATGTTAAAGCCGGACTTTGTTTTTTTTTAGTCTTGGAAAGAGTCTTTCTTGCACTGAGGTCTGCTTATTGTAAATATCTTGTACTTGTTTTTACACCTTTTAATGTTAAAGCCGGACTTTGTTTTTTTTTAGTCTTGGAAAGAGTCTTTCTTGCACTGAGGTCTGCTTATTGTAAATATCTTGTACTTGTTTGAACACCTTTTAATGTTAAAGTCGGCCTTTGTACTTTTCAGTGTTGGAAAGACTCTTTCTTGCACTGACGTCTGCTTGTTGTAAATATCTTGTACTTCTTTTTACACCTTTTAATGTTAAAGTCGGCCTTTGTGCATTTCAGTGTTGGAAAGAGTCTTTCTTGCACTGAGGTCTGCTTATTGTAAATATCTTGTACTTGTTTGAACACCTTTTAATGTTAAAGTCAGCCTTTGTGCATTTCAGTGTTGGAAAGACGCTTTCTTGTACTGAGGTCTGCTTATTGTAAATATCTTGTACTTGTTTGAACACCTTTTAATGTTAAAGTCAGCCTCTGTGCTTTTCAGTGTTGGAAAGAGTCTTTCTTGCACTGAGGTCTGCTTATTGTAAATATCTTGTACTTGTTTGAACACCTTTTAATGTTAGAGTCAGCCTTTGTGCATTTCAGTGTTGGAAAGACTCTTTCTTGCACTGAGGTCTGCTTATTGTAAATATCTTGTACTTGTTTGAACACCTTTTAATGTTAGAGTCAGCCTTTGTGCATTTCAGTGTTGGAAAGAGTCTTTCTTGCACTGAGGTCTGCTTATTGTAAATATCTTGTACTTGTTTTTACACCTTTTAATGTTAGAGTCAGCCTTTGTGCATTTCAGTGTTGGAAAGAGTCTTTCTTGCACTGAGGTCTGCTTATTGTAAATATCTTGTACTTGTTTGAACACCTTTTAATGTTAAAGTCAGCCTCTGTGCTTTTCAGTGTTGGAAAGAGTCTTTCTTGCACTGAGGTCTGCTTATTGTAAATATCTTGTACTTGTTTGAACACCTTTTAATGTTAGAGTCAGCCTTTGTGCATTTCAGTGTTGGAAAGACTCTTTCTTGCACTGAGGTCTGCTTGTTGTAAATATCTTGTACTTGTTTGAACACCTTTTAATGTTAAAGTTGGCCTCTGTGCTTTTCAGTGTTGGAAAGACTCTTTCTTGCACTGAGGTGTGCTTATTGTAAATATCTTGTACTTGTTTGAACACCTTTTAATGTTAAAGTCGGCCTTTGTACTTTTCAGTGTTGGAAAGACTCTTTCTTGCACTGAGGTCTGCTTGTTGTAAATATCTTGTACTTGTTTGAACACCTTTTAATGTTAAAGTCGGCCTTTGTACTTTTCAGTGTTGGAAAGACTCTTTCTTGCACTGAGGTCTGCTTATTGTAAATATCTTGTACTTGTTTTTACACCTTTTAATGTTAAAGCCGGACTTTGTTTTTTTTTAGTCTTGGAAAGAGTCTTTCTTGCACTGAGGTCTGCTTATTGTAAATATCTTGTACTTGTTTGAACACCTTTTAATGTTAAAGTCGGCCTTTGTACTTTTCAGTGTTGGAAAGACTCTTTCTTGCACTGAGGTCTGCTTATTGTAAATATCTTGTACTTCTTTTTACACCTTTTAATGTTAAAGTCGGCCTTTGTGCATTTCAGTGTTGGAAAGAGTCTTTCTTGCACTGAGGTCTGCTTATTGTAAATATCTTGTACTTGTTTGAACACCTTTTAATGTTAAAGTCAGCCTTTGTGCATTTCAGTGTTGGAAAGACGCTTTCTTGTACTGAGGTCTGCTTATTGTAAATATCTTGTACTTGTTTGAACACCTTTTAATGTTAAAGTCAGCCTCTGTGCTTTTCAGTGTTGGAAAGAGTCTTTCTTGCACTGAGGTCTGCTTATTGTAAATATCTTGTACTTGTTTGAACACCTTTTAATGTTAAAGTCGGCCTTTGTGCTTTTCAGTGTTGGAAAGAGTCTTTCTTGCACTGAGGTCTGCTTATTGTAAATATCTTGTACTTGTTTTTACACCTTTTAATGTTAGAGTCAGCCTTTGTGCATTTCAGTGTTGGAAAGAGTCTTTCTTGCACTGAGGTCTGCTTATTGTAAATATCTTGTACTTGTTTGAACACCTTTTAATGTTAAAGTCAGCCTCTGTGCTTTTCAGTGTTGGAAAGAGTCTTTCTTGCACTGAGGTGTGCTTATTGTAAATATCTTGTACTTGTTTGAACACCTTTTAATGTTAAAGTCAGCCTCTGTGCTTTTCAGTGTTGGAAAGACTCTTTCTTGCACTGAGGTCTGCTTATTGTAAATATCTTGTACTTGTTTGAACACCTTTTAATGTTAGAGTCAGCCTTTGTGCATTTCAGTGTTGGAAAGACTCTTTCTTGCACTGAGGTCTGCTTGTTGTAAATATCTTGTACTTGTTTGAACACCTTTTAATGTTAAAGTTGGCCTCTGTGCTTTTCAGTGTTGGAAAGACTCTTTCTTGCACTGAGGTCTGCTTGTTGTAAATATATTTTACTTGTTTGAACACCTTTTAATGTTAAAGCCGGACTTTGTTTTTTTTTAGTCTTGGAAAGAGTCTTTCTTGCACTGAGGTCTGCTTATTGTAAATATCTTGTACTTGTTTGAACACCTTTTAATGTTAAAGTCGGCCTCTGTGTTTTCAGTGTTGGAAAGACGCTTTCTTGTACTGAGGTCTGCTTGTTGTAAATATCTTGTACTTGTTTGAACACATTTTAATGTTAAAGCCGGACTTTGTTTTTTTTTAGTCTTGGAAAGAGTCTTTGTTGCACTGTCTGCTTATTGTAAATATCTTGTACTTGTTTTTACACCTTTTAATGTTAAAGTCGGCCTTTGTACTTTTCAGTGTTGGAAAGACTCTTTCTTGCACTGACGTCTGCTTATTGTAAATATCTTTTACTTGTTTTTACACCTTTTAATGTTAAAGTCGGCCTCTGTTCATTTCAGTGTTGGAAAGAGTCTTTGTTGCACTGTCTGCTTATTGTAAATATCTTGTACTTGTTTTTACACCTTTTAATGTTAAAGTCGGCCTTTGTACTTTTCAGTGTTGGAAAGACTCTTTCTTGCACTGAGGTCTGCTTATTGTAAATATCTTGTACTTGTTTTTACACCTTTTAATGTTAAAGTCGGCCTTTGTGCTTTTCAGTGTTGGAAAGAGTCTTTCTTGCACTGAGGTCTGCTTATTGTAAATATCTTGTACTTGTTTGAACACCTTTTAATGTTAAAGTCAGCCTTTGTGCATTTCAGTGTTGGAAAGACGCTTTCTTGTACTGAGGTGTGCTTATTGTAAATATCTTGTACTTGTTTGAACAACTTTTAATGTTAGAGTCAGCCTTTGTGCATTTCAGTGTTGGAAAGACTCTTTCTTGCACTGAGGTCTGCTTATTGTAAATATCTTGTACTTGTTTGAACACCTTTTAATGTTAGAGTCAGCCTTTGTGCATTTCAGTGTTGGAAAGAGTCTTTCTTGCACTGAGGTCTGCTTATTGTAAATATCTTGTACTTGTTTGAACACCTTTTAATGTTAAAGTCAGCCTCTGTGCTTTTCAGTGTTGGAAAGAGTCTTTCTTGCACTGAGGTGTGCTTATTGTAAATATCTTGTACTTGTTTTTACACCTTTTAATGTTAAAGTCGGCTTCTGTTCATTTCAGTGTTGGAAAGAGTCTTTCTTGCACTGAGGTCTGCTTATTGTAAATATCTTTTACTTGTTTGAACACCTTTTAATGTTAAAGTCGGCCTCTGTTCATTTCAGTGTTGGAAAGACTCTTTCTTGCACTGAGGTCTGCTTATTGTAAATATCTTGTACTTGTTTGAACACCTTTTAATGTTAAAGTCGGCCTCTGTGCTTTTCAGTGTTGGAAAGACTCTTTCTTGCACTGAGGTCTGCTTATTGTAAATATCTTTTACTTGTTTTTACACCTTTTAATGTTAAAGTCGGCCTCTGTTCATTTCAGTGTTGGAAAGACTCTTTCTTGCACTGAGGTCTGCTTGTTGTAAATATCTTGTACTTGTTTGAACACCTTTTAATGTTAAAGTCAGCCTCTGTGCTTTTCAGTGTTGGAAAGAGTCTTTCTTGCACTGAGGTCTACTTATTGTAAATATCTTGTACTTGTTTGAACACCTTTTAATGTTAAAGTCAGCCTTTGTGCTTTTCAGTGTTGGAAAGAGTCTTTCTTGCACTGAGGTCTACTTATTGTAAATATCTTTTACTTGTTTTTACACCTTTTAATGTTAGAGTCAGCCTCTGTGCTTTTCAGTGTTGGAAAGACGCTTTCTTGCACTGAGGTCTGCTTATTGTAAATATCTTGTACTTGTTTTTACACCTTTTAATGTTGAAGTCGGCCTTTGTGCTTTTCAGTGTTGGAAAGAGTCTTTCTTGCACTGAGGTCTGCTTATTGTAAATATCTTGTACTTGTTTGAACACCTTTTAATGTTAAAGTCAGCCTCTGTGCTTTTCAGTGTTGGAAAGAGTCTTTCTTGCACTGAGGTGTGCTTATTGTAAATATCTTGTACTTGTTTTTACACCTTTTAATGTTAAAGTCGGCTTCTGTTCATTTCAGTGTTGGAAAGAGTCTTTCTTGCACTGAGGTCTACTTATTGTAAATATCTTGTACTTGTTTGAACACCTTTTAATGTTAAAGTCGGCTTCTGTTCATTTCAGTGTTGGAAAGAGTCTTTCTTGCACTGAGGTCTGCTTATTGTAAATATCTTGTACTTGTTTGAACACCTTTTAATGTTAAAGTCAGCCTTTGTGCTTTTCAGTGTTGGAAAGACTCTTTCTTGCACTGAGGTCTGCTTATTGTAAATATCTTGTACTTGTTTGAACACCTTTTAATGTTAAAGTCAGCCTCTGTTCATTTCAGTGTTGGAAAGACTCTTTCTTGCACTGAGGTCTGCTTATTGTAAATATCTTGTACTTGTTTGAACACCTTTTAATGTTAAAGTCAGCCTCTGTGCTTTTCAGTGTTGGAAAGAGTCTTTCTTGCACTGAGGTCTACTTATTGTAAATATCTTGTACTTGTTTGAACACCTTTTAATGTTAGAGTCAGCCTCTGTTCATTTCAGTGTTGGAAAGACTCTTTCTTGCACTGAGGTCTGCTTGTTGTAAATATCTTGTACTTGTTTGAACACCTTTTAATGTTAAAGTCAGCCTCTGTGCTTTTCAGTGTTGGAAAGACTCTTTCTTGCACTGAGGTCTGCTTATTGTAAATATCTTGTACTTGTTTGAACACCTTTTAATGTTAAAGTCAGCCTCTGTGCTTTTCAGTGTTGGAAAGAGTCTTTCTTGCACTGAGGTCTACTTATTGTAAATATCTTGTACTTGTTTGAACACCTTTTAATGTTAGAGTCAGCCTCTGTTCATTTCAGTGTTGGAAAGACTCTTTCTTGCACTGAGGTCTGCTTATTGTAAATATCTTGTACTTGTTTGAACACCTTTTAATGTTAAAGTCGGCCTCTGTGCTTTTCAGTGTTGGAAAGACTCTTTCTTGCACTGAGGTCTACTTATTGTAAATATCTTTTACTTGTTTTTACACCTTTTAATGTTAGAGTCAGCCTCTGTGCTTTTCAGTGTTGGAAAGACGCTTTCTTGCACTGAGGTCTGCTTATTGTAAATATCTTGTACTTGTTTTTACACCTTTTAATGTTGAAGTCGGCCTTTGTGCTTTTCAGTGTTGGAAAGAGTCTTTCTTGCACTGAGGTCTGCTTATTGTAAATATCTTGTACTTGTTTTTACACCTTTTAATGTTAGAGTCAGCCTTTGTGCATTTCAGTGTTGGAAAGAGTCTTTCTTGCACTGAGGTCTGCTTGTTGTAAATATCTTGTACTTGTTTGAACACCTTTTAATGTTAGAGTCAGCCTTTGTGCATTTCAGTGTTGGAAAGACTCTTTCTTGCACTGAGGTCTGCTTATTGTAAATATCTTGTACTTGTTTGAACACCTTTTAATGTTAGAGTCAGCCTTTGTGCATTTCAGTGTTGGAAAGACTCTTTCTTGCACTGAGGTCTGCTTATTGTAAATATCTTGTACTTGTTTTTACACCTTTTAATGTTAAAGTCGGCTTCTGTTCATTTCAGTGTTGGAAAGACTCTTTCTTGCACTGAGGTCTGCTTATTGTAAATATCTTGTACTTGTTTTTACACCTTTTAATGTTAAATTTTTCCTTTGTGCATTTCAGTGTTGGAAAGAGTCTTTCTTGCACTGAGGTCTGCTTATTGTAAATATCTTGTACTTGTTTGAACACCTTTTAATGTTAAAGTCAGCCTCTGTGCTTTTCAGTGTTGGAAAGAGTCTTTCTTGCACTGAGGTCTACTTATTGTAAATATCTTTTACTTGTTTTTACACCTTTTAATGTTAAAGTCGGCCTCTGTTCATTTCAGTGTTGGAAAGACTCTTTCTTGCACTGAGGTCTGCTTATTGTAAATATCTTGTACTTGTTTGAACACCTTTTAATGTTAAAGTCGGCTTCTGTTCATTTCAGTGTTGGAAAGACTCTTTCTTGCACTGAGGTCTGCTTATTGTAAATATCTTGTACTTGTTTTTACACCTTTTAATGTTAAAGTCGGCCTTTGTGCTTTTCAGTGTTGGAAAGACTCTTTCTTGCACTGAGGTCTGCTTATTGTAAATATCTTGTACTTGTTTGAACACCTTTTAATGTTAAAGTCAGCCTCTGTGCTTTTCAGTGTTGGAAAGAGTCTTTCTTGCACTGAGGTCTACTTATTGTAAATATCTTTTACTTGTTTTTACACCTTTTAATGTTAAAGTCGGCCTCTGTTCATTTCAGTGTTGGAAAGACTCTTTCTTGCACTGAGGTCTGCTTATTGTAAATATCTTGTACTTGTTTGAACACCTTTTAATGTTAAAGTCAGCCTCTGTGCTTTTCAGTGTTGGAAAGAGTCTTTCTTGCACTGAGGTCTGCTTATTGTAAATATCTTGTACTTGTTTTTACACCTTTTAATGTTAAATTTTTCCTTTGTGCATTTCAGTGTTGGAAAGACTCTTTCTTGCACTGAGGTGTGCTTATTGTAAATATCTTGTACTTGTTTGAACACCTTTTAATGTTAGAGTCAGCCTCTGTGCTTTTCAGTGTTGGAAAGAGTCTTTCTTGCACTGAGGTCTACTTATTGTAAATATCTTTTACTTGTTTTTACACCTTTTAATGTTAAAGTCGGCCTCTGTTCATTTCAGTGTTGGAAAGACGCTTTCTTGCACTGAGGTCTGCTTATTGTAAATATCTTGTACTTGTTTTTACACCTTTTAATGTTAAATTTTTCCTTTGTGCATTTCAGTGTTGGAAAGAGTCTTTCTTGCACTGAGGTGTGCTTATTGTAAATATCTTGTACTTGTTTGAACACCTTTTAATGTTAGAGTCAGCCTTTGTGCTTTTCAGTGTTGGAAAGAGTCTTTCTTGCACTGAGGTCTGCTTATTGTAAATATCTTTTACTTGTTTTTACACCTTTTAATGTTAAAGTCAGCCTCTGTTCATTTCAGTGTTGGAAAGACTCTTTCTTGCACTGAGGTCTGCTTATTGTAAATATCTTGTACTTGTTTTTACACCTTTTAATGTTAGAGTCAGCCTTTGTGCTTTTCAGTGTTGGAAAGAGTCTTTCTTGTACTGAGGTCTGCTTATTGTAAATATCTTGTACTTGTTTTTACACCTTTTAATGTTAAAGTCAGCCTCTGTGCTTTTCAGTGTTGGAAAGAGTCTTTCTTGCACTGAGGTCTGCTTATTGTAAATATCTTGTACTTGTTTGAACACCTTTTAATGTTAAAGTCGGCCTTTGTGCATTTCAGTGTTGGAAAGAGTCTTTCTTGCACTGAGGTCTGCTTATTGTAAATATCTTGTACTTGTTTTTACACCTTTTAATGTTAAAGTCGGCCTGTGTGCTTTTCAGTGTTGGAAAGAGTCTTTCTTGCACTGAGGTCTGCTTATTGTAAATATCTTGTACTTGTTTGAACACCTTTTAATGTTAAAGTCAGCCTCTGTGCTTTTCAGTGTTGGAAAGAGTCTTTCTTGCACTGAGGTCTGCTTATTGTAAATATCTTGTACTTGTTTTTACACCTTTTAATGTTAAAGTCGGCCTCTGTTCATTTCAGTGTTGGAAAGACTCTTTCTTGCATTGAGGTCTGCTTATTGTAAATATCTTGTACTTGTTTTTACACCTTTTAATGTTAAAGTCGGCTTCTGTTCATTTCAGTGTTGGAAAGAGTCTTTCTTGCACTGAGGTCTGCTTATTGTAAATATCTTGTACTTGTTTGAACACCTTTTAATGTTAAAGTCAGCCTTTGTGCTTTTCAGTGTTGGAAAGACGCTTTCTTGCACTGAGGTCTGCTTATTGTAAATATCTTGTACTTGTTTGAACACCTTTTAATGTTAAAATCGGCCTTTGTGCTTTTCAGTGTTGGAAAGACTCTTTCTGCTTATTGTAAATATCTTGTACTTGTTTTTACACCTTTTAATGTTAAAGTCAGCCTTTGTGCTTTTCAGTGTTGGAAAGAGTCTTTCTTGCACTGAGGTCTGCTTGTTGTAAATATCTTGTCCTTATTTGAACACCTTTTAATGTTAAAGTCGGCCTTTGTGCTTTTCAGTGTTGGAAAGACGCTTTCTTGTACTGAGGTGTGCTTATTGTAAATATCTTGTACTTGTTTTTACACCTTTTAATGTTAAAGTCGGCCTTTGTGCTTTTCAGTGTTGGAAAGAGTCTTTCTTGTACTGAGGTCTGCTTATTGTAAATATCTTGTACTTGTTTTTACACCTTTTAATGTTAAAGTCGGCCTTTGTGCTTTTCAGTGTTGGAAAGACTCTTTCTTGTACTGAGGTCTGCTTATTGTAAATATCTTGTACTTGTTTTTACACCTTTTAATGTTAAAGTCGGCCTTTGTGCTTTTCAGTGTTGGAAAGACTCTTTCTTGTACTGAGGTCTGCTTATTGTAAATATCTTGTACTTGTTTTTACACCTTTTAATGTTAAAGTCGGCCTTTGTGCTTTTCAGTGTTGGAAAGACTCTTTCTTGTACTGAGGTCTGCTTATTGTAAATATCTTGTACTTGTTTTTACACCTTTTAATGTTAAAGTCGGCCTTTGTGCTTTTCAGTGTTGGAAAGACTCTTTCTTGCACTGAGGTCTGCTTATTGTAAATATCTTGTCCTTATTTGAACACCTTTTAATGTTAAAGCCGGACTTTGTTTTTTTTTAGTGTTGGAGAGAGTCTTTCTTGCACTGAGGTCTGCTTATTGTAAATATCTTGTACTTGTTTGAACACCTTTTAATGTTAGAGTCAGCCTTTGTGCATTTCAGTGTTGGAAAGAGTCTTTCTTGCACTGAGGTCTGCTTATTGTAAATATCTTGTACTTGTTTTTACACCTTTTAATGTTAAAGTCGGCCTCTGTTCATTTCAGTGTTGGAAAGACTCTTTCTTGCACTGAGGTCTGCTTATTGTAAATATCTTGTACTTGTTTTTACACCTTTTAATGTTAAAGTCAGCCTTTGTGCTTTTCAGTGTTGGAAAGACTCTTTCTTGCACTGAGGTCTGCTTATTGTAAATATCTTGTACTTGTTTGAACACCTTTTAATGTTAAAGTCAGCCTCTGTGCTTTTCAGTGTTGGAAAGAGTCTTTCTTGCACTGAGGTCTACTTATTGTAAATATCTTGTACTTGTTTGAACACCTTTTAATGTTAGAGTCAGCCTCTGTGCTTTTCAGTGTTGGAAAGACGCTTTCTTGCACTGAGGTCTGCTTATTGTAAATATCTTGTACTTGTTTTTACACCTTTTAATGTTGAAGTCGTCCTTTGTGCTTTTCAGTGTTGGAAAGAGTCTTTCTTGCACTGAGGTCTGCTTATTGTAAATATCTTGTACTTGTTTTTACACCTTTTAATGTTAGAGTCAGCCTTTGTGCATTTCAGTGTTGGAAAGAGTCTTTCTTGCACTGAGGTCTGCTTATTGTAAATATCTTGTACTTGTTTGAACACCTTTTAATGTTAGAGTCAGCCTTTGTGCATTTCAGTGTTGGAAAGAGTCTTTCTTGCACTGAGGTCTGCTTATTGTAAATATCTTGTACTTGTTTGAACACCTTTTAATGTTAAAGTCAGCCTCTGTGCTTTTCAGTGTTGGAAAGAGTCTTTCTTGCACTGAGGTCTACTTATTGTAAATATCTTGTACTTGTTTTTACACCTTTTAATGTTAGAGTCAGCCTTTGTGCATTTCAGTGTTGGAAAGACTCTTTCTTGCACTGAGGTCTGCTTATTGTAAATATCTTGTACTTGTTTGAACACCTTTTAATGTTAAAGTCGGCTTCTGTTCATTTCAGTGTTGGAAAGACTCTTTCTTGCACTGAGGTCTGCTTATTGTAAATATCTTGTACTTGTTTTTACACCTTTTAATGTTAAAGTCGGCCTTTGTGCTTTTCAGTGTTGGAAAGAGTCTTTCTTGCATTGAGGTCTACTTATTGTAAATATCTTGTACTTGTTTGAACACCTTTTAATGTTAAAGTCGGCTTCTGTGCTTTTCAGTGTTGGAAAGAGTCTTTCTTGCACTGAGGTCTACTTTTTGTAAATATCTTGTACTTGTTTGAACACCTTTTAATGTTAGAGTCAGCCTCTGTGCTTTTCAGTGTTGGAAAGACGCTTTCTTGCACTGAGGTCTGCTTATTGTAAATATCTTGTACTTGTTTGAACACCTTTTAATGTTAAAGTCGGCTTCTGTTCATTTCAGTGTTGGAAAGACTCTTTCTTGCACTGAGGTCTGCTTATTGTAAATATCTTGTAGTTGTTTTTACAGCTTTTAATGTTAAAGTCGGCCTGTGTGCTTTTCAGTGTTGGAAAGAGTCTTTCTTGCACTGAGGTCTGCTTATTGTAAACATCTTGTACTTGTTTGAACACCTTTTAATGTTAAAGTCGGCTTCTGTTCATTTCAGTGTTGGAAAGACTCTTTCTTGCACTGAGGTCTGCTTATTGTAAATATCTTGTACTTGTTTGAACACCTTTTAATGTTAGAGTCAGCCTCTGTGCTTTTCAGTGTTGGAAAGACGCTTTCTTGCACTGAGGTCTGCTTTTTGTAAATATCTTGTACTTGTTTGAACACCTTTTAATGTTAAATTTTTCCTTTGTGCATTTCAGTGTTGGAAAGACTCTTTCTTGCACTGAGGTCTGCTTATTGTAAATATCTTGTACTTGTTTGAACACCTTTTAATGTTAGAGTCAGCCTCTGTGCTTTTCAGTGTTGGAAAGACGCTTTCTTGCACTGAGGTCTGCTTATTGTAAATATCTTTAACTTGTTTTTACACCTTTTAATGTTAAAGTCGGCCTCTGTTCATTTCAGTGTTGGAAAGACGCTTTCTTGCACTGAGGTCTGCTTATTGTAAATATCTTGTACTTGTTTGAACACCTTTTAATGTTAGAGTCAGCCTTTGTGCATTTCAGTGTTGGAAAGACTCTTTCTTGCACTGAGGTCTGCTTATTGTAAATATCTTGTACTTGTTTGAACACCTTTTAATGTTAAAGTCAGCCTCTGTGCTTTTCAGTGTTGGAAAGAGTCTTTCTTGCACTGAGGTCTGCTTATTGTAAATATCTTGTACTTGTTTTTACACCTTTTAATGTTAAATTTTTCCTTTGTGCATTTCAGTGTTGGAAAGAGTCTTTCTTGCACTGAGGTCTGCTTATTGTAAATATCTTGTACTTGTTTGAACACCTTTTAATGTTAGAGTCAGCCTTTGTGCATTTCAGTGTTGGAAAGACTCTTTCTTGCACTGAGGTCTACTTATTGTAAATATCTTGTACTTGTTTGAACACCTTTTAATGTTAAAGTCGGCTTCTGTTCATTTCAGTGTTGGAAAGAGTCTTTCTTGCACTGAGGTCTGCTTATTGTAAATATCTTGTACTTGTTTGAACACCTTTTAATGTTAAAGTCGGCTTCTGTTCATTTCAGTGTTGGAAAGACTCTTTCTTGCACTGAGGTCTGCTTATTGTAAATATCTTGTACTTGTTTGAACACCTTTTAATGTTAGAGTCAGCCTTTGTGCTTTTCAGTGTTGGAAAGAGTCTTTCTTGCACTGAGGTCTGCTTATTGTAAATATCTTGTACTTGTTTGAACACCTTTTAATGTTAAAGTCAGCTTCTGTTCATTTCAGTGTTGGAAAGACTCTTTCTTGCACTGAGGTCTGCTTATTGTAAATATCTTGTACTTGTTTTTACACCTTTTAATGTTAAAGTCGGCCTCTGTGCTTTTCAGTGTTGGAAAGAGTCTTTCTTGCACTGAGGTCTACTTATTGTAAATATCTTTTACTTGTTTTTACACCTTTTAATGTTAAAGTCGGCCTCTGTTCATTTCAGTGTTGGAAAGAGTCTTTCTTGCACTGAGGTCTGCTTATTGTAAATATCTTGTACTTGTTTGAACACCTTTTAATGTTAGAGTCAGCCTTTGTGCATTTCAGTGTTGGAAAGACTCTTTCTTGCACTGAGGTCTACTTATTGTAAATATCTTGTACTTGTTTGAACACCTTTTAATGTTAAAGTCGGCTTCTGTTCATTTCACTGTTGGAAAGACTCTTTCTTGCACTGAGGTCTGCTTATTGTAAATATCTTGTACTTGTTTGAACACCTTTTAATGTTAAAGTCGGCCTTTGTGCATTTCAGTGTTGGAAAGAGTCTTTCTTGCACTGAGGTCTGCTTATTGTAAATATCTTGTACTTGTTTTTACACCTTTTAATGTTAGAGTCAGCCTTTGTGCATTTCAGTGTTGGAAAGAGTCTTTCTTGCACTGAGGTCTGCTTATTGTAAATATCTTGTACTTGTTTGAACACCTTTTAATGTTAAAGTCAGCCTCTGTGCATTTCAGTGTTGGAAAGACGCTTTCTTGCACTGAGGTCTGCTTATTGTAAATATCTTGTACTTGTTTGAACACCTTTTAATGTTAAAGTCGGCCTCTGTGCTTTTCAGTGTTGGAAAGAGTCTTTCTTGCACTGAGGTCTGCTTATTGTAAATATCTTGTACTTGTTTGAACACCTTTTAATGTTAAAGTCGGCCTTTGTGCTTTTCAGTGTTGGAAAGAGTCTTTCTTGCACTGAGGTCTGCTTATTGTAAATATCTTTTACTTGTTTTTACACCTTTTAATGTTAAAGTCGGCCTTTGTGCATTTCAGTGTTGGAAAGACGCTTTCTTGCACTGAGGTCTGCTTATTGTAAATATCTTGTACTTGTTTGAACACCTTTTAATGTTAAAATCGGCCTTTGTGCTTTTCAGTGTTGGAAAGAGTCTTTCTTGCACTGAGGTCTGCTTGTTGTAAATATCTTGTCCTTATTTGAACACCTTTTAATGTTAAAGTCGGCCTTTGTGCTTTTCAGTGTTGGAAAGAGTCTTTCTTGCACTGAGGTCTGCTTATTGTAAATATCTTGTACTTGTTTGAACACCTTTTAATGTTAAAGTCGGCCTTTGTGCTTTTCAGTGTTGGAAAGACTCTTTCTTGTACTGAGGTCTGCTTATTGTAAATATCTTGTACTTGTTTTTACACCTTTTAATGTTAAAGTCGGCCTTTGTGCTTTTCAGTGTTGGAAAGAGTCTTTCTTGCACTGAGGTCTGCTTATTGTAAATATCTTGTACTTGTTTGAACACCTTTTAATGTTAAAGCCGGACTTTGTTTTTTTTTAGTGTTGGAGAGAGTCTTTCTTGCACTGAGGTCTGCTTATTGTAAATATCTTGTACTTGTTTGAACACCTTTTAATGTTAAAGTCGGCCTTTGTGCATTTCAGTGTTGGAAAGACTCTTTCTTGCACTGAGGTCTGCTTGTTGTAAATATCTTGTACTTGTTTTTACACCTTTTAATGTTAAAGTCGGCCTTTGTGCTTTTCAGTGTTGGAAAGACTCTTTCTTGCACTGAGGTCTGCTTGTTGTAAATATCTTGTACTTGTTTGAACACCTTTTAATGTTAAAGTCGGCCTTTGTGCTTTTCAGTGTTGGAAAGACTCTTTCTTGCACTGAGGTCTGCTTGTTGTAAATATCTTGTACTTGTTTGAACACCTTTTAATGTTAAAGTCGGCCTTTGTGCTTTTCAGTGTTGGAAAGACGCTTTCTTGTACTGAGGTCTGCTTATTGTAAATATCTTGTACTTGTTTTTACACCTTTTAATGTTAAAGTCGGCCTTTGTGCTTTTCAGTGTTGGAAAGACTCTTTCTTGCACTGAGGTCTGCTTATTGTAAATATCTTGTACTTGTTTTTACACCTTTTAATGTTAAAGTCGGCCTTTGTGCTTTTCAGTGTTGGAAAGAGTCTTTCTTGCACTGAGGTCTGCTTGTTGTAAATATCTTGTCCTTATTTGAACACCTTTTAATGTTAAAGTCGGCCTTTGTGCTTTTCAGTGTTGGAAAGACTCTTTCTTGCACTGAGGTCTGCTTATTGTAAATATCTTGTACTTGTTTTTACACCTTTTAATGTTAAAGTCGGCCTTTGTGCTTTTCAGTGTTGGAAAGACTCTTTCTTGCACTGAGATCTGCTTATTGTAAATATCTTGTACTTGTTTGAACACCTTTTAATGTTAAAGTCAGCCTTTGTGCTTTTCAATGTTGGAAAGACTCTTTCTTGCACTGAGGTGTGCTTATTGTAAATATCTTGTACTTGTTTGAACACCTTTTAATGTTAAAGTCGGCCTTTGTTCATTTCAGTGTTGGAAAGACTCTTTCTTGCACTGAGGTGTGCTTATTGTAAATATCTTGTACTTGTTTTTACACCTTTTAATGTTAAAGTCGGCCTTTGTTCATTTCAGTGTTGGAAAGACTCTTTCTTGCACTGAGGTCTGCTTGTTGTAAATATCTTGTACTTGTTTTTACACCTTTTAATGTTAAAGTCGGCCTCTGTTCATTTCAGTGTTGGAAAGACTCTTTCTTGCACTGAGGTCTGCTTATTGTAAATATCTTGTACTTGTTTGAACACCTTTTAATGTTAAAGTCGGCCTCTGTTCATTTCAGTGTTGGAAAGACTCTTTCTTGCACTGAGGTCTGCTTATTGTAAATATCTTGTACTTGTTTTTACACCTTTTAATGTTAAAGTCGGCCTTTGTGCTTTTCAGTGTTGGAAAGACTCTTTCTTGCACTGAGGTCTGCTTATTGTAAATATCTTGTACTTGTTTGAACACCTTTTAATGTTAAAGTCGGCCTTTGTGCTTTTCAGTGTTGGAAAGAGTCTTTCTTGCACTGAGGTCTGCTTATTGTAAATATCTTGTACTTGTTTGAACACCTTTTAATGTTAAAGTCGGCCTTTGTGCTTTTCAGTGTTGGAAAGAGTCTTTCTTGCACTGAGGTCTGCTTATTGTAAATATCTTGTACTTGTTTGAACACCTTTTAATGTTAGAGTCAGCCTTTGTGCATTTCAGTGTTGGAAAGACGCTTTCTTGTACTGAGGTCTGCTTATTGTAAATATCTTGTACTTGTTTTTACACCTTTTAATGTTAAAGTCGGCCTTTGTGCTTTTCAGTGTTGGAAAGACTCTTTCTTGCACTGAGGTCTGCTTATTGTAAATATCTTGTACTTGTTTTTACACCTTTTAATGTTAAAGTCGGCCTTTGTGCTTTTCAGTGTTGGAAAGAGTCTTTCTTGCACTGAGGTCTGCTTGTTGTAAATATCTTGTCCTTATTTGAACACCTTTTAATGTTAAAGCCGGACTTTGTTTTTTTTAGTGTTGGAGAGAGTCTTTCTTGCACTGAGGTCTGCTTATTGTAAATATCTTGTACTTGTTTTTACACCTTTTAATGTTAAAGTCGGCCTTTGTTCATTTCAGTGTTGGAAAGACTCTTTCTTGCACTGAGGTCTGCTTATTGTAAATATCTTGTACTTGTTTTTACACCTTTTAATGTTAAAATCGGCCTTTGTGCTTTTCAGTGTTGGAAAGACGCTTTCTTGTACTGAGGTCTGCTTGTTGTAAATATCTTGTACTTGTTTTTACACCTTTTAATGTTAAAGTCGGCCTTTGTGCTTTTCAGTGTTGGAAAGACTCTTTCTTCCACTGAGGTCTGCTTATTGTAAATATCTTGTACTTGTTTGAACACCTTTTAATGTTAAAGTCGGCCTTTGTGCTTTTCAGTGTTGGAAAGACGCTTTCTTGCACTGAGGTCTGCTTGTTGTAAATATCTTGTCCTTATTTGAACACCTTTTAATGTTAAAGTCGGCCTTTGTGCTTTTCAGTGTTGGAAAGACTCTTTCTTGCACTGAGGTCTGCTTGTTGTAAATATCTTGTACTTGTTTGAACACCTTTTAATGTTAAAGCCGGACTTTGTTTTTTTTAGTGTTGGAGAGAGTCTTTCTTGCACTGAGGTCTGCTTATTGTAAATATCTTGTACTTGTTTTTACACCTTTTAATGTTAAAGTCGGCCTTTGTGCTTTTCAGTGTTGGAAAGACTCTTTCTTGCACTGAGGTCTGCTTATTGTAAATATCTTGTACTTGTTTTTACACCTTTTAATGTTAAAGTCGGCCTTTGTGCTTTTCAGTGTTGGAAAGACTCTTTCTTGCACTGAGATCTGCTTATTGTAAATATCTTGTACTTGTTTGAACACCTTTTAATGTTAAAGTCAGCCTTTGTGCTTTTCAATGTTGGAAAGACTCTTTCTTGCACTGAGGTCTGCTTATTGTAAATATCTTGTACTTGTTTGAACACCTTTTAATGTTAAAGCCGGACTTTGTTTTTTTTTAGTCTTGGAAAGAGTCTTTCTTGCACTGAGGTCTGCTTATTGTAAATATCTTGTACTTGTTTGAACACCTTTTAATGTTAAAGTCGGCCTCTGTGTTTTCAGTGTTGGAAAGACGCTTTCTTGTACTGAGGTCTGCTTGTTGTAAATATCTTGTACTTGTTTGAACACATTTTAATGTTAAAGCCGGACTTTGTTTTTTTTTAGTCTTGGAAAGAGTCTTTGTTGCACTGAGGTCTGCTTATTGTAAATATCTTGTACTTGTTTTTACACCTTTTAATGTTAAAGTCGGCCTTTGTACTTTTCAGTGTTGGAAAGACTCTTTCTTGCACTGACGTCTGCTTATTGTAAATATCTTTTACTTGTTTTTACACCTTTTAATGTTAAAGTCGGCCTCTGTTCATTTCAGTGTTGGAAAGACTCTTTCTTGCACTGAGGTCTGCTTATTGTAAATATCTTGTACTTGTTTTTACACCTTTTAATGTTAAAGTCGGCCTTTGTGCTTTTCAGTGTTGGAAAGAGTCTTTCTTGCACTGAGGTCTGCTTATTGTAAATATCTTGTACTTGTTTGAACACCTTTTAATGTTAAAGTCAGCCTTTGTGCATTTCAGTGTTGGAAAGACGCTTTCTTGTACTGAGGTGTGCTTATTGTAAATATCTTGTACTTGTTTGAACAACTTTTAATGTTAGAGTCAGCCTTTGTGCATTTCAGTGTTGGAAAGACTCTTTCTTGCACTGAGGTCTGCTTATTGTAAATATCTTGTACTTGTTTGAACACCTTTTAATGTTAGAGTCAGCCTTTGTGCATTTCAGTGTTGGAAAGAGTCTTTCTTGCACTGAGGTCTGCTTATTGTAAATATCTTGTACTTGTTTGAACACCTTTTAATGTTAAAGTCAGCCTCTGTGCTTTTCAGTGTTGGAAAGAGTCTTTCTTGCACTGAGGTGTGCTTATTGTAAATATCTTGTACTTGTTTTTACACCTTTTAATGTTAAAGTCGGCTTCTGTTCATTTCAGTGTTGGAAAGAGTCTTTCTTGCACTGAGGTCTGCTTATTGTAAATATCTTTTACTTGTTTGAACACCTTTTAATGTTAAAGTCGGCCTCTGTTCATTTCAGTGTTGGAAAGACTCTTTCTTGCACTGAGGTCTGCTTATTGTAAATATCTTGTACTTGTTTGAACACCTTTTAATGTTAAAGTCGGCCTCTGTGCTTTTCAGTGTTGGAAAGACTCTTTCTTGCACTGAGGTCTGCTTATTGTAAATATCTTTTACTTGTTTTTACACCTTTTAATGTTAAAGTCGGCCTCTGTTCATTTCAGTGTTGGAAAGACTCTTTCTTGCACTGAGGTCTGCTTGTTGTAAATATCTTGTACTTGTTTGAACACCTTTTAATGTTAAAGTCAGCCTCTGTGCTTTTCAGTGTTGGAAAGAGTCTTTCTTGCACTGAGGTCTACTTATTGTAAATATCTTTTACTTGTTTTTACACCTTTTAATGTTAGAGTCAGCCTCTGTGCTTTTCAGTGTTGGAAAGACGCTTTCTTGCACTGAGGTCTGCTTATTGTAAATATCTTGTACTTGTTTTTACACCTTTTAATGTTGAAGTCGGCCTTTGTGCTTTTCAGTGTTGGAAAGAGTCTTTCTTGCACTGAGGTCTGCTTATTGTAAATATCTTGTACTTGTTTGAACACCTTTTAATGTTAAAGTCAGCCTCTGTGCTTTTCAGTGTTGGAAAGAGTCTTTCTTGCACTGAGGTGTGCTTATTGTAAATATCTTGTACTTGTTTTTACACCTTTTAATGTTAAAGTCGGCTTCTGTTCATTTCAGTGTTGGAAAGAGTCTTTCTTGCACTGAGGTCTACTTATTGTAAATATCTTGTACTTGTTTGAACACCTTTTAATGTTAAAGTCGGCTTCTGTTCATTTCAGTGTTGGAAAGAGTCTTTCTTGCACTGAGGTCTGCTTATTGTAAATATCTTGTACTTGTTTGAACACCTTTTAATGTTAAAGTCAGCCTTTGTGCTTTTCAGTGTTGGAAAGACTCTTTCTTGCACTGAGGTCTGCTTATTGTAAATATCTTGTACTTGTTTGAACACCTTTTAATGTTAGAGTCAGCCTCTGTTCATTTCAGTGTTGGAAAGACTCTTTCTTGCACTGAGGTCTGCTTATTGTAAATATCTTGTACTTGTTTGAACACCTTTTAATGTTAAAGTCAGCCTCTGTGCTTTTCAGTGTTGGAAAGAGTCTTTCTTGCACTGAGGTCTACTTATTGTAAATATCTTGTACTTGTTTGAACACCTTTTAATGTTAGAGTCAGCCTCTGTTCATTTCAGTGTTGGAAAGACTCTTTCTTGCACTGAGGTCTGCTTATTGTAAATATCTTGTACTTGTTTGAACACCTTTTAATGTTAAAGTCAGCCTCTGTGCTTTTCAGTGTTGGAAAGACTCTTTCTTGCACTGAGGTCTGCTTATTGTAAATATCTTGTACTTGTTTGAACACCTTTTAATGTTAAAGTCAGCCTCTGTGCTTTTCAGTGTTGGAAAGACTCTTTCTTGCACTGAGGTCTGCTTATTGTAAATATCTTGTACTTGTTTTTACACCTTTTAATGTTAAAGTCAGCCTCTGTGCTTTTCAGTGTTGGAAAGAGTCTTTCTTGCACTGAGGTCTACTTATTGTAAATATCTTGTACTTGTTTGAACACCTTTTAATGTTAGAGTCAGCCTCTGTTCATTTCAGTGTTGGAAAGACTCTTTCTTGCACTGAGGTCTGCTTATTGTAAATATCTTGTACTTGTTTGAACACCTTTTAATGTTAAAGTCAGCCTCTGTGCTTTTCAGTGTTGGAAAGACTCTTTCTTGCACTGAGGTCTACTTATTGTAAATATCTTTTACTTGTTTTTACACCTTTTAATGTTAGAGTCAGCCTCTGTGCTTTTCAGTGTTGGAAAGACGCTTTCTTGCACTGAGGTCTGCTTATTGTAAATATCTTGTACTTGTTTTTACACCTTTTAATGTTGAAGTCGGCCTTTGTGCTTTTCAGTGTTGGAAAGAGTCTTTCTTGCACTGAGGTCTGCTTATTGTAAATATCTTGTACTTGTTTTTACACCTTTTAATGTTAGAGTCAGCCTTTGTGCATTTCAGTGTTGGAAAGAGTCTTTCTTGCACTGAGGTCTGCTTGTTGTAAATATCTTGTACTTGTTTGAACACCTTTTAATGTTAGAGTCAGCCTTTGTGCATTTCAGTGTTGGAAAGACTCTTTCTTGCACTGAGGTCTGCTTATTGTAAATATCTTGTACTTGTTTGAACACCTTTTAATGTTAGAGTCAGCCTTTGTGCATTTCAGTGTTGGAAAGACTCTTTCTTGCACTGAGGTCTGCTTATTGTAAATATCTTGTACTTGTTTTTACACCTTTTAATGTTAAAGTCGGCTTCTGTTCATTTCAGTGTTGGAAAGACTCTTTCTTGCACTGAGGTCTGCTTATTGTAAATATCTTGTACTTGTTTTTACACCTTTTAATGTTAAATTTTTCCTTTGTGCATTTCAGTGTTGGAAAGAGTCTTTCTTGCACTGAGGTCTGCTTATTGTAAATATCTTGTACTTGTTTGAACACCTTTTAATGTTAAAGTCAGCCTCTGTGCTTTTCAGTGTTGGAAAGAGTCTTTCTTGCACTGAGGTCTACTTATTGTAAATATCTTTTACTTGTTTTTACACCTTTTAATGTTAAAGTCGGCCTCTGTTCATTTCAGTGTTGGAAAGACTCTTTCTTGCACTGAGGTCTGCTTATTGTAAATATCTTGTACTTGTTTGAACACCTTTTAATGTTAAAGTCGGCTTCTGTTCATTTCAGTGTTGGAAAGACTCTTTCTTGCACTGAGGTCTGCTTATTGTAAATATCTTGTACTTGTTTTTACACCTTTTAATGTTAAAGTCGGCCTTTGTGCTTTTCAGTGTTGGAAAGACTCTTTCTTCCACTGAGGTCTGCTTATTGTAAATATCTTGTACTTGTTTGAACACCTTTTAATGTTAAATTTTTCCTTTGTGCATTTCAGTGTTGGAAAGACTCTTTCTTGCACTGAGGTGTGCTTATTGTAAATATCTTGTACTTGTTTGAACACCTTTTAATGTTAGAGTCAGCCTCTGTGCTTTTCAGTGTTGGAAAGAGTCTTTCTTGCACTGAGGTCTACTTATTGTAAATATCTTTTACTTGTTTTTACACCTTTTAATGTTAAAGTCGGCCTCTGTTCATTTCAGTGTTGGAAAGACGCTTTCTTGCACTGAGGTCTGCTTATTGTAAATATCTTGTACTTGTTTTTACACCTTTTAATGTTAAATTTTTCCTTTGTGCATTTCAGTGTTGGAAAGAGTCTTTCTTGCACTGAGGTGTGCTTATTGTAAATATCTTGTACTTGTTTGAACACCTTTTAATGTTAGAGTCAGCCTTTGTGCTTTTCAGTGTTGGAAAGAGTCTTTCTTGCACTGAGGTCTGCTTATTGTAAATATCTTTTACTTGTTTTTACACCTTTTAATGTTAAAGTCAGCCTCTGTTCATTTCAGTGTTGGAAAGACTCTTTCTTGCACTGAGGTCTGCTTATTGTAAATATCTTGTACTTGTTTTTACACCTTTTAATGTTAGAGTCAGCCTTTGTGCTTTTCAGTGTTGGAAAGAGTCTTTCTTGTACTGAGGTCTGCTTATTGTAAATATCTTGTACTTGTTTTTACACCTTTTAATGTTAAAGTCAGCCTCTGTGCTTTTCAGTGTTGGAAAGAGTCTTTCTTGCACTGAGGTCTGCTTATTGTAAATATCTTGTACTTGTTTTTACACCTTTTAATGTTAAAGTCGGCCTGTGTGCTTTTCAGTGTTGGAAAGAGTCTTTCTTGCACTGAGGTCTGCTTATTGTAAATATCTTGTACTTGTTTGAACACCTTTTAATGTTAAAGTCAGCCTCTGTGCTTTTCAGTGTTGGAAAGAGTCTTTCTTGCACTGAGGTCTGCTTATTGTAAATATCTTGTACTTGTTTTTACACCTTTTAATGTTAAAGTCGGCCTCTGTTCATTTCAGTGTTGGAAAGACTCTTTCTTGCATTGAGGTCTGCTTATTGTAAATATCTTGTACTTGTTTTTACACCTTTTAATGTTAAAGTCGGCTTCTGTTCATTTCAGTGTTGGAAAGAGTCTTTCTTGCACTGAGGTCTGCTTATTGTAAATATCTTGTACTTGTTTGAACACCTTTTAATGTTAAAGTCAGCCTTTGTGCTTTTCAGTGTTGGAAAGACGCTTTCTTGCACTGAGGTCTGCTTATTGTAAATATCTTGTACTTGTTTGAACACCTTTTAATGTTAAAATCGGCCTTTGTGCTTTTCAGTGTTGGAAAGACTCTTTCTGCTTATTGTAAATATCTTGTACTTGTTTGAACACCTTTTAATGTTAGAGTCAGCCTTTGTGCATTTCAGTGTTGGAAAGACTCTTTCTTGCACTGAGGTCTGCTTATTGTAAATATCTTGTACTTGTTTTTACACCTTTTAATGTTAAAGTCAGCCTTTGTGCTTTTCAGTGTTGGAAAGACTCTTTCTTGCACTGAGGTCTGCTTATTGTAAATATCTTGTACTTGTTTGAACACCTTTTAATGTTAAAGTCAGCCTCTGTGCTTTTCAGTGTTGGAAAGAGTCTTTCTTGCACTGAGGTCTACTTATTGTAAATATCTTGTACTTGTTTGAACACCTTTTAATGTTAGAGTCAGCCTCTGTGCTTTTCAGTGTTGGAAAGACGCTTTCTTGCACTGAGGTCTGCTTATTGTAAATATCTTGTACTTGTTTTTACACCTTTTAATGTTGAAGTCGTCCTTTGTGCTTTTCAGTGTTGGAAAGAGTCTTTCTTGCACTGAGGTCTGCTTATTGTAAATATCTTGTACTTGTTTTTACACCTTTTAATGTTAGAGTCAGCCTTTGTGCATTTCAGTGTTGGAAAGAGTCTTTCTTGCACTGAGGTCTGCTTATTGTAAATATCTTGTACTTGTTTGAACACCTTTTAATGTTAGAGTCAGCCTTTGTGCATTTCAGTGTTGGAAAGAGTCTTTCTTGCACTGAGGTCTGCTTATTGTAAATATCTTGTACTTGTTTGAACACCTTTTAATGTTAAAGTCAGCCTCTGTGCTTTTCAGTGTTGGAAAGAGTCTTTCTTGCACTGAGGTCTACTTATTGTAAATATCTTGTACTTGTTTTTACACCTTTTAATGTTAGAGTCAGCCTTTGTGCATTTCAGTGTTGGAAAGACTCTTTCTTGCACTGAGGTCTGCTTATTGTAAATATCTTGTACTTGTTTGAACACCTTTTAATGTTAAAGTCGGCTTCTGTTCATTTCAGTGTTGGAAAGACTCTTTCTTGCACTGAGGTCTGCTTATTGTAAATATCTTGTACTTGTTTTTACACCTTTTAATGTTAAAGTCGGCCTTTGTGCTTTTCAGTGTTGGAAAGAGTCTTTCTTGCATTGAGGTCTACTTATTGTAAATATCTTGTACTTGTTTGAACACCTTTTAATGTTAAAGTCGGCTTCTGTGCTTTTCAGTGTTGGAAAGAGTCTTTCTTGCACTGAGGTCTACTTTTTGTAAATATCTTGTACTTGTTTGAACACCTTTTAATGTTAGAGTCAGCCTCTGTGCTTTTCAGTGTTGGAAAGACGCTTTCTTGCACTGAGGTCTGCTTATTGTAAATATCTTGTACTTGTTTGAACACCTTTTAATGTTAAAGTCGGCTTCTGTTCATTTCAGTGTTGGAAAGACTCTTTCTTGCACTGAGGTCTGCTTATTGTAAATATCTTGTAGTTGTTTTTACAGCTTTTAATGTTAAAGTCGGCCTGTGTGCTTTTCAGTGTTGGAAAGAGTCTTTCTTGCACTGAGGTCTGCTTATTGTAAACATCTTGTACTTGTTTGAACACCTTTTAATGTTAAAGTCGGCTTCTGTTCATTTCAGTGTTGGAAAGACTCTTTCTTGCACTGAGGTCTGCTTATTGTAAATATCTTGTACTTGTTTGAACACCTTTTAATGTTAAATTTTTCCTTTGTGCATTTCAGTGTTGGAAAGACTCTTTCTTGCACTGAGGTCTGCTTATTGTAAATATCTTGTAGTTGTTTTTACAGCTTTTAATGTTAAAGTCGGCCTGTGTGCTTTTCAGTGTTGGAAAGAGTCGTTCTTGCACTGAGGTCTGCTTATTGTAAACATCTTGTACTTGTTTGAACACCTTTTAATGTTAAAGTCGGCTTCTGTTCATTTCAGTGTTGGAAAGACTCTTTCTTGCACTGAGGTCTGCTTATTGTAAATATCTTGTACTTGTTTGAACACCTTTTAATGTTAGAGTCAGCCTCTGTGCTTTTCAGTGTTGGAAAGACGCTTTCTTGCACTGAGGTCTGCTTTTTGTAAATATCTTGTACTTGTTTGAACACCTTTTAATGTTAGAGTCAGCCTCTGTGCTTTTCAGTGTTGGAAAGACGCTTTCTTGCACTGAGGTCTGCTTATTGTAAATATCTTGTACTTGTTTGAACACCTTTTAATGTTAGAGTCAGCCTCTGTGCTTTTCAGTGTTGGAAAGACGCTTTCTTGCACTGAGGTCTGCTTATTGTAAATATCTTTAACTTGTTTTTACACCTTTTAATGTTAAAGTCGGCCTCTGTTCATTTCAGTGTTGGAAAGACGCTTTCTTGCACTGAGGTCTGCTTATTGTAAATATCTTGTACTTGTTTGAACACCTTTTAATGTTAGAGTCAGCCTTTGTGCATTTCAGTGTTGGAAAGACTCTTTCTTGCACTGAGGTCTGCTTATTGTAAATATCTTGTACTTGTTTGAACACCTTTTAATGTTAAAGTCAGCCTCTGTGCTTTTCAGTGTTGGAAAGAGTCTTTCTTGCACTGAGGTCTGCTTATTGTAAATATCTTGTACTTGTTTTTACACCTTTTAATGTTAAAGTCGGCCTCTGTTCATTTCAGTGTTGGAAAGACGCTTTCTTGCACTGAGGTCTGCTTATTGTAAATATCTTGTACTTGTTTGAACACCTTTTAATGTTAGAGTCAGCCTTTGTGCATTTCAGTGTTGGAAAGACTCTTTCTTGCACTGAGGTCTACTTATTGTAAATATCTTGTACTTGTTTGAACACCTTTTAATGTTAAAGTCGGCTTCTGTTCATTTCAGTGTTGGAAAGAGTCTTTCTTGCACTGAGGTCTGCTTATTGTAAATATCTTGTAGTTGTTTTTACAGCTTTTAATGTTAAAGTCGGCCTTTGTGCTTTTCAGTGTTGGAAAGAGTCTTTCTTGCACTGAGGTCTGCTTATTGTAAATATCTTGTACTTGTTTGAACACCTTTTAATGTTAAAGTCGGCTTCTGTTCATTTCAGTGTTGGAAAGACTCTTTCTTGCACTGAGGTCTGCTTATTGTAAATATCTTGTACTTGTTTGAACACCTTTTAATGTTAGAGTCAGCCTTTGTGCTTTTCAGTGTTGGAAAGAGTCTTTCTTGCACTGAGGTCTGCTTATTGTAAATATCTTGTACTTGTTTGAACACCTTTTAATGTTAAAGTCGGCTTCTGTTCATTTCAGTGTTGGAAAGACTCTTTCTTGCACTGAGGTCTGCTTATTGTAAATATCTTGTACTTGTTTTTACACCTTTTAATGTTAAAGTCGGCCTCTGTGCTTTTCAGTGTTGGAAAGAGTCTTTCTTGCACTGAGGTCTACTTATTGTAAATATCTTTTACTTGTTTTTACACCTTTTAATGTTAAAGTCGGCCTCTGTTCATTTCAGTGTTGGAAAGACTCTTTCTTGCACTGAGGTCTGCTTATTGTAAATATCTTGTACTTGTTTGAACACCTTTTAATGTTAGAGTCAGCCTTTGTGCTTTTCAGTGTTGGAAAGAGTCTTTCTTGCACTGAGGTCTGCTTATTGTAAATATCTTGTACTTGTTTGAACACCTTTTAATGTTAAATTTTTCCTTTGTGCATTTCAGTGTTGGAAAGACTCTTTCTTGCACTGAGGTCTGCTTATTGTAAATATCTTGTACTTGTTTGAACACCTTTTAATGTTAGAGTCAGCCTCTGTGCTTTTCAGTGTTGGAAAGAGTCTTTCTTGCACTGAGGTCTACTTATTGTAAATATCTTTTACTTGTTTTTACACCTTTTAATGTTAAAGTCGGCCTCTGTTCATTTCAGTGTTGGAAAGAGTCTTTCTTGCACTGAGGTCTGCTTATTGTAAATATCTTGTACTTGTTTGAACACCTTTTAATGTTAGAGTCAGCCTTTGTGCATTTCAGTGTTGGAAAGACTCTTTCTTGCACTGAGGTCTACTTATTGTAAATATCTTGTACTTGTTTGAACACCTTTTAATGTTAAAGTCGGCTTCTGTTCATTTCACTGTTGGAAAGACTCTTTCTTGCACTGAGGTCTGCTTATTGTAAATATCTTGTACTTGTTTGAACACCTTTTAATGTTAAAGTCGGCCTTTGTGCATTTCAGTGTTGGAAAGAGTCTTTCTTGCACTGAGGTCTGCTTATTGTAAATATCTTGTACTTGTTTTTACACCTTTTAATGTTAGAGTCAGCCTTTGTGCATTTCAGTGTTGGAAAGAGTCTTTCTTGCACTGAGGTCTGCTTATTGTAAATATCTTGTACTTGTTTGAACACCTTTTAATGTTAAAGTCAGCCTCTGTGCATTTCAGTGTTGGAAAGACGCTTTCTTGCACTGAGGTCTGCTTATTGTAAATATCTTGTACTTGTTTGAACACCTTTTAATGTTAAAGTCGGCCTCTGTGCTTTTCAGTGTTGGAAAGAGTCTTTCTTGCACTGAGGTCTGCTTATTGTAAATATCTTGTACTTGTTTGAACACCTTTTAATGTTAAAGTCGGCCTTTGTGCTTTTCAGTGTTGGAAAGAGTCTTTCTTGCACTGAGGTCTGCTTATTGTAAATATCTTTTACTTGTTTTTACACCTTTTAATGTTAAAGTCGGCCTTTGTGCATTTCAGTGTTGGAAAGACGCTTTCTTGCACTGAGGTCTGCTTATTGTAAATATCTTGTACTTGTTTGAACACCTTTTAATGTTAAAGTCGGCCTTTGTGCTTTTCAGTGTTGGAAAGACTCTTTCTTGTACTGAGGTCTGCTTATTGTAAATATCTTGTACTTGTTTTTACACCTTTTAATGTTAAAGTCGGCCTTTGTGCTTTTCAGTGTTGGAAAGAGTCTTTCTTGCACTGAGGTCTGCTTATTGTAAATATCTTGTACTTGTTTGAACACCTTTTAATGTTAAAGTCGGCCTTTGTGCTTTTCAGTGTTGGAAAGACTCTTTCTTGCACTGAGGTCTGCTTATTGTAAATATCTTGTACTTGTTTTTACACCTTTTAATGTTAAAGTCGGCCTTTGTGCTTTTCAGTGTTGGAAAGACTCTTTCTTGCACTGAGGTCTGCTTGTTGTAAATATCTTGTACTTGTTTGAACACCTTTTAATGTTAAAGCCGGACTTTGTTTTTTTTTAGTGTTGGAGAGAGTCTTTCTTGCACTGAGGTCTGCTTATTGTAAATATCTTGTACTTGTTTGAACACCTTTTAATGTTAAAGTCGGCCTTTGTGCATTTCAGTGTTGGAAAGACTCTTTCTTGCACTGAGGTCTGCTTGTTGTAAATATCTTGTACTTGTTTTTACACCTTTTAATGTTAAAGTCGGCCTTTGTGCTTTTCAGTGTTGGAAAGACTCTTTCTTGCACTGAGGTCTGCTTGTTGTAAATATCTTGTACTTGTTTGAACACCTTTTAATGTTAAAGTCGGCCTTTGTGCTTTTCAGTGTTGGAAAGACTCTTTCTTGCACTGAGGTCTGCTTGTTGTAAATATCTTGTACTTGTTTGAACACCTTTTAATGTTAAAGTCGGCCTTTGTGCTTTTCAGTGTTGGAAAGACGCTTTCTTGTACTGAGGTCTGCTTATTGTAAATATCTTGTACTTGTTTTTACACCTTTTAATGTTAAAGTCGGCCTTTGTGCTTTTCAGTGTTGGAAAGACTCTTTCTTGCACTGAGGTCTGCTTATTGTAAATATCTTGTACTTGTTTTTACACCTTTTAATGTTAAAGTCGGCCTTTGTGCTTTTCAGTGTTGGAAAGAGTCTTTCTTGCACTGAGGTCTGCTTGTTGTAAATATCTTGTCCTTATTTGAACACCTTTTAATGTTAAAGTCGGCCTTTGTGCTTTTCAGTGTTGGAAAGACTCTTTCTTGCACTGAGGTCTGCTTATTGTAAATATCTTGTACTTGTTTTTACACCTTTTAATGTTAAAGTCGGCCTTTGTGCTTTTCAGTGTTGGAAAGACTCTTTCTTGCACTGAGATCTGCTTATTGTAAATATCTTGTACTTGTTTGAACACCTTTTAATGTTAAAGTCAGCCTTTGTGCTTTTCAATGTTGGAAAGACTCTTTCTTGCACTGAGGTGTGCTTATTGTAAATATCTTGTACTTGTTTTTACACCTTTTAATGTTAAAGTCGGCCTTTGTTCATTTCAGTGTTGGAAAGACTCTTTCTTGCACTGAGGTCTGCTTGTTGTAAATATCTTGTACTTGTTTTTACACCTTTTAATGTTAAAGTCGGCCTTTGTGCTTTTCAGTGTTGGAAAGACTCTTTCTTGCACTGAGGTCTGCTTATTGTAAATATCTTGTACTTGTTTGAACACCTTTTAATGTTAAAGTCGGCCTTTGTGCTTTTCAGTGTTGGAAAGACGCTTTCTTGCACTGAGGTCTGCTTGTTGTAAATATCTTGTACTTGTTTTTACACCTTTTAATGTTAAAGTCGGCCTCTGTTCATTTCAGTGTTGGAAAGACTCTTTCTTGCACTGAGGTCTGCTTATTGTAAATATCTTGTACTTGTTTGAACACCTTTTAATGTTAAAGTCGGCCTCTGTTCATTTCAGTGTTGGAAAGACTCTTTCTTGCACTGAGGTCTGCTTATTGTAAATATCTTGTACTTGTTTTTACACCTTTTAATGTTAAAGTCGGCCTTTGTGCTTTTCAGTGTTGGAAAGACTCTTTCTTGCACTGAGGTCTGCTTATTGTAAATATCTTGTACTTGTTTGAACACCTTTTAATGTTAAAGTCGGCCTTTGTGCTTTTCAGTGTTGGAAAGAGTCTTTCTTGCACTGAGGTCTGCTTATTGTAAATATCTTGTACTTGTTTGAACACCTTTTAATGTTAAAGTCGGCCTTTGTGCTTTTCAGTGTTGGAAAGAGTCTTTCTTGCACTGAGGTCTGCTTATTGTAAATATCTTGTACTTGTTTGAACACCTTTTAATGTTAGAGTCAGCCTTTGTGCATTTCAGTGTTGGAAAGACGCTTTCTTGTACTGAGGTCTGCTTATTGTAAATATCTTGTACTTGTTTTTACACCTTTTAATGTTAAAGTCGGCCTTTGTGCTTTTCAGTGTTGGAAAGACTCTTTCTTGCACTGAGGTCTGCTTATTGTAAATATCTTGTACTTGTTTTTACACCTTTTAATGTTAAAGTCGGCCTTTGTGCTTTTCAGTGTTGGAAAGAGTCTTTCTTGCACTGAGGTCTGCTTGTTGTAAATATCTTGTCCTTATTTGAACACCTTTTAATGTTAAAGCCGGACTTTGTTTTTTTTAGTGTTGGAGAGAGTCTTTCTTGCACTGAGGTCTGCTTATTGTAAATATCTTGTACTTGTTTTTACACCTTTTAATGTTAAAGTCGGCCTTTGTTCATTTCAGTGTTGGAAAGACTCTTTCTTGCACTGAGGTCTGCTTATTGTAAATATCTTGTACTTGTTTTTACACCTTTTAATGTTAAAATCGGCCTTTGTGCTTTTCAGTGTTGGAAAGACGCTTTCTTGTACTGAGGTCTGCTTGTTGTAAATATCTTGTACTTGTTTTTACACCTTTTAATGTTAAAGTCGGCCTTTGTGCTTTTCAGTGTTGGAAAGACTCTTTCTTCCACTGAGGTCTGCTTATTGTAAATATCTTGTACTTGTTTGAACACCTTTTAATGTTAAAGTCGGCCTTTGTGCTTTTCAGTGTTGGAAAGACGCTTTCTTGCACTGAGGTCTGCTTGTTGTAAATATCTTGTCCTTATTTGAACACCTTTTAATGTTAAAGTCGGCCTTTGTGCTTTTCAGTGTTGGAAAGACTCTTTCTTGCACTGAGGTCTGCTTGTTGTAAATATCTTGTACTTGTTTGAACACCTTTTAATGTTAAAGCCGGACTTTGTTTTTTTTAGTGTTGGAAAGAGTCTTTCTTGCACTGAGGTCTGCTTATTGTAAATATCTTGTACTTGTTTTTACACCTTTTAATGTTAAAGTCGGCCTTTGTGCTTTTCAGTGTTGGAAAGACTCTTTCTTGCACTGAGGTCTGCTTATTGTAAATATCTTGTACTTGTTTTTACACCTTTTAATGTTAAAGTCGGCCTTTGTGCTTTTCAGTGTTGGAAAGACTCTTTCTTGCACTGAGATCTGCTTATTGTAAATATCTTGTACTTGTTTGAACACCTTTTAATGTTAAAGTCAGCCTTTGTGCTTTTCAATGTTGGAAAGACTCTTTCTTGCACTGAGGTCTGCTTATTGTAAATATCTTGTACTTGTTTTTACACCTTTTAATGTTAAAGTCGGCCTTTGTGCTTTTCAGTGTTGGAAAGACTCTTTCTTGCACTGAGGTCTACTTATTGTAAATATCTTGTACTTGTTTGAACACCTTTTAATGTTAAAGTCGGCCTCTGTTCATTTCAGTGTTGGAAAGACTCTTTCTTGTACTGAGGTCTGCTTATTGTAAATATCTTGTACTTGTTTGAACACCTTTTAATGTTAAAGTCGGCCTTTGTGCTTTTCAGTGTTGGAAAGAGTCTTTCTTGTACTGAGGTCTGCTTATTGTAAATATCTTGTACTTGTTTGAACACCTTTTAATGTTAAAGTCGGCCTTTGTGCATTTCAGTGTTGGAAAGACGCTTTCTTGTACTGAGGTGTGCTTATTGTAAATATCTTGTACTTGTTTGAACACCTTTTAATGTTAAAGTCGGCCTTTGTGCTTTTCAGTGTTGGAAAGAGTCTTTCTTGCACTGAGGTCTGCTTATTGTAAATATCTTGTACTTGTTTGAACACCTTTTAATGTTAGAGTCAGCCTTTGTGCATTTCAGTGTTGGAAAGACTCTTTCTTGCACTGAGGTCTGCTTATTGTAAATATCTTGTACTTGTTTGAACACCTTTTAATGTTAAAGTCGGCCTTTGTGCTTTTCAGTGTTGGAAAGAGTCTTTCTTGCACTGAGGTCTGCTTATTGTAAATATCTTGTACTTGTTTGAACACCTTTTAATGTTAGAGTCAGCCTCTGTGCTTTTCAGTGTTGGAAAGAGTCTTTCTTGCACTGAGGTCTGCTTATTGTAAATATCTTTTACTTGTTTTTAGACCTTTTAATGTTAAAGTCGGCCTTTGTGCATTTCAGTGTTGGAAAGAGTCTTTCTTGCACTGAGGTCTACTTATTGTAAATATCTTGTACTTGTTTTTACACCTTTTAATGTTAGAGTCAGCCTTTGTGCATTTCAGTGTTGGAAAGAGTCTTTCTTGCACTGAGGTCTACTTATTGTAAATATCTTGTACTTGTTTGAACACCTTTTAATGTTAAAGTCGGCTTCTGTTCATTTCAGTGTTGGAAAGACTCTTTCTTGCACTGAGGTCTGCTTATTGTAAATATCTTGTAGTTGTTTTTACAGCTTTTAATGTTAAAGTCGGCCTGTGTGCTTTTCAGTGTTGGAAAGAGTCTTTCTTGCACTGAGGTCTGCTTATTGTAAATATCTTGTACTTGTTTGAACACCTTTTAATGTTAAAGTCAGCCTCTGTGCTTTTCAGTGTTGGAAAGACTCTTTCTTGCACTGAGGTCTGCTTATTGTAAATATCTTGTACTTGTTTTTACACCTTTTAATGTTAAAGTCGGCCTCTGTTCATTTCAGTGTTGGAAAGACTCTTTCTTGCACTGAGGTCTGCTTATTGTAAATATCTTGTACTTGTTTGAACACCTTTTAATGTTAGAGTCAGCCTTTGTGCATTTCAGTGTTGGAAAGACTCTTTCTTGCACTGAGGTCTGCTTATTGTAAATATCTTGTACTTGTTTGAACACCTTTTAATGTTAAAGTCAGCCTCTGTGCATTTCAGTGTTGGAAAGACTCTTTCTTGCACTGAGGTCTGCTTATTGTAAATATCTTGTACTTGTTTTTACACCTTTTAATGTTAAAGTCGGCCTTTGTGCATTTCAGTGTTGGAAAGACTCTTTCTTGCACTGAGGTCTACTTATTGTAAATATCTTGTACTTGTTTGAACACCTTTTAATGTTAAAGTCGGCTTCTGTTCATTTCAGTGTTGGAAAGACTCTTTCTTGCACTGAGGTCTGCTTATTGTAAATATCTTGTAGTTGTTTTTACAGCTTTTAATGTTAAAGTCGGCCTTTGTGCATTTCAGTGTTGGAAAGACTCTTTCTTGCACTGAGGTCTACTTATTGTAAATATCTTGTACTTGTTTGAACACCTTTTAATGTTAAAGTCGGCTTCTGTTCATTTCAGTGTTGGAAAGACTCTTTCTTGCACTGAGGTCTACTTATTGTAAATATCTTGTACTTGTTTGAACACCTTTTAATGTTAAAGTCGGCTTCTGTTCATTTCAGTGTTGGAAAGACTCTTTCTTGCACTGAGGTCTACTTATTGTAAATATCTTGTACTTGTTTGAACACCTTTTAATGTTAAAGTCGGCTTCTGTTCATTTCAGTGTTGGAAAGACTCTTTCTTGCACTGAGGTCTGCTTATTGTAAATATCTTGTACTTGTTTTTACACCTTTTAATGTTAGAGTCAGCCTTTGTGCATTTCAGTGTTGGAAAGACTCTTTCTTGCACTGAGGTCTGCTTATTGTAAATATCTTGTACTTGTTTGAACACCTTTTAATGTTAGAGTCAGCCTCTGTGCTTTTCAGTGTTGGAAAGACTCTTTCTTGCACTGAGGTCTGCTTATTGTAAATATCTTGTACTTGTTTGAACACCTTTTAATGTTAAAGTCAGCCTTTGTGCTTTTCAGTGTTGGAAAGACTCTTTCTTGCACTGAGGTCTGCTTATTGTAAATATCTTGTACTTGTTTGAACACCTTTTAATGTTAAAGTCAGCCTCTGTGCTTTTCAGTGTTGGAAAGACTCTTTCTTGCACTGAGGTCTGCTTATTGTAAATATCTTGTACTTGTTTTTACACCTTTTAATGTTAGAGTCAGCCTTTGTGCATTTCAGTGTTGGAAAGACTCTTTCTTGCACTGAGGTCTACTTATTGTAAATATCTTGTACTTGTTTGAACACCTTTTAATGTTAAAGTCAGCCTCTGTGCTTTTCAGTGTTGGAAAGACTCTTTCTTGCACTGAGGTCTGCTTATTGTAAATATCTTGTACTTGTTTTTACACCTTTTAATGTTAGAGTCAGCCTTTGTGCATTTCAGTGTTGGAAAGACTCTTTCTTGCACTGAGGTCTGCTTATTGTAAATATCTTGTAGTTGTTTTTACAGCTTTTAATGTTAAAGTCGCCCTGTGTGCATTTCAGTGTTGGAAAGACTCTTTCTTGCACTGAGGTCTGCTTATTGTAAATATCTTGTAGTTGTTTTTACAGCTTTTAATGTTAAAGTCGGCCTGTGTGCTTTTCAGTGTTGGAAAGAGTCTTTCTTGCACTGAGGTCTGCTTATTGTAAATATCTTGTACTTGTTTGAACACCTTTTAATGTTAGAGTCAGCCTCTGTGCTTTTCAGTGTTGGAAAGACTCTTTCTTGCACTGAGGTCTGCTTATTGTAAATATCTTGTACTTGTTTGAACACCTTTTAATGTTAAAGTCAGCCTTTGTGCTTTTCAGTGTTGGAAAGACTCTTTCTTGCACTGAGGTCTGCTTATTGTAAATATCTTGTACTTGTTTGAACACCTTTTAATGTTAAAGTCAGCCTCTGTGCTTTTCAGTGTTGGAAAGACTCTTTCTTGCACTGAGGTCTGCTTATTGTAAATATCTTGTACTTGTTTTTACACCTTTTAATGTTAGAGTCAGCCTTTGTGCATTTCAGTGTTGGAAAGACTCTTTCTTGCACTGAGGTCTGCTTATTGTAAATATCTTGTACTTGTTTGAACACCTTTTAATGTTAAAGTCAGCCTTTGTGCTTTTCAGTGTTGGAAAGACTCTTTCTTGCACTGAGGTCTGCTTATTGTAAATATCTTGTACTTGTTTGAACACCTTTTAATGTTAAAGTCGGCCTTTGTGCTTTTCAGTGTTGGAAAGAGTCTTTCTTGCACTGAGGTCTGCTTATTGTAAATATCTTGTACTTGTTTGAACACCTTTTAATGTTAGAGTCAGCCTCTGTGCTTTTCAGTGTTGGAAAGAGTCTTTCTTGCACTGAGGTCTGCTTATTGTAAATATCTTTTACTTGTTTTTAGACCTTTTAATGTTAAAGTCGGCCTTTGTGCATTTCAGTGTTGGAAAGAGTCTTTCTTGCACTGAGGTCTACTTATTGTAAATATCTTGTACTTGTTTTTACACCTTTTAATGTTAGAGTCAGCCTTTGTGCATTTCAGTGTTGGAAAGAGTCTTTCTTGCACTGAGGTCTACTTATTGTAAATATCTTGTACTTGTTTGAACACCTTTTAATGTTAAAGTCGGCTTCTGTTCATTTCAGTGTTGGAAAGACTCTTTCTTGCACTGAGGTCTGCTTATTGTAAATATCTTGTAGTTGTTTTTACAGCTTTTAATGTTAAAGTCGGCCTGTGTGCTTTTCAGTGTTGGAAAGAGTCTTTCTTGCACTGAGGTCTGCTTATTGTAAATATCTTGTACTTGTTTGAACACCTTTTAATGTTAAAGTCAGCCTCTGTGCTTTTCAGTGTTGGAAAGACTCTTTCTTGCACTGAGGTCTGCTTATTGTAAATATCTTGTACTTGTTTTTACACCTTTTAATGTTAAAGTCGGCCTCTGTTCATTTCAGTGTTGGAAAGACTCTTTCTTGCACTGAGGTCTGCTTATTGTAAATATCTTGTACTTGTTTGAACACCTTTTAATGTTAGAGTCAGCCTTTGTGCATTTCAGTGTTGGAAAGACTCTTTCTTGCACTGAGGTCTGCTTATTGTAAATATCTTGTACTTGTTTGAACACCTTTTAATGTTAAAGTCAGCCTCTGTGCATTTCAGTGTTGGAAAGACTCTTTCTTGCACTGAGGTCTGCTTATTGTAAATATCTTGTACTTGTTTTTACACCTTTTAATGTTAAAGTCGGCCTTTGTGCATTTCAGTGTTGGAAAGACTCTTTCTTGCACTGAGGTCTACTTATTGTAAATATCTTGTACTTGTTTGAACACCTTTTAATGTTAAAGTCGGCTTCTGTTCATTTCAGTGTTGGAAAGACTCTTTCTTGCACTGAGGTCTACTTATTGTAAATATCTTGTACTTGTTTGAACACCTTTTAATGTTAAAGTCGGCTTCTGTTCATTTCAGTGTTGGAAAGACTCTTTCTTGCACTGAGGTCTACTTATTGTAAATATCTTGTACTTGTTTGAACACCTTTTAATGTTAAAGTCGGCTTCTGTTCATTTCAGTGTTGGAAAGACTCTTTCTTGCACTGAGGTCTGCTTATTGTAAATATCTTGTACTTGTTTTTACACCTTTTAATGTTAGAGTCAGCCTTTGTGCATTTCAGTGTTGGAAAGACTCTTTCTTGCACTGAGGTCTGCTTATTGTAAATATCTTGTACTTGTTTGAACACCTTTTAATGTTAGAGTCAGCCTCTGTGCTTTTCAGTGTTGGAAAGACTCTTTCTTGCACTGAGGTCTGCTTATTGTAAATATCTTGTACTTGTTTGAACACCTTTTAATGTTAAAGTCAGCCTTTGTGCTTTTCAGTGTTGGAAAGACTCTTTCTTGCACTGAGGTCTGCTTATTGTAAATATCTTGTACTTGTTTGAACACCTTTTAATGTTAAAGTCAGCCTCTGTGCTTTTCAGTGTTGGAAAGACTCTTTCTTGCACTGAGGTCTGCTTATTGTAAATATCTTGTACTTGTTTTTACACCTTTTAATGTTAGAGTCAGCCTTTGTGCATTTCAGTGTTGGAAAGACTCTTTCTTGCACTGAGGTCTACTTATTGTAAATATCTTGTACTTGTTTGAACACCTTTTAATGTTAAAGTCAGCCTCTGTGCTTTTCAGTGTTGGAAAGACTCTTTCTTGCACTGAGGTCTGCTTATTGTAAATATCTTGTACTTGTTTTTACACCTTTTAATGTTAGAGTCAGCCTTTGTGCATTTCAGTGTTGGAAAGACTCTTTCTTGCACTGAGGTCTGCTTATTGTAAATATCTTGTAGTTGTTTTTACAGCTTTTAATGTTAAAGTCGCCCTGTGTGCATTTCAGTGTTGGAAAGACTCTTTCTTGCACTGAGGTCTGCTTATTGTAAATATCTTGTAGTTGTTTTTACAGCTTTTAATGTTAAAGTCGGCCTGTGTGCTTTTCAGTGTTGGAAAGAGTCTTTCTTGCACTGAGGTCTGCTTATTGTAAATATCTTGTACTTGTTTGAACACCTTTTAATGTTAGAGTCAGCCTCTGTGCTTTTCAGTGTTGGAAAGACTCTTTCTTGCACTGAGGTCTGCTTATTGTAAATATCTTGTACTTGTTTGAACACCTTTTAATGTTAAAGTCAGCCTTTGTGCTTTTCAGTGTTGGAAAGACTCTTTCTTGCACTGAGGTCTGCTTATTGTAAATATCTTGTACTTGTTTGAACACCTTTTAATGTTAAAGTCAGCCTCTGTGCTTTTCAGTGTTGGAAAGACTCTTTCTTGCACTGAGGTCTGCTTATTGTAAATATCTTGTACTTGTTTGAACACCTTTTAATGTTAGAGTCAGCCTTTGTGCTTTTCAGTGTTGGAAAGAGTCTTTCTTGCACTGAGGTCTGCTTATTGTAAATATCTTGTACTTGTTTGAACACCTTTTAATGTTAAAGTCAGCCTTTGTGCTTTTCAGTGTTGGAAAGACTCTTTCTTGCACTGAGGTCTGCTTATTGTAAATATCTTGTACTTGTTTGAACACCTTTTAATGTTAAAGTCGGCCTTTGTGCATTTCAGTGTTGGAAAGACTCTTTCTTGCACTGAGGTCTACTTATTGTAAATATCTTGTACTTGTTTGAACACCTTTTAATGTTAAAGTCGGCCTTTGTGCATTTCAGTGTTGGAAAGACTCTTTCTTGCACTGAGGTCTGCTTATTGTAAATATCTTGTACTTGTTTGAACACCTTTTAATGTTAAATTTTTCCTTTGTGCATTTCAGTGTTGGAAAGACTCTTTCTTGCACTGAGGTCTGCTTATTGTAAATATCTTGTACTTGTTTGAACACCTTTTAATGTTAAAGTCGGCCTCTGTGCTTTTCAGTGTTGGAAAGAGTCTTTCTTGCACTGAGGTCTGCTTATTGTAAATATCTTGTACTTGTTTTTACACCTTTTAATGTTAAAGTCGGCCTTTGTGCTTTTCAGTGTTGGAAAGACTCTTTCTTGCACTGAGGTCTACTTATTGTAAATATCTTGTACTTGTTTTTACACCTTTTAATGTTAAAGTCGGCCTTTGTGCTTTTCAGTGTTGGAAAGACTCTTTCTTGCACTGAGGTCTGCTTGTTGTAAATATCTTGTACTTGTTTTTACACCTTTTAATGTTAAAGTCGGCCTTTGTGCTTTTCAGTGTTGGAAAGAGTCTTTCTTGCACTGAGGTCTGCTTATTGTAAATATCTTGTACTTGTTTGAACACCTTTTAATGTTAAAGTCAGCCTTTGTGCTTTTCAGTGTTGGAAAGACTCTTTCTTGCACTGAGGTCTGCTTATTGTAAATATCTTGTACTTGTTTTTACACCTTTTAATGTTAAAGTCGGCCTTTGTGCTTTTCAGTGTTGGAAAGAGTCTTTCTTGCACTGAGGTCTGCTTATTGTAAATATCTTGTACTTGTTTGAACACCTTTTAATGTTAAAGTCAGCCTCTGTTCATTTCAGTGTTGGAAAGACTCTTTCTTGCACTGAGGTCTGCTTATTGTAAATATCTTGTACTTGTTTTTACACCTTTTAATGTTAAAGCCGGACTTTGTTTTTTTTAGTGTTGGAGAGACTCTTTCTTGCACTGAGGTCTGCTTATTGTAAATATCTTGTACTTGTTTTTACACCTTTTAATGTTAAAGTCGGCCTTTGTGCTTTTCAGTGTTGGAAAGACTCTTTCTTGCACTGAGGTCTGCTTATTGTAAATATCTTGTACTTGTTTGAACACCTTTTAATGTTAAAGTCAGCCTTTGTGCTTTTCAGTGTTGGAAAGACTCTTTCTTGCACTGAGGTCTGCTTATTGTAAATATCTTGTACTTGTTTTTACACCTTTTAATGTTAAAGTCGGCCTTTGTGCTTTTCAGTGTTGGAAAGAGTCTTTCTTGCACTGAGGTCTGCTTATTGTAAATATCTTGTACTTGTTTGAACACCTTTTAATGTTAAAGTCGGCCTCTGTTCATTTCAGTGTTGGAAAGACTCTTTCTTGCACTGAGGTCTGCTTATTGTAAATATCTTGTACTTGTTTTTACACCTTTTAATGTTAAATTTTTCCTTTGTGCATTTCAGTGTTGGAAAGACGCTTTCTTGTACTGAGGTGTGCTTATTGTAAATATCTTGTACTTGTTTGAACACCTTTTAATGTTAAAGTCGGCCTTTGTGCATTTCAGTGTTGGAAAGACGCTTTCTTGTACTGAGGTGTGCTTATTGTAAATATCTTGTACTTGTTTGAACACCTTTTAATGTTAAAGTCGGCCTTTGTGCTTTTCAGTGTTGGAAAGAGTCTTTCTTGCACTGAGGTCTGCTTATTGTAAATATCTTGTACTTGTTTGAACACCTTTTAATGTTAGAGTCAGCCTTTGTGCATTTCAGTGTTGGAAAGACTCTTTCTTGCACTGAGGTCTGCTTATTGTAAATATCTTGTACTTGTTTTTACACCTTTTAATGTTAGAGTCAGCCTTTGTGCATTTCAGTTTTGGAAAGACTCTTTCTTGCACTGAGGTCTACTTATTGTAAATATCTTGTACTTGTTTGAACACCTTTTAATGTTAAAGTCGGCCTTTGTGCATTTCAGTGTTGGAAAGACTCTTTCTTGCACTGAGGTCTACTTATTGTAAATATCTTGTACTTGTTTGAACACCTTTTAATGTTAGAGTCAGCCTTTGTGCATTTCAGTGTTGGAAAGAGTCTTTCTTGCACTGAGGTCTGCTTATTGTAAATATCTTGTACTTGTTTGAACACCTTTTAATGTTAGAGTCAGCCTTTGTGCATTTCAGTGTTGGAAAGAGTCTTTCTTGCACTGAGGTCTGCTTATTGTAAATATCTTGTACTTGTTTGAACACCTTTTAATGTTAAAGTCAGCCTCTGTGCTTTTCAGTGTTGGAAAGAGTCTTTCTTGCACTGAGGTCTGCTTATTGTAAATATCTTGTACTTGTTTGAACACCTTTTAATGTTAAAGTCGGCCTTTGTGCATTTCAGTGTTGGAAAGACTCTTTCTTGCACGGAGGTCTGCTTATTGTAAATATCTTGTACTTGTTTGAACACCTTTTAATGTTAAAGTCAGCCTCTGTGCTTTTCAGTGTTGGAAAGAGTCTTTCTTGCACTGAGGTCTGCTTATTGTAAATATCTTGTACTTGTTTTTACACCTTTTAATGTTAAATTTTTCCTTTGTGCATTTCAGTGTTGGAAAGACTCTTTCTTGCACTGAGGTCTGCTTATTGTAAATATCTTGTAGTTGTTTGAACACCTTTTAATGTTAGAGTCAGCCTTTGTGCATTTCAGTGTTGGAAAGACTCTTTCTTGCACTGAGGTCTGCTTATTGTAAATATCTTGTACTTGTTTGAACACCTTTTAATGTTAAAGTCGGCCTTTGTGCATTTCAGTGTTGGAAAGACTCTTTCTTGCACTGAGGTCTGCTTATTGTAAATATCTTGTAGTTGTTTTTACAGCTTTTAATGTTAAAGTCGGCCTGTGTGCTTTTCAGTGTTGGAAAGAGTCTTTCTTGCACTGAGGTCTGCTTATTGTAAATATCTTGTACTTGTTGGAACACCTTTTAATGTTAAATTTTTCCTTTGTGCATTTCAGTGTTGGAAAGACTCTTTCTTGCACTGAGGTCTGCTTATTGTAAATATCTTGTACTTGTTTTTACACCTTTTAATGTTAAAGTCAGCCTCTGTGCTTTTCAGTGTTGGAAAGAGTCTTTCTTGCACTGAGGTCTGCTTATTGTAAATATCTTGTACTTGTTTTTACACCTTTTAATGTTAAAGTCGGCCTTTGTGCTTTTCAGTGTTGGAAAGACTCTTTCTTGCACTGAGGTCTGCTTGTTGTAAATATCTTGTCCTTATTTGAACACCTTTTAATGTTAAAGCCGGACTTTGTTTTTTTTAGTGTTGGAGAGACTCTTTCTTGCACTGAGGTCTGCTTATTGTAAATATCTTGTACTTGTTTGAACACCTTTTAATGTTAAAGTCGGCCTTTGTGCTTTTCAGTGTTGGAAAGAGTCTTTCTTGCACTGAGGTCTGCTTATTGTAAATATCTTGTACTTGTTTGAACACCTTTTAATGTTAAAGTCAGCCTTTGTGCTTTTCAGTGTTGGAAAGACTCTTTCTTGCACTGAGGTCTGCTTATTGTAAATATCTTGTACTTGTTTTTACACCTTTTAATGTTAAAGTCGGCCTCTGTTCATTTCAGTGTTGGAAAGACTCTTTCTTGCACTGAGGTCTGCTTATTGTAAATATCTTGTACTTGTTTTTACACCTTTTAATGTTAAATTTTTCCTTTGTGCATTTCAGTGTTGGAAAGACGCTTTCTTGTACTGAGGTGTGCTTATTGTAAATATCTTGTACTTGTTTGAACACCTTTTAATGTTAAAGTCGGCCTTTGTGCATTTCAGTGTTGGAAAGACGCTTTCTTGTACTGAGGTGTGCTTATTGTAAATATCTTGTACTTGTTTGAACACCTTTTAATGTTAAAGTCGGCCTTTGTGCTTTTCAGTGTTGGAAAGAGTCTTTCTTGCACTGAGGTCTGCTTATTGTAAATATCTTGTACTTGTTTGAACACCTTTTAATGTTAGAGTCAGCCTTTGTGCATTTCAGTGTTGGAAAGACTCTTTCTTGCACTGAGGTCTGCTTATTGTAAATATCTTGTAGTTGTTTTTACAGCTTTTAATGTTAAAGTCGGCCTTTGTGCATTTCAGTGTTGGAAAGAGTCTTTCTTGCACTGAGGTCTGCTTATTGTAAATATCTTGTACTTGTTTGAACACCTTTTAATGTTAAAGTCGGCCTTTGTGCTTTTCAGTGTTGGAAAGAGTCTTTCTTGCACTGAGGTCTGCTTGTTGTAAATATCTTGTCCTTATTTGAACACCTTTTAATGTTAAAGTCGTCCTTTGTGCTTTTCAGTGTTGGAAAGACTCTTTCTTGCACTGAGGTCTGCTTATTGTAAATATCTTGTACTTGTTTTTACACCTTTTAATGTTAAAGTCGGCCTTTGTGCTTTTCAGTGTTGGAAAGACTCTTTCTTGCACTGAGGTCTGCTTATTGTAAATATCTTGTACTTGTTTTTACACCTTTTAATGTTAAAGTCGGCCTTTGTGCTTTTCAGTGTTGGAAAGACTCTTTCTTGCACTGAGGTCTGCTTATTGTAAATATCTTGTACTTGTTTGAACACCTTTTAATGTTAAAGTCAGCCTTTGTGCTTTTCAGTGTTGGAAAGACTCTTTCTTGCACTGAGGTCTGCTTATTGTAAATATCTTGTACTTGTTTTTACACCTTTTAATGTTAAAGTCGGCCTTTGTGCTTTTCAGTGTTGGAAAGACTCTTTCTTGCACTGAGGTCTGCTTATTGTAAATATCTTGTACTTGTTTTTACACCTTTTAATGTTAAATTTTTCCTTTGTGCATTTCAGTGTTGGAAAGACGCTTTCTTGTACTGAGGTGTGCTTATTGTAAATATCTTGTACTTGTTTGAACACCTTTTAATGTTAAAGTCGGCCTTTGTGCATTTCAGTGTTGGAAAGACGCTTTCTTGTACTGAGGTCTGCTTATTGTAAATATCTTGTACTTGTTTGAACACCTTTTAATGTTAAAGTCAGCCTTTGTGCATTTCAGTGTTGGAAAGACTCTTTCTTGCACTGAGGTCTGCTTATTGTAAATATCTTGTACTTGTTTTTACACCTTTTAATGTTAAAGTCGGCCTTTGTGCTTTTCAGTGTTGGAAAGACTCTTTCTTGCACTGAGGTCTGCTTACTGTAAATATCTTGTACTTGTTTTTACACCTTTTAATGTTAAATTTTTCCTTTGTGCATTTCAGTGTTGGAAAGACTCTTTCTTGCACTGAGGTCTGCTTATTGTAAATATCTTGTACTTGTTTGAACACCTTTTAATGTTAGAGTCAGCCTTTGTGCATTTCAGTGTTGGAAAGACTCTTTCTTGCACTGAGGTCTGCTTATTGTAAATATCTTGTACTTGTTTGAACACCTTTTAATGTTAGAGTCAGCCTTTGTGCATTTCAGTGTTGGAAAGAGTCTTTCTTGCACTGAGGTCTGCTTATTGTAAATATCTTGTACTTGTTTGAACACCTTTTAATGTTAGAGTCAGCCTTTGTGCATTTCAGTGTTGGAAAGACTCTTTCTTGCACTGAGGTCTGCTTATTGTAAATATCTTGTACTTGTTTGAACACCTTTTAATGTTAAAGTCAGCCTCTGTGCATTTCAGTGTTGGAAAGACTCTTTCTTGCACTGAGGTCTGCTTATTGTAAATATCTTGTAGTTGTTTTTACAGCTTTTAATGTTAAAGTCGGCCTGTGTGCTTTTCAGTGTTGGAAAGAGTCTTTCTTGCACTGAGGTCTGCTTATTGTAAATATCTTGTACTTGTTTGAACACCTTTTAATGTTAAAGTCGGCCTTTGTGCATTTCAGTGTTGGAAAGAGTCTTTCTTGCACTGAGGTCTGCTTATTGTAAATATCTTGTACTTGTTTGAACACCTTTTAATGTTAGAGTCGGCCTTTGTGCTTTTCAGTGTTGGAAAGACTCTTTCTTGCACTGAGGTCTGCTTATTGTAAATATCTTGTACTTGTTTGAACACCTTTTAATGTTAAAGTCAGCCTCTGTGCTTTTCAGTGTTGGAAAGAGTCTTTCTTGCACTGAGGTCTACTTATTGTAAATATCTTTTACTTGTTTTTACACCTTTTAATGTTAAAGTCGGCCTCTGTTCATTTCAGTGTTGGAAAGACTCTTTCTTGCACTGAGGTCTGCTTATTGTAAATATCTTGTACTTGTTTTTACACCTTTTAATGTTAAATTTTTCCTTTGTGCATTTCAGTGTTGGAAAGACTCTTTCTTGCACTGAGGTCTGCTTATTGTAAATATCTTGTACTTGTTTGAACACCTTTTAATGTTAAAGTCAGCCTCTGTGCTTTTCAGTGTTGGAAAGAGTCTTTCTTGCACTGAGGTCTGCTTATTGTAAATATCTTTTACTTGTTTGAACACCTTTTAATGTTAAAGTCGGCCTTTGTGCTTTTCAGTGTTGGAAAGACTCTTTCTTGCACTGAGGTCTGCTTATTGTAAATATCTTGTACTTGTTTTTACACCTTTTAATGTTAAAGTCGGCCTTTGTGCTTTTCAGTGTTGGAAAGACTCTTTCTTGCACTGAGGTCTGCTTATTGTAAATATCTTGTACTTGTTTGAACACCTTTTAATGTTAAAGTCAGCCTCTGTGCTTTTCAGTGTTGGAAAGAGTCTTTCTTGCACTGAGGTCTGCTTATTGTAAATATCTTTTACTTGTTTGAACACCTTTTAATGTTAAAGCCGGACTTTGTTTTTTTTAGTGTTGGAGAGAGTCTTTCTTGCACTGAGGTCTGCTTATTGTAAATATCTTGTACTTGTTTTTACACCTTTTAATGTTAAAGTCGGCCTTTGTGCTTTTCAGTGTTGGAAAGACTCTTTCTTGCACTGAGGTCTGCTTATTGTAAATATCTTGTACTTGTTTGAACACCTTTTAATGTTAAAGTCAGCCTTTGTGCTTTTCAGTGTTGGAAAGAGTCTTTCTTGCACTGAGGTCTGCTTATTGTAAATATCTTGTACTTGTTTTTACACCTTTTAATGTTAAATTTTTCCTTTGTGCATTTCAGTGTTGGAAAGACGCTTTCTTGTACTGAGGTGTGCTTATTGTAAATATCTTGTACTTGTTTTTACACCTTTTAATGTTAAAGTCGGCCTTTGTGCTTTTCAGTGTTGGAAAGAGTCTTTCTTGCACTGAGGTCTGCTTATTGTAAATATCTTGTACTTGTTTGAACACCTTTTAATGTTAAAGTCGGCCTTTGTGCATTTCAGTGTTGGAAAGACGCTTTCTTGTACTGAGGTGTGCTTATTGTAAATATCTTGTACTTGTTTGAACACCTTTTAATGTTAAAGTCGGCCTTTGTGCATTTCAGTGTTGGAAAGACTCTTTCTTGCACTGAGGTCTGCTTGTTGTAAATATCTTGTACTTGTTTTTACACCTTTTAATGTTAAAGTCGGCCTTTGTGCTTTTCAGTGTTGGAAAGAGTCTTTCTTGCACTGAGGTCTGCTTATTGTAAATATCTTGTACTTGTTTGAACACCTTTTAATGTTATAGTCAGCCTCTGTGCTTTTCAGTGTTGGAAAGAGTCTTTCTTGCACTGAGGTCTGCTTATTGTAAATATCTTGTACTTGTTTGAACACCTTTTAATGTTAAAGTCGGCCTTTGTGCTTTTCAGTGTTGGAAAGAGTCTTTCTTGCACTGAGGTCTGCTTATTGTAAATATCTTGTACTTGTTTGAACACCTTTTAATGTTATAGTCAGCCTTTGTGCATTTCAGTGTTGGAAAGACTCTTTCTTGCACTGAGGTCTGCTTGTTGTAAATATCTTGTACTTGTTTTTACACCTTTTAATGTTAAAGCCGGACTTTGTTTTTTTTAGTGTTGGAGAGAGTCTTTCTTGCACTGAGGTCTGCTTATTGTAAATATCTTGTACTTGTTTTTACACCTTTTAATGTTAAAGTCGGCCTTTGTGCTTTTCAGTGTTGGAAAGAGTCTTTCTTGCACTGAGGTCTGCTTATTGTAAATATCTTGTACTTGTTTTTACACCTTTTAATGTTAAATTTTTCCTTTGTGCATTTCAGTGTTGGAAAGACGCTTTCTTGTACTGAGGTGTGCTTATTGTAAATATCTTGTACTTGTTTGAACACCTTTTAATGTTAAAGTCGGCCTTTGTGCTTTTCAGTGTTGGAAAGACTCTTTCTTGCACTGAGGTCTGCTTATTGTAAATATCTTGTAATTGTATGAACACCTTTTAATGTTAAAGTCGGCCTTTGTGCATTTCAGTGTTGGAAAGACGCTTTCTTGTACTGAGGTCTGCTTATTGTAAATATCTTGTACTTGTTTGAACACCTTTTAATGTTAAAGTCGGCCTTTGTGCATTTCAGTGTTGGAAAGACTCTTTCTTGCACTGAGGTCTGCTTGTTGTAAATATCTTGTACTTGTTTTTACACCTTTTAATGTTAAAGTCGGCCTTTGTGCATTTCAGTGTTGGAAAGAGTCTTTCTTGCACTGAGGTCTGCTTATTGTAAATATCTTGTACTTGTTTGAACACCTTTTAATGTTAAAGTCGGCCTTTGTGCATTTCAGTGTTGGAAAGACTCTTTCTTGCACTGAGGTCTGCTTGTTGTAAATATCTTGTACTTGTTTGAACACCTTTTAATGTTAAAGTCGGCCTTTGTGCATTTCAGTGTTGGAAAGACTCTTTCTTGCACTGAGGTCTGCTTATTGTAAATATCTTGTACTTGTTTTTACACCTTTTAATGTTAAAGTCGGCCTTTGTGCATTTCAGTGTTGGAAAGACTCTTTCTTGCACTGAGGTCTGCTTGTTGTAAATATCTTGTACTTGTTTTTACACCTTTTAATGTTAAAGTCGGCCTTTGTGCATTTCAGTGTTGGAAAGACTCTTTCTTGCACTGAGGTCTGCTTGTTGTAAATATCTTGTACTTGTTTTTACACCTTTTAATGTTAAAGTCGGCCTTTGTGCATTTCAGTGTTGGAAAGACTCTTTCTTGCACTGAGGTCTGCTTATTGTAAATATCTTGTACTTGTTTGAACACCTTTTAATGTTATAGTCAGCCTCTGTGCTTTTCAGTGTTGGAAAGAGTCTTTCTTGCACTGAGGTCTGCTTATTGTAAATATCTTGTACTTGTTTTTACACCTTTTAATGTTAGAGTCAGCCTTTGTGCTTTTCAGTGTTGGAAAGAGTCTTTCTTGCACTGAGGTCTGCTTATTGTAAATATCTTGTACTTGTTTGAACACCTTTTAATGTTAAAGTCAGCCTCTGTGCTTTTCAGTGTTGGAAAGAGTCTTTCTTGCACTGAGGTCTACTTATTGTAAATATCTTGTACTTGTTTTTACACCTTTTAATGTTAAATTTTTCCTTTGTGCTTTTCAGTGTTGGAAAGAGTCTTTCTTGCACTGAGGTCTGCTTATTATAAATATCTTGTACTTGTTTTTACACCTTTTAATGTTAAATTTTTCCTTTGTGCTTTTCAGTGTTGGAAAGACTCTTTCTTGCACTGAGGTCTGCTTATTGTAAATATCTTTTACTTGTTTGAACACCTTTTAATGTTAAAGTCGGCCTTTGTGCTTTTCAGTGTTGGAAAGACGCTTTCTTGTACTGAGGTCTGCTTATTGTAAATATCTTGTACTTGTTTTTACACCTTTTAATGTTAAAGTCGGCCTTTGTGCTTTTCAGTGTTGGAAAGACTCTTTCTTGCACTGAGGTCTGCTTATTGTAAATATCTTGTACTTGTTTTTACACCTTTTAATGTTAAAGTCGGCCTTTGTGCTTTTCAGTGTTGGAAAGACTCTTTCTTGCACTGAGGTCTGCTTGTTGTAAATATCTTGTCCTTATTTGAACACCTTTTAATGTTAAAGCCGGACTTTGTTTTTTTTAGTGTTGGAGAGACTCTTTCTTGCACTGAGGTCTGCTTATTGTAAATATCTTGTACTTGTTTTTACACCTTTTAATGTTAAAGTCGGCCTTTGTGCTTTTCAGTGTTGGAAAGAGTCTTTCTTGCACTGAGGTCTGCTTATTGTAAATATCTTGTACTTGTTTTTACACCTTTTAATGTTAAATTTTTCCTTTGTGCATTTCAGTGTTGGAAAGACGCTTTCTTGTACTGAGGTGTGCTTATTGTAAATATCTTGTACTTGTTTGAACACCTTTTAATGTTAAAGTCGGCCTTTGTGCTTTTCAGTGTTGGAAAGACTCTTTCTTGCACTGAGGTCTGCTTATTGTAAATATCTTGTACTTGTTTGAACACCTTTTAATGTTAAAGTCGGCCTTTGTGCATTTCAGTGTTGGAAAGACGCTTTCTTGTACTGAGGTCTGCTTGTTGTAAATATCTTGTACTTGTTTTTACACCTTTTAATGTTAAAGTCGGCCTTTGTGCTTTTCAGTGTTGGAAAGAGTCTTTCTTGCACTGAGGTCTGCTTATTGTAAATATCTTGTACTTGTTTGAACACCTTTTAATGTTATAGTCAGCCTCTGTGATTTTCAGTGTTGGAAAGACTCTTTCTTGCACTGAGGTCTGCTTATTGTAAATATCTTGTACTTGTTTGAACACCTTTTAATGTTAGAGTCAGCCTTTGTGCATTTCAGTGTTGGAAAGAGTCTTTCTTGCACTGAGGTCTGCTTATTGTAAATATTTTGTACTTGTTTGAACACCTTTTAATGTTAAAGTCGGCCTTTGTGCTTTTCAGTGTTGGAAAGAGTCTTTCTTGCACTGAGGTCTGCTTATTGTAAATATCTTGTACTTGTTTTTACACCTTTTAATGTTAGAGTCAGCCTTTGTGCATTTCAGTGTTGGAAAGAGTCTTTCTTGCACTGAGGTCTGCTTATTGTAAATATCTTGTACTTGTTTGAACACCTTTTAATGTTAAAGTCGGCCTTTGTGCTTTTCAGTGTTGGAAAGAGTCTTTCTTGCACTGAGGTCTGCTTATTGTAAATATCTTGTACTTGTTTGAACACCTTTTAATGTTAGAGTCAGCCTTTGTGCATTTCAGTGTTGGAAAGACTCTTTCTTGCACTGAGGTCTGCTTATTGTAAATATCTTGTACTTGTTTGAACACCTTTTAATGTTAAAGTCGGCCTCTGTGCTTTTCAGTGTTGGAAAGAGTCTTTCTTGCACTGAGGTCTACTTATTGTAAATATCTTGTACTTGTTTGAACACCTTTTAATGTTAAAGTCGGCCTTTGTGCATTTCAGTGTTGGAAAGAGTCTTTCTTGCACTGAGGTCTACTTATTGTAAATATCTTGTACTTGTTTGAACACCTTTTAATGTTAAAGTCGGCCTTTGTGCATTTCAGTGTTGGAAAGAGTCTTTCTAGCACTGAGGTCTGCTTGTTGTAAATATCTTGTACTTGTTTGAACACCTTTTAATGTTAAAGTCGGCCTTTGTGCATTTCAGTGTTGGAAAGAGTCTTTCTTGCACTGAGGTCTGCTTATTGTAAATATCTTTTACTTGTTTTTACACCTTTTAATGTTAAAGTCGGCCTCTGTTCATTTCAGTGTTGGAAATACTCTTTCTTGCACTGAGGTCTGCTTATTGTAAATATCTTGTACTTGTTTGAACACCTTTTAATGTTAGAGTCAGCCTCTGTGCTTTTCAGTGTTGGAAAGAGTCTTTCTTGCACTGAGGTCTGCTTATTGTAAATATCTTGTACTTGTTTTTACACCTTTTAATGTTAGAGTCAGCCTTTGTGCATTTCAGTGTTGGAAAGAGTCTTTCTTGCACTGAGGTGTGCTTATTGTAAATATCTTGTACTTGTTTGAACACCTTTTAATGTTAAATTTTTCCTTTGTGCATTTCAGTGTTGGAAAGACTCTTTCTTGCACTGAGGTCTGCTTATTGTAAATATCTTGTACTTGTTTGAACACCTTTTAATGTTAAAGTCAGCCTCTGTGCTTTTCAGTGTTGGAAAGAGTCTTTCTTGCACTGAGGTCTGCTTATTGTAAATATCTTGTACTTGTTTTTACACCTTTTAATGTTAGAGTCAGCCTTTGTGCATTTCAGTGTTGGAAAGAGTCTTTCTTGCACTGAGGTCTGCTTATTGTAAATATCTTGTACTTGTTTGAACACCTTTTAATGTTAAAGTCAGCCTCTGTGCTTTTCAGTGTTGGAAAGAGTCTTTCTTGCACTGAGGTCTGCTTATTGTAAATATCTTTTACTTGTTTTTACACCTTTTAATGTTAAAGTCGGCCTTTGTGCATTTCAGTGTTGGAAAGACGCTTTCTTGTACTGAGGTCTGCTTATTGTAAATATCTTGTACTTGTTTGAACACCTTTTAATGTTATAGTCAGCCTCTGTGCTTTTCAGTGTTGGAAAGAGTCTTTCTTGCACTGAGGTCTGCTTATTGTAAATATCTTGTACTTGTTTGAACACCTTTTAATGTTAAAGTCAGCCTCTGTGCTTTTCAGTGTTGGAAAGAGTCTTTCTTGCACTGAGGTCTGCTTATTGTAAATATCTTGTACTTGTTTGAACACCTTTTAATGTTAAAGTCAGCCTCTGTGCTTTTCAGTGTTGGAAAGAGTCTTTCTTGCACTGAGGTCTGCTTATTGTAAATATCTTTTACTTGTTTTTACACCTTTTAATGTTAAAGTCGGCCTTTGTGCATTTCAGTGTTGGAAAGACGCTTTCTTGCACTGAGGTCTGCTTATTGTAAATATCTTGTACTTGTTTGAACACCTTTTAATGTTAAAGTCGGCCTTTGTGCATTTCAGTGTTGGAAAGAGTCTTTCTTGCACTGAGGTCTGCTTATTGTAAATATCTTGTACTTGTTTTTACACCTTTTAATGTTAGAGTCAGCCTTTGTGCATTTCAGTGTTGGAAAGACTCTTTCTTACACTTAGGTCTGCTTATTGTAAATATCTTGTAGTTGTTTTTACAGCTTTTAATGTTAAAGTCGGCCTGTGTGCTTTTCAGTGTTGGAAAGAGTCTTTCTTGCACTGAGGTCTGCTTATTGTAAATATCTTGTACTTGTTTTTACACCTTTTAATGTTAAATTTTTCCTTTGTGCATTTCAGTGTTGGAAAGACGCTTTCTTGTACTGAGGTCTGCTTATTGTAAATATCTTGTACTTGTTTGAACACCTTTTAATGTTAAAGTCGGCCTCTGTGCTTTTCAGTGTTGGAAAGAGTCTTTCTTGTACTGAGGTCTGCTTATTGTAAATATCTTGTACTTGTTTTTACACCTTTTAATGTTAAAGTCGGCCTTTGTGCTTTTCAGTGTTGGAAAGAGTCTTTCTTGCACTGAGGTCTGCTTATTGTAAATATCTTGTACTTGTTTGAACACCTTTTAATGTTAAAGTCAGCCTCTGTGCTTTTCAGTGTTGGAAAGAGTCTTTCTTGCACTGAGGTGTGCTTATTGTAAATATCTTGTACTTGTTTTTACACCTTTTAATGTTAAATTTTTCCTTTGTGCATTTCAGTGTTGGAAAGACGCTTTCTTGTACTGAGGTGTGCTTATTGTAAATATCTTGTACTTGTTTGAACACCTTTTAATGTTAAAGCCGGCCTTTGTGCTTTTCAGTGTTGGAAAGAGTCTTTCTTGCACTGAGGTGTGCTTATTGTAAATATCTTGTACTTGTTTGAACACCTTTTAATGTTAGAGTCAGCCTTTGTGCATTTCAGTGTTGGAAAGAGTCTTTCTTGCACTGAGGTCTGCTTATTGTAAATATCTTGTACTTGTTTGAACACCTTTTAATGTTAAAGTCGGCCTTTGTGCTTTTCAGTGTTGGAAAGAGTCTTTCTTGCACTGAGGTCTGCTTATTGTAAATATCTTGTACTTGTTTTTACACCTTTTAATGTTAGAGTCAGCCTTTGTGCATTTCAGTGTTGGAAAGACGCTTTCTTGCACTGAGGTCTGCTTATTGTAAATATCTTGTAGTTGTTTTTACAGCTTTTAATGTTAAAGTCGGCCTGTGTGCTTTTCAGTGTTGGAAAGAGTCTTTCTTGCACTGAGGTGTGCTTATTGTAAATATCTTGTACTTGTTTGAACACCTTTTAATGTTAAAGTCGGCCTTTGTGCATTTCAGTGTTGGAAAGAGTCTTTCTTGCACTGAGGTCTGCTTATTGTAAATATCTTGTACTTGTTTGAACACCTTTTAATGTTAAAGTCAGCCTTTGTGCATTTCAGTGTTGGAAAGACGCTTTCTTGCACTGAGGTCTGCTTATTGTAAATATCTTGTACTTGTTTGAACACCTTTTAATGTTAAAGTCGGCCTTTGTGCATTTCAGTGTTGGAAAGAGTCTTTCTTGCACTGAGGTCTGCTTATTGTAAATATCTTGTACTTGTTTTTACACCTTTTAATGTTAGAGTCAGCCTTTGTGCATTTCAGTGTTGGAAAGACGCTTTCTTGCACTGAGGTCTGCTTATTGTAAATATCTTGTAGTTGTTTTTACAGCTTTTAATGTTAAAGTCGGCCTGTGTGCTTTTCAGTGTTGGAAAGAGTCTTTCTTGCACTGAGGTCTGCTTATTGTAAATATCTTGTACTTGTTTGAACACCTTTTAATGTTAAAGTCGGCCTTTGTGCATTTCAGTGTTGGAAAGAGTCTTTCTTGCACTGAGGTCTGCTTATTGTAAATATCTTGTACTTGTTTGAACACCTTTTAATGTTAAAGTCAGCCTTTGTGCATTTCAGTGTTGGAAAGACGCTTTCTTGCACTGAGGTCTGCTTATTGTAAATATCTTGTACTTGTTTGAACACCTTTTAATGTTAAAGTCGGCCTTTGTGCATTTCAGTGTTGGAAAGACGCTTTCTTGCACTGAGGTCTGCTTATTGTAAATATCTTGTACTTGTTTTTACACCTTTTAATGTTAAAGTCAGCCTCTGTGCTTTTCAGTGTTGGAAAGAGTCTTTCTTGCACTGAGGTCTGCTTATTGTAAATATCTTGTACTTGTTTGAACACCTTTTAATGTTAAAGTCGGCCTCTGTGCATTTCAGTGTTGGAAAGACGCTTTCTTGTACTGAGGTCTGCTTATTGTAAATATCTTGTACTTGTTTGAACACCTTTTAATGTTAAAGTCAGCCTCTGTGCATTTCAGTGTTGGAAAGACGCTTTCTTGTACTGAGGTCTGCTTGTTGTAAATATCTTGTACTTGTTTGAACACCTTTTAATGTTAAAGTCGGCCTCTGTGCTTTTCAGTGTTGGAAAGAGTCTTTCTTGCACTGAGGTCTGCTTGTTGTAAATATCTTGTACTTGTTTGAACACCTTTTAATGTTAAAGTCGGCCTCTGTGCTTTTCAGTGTTGGAAAGAGTCTTTCTTGCACTGAGGTCTGCTTATTGTAAATATCTTGTACTTGTTTGAACACCTTTTAATGTTAGAGTCAGCCTTTGTGCATTTCAGTGTTGGAAAGACTCTTTCTTGCACTGAGGTCTGCTTATTGTAAATATCTTGTACTTGTTTGAACACCTTTTAATGTTAAAGTCAGCCTTTGTGCTTTTCAGTGTTGGAAAGAGTCTTTCTTGCACTGAGGTCTGCTTATTGTAAATATCTTTTACTTGTTTTTACACCTTTTAATGTTAAAGTCGGCCTTTGTGCATTTCAGTGTTGGAAAGACGCTTTCTTGCACTGAGGTCTGCTTATTGTAAATATCTTGTACTTGTTTGAACACCTTTTAATGTTAAAATCGGCCTTTGTTCATTTCAGTGTTGGAAAGAGTCTTTCTTGCACTGAGGTCTGCTTATTGTAAATATCTTGTACTTGTTTGAACACCTTTTAATGTTAAAATCGGCCTTTGTGCTTTTCAGTGTTGGAAAGACTCTTTCTGCTTATTGTAAATATCTTGTACTTGTTTTTACACCTTTTAATGTTAAAGTCGGCCTTTGTGCTTTTCAGTGTTGGAAAGACGCTTTCTTGTACTGAGGTCTGCTTATTGTAAATATCTTGTACTTGTTTTTACACCTTTTAATGTTAAAGTCGGCCTTTGTGCATTTCAGTGTTGGAAAGAGTCTTTCTTGCACTGAGGTCTGCTTATTGTAAATATCTTGTACTTGTTTTTACACCTTTTAATGTTAAAGTCGGCCTTTGTGCTTTTCAGTGTTGGAAAGACGCTTTCTTGCACTGAGGTGTGCTTATTGTAAATATCTTGTACTTGTTTGAACACCTTTTAATGTTAAAGTCGGCCTTTGTGCATTTCAGTGTTGGAAAGAGTCTTTCTTGCACTGAGGTCTGCTTATTGTAAATATCTTGTACTTGTTTTTACACCTTTTAATGTTAGAGTCAGCCTTTGTGCATTTCAGTGTTGGAAAGACGCTTTCTTGCACTGAGGTCTGCTTATTGTAAATATCTTGTAGTTGTTTTTACAGCTTTTAATGTTAAAGTCGGCCTGTGTGCTTTTCAGTGTTGGAAAGAGTCTTTCTTGCACTGAGGTCTGCTTATTGTAAATATCTTGTACTTGTTTGAACACCTTTTAATGTTAAAGTCGGCCTTTGTGCATTTCAGTGTTGGAAAGAGTCTTTCTTGCACTGAGGTCTGCTTATTGTAAATATCTTGTACTTGTTTGAACACCTTTTAATGTTAAAGTCAGCCTTTGTGCATTTCAGTGTTGGAAAGACGCTTTCTTGCACTGAGGTCTGCTTATTGTAAATATCTTGTACTTGTTTGAACACCTTTTAATGTTAAAGTCGGCCTTTGTGCATTTCAGTGTTGGAAAGACGCTTTCTTGCACTGAGGTCTGCTTATTGTAAATATCTTGTACTTGTTTTTACACCTTTTAATGTTAAAGTCAGCCTCTGTGCTTTTCAGTGTTGGAAAGAGTCTTTCTTGCACTGAGGTCTGCTTATTGTAAATATCTTGTACTTGTTTGAACACCTTTTAATGTTAGAGTCAGCCTTTGTGCATTTCAGTGTTGGAAAGACTCTTTCTTGCACTGAGGTCTGCTTATTGTAAATATCTTGTACTTGTTTGAACACCTTTTAATGTTAAAGTCGGCCTCTGTGCATTTCAGTGTTGGAAAGACGCTTTCTTGTACTGAGGTCTGCTTATTGTAAATATCTTGTACTTGTTTGAACACCTTTTAATGTTAAAGTCAGCCTCTGTGCATTTCAGTGTTGGAAAGACGCTTTCTTGTACTGAGGTCTGCTTGTTGTAAATATCTTGTACTTGTTTGAACACCTTTTAATGTTAGAGTCAGCCTTTGTGCATTTCAGTGTTGGAAAGACTCTTTCTTGCACTGAGGTCTGCTTATTGTAAATATCTTGTACTTGTTTGAACACCTTTTAATGTTAAAGTCAGCCTTTGTGCTTTTCAGTGTTGGAAAGAGTCTTTCTTGCACTGAGGTCTGCTTATTGTAAATATCTTTTACTTGTTTTTACACCTTTTAATGTTAAAGTCGGCCTTTGTGCATTTCAGTGTTGGAAAGACGCTTTCTTGCACTGAGGTCTGCTTATTGTAAATATCTTGTACTTGTTTGAACACCTTTTAATGTTAAAATCGGCCTTTGTTCATTTCAGTGTTGGAAAGAGTCTTTCTTGCACTGAGGTCTGCTTATTGTAAATATCTTGTACTTGTTTGAACACCTTTTAATGTTAAAATCGGCCTTTGTGCTTTTCAGTGTTGGAAAGACTCTTTCTGCTTATTGTAAATATCTTGTACTTGTTTTTACACCTTTTAATGTTAAAGTCGGCCTTTGTGCTTTTCAGTGTTGGAAAGACGCTTTCTTGTACTGAGGTCTGCTTATTGTAAATATCTTGTACTTGTTTTTACACGTTTTAATGTTAAAGTCGGCCTTTGTGCTTTTCAGTGTTGGAAAGAGTCTTTCTTGCACTGAGGTCTGCTTATTGTAAATATCTTGTACTTGTTTTTACACCTTTTAATGTTAAAGTCGGCCTTTGTGCATTTCAGTGTTGGAAAGAGTCTTTCTTGCACTGAGGTCTGCTTATTGTAAATATCTTGTACTTGTTTTTACACCTTTTAATGTTAAAGTCGGCCTTTGTGCTTTTCAGTGTTGGAAAGACTCTTTCTTGCACTGAGGTCTGCTTATTGTAAATATCTTGTACTTGTTTGAACACCTTTTAATGTTAAAGTCAGCCTCTGTGCTTTTCAGTGTTGGAAAGAGTCTTTCTTGCACTGAGGTCTACTTATTGTAAATATCTTGTACTTGTTTTTACACCTTTTAATGTTAAAGTCGGCCTTTGTGCTTTTCAGTGTTGGAAAGTCTTTCTTGCACTGAGGTCTGCTTATTGTAAATATCTTGTACTTGTTTTTACACCTTTTAATGTTAAAGTCGGCCTTTGTGCTTTTCAGTGTTGGAAAGACTCTTTCTTGCACTGAGGTCTGCTTATTGTAAATATCTTGTACTTGTTTTTACACCTTTTAATGTTAAAGTCGGCCTTTGTGCTTTTCAGTGTTGGAAAGACTCTTTCTTCCACTGAGGTCTGCTTATTGTAAATATCTTGTACTTGTTTTTACACCTTTTAATGTTAAAGTCGGCCTTTGTGCTTTTCAGTGTTGGAAAGACTCTTTCTTGCACTGAGGTCTGCTTATTGTAAATATCTTGTACTTGTTTGAACACCTTTTAATGTTAAAGTCGGCCTTTGTGCTTTTCAGTGTTGGAAAGACGCTTTCTTGCACTGAGGTCTGCTTATTGTAAATATCTTGTACTTGTTTGAACAGCTTTTAATGTTAAAGTCGGCCTTTGTGCTTTTCAGTGTTGGAAAGACTCTTTCTTGCACTGAGGTCTGCTTATTGTAAATATCTTGTACTTGTTTGAACACCTTTTAATGTTAAAGTCGGCCTTTGTGCTTTTCAGTGTTGGAAAGACGCTTTCTTGTACTGAGGTCTGCTTATTGTAAATATCTTGTACTTGTTTTTACACCTTTTAATGTTAAAGTCGGCCTTTGTGCTTTTCAGTGTTGGAAAGAGTCTTTCTTGCACTGAGGTCTGCTTGTTGTAAATATCTTGTCCTTATTTGAACACCTTTTAATGTTAAAGTCGGCCTTTGTGCTTTTCAGTGTTGGAAAGACTCTTTCTTGCACTGAGGTCTGCTTATTGTAAATATCTTGTACTTGTTTTTACACCTTTTAATGTTAAAGTCGGCCTTTGTGCTTTTCAGTGTTGGAAAGACTCTTTCTTGCACTGAGGTCTGCTTATTGTAAATATCTTGTACTTGTTTTTACACCTTTTAATGTTAAAGTCGGCCTTTGTGCTTTTCAGTGTTGGAAAGACTCTTTCTTGCACTGAGATCTGCTTATTGTAAATATCTTGTACTTGTTTGAACACCTTTTAATGTTAAAGTCAGCCTTTGTGCTTTTCAATGTTGGAAAGACTCTTTCTTGCACTGAGGTGTGCTTATTGTAAATATCTTGTACTTGTTTGAACACCTTTTAATGTTAAAGCCGGACTTTGTTTTTTTTAGTGTTGGAGAGAGTCTTTCTTGCACTGAGGTCTGCTTATTGTAAATATCTTGTACTTGTTTTTACACCTTTTAATGTTAAAGTCGGCCTTTGTGCTTTTCAGTGTTGGAAAGACTCTTTCTTGCACTGAGGTCTGCTTATTGTAAATATCTTGTACTTGTTTGAACACCTTTTAATGTTAAAGTCGGCCTTTGTGCTTTTCAGTGTTGGAAAGACGCTTTCTTGCACTGAGGTCTGCTTGTTGTAAATATCTTGTACTTGTTTTTACACCTTTTAATGTTAAAGTCGGCCTTTGTGCTTTTCAGTGTTGGAAAGACTCTTTCTTGCACTGAGGTCTGCTTATTGTAAATATCTTGTACTTGTTTTTACACCTTTTAATGTTAAAGTCGGCCTTTGTGCTTTTCAGTGTTGGAAAGACTCTTTCTTGCACTGAGATCTGCTTATTGTAAATATCTTGTACTTGTTTGAACACCTTTTAATGTTAAAGTCAGCCTTTGTGCTTTTCAGTGTTGGAAAGACTCTTTCTTGCACTGAGGTGTGCTTATTGTAAATATCTTGTACTTGTTTGAACACCTTTTAATGTTAAAGTCAGCCTTTGTGCTTTTCAGTGTTGGAAAGAGTCTTTCTTGCACTGAGGTCTGCTTATTGTAAATATCTTGTACTTGTTTTTACACCTTTTAATGTTAAAGTCGGCCTTTGTGCTTTTCAGTGTTGGAAAGACTCTTTCTTCCACTGAGGTCTGCTTATTGTAAATATCTTGTACTTGTTTGAACACCTTTTAATGTTAAAGTCGGCCTTTGTGCTTTTCAGTGTTGGAAAGACGCTTTCTTGCACTGAGGTCTGCTTGTTGTAAATATCTTGTACTTGTTTTTACACCTTTTAATGTTAAAGTCGGCCTTTGTGCTTTTCAGTGTTGGAAAGAGTCTTTCTTGCACTGAGGTCTGCTTGTTGTAAATATCTTGTCCTTATTTGAACACCTTTTAATGTTAAAGTCGGCCTTTGTGCTTTTCAGTGTTGGAAAGACTCTTTCTTGCACTGAGGTCTGCTTGTTGTAAATATCTTGTACTTGTTTGAACACCTTTTAATGTTAAAGCCGGACTCTGTTTTTTTTAGTGTTGGAGAGAGTCTTTCTTGCACTGAGGTCTGCTTATTGTAAATATCTTGTACTTGTTTTTACACCTTTTAATGTTAAAGTCGGCCTTTGTGCTTTTCAGTGTTGGAAAGACTCTTTCTTGCACTGAGATCTGCTTATTGTAAATATCTTGTACTTGTTTGAACACCTTTTAATGTTAAAGTCAGCCTTTGTGCTTTTCAATGTTGGAAAGACTCTTTCTTGCACTGAGGTCTGCTTATTGTAAATATCTTGTACTTGTTTGAACACCTTTTAATGTTAAAGTCGGCCTCTGTTCATTTCAGTGTTGGAAAGACTCTTTCTTGCACTGAGGTCTGCTTATTGTAAATATCTTGTACTTGTTTTTACACCTTTTAATGTTAAAGTCGGCCTTTGTGCTTTTCAGTGTTGGAAAGAGTCTTTCTTGCACTGAGGTCTGCTTGTTGTAAATATCTTGTACTTGTTTGAACACCTTTTAATGTTAAAGTCGGCCTCTGTTCATTTCAGTGTTGGAAAGACTCTTTCTTGCACTGAGGTCTGCTTATTGTAAATATCTTGTACTTGTTTTTACACCTTTTAATGTTAAAGTCGGCCTTTGTGCTTTTCAGTGTTGGAAAGAGTCTTTCTTGCACTGAGGTCTGCTTGTTGTAAATATCTTGTACTTGTTTGAACACCTTTTAATGTTAAAGCCGGACTTTGTTTTTTTTAGTGTTGGAGAGAGTCTTTCTTGCACTGAGGTCTGCTTATTGTAAATATCTTGTACTTGTTTTTACACCTTTTAATGTTAAAGTCGGCCTTTGTGCTTTTCAGTGTTGGAAAGACTCTTTCTTGCACTGAGATCTGCTTATTGTAAATATCTTGTACTTGTTTGAACACCTTTTAATGTTAAAGTCAGCCTTTGTGCTTTTCAATGTTGGAAAGACTCTTTCTTGCACTGAGGTCTGCTTATTGTAAATATCTTGTACTTGTTTGAACACCTTTTAATGTTAAAGTCGGCCTCTGTTCATTTCAGTGTTGGAAAGACTCTTTCTTGCACTGAGGTCTGCTTATTGTAAATATCTTGTACTTGTTTTTACACCTTTTAATGTTAAAGTCGGCCTTTGTGCTTTTCAGTGTTGGAAAGAGTCTTTCTTGCACTGAGGTCTGCTTATTGTAAATATCTTGTACTTGTTTTTACACCTTTTAATGTTAAATTTTTCCTTTGTGCATTTCAGTGTTGGAAAGACGCTTTCTTGCACTGAGGTCTGCTTGTTGTAAATATCTTGTACTTGTTTGAACACCTTTTAATGTTAAAGTCGGCCTTTGTGCTTTTCAGTGTTGGAAAGACTCTTTCTTGCACTGAGGTCTGCTTGTTGTAAATATCTTGTACTTGTTTGAACACCTTTTAATGTTAAAGTCGGCCTTTGTGCATTTCAGTGTTGGAAAGACTCTTTCTTGTACTGAGGTCTGCTTATTGTAAATATCTTGTACTTGTTTTTACACCTTTTAATGTTAAAGTCGGCCTTTGTGCTTTTCAGTGTTGGAAAGAGTCTTTCTTGCACTGAGGTCTGCTTATTGTAAATATCTTGTACTTGTTTTTACACCTTTTAATGTTAAAGTCGGCCTTTGTGCTTTTCAGTGTTGGAAAGAGTCTTTCTTGCACTGAGGTCTGCTTGTTGTAAATATCTTGTCCTTATTTGAACACCTTTTAATGTTAAAGTCGGCCTTTGTGCTTTTCAGTGTTGGAAAGACTCTTTCTTGCACTGAGGTCTGCTTATTGTAAATATCTTGTACTTGTTTTTACACCTTTTAATGTTAAAGTCGGCCTTTGTGCTTTTCAGTGTTGGAAAGACTCTTTCTTGCACTGAGGTGTGCTTATTGTAAATATCTTGTACTTGTTTGAACACCTTTTAATGTTAAAGCCGGACTTTGTTTTTTTTAGTGTTGGAGAGAGTCTTTCTTGCACTGAGGTCTGCTTATTGTAAATATCTTGTACTTGTTTTTACACCTTTTAATGTTAAAGTCGGCCTTTGTGCTTTTCAGTGTTGGAAAGACTCTTTCTTCCACTGAGGTCTGCTTATTGTAAATATCTTGTACTTGTTTGAACACCTTTTAATGTTAAAGTCAGCCTTTGTGCTTTTCAATGTTGGAAAGACTCTTTCTTGCACTGAGGTGTGCTTATTGTAAATATCTTGTACTTGTTTGAACACCTTTTAATGTTAAAGCCGGACTTTGTTTTTTTTAGTGTTGGAGAGAGTCTTTCTTGCACTGAGGTCTGCTTATTGTAAATATCTTGTACTTGTTTTTACACCTTTTAATGTTAAAGTCGGCCTTTGTGCTTTTCAGTGTTGGAAAGACTCTTTCTTCCACTGAGGTCTGCTTATTGTAAATATCTTGTACTTGTTTGAACACCTTTTAATGTTAAAGTCGGCCTTTGTGCTTTTCAGTGTTGGAAAGACGCTTTCTTGCACTGAGGTCTGCTTGTTGTAAATATCTTGTACTTGTTTTTACACCTTTTAATGTTAAAGTCGGCCTTTGTGCTTTTCAGTGTTGGAAAGACTCTTTCTTGCACTGAGGTCTGCTTATTGTAAATATCTTGTACTTGTTTTTACACCTTTTAATGTTAAAGTCGGCCTTTGTGCTTTTCAGTGTTGGAAAGAGTCTTTCTTGCACTGAGGTCTGCTTGTTGTAAATATCTTGTCCTTATTTGAACACCTTTTAATGTTAAAGTCGGCCTTTGTGCTTTTCAGTGTTGGAAAGACTCTTTCTTGCACTGAGGTCTGCTTGTTGTAAATATCTTGTACTTGTTTGAACACCTTTTAATGTTAAAGCCGGACTTTGTTTTTTTTAGTGTTGGAGAGAGTCTTTCTTGCACTGAGGTCTGCTTATTGTAAATATCTTGTACTTGTTTTTACACCTTTTAATGTTAAAGTCGGCCTTTGTGCTTTTCAGTGTTGGAAAGACTCTTTCTTGCACTGAGATCTGCTTATTGTAAATATCTTGTACTTGTTTGAACACCTTTTAATGTTAAAGTCAGCCTTTGTGCTTTTCAATGTTGGAAAGACTCTTTCTTGCACTGAGGTCTGCTTATTGTAAATATCTTGTACTTGTTTGAACACCTTTTAATGTTAAAGTCGGCCTCTGTTCATTTCAGTGTTGGAAAGACTCTTTCTTGCACTGAGGTCTGCTTATTGTAAATATCTTGTACTTGTTTTTACACCTTTTAATGTTAAAGTCGGCCTTTGTGCTTTTCAGTGTTGGAAAGAGTCTTTCTTGCACTGAGGTCTGCTTGTTGTAAATATCTTGTACTTGTTTGAACACCTTTTAATGTTAAAGTCGGCCTCTGTTCATTTCAGTGTTGGAAAGACTCTTTCTTGCACTGAGGTCTGCTTATTGTAAATATCTTGTACTTGTTTTTACACCTTTTAATGTTAAAGTCGGCCTTTGTGCTTTTCAGTGTTGGAAATACTCTTTCTTGCACTGAGATCTGCTTATTGTAAATATCTTGTACTTGTTTGAACACCTTTTAATGTTAAAGCCGGACTTTGTTTTTTTTAGTGTTGGAGAGAGTCTTTCTTGCACTGAGGTCTGCTTATTGTAAATATCTTGTACTTGTTTTTACACCTTTTAATGTTAAAGTCGGCCTTTGTGCTTTTCAGTGTTGGAAAGACTCTTTCTTGCACTGAGATCTGCTTATTGTAAATATCTTGTACTTGTTTGAACACCTTTTAATGTTAAAGTCAGCCTTTGTGCTTTTCAATGTTGGAAAGACTCTTTCTTGCACTGAGGTCTGCTTATTGTAAATATCTTGTACTTGTTTGAACACCTTTTAATGTTAAAGTCGGCCTCTGTTCATTTCAGTGTTGGAAAGACTCTTTCTTGCACTGAGGTCTGCTTATTGTAAATATCTTGTACTTGTTTTTACACCTTTTAATGTTAAAGTCGGCCTTTGTGCTTTTCAGTGTTGGAAAGAGTCTTTCTTGCACTGAGGTCTGCTTATTGTAAATATCTTGTACTTGTTTTTACACCTTTTAATGTTAAATTTTACCTTTGTGCATTTCAGTGTTGGAAAGACGCTTTCTTGCACTGAGGTCTGCTTATTGTAAATATCTTGTACTTGTTTGAACACCTTTTAATGTTAAAGTCGGCCTTTGTGCATTTCAGTGTTGGAAAGACGCTTTCTTGTACTGAGGTGTGCTTATTGTAAATATCTTGTACTTGTTTGAACACCTTTTAATGTTAAATTTTTCCTTTGTGCATTTCAGTGTTGGAAAGACGCTTTCTTGTACTGAGGTGTGCTTATTGTAAATATCTTGTACTTGTTTGAACACCTTTTAATGTTAGAGTCAGCCTTTGTGCATTTCAGTGTTGGAAAGACTCTTTCTTGCACTGAGGTCTGCTTATTGTAAATATCTTGTACTTGTTTGAACACCTTTTAATGTTAAAGTCAGCCTCTGTGCTTTTCAGTGTTGGAAAGAGTCTTTCTTGCACTGAGGTCTGCTTATTGTAAATATCTTTTACTTGTTTTTAGACCTTTTAATGTTAAAGTCGGCCTTTGTGCATTTCAGTGTTGGAAAGACGCTTTCTTGCACTGAGGTCTGCTTATTGTAAATATCTTGTACTTGTTTTTACACCTTTTAATGTTAGAGTCAGCCTTTGTGCATTTCAGTGTTGGAAAGACTCTTTCTTGCACTGAGGTCTACTTATTGTAAATATCTTGTACTTGTTTGAACACCTTTTAATGTTAAAGTCGGCTTCTGTTCATTTCAGTGTTGGAAAGACTCTTTCTTGCACTGAGGTCTGCTTATTGTAAATATCTTGTAGTTGTTTTTACACCTTTTAATGTTAAAGTCGGCCTGTGTGCTTTTCAGTGTTGGAAAGAGTCTTTCTTGCACTGAGGTCTGCTTATTGTAAATATCTTGTACTTGTTTGAACACCTTTTAATGTTAGAGTCAGCCTCTGTGCTTTTCAGTGTTGGAAAGAGTCTTTCTTGCACTGAGGTCTGCTTATTGTAAATATCTTGTACTTGTTTGAACACCTTTTAATGTTAAAGTCGGCCTTTGTGCATTTCAGTGTTGGAAAGACTCTTTCTTGTACTGAGGTCTGCTTATTGTAAATATCTTGTACTTGTTTGAACACCTTTTAATGTTAAAGTCGGCCTTTGTGCATTTCAGTGTTGGAAAGACGCTTTCTTGCACTGAGGTCTGCTTATTGTAAATATCTTGTACTTGTTTTTACACCTTTTAATGTTAGAGTCAGCCTTTGTGCATTTCAGTGTTGGAAAGACTCTTTCTTGCACTGAGGTCTACTTATTGTAAATATCTTGTACTTGTTTGAACACCTTTTAATGTTAAAGTCGGCTTCTGTTCATTTCAGTGTTGGAAAGACGCTTTCTTGCACTGAGGTCTGCTTATTGTAAATATCTTGTACTTGTTTTTACACCTTTTAATGTTAAAGTCGGCCTTTGTGCTTTTCAGTGTTGGAAAGAGTCTTTCTTGCACTGAGGTCTGCTTATTGTAAATATCTTGTAGTTGTTTTTACACCTTTTAATGTTAAATTTTTCCTTTGTGCATTTCAGTGTTGGAAAGACTCTTTCTTGCACTGAGGTCTGCTTATTGTAAATATCTTGTACTTGTTTGAACACCTTTTAATGTTAAAGTCAGCCTTTGTGCTTTTCAGTGTTGGAAAGACTCTTTCTTGCACTGAGGTCTGCTTATTGTAAATATCTTGTACTTGTTTGAACACCTTTTAATGTTAAATTTTTCCTTTGTGCATTTCAGTGTTGGAAAGACTCTTTCTTGCACTGAGGTCTGCTTATTGTAAATATCTTGTACTTGTTTGAACACCTTTTAATGTTAAAGTCAGCCTCTGTGCTTTTCAGTGTTGGAAAGAGTCTTTCTTGCACTGAGGTCTGCTTATTGTAAATATCTTGTACTTGTTTTTACACCTTTTAATGTTAGAGTCAGCCTTTGTGCATTTCAGTGTTGGAAAGACTCTTTCTTGCACTGAGGTCTGCTTATTGTAAATATCTTGTACTTGTTTTTACACCTTTTAATGTTAGAGTCAGCCTTTGTGCATTTCAGTGTTGGAAAGACTCTTTCTTGCACTGAGGTCTGCTTATTGTAAATATCTTGTACTTGTTTTTACACCTTTTAATGTTAGAGTCAGCCTTTGTGCATTTCAGTGTTGGAAAGACTCTTTCTTGCACTGAGGTCTGCTTATTGTAAATATCTTGTACTTGTTTTTACACCTTTTAATGTTAGAGTCAGCCTTTGTGCATTTCAGTGTTGGAAAGACTCTTTCTTGCACTGAGGTCTGCTTATTGTAAATATCTTGTACTTGTTTTTACACCTTTTAATGTTAGAGTCAGCCTTTGTGCATTTCAGTGTTGGAAAGACTCTTTCTTGCACTGAGGTCTGCTTATTGTAAATATCTTGTACTTGTTTTTACACCTTTTAATGTTAGAGTCAGCCTTTGTGCATTTCAGTGTTGGAAAGACTCTTTCTTGCACTGAGGTCTACTTATTGTAAATATCTTGTACTTGTTTTTACACCTTTTAATGTTAGAGTCAGCCTTTGTGCATTTCCGTGTTGGAAAGACTCTTTCTTGCACTGAGGTCTACTTATTGTAAATATCTTGTACTTGTTTGAACACCTTTTAATGTTAAAGTCGGCTTCTGTTCATTTCAGTGTTGGAAAGACTCTTTCTTGCACTGAGGTCTACTTATTGTAAATATCTTGTACTTGTTTGAACACCTTTTAATGTTAAAGTCGGCTTCTGTTCATTTCAGTGTTGGAAAGAGTCTTTCTTGCACTGAGGTCTGCTTATTGTAAATATCTTGTACTTGTTTTTACACCTTTTAATGTTAAAGTCGGCCTTTGTGCTTTTCAGTGTTGGAAAGAGTCTTTCTTGCACTGAGGTCTGCTTATTGTAAATATCTTGTAGTTGTTTTTACAGCTTTTAATGTTAAAGTCGGCCTGTGTGCTTTTCAGTGTTGGAAAGAGTCTTTCTTGCACTGAGGTCTGCTTATTGTAAATATCTTGTACTTGTTTGAACACCTTTTAATGTTAAAGTCGGCCTTTGTGCTTTTCAGTGTTGGAAAGACTCTTTCTTGCACTGAGGTCTGCTTATTGTAAATATCTTGTAGTTGTTTTTACAGCTTTTAATGTTAAAGTCGGCCTGTGTGCTTTTCAGTGTTGGAAAGAGTCTTTCTTGCACTGAGGTCTGCTTATTGTAAATATCTTGTACTTGTTTGAACACCTTTTAATGTTAAAGTTGGCATCTGTGCTTTTTCCGTGTTGGAAAGACTCTTTCTTGCACTGAGGTCTGCTTATTGTAAATATCTTGTACTTGTTTTTACACCTTTTAATGTTAGAGTCAGCCTTTGTGCATTTCAGTGTTGGAAAGACTCTTTCTTGCACTGAGGTCTGCTTATTGTAAATATCTTGTACTTGTTTGAACACCTTTTCATGTCAAAGTTGGCATCTGTGCTTTTTCCGTGTTGGAAAGACTCTTTCTTGCACTGAGGTCTGCTTATTGTAAATATCTTGTACTTGTTTTTACACCTTTTAATGTTAGAGTCAGCCTTTGTGCATTTCAGTGTTGGAAAGACTCTTTCTTGCACTGAGGTCTGCTTATTGTAAATATCTTGTACTTGTTTTTACACCTTTTAATGTTAGAGTCAGCCTTTGTACATTTCAGTGTTGGAAAGACTCTTTCTTGCACTGAGGTCTACTTATTGTAAATATCTTGTACTTGTTTGAACACCTTTTAATGTTAAAGTCGGCTTCTGTTCATTTCAGTGTTGGAAAGACTCTTTCTTGCACTGAGGTCTACTTATTGTAAATATCTTGTACTTGTTTGAACACCTTTTAATGTTAAAGTCGGCTTCTGTTCATTTCAGTGTTGGAAAGACGCTTTCTTGCACTGAGGTCTGCTTATTGTAAATATCTTGTACTTGTTTTTACACCTTTTAATGTTAAAGTCGGCCTTTGTGCTTTTCAATGTTGGAAAGACTCTTTCTTGCACTGAGGTCTGCTTATTGTAAATATCTTGTACTTGTTTGAACACCTTTTAATGTTAAAGTCGGCCTCTGTTCATTTCAGTGTTGGAAAGACTCTTTCTTGCACTGAGGTCTGCTTATTGTAAATATCTTGTACTTGTTTTTACACCTTTTAATGTTAAAGTCGGCCTTTGTGCTTTTCAGTGTTGGAAAGAGTCTTTCTTGCACTGAGGTCTGCTTATTGTAAATATCTTGTAGTTGTTTTTACAGCTTTTAATGTTAAAGTCGGCCTGTGTGCTTTTCAGTGTTGGAAAGAGTCTTTCTTGCACTGAGGTCTGCTTATTGTAAATATCTTGTACTTGTTTGAACACCTTTTAATGTTAAATTTTTCCTTTGTGCATTTCAGTGTTGGAAAGACTCTTTCTTGCACTGAGGTCTGCTTATTGTAAATATCTTGTACTTGTTTGAACACCTTTTAATGTTAAAGTCAGCCTCTGTGCTTTTCAGTGTTGGAAAGAGTCTTTCTTGCACTGAGGTCTGCTTATTGTAAATATCTTGTACTTGTTTTTACACCTTTTAATGTTAAAGTCGGCCTTTGTGCTTTTCAGTGTTGGAAAGACTCTTTCTTGCACTGAGGTCTGCTTATTGTAAATATCTTGTACTTGTTTTTACACCTTTTAATGTTAAAGTCGGCCTTTGTGCTTTTCAGTGTTGGAAAGAGTCTTTCTTGCACTGAGGTCTGCTTGTTGTAAATATCTTGTCCTTATTTGAACACCTTTTAATGTTAAAGTCGGCCTTTGTGCTTTTCAGTGTTGGAAAGACTCTTTCTTGCACTGAGGTCTGCTTATTATAAATATCTTGTACTTGTTTTTACACCTTTTAATGTTAAATTTTTCCTTTGTGCATTTCAGTGTTGGAAAGACTCTTTCTTGCACTGAGGTCTGCTTATTGTAAATATCTTGTACTTGTTTGAACACCTTTTAATGTTAAAGTCAGCCTTTGTGCTTTTCAGTGTTGGAAAGACTCTTTCTTGCACTGAGGTCTGCTTATTGTAAATATCTTGTACTTGTTTTTACACCTTTTAATGTTAAAGTCGGCCTTTGTGCTTTTCAGTGTTGGAAAGACTCTTTCTTGCACTGAGGTCTGCTTATTGTAAATATCTTGTACTTGTTTTTACACCTTTTAATGTTAAATTTTTCCTTTGTGCATTTCAGTGTTGGAAAGACGCTTTCTTGCACTGAGGTCTGCTTATTGTAAATATCTTGTACTTGTTTGAACACCTTTTAATGTTAAAGTCAGCCTTTGTGCATTTCAGTGTTGGAAAGACTCTTTCTTGCACTGAGGTCTGCTTATTGTAAATATCTTGTACTTGTTTTTACACCTTTTAATGTTAAAGTCGGCTTCTGTTCATTTCAGTGTTGGAAAGACTCTTTCTTGCACTGAGGTCTGCTTATTGTAAATATCTTGTAGTTGTTTTTACAGCTTTTAATGTTAAAGTCGGCCTGTGTGCTTTTCAGTGTTGGAAAGAGTCTTTCTTGCACTGAGGTCTGCTTATTGTAAATATCTTGTACTTGTTTGAACACCTTTTAATGTTAAATTTTTCCTTTGTGCATTTCAGTGTTGGAAAGACTCTTTCTTGCACTGAGGTCTGCTTATTGTAAATATCTTGTACTTGTTTGAACACCTTTTAATGTTAAAGTCAGCCTCTGTGCTTTTCAGTGTTGGAAAGAGTCTTTCTTGCACTGAGGTCTGCTTATTGTAAATATCTTGTACTTGTTTTTACACCTTTTAATGTTAAAGTCGGCCTTTGTGCTTTTCAGTGTTGGAAAGACTCTTTCTTGCACTGAGGTCTGCTTATTGTAAATATCTTGTACTTGTTTTTACACCTTTTAATGTTAAAGTCGGCCTTTGTGCTTTTCAGTGTTGGAAAGAGTCTTTCTTGCACTGAGGTCTGCTTGTTGTAAATATCTTGTCCTTATTTGAACACCTTTTAATGTTAAAGTCGGCCTTTGTGCTTTTCAGTGTTGGAAAGACTCTTTCTTGCACTGAGGTCTGCTTATTATAAATATCTTGTACTTGTTTTTACACCTTTTAATGTTAAATTTTTCCTTTGTGCATTTCAGTGTTGGAAAGACTCTTTCTTGCACTGAGGTCTGCTTATTGTAAATATCTTGTACTTGTTTGAACACCTTTTAATGTTAAATTCAGCCTTTGTGCTTTTCAGTGTTGGAAAGACTCTTTCTTGCACTGAGGTGTGCTTATTGTAAATATCTTGTACTTGTTTGAACACCTTTTAATGTTAAAGTCGGCCTTTGTGCTTTTCAGTGTTGGAAAGAGTCTTTCTTGCACTGAGGTCTGCTTATTGTAAATATCTTGTACTTGTTTGAACACCTTTTAATGTTAGAGTCAGCCTTTGTGCATTTCAGTGTTGGAAAGACTCTTTCTTGCACTGAGGTCTGCTTATTGTAAATATCTTGTACTTGTTTTTACACCTTTTAATGTTAGAGTCAGCCTTTGTGCATTTCAGTGTTGGAAAGAGTCTTTCTTGCACTGAGGTCTGCTTATTGTAAATATCTTGTACTTGTTTGAACACCTTTTAATGTTAAAGTCAGCCTCTGTGCTTTTCAGTGTTGGAAAGACTCTTTCTTGCACTGAGGTCTGATTATTGTAAATATCTTGTACTTGTTTTTACACCTTTTAATGTTAGAGTCAGCCTTTGTGCATTTCAGTGTTGGAAAGACTCTTTCTTGCACTGAGGTCTGCTTATTGTAAATATCTTGTACTTGTTTTTACACCTTTTAATGTTAGAGTCAGCCTTTGTGCATTTCAGTGTTGGAAAGAGTCTTTCTTGCACTGAGGTCTGCTTATTGTAAATATCTTGTACTTGTTTGAACACCTTTTAATGTTAAAGTCAGCCTTTGTGCTTTTCAGTGTTGGAAAGACTCTTTCTTGCACTGAGGTCTGATTATTGTAAATATCTTGTACTTGTTTTTACACCTTTTAATGTTAGAGTCAGCCTTTGTGCATTTCAGTGTTGGAAAGACTCTTTCTTGCACTGAGGTCTGCTTATTGTAAATATCTTGTACTTGTTTGAACACCTTTTAATGTTAAAGTCGGCTTCTGTTCATTTCAGTGTTGGAAAGACTCTTTCTTGCACTGAGGTCTGCTTATTGTAAATATCTTGTAGTTGTTTTTACAGCTTTTAATGTTAAAGTCGGCCTGTGTGCTTTTCAGTGTTGGAAAGACTCTTTCTTGCACTGAGGTCTGCTTATTGTAAATATCTTGTACTTGTTTGAACACCTTTTAATGTTAAAGTCGGCCTTTGTGCTTTTCAGTGTTGGAAAGACTCTTTCTTGCACTGAGGTCTGCTTATTGTAAATATCTTGTACTTGTTTTTACACCTTTTAATGTTAAAGTCGGCCTTTGTGCTTTTCAGTGTTGGAAAGAGTCTTTCTTGCACTGAGGTCTGCTTGTTGTAAATATCTTGTCCTTATTTGAACACCTTTTAATGTTAAAGTCGGCCTTTGTGCTTTTCAGTGTTGGAAAGACTCTTTCTTGCACTGAGGTCTGCTTGTTGTAAATATCTTGTCCTTATTTGAACACCTTTTAATGTTAAAGCCGGACTTTGTTTTTTTTAGTGTTGGAGAGAGTCTTTCTTGCACTGAGGTCTGCTTATTGTAAATATCTTGTACTTGTTTTTACACCTTTTAATGTTAAAGTCGGCCTTTGTGCTTTTCAGTGTTGGAAAGACTCTTTCTTGCACTGAGGTCTGCTTATTGTAAATATCTTGTACTTGTTTTTACACCTTTTAATGTTAAAGTCGGCCTTTGTGCTTTTCAGTGTTGGAAAGACTCTTTCTTGCACTGAGGTCTGCTTATTGTAAATATCTTGTACTTGTTTGAACACCTTTTAATGTTAAAGTCAGCCTTTGTGCTTTTCAGTGTTGGAAAGAGTCTTTCTTGCACTGAGGTCTGCTTATTGTAAATATCTTGTACTTGTTTGAACACCTTTTAATGTTAAAGTCAGCCTTTGTGCTTTTCAGTGTTGGAAAGACTCTTTCTTGCACTGAGGTCTGCTTATTGTAAATATCTTGTACTTGTTTGAACACCTTTTAATGTTAAAGTCAGCCTTTGTGCTTTTCAGTGTTGGAAAGAGTCTTTCTTGCACTGAGGTCTGCTTATTGTAAATATCTTGTACTTGTTTTTACACCTTTTAATGTTAAAGTCAGCCTTTGTGCTTTTCAGTGTTGGAAAGACTCTTTCTTGCACTGAGGTCTGCTTATTGTAAATATCTTGTACTTGTTTTTACACCTTTTAATGTTAAAGTCGGCCTTTGTGCTTTTCAGTGTTGGAAAGACTCTTTCTTGCACTGAGGTCTGCTTATTGTAAATATCTTGTACTTGTTTGAACACCTTTTAATGTTAAAGTCGGCCTCTGTTCATTTCAGTGTTGGAAAGACTCTTTCTTGCACTGAGGTCTGCTTATTGTAAATATCTTGTACTTGTTTTTACACCTTTTAATGTTAAAGTCGGCCTTTGTGCTTTTCAGTGTTGGAAAGAGTCTTTCTTGCACTGAGGTCTGCTTATTGTAAATATCTTGTACTTGTTTTTACACCTTTTAATGTTAAAGTCGGCCTTTGTGCTTTTCAGTGTTGGAAAGACTCTTTCTTGCACTGAGGTCTGCTTATTGTAAATATCTTGTACTTGTTTGAACACCTTTTAATGTTAGAGTCAGCCTTTGTGCTTTTCAGTGTTGGAAAGAGTCTTTCTTGTACTGAGGTCTGCTTATTGTAAATATCTTGTACTTGTTTGAACACCTTTTAATGTTAAAGTCGGCCTTTGTGCATTTCAGTGTTGGAAAGACGCTTTCTTGTACTGAGGTCTGCTTATTGTAAATATCTTGTACTTGTTTGAACACCTTTTAATGTTAGAGTCAGCCTTTGTGCATTTCAGTGTTGGAAAGACTCTTTCTTGCACTGAGGTCTGCTTATTGTAAATATCTTGTACTTGTTTGAACACCTTTTAATGTTATAGTCAGCCTCTGTGCTTTTCAGTGTTGGAAAGAGTCTTTCTTGCACTGAGGTCTGCTTATTGTAAATATCTTGTACTTGTTTTTACACCTTTTAATGTTAGAGTCAGCCTTTGTGCATTTCAGTGTTGGAAAGAGTCTTTCTTGCACTGAGGTCTGCTTATTGTAAATATCTTGTACTTGTTTTTACACCTTTTAATGTTAGAGTCAGCCTTTGTGCATTTCAGTGTTGGAAAGAGTCTTTCTTGCACTGAGGTCTGCTTATTGTAAATATCTTTTACTTGTTTTTACACCTTTTAATGTTAAAGTCGGCCTTTGTGCATTTCAGTGTTGGAAAGACTCTTTCTTGCACTGAGGTCTGCTTATTGTAAATATCTTGTACTTGTTTTTACACCTTTTAATGTTAGAGTCAGCCTTTGTGCATTTCAGTGTTGGAAAGAGTCTTTCTTGCACTGAGGTCTGCTTATTGTAAATATCTTGTACTTGTTTGAACACCTTTTAATGTTAAAGTCAGCCTTTGTGCATGTCAGTGTTGGAAAGACTCTTTCTTGCACTGAGGTCTACTTATTGTAAATATCTTGTACTTGTTTTTACACCTTTTAATGTTAAAGTCGGCCTTTGTGCTTTTCAGTGTTGGAAAGACTCTTTCTTGCACTGAGGTCTGCTTATTGTAAATATCTTGTACTTGTTTGAACACCTTTTAATGTTAGAGTCAGCCTTTGTGCATTTCAGTGTTGGAAAGACTCTTTCTTGCACTGAGGTCTGCTTATTGTAAATATCTTGTACTTGTTTGAACACCTTTTAATGTTAGAGTCAGCCTCTGTGCATTTCAGTGTTGGAAAGACTCTTTCTTGCACTGAGGTCTGCTTATTGTAAATATCTTGTACTTGTTTGAACACCTTTTAATGTTAAAGTCAGCCTTTGTGCATTTCAGTGTTGGAAAGACTCTTTCTTGCACTGAGGTCTGCTTATTGTAAATATCTTGTAGTTGTTTTTACAGCTTTTAATGTTAGAGTCAGCCTTTGTGCTTTTCAGTGTTGGAAAGAGTCTTTCTTGCACTGAGGTCTGCTTATTGTAAATATCTTGTACTTGTTTGAACACCTTTTAATGTTAAAGTCGGCCTTTGTGCTTTTCAGTGTTGGAAAGACTCTTTCTTGCACTGAGGTCTGCTTATTGTAAATATCTTGTACTTGTTTGAACACCTTTTAATGTTAAAGTCAGCCTCTGTGCTTTTCAGTGTTGGAAAGAGTCTTTCTTGCACTGAGGTCTACTTATTGTAAATATCTTTTACTTGTTTTTACACCTTTTAATGTTAAAGTCGGCCTCTGTTCATTTCAGTGTTGGAAAGACTCTTTCTTGCACTGAGGTCTGCTTATTGTAAATATCTTGTACTTGTTTTTACACCTTTTAATGTTAAAGTCGGCCTTTGTGCTTTTCAGTGTTGGAAAGAGTCTTTCTTGCACTGAGGTCTGCTTATTATAAATATCTTGTACTTGTTTTTACACCTTTTAATGTTAAATTTTTCCTTTGTGCATTTCAGTGTTGGAAAGACTCTTTCTTGCACTGAGGTCTGCTTATTGTAAATATCTTGTACTTGTTTGAACACCTTTTAATGTTAAAGTCAGCCTCTGTGCTTTTCAGTGTTGGAAAGACTCTTTCTTGCACTGAGGTCTGCTTGTTGTAAATATCTTGTCCTTATTTGAACACCTTTTAATGTTAAAGCCGGACTTTGTTTTTTTTAGTGTTGGAGAGAGTCTTTCTTGCACTGAGGTCTGCTTATTGTAAATATCTTGTACTTGTTTTTACACCTTTTAATGTTAAAGTCGGCCTTTGTGCTTTTCAGTGTTGGAAAGACTCTTTCTTGCACTGAGGTCTGCTTATTGTAAATATCTTGTACTTGTTTGAACACCTTTTAATGTTAAAGTCAGCCTTTGTGCTTTTCAGTGTTGGAAAGACTCTTTCTTGCACTGAGGTCTGCTTATTGTAAATATCTTGTACTTGTTTTTACACCTTTTAATGTTAAAGTCAGCCTTTGTGCTTTTCAGTGTTGGAAAGACTCTTTCTTGCACTGAGGTCTGCTTATTGTAAATATCTTGTACTTGTTTTTACACCTTTTAATGTTAAAGTCAGCCTTTGTGCTTTTCAGTGTTGGAAAGACGCTTTCTTGTACTGAGGTCTGCTTATTGTAAATATCTTGTACTTGTTTTTACACCTTTTAATGTTAAAGTCGGCCTTTGTGCTTTTCAGTGTTGGAAAGACTCTTTCTTGCACTGAGGTCTGCTTATTGTAAATATCTTGTACTTGTTTGAACACCTTTTAATGTTAAAGTCAGCCTTTGTGCTTTTCAGTGTTGGAAAGACTCTTTCTTGCACTGAGGTCTGCTTATTGTAAATATCTTGTACTTGTTTTTACACCTTTTAATGTTAAATTTTTCCTTTGTGCATTTCAGTGTTGGAAAGACGCTTTCTTGTACTGAGGTCTGCTTATTGTAAATATCTTGTACTTGTTTGAACACCTTTTAATGTTAAAGTCGGCCTTTGTGCTTTTCAGTGTTGGAAAGACTCTTTCTTGCACTGAGGTCTGCTTATTGTAAATATCTTGTACTTGTTTGAACACCTTTTAATGTTAAAGTCGGCCTTTGTGCATTTCAGTGTTGGAAAGACGCTTTCTTGTACTGAGGTGTGCTTATTGTAAATATCTTGTACTTGTTTGAACACCTTTTAATGTTAAAGTCGGCCTTTGTGCATTTCAGTGTTGGAAAGACTCTTTCTTGCACTGAGGTCTGCTTATTGTAAATATCTTGTACTTGTTTGAACACCTTTTAATGTTATAGTCAGCCTCTGTGCTTTTCAGTGTTGGAAAGAGTCTTTCTTGCACTGAGGTCTGCTTATTGTAAATATCTTGTACTTGTTTTTACACCTTTTAATGTTAGAGTCAGCCTTTGTGCATTTCAGTGTTGGAAAGAGTCTTTCTTGCACTGAGGTCTGCTTATTGTAAATATCTTGTACTTGTTTGAACACCTTTTAATGTTAAAGTCAGCCTTTGTGCATTTCAGTGTTGGAAAGACTCTTTCTTGCACTGAGGTCTGCTTATTGTAAATATCTTGTACTTGTTTGAACACCTTTTAATGTTAAAGTCAGCCTCTTTGCTTTTCAGTGTTGGAAAGAGTCTTTCTTGCACTGAGGTCTGCTTATTGTAAATATCTTGTACTTGTTTTTACACCTTTTAATGTTAAATTTTTCCTTTGTGCATTTCAGTGTTGGAAAGACTCTTTCTTGCACTGAGGTCTGCTTATTGTAAATATCTTGTACTTGTTTGAACACCTTTTAATGTTAAAGTCGGCCTTTGTGCATTTCAGTGTTGGAAAGACTCTTTCTTGTACTGAGGTGTGCTTATTGTAAATATCTTGTACTTGTTTGAACACCTTTTAATGTTAAAGTCGGCCTTTGTGCATTTCAGTGTTGGAAAGACTCTTTCTTGCACTGAGGTCTACTTATTGTAAATATCTTGTCCTGTTTTGAACACCTTTTAATGTTAAAGTCAGCCTTTGTGCATTTCAGTGTTGGAAAGAGTCTTTCTTGCACTGAGGTCTGCTTATTGTAAATATCTTGTAGTTGTTTTTACAGCTTTTAATGTTAAAGTCGGCCTTTGTGCATTTCAGTGTTGGAAAGAGTCTTTCTTGCACTGAGGTCTGCTTATTGTAAATATCTTGTACTTGTTTGAATACCTTTTAATGTTAGAGTCAGCCTTTGTGCATTTCAGTGTTGGAAAGACTCTTTCTTGCACTGAGGTCTGCTTATTGTAAATATCTTGTACTTGTTTGAACACCTTTTAATGTTAAAGTCAGCCTTTGTGCTTTTCAGTGTTGGAAAGACTCTTTCTTGCACTGAGGTCTGCTTATTGTAAATATCTTGTACTTGTTTGAACACCTTTTAATGTTAAAGTCGGCCTTTGTGCATTTCAGTGTTGGAAAGACTCTTTCTTGTACTGAGGTGTGCTTATTGTAAATATCTTGTACTTGTTTGAACACCTTTTAATGTTAAAGTCGGCCTTTGTGCATTTCAGTGTTGGAAAGAGTCTTTCTTGCACTGAGGTCTGCTTATTGTAAATATCTTGTACTTGTTTGAACACCTTTTAATGTTAAAGTCGGCTTCTGTTCATTTCAGTGTTGGAAAGACTCTTTCTTGCACTGAGGTCTGCTTATTGTAAATATCTTGTAGTTGTTTTTACAGCTTTTAATGTTAAAGTCGGCCTGTGTGCTTTTCAGTGTTGGAAAGAGTCTTTCTTGCACTGAGGTCTGCTTATTGTAAATATCTTGTACTTGTTTGAACACCTTTTAATGTTAAAGTCGGCCTTTGTGCATTTCAGTGTTGGAAAGAGTCTTTCTTGCACTGAGGTCTGCTTATTGTAAATATCTTGTACTTGTTTGAACACCTTTTAATGTTAGAGTCAGCCTTTGTGCATTTCAGTGTTGGAAAGACTCTTTCTTGCACTGAGGTCTGCTTATTGTAAATATCTTGTACTTGTTTGAACACCTTTTAATGTTAAAGTCAGCCTCTGTGCTTTTCAGTGTTGGAAAGAGTCTTTCTTGCACTGAGGTCTACTTATTGTAAATATCTTTTACTTGTTTTTACACCTTTTAATGTTAAAGTCGGCCTCTGTTCATTTCAGTGTTGGAAAGACTCTTTCTTGCACTGAGGTCTGCTTATTGTAAATATCTTGTACTTGTTTTTACACCTTTTAATGTTAAAGTCGGCCTTTGTGCTTTTCAGTGTTGGAAAGAGTCTTTCTTGCACTGAGGTCTGCTTATTGTAAATATCTTGTACTTGTTTTTACACCTTTTAATGTTAAATTTTTCCTTTGTGCATTTCAGTGTTGGAAAGACTCTTTCTTGCACTGAGGTCTGCTTATTGTAAATATCTTGTACTTGTTTGAACACCTTTTAATGTTAGAGTCAGCCTTTGTGCATTTCAGTGTTGGAAAGACTCTTTCTTGTACTGAGGTCTGCTTATTGTAAATATCTTGTACTTGTTTGAACACCTTTTAATGTTAAAGTCAGCCTCTGTGCTTTTCAGTGTTGGAAAGACTCTTTCTTGCACTGAGGTCTACTTATTGTAAATATCTTTTACTTGTTTTTACACCTTTTAATGTTAAAGTCGGCCTCTGTTCATTTCAGTGTTGGAAAGACTCTTTCTTGCACTGAGGTCTGCTTATTGTAAATATCTTGTACTTGTTTTTACACCTTTTAATGTTAAAGTCGGCCTTTGTGCTTTTCAGTGTTGGAAAGAGTCTTTCTTGCACTGAGGTCTGCTTATTGTAAATATCTTGTACTTGTTTTTACACCTTTTAATGTTAAATTTTTCCTTTGTGCATTTCAGTGTTGGAAAGACTCTTTCTTGCACTGAGGTCTGCTTATTGTAAATATCTTGTACTTGTTTGAACACCTTTTAATGTTAGAGTCAGCCTTTGTGCATTTCAGTGTTGGAAAGACTCTTTCTTGCACTGAGGTCTGCTTATTGTAAATATCTTGTACTTGTTTGAACACCTTTTAATGTTAAAGTCAGCCTTTGTGCTTTTCAGTGTTGGAAAGACTCTTTCTTGCACTGAGGTCTGCTTATTGTAAATATCTTGTACTTGTTTGAACACCTTTTAATGTTAAAGTCAGCCTTTGTGCTTTTCAGTGTTGGAAAGACGCTTTCTTGCACTGAGGTCTGCTTGTTGTAAATATCTTGTACTTGTTTTTACACCTTTTAATGTTAAAGTCGGCCTTTGTGCTTTTCAGTGTTGGAAAGACTCTTTCTTGCACTGAGGTCTGCTTGTTGTAAATATCTTGTACTTGTTTGAACACCTTTTAATGTTAAAGTCGGCCTTTGTGCTTTTCAGTGTTGGAAAGACGCTTTCTTGTACTGAGGTCTGCTTATTGTAAATATCTTGTACTTGTTTTTACACCTTTTAATGTTAAAGTCGGCCTTTGTGCTTTTCAGTGTTGGAAAGACTCTTTCTTGCACTGAGGTCTGCTTGTTGTAAATATCTTGTCCTTATTTGAACACCTTTTAATGTTAAAGTCAGCCTTTGTGATTTTCAGTGTTGGAAAGACTCTTTCTTGCACTGAGGTCTGCTTGTTGTAAATATCTTGTACTTGTTTGAACACCTTTTAATGTTAAAGCCGGACTTTGTTTTTTTTAGTGTTGGAGAGAGTCTTTCTTGCACTGAGGTCTGCTTATTGTAAATATCTTGTACTTGTTTTTACACCTTTTAATGTTAAAGTCGGCCTTTGTGCTTTTCAGTGTTGGAAAGACTCTTTCTTGCACTGAGGTCTGCTTATTGTAAATATCTTGTACTTGTTTTTACACCTTTTAATGTTAAAGTCGGCCTTTGTGCTTTTCAGTGTTGGAAAGACTCTTTCTTGCACTGAGGTCTGCTTATTGTAAATATCTTGTACTTGTTTTTACACCTTTTAATGTTAAAGTCGGCCTTTGTGCTTTTCAGTGTTGGAAAGACTCTTTCTTGCACTGAGATCTGCTTATTGTAAATATCTTGTACTTGTTTGAACACCTTTTAATGTTAAAGTCAGCCTTTGTGCTTTTCAATGTTGGAAAGACTCTTTCTTGCACTGAGGTCTGCTTATTGTAAATATCTTGTACTTGTTTTTACACCTTTTAATGTTAAATTTTTCCTTTGTGCATTTCAGTGTTGGAAAGACGCTTTCTTGTACTGAGGTGTGCTTATTGTAAATATCTTGTACTTGTTTGAACACCTTTTAATGTTAAAGTCGGCCTTTGTGCATTTCAGTGTTGGAAAGACGCTTTCTTGTACTGAGGTCTGCTTATTGTAAATATCTTGTACTTGTTTGAACACCTTTTAATGTTAAAGTCGGCCTTTGTGCATTTCAGTGTTGGAAAGACGCTTTCTTGTACTGAGGTCTGCTTATTGTAAATATCTTGTACTTGTTTGAACACCTTTTAATGTTAGAGTCAGCCTTTGTGCATTTCAGTGTTGGAAAGACTCTTTCTTGCACTGAGGTCTGCTTATTGTAAATATCTTGTACTTGTTTGAACACCTTTTAATGTTATAGTCAGCCTCTGTGCTTTTCAGTGTTGGAAAGAGTCTTTCTTGCACTGAGGTCTGCTTATTGTAAATATCTTGTACTTGTTTTTACACCTTTTAATGTTAGAGTCAGCCTTTGTGCATTTCAGTGTTGGAAAGAGTCTTTCTTGCACTGAGGTCTGCTTATTGTAAATATCTTTTACTTGTTTTTACACCTTTTAATGTTAAAGTCGGCCTTTGTGCATTTCAGTGTTGGAAAGACTCTTTCTTGCACTGAGGTCTGCTTATTGTAAATATCTTGTACTTGTTTTTACACCTTTTAATGTTAGAGTCAGCCTTTGTGCTTTTCAGTGTTGGAAAGACTCTTTCTTGCACTGAGGTCTGCTTATTGTAAATATCTTGTACTTGTTTGAACACCTTTTAATGTTAGAGTCAGCCTTTGTGCATTTCAGTGTTGGAAAGACTCTTTCTTGCACTGAGGTCTGCTTATTGTAAATATCTTGTACTTGTTTGAACACCTTTTAATGTTAGAGTCAGCCTTTGTGCATTTCAGTGTTGGAAAGACTCTTTCTTGCACTGAGGTCTGCTTATTGTAAATATCTTGTACTTGTTTGAACACCTTTTAATGTTAGAGTCAGCCTCTGTGCATTTCAGTGTTGGAAAGACTCTTTCTTGCACTGAGGTCTGCTTATTGTAAATATCTTGTACTTGTTTGAACACCTTTTAATGTTAAAGTCAGCCTTTGTGCATTTCAGTGTTGGAAAGACTCTTTCTTGCACTGAGGTCTGCTTATTGTAAATATCTTGTAGTTGTTTTTACAGCTTTTAATGTTAGAGTCAGCCTTTGTGCTTTTCAGTGTTGGAAAGAGTCTTTCTTGCACTGAGGTCTGCTTATTGTAAATATCTTGTACTTGTTTGAACACCTTTTAATGTTAAAGTCGGCCTTTGTGCTTTTCAGTGTTGGAAAGACTCTTTCTTGCACTGAGGTCTGCTTATTGTAAATATCTTGTACTTGTTTGAACACCTTTTAATGTTAAAGTCAGCCTCTGTGCTTTTCAGTGTTGGAAAGAGTCTTTCTTGCACTGAGGTCTACTTATTGTAAATATCTTTTACTTGTTTTTACACCTTTTAATGTTAAAGTCGGCCTCTGTTCATTTCAGTGTTGGAAAGACTCTTTCTTGCACTGAGGTCTGCTTATTGTAAATATCTTGTACTTGTTTTTACACCTTTTAATGTTAAAGTCGGCCTTTGTGCTTTTCAGTGTTGGAAAGAGTCTTTCTTGCACTGAGGTCTGCTTATTATAAATATCTTGTACTTGTTTTTACACCTTTTAATGTTAAATTTTTCCTTTGTGCATTTCAGTGTTGGAAAGACTCTTTCTTGCACTGAGGTCTGCTTATTGTAAATATCTTGTACTTGTTTGAACACCTTTTAATGTTAAAGTCAGCCTCTGTGCTTTTCAGTGTTGGAAAGAGTCTTTCTTGCACTGAGGTCTGCTTATTATAAATATCTTGTACTTGTTTTTACACCTTTTAATGTTAAATTTTTCCTTTGTGCATTTCAGTGTTGGAAAGACTCTTTCTTGCACTGAGGTCTGCTTGTTGTAAATATCTTGTCCTTATTTGAACACCTTTTAATGTTAAAGCCGGACTTTGTTTTTTTTAGTGTTGGAGAGAGTCTTTCTTGCACTGAGGTCTGCTTATTGTAAATATCTTGTACTTGTTTTTACACCTTTTAATGTTAAAGTCGGCCTTTGTGCTTTTCAGTGTTGGAAAGACTCTTTCTTGCACTGAGGTCTGCTTATTGTAAATATCTTGTACTTGTTTGAACACCTTTTAATGTTAAAGTCAGCCTTTGTGCTTTTCAGTGTTGGAAAGACTCTTTCTTGCACTGAGGTCTGCTTATTGTAAATATCTTGTACTTGTTTTTACACCTTTTAATGTTAAAGTCAGCCTTTGTGCTTTTCAGTGTTGGAAAGACTCTTTCTTGCACTGAGGTCTGCTTATTGTAAATATCTTGTACTTGTTTGAACACCTTTTAATGTTAAAGTCAGCCTTTGTGCTTTTCAGTGTTGGAAAGACTCTTTCTTGTACTGAGGTCTGCTTATTGTAAATATCTTGTACTTGTTTTTACACCTTTTAATGTTAAAGTCGGCCTTTGTGCTTTTCAGTGTTGGAAAGACTCTTTCTTGCACTGAGGTCTGCTTATTGTAAATATCTTGTACTTGTTTGAACACCTTTTAATGTTAAAGTCAGCCTTTGTGCTTTTCAGTGTTGGAAAGACTCTTTCTTGCACTGAGGTCTGCTTATTGTAAATATCTTGTACTTGTTTGAACACCTTTTAATGTTAAAGTCGGCCTCTGTTCATTTCAGTGTTGGAAAGACTCTTTCTTGCACTGAGGTCTGCTTATTGTAAATATCTTGTACTTGTTTTTACACCTTTTAATGTTAAAGTCGGCCTTTGTGCTTTTCAGTGTTGGAAAGACTCTTTCTTGCACTGAGGTCTGCTTATTGTAAATATCTTGTACTTGTTTGAACACCTTTTAATGTTAAAGTCGGCCTCTGTGCTTTTCAGTGTTGGAAAGAGTCTTTCTTGCACTGAGGTCTGCTTATTGTAAATATCTTGTACTTGTTTTTACACCTTTTAATGTTAAATTTTTCCTTTGTGCATTTCAGTGTTGGAAAGACGCTTTCTTGTACTGAGGTCTGCTTATTGTAAATATCTTGTACTTGTTTGAACACCTTTTAATGTTAAAGTCGGCCTTTGTGCTTTTCAGTGTTGGAAAGACTCTTTCTTGCACTGAGGTCTGCTTATTGTAAATATCTTGTACTTGTTTGAACACCTTTTAATGTTAAAGTCGGCCTTTGTGCATTTCAGTGTTGGAAAGACGCTTTCTTGTACTGAGGTGTGCTTATTGTAAATATCTTGTACTTGTTTGAACACCTTTTAATGTTAAAGTCGGCCTTTGTGCATTTCAGTGTTGGAAAGACTCTTTCTTGCACTGAGGTCTGCTTATTGTAAATATCTTGTACTTGTTTGAACACCTTTTAATGTTATAGTCAGCCTCTGTGCTTTTCAGTGTTGGAAAGAGTCTTTCTTGCACTGAGGTCTGCTTATTGTAAATATCTTGTACTTGTTTTTACACCTTTTAATGTTAGAGTCAGCCTTTGTGCATTTCAGTGTTGGAAAGAGTCTTTCTTGCACTGAGGTCTGCTTATTGTAAATATCTTGTACTTGTTTGAACACCTTTTAATGTTAAAGTCAGCCTTTGTGCATTTCAGTGTTGGAAAGACTCTTTCTTGCACTGAGGTCTGCTTATTGTAAATATCTTGTACTTGTTTGAACACCTTTTAATGTTAAAGTCAGCCTCTTTGCTTTTCAGTGTTGGAAAGAGTCTTTCTTGCACTGAGGTCTGCTTATTGTAAATATCTTGTACTTGTTTTTACACCTTTTAATGTTAAATTTTTCCTTTGTGCATTTCAGTGTTGGAAAGACTCTTTCTTGCACTGAGGTCTGCTTATTGTAAATATCTTGTACTTGTTTGAACACCTTTTAATGTTAAAGTCGGCCTTTGTGCATTTCAGTGTTGGAAAGACTCTTTCTTGTACTGAGGTGTGCTTATTGTAAATATCTTGTACTTGTTTGAACACCTTTTAATGTTAAAGTCGGCCTTTGTGCATTTCAGTGTTGGAAAGACTCTTTCTTGCACTGAGGTCTACTTATTGTAAATATCTTGTCCTGTTTTGAACACCTTTTAATGTTAAAGTCAGCCTTTGTGCATTTCAGTGTTGGAAAGAGTCTTTCTTGCACTGAGGTCTGCTTATTGTAAATATCTTGTAGTTGTTTTTACAGCTTTTAATGTTAAAGTCGGCCTTTGTGCATTTCAGTGTTGGAAAGAGTCTTTCTTGCACTGAGGTCTGCTTATTGTAAATATCTTGTACTTGTTTGAATACCTTTTAATGTTAGAGTCAGCCTTTGTGCATTTCAGTGTTGGAAAGACTCTTTCTTGCACTGAGGTCTGCTTATTGTAAATATCTTGTACTTGTTTGAACACCTTTTAATGTTAAAGTCAGCCTTTGTGCTTTTCAGTGTTGGAAAGACTCTTTCTTGCACTGAGGTCTGCTTATTGTAAATATCTTGTACTTGTTTGAACACCTTTTAATGTTAAAGTCGGCCTTTGTGCATTTCAGTGTTGGAAAGACTCTTTCTTGTACTGAGGTGTGCTTATTGTAAATATCTTGTACTTGTTTGAACACCTTTTAATGTTAAAGTCGGCCTTTGTGCATTTCAGTGTTGGAAAGAGTCTTTCTTGCACTGAGGTCTGCTTATTGTAAATATCTTGTACTTGTTTGAACACCTTTTAATGTTAGAGTCAGCTTTTGTGCATTTCAGTGTTGGAAAGACTCTTTCTTGCACTGAGGTCTACTTATTGTAAATATCTTGTACTTGTTTGAACACCTTTTAATGTTAAAGTCGGCTTCTGTTCATTTCAGTGTTGGAAAGACTCTTTCTTGCACTGAGGTCTGCTTATTGTAAATATCTTGTAGTTGTTTTTACAGCTTTTAATGTTAAAGTCGGCCTGTGTGCTTTTCAGTGTTGGAAATAGTCTTTCTTGCACTGAGGTCTGCTTATTGTAAATATCTTGTACTTGTTTGAACACCTTTTAATGTTAAAGTCGGCCTTTGTGCATTTCAGTGTTGGAAAGAGTCTTTCTTGCACTGAGGTCTGCTTATTGTAAATATCTTGTACTTGTTTGAACACCTTTTAATGTTAGAGTCAGCCTTTGTGCATTTCAGTGTTGGAAAGACTCTTTCTTGCACTGAGGTCTGCTTATTGTAAATATCTTGTACTTGTTTGAACACCTTTTAATGTTAAAGTCAGCCTCTGTGCTTTTCAGTGTTGGAAAGACTCTTTCTTGCACTGAGGTCTGCTTATTGTAAATATCTTGTACTTGTTTTTACACCTTTTAATGTTAAAGTCAGCCTCTGTGCTTTTCAGTGTTGGAAAGACTCTTTCTTGCACTGAGGTCTGCTTATTGTAAATATCTTGTACTTGTTTGAACACCTTTTAATGTTAAAGTCAGCCTCTGTGCTTTTCAGTGTTGGAAAGACTCTTTCTTGCACTGAGGTCTGCTTATTGTAAATATCTTGTACTTGTTTGAACACCTTTTAATGTTAAAGTCAGCCTCTGTTCATTTCAGTGTTGGAAAGACTCTTTCTTGCACTGAGGTCTGCTTATTGTAAATATCTTGTACTTGTTTTTACACCTTTTAATGTTAAAGTCGGCCTTTGTGCTTTTCAGTGTTGGAAAGAGTCTTTCTTGCACTGAGGTCTGCTTATTGTAAATATCTTGTACTTGTTTTTACACCTTTTAATGTTAAATTTTTCCTTTGTGCATTTCAGTGTTGGAAAGACTCTTTCTTGCACTGAGGTCTGCTTATTGTAAATATCTTGTACTTGTTTGAACACCTTTTAATGTTAGAGTCAGCCTTTGTGCATTTCAGTGTTGGAAAGAGTCTTTCTTGCACTGAGGTCTGCTTATTGTAAATATCTTTTACTTGTTTTTACACCTTTTAATGTTAAAGTCGGCCTTTGTGCATTTCAGTGTTGGAAAGACTCTTTCTTGCACTGAGGTCTGCTTATTGTAAATATCTTGTACTTGTTTTTACACCTTTTAATGTTAGAGTCAGCCTTTGTGCATTTCAGTGTTGGAAAGAGTCTTTCTTGCACTGAGGTCTGCTTATTGTAAATATCTTGTACTTGTTTGAACACCTTTTAATGTTAAAGTCAGCCTTTGTGCATGTCAGTGTTGGAAAGACTCTTTCTTGCACTGAGGTCTACTTATTGTAAATATCTTGTACTTGTTTTTACACCTTTTAATGTTAAAGTCGGCCTTTGTGCTTTTCAGTGTTGGAAAGACTCTTTCTTGCACTGAGGTCTGCTTATTGTAAATATCTTGTACTTGTTTGAACACCTTTTAATGTTAGAGTCAGCCTTTGTGCATTTCAGTGTTGGAAAGACTCTTTCTTGCACTGAGGTCTGCTTATTGTAAATATCTTGTACTTGTTTGAACACCTTTTAATGTTAGAGTCAGCCTCTGTGCATTTCAGTGTTGGAAAGACTCTTTCTTGCACTGAGGTCTGCTTATTGTAAATATCTTGTACTTGTTTGAACACCTTTTAATGTTAAAGTCAGCCTTTGTGCATTTCAGTGTTGGAAAGACTCTTTCTTGCACTGAGGTCTGCTTATTGTAAATATCTTGTAGTTGTTTTTACAGCTTTTAATGTTAGAGTCAGCCTTTGTGCTTTTCAGTGTTGGAAAGAGTCTTTCTTGCACTGAGGTCTGCTTATTGTAAATATCTTGTACTTGTTTGAACACCTTTTAATGTTAAAGTCGGCCTTTGTGCTTTTCAGTGTTGGAAAGACTCTTTCTTGCACTGAGGTCTGCTTATTGTAAATATCTTGTACTTGTTTGAACACCTTTTAATGTTAAAGTCAGCCTCTGTGCTTTTCAGTGTTGGAAAGAGTCTTTCTTGCACTGAGGTCTACTTATTGTAAATATCTTTTACTTGTTTTTACACCTTTTAATGTTAAAGTCGGCCTCTGTTCATTTCAGTGTTGGAAAGACTCTTTCTTGCACTGAGGTCTGCTTATTGTAAATATCTTGTACTTGTTTTTACACCTTTTAATGTTAAAGTCGGCCTTTGTGCTTTTCAGTGTTGGAAAGAGTCTTTCTTGCACTGAGGTCTGCTTATTATAAATATCTTGTACTTGTTTTTACACCTTTTAATGTTAAATTTTTCCTTTGTGCATTTCAGTGTTGGAAAGACTCTTTCTTGCACTGAGGTCTGCTTATTGTAAATATCTTGTACTTGTTTGAACACCTTTTAATGTTAAAGTCAGCCTCTGTGCTTTTCAGTGTTGGAAAGACTCTTTCTTGCACTGAGGTCTGCTTGTTGTAAATATCTTGTCCTTATTTGAACACCTTTTAATGTTAAAGCCGGACTTTGTTTTTTTTAGTGTTGGAGAGAGTCTTTCTTGCACTGAGGTCTGCTTATTGTAAATATCTTGTACTTGTTTTTACACCTTTTAATGTTAAAGTCGGCCTTTGTGCTTTTCAGTGTTGGAAAGACTCTTTCTTGCACTGAGGTCTGCTTATTGTAAATATCTTGTACTTGTTTGAACACCTTTTAATGTTAAAGTCAGCCTTTGTGCTTTTCAGTGTTGGAAAGACTCTTTCTTGCACTGAGGTCTGCTTATTGTAAATATCTTGTACTTGTTTTTACACCTTTTAATGTTAAAGTCAGCCTTTGTGCTTTTCAGTGTTGGAAAGACTCTTTCTTGCACTGAGGTCTGCTTATTGTAAATATCTTGTACTTGTTTTTACACCTTTTAATGTTAAAGTCAGCCTTTGTGCTTTTCAGTGTTGGAAAGACGCTTTCTTGTACTGAGGTCTGCTTATTGTAAATATCTTGTACTTGTTTTTACACCTTTTAATGTTAAAGTCGGCCTTTGTGCTTTTCAGTGTTGGAAAGACTCTTTCTTGCACTGAGGTCTGCTTATTGTAAATATCTTGTACTTGTTTGAACACCTTTTAATGTTAAAGTCAGCCTTTGTGCTTTTCAGTGTTGGAAAGACTCTTTCTTGCACTGAGGTCTGCTTATTGTAAATATCTTGTACTTGTTTTTACACCTTTTAATGTTAAATTTTTCCTTTGTGCATTTCAGTGTTGGAAAGACGCTTTCTTGTACTGAGGTCTGCTTATTGTAAATATCTTGTACTTGTTTGAACACCTTTTAATGTTAAAGTCGGCCTTTGTGCTTTTCAGTGTTGGAAAGACTCTTTCTTGCACTGAGGTCTGCTTATTGTAAATATCTTGTACTTGTTTGAACACCTTTTAATGTTAAAGTCGGCCTTTGTGCATTTCAGTGTTGGAAAGACGCTTTCTTGTACTGAGGTGTGCTTATTGTAAATATCTTGTACTTGTTTGAACACCTTTTAATGTTAAAGTCGGCCTTTGTGCATTTCAGTGTTGGAAAGACTCTTTCTTGCACTGAGGTCTGCTTATTGTAAATATCTTGTACTTGTTTGAACACCTTTTAATGTTATAGTCAGCCTCTGTGCTTTTCAGTGTTGGAAAGAGTCTTTCTTGCACTGAGGTCTGCTTATTGTAAATATCTTGTACTTGTTTTTACACCTTTTAATGTTAGAGTCAGCCTTTGTGCATTTCAGTGTTGGAAAGAGTCTTTCTTGCACTGAGGTCTGCTTATTGTAAATATCTTGTACTTGTTTGAACACCTTTTAATGTTAAAGTCAGCCTTTGTGCATTTCAGTGTTGGAAAGACTCTTTCTTGCACTGAGGTCTGCTTATTGTAAATATCTTGTACTTGTTTGAACACCTTTTAATGTTAAAGTCAGCCTCTTTGCTTTTCAGTGTTGGAAAGAGTCTTTCTTGCACTGAGGTCTGCTTATTGTAAATATCTTGTACTTGTTTTTACACCTTTTAATGTTAAATTTTTCCTTTGTGCATTTCAGTGTTGGAAAGACTCTTTCTTGCACTGAGGTCTGCTTATTGTAAATATCTTGTACTTGTTTGAACACCTTTTAATGTTAAAGTCGGCCTTTGTGCATTTCAGTGTTGGAAAGACTCTTTCTTGTACTGAGGTGTGCTTATTGTAAATATCTTGTACTTGTTTGAACACCTTTTAATGTTAAAGTCGGCCTTTGTGCATTTCAGTGTTGGAAAGACTCTTTCTTGCACTGAGGTCTACTTATTGTAAATATCTTGTCCTGTTTTGAACACCTTTTAATGTTAAAGTCAGCCTTTGTGCATTTCAGTGTTGGAAAGAGTCTTTCTTGCACTGAGGTCTGCTTATTGTAAATATCTTGTAGTTGTTTTTACAGCTTTTAATGTTAAAGTCGGCCTTTGTGCATTTCAGTGTTGGAAAGAGTCTTTCTTGCACTGAGGTCTGCTTATTGTAAATATCTTGTACTTGTTTGAATACCTTTTAATGTTAGAGTCAGCCTTTGTGCATTTCAGTGTTGGAAAGACTCTTTCTTGCACTGAGGTCTGCTTATTGTAAATATCTTGTACTTGTTTGAACACCTTTTAATGTTAAAGTCAGCCTTTGTGCTTTTCAGTGTTGGAAAGACTCTTTCTTGCACTGAGGTCTGCTTATTGTAAATATCTTGTACTTGTTTGAACACCTTTTAATGTTAAAGTCGGCCTTTGTGCATTTCAGTGTTGGAAAGACTCTTTCTTGTACTGAGGTGTGCTTATTGTAAATATCTTGTACTTGTTTGAACACCTTTTAATGTTAAAGTCGGCCTTTGTGCATTTCAGTGTTGGAAAGAGTCTTTCTTGCACTGAGGTCTGCTTATTGTAAATATCTTGTACTTGTTTGAACACCTTTTAATGTTAAAGTCGGCTTCTGTTCATTTCAGTGTTGGAAAGACTCTTTCTTGCACTGAGGTCTGCTTATTGTAAATATCTTGTAGTTGTTTTTACAGCTTTTAATGTTAAAGTCGGCCTGTGTGCTTTTCAGTGTTGGAAAGAGTCTTTCTTGCACTGAGGTCTGCTTATTGTAAATATCTTGTACTTGTTTGAACACCTTTTAATGTTAAAGTCGGCCTTTGTGCATTTCAGTGTTGGAAAGAGTCTTTCTTGCACTGAGGTCTGCTTATTGTAAATATCTTGTACTTGTTTGAACACCTTTTAATGTTAGAGTCAGCCTTTGTGCATTTCAGTGTTGGAAAGACTCTTTCTTGCACTGAGGTCTGCTTATTGTAAATATCTTGTACTTGTTTGAACACCTTTTAATGTTAAAGTCAGCCTCTGTGCTTTTCAGTGTTGGAAAGAGTCTTTCTTGCACTGAGGTCTACTTATTGTAAATATCTTTTACTTGTTTTTACACCTTTTAATGTTAAAGTCGGCCTCTGTTCATTTCAGTGTTGGAAAGACTCTTTCTTGCACTGAGGTCTGCTTATTGTAAATATCTTGTACTTGTTTTTACACCTTTTAATGTTAAAGTCGGCCTTTGTGCTTTTCAGTGTTGGAAAGAGTCTTTCTTGCACTGAGGTCTGCTTATTGTAAATATCTTGTACTTGTTTTTACACCTTTTAATGTTAAATTTTTCCTTTGTGCATTTCAGTGTTGGAAAGACTCTTTCTTGCACTGAGGTCTGCTTATTGTAAATATCTTGTACTTGTTTGAACACCTTTTAATGTTAGAGTCAGCCTTTGTGCATTTCAGTGTTGGAAAGACTCTTTCTTGTACTGAGGTCTGCTTATTGTAAATATCTTGTACTTGTTTGAACACCTTTTAATGTTAAAGTCAGCCTCTGTGCTTTTCAGTGTTGGAAAGACTCTTTCTTGCACTGAGGTCTACTTATTGTAAATATCTTTTACTTGTTTTTACACCTTTTAATGTTAAAGTCGGCCTCTGTTCATTTCAGTGTTGGAAAGACTCTTTCTTGCACTGAGGTCTGCTTATTGTAAATATCTTGTACTTGTTTTTACACCTTTTAATGTTAAAGTCGGCCTTTGTGCTTTTCAGTGTTGGAAAGAGTCTTTCTTGCACTGAGGTCTGCTTATTGTAAATATCTTGTACTTGTTTTTACACCTTTTAATGTTAAATTTTTCCTTTGTGCATTTCAGTGTTGGAAAGACTCTTTCTTGCACTGAGGTCTGCTTATTGTAAATATCTTGTACTTGTTTGAACACCTTTTAATGTTAGAGTCAGCCTTTGTGCATTTCAGTGTTGGAAAGACTCTTTCTTGCACTGAGGTCTGCTTATTGTAAATATCTTGTACTTGTTTGAACACCTTTTAATGTTAAAGTCAGCCTTTGTGCTTTTCAGTGTTGGAAAGACTCTTTCTTGCACTGAGGTCTGCTTATTGTAAATATCTTGTACTTGTTTGAACACCTTTTAATGTTAAAGTCAGCCTTTGTGCTTTTCAGTGTTGGAAAGACGCTTTCTTGCACTGAGGTCTGCTTGTTGTAAATATCTTGTACTTGTTTTTACACCTTTTAATGTTAAAGTCGGCCTTTGTGCTTTTCAGTGTTGGAAAGACTCTTTCTTGCACTGAGGTCTGCTTGTTGTAAATATCTTGTACTTGTTTGAACACCTTTTAATGTTAAAGTCGGCCTTTGTGCTTTTCAGTGTTGGAAAGACGCTTTCTTGTACTGAGGTCTGCTTATTGTAAATATCTTGTACTTGTTTTTACACCTTTTAATGTTAAAGTCGGCCTTTGTGCTTTTCAGTGTTGGAAAGACTCTTTCTTGCACTGAGGTCTGCTTGTTGTAAATATCTTGTCCTTATTTGAACACCTTTTAATGTTAAAGTCAGCCTTTGTGATTTTCAGTGTTGGAAAGACTCTTTCTTGCACTGAGGTCTGCTTGTTGTAAATATCTTGTACTTGTTTGAACACCTTTTAATGTTAAAGCCGGACTTTGTTTTTTTTAGTGTTGGAGAGAGTCTTTCTTGCACTGAGGTCTGCTTATTGTAAATATCTTGTACTTGTTTTTACACCTTTTAATGTTAAAGTCGGCCTTTGTGCTTTTCAGTGTTGGAAAGACTCTTTCTTGCACTGAGGTCTGCTTATTGTAAATATCTTGTACTTGTTTTTACACCTTTTAATGTTAAAGTCGGCCTTTGTGCTTTTCAGTGTTGGAAAGACTCTTTCTTGCACTGAGGTCTGCTTATTGTAAATATCTTGTACTTGTTTTTACACCTTTTAATGTTAAAGTCGGCCTTTGTGCTTTTCAGTGTTGGAAAGACTCTTTCTTGCACTGAGATCTGCTTATTGTAAATATCTTGTACTTGTTTGAACACCTTTTAATGTTAAAGTCAGCCTTTGTGCTTTTCAATGTTGGAAAGACTCTTTCTTGCACTGAGGTCTGCTTATTGTAAATATCTTGTACTTGTTTTTACACCTTTTAATGTTAAATTTTTCCTTTGTGCATTTCAGTGTTGGAAAGACGCTTTCTTGTACTGAGGTGTGCTTATTGTAAATATCTTGTACTTGTTTGAACACCTTTTAATGTTAAAGTCGGCCTTTGTGCATTTCAGTGTTGGAAAGACGCTTTCTTGTACTGAGGTCTGCTTATTGTAAATATCTTGTACTTGTTTGAACACCTTTTAATGTTAAAGTCGGCCTTTGTGCATTTCAGTGTTGGAAAGACGCTTTCTTGTACTGAGGTCTGCTTATTGTAAATATCTTGTACTTGTTTGAACACCTTTTAATGTTAGAGTCAGCCTTTGTGCATTTCAGTGTTGGAAAGACTCTTTCTTGCACTGAGGTCTGCTTATTGTAAATATCTTGTACTTGTTTGAACACCTTTTAATGTTATAGTCAGCCTCTGTGCTTTTCAGTGTTGGAAAGAGTCTTTCTTGCACTGAGGTCTGCTTATTGTAAATATCTTGTACTTGTTTTTACACCTTTTAATGTTAGAGTCAGCCTTTGTGCATTTCAGTGTTGGAAAGAGTCTTTCTTGCACTGAGGTCTGCTTATTGTAAATATCTTTTACTTGTTTTTACACCTTTTAATGTTAAAGTCGGCCTTTGTGCATTTCAGTGTTGGAAAGACTCTTTCTTGCACTGAGGTCTGCTTATTGTAAATATCTTGTACTTGTTTTTACACCTTTTAATGTTAGAGTCAGCCTTTGTGCTTTTCAGTGTTGGAAAGACTCTTTCTTGCACTGAGGTCTGCTTATTGTAAATATCTTGTACTTGTTTGAACACCTTTTAATGTTAGAGTCAGCCTTTGTGCATTTCAGTGTTGGAAAGACTCTTTCTTGCACTGAGGTCTGCTTATTGTAAATATCTTGTACTTGTTTGAACACCTTTTAATGTTAGAGTCAGCCTTTGTGCATTTCAGTGTTGGAAAGACTCTTTCTTGCACTGAGGTCTGCTTATTGTAAATATCTTGTACTTGTTTGAACACCTTTTAATGTTAGAGTCAGCCTCTGTGCATTTCAGTGTTGGAAAGACTCTTTCTTGCACTGAGGTCTGCTTATTGTAAATATCTTGTACTTGTTTGAACACCTTTTAATGTTAAAGTCAGCCTTTGTGCATTTCAGTGTTGGAAAGACTCTTTCTTGCACTGAGGTCTGCTTATTGTAAATATCTTGTAGTTGTTTTTACAGCTTTTAATGTTAGAGTCAGCCTTTGTGCTTTTCAGTGTTGGAAAGAGTCTTTCTTGCACTGAGGTCTGCTTATTGTAAATATCTTGTACTTGTTTGAACACCTTTTAATGTTAAAGTCGGCCTTTGTGCTTTTCAGTGTTGGAAAGACTCTTTCTTGCACTGAGGTCTGCTTATTGTAAATATCTTGTACTTGTTTGAACACCTTTTAATGTTAAAGTCAGCCTCTGTGCTTTTCAGTGTTGGAAAGAGTCTTTCTTGCACTGAGGTCTACTTATTGTAAATATCTTTTACTTGTTTTTACACCTTTTAATGTTAAAGTCGGCCTCTGTTCATTTCAGTGTTGGAAAGACTCTTTCTTGCACTGAGGTCTGCTTATTGTAAATATCTTGTACTTGTTTTTACACCTTTTAATGTTAAAGTCGGCCTTTGTGCTTTTCAGTGTTGGAAAGAGTCTTTCTTGCACTGAGGTCTGCTTATTATAAATATCTTGTACTTGTTTTTACACCTTTTAATGTTAAATTTTTCCTTTGTGCATTTCAGTGTTGGAAAGACTCTTTCTTGCACTGAGGTCTGCTTATTGTAAATATCTTGTACTTGTTTGAACACCTTTTAATGTTAAAGTCAGCCTCTGTGCTTTTCAGTGTTGGAAAGAGTCTTTCTTGCACTGAGGTCTGCTTATTATAAATATCTTGTACTTGTTTTTACACCTTTTAATGTTAAATTTTTCCTTTGTGCATTTCAGTGTTGGAAAGACTCTTTCTTGCACTGAGGTCTGCTTGTTGTAAATATCTTGTCCTTATTTGAACACCTTTTAATGTTAAAGCCGGACTTTGTTTTTTTTAGTGTTGGAGAGAGTCTTTCTTGCACTGAGGTCTGCTTATTGTAAATATCTTGTACTTGTTTTTACACCTTTTAATGTTAAAGTCGGCCTTTGTGCTTTTCAGTGTTGGAAAGACTCTTTCTTGCACTGAGGTCTGCTTATTGTAAATATCTTGTACTTGTTTGAACACCTTTTAATGTTAAAGTCAGCCTTTGTGCTTTTCAGTGTTGGAAAGACTCTTTCTTGCACTGAGGTCTGCTTATTGTAAATATCTTGTACTTGTTTTTACACCTTTTAATGTTAAAGTCAGCCTTTGTGCTTTTCAGTGTTGGAAAGACTCTTTCTTGCACTGAGGTCTGCTTATTGTAAATATCTTGTACTTGTTTGAACACCTTTTAATGTTAAAGTCAGCCTTTGTGCTTTTCAGTGTTGGAAAGACTCTTTCTTGTACTGAGGTCTGCTTATTGTAAATATCTTGTACTTGTTTTTACACCTTTTAATGTTAAAGTCGGCCTTTGTGCTTTTCAGTGTTGGAAAGACTCTTTCTTGCACTGAGGTCTGCTTATTGTAAATATCTTGTACTTGTTTGAACACCTTTTAATGTTAAAGTCAGCCTTTGTGCTTTTCAGTGTTGGAAAGACTCTTTCTTGCACTGAGGTCTGCTTATTGTAAATATCTTGTACTTGTTTGAACACCTTTTAATGTTAAAGTCGGCCTCTGTTCATTTCAGTGTTGGAAAGACTCTTTCTTGCACTGAGGTCTGCTTATTGTAAATATCTTGTACTTGTTTTTACACCTTTTAATGTTAAAGTCGGCCTTTGTGCTTTTCAGTGTTGGAAAGACTCTTTCTTGCACTGAGGTCTGCTTATTGTAAATATCTTGTACTTGTTTGAACACCTTTTAATGTTAAAGTCGGCCTCTGTGCTTTTCAGTGTTGGAAAGAGTCTTTCTTGCACTGAGGTCTGCTTATTGTAAATATCTTGTACTTGTTTTTACACCTTTTAATGTTAAATTTTTCCTTTGTGCATTTCAGTGTTGGAAAGACGCTTTCTTGTACTGAGGTCTGCTTATTGTAAATATCTTGTACTTGTTTGAACACCTTTTAATGTTAAAGTCGGCCTTTGTGCTTTTCAGTGTTGGAAAGACTCTTTCTTGCACTGAGGTCTGCTTATTGTAAATATCTTGTACTTGTTTGAACACCTTTTAATGTTAAAGTCGGCCTTTGTGCATTTCAGTGTTGGAAAGACGCTTTCTTGTACTGAGGTGTGCTTATTGTAAATATCTTGTACTTGTTTGAACACCTTTTAATGTTAAAGTCGGCCTTTGTGCATTTCAGTGTTGGAAAGACTCTTTCTTGCACTGAGGTCTGCTTATTGTAAATATCTTGTACTTGTTTGAACACCTTTTAATGTTATAGTCAGCCTCTGTGCTTTTCAGTGTTGGAAAGAGTCTTTCTTGCACTGAGGTCTGCTTATTGTAAATATCTTGTACTTGTTTTTACACCTTTTAATGTTAGAGTCAGCCTTTGTGCATTTCAGTGTTGGAAAGAGTCTTTCTTGCACTGAGGTCTGCTTATTGTAAATATCTTGTACTTGTTTGAACACCTTTTAATGTTAAAGTCAGCCTTTGTGCATTTCAGTGTTGGAAAGACTCTTTCTTGCACTGAGGTCTGCTTATTGTAAATATCTTGTACTTGTTTGAACACCTTTTAATGTTAAAGTCAGCCTCTTTGCTTTTCAGTGTTGGAAAGAGTCTTTCTTGCACTGAGGTCTGCTTATTGTAAATATCTTGTACTTGTTTTTACACCTTTTAATGTTAAATTTTTCCTTTGTGCATTTCAGTGTTGGAAAGACTCTTTCTTGCACTGAGGTCTGCTTATTGTAAATATCTTGTACTTGTTTGAACACCTTTTAATGTTAAAGTCGGCCTTTGTGCATTTCAGTGTTGGAAAGACTCTTTCTTGTACTGAGGTGTGCTTATTGTAAATATCTTGTACTTGTTTGAACACCTTTTAATGTTAAAGTCGGCCTTTGTGCATTTCAGTGTTGGAAAGACTCTTTCTTGCACTGAGGTCTACTTATTGTAAATATCTTGTCCTGTTTTGAACACCTTTTAATGTTAAAGTCAGCCTTTGTGCATTTCAGTGTTGGAAAGAGTCTTTCTTGCACTGAGGTCTGCTTATTGTAAATATCTTGTAGTTGTTTTTACAGCTTTTAATGTTAAAGTCGGCCTTTGTGCATTTCAGTGTTGGAAAGAGTCTTTCTTGCACTGAGGTCTGCTTATTGTAAATATCTTGTACTTGTTTGAATACCTTTTAATGTTAGAGTCAGCCTTTGTGCATTTCAGTGTTGGAAAGACTCTTTCTTGCACTGAGGTCTGCTTATTGTAAATATCTTGTACTTGTTTGAACACCTTTTAATGTTAAAGTCAGCCTTTGTGCTTTTCAGTGTTGGAAAGACTCTTTCTTGCACTGAGGTCTGCTTATTGTAAATATCTTGTACTTGTTTGAACACCTTTTAATGTTAAAGTCGGCCTTTGTGCATTTCAGTGTTGGAAAGACTCTTTCTTGTACTGAGGTGTGCTTATTGTAAATATCTTGTACTTGTTTGAACACCTTTTAATGTTAAAGTCGGCCTTTGTGCATTTCAGTGTTGGAAAGAGTCTTTCTTGCACTGAGGTCTGCTTATTGTAAATATCTTGTACTTGTTTGAACACCTTTTAATGTTAGAGTCAGCTTTTGTGCATTTCAGTGTTGGAAAGACTCTTTCTTGCACTGAGGTCTACTTATTGTAAATATCTTGTACTTGTTTGAACACCTTTTAATGTTAAAGTCGGCTTCTGTTCATTTCAGTGTTGGAAAGACTCTTTCTTGCACTGAGGTCTGCTTATTGTAAATATCTTGTAGTTGTTTTTACAGCTTTTAATGTTAAAGTCGGCCTGTGTGCTTTTCAGTGTTGGAAATAGTCTTTCTTGCACTGAGGTCTGCTTATTGTAAATATCTTGTACTTGTTTGAACACCTTTTAATGTTAAAGTCGGCCTTTGTGCATTTCAGTGTTGGAAAGAGTCTTTCTTGCACTGAGGTCTGCTTATTGTAAATATCTTGTACTTGTTTGAACACCTTTTAATGTTAGAGTCAGCCTTTGTGCATTTCAGTGTTGGAAAGACTCTTTCTTGCACTGAGGTCTGCTTATTGTAAATATCTTGTACTTGTTTGAACACCTTTTAATGTTAAAGTCAGCCTCTGTGCTTTTCAGTGTTGGAAAGACTCTTTCTTGCACTGAGGTCTGCTTATTGTAAATATCTTGTACTTGTTTTTACACCTTTTAATGTTAAAGTCAGCCTCTGTGCTTTTCAGTGTTGGAAAGACTCTTTCTTGCACTGAGGTCTGCTTATTGTAAATATCTTGTACTTGTTTGAACACCTTTTAATGTTAAAGTCAGCCTCTGTGCTTTTCAGTGTTGGAAAGACTCTTTCTTGCACTGAGGTCTGCTTATTGTAAATATCTTGTACTTGTTTGAACACCTTTTAATGTTAAAGTCAGCCTCTGTTCATTTCAGTGTTGGAAAGACTCTTTCTTGCACTGAGGTCTGCTTATTGTAAATATCTTGTACTTGTTTTTACACCTTTTAATGTTAAAGTCGGCCTTTGTGCTTTTCAGTGTTGGAAAGAGTCTTTCTTGCACTGAGGTCTGCTTATTGTAAATATCTTGTACTTGTTTTTACACCTTTTAATGTTAAATTTTTCCTTTGTGCATTTCAGTGTTGGAAAGACTCTTTCTTGCACTGAGGTCTGCTTATTGTAAATATCTTGTACTTGTTTGAACACCTTTTAATGTTAGAGTCAGCCTTTGTGCATTTCAGTGTTGGAAAGACTCTTTCTTGCACTGAGGTCTGCTTATTGTAAATATCTTGTACTTGTTTGAACACCTTTTAATGTTAAAGTCAGCCTCTGTGCTTTTCAGTGTTGGAAAGACTCTTTCTTGCACTGAGGTCTACTTATTGTAAATATCTTTTACTTGTTTTTACACCTTTTAATGTTAAAGTCGGCCTCTGTTCATTTCAGTGTTGGAAAGACTCTTTCTTGCACTGAGGTCTGCTTATTGTAAATATCTTGTACTTGTTTTTACACCTTTTAATGTTAAAGTCGGCCTTTGTGCTTTTCAGTGTTGGAAAGAGTCTTTCTTGCACTGAGGTCTGCTTATTGTAAATATCTTGTACTTGTTTTTACACCTTTTAATGTTAAATTTTTCCTTTGTGCATTTCAGTGTTGGAAAGACTCTTTCTTGCACTGAGGTCTGCTTATTGTAAATATCTTGTACTTGTTTGAACACCTTTTAATGTTAGAGTCAGCCTTTGTGCATTTCAGTGTTGGAAAGACTCTTTCTTGCACTGAGGTCTGCTTATTGTAAATATCTTGTACTTGTTTGAACACCTTTTAATGTTAAAGTCAGCCTTTGTGCTTTTCAGTGTTGGAAAGACTCTTTCTTGCACTGAGGTCTGCTTATTGTAAATATCTTGTACTTGTTTGAACACCTTTTAATGTTAAAGTCAGCCTTTGTGCTTTTCAGTGTTGGAAAGACGCTTTCTTGCACTGAGGTCTGCTTGTTGTAAATATCTTGTACTTGTTTTTACACCTTTTAATGTTAAAGTCGGCCTTTGTGCTTTTCAGTGTTGGAAAGACTCTTTCTTGCACTGAGGTCTGCTTGTTGTAAATATCTTGTACTTGTTTGAACACCTTTTAATGTTAAAGTCGGCCTTTGTGCTTTTCAGTGTTGGAAAGACGCTTTCTTGTACTGAGGTCTGCTTATTGTAAATATCTTGTACTTGTTTTTACACCTTTTAATGTTAAAGTCGGCCTTTGTGCTTTTCAGTGTTGGAAAGACTCTTTCTTGCACTGAGGTCTGCTTGTTGTAAATATCTTGTCCTTATTTGAACACCTTTTAATGTTAAAGTCAGCCTTTGTGATTTTCAGTGTTGGAAAGACTCTTTCTTGCACTGAGGTCTGCTTGTTGTAAATATCTTGTACTTGTTTGAACACCTTTTAATGTTAAAGCCGGACTTTGTTTTTTTTAGTGTTGGAGAGAGTCTTTCTTGCACTGAGGTCTGCTTATTGTAAATATCTTGTACTTGTTTTTACACCTTTTAATGTTAAAGTCGGCCTTTGTGCTTTTCAGTGTTGGAAAGACTCTTTCTTGCACTGAGGTCTGCTTATTGTAAATATCTTGTACTTGTTTTTACACCTTTTAATGTTAAAGTCGGCCTTTGTGCTTTTCAGTGTTGGAAAGACTCTTTCTTGCACTGAGGTCTGCTTATTGTAAATATCTTGTACTTGTTTTTACACCTTTTAATGTTAAAGTCGGCCTTTGTGCTTTTCAGTGTTGGAAAGACTCTTTCTTGCACTGAGATCTGCTTATTGTAAATATCTTGTACTTGTTTGAACACCTTTTAATGTTAAAGTCAGCCTTTGTGCTTTTCAATGTTGGAAAGACTCTTTCTTGCACTGAGGTCTGCTTATTGTAAATATCTTGTACTTGTTTGAACACCTTTTAATGTTAAAGTCAGCCTTTGTGCTTTTCAATGTTGGAAAGACTCTTTCTTGCACTGAGGTCTGCTTATTGTAAATATCTTGTACTTGTTTTTACACCTTTTAATGTTAAAGTCAGCCTTTGTGCTTTTCAGTGTTGGAAAGAGTCTTTCTTGCACTGAGGTGTGCTTATTGTAAATATCTTGTACTTGTTTTTACACCTTTTAATGTTAAATTTTTCCTTTGTGCATTTCAGTGTTGGAAAGACTCTTTCTTGTACTGAGGTCTGCTTATTGTAAATATCTTGTACTTGTTTGAACACCTTTTAATGTTAAAGTCGGCCTTTGTGCATTTCAGTGTTGGAAAGAGTCTTTCTTGCACTGAGGTCTGCTTATTGTAAATATCTTGTACTTGTTTGAACACCTTTTAATGTTAAAGTCGGCCTTTGTGCATTTCAGTGTTGGAAAGACGCTTTCTTGTACTGAGGTGTGCTTATTGTAAATATCTTGTACTTGTTTGAACACCTTTTAATGTTAAAGTCGGCCTTTGTGCTTTTCAGTGTTGGAAAGAGTCTTTCTTGCACTGAGGTCTGCTTATTGTAAATATCTTGTACTTGTTTGAACACCTTTTAATGTTAGAGTCAGCCTTTGTGCATTTCAGTGTTGGAAAGACTCTTTCTTGCACTGAGGTCTGCTTATTGTAAATATCTTGTACTTGTTTGAACACCTTTTAATGTTAAAGTCAGCCTTTGTGCTTTTCAGTGTTGGAAAGAGTCTTTCTTGCACTGAGGTCTGCTTATTGTAAATATCTTGTACTTGTTTGAACACCTTTTAATGTTAAAGTCAGCCTCTGTGCTTTTCAGTGTTGGAAAGAGTCTTTCTTGCACTGAGGTCTGCTTATTGTAAATATCTTTTACTTGTTTTTAGACCTTTTAATGTTAAAGTCGGCCTTTGTGCATTTCAGTGTTGGAAAGACGCTTTCTTGCACTGAGGTCTGCTTATTGTAAATATCTTGTACTTGTTTTTACACCTTTTAATGTTAGAGTCAGCCTTTGTGCATTTCAGTGTTGGAAAGACTCTTTCTTGCACTGAGGTCTACTTATTGTAAATATCTTGTACTTGTTTGAACACCTTTTAATGTTAAAGTCGGCTTCTGTTCATTTCAGTGTTGGAAAGACTCTTTCTTGCACTGAGGTCTGCTTATTGTAAATATCTTGTAGTTGTTTTTACAGCTTTTAATGTTAAAGTCGGCCTGTGTGCTTTTCAGTGTTGGAAAGACTCTTTCTTGCACTGAGTTCTGCTTATTGTAAATATCTTGTACTTGTTTGAACACCTTTTAATGTTAAAGTCAGCCTTTGTGCATTTCAGTGTTGGAAAGACGCTTTCTTGTACTGAGGTCTGCTTATTGTAAATATCTTGTACTTGTTTGAACACCTTTTAATGTTAAAGTCGGCCTTTGTGCATTTCAGTGTTGGAAAGACGCTTTCTTGTACTGAGGTGTGCTTATTGTCAATATCTTGTACTTGTTTGAACACCTTTTAATGTTAAAGTCGGCCTTTGTGCATTTCAGTGTTGGAAAGACGCTTTCTTGTACTGAGGTCTGCTTATTGTAAATATCTTGTACTTGTTTGAACACCTTTTAATGTTAGAGTCAGCCTTTGTGCATTTCAGTGTTGGAAAGACTCTTTCTTGCACTGAGGTCTGCTTATTGTAAATATCTTGTACTTGTTTGAACACCTTTTAATGTTAAAGTCGGCCTTTGTGCTTTTCAGTGTTGGAAAGAGTCTTTCTTGCACTGAGGTCTGCTTATTGTAAATATCTTGTACTTGTTTGAACACCTTTTAATGTTAAAGTCAGCCTCTGTGCTTTTCAGTGTTGGAAAGAGTCTTTCTTGCACTGAGGTCTGCTTATTGTAAATATCTTTTACTTGTTTTTAGACCTTTTAATGTTAAAGTCGGCCTTTGTGCATTTCAGTGTTGGAAAGACGCTTTCTTGCACTGAGGTCTGCTTATTGTAAATATCTTGTACTTGTTTTTACACCTTTTAATGTTAAAGTCAGCCTTTGTGCATTTCAGTGTTGGAAAGACTCTTTCTTGCACTGAGGTCTACTTATTGTAAATATCTTGTACTTGTTTGAACACCTTTTAATGTTAAAGTCGGCTTCTGTTCATTTCAGTGTTGGAAAGACTCTTTCTTGCACTGAGGTCTGCTTATTGTAAATATCTTGTAGTTGTTTTTACAGCTTTTAATGTTAAAGTCGGCCTGTGTGCTTTTCAGTGTTGGAAAGACTCTTTCTTGCACTGAGTTCTGCTTATTGTAAATATCTTGTACTTGTTTGAACACCTTTTAATGTTAAAGTCAGCCTTTGTGCTTTTCAGTGTTGGAAAGAGTCTTTCTTGCACTGAGGTCTGCTTATTGTAAATATTTTGTACTTGTTTGAACACCTTTTAATGTTAAAGTCAGCCTCTGTGCTTTTCAGTGTTGGAAAGAGTCTTTCTTGCACTGAGGTCTGCTTATTGTAAATATCTTGTACTTGTTTGAACACCTTTTAATGTTAGAGTCAGCCTTTGTGCATTTCAGTGTTGGAAAGACTCTTTCTTGCACTGAGGTCTGCTTATTGTAAATATCTTGTACTTGTTTGAACACCTTTTAATGTTAAAGTCGGCCTCTGTTCATTTCAGTGTTGGAAAGACTCTTTCTTGCACTGAGGTCTGCTTATTGTAAATATCTTGTACTTGTTTGAACACCTTTTAATGTTAAAGTCAGCCTCTGTGCATTTCAGTGTTGGAAAGACTCTTTCTTGCACTGAGGTCTGCTTATTGTAAATATCTTGTACTTGTTTGAACACCTTTTAATGTTAAAGTCAGCCTCTGTGCATTTCAGTGTTGGAAAGACTCTTTCTTGCACTGAGGTCTACTTATTGTAAATATCTTGTACTTGTTTGAACACCTTTTAATGTTAAAGTCGGCTTCTGTTCATTTCAGTGTTGGAAAGACTCTTTCTTGCACTGAGGTCTGCTTATTGTAAATATCTTGTAGTTGTTTTTACAGCTTTTAATGTTAAAGTCGGCCTGTGTGCATTTCAGTGTTGGAAAGAGTCTTTCTTGCACTGAGGTCTGCTTATTGTAAATATCTTGTACTTGTTTGAACACCTTTTAATGTTAGAGTCAGCCTTTGTGCATTTCAGTGTTGGAAAGAGTCTTTCTTGCACTGAGGTCTGCTTATTGTAAATATCTTGTACTTGTTTGAACACCTTTTAATGTTAGAGTCAGCCTTTGTGCATTTCAGTGTTGGAAAGACTCTTTCTTGCACTGAGGTCTGCTTATTGTAAATATCTTGTACTTGTTTGAACACCTTTTAATGTTAGAGTCAGCCTCTGTGCTTTTCAGTGTTGGAAAGACTCTTTCTTGCACTGAGGTCTGCTTATTGTAAATATCTTGTACTTGTTTGAACACCTTTTAATGTTAAATTTTTCCTTTGTGCATTTCAGTGTTGGAAAGACGCTTTCTTGTACTGAGGTGTGCTTATTGTAAATATCTTGTACTTGTTTGAACACCTTTTAATGTTAAAGTCGGCCTTTGTGCTTTTCAGTGTTGGAAAGAGTCTTTCTTGCACTGAGGTCTGCTTATTGTAAATATCTTGTACTTGTTTGAACACCTTTTAATGTTAAAGTCAGCCTCTGTGCTTTTCAGTGTTGGAAAGAGTCTTTCTTGCACTGAGGTCTGCTTATTGTAAATATTTTGTACTTGTTTGAACACCTTTTAATGTTAAAGTCAGCCTCTGTGCTTTTCAGTGTTGGAAAGAGTCTTTCTTGCACTGAGGTCTGCTTATTGTAAATATCTTTTACTTGTTTTTACACCTTTTAATGTTAAAGTCGGCCTTTGTGCTTTTCAGTGTTGGAAAGAGTCTTTCTTGCACTGAGGTCTGCTTGTTGTAAATATCTTGTACTTGTTTGAACACCTTTTAATGTTAAAGTCGGCCTTTGTGCTTTTCAGTGTTGGAAAGAGTCTTTCTTGCACTGAGGTCTGCTTGTTGTAAATATCTTGTCCTTATTTGAACACCTTTTAATGTTAAAGTCGGCCTTTGTGCTTTTCAGTGTTGGAAAGACTCTTTCTTGCACTGAGGTCTGCTTGTTGTAAATATCTTGTCCTTATTTGAACACCTTTTAATGTTAAAGCCGGACTTTGTTTTTTTTAGTGTTGGAGAGAGTCTTTCTTGCACTGAGGTCTGCTTATTGTAAATATCTTGTACTTGTTTTTACACCTTTTAATGTTAAAGTCGGCCTTTGTGCTTTTCAGTGTTGGAAAGACTCTTTCTTGCACTGAGGTCTGCTTATTGTAAATATCTTGTACTTGTTTTTACACCTTTTAATGTTAAAGTCGGCCTTTGTGCTTTTCAGTGTTGGAAAGACTCTTTCTTGCACTGAGGTCTGCTTATTGTAAATATCTTGTACTTGTTTTTACACCTTTTAATGTTAAAGTCGGCCTTTGTGCTTTTCAGTGTTGGAAAGACTCTTTCTTGCACTGAGGTCTGCTTATTGTAAATATCTTGTACTTGTTTGAACACCTTTTAATGTTAAAGTCGGCCTCTGTTCATTTCAGTGTTGGAAAGACTCTTTCTTGCACTGAGGTCTGCTTATTGTAAATATCTTGTACTTGTTTGAACACCTTTTAATGTTAAAGTCGGCCTTTGTGCTTTTCAATGTTGGAAAGACTCTTTCTTGCACTGAGGTCTGCTTATTGTAAATATCTTGTACTTGTTTTTACACCTTTTAATGTTAAAGTCGGCCTTTGTGCTTTTCAGTGTTGGAAAGAGTCTTTCTTGCACTGAGGTCTGCTTATTGTAAATATCTTGTACTTGTTTTTACACCTTTTAATGTTAAATTTTTCCTTTGTGCATTTCAGTGTTGGAAAGACGCTTTCTTGTACTGAGGTGTGCTTATTGTAAATATCTTGTACTTGTTTGAACACCTTTTAATGTTAAAGTCGGCCTTTGTGCATTTCAGTGTTGGAAAGAGTCTTTCTTGCACTGAGGTCTGCTTATTGTAAATATCTTGTACTTGTTTGAACACCTTTTAATGTTAAAGTCGGCCTTTGTGCATTTCAGTGTTGGAAAGACGCTTTCTTGTACTGAGGTCTGCTTATTGTAAATATCTTGTACTTGTTTGAACACCTTTTAATGTTAAAGTCGGCCTTTGTGCATTTCAGTGTTGGAAAGACGCTTTCTTGTACTGAGGTCTGTTTATTGTAAATATCTTGTACTTGTTTGAACACCTTTTAATGTTATAGTCAGCCTCTGTGCTTTTCAGTGTTGGAAAGAGTCTTTCTTGCACTGAGGTCTGCTTATTGTAAATATCTTGTACTTCTTTTTACACCTTTTAATGTTAGAGTCAGCCTTTGTGCATTTCAGTGTTGGAAAGAGTCTTTCTTGCACTGAGGTCTGCTTATTGTAAATATCTTTTACTTGTTTTTACACCTTTTAATGTTAAAGTCGGCCTTTGTGCATTTCAGTGTTGGAAAGACTCTTTCTTGCACTGAGGTCTGCTTATTGTAAATATCTTGTACTTGTTTTTACACCTTTTAATGTTAGAGTCAGCCTTTGTGCTTTTCAGTGTTGGAAAGAGTCTTTCTTGCACTGAGGTCTGCTTATTGTAAATATCTTGTACTTGTTTGAACACCTTTTAATGTTAAAGTCAGCCTTTGTGCATTTCAGTGTTGGAAAGAGTCTTTCTTGCACTGAGGTCTGCTTATTGTAAATATCTTGTACTTGTTTGAACACCTTTTAATGTTAAAGTCGGCCTTTGTGCATTTCAGTGTTGGAAAGACGCTTTCTTGTACTGAGGTCTGCTTATTGTAAATATCTTGTACTTGTTTGAACACCTTTTAATGTTATAGTCAGCCTCTGTGCTTTTCAGTGTTGGAAAGAGTCTTTCTTGCACTGAGGTCTGCTTATTGTAAATATCTTGTACTTGTTTTTACACCTTTTAATGTTAGAGTCAGCCTTTGTGCATTTCAGTGTTGGAAAGAGTCTTTCTTGCACTGAGGTCTGCTTATTGTAAATATCTTGTACTTGTTTGAACACCTTTTAATGTTAAAGTCAGCCTCTGTGCTTTTCAGTGTTGGAAAGACTCTTTCTTGCACTGAGGTCTACTTATTGTAAATATCTTGTACTTGTTTTTACACCTTTTAATGTTAAATTTTTCCTTTGTGCATTTCAGTGTTGGAAAGACTCTTTCTTGCACTGAGGTCTGCTTATTGTAAATATCTTGTACTTGTTTGAACACCTTTTAATGTTAGAGTCAGCCTTTGTGCATTTCAGTGTTGGAAAGACTCTTTCTTGCACTGAGGTCTGCTTATTGTAAATATCTTGTACTTGTTTGAACACCTTTTAATGTTAAAGTCAGCCTCTGTGCTTTTCAGTGTTGGAAAGAGTCTTTCTTGCACTGAGGTCTACTTATTGTAAATATCTTTTACTTGTTTTTACACCTTTTAATGTTAAAGTCGGCCTCTGTTCATTTCAGTGTTGGAAAGACTCTTTCTTGCACTGAGGTCTGCTTATTGTAAATATCTTGTACTTGTTTTTACAGCTTTTAATGTTAAAGTCGGCCTTTGTGCTTTTCAGTGTTGGAAAGAGTCTTTCTTGCACTGAGGTCTGCTTATTGTAAATATCTTGTACTTGTTTTTACACCTTTTAATGTTAAATTTTTCCTTTGTGCATTTCAGTGTTGGAAAGACTCTTTCTTGCACTGAGGTCTGCTTATTGTAAATATCTTGTACTTGTTTGAACACCTTTTAATGTTAAAGTCAGCCTTTGTGCTTTTCAGTGTTGGAAAGACTCTTTCTTGCACTGAGGTCTGCTTATTGTAAATATCTTGTACTTGTTTTTACACCTTTTAATGTTAAAGTCGGCCTTTGTGCTTTTCAGTGTTGGAAAGACTCTTTCTTGCACTGAGGTCTGCTTATTGCAAATATCTTGTACTTGTTTTTACACCTTTTAATGTTAAAGTCGGCCTTTGTGCTTTTCAGTGTTGGAAAGACTCTTTCTTGCACTGAGGTCTGCTTATTGTAAATATCTTGTACTTGTTTGAACACCTTTTAATGTTAAAGTCGGCCTCTGTTCATTTCAGTGTTGGAAAGACTCTTTCTTGCACTGAGGTCTGCTTATTGTAAATATCTTGTACTTGTTTGAACACCTTTTAATGTTAAAGTCGGCCTTTGTGCTTTTCAGTGTTGGAAAGAGTCTTTCTTGCACTGAGGTCTGCTTATTGTAAATATCTTGTACTTGTTTGAACACCTTTTAATGTTAAAGTCGGCCTTTGTGCATTTCAGTGTTGGAAAGACGCTTTCTTGTACTGAGGTGTGCTTATTGTAAATATCTTGTACTTGTTTGAACACCTTTTAATGTTAAAGTCGGCCTTTGTGCATTTCAGTGTTGGAAAGACTCTTTCTTGCACTGAGGTCTGCTTATTGTAAATATCTTGTACTTGTTTGAACACCTTTTAATGTTATAGTCAGCCTCTGTGCTTTTCAGTGTTGGAAAGAGTCTTTCTTGCACTGAGGTCTGCTTATTGTAAATATCTTGTACTTGTTTTTACACCTTTTAATGTTAGAGTCAGCCTTTGTGCATTTCAGTGTTGGAAAGACTCTTTCTTGCACTGAGGTCTACTTATTGTAAATATCTTGTACTTGTTTGAACACCTTTTAATGTTAAAGTCGGCTTCTGTTCATTTCAGTGTTGGAAAGACTCTTTCTTGCACTGAGGTCTGCTTATTGTAAATATCTTGTAGTTGTTTTTACAGCTTTTAATGTTAAAGTCGGCCTGTGTGCTTTTCAGTGTTGGAAAGAGTCTTTCTTGCACTGAGGTCTGCTTATTGTAAATATCTTGTACTTGTTTGAACACCTTTTAATGTTAAAGTCGGCCTTTGTGCATTTCAGTGTTGGAAAGAGTCTTTCTTGCACTGAGGTCTGCTTATTGTAAATATCTTGTACTTGTTTGAACACCTTTTAATGTTAGAGTCAGCCTTTGTGCATTTCAGTGTTGGAAAGACTCTTTCTTGCACTGAGGTCTGCTTATTGTAAATATCTTGTACTTGTTTGAACACCTTTTAATGTTAAAGTCAGCCTTTGTGCTTTTCAGTGTTGGAAAGACTCTTTCTTGCACTGAGGTCTGCTTATTGTAAATATCTTGTACTTGTTTGAACACCTTTTAATGTTAAAGTCAGCCTCTGTGCTTTTCAGTGTTGGAAAGAGTCTTTCTTGCACTGAGGTCTGCTTATTGTAAATATCTTGTACTTGTTTTTACACCTTTTAATGTTAAATTTTTCCTTTGTGCATTTCAGTGTTGGAAAGACTCTTTCTTGCACTGAGGTCTGCTTATTGTAAATATCTTGTACTTGTTTGAACACCTTTTAATGTTAAAGTCAGCCTCTGTGCTTTTCAGTGTTGGAAAGAGTCTTTCTTGCACTGAGGTCTGCTTATTGTAAATATCTTGTACTTGTTTGAACACCTTTTAATGTTAAAGTCGGCCTTTGTGCATTTCAGTGTTGGAAAGACTCTTTCTTGTACTGAGGTGTGCTTATTGTAAATATCTTGTACTTGTTTGAACACCTTTTAATGTTAAAGTCGGCCTTTGTGCATTTCAGTGTTGGAAAGACTCTTTCTTGCACTGAGGTCTGCTTATTGTAAATATCTTGTACTTGTTTGAACACCTTTTAATGTTAAAGTCGGCCTCTGTTCATTTCAGTGTTGGAAAGACTCTTTCTTGCACTGAGGTCTGCTTATTGTAAATATCTTGTACTTGTTTTTACACCTTTTAATGTTAAAGTCGGCCTTTGTGCTTTTCAGTGTTGGAAAGAGTCTTTCTTGCACTGAGGTCTGCTTATTGTAAATATCTTGTACTTGTTTTTACACCTTTTAATGTTAAATTTTTCCTTTGTGCATTTCAGTGTTGGAAAGACGCTTTCTTGTACTGAGGTGTGCTTATTGTAAATATCTTGTACTTGTTTGAACACCTTTTAATGTTAAAGTCGGCCTTTGTGCTTTTCAGTGTTGGAAAGAGTCTTTCTTGCACTGAGGTCTGCTTATTGTAAATATCTTGTACTTGTTTTTACACCTTTTAATGTTAAAGTCGGCCTTTGTGCATTTCAGTGTTGGAAAGACGCTTTCTTGTACTGAGGTCTGCTTATTGTAAATATCTTGTACTTGTTTGAACACCTTTTAATGTTAAAGTCGGCCTTTGTGCATTTCAGTGTTGGAAAGACGCTTTCTTGTACTGAGGTCTGCTTATTGTAAATATCTTGTACTTGTTTGAACACCTTTTAATGTTATAGTCAGCCTCTGTGCTTTTCAGTGTTGGAAAGAGTCTTTCTTGCACTGAGGTCTGCTTATTGTAAATATCTTGTACTTGTTTTTACACCTTTTAATGTTAGAGTCAGCCTTTGTGCATTTCAGTGTTGGAAAGAGTCTTTCTTGCACTGAGGTCTGCTTATTGTAAATATCTTTTACTTGTTTTTACACCTTTTAATGTTAAAGTCGGCCTTTGTGCATTTCAGTGTTGGAAAGACTCTTTCTTGCACTGAGGTCTGCTTATTGTAAATATCTTGTACTTGTTTTTACACCTTTTAATGTTAAATTTTTCCTTTGTGCATTTCAGTGTTGGAAAGACTCTTTCTTGCACTGAGGTCTGCTTATTGTAAATATCTTGTACTTGTTTTTACACCTTTTAATGTTAGAGTCAGCCTTTGTGCATTTCAGTGTTGGAAAGAGTCTTTCTTGCACTGAGGTCTGCTTATTGTAAATATCTTGTACTTGTTTTTACACCTTTTAATGTTAAATTTTTCCTTTGTGCATTTCAGTGTTGGAAAGACTCTTTCTTGCACTGAGGTCTGCTTATTGTAAATATCTTGTACTTGTTTGAACACCTTTTAATGTTAGAGTCAGCCTTTGTGCATTTCAGTGTTGGAAAGACTCTTTCTTGCACTGAGGTCTGCTTATTGTAAATATCTTGTACTTGTTTGAACACCTTTTAATGTTAAAGTCAGCCTCTGTGCATTTCAGTGTTGGAAAGACTCTTTCTTGCACTGAGGTCTGCTTATTGTAAATATCTTGTACTTGTTTGAACACCTTTTAATGTTAAAGTCAGCCTTTGTGCATTTCAGTGTTGGAAAGACTCTTTCTTGCACTGAGGTCTGCTTATTGTAAATATCTTGTACTTGTTTTTACAGCTTTTAATGTTAAAGTCGGCCTGTGTGCTTTTCAGTGTTGGAAAGAGTCTTTCTTGCACTGAGGTCTGCTTATTGTAAATATCTTGTACTTGTTTGAACACCTTTTAATGTTAAAGTCGGCCTTTGTGCATTTCAGTGTTGGAAAGAGTCTTTCTTGCACTGAGGTCTGCTTATTGTAAATATCTTGTACTTGTTTGAACACCTTTTAATGTTAGAGTCGGCCTTTGTGCTTTTCAGTGTTGGAAAGACTCTTTCTTGCACTGAGGTCTGCTTATTGTAAATATCTTGTACTTGTTTGAACACCTTTTAATGTTAAAGTCAGCCTCTGTGCTTTTCAGTGTTGGAAAGAGTCTTTCTTGCACTGAGGTCTACTTATTGTAAATATCTTTTACTTGTTTTTACACCTTTTAATGTTAAAGTCGGCCTCTGTTCATTTCAGTGTTGGAAAGACTCTTTCTTGCACTGAGGTCTGCTTATTGTAAATATCTTGTACTTGTTTTTACACCTTTTAATGTTAAAGTCGGCCTTTGTGCTTTTCAGTGTTGGAAAGAGTCTTTCTTGCACTGAGGTCTGCTTATTGTAAATATCTTGTACTTGTTTTTACACCTTTTAATGTTAAATTTTTCCTTTGTGCATTTCAGTGTTGGAAAGACTCTTTCTTGCACTGAGGTCTGCTTATTGTAAATATCTTGTACTTGTTTGAACACCTTTTAATGTTAGAGTCAGCCTTTGTGCTTTTCAGTGTTGGAAAGACGCTTTCTTGTACTGAGGTCTGCTTATTGTAAATATCTTGTACTTGTTTTTACACCTTTTAATGTTAAAGTCGGCCTTTGTGCTTTTCAGTGTTGGAAAGACTCTTTCTTGCACTGAGGTCTGCTTATTGTAAATATCTTGTACTTGTTTTTACACCTTTTAATGTTAAAGTCAGCCTTTGTGCTTTTCAGTGTTGGAAAGACTCTTTCTTGCACTGAGGTCTGCTTGTTGTAAATATCTTGTCCTTATTTGAACACCTTTTAATGTTAAAGCCGGACTTTGTTTTTTTTAGTGTTGGAGAGAGTCTTTCTTGCACTGAGGTCTGCTTATTGTAAATATCTTGTACTTGTTTTTACACCTTTTAATGTTAAAGTCGGCCTTTGTGCTTTTCAGTGTTGGAAAGACTCTTTCTTGCACTGAGGTCTGCTTATTGTAAATATCTTGTACTTGTTTGAACACCTTTTAATGTTAAAGTCAGCCTTTGTGCTTTTCAGTGTTGGAAAGACTCTTTCTTGCACTGAGGTCTGCTTATTGTAAATATCTTGTACTTGTTTGAACACCTTTTAATGTTAAAGTCGGCCTCTGTTCATTTCAGTGTTGGAAAGACTCTTTCTTGCACTGAGGTCTGCTTATTGTAAATATCTTGTACTTGTTTGAACACCTTTTAATGTTAAAGTCGGCCTCTGTTCATTTCAGTGTTGGAAAGACTCTTTCTTGCACTGAGGTCTGCTTATTGTAAATATCTTGTACTTGTTTGAACACCTTTTAATGTTAAAGTCGGCCTCTGTTCATTTCAGTGTTGGAAAGACTCTTTCTTGCACTGAGGTCTGCTTATTGTAAATATCTTGTACTTGTTTTTACACCTTTTAATGTTAAAGTCGGCCTTTGTGCTTTTCAGTGTTGGAAAGAGTCTTTCTTGCACTGAGGTCTGCTTATTGTAAATATCTTGTACTTGTTTTTACACCTTTTAATGTTAAATTTTTCCTTTGTGCATTTCAGTGTTGGAAAGACGCTTTCTTGTACTGAGGTGTGCTTATTGTAAATATCTTGTACTTGTTTGAACACCTTTTAATGTTAAAGTCGGCCTTTGTGCTTTTCAGTGTTGGAAAGAGTCTTTCTTGCACTGAGGTCTGCTTATTGTAAATATCTTGTACTTGTTTGAACACCTTTTAATGTTAAAGTCGGCCTTTGTGCATTTCAGTGTTGGAAAGACGCTTTCTTGTACTGAGGTGTGCTTATTGTAAATATCTTGTACTTGTTTGAACACCTTTTAATGTTAAAGTCGGCCTTTGTGCATTTCAGTGTTGGAAAGACTCTTTCTTGCACTGAGGTCTGCTTATTGTAAATATCTTGTACTTGTTTGAACACCTTTTAATGTTAAAGTCGGCCTTTGTGCATTTCAGTGTTGGAAAGACGCTTTCTTGTACTGAGGTGTGCTTATTGTAAATATCTTGTACTTGTTTGAACACCTTTTAATGTTAAAGTCGGCCTTTGTGCTTTTCAGTGTTGGAAAGAGTCTTTCTTGCACTGAGGTCTGCTTATTGTAAATATCTTGTACTTGTTTGAACACCTTTTAATGTTAAAGTCGGCCTTTGTGCATTTCAGTGTTGGAAAGACTCTTTCTTGCACTGAGGTCTGCTTATTGTAAATATCTTGTACTTGTTTGAACACCTTTTAATGTTAAAGTCGGCCTTTGTGCATTTCAGTGTTGGAAAGACGCTTTCTTGTACTGAGGTGTGCTTATTGTAAATATCTTGTACTTGTTTGAACACCTTTTAATGTTAAAGTCGGCCTTTGTGCATTTCAGTGTTGGAAAGACGCTTTCTTGTACTGAGGTGTGCTTATTGTAAATATCTTGTACTTGTTTGAACACCTTTTAATGTTAAAGTCGGCCTTTGTGCATTTCAGTGTTGGAAAGACTCTTTCTTGCACTGAGGTCTGCTTATTGTAAATATCTTGTACTTGTTTTTACACCTTTTAATGTTAGAGTCAGCCTTTGTGCATTTCAGTGTTGGAAAGACTCTTTCTTGCACTGAGGTCTGCTTATTGTAAATATCTTGTACTTGTTTGAACACCTTTTAATGTTAAAGTCGGCCTTTGTGCATTTCAGTGTTGGAAAGAGTCTTTCTTGCACTGAGGTCTGCTTATTGTAAATATCTTGTACTTGTTTGAACACCTTTTAATGTTAGAGTCAGCCTTTGTGCATTTCAGTGTTGGAAAGACTCTTTCTTGCACTGAGGTCTGCTTATTGTAAATATCTTGTACTTGTTTGAACACCTTTTAATGTTAAAGTCAGCCTTTGTGCTTTTCAGTGTTGGAAAGACTCTTTCTTGCACTGAGGTCTGCTTATTGTAAATATCTTGTACTTGTTTGAACACCTTTTAATGTTAAAGTCAGCCTCTGTGCTTTTCAGTGTTGGAAAGAGTCTTTCTTGCACTGAGGTCTGCTTATTGTAAATATCTTGTACTTGTTTGAACACCTTTTAATGTTAAAGTCGGCCTTTGTGCTTTTCAGTGTTGGAAAGAGTCTTTCTTGCACTGAGGTCTACTTATTGTAAATATCTTTTACTTGTTTTTACACCTTTTAATGTTAAAGTCTGCTTCTGTTCATTTCAGTGTTGGAAAGACTCTTTCTTGCACTGAGGTCTGCTTATTGTAAATATCTTGTACTTGTTTGAACACCTTTTAATGTTAGAGTCAGCCTTTGTGCATTTCAGTGTTGGAAAGACTCTTTCTTGCACTGAGGTCTGCTTATTGTAAATATCTTGTACTTGTTTGAACACCTTTTAATGTTAAAGTCGGCCTTTGTGCTTTTCAGTGTTGGAAAGAGTCTTTCTTGCACTGAGGTCTACTTATTGTAAATATCTTTTACTTGTTTTTACACCTTTTAATGTTAAAGTCGGCCTCTGTTCATTTCAGTGTTGGAAAGACTCTTTCTTGCACTGAGGTCTGCTTATTGTAAATATCTTGTACTTGTTTTTACACCTTTTAATGTTAAATTTTTCCTTTGTGCATTTCAGTGTTGGAAAGACTCTTTCTTGCACTGAGGTCTGCTTATTGTAAATATCTTGTACTTCTTTGAACACCTTTTAATGTTAAAGTCAGCCTTTGTGCTTTTCAGTGTTGGAAAGACTCTTTCTTGCACTGAGGTCTGCTTATTGTAAATATCTTGTACTTGTTTGAACACCTTTTAATGTTAAAGTCGGCCTTTGTGCTTTTCAGTGTTGGAAAGAGTCTTTCTTGTACTGAGGTCTGCTTATTGTAAATATCTTGTACTTGTTTTTACACCTTTTAATGTTAGAGTCGGCCTTTGTGCTTTTCAGTGTTGGAAAGAGTCTTTCTTGCACTGAGGTCTGCTTATTGTAAATATCTTGTACTTGTTTTTACACCTTTTAATGTTAAATTTTTCCTTTGTGCATTTCAGTGTTGGAAAGACTCTTTCTTGCACTGAGGTCTGCTTATTGTAAATATCTTGTACTTGTTTGAACACCTTTTAATGTTAGAGTCAGCCTTTGTGCATTTCAGTGTTGGAAAGAGTCTTTCTTGCACTGAGGTCTGCTTATTGTAAATATCTTGTAGTTGTTTTTACAGCTTTTAATGTTAAAGTCGGCCTGTGTGCTTTTCAGTGTTGGAAAGAGTCTTTCTTGCACTGAGGTCTGCTTATTGTAAATATCTTGTACTTGTTTGAACACCTTTTAATGTTAAATTTTTCCTTTGTGCATTTCAGTGTTGGAAAGACTCTTTCTTGCACTGAGGTCTGCTTATTGTAAATATCTTGTACTTGTTTGAACACCTTTTAATGTTAAAGTCGGCCTTTGTGCATTTCAGTGTTGGAAAGACTCTTTCTTGCACTGAGGTCTGCTTATTGTAAATATCTTGTACTTGTTTTTACACCTTTTAATGTTAGAGTCAGCCTTTGTGCATTTCAGTGTTGGAAAGAGTCTTTCTTGCACTGAGGTCTGCTTATTGTAAATATCTTGTAGTTGTTTTTACAGCTTTTAATGTTAAAGTCGGCCTGTGTGCTTTTCAGTGTTGGAAAGAGTCTTTCTTGCACTGAGGTCTGCTTATTGTAAATATCTTGTACTTGTTTGAACACCTTTTAATGTTAAAGTCGGCCTTTGTGCATTTCAGTGTTGGAAAGAGTCTTTCTTGCACTGAGGTCTGCTTATTGTAAATATCTTGTACTTGTTTGAACACCTTTTAATGTTAGAGTCAGCCTTTGTGCATTTCAGTGTTGGAAAGACTCTTTCTTGCACTGAGGTCTACTTATTGTAAATATCTTTTACTTGTTTTTACACCTTTTAATGTTAAAGTCGGCCTCTGTTCATTTCAGTGTTGGAAAGACTCTTTCTTGCACTGAGGTCTGCTTATTGTAAATATCTTGTACTTGTTTGAACACCTTTTAATGTTAGAGTCAGCCTTTGTGCATTTCAGTGTTGGAAAGACTCTTTCTTGCACTGAGGTCTGCTTATTGTAAATATCTTGTACTTGTTTGAACACCTTTTAATGTTAAAGTCGGCCTTTATGCTTTTCAGTGTTGGAAAGACTCTTTCTTGCACTGAGGTCTGCTTATTGTAAATATCTTGTACTTGTTTGAACACCTTTTAATGTTAGAGTCAGCCTTTGTGCATTTCAGTGTTGGAAAGACTCTTTCTTGCACTGAGGTCTGCTTATTGTAAATATCTTGTACTTGTTTGAACACCTTTTAATGTTAAAGTCAGCCTCTGTGCATTTCAGTGTTGGAAAGACTCTTTCTTGCACTGAGGTCTGCTTATTGTAAATATCTTGTACTTGTTTGAACACCTTTTAATGTTAAAGTCAGCCTTTGTGCATTTCAGTGTTGGAAAGACTCTTTCTTGCACTGAGGTCTGCTTATTGTAAATATCTTGTACTTGTTTTTACAGCTTTTAATGTTAAAGTCGGCCTGTGTGCTTTTCAGTGTTGGAAAGAGTCTTTCTTGCACTGAGGTCTGCTTATTGTAAATATCTTGTACTTGTTTGAACACCTTTTAATGTTAAAGTCGGCCTTTGTGCATTTCAGTGTTGGAAAGAGTCTTTCTTGCACTGAGGTCTGCTTATTGTAAATATCTTGTACTTGTTTGAACACCTTTTAATGTTAGAGTCGGCCTTTGTGCTTTTCAGTGTTGGAAAGACTCTTTCTTGCACTGAGGTCTGCTTATTGTAAATATCTTGTACTTGTTTGAACACCTTTTAATGTTAAAGTCAGCCTCTGTGCTTTTCAGTGTTGGAAAGAGTCTTTCTTGCACTGAGGTCTACTTATTGTAAATATCTTTTACTTGTTTTTACACCTTTTAATGTTAAAGTCGGCCTCTGTTCATTTCAGTGTTGGAAAGACTCTTTCTTGCACTGAGGTCTGCTTATTGTAAATATCTTGTACTTGTTTTTACACCTTTTAATGTTAAAGTCGGCCTTTGTGCTTTTCAGTGTTGGAAAGAGTCTTTCTTGCACTGAGGTCTGCTTATTGTAAATATCTTGTACTTGTTTTTACACCTTTTAATGTTAAATTTTTCCTTTGTGCATTTCAGTGTTGGAAAGACTCTTTCTTGCACTGAGGTCTGCTTATTGTAAATATCTTGTACTTGTTTGAACACCTTTTAATGTTAGAGTCAGCCTTTGTGCTTTTCAGTGTTGGAAAGACGCTTTCTTGTACTGAGGTCTGCTTATTGTAAATATCTTGTACTTGTTTTTACACCTTTTAATGTTAAAGTCGGCCTTTGTGCTTTTCAGTGTTGGAAAGACTCTTTCTTGCACTGAGGTCTGCTTATTGTAAATATCTTGTACTTGTTTTTACACCTTTTAATGTTAAAGTCAGCCTTTGTGCTTTTCAGTGTTGGAAAGACTCTTTCTTGCACTGAGGTCTGCTTGTTGTAAATATCTTGTCCTTATTTGAACACCTTTTAATGTTAAAGCCGGACTTTGTTTTTTTTAGTGTTGGAGAGAGTCTTTCTTGCACTGAGGTCTGCTTATTGTAAATATCTTGTACTTGTTTTTACACCTTTTAATGTTAAAGTCGGCCTTTGTGCTTTTCAGTGTTGGAAAGACTCTTTCTTGCACTGAGGTCTGCTTATTGTAAATATCTTGTACTTGTTTGAACACCTTTTAATGTTAAAGTCAGCCTTTGTGCTTTTCAGTGTTGGAAAGACTCTTTCTTGCACTGAGGTCTGCTTATTGTAAATATCTTGTACTTGTTTGAACACCTTTTAATGTTAAAGTCGGCCTCTGTTCATTTCAGTGTTGGAAAGACTCTTTCTTGCACTGAGGTCTGCTTATTGTAAATATCTTGTACTTGTTTGAACACCTTTTAATGTTAAAGTCGGCCTCTGTTCATTTCAGTGTTGGAAAGACTCTTTCTTGCACTGAGGTCTGCTTATTGTAAATATCTTGTACTTGTTTGAACACCTTTTAATGTTAAAGTCGGCCTCTGTTCATTTCAGTGTTGGAAAGACTCTTTCTTGCACTGAGGTCTGCTTATTGTAAATATCTTGTACTTGTTTTTACACCTTTTAATGTTAAATTTTTCCTTTGTGCATTTCAGTGTTGGAAAGACGCTTTCTTGTACTGAGGTGTGCTTATTGTAAATATCTTGTACTTGTTTTTACACCTTTTAATGTTAAATTTTTCCTTTGTGCATTTCAGTGTTGGAAAGAGTCTTTCTTGTACTGAGGTGTGCTTATTGTAAATATCTTGTACTTGTTTGAACACCTTTTAATGTTAAAGTCGGCCTTTGTGCTTTTCAGTGTTGGAAAGAGTCTTTCTTGCACTGAGGTCTGCTTATTGTAAATATCTTGTACTTGTTTGAACACCTTTTAATGTTAAAGTCGGCCTTTGTGCATTTCAGTGTTGGAAAGACGCTTTCTTGTACTGAGGTGTGCTTATTGTAAATATCTTGTACTTGTTTGAACACCTTTTAATGTTAAAGTCGGCCTTTGTGCATTTCAGTGTTGGAAAGACTCTTTCTTGCACTGAGGTCTGCTTATTGTAAATATCTTGTACTTGTTTGAACACCTTTTAATGTTAAAGTCGGCCTTTGTGCATTTCAGTGTTGGAAAGACGCTTTCTTGTACTGAGGTGTGCTTATTGTAAATATCTTGTACTTGTTTGAACACCTTTTAATGTTAAAGTCGGCCTTTGTGCTTTTCAGTGTTGGAAAGAGTCTTTCTTGCACTGAGGTCTGCTTATTGTAAATATCTTGTACTTGTTTGAACACCTTTTAATGTTAAAGTCGGCCTTTGTGCATTTCAGTGTTGGAAAGACTCTTTCTTGCACTGAGGTCTGCTTATTGTAAATATCTTGTACTTGTTTGAACACCTTTTAATGTTAAAGTCGGCCTTTGTGCATTTCAGTGTTGGAAAGACGCTTTCTTGTACTGAGGTGTGCTTATTGTAAATATCTTGTACTTGTTTGAACACCTTTTAATGTTAAAGTCGGCCTTTGTGCATTTCAGTGTTGGAAAGACGCTTTCTTGTACTGAGGTGTGCTTATTGTAAATATCTTGTACTTGTTTGAACACCTTTTAATGTTAAAGTCGGCCTTTGTGCATTTCAGTGTTGGAAAGACTCTTTCTTGCACTGAGGTCTGCTTATTGTAAATATCTTGTACTTGTTTGAACACCTTTTAATGTTAAAGTCGGCCTTTGTGCATTTCAGTGTTGGAAAGAGTCTTTCTTGCACTGAGGTCTGCTTATTGTAAATATCTTGTACTTGTTTGAACACCTTTTAATGTTAGAGTCAGCCTTTGTGCATTTCAGTGTTGGAAAGACTCTTTCTTGCACTGAGGTCTGCTTATTGTAAATATCTTGTACTTGTTTGAACACCTTTTAATGTTAAAGTCAGCCTTTGTGCTTTTCAGTGTTGGAAAGACTCTTTCTTGCACTGAGGTCTGCTTATTGTAAATATCTTGTACTTGTTTGAACACCTTTTAATGTTAAAGTCAGCCTCTGTGCTTTTCAGTGTTGGAAAGAGTCTTTCTTGCACTGAGGTCTGCTTATTGTAAATATCTTGTACTTGTTTGAACACCTTTTAATGTTAAAGTCGGCCTTTGTGCTTTTCAGTGTTGGAAAGAGTCTTTCTTGCACTGAGGTCTACTTATTGTAAATATCTTTTACTTGTTTTTACACCTTTTAATGTTAAAGTCGGCTTCTGTTCATTTCAGTGTTGGAAAGACTCTTTCTTGCACTGAGGTCTGCTTATTGTAAATATCTTGTACTTGTTTGAACACCTTTTAATGTTAGAGTCAGCCTTTGTGCATTTCAGTGTTGGAAAGACTCTTTCTTGCACTGAGGTCTGCTTATTGTAAATATCTTGTACTTGTTTGAACACCTTTTAATGTTAAAGTCGGCCTTTGTGCTTTTCAGTGTTGGAAAGAGTCTTTCTTGCACTGAGGTCTACTTATTGTAAATATCTTTTACTTGTTTTTACACCTTTTAATGTTAAAGTCGGCCTCTGTTCATTTCAGTGTTGGAAAGACTCTTTCTTGCACTGAGGTCTGCTTATTGTAAATATCTTGTACTTGTTTTTACACCTTTTAATGTTAAATTTTTCCTTTGTGCATTTCAGTGTTGGAAAGACTCTTTCTTGCACTGAGGTCTGCTTATTGTAAATATCTTGTACTTCTTTGAACACCTTTTAATGTTAAAGTCAGCCTTTGTGCTTTTCAGTGTTGGAAAGACTCTTTCTTGCACTGAGGTCTGCTTATTGTAAATATCTTGTACTTGTTTGAACACCTTTTAATGTTAGAGTCGGCCTTTGTGCTTTTCAGTGTTGGAAAGAGTCTTTCTTGTACTGAGGTCTGCTTATTGTAAATATCTTGTACTTGTTTTTACACCTTTTAATGTTAGAGTCGGCCTTTGTGCTTTTCAGTGTTGGAAAGAGTCTTTCTTGCACTGAGGTCTGCTTATTGTAAATATCTTGTACTTGTTTTTACACCTTTTAATGTTAAATTTTTCCTTTGTGCATTTCAGTGTTGGAAAGACTCTTTCTTGCACTGAGGTCTGCTTATTGTAAATATCTTGTACTTGTTTGAACACCTTTTAATGTTAGAGTCAGCCTTTGTGCATTTCAGTGTTGGAAAGACTCTTTCTTGCACTGAGGTCTGCTTATTGTAAATATCTTGTACTTGTTTTTACACCTTTTAATGTTAGAGTCAGCCTTTGTGCATTTCAGTGTTGGAAAGACTCTTTCTTGCACTGAGGTCTACTTATTGTAAATATCTTGTACTTGTTTGAACACCTTTTAATGTTAAAGTCGGCCTTTGTGCATTTCAGTGTTGGAAAGAGTCTTTCTTGCACTGAGGTCTGCTTATTGTAAATATCTTGTAGTTGTTTTTACAGCTTTTAATGTTAAAGTCGGCCTGTGTGCTTTTCAGTGTTGGAAAGAGTCTTTCTTGCACTGAGGTCTGCTTATTGTAAATATCTTGTACTTGTTTGAACACCTTTTAATGTTAAATTTTTCCTTTGTGCATTTCAGTGTTGGAAAGACTCTTTCTTGCACTGAGGTCTGCTTATTGTAAATATCTTGTACTTGTTTGAACACCTTTTAATGTTAAAGTCGGCCTTTGTGCATTTCAGTGTTGGAAAGACTCTTTCTTGCACTGAGGTCTGCTTATTGTAAATATCTTGTACTTGTTTTTACACCTTTTAATGTTAGAGTCAGCCTTTGTGCATTTCAGTGTTGGAAAGAGTCTTTCTTGCACTGAGGTCTGCTTATTGTAAATATCTTGTAGTTGTTTTTACAGCTTTTAATGTTAAAGTCGGCCTGTGTGCTTTTCAGTGTTGGAAAGAGTCTTTCTTGCACTGAGGTCTGCTTATTGTAAATATCTTGTACTTGTTTGAACACCTTTTAATGTTAAAGTCGGCCTTTGTGCATTTCAGTGTTGGAAAGAGTCTTTCTTGCACTGAGGTCTGCTTATTGTAAATATCTTGTACTTGTTTGAACACCTTTTAATGTTAGAGTCAGCCTTTGTGCATTTCAGTGTTGGAAAGACTCTTTCTTGCACTGAGGTCTACTTATTGTAAATATCTTTTACTTGTTTTTACACCTTTTAATGTTAAAGTCGGCCTCTGTTCATTTCAGTGTTGGAAAGACTCTTTCTTGCACTGAGGTCTGCTTATTGTAAATATCTTGTACTTGTTTGAACACCTTTTAATGTTAGAGTCAGCCTTTGTGCATTTCAGTGTTGGAAAGACTCTTTCTTGCACTGAGGTCTGCTTATTGTAAATATCTTGTACTTGTTTGAACACCTTTTAATGTTAAAGTCGGCCTTTATGCTTTTCAGTGTTGGAAAGACTCTTTCTTGCACTGAGGTCTGCTTATTGTAAATATCTTGTACTTGTTTGAACACCTTTTAATGTTAGAGTCAGCCTTTGTGCATTTCAGTGTTGGAAAGACTCTTTCTTGCACTGAGGTCTGCTTATTGTAAATATCTTGTACTTGTTTGAACACCTTTTAATGTTAAAGTCGGCCTTTATGCTTTTCAGTGTTGGAAAGACTCTTTCTTGCACTGAGGTCTGCTTATTGTAAATATCTTGTACTTGTTTGAACACCTTTTAATGTTAAAGTCAGCCTTTGTGCTTTTCAGTGTTGGAAAGACTCTTTCTTGCACTGAGGTCTGCTTATTGTAAATATCTTGTACTTGTTTGAACACCTTTTAATGTTAAAGTCAGCCTCTGTGCTTTTCAGTGTTGGAAAGAGTCTTTCTTGCACTGAGGTCTGCTTATTGTAAATATCTTGTACTTGTTTTTACACCTTTTAATGTTAGAGTCGGCCTTTGTGCTTTTCAGTGTTGGAAAGAGTCTTTCTTGTACTGAGGTCTGCTTATTGTAAATATCTTGTACTTGTTTTTACACCTTTTAATGTTAAATTTTTCCTCTGTGCTTTTCAGTGTTGGAAAGAGTCTTTCTTGCACTGAGGTCTGCTTATTGTAAATATCTTGTACTTGTTTTTACACCTTTTAATGTTAAAGTCGGCCTCTGTTCATTTCAGTGTTGGAAAGACTCTTTCTTGCACTGAGGTCTGCTTATTGTAAATATCTTGTACTTGTTTTTACACCTTTTAATGTTAAAGTCGGCCTCTGTTCATTTCAGTGTTGGAAAGACTCTTTCTTGCACTGAGGTCTGCTTATTGTAAATATCTTGTACTTGTTTTTACACCTTTTAATGTTAAAGTCGGCCTTTGTGCTTTTCAGTGTTGGAAAGAGTCTTTCTTGCACTGAGGTCTGCTTATTGTAAATATCTTGTACTTGTTTTTACACCTTTTAATGTTAAATTTTTCCTTTGTGCATTTCAGTGTTGGAAAGACTCTTTCTTGCACTGAGGTCTGCTTATTGTAAATATCTTGTACTTGTTTGAACACCTTTTAATGTTAGAGTCAGCCTTTGTGCATTTCAGTGTTGGAAAGACTCTTTCTTGCACTGAGGTCTGCTTATTGTAAATATCTTTTACTTGTTTTTACACCTTTTAATGTTAAAGTCGGCCTTTGTGCATTTCAGTGTTGGAAAGACGCTTTCTTGCACTGAGGTGTGCTTATTGTAAATATCTTGTACTTGTTTGAACACCTTTTAATGTTAAAGTCAGCCTCTGTGCTTTTCAGTGTTGGAAAGACTCTTTCTTGCACTGAGGTGTGCTTATTGTAAATATCTTTTACTTGTTTTTACACCTTTTAATGTTAAAGTCGGCCTTTGTGCATTTCAGTGTTGGAAAGACGCTTTCTTGCACTGAGGTCTGCTTATTGTAAATATCTTGTACTTGTTTTTACACCTTTTAATGTTAGAGTCAGCGTTTGTGCATTTCAGTGTTGGAAAGAGTCTTTCTTGCACTGAGGTCTACTTATTGTAAATATCTTGTACTTGTTTGAACACCTTTTAATGTTAGAGTCGGCCTCTGTTCATTTCAGTGTTGGAAAGAGTCTTTCTTGCACTGAGGTCTGCTTATTGTAAATATCTTGTACTTGTTTGAACACCTTTTAATGTTAGAGTCGGTTTCTGTTCATTTCAGTGTTGGAAAGACTCTTTCTTGCACTGAGGTCTGCTTATTGTAAATATCTTGTACTTGTTTGAACACCTTTTAATGTTAGAGTCGGCCTCTGTTCATTTCAGTGTTGGAAAGAGTCTTTCTTGCACTGAGGTCTGCTTATTGTAAATATCTTGTACTTGTTTGAACACCTTTTAATGTTAAAGTCGGCCTTTGTGCTTTTCAGTGTTGGAAAGACTCTTTCTTGCACTGAGGTCTGCTTATTGTAAATATCTTGTACTTGTTTGAACACCTTTTAATGTTAAAGTCGGCCTTTGTGCTTTTCAGTGTTGGAAAGACTCTTTCTTGCACTGAGGTCTGCTTATTGTAAATATCTTGTACTTCTTTGAACACCTTTTAATGTTAAAGTCGGCCTTTGTGCATTTCAGTGTTGGAAAGACTCTTTCTTGCACTGAGGTCTGCTTATTGTAAATATCTTGTACTTGTTTGAACACCTTTTAATGTTAAAGTCGGCCTCTGTTCATTTCAGTGTTGGAAAGAGTCTTTCTTGCACTGAGGTCTACTTATTGTAAATATCTTGTACTTGTTTTTACACCTTTTAATGTTAAATTTTTCCTTTGTGCATTTCAGTGTTGGAAAGACGCTTTCTTGTACTGAGGTGTGCTTATTGTAAATATCTTGTACTTGTTTGAACACCTTTTAATGTTAAAGTCGGCCTTTGTGCATTTCAGTGTTGGAAAGACTCTTTCTTGCACTGAGGTCTGCTTATTGTAAATATCTTGTACTTGTTTGAACACCTTTTAATGTTAAAGTCGGCCTTTGTGCATTTCAGTGTTGGAAAGACTCTTTCTTGCACTGAGGTCTGCTTATTGTAAATATCTTGTACTTGTTTGAACACCTTTTAATGTTAAAGTCGGCCTTTGTGCTTTTCAGTGTTGGAAAGACTCTTTCTTGCACTGAGGTCTGCTTATTGTAAATATCTTGTACTTGTTTGAACACCTTTTAATGTTAAAGTCGGCCTTTGTGCATTTCAGTGTTGGAAAGACTCTTTCTTGCACTGAGGTCTGCTTATTGTAAATATCTTGTACTTGTTTGAACACCTTTTAATGTTAAAGTCTGCTTCTGTTCATTTCAGTGTTGGAAAGACTCTTTCTTGCACTGAGGTCTGCTTATTGTAAATATCTTGTACTTGTTTGAACACCTTTTAATGTTAAAGTCGGCCTCTGTTCATTTCAGTGTTGGAAAGACTCTTTCTTGCACTGAGGTCTGCTTATTGTAAATATCTTGTACTTGTTTGAACACCTTTTAATGTTAAAGTCGGCCTTTGTGCTTTTCAGTGTTGGAAAGACTCTTTCTTGCACTGAGGTCTGCTTATTGTAAATATCTTGTACTTGTTTTTACACCTTTCAATGTTAAATTTTTCCTTTGTGCATTTCAGTGTTGGAAAGACGCTTTCTTGTACTGAGGTGTGCTTATTGTAAATATCTTGTACTTGTTTTTACACCTTTTAATGTTAAAGTCGGCCTTTGTGCTTTTCAGTGTTGGAAAGAGTCTTTCTTGCACTGAGGTCTGCTTATTGTAAATATCTTGTACTTGTTTGAACACCTTTTAATGTTAAAGTCAGCCTTTGTGCATTTCAGTGTTGGAGAGACTCTTTCTTGCACTGAGGTCTGCTTATTGTAAATATCTTGTACTTGTTTGAACACCTTTTAATGTTAGAGTCAGCCTTTGTGCATTTCAGTGTTGGAAAGACTCTTTCTTGCACTGAGGTCTGCTTATTGTAAATATCTTGTACTTGTTTGAACACCTTTTAATGTTAAAGTCGGCCTTTGTGCTTTTCAGTGTTGGAAAGAGTCTTTCTTGCACTGAGGTCTGCTTATTGTAAATATCTTGTACTTGTTTTTACACCTTTTAATGTTAGAGTCGGCCTCTGTTCATTTCAGTGTTGGAAAGACTCTTTCTTGCACTGAGGTCTGCTTATTGTAAATATCTTGTACTTGTTTGAACACCTTTTAATGTTAAAGTCAGCCTTTGTGCTTTTCAGTGTTGGAAAGACTCTTTCTTGCACTGAGGTCTGCTTATTGTAAATATCTTTTACTTGTTTTTACACCTTTTAATGTTAAAGTCGGCCTCTGTTCATTTCAGTGTTGGAAAGACTCTTTCTTGCACTGAGGTCTGCTTATTGTAAATATCTTGTACTTGTTTGAACACCTTTTAATGTTAAAGTCGGCCTCTGTTCATTTCAGTGTTGGAAAGACTCTTTCTTGCACTGAGGTCTGCTTATTGTAAATATCTTGTACTTGTTTTTACACCTTTTAATGTTAAAGTCGGCTTCTGTTCATTTCAGTGTTGGAAAGACTCTTTCTTGCACTGAGGTCTGCTTATTGTAAATATCTTTTACTTGTTTTTACACCTTTTAATGTTAAAGTCGGCCTCTGTTCATTTCAGTGTTGGAAAGACTCTTTCTTGCACTGAGGTCTGCTTATTGTAAATATCTTGTACTTGTTTGAACACCTTTTAATGTTAAAGTCGGCCTCTGTTCATTTCAGTGTTGGAAAGACTCTTTCTTGCACTGAGGTCTGCTTATTGTAAATATCTTGTACTTGTTTGAACACCTTTTAATGTTAAAATCGGCCTCTATTTTTTCAGTGTTGGAAAGACTCTTTCTGCTTATTGTAAATATCTTGTACTTGTTTTTACACCTTTTAATGTTAAAGTCGGCCTCTGTTCATTTCAGTGTTGGAAAGACTCTTTCTTGCACTGAGGTCTGCTTATTGTAAATATCTTGTACTTGTTTGAACACCTTTTAATGTTAAAGTCGGCCTCTGTTCATTTCAGTGTTGGAAAGACTCTTTCTTGCACTGAGGTCTACTTATTGTAAATATCTTGTACTTGTTTTTACACCTTTTAATGTTAAATTTTTCCTTTGTGCATTTCAGTGTTGGAAAGACGCTTTCTTGTACTGAGGTGTGCTTATTGTAAATATCTTGTACTTGTTTGAACACCTTTTAATGTTAAAGTCGGCCTTTGTGCTTTTCAGTGTTGGAAAGACTCTTTCTTGCACTGAGGTCTGCTTATTGTAAATATCTTGTACTTGTTTTTACACCTTTTAATGTTAAATTTTTCCTTTGTGCATTTCAGTGTTGGAAAGAGTCTTTCTTGCACTGAGGTCTGCTTATTGTAAATATCTTGTACTTGTTTGAACACCTTTTAATGTTAAAGTCAGCCTCTGTGCTTTTCAGTGTTGGAAAGACTCTTTCTTGCACTGAGGTCTGCTTATTGTAAATATCTTGTACTTGTTTGAACACCTTTTAATGTTAAAGTCAGCCTCTGTGCTTTTCAGTGTTGGAAAGACTCTTTCTTGCACTGAGGTCTGCTTATTGTAAATGTCTTTTACTTGTTTTTACACCTTTTAATGTTAAAGTCAGCCTTTGTGCTTTTCAGTGTTGGAAAGAGTCTTTCTTTCACTGAGGTCTGCTTATTGTAAATATCTTTTACTTGTTTTTACACCTTTTAATGTTAAAGTCGGCCTCTGTTCATTTCAGTGTTGGAAAGACTCTTTCTTGCACTGAGGTCTGCTTATTGTAAATATCTTGTACTTGTTTGAACACCTTTTAATGTTAAAGTCGGCCTCTGTTCATTTCAGTGTTGGAAAGACTCTTTCTTGCACTGAGGTCTGCTTATTGTAAATATCTTGTACTTGTTTGAACACCTTTTAATGTTAAAATCGGCCTCTATTTTTTCAGTGTTGGAAAGACTCTTTCTGCTTATTGTAAATATCTTGTACTTGTTTTTACACCTTTTAATGTTAAAGTCGGCCTCTGTTCATTTCAGTGTTGGAAAGACTCTTTCTTGCACTGAGGTCTGCTTATTGTAAATATCTTGTACTTGTTTGAACACCTTTTAATGTTAAAGTCGGCCTCTGTTCATTTCAGTGTTGGAAAGACTCTTTCTTGCACTGAGGTCTGCTTATTGTAAATATCTTGTACTTGTTTTTACACCTTTTAATGTTAAATTTTTCCTTTGTGCATTTCAGTGTTGGAAAGACGCTTTCTTGTACTGAGGTGTGCTTATTGTAAATATCTTGTACTTGTTTGAACACCTTTTAATGTTAAAGTCGGCCTTTGTGCTTTTCAGTGTTGGAAAGACTCTTTCTTGCACTGAGGTCTGCTTATTGTAAATATCTTGTACTTGTTTTTACACCTTTTAATGTTAAATTTTTCCTTTGTGCATTTCAGTGTTGGAAAGAGTCTTTCTTGCACTGAGGTCTGCTTATTGTAAATATCTTGTACTTGTTTGAACACCTTTTAATGTTAAAGTCAGCCTCTGTGCTTTTCAGTGTTGGAAAGACTCTTTCTTGCACTGAGGTCTGCTTATTGTAAATATCTTGTACTTGTTTGAACACCTTTTAATGTTAAAGTCAGCCTCTGTGCTTTTCAGTGTTGGAAAGACTCTTTCTTGCACTGAGGTCTGCTTATTGTAAATGTCTTTTACTTGTTTTTACACCTTTTAATGTTAAAGTCAGCCTTTGTGCTTTTCAGTGTTGGAAAGAGTCTTTCTTTCACTGAGGTCTGCTTATTGTAAATATCTTGTACTTGTTTTTACACCTTTTAATGTTAGAGTCAGCCTTTGTGCTTTTCAGTGTTGGAAAGACTCTTTCTTGCACTGAGGTCTGCTTATTGTAAATATCTTGTACTTCTTTGAACACCTTTTAATGTTAAAGTCGGCCTTTGTGCATTTCAGTGTTGGAAAGACTCTTTCTTGCACTGAGGTCTGCTTATTGTAAATATCTTGTACTTGTTTTTACACCTTTTAATGTTAAAGTCGGCCTCTGTTCATTTCAGTGTTGGAAAGACTCTTTCTTGCACTGAGGTCTGCTTATTGTAAATATCTTGTACTTGTTTTTACACCTTTTAATGTTAAAGTCGGCCTTTGTGCTTTTCAGTGTTGGAAAGACTCTTTCTTGCACTGAGGTCTGCTTATTGTAAATATCTTGTACTTGTTTGAACACCTTTTAATGTTAGAGTCAGCCTTTGTGCTTTTCAGTGTTGGAAAGACTCTTTCTTGCACTGAGGTCTGCTTATTGTAAATATCTTGTACTTCTTTGAACACCTTTTAATGTTAAAGTCGGCCTTTGTGCATTTCAGTGTTGGAAAGACTCTTTCTTGCACTGAGGTCTGCTTATTGTAAATATCTTGTACTTGTTTTTACACCTTTTAATGTTAAATTTTTCCTTTGTGCATTTCAGTGTTGGAAAGACTCTTTCTTGCACTGAGGTCTGCTTATTGTAAATATCTTGTACTTGTTTTTACACCTTTTAATGTTAAAGTCGGCCTTTGTGCTTTTCAGTGTTGGAAAGACTCTTTCTTGCACTGAGGTCTGCTTATTGTAAATATCTTGTACTTCTTTGAACACCTTTTAATGTTAAAGTCGGCCTTTGTGCATTTCAGTGTTGGAAAGACGCTTTCTTGTACTGAGGTGTGCTTATTGTAAATATCTTGTACTTGTTTTTACACCTTTTAATGTTAAAGTCGGCCTTTGTGCATTTCAGTGTTGGAAAGACGCTTTCTTGTACTGAGGTGTGCTTATTGTAAATATCTTGTACTTGTTTGAACACCTTTTAATGTTAAAGTCAGCCTTTGTGCTTTTCAGTGTTGGAAAGACTCTTTCTTGCACTGAGGTCTGCTTATTGTAAATATCTTGTACTTGTTTGAACACCTTTTAATGTTAGAGTCGGCCTTTGTGCATTTCAGTGTTGGAAAGACTCTTTCTTGCACTGAGGTCTGCTTATTGTAAATATCTTGTACTTGTTTGAACACCTTTTAATGTTAAAGTCAGCCTCTGTGCTTTTCAGTGTTGGAAAGAGTCTTTCTTGCACTGAGGTCTGCTTATTGTAAATATCTTTTACTTGTTTTTACACCTTTTAATGTTAAATTTTTCCTTTGTGCATTTCAGTGTTGGAAAGACTCTTTCTTGCACTGAGGTCTGCTTATTGTAAATATCTTGTACTTCTTTGAACACCTTTTAATGTTAAAGTCGGCCTTTGTGCATTTCAGTGTTGGAAAGACTCTTTCTTGCACTGAGGTCTGCTTATTGTAAATATCTTGTACTTGTTTGAACACCTTTTAATGTTAAAGTCAGCCTTTGTGCTTTTCAGTGTTGGAAAGACTCTTTCTTGCACTGAGGTCTGCTTATTGTAAATATCTTGTACTTGTTTGAACACCTTTTAATGTTAGAGTCAGCCTTTGTGCTTTTCAGTGTTGGAAAGACTCTTTCTTGCACTGAGGTCTGCTTATTGTAAATATCTTGTACTTCTTTGAACACCTTTTAATGTTAAAGTCGGCCTTTGTGCATTTCAGTGTTGGAAAGACTCTTTCTTGCACTGAGGTCTGCTTATTGTAAATATCTTGTACTTGTTTGAACACCTTTTAATGTTAAAGTTGGCTTCTGTTCATTTCAGTGTTGGAAAGACTCTTTCTGCTTATTGTAAATATCTTGTACTTGTTTTTACACCTTTTAATGTTAAAGTCGGCCTCTGTGCTTTTCAGTGTTGGAAAGACTCTTTCTTGCACTGAGGTCTGCTTATTGTAAATATCTTGTACTTCTTTGAACACCTTTTAATGTTAAAGTCGGCCTTTGTGCATTTCAGTGTTGGAAAGAGTCTTTCTTGCACTGAGGTCTACTTATTGTAAATATCTTTTACTTGTTTTTACACCTTTTAATGTTAAAGTCGGCCTCTGTTCATTTCAGTGTTGGAAAGACTCTTTCTTGCACTGAGGTCTGCTTATTGTAAATATCTTGTACTTGTTTGAACACCTTTTAATGTTAAAATCGGCCTCTATTTTTTCAGTGTTGGAAAGACTCTTTCTTCTACTGAGGTCTGCTTATTGTAAATATCTTGTACTTGTTTGAACACCTTTTAATGTTAAAGTCGGCCTTTGTGCATTTCAGTGTTGGAAAGACTCTTTCTTGCACTGAGGTCTGCTTATTGTAAATATCTTGTACTTGTTTGAACACCTTTTAATGTTAAAGTCGGCCTCTGTTCATTTCAGTGTTGGAAAGACTCTTTCTTGCACTGAGGTCTGCTTATTGTAAATATCTTGTACTTGTTTTTACACCTTTTAATGTTAAAGTCGGCCTTTGTGCTTTTCAGTGTTGGAAAGACTCTTTCTTGCACTGAGGTCTGCTTATTGTAAATATCTTGTACTTGTTTGAACACCTTTTAATGTTAAAGTCGGCCTTTGTGCATTTCAGTGTTGGAAAGACTCTTTCTTGCACTGAGGTCTGCTTATTGTAAATATCTTGTACTTGTTTGAACACCTTTTAATGTTAAAGTCGGCCTTTGTGCTTTTCAGTGTTGGAAAGACTCTTTCTTGCACTGAGGTCTGCTTATTGTAAATATCTTGTACTTGTTTTTACACCTTTTAATGTTAAAGTCGGCCTTTGTGCTTTTCAGTGTTGGAAAGACTCTTTCTTGCACTGAGGTCTGCTTATTGTAAATATCTTGTACTTGTTTGAACACCTTTTAATGTTAGAGTCAGCCTTTGTGCTTTTCAGTGTTGGAAAGACTCTTTCTTGCACTGAGGTCTGCTTATTGTAAATATCTTGTACTTCTTTGAACACCTTTTAATGTTAAAGTCGGCCTTTGTGCATTTCAGTGTTGGAAAGACTCTTTCTTGCACTGAGGTCTGCTTATTGTAAATATCTTGTACTTGTTTTTACACCTTTTAATGTTAAATTTTTCCTTTGTGCATTTCAGTGTTGGAAAGACTCTTTCTTGCACTGAGGTCTGCTTATTGTAAATATCTTGTACTTGTTTGAACACCTTTTAATGTTAGAGTCAGCCTTTGTGCTTTTCAGTGTTGGAAAGACTCTTTCTTGCACTGAGGTCTGCTTATTGTAAATATCTTGTACTTCTTTGAACACCTTTTAATGTTAAAGTCGGCCTTTGTGCTTTTCAGTGTTGGAAAGACTCTTTCTTGCACTGAGGTCTGCTTATTGTAAATATCTTGTACTTGTTTTTACACCTTTTAATGTTAAAGTCGGCCTTTGTGCATTTCAGTGTTGGAAAGACGCTTTCTTGTACTGAGGTGTGCTTATTGTAAATATCTTGTACTTGTTTGAACACCTTTTAATGTTAAAGTCAGCCTTTGTGCTTTTCAGTGTTGGAAAGACTCTTTCTTGCACTGAGGTCTGCTTATTGTAAATATCTTGTACTTGTTTGAACACCTTTTAATGTTAGAGTCGGCCTTTGTGCATTTCAGTGTTGGAAAGACTCTTTCTTGCACTGAGGTCTGCTTATTGTAAATATCTTGTACTTGTTTGAACACCTTTTAATGTTAAAGTCAGCCTCTGTGCTTTTCAGTGTTGGAAAGAGTCTTTCTTGCACTGAGGTCTGCTTATTGTAAATATCTTTTACTTGTTTTTACACCTTTTAATGTTAAATTTTTCCTTTGTGCATTTCAGTGTTGGAAAGACTCTTTCTTGCACTGAGGTCTGCTTATTGTAAATATCTTGTACTTCTTTGAACACCTTTTAATGTTAAAGTCGGCCTTTGTGCATTTCAGTGTTGGAAAGACTCTTTCTTGCACTGAGGTCTGCTTATTGTAAATATCTTGTACTTGTTTGAACACCTTTTAATGTTAAAGTCAGCCTTTGTGCTTTTCAGTGTTGGAAAGACTCTTTCTTGCACTGAGGTCTGCTTATTGTAAATATCTTGTACTTGTTTGAACACCTTTTAATGTTAGAGTCAGCCTTTGTGCTTTTCAGTGTTGGAAAGACTCTTTCTTGCACTGAGGTCTGCTTATTGTAAATATCTTGTACTTCTTTGAACACCTTTTAATGTTAAAGTCGGCCTTTGTGCATTTCAGTGTTGGAAAGACTCTTTCTTGCACTGAGGTCTGCTTATTGTAAATATCTTGTACTTGTTTGAACACCTTTTAATGTTAAAGTTGGCTTCTGTTCATTTCAGTGTTGGAAAGACTCTTTCTGCTTATTGTAAATATCTTTTACTTGTCTTTACACCTTTTAATGTTAAAGTCGGCCTCTGTTCATTTCAGTGTTGGAAAGACTCTTTCTTGCACTGAGGTCTGCTTATTGTAAATATCTTGTACTTGTTTGAACACCTTTTAATGTTAAAATCGGCCTCTATTTTTTCAGTGTTGGAAAGACTCTTTCTGCTTATTGTAAATATCTTGTACTTGTTTTTACACCTTTTAATGTTAAAGTCGGCCTCTGTGCTTTTCAGTGTTGGAAAGACTCTTTCTTGCACTGAGGTCTGCTTATTGTAAATATCTTGTACTTCTTTGAACACCTTTTAATGTTAAAGTCGGCCTTTGTGCATTTCAGTGTTGGAAAGAGTCTTTCTTGCACTGAGGTCTACTTATTGTAAATATCTTTTACTTGTTTTTACACCTTTTAATGTTAAAGTCGGCCTCTGTTCATTTCAGTGTTGGAAAGACTCTTTCTTGCACTGAGGTCTGCTTATTGTAAATATCTTGTACTTGTTTGAACACCTTTTAATGTTAAAATCGGCCTCTATTTTTTCAGTGTTGGAAAGACTCTTTCTTCTACTGAGGTCTGCTTATTGTAAATATCTTGTACTTGTTTGAACACCTTTTAATGTTAAAGTCGGCCTTTGTGCATTTCAGTGTTGGAAAGACTCTTTCTTGCACTGAGGTCTGCTTATTGTAAATATCTTGTACTTGTTTGAACACCTTTTAATGTTAAAGTCGGCCTCTGTTCATTTCAGTGTTGGAAAGACTCTTTCTTGCACTGAGGTCTGCTTATTGTAAATATCTTGTACTTCTTTGAACATCTTTTAATGTTAAAGTCGGCCTTTGTGCATTTCAGTGTTGGAAAGACTCTTTCTTGCACTGAGGTCTGCTTATTGTAAATATCTTGTACTTGTTTGAACACCTTTTAATGTTAAAGTCGGCCTTTGTGCTTTTCAGTGTTGGAAAGACTCTTTCTTGCACTGAGGTCTGCTTATTGTAAATATCTTGTACTTGTTTTTACACCTTTTAATGTTAAATTTTTCCTTTGTGCATTTCAGTGTTGGAAAGACTCTTTCTTGCACTGAGGTCTGCTTATTGTAAATATCTTGTACTTGTTTTTACACCTTTTAATGTTAAAGTCGGCCTTTATGCTTTTCAGTGTTGGAAAGACTCTTTCTTGCACTGAGGTCTGCTTATTGTAAATATCTTGTACTTGTTTGAACACCTTTTAATGTTAAAGTCGGCCTTTGTGCATTTCAGTGTTGGAAAGACTCTTTCTTGCACTGAGGTCTGCTTATTGTAAATATCTTGTACTTGTTTGAACACCTTTTAATGTTAAAGTCAGCCTCTGTGCTTTTCAGTGTTGGAAAGACTCTTTCTTGCACTGAGGTCTGCTTATTGTAAATATCTTGTACTTGTTTTTACACCTTTTAATGTTAGAGTCAGCCTTTGTGCTTTTCAGTGTTGGAAAGAGTCTTTCTTGCACTGAGGTCTGCTTATTGTAAATATCTTGTACTTGTTTTTACACCTTTTAATGTTAAAGTCGGCCTTTGTGCTTTTCAGTGTTGGAAAGACTCTTTCTTGCACTGAGGTCTGCTTATTGTAAATATCTTGTACTTCTTTGAACACCTTTTAATGTTAAAGTCGGCCTTTGTGCATTTCAGTGTTGGAAAGACTCTTTCTTGCACTGAGGTCTGCTTATTGTAAATATCTTGTACTTGTTTGAACACCTTTTAATGTTAAAGTCGGCCTTTGTGCTTTTCAGTGTTGGAAAGACTCTTTCTTGCACTGAGGTCTACTTATTGTAAATATCTTGTACTTGTTTGAACACCTTTTAATGTTAAAGTCGGCTTCTGTTCATTTCAGTGTTGGAAAGACTCTCTCTTGCACTGAGGTCTGCTTATTGTAAATATCTTGTACTTGTTTGAACACCTTTTAATGTTAAAGTCGGCCTTTGTGCATTTCAGTGTTGGAAAGACTCTTTCTTGCACTGAGGTCTGCTTATTGTAAATATCTTGTACTTGTTTTTACACCTTTTAATGTTAAAGTCGGCCTTTGTGCATTTCAGTGTTGGAAAGACGCTTTCTTGTACTGAGGTGTGCTTATTGTAAATATCTTGTACTTGTTTGAACACCTTTTAATGTTAAAGTCGGCCTTTGTGCATTTCAGTGTTGGAAAGAGTCTTTCTTGCACTGAGGTCTGCTTATTGTAAATATCTTGTACTTGTTTTTACACCTTTTAATGTTAAAGTCGGCCTTTATGCTTTTCAGTGTTGGAAAGACTCTTTCTTGCACTGAGGTCTGCTTATTGTAAATATCTTGTACTTGTTTTTACACCTTTTAATGTTAAAGTCGGCCTTTGTGCTTTTCAGTGTTGGAAAGACTCTTTCTTGCACTGAGGTCTGCTTATTGTAAATATCTTGTACTTGTTTGAACACCTTTTAATGTTAAAGTCAGCCTTTGTGCTTTTCAGTGTTGGAAAGACTCTTTCTTGCACTGAGGTCTGCTTATTGTAAATATCTTGTACTTGTTTGAACACCTTTTAATGTTAGAGTCAGCCTTTGTGCATTTCAGTGTTGGAAAGACTCTTTCTTGCACTGAGGTCTGCTTATTGTAAATATCTTGTACTTGTTTGAACACCTTTTAATGTTAGAGTCAGCCTTTGTGCTTTTCAGTGTTGGAAAGACTCTTTCTTGCACTGAGGTCTGCTTATTGTAAATATCTTGTACTTCTTTGAACACCTTTTAATGTTAAAGTCGGCCTTTGTGCATTTCAGTGTTGGAAAGACTCTTTCTTGCACTGAGGTCTGCTTATTGTAAATATCTTGTACTTGTTTGAACACCTTTTAATGTTAAAGTCGGCCTTTGTGCTTTTCAGTGTTGGAAAGACTCTTTCTTGCACTGAGGTCTGCTTATTGTAAATATCTTGTACTTGTTTTTACACCTTTTAATGTTAAATTTTTCCTTTGTGCATTTCAGTGTTGGAAAGACGCTTTCTTGTACTGAGGTCTGCTTATTGTAAATATCTTGTACTTGTTTGAACACCTTTTAATGTTAAAGTCGGCCTTTGTGCATTTCAGTGTTGGAAAGACTCTTTCTTGCACTGAGGTCTGCTTATTGTAAATATCTTGTACTTGTTTTTACACCTTTTAATGTTAAAGTCGGCCTTTATGCTTTTCAGTGTTGGAAAGACTCTTTCTTGCACTGAGGTCTGCTTATTGTAAATATCTTGTACTTGTTTTTACACCTTTTAATGTTAAAGTCGGCCTTTGTGCTTTTCAGTGTTGGAAAGACTCTTTCTTGCACTGAGGTCTGCTTATTGTAAATATCTTGTACTTGTTTGAACACCTTTTAATGTTAAAGTCAGCCTTTGTGCTTTTCAGTGTTGGAAAGACTCTTTCTTGCACTGAGGTCTGCTTATTGTAAATATCTTGTACTTGTTTGAACACCTTTTAATGTTAGAGTCAGCCTTTGTGCATTTCAGTGTTGGAAAGACTCTTTCTTGCACTGAGGTCTGCTTATTGTAAATATCTTGTACTTGTTTGAACACCTTTTAATGTTAGAGTCAGCCTTTGTGCTTTTCAGTGTTGGAAAGACTCTTTCTTGCACTGAGGTCTGCTTATTGTAAATATCTTGTACTTGTTTGAACACCTTTTAATGTTAAAGTCGGCCTTTGTGCATTTCAGTGTTGGAAAGACTCTTTCTTGCACTGAGGTCTGCTTATTGTAAATATCTTGTACTTGTTTGAACACCTTTTAATGTTAAAGTCGGCCTTTGTGCTTTTCAGTGTTGGAAAGACTCTTTCTTGCACTGAGGTCTGCTTATTGTAAATATCTTGTAGTTGTTTTTACAGCTTTTAATGTTAAAGTCGGCCTGTGTGCTTTTCAGTGTTGGAAAAACTCTTTCTTGCACTGAGGTCTGCTTATTGTAAATATCTTGTACTTGTTTTTACACCTTTTAATGTTAAAGTTTTCCTCTGTTTTTTCAGTATTGGAAAGACTCTTTCTTGCACTGAGGTCTGCTTATTGTAAATATCTTGTACTTGTTTGAACACCTTTTAATGTTAAAGTCGGCCTTTGTGCTTTTCAGTGTTGCAAAGAGTCTTTCTTGCACTGAGGTCTGCTTATTGTAAATATCTTGTAGTCGTTTGAACATCTGTACATTATAATTCTGTTGTTTTCATTCAAACTCTGTTCTGTTAATTCTAATTCCGTTGTTTTCATTCAAATTCCGTTGTTTTCATTCTAATTCTGTTGTTTGTTTTAAACTTCCATTGTTTTCATTCAAATTCTGTTGTGTTCATTCTAATTCCGTTGTTTTCATTCAAACTCTGTTCTGTACATTCTAATTCCATTGTTTTCATTCAAACTCTGTTCTGTACATTCAAATTCCGCTTTTTTCATTCTAATTCTGTTGTTAATTTTAAACTTCCATTGTTTTCATTCAAATTCTGTTCTGTTCATTCTAATTCCATTGTTTTCATTCAAACTCTGTTCTGTACATTCAAATCCGTTGTTTTCTCTCAAATTCCGTTGTTTTCATTCAAATTCCGTTGTTTTGAATCAAATTCTGTTCTGTTCATTCTAATTCCGTTGTTTTCTTTCAGTCTCTGTTCTGTACATTCTAATTCTGTTGTTTTCATTCAAATTACATTGTTTTGATTCAAATTCTGTTCTGTTCATTCTAATTCCATTGTTTTCATTCAAATTCCGTTGTTTTCATTCAAACCCTGTTCTGTACATTCTAATTCCGTTGTTTTCATTCAAATTCTGTTGTTTTCATTCAAACCCTGTTCTGTACATTCTAATTCCGTTGTTTTCATTCAAATTCCGTTGTTTTCATTCTAATTCTGTTGTTTGTTTTAAACTTCCATTGTTTTCATTCAAATTCCATTGTTTTCATTCTAATTCTGTTGTTTGTTTTAAACTTCCATGGTTATCATTCAAATTCTGTTGTTTTCATTTAAATTCGTTGTTTTGATTTAAATTCTGTTCTGTTCATTCTAATTCCGTTGTTTTCATTCAAATTACATTGTCTTGATTCAAATTCTGTTCTGTTCATTCTAATTCCATTGTTTTCATTCTAATTCCATTGTTTTCATTCAAATTCTGTTGTTTTCATTCAAACCCTGTTCTGTACATTCTAATTCCGTTGTTTTCATTCAAATTCCGTTGTTTTCATTCTAATTCTGTTGTTTTCATTTAAATTCGTTGTTTTGATTTAAATTCTGTTCTGTACATTCTAATTCCGTTGTTTTCATTCAAATTCCGCTGTTTTCATTCTAATTCTGTTGTTTGTTTTAAACTTCCATTGTTTTCATTCAAATTCTGTTCTGTTCATTCTAATTCCGTTGTTTTCTTTCAGTCTCTGTTCTGTACATTCTAATTCTGTTGTTTTCATTCAAATTACATTGTTTTGATTCAAATTCTGTTCTGTTCATTCTAATTCCATTGTTTTCATTCAAATTCCGTTGTTTTCATTCAAACCCTGTTCTGTACATTCTAATTCCGTTGTTTTCATTCAAATTCCGTTGTTTTCATTCTAATTCTGTTGTTTTCATTCAAATTCCGTTGTTTTCATTCTAATTCTGTTGTTTTCATTTAAATTCGTTGTTTTGATTTAAATTCTGTTCTGTACATTCTAATTCCGTTGTTTTCATTCAAATTCCGTTGTTTTCATTCTAATTCTGTTGTTTTCATTTAAATTCGTTGTTTTGATTTAAATTCTGTTCTGTACATTCTAATTCCGTTGTTTTCATTCAAATTCCGCTGTTTTCATTCTAATTCTGTTGTTTGTTTTAAGCTTCCATTGTTTTCATTCAAATTCTGTTCTGTTCATTCTAATTCCGTTGTTTTCATTCAGTCTCTGTTCTGTACATTCTAATTCTGTTGTTTTCATTCAAATTACATTGTTTTGATTCAAATTCTGTTCTGTTCATTCTAATTCCATTGTTTTCATTCAAATTCGTTGTTTTGATTTAAATTCTGTTCTGTACATTCTAATTCCGTTGTTTTCATTCAAATTCCGCTGTTTTCATTCTAATTCTGTTGTTTGTTTTAAGCTTCCATTGTTTTCATTCAAATTCTGTTCTGTTCATTCTAATTCCGTTGTTTTCTTTCAGTCTCTGTTCTGTACATTCTAATTCTGTTGTTTTCATTCAAATTACATTGTTTTGATTCAAATTCTGTTCTGTTCATTCTAATTCCATTGTTTTCATTCAAATTCCGTTGTTTTCATTCTAATTCTGTTGTTTTCATTTAAATTCGTTGTTTTGATTTAAATTCTGTTCTGTACATTCAAATTCCGTTGTTTTCATTCAAATTCTGTTCTGTTCATTTAAATTCGTTGTTTTGATTTAAATTCTGTTCTGTACATTCTAATTCCGTTGTTTTCATTCAGTCTCTGTTCTGTACATTCTAATTCTGTTGTTTTCATTCAAATTACATTGTTTTGATTCAAATTCTGTTCTGTTCATTCTAATTCCATTGTTTTCATTCAAATTCGTTGTTTTGATTTAAATTCTGTTCTGTACATTCTAATTCCGTTGTTTTCATTCAAATTCCGCTGTTTTCATTCTAATTCTGTTGTTTGTTTTAAGCTTCCATTGTTTTCATTCAAATTCTGTTCTGTTCATTCTAATTCCGTTGTTTTCTTTCAGTCTCTGTTCTGTACATTCTAATTCTGTTGTTTTCATTCAAATTACATTGTTTTGATTCAAATTCTGTTCTGTTCATTCTAATTCCATTGTTTTCATTCAAATTCCGTTGTTTTCATTCAAACCCTGTTTTGTACATTCTAATTCCGTTGTTTTCATTCAAATTCTGTTGTTTTCATTCAAACCCTGTTCTGTACATTCTAATTCCGTTGTTTTCATTCAAATTCCGTTGTTTTCATTCTAATTCTGTTGTTTGTTTTAAACTTCCATGGTTATCATTCAAATTCTGTTCTGTTCATTCTAATTCCATTGTTTTCATTCAAATTCGTTGTTTTGATTTAAATTCTGTTCTGTACATTCTAATTCCGTTGTTTTCATTCAAATTCCGCTGTTTTCATTCTAATTCTGTTGTTTGTTTTAAGCTTCCATTGTTTTCATTCAAATTCTGTTCTGTTCATTCTAATTCCGTTGTTTTCTTTCAGTCTCTGTTCTGTACATTCTAATTCTGTTGTTTTCATTCAAATTACATTGTTTTGATTCAAATTCTGTTCTGTTCATTCTAATTCCATTGTTTTCATTCAAATTCCGTTGTTTTCATTCTAATTCTGTTGTTTTCATTTAAATTCGTTGTTTTGATTTAAATTCTGTTCTGTACATTCAAATTCCGTTGTTTTCATTCTAATTCTGTTGTTTTCATTTAAATTCGTTGTTTTGATTTAAATTCTGTTCTGTACATTCTAATTCCGTTGTTTTCATTCAGTCTCTGTTCTGTACATTCTAATTCTGTTGTTTTCATTCAAATTACATTGTTTTGATTCAAATTCTGTTCTGTTCATTCTAATTCCATTGTTTTCATTCAAATTCGTTGTTTTGATTTAAATTCTGTTCTGTACATTCTAATTCCGTTGTTTTCATTCAAATTCCGCTGTTTTCATTCTAATTCTGTTGTTTGTTTTAAGCTTCCATTGTTTTCATTCAAATTCTGTTCTGTTCATTCTAATTCCGTTGTTTTCTTTCAGTCTCTGTTCTGTACATTCTAATTCTGTTGTTTTCATTCAAATTACATTGTTTTGATTCAAATTCTGTTCTGTTCATTCTAATTCCATTGTTTTCATTCAAATTCCGTTGTTTTCATTCAAACCCTGTTTTGTACATTCTAATTCCGTTGTTTTCATTCAAATTCTGTTGTTTTCATTCAAACCCTGTTCTGTACATTCTAATTCCGTTGTTTTCATTCAAATTCCGTTGTTTTCATTCTAATTCTGTTGTTTGTTTTAAACTTCCATGGTTATCATTCAAATTCTGTTGTTTTCATTTAAATTCGTTGTTTTGATTTAAATTCTGTTCTGTACATTCTAATTCCGTTGTTTTCATTCAAATTCCGCTGTTTTCATTCTAATTCTGTTGTTTGTTTTAAGCTTCCATTGTTTTCATTCAAATTCTGTTCTGTTCATTCTAATTCCGTTGTTTTCATTCAGTCTCTGTTCTGTACATTCTAATTCTGTTGTTTTCATTCAAATTACATTGTTTTGATTCAAATTCTGTTCTGTTCATTCTAATTCCATTGTTTTCATTCAAATTCCGTTGTTTTCATTCAAACCCTGTTCTGTACATTCTAATTCCGTTGTTTTCATTCAAATTCCGTTGTTTTCATTCTAATTCTGTTGTTTTCATTTAAATTCGTTGTTTTGATTTAAATTCTGTTCTGTACATTCTAATTCCGTTGTTTTCATTCAAATTCCGCTGTTTTCATTCTAATTCTGTTGTTTGTTTTAAGCTTCCATTCTTTTCATTCAAATTCTATTCTGTTCATTCTAATTCCGTTGTTTTCTTTCAAATTCCGTTGTTTTCATTCAAACGCTGTTCTGTACATTCTAATTCCGTTGTTTTCATTCAAATTCCGTTGTTTTCATTCAAACCCTGTTCTGTACATTCTAATTCCGTTGTTTTCATTCAAATTCCGTTGTTTTCATTCTAATTCTGTTGTTTGTTTTAAACTTCCATTGTTTTCATTCAAATTCCGTTGTTTTCATTCTAATTCTGTTGTTTGTTTTAAACTTCCATAGTTATCATTCAAATTCTGTTGTTTTCATTCAAACCCTGTTCTGTACATTCTAATTCCGTTGTTTTCATTCAAATTCCGTTGTTTTCATTCTAATTCTGTTGTTTGTTTTAAACTTCCATAGTTATCATTCAAATTCTGTTGTTTTCATTTAAATTCGTTGTTTTGATTTAAATTCTGTTCTGTACATTCTAATTCCGTTGTTTTCATTCAAATTCCGCTGTTTTCATTCTAATTCTGTTGTTTGTTTTAAACTTCCATTGTTTTCATTCAAATTCTGTTCTGTTCATTCTAATTCCGTTGTTTTCTTTCAGTCTCTGTTCTGTACATTCTAATTCTGTTGTTTTCATTCAAATTACATTGTTTTGATTCAAATTCTGTTCTGTTCATTCTAATTCCATTGTTTTCATTCAAATTCCGTTGTTTTCATTCTAATTCTGTTGTTTTCATTTAAATTCGTTGTTTTGATTTAAATTCTGTTCTGTACATTCTAATTCCGTTGTTTTCATTCAAATTCCGCTGTTTTCATTCTAATTCTGTTGTTTGTTTTAAGCTTCCATTGTTTTCATTCAAATTCTGTTCTGTTCATTCTAATTCCGTTGTTTTCATTCAGTCTCTGTTCTGTACATTCTAATTCTGTTGTTTTCATTCAAATTACATTGTTTTGATTCAAATTCTGTTTTGTTCATTCTAATTCCATTGTTTTCATTCAAATTCCGTTGTTTTCATTCAAACCCTGTTCTGTACATTCTAATTCCGTTGTTTTCATTCAAATTCCGTTGTTTTCATTCTAATTCTGTTGTTTTCATTTAAATTCGTTGTTTTCATTTAAATTCTGTTCTGTACATTCTAATTCCGTTGTTTTCATTCAAATTCCGCTGTTTTCATTCAAACCCTGTTCTGTACATTCTAATTCCGTTGTTTTCATTCAAATTCCGTTGTTTTCATTCTAATTCTGTTGTTTGTTTTAAACTTCCATAGTTATCATTCAAATTCTGTTGTTTTCATTTAAATTCGTTGTTTTGATTCAAATTCTGTTCTGTTCATTCTAATTCCATTGTTTTCATTCAAATTCCGTTGTTTTCATTCAAACCCTGTTCTGTACATTCTAATTCCGTTGTTTTCATTCAAATTCCGCTGTTTTCATTCTAATTCTGTTGTTTGTTTTAAGCTTCCATTGTTTTCATTCAAATTCTGTTCTGTTCATTCTAATTCCGTTGTTTTCATTCAGTCTCTGTTCTGTACATTCTAATTCTGTTGTTTTCATTCAAATTCCGTTGTTTTCATTCAAACCCTGTTCTGTACATTCTAATTCCGTTGTTTTCATTCAAATTCCGTTGTTTTCATTCAAACCCTGTTCTGTACATTCTAATTCCGTTGTTTTCATTCAAATTCCGTTGTTTTCATTCAAATTCCGTTGTTTTCATTCAAATTCCGTTGTTTTCATTCAAACCCTGTTCTGTACATTCTAATTCCGTTGTTTTCATTCAAATTCCGTTGTTTTCATTCTAATTCTGTTGTTTTCATTTAAATTCGTTGTTTTGATTTAAATTCTGTTCTGTACATTCTAATTCCGTTGTTTTCATTCAAATTCCGTTGTTTTCATTCTAATTCTGTTGTTTTCATTTAAATTCGTTGTTTTGATTTAAATTCTGTTCTGTACATTCCAATTCCGTTGTTTTCATTCAAATTCCGCTGTTTTCATTCTAATTCTGTTGTTTGTTTTAAGCTTCCATTGTTTTCATTCAAATTCTGTTCTGTTCATTCTAATTCCGTTGTTTTCATTCAGTCTCTGTTCTGTACATTCTAATTCTGTTGTTTTCATTCAAATTACATTGTTTTGATTCAAATTCTGTTCTGTTCATTCTAATTCCATTGTTTTCATTCAAATTCGTTGTTTTGATTTAAATTCTGTTCTGTACATTCTAATTCCGTTGTTTTCATTCAAATTCCGCTGTTTTCATTCTAATTCTGTTGTTTGTTTTAAGCTTCCATTGTTTTCATTCAAATTCTGTTCTGTTCATTCTAATTCCGTTGTTTTCTTTCAGTCTCTGTTCTGTACATTCTAATTCTGTTGTTTTCATTCAAATTACATTGTTTTGATTCAAATTCTGTTCTGTTCATTCTAATTCCATTGTTTTCATTCAAATTCCGTTGTTTTCATTCTAATTCTGTTGTTTTCATTTAAATTCGTTGTTTTGATTTAAATTCTGTTCTGTACATTCTAATTCCGTTGTTTTCATTCAAATTCCGTTGTTTTCATTCTAATTCTGTTGTTTTCATTCTAATTCTGTTGTTTTGATTTAAATTCTGTTCTGTACATTCTAATTCTGTTGTTTTCATTCAAATTACATTGTTTTGATTCAAATTCTGTTCTGTTCATTCTAATTCCATTGTTTTCATTCAAATTCGTTGTTTTGATTTAAATTCGTTGTTTTGATTTAAATTCTGTTCTGTACATTCTAATTCCATTGTTTTCATTCTAATTCTGTTGTTTTCATTTAAATTCGTTGTTTTGATTTAAATTCTGTTCTGTACATTCTAATTCCGTTGTTTTCATTCAAATTCCGCTGTTTTCATTCTAATTCTGTTGTTTGTTTTAAGCTTCCATTGTTTTCATTCAAATTCTGTTCTGTTCATTCTAATTCCGTTGTTTTCATTCAGTCTCTGTTCTGTACATTCTAATTCCGTTGTTTTCATTCAAATTCCGCTGTTTTCATTCTAATTCTGTTGTTTGTTTTAAGCTTCCATTGTTTTCATTCAAATTCTGTTCTGTTCATTCTAATTCCGTTGTTTTCATTCAGTCTCTGTTCTGTACATTCTAATTCTGTTGTTTTCATTCAAATTACATTGTTTTGATTCAAATTCTGTTCTGTTCATTCTAATTCCATTGTTTTCATTCAAATTCCGTTGTTTTCATTCAAACCCTGTTCTGTACATTCTAATTCCGTTGTTTTCATTCAAATTCCGTTGTTTTCATTCTAATTCTGTTGTTTTCATTTAAATTCGTTGTTTTGATTTAAATTCTGTTCTGTACATTCTAATTCCGTTGTTTTCATTCAAATTCCGCTGTTTTCATTCAAACCCTGTTCTGTACATTCTAATTCCGTTGTTTTCATTCAAATTCCGTTGTTTTCATTCTAATTCTGTTGTTTGTTTTAAACTTCCATAGTTATCATTCAAATTCTGTTGTTTTCATTTAAATTCGTTGTTTTGATTCAAATTCTGTTCTGTTCATTCTAATTCCATTGTTTTCATTCTAATTCCGTTGTTTTCATTCAGTCTCTGTTCTGTACATTCTAATTCTGTTGTTTTCATTCAAATTACATTGTTTTGATTCAAATTCTGTTCTGTTCATTCTAATTCCATTGTTTTCATTCAAATTCCGTTGTTTTCATTCAAACCCTGTTCTGTACATTCTAATTCCGTTGTTTTCATTCAAATTCCGTTGTTTTCATTCTAATTCTGTTGTTTTCATTTAAATTCGTTGTTTTCATTTAAATTCTGTTCTGTACATTCTAATTCCGTTGTTTTCATTCAAATTCCGCTGTTTTCATTCTAATTCTGTTGTTTGTTTTAAGCTTCCATTGTTTTCATTCAAATTCTATTCTGTTCATTCTAATTCCGTTGTTTTCTTTCAGTCTCTGTTCTGTACATTCTAATTCTGTTGTTTTCATTCAAATTACATTGTTTTGATTCAAATTCTGTTCTGTTCATTCTAATTCCGTTGTTTTCATTCAAATTCCGTTGTTTTCATTCAAACCCTGTTCTGTACATTCTAATTCCGTTGTTTTCATTCAAATTCCGTTGTTTTCATTCTAATTCTGTTGTTTTCATTTAAATTCGTTGTTTTGATTTAAATTCTGTTCTGTACATTCTAATTCCGTTGTTTTCATTCAAATTCCGCTGTTTTCATTCTAATTCTGTTGTTTGTTTTAAGCTTCCATTGTTTTCATTCAAATTCTGTTCTGTTCATTCTAATTCCGTTGTTTTCATTCAGTCTCTGTTCTGTACATTCTAATTCTGTTGTTTTCATTCAAATTACATTGTTTTGATTCAAATTCTGTTCTGTTCATTCTAATTCCGTTGTTTTCATTCAAATTCCGTTGTTTTCATTCAAACCCTGTTCTGTACATTCTAATTCCGTTGTTTTCATTCAAATTCCGTTGTTTTCATTCTAATTCTGTTGTTTTCATTTAAATTCGTTGTTTTGATTTAAATTCTGTTCTGTACATTCTAATTCCGTTGTTTTCATTCAAATTCCGCTGTTTTCATTCTAATTCTGTTGTTTGTTTTAAGCTTCCATTGTTTTCATTCAAATTCTGTTCTGTTCATTCTAATTCCGTTGTTTTCATTCAGTCTCTGTTCTGTACATTCTAATTCTGTTGTTTTCATTCAAATTACATTGTTTTGATTCAAATTCTGTTCTGTTCATTCTAATTCCATTGTTTTCATTCAAATTCCGTTGTTTTCATTCAAACCCTGTTCTGTACATTCTAATTCCGTTGTTTTCATTCAAATTCCGTTGTTTTCATTCTAATTCCATTGTTTTCATTCAAATTCCGTTGTTTTCATTCAAACCCTGTTCTGTACATTCTAATTCCGTTGTTTTCATTCAAATTCCGTTGTTTTCATTCTAATTCTGTTGTTTGTTTTAAACTTCCATGGTTATCATTCAAATTCTGTTGTTTTCATTTAAATTCGTTCTTTTGATTTAAATTCTGTTCTGTACATTCTAATTCCGTTGTTTTCATTCAAATTCCGCTGTTTTCATTCTAATTCTGTTGTTTGTTTTAAGCTTCCATTGTTTTCATTCAAATTCTGTTCTGTTCATTCTAATTCCGTTGTTTTCATTCAGTCTCTGTTCTGTACATTCTAATTCTGTTGTTTTCATTCAAATTACATTGTTTTGATTCAAATTCTGTTCTGTTCATTCTAATTCCATTGTTTTCATTCAAATTCCGTTGTTTTCATTCAAACCCTGTTCTGTACATTCTAATTCCGTTGTTTTCATTCAAATTCCGTTGTTTTCATTCTAATTCTGTTGTTTTCATTTAAATTCGTTGTTTTGATTTAAATTCTGTTCTGTACATTCTAATTCCGCTGTTTTCATTCTAATTCTGTTGTTTGTTTTAAGCTTCCATTCTTTTCATTCAAATTCTATTCTGTTCATTCTAATTCCGTTGTTTTCTTTCAAATTCCGTTGTTTTCATTCAAACGCTGTTCTGTACATTCTAATTCCGTTGTTTTCATTCAAATTCCGTTGTTTTCATTCAAACCCTGTTCTGTACATTCTAATTCCGTTGTTTTCATTCAAATTCCGTTGTTTTCATTCTAATTCTGTTGTTTGTTTTAAACTTCCATTGTTTTCATTCAAATTCCGTTGTTTTCATTCTAATTCTGTTGTTTGTTTTAAACTTCCATAGTTATCATTCAAATTCTGTTGTTTTCATTCAAACCCTGTTCTGTACATTCTAATTCCGTTGTTTTCATTCAAATTCCGTTGTTTTCATTCTAATTCTGTTGTTTGTTTTAAACTTCCATAGTTATCATTCAAATTCTGTTGTTTTCATTTAAATTCGTTGTTTTGATTTAAATTCTGTTCTGTACATTCTAATTCCGTTGTTTTCATTCAAATTCCGCTGTTTTCATTCTAATTCTGTTGTTTGTTTTAAACTTCCATTGTTTTCATTCAAATTCTGTTCTGTTCATTCTAATTCCGTTGTTTTCTTTCAGTCTCTGTTCTGTACATTCTAATTCTGTTGTTTTCATTCAAATTACATTGTTTTGATTCAAATTCTGTTCTGTTCATTCTAATTCCATTGTTTTCATTCAAATTCCGTTGTTTTCATTCTAATTCTGTTGTTTTCATTTAAATTCGTTGTTTTGATTTAAATTCTGTTCTGTACATTCTAATTCCGTTGTTTTCATTCAAATTCCGCTGTTTTCATTCTAATTCTGTTGTTTGTTTTAAGCTTCCATTGTTTTCATTCAAATTCTGTTCTGTTCATTCTAATTCCGTTGTTTTCATTCAGTCTCTGTTCTGTACATTCTAATTCTGTTGTTTTCATTCAAATTACATTGTTTTGATTCAAATTCTGTTTTGTTCATTCTAATTCCATTGTTTTCATTCAAATTCCGTTGTTTTCATTCAAACCCTGTTCTGTACATTCTAATTCCGTTGTTTTCATTCAAATTCCGTTGTTTTCATTCTAATTCTGTTGTTTTCATTTAAATTCGTTGTTTTGATTTAAATTCTGTTCTGTACATTCTAATTCCGTTGTTTTCATTCAAATTCCGCTGTTTTCATTCAAACCCTGTTCTGTACATTCTAATTCCGTTGTTTTCATTCAAATTCCGTTGTTTTCATTCTAATTCTGTTGTTTGTTTTAAACTTCCATAGTTATCATTCAAATTCTGTTGTTTTCATTTAAATTCGTTGTTTTGATTCAAATTCTGTTCTGTTCATTCTAATTCCATTGTTTTCATTCAAATTCCGTTGTTTTCATTCAAACCCTGTTCTGTACATTCTAATTCCGTTGTTTTCATTCAAATTCCGCTGTTTTCATTCTAATTCTGTTGTTTGTTTTAAGCTTCCATTGTTTTCATTCAAATTCTGTTCTGTTCATTCTAATTCCGTTGTTTTCATTCAGTCTCTGTTCTGTACATTCTAATTCTGTTGTTTTCATTCAAATTCCGTTGTTTTCATTCAAACCCTGTTCTGTACATTCTAATTCCGTTGTTTTCATTCAAATTCCGTTGTTTTCATTCAAACCCTGTTCTGTACATTCTAATTCCGTTGTTTTCATTCAAATTCCGTTGTTTTCATTCTAATTCTGTTGTTTTCATTTAAATTCGTTGTTTTCATTTAAATTCTGTTCTGTACATTCTAATTCCGTTGTTTTCATTCAAATTCCGCTGTTTTCATTCTAATTCTGTTGTTTGTTTTAAGCTTCCATTGTTTTCATTCAAATTCTATTCTGTTCATTCTAATTCCGTTGTTTTCTTTCAGTCTCTGTTCTGTACATTCTAATTCTGTTGTTTTCATTCAAATTACATTGTTTTGATTCAAATTCTGTTCTGTTCATTCTAATTCCGTTGTTTTCATTCAAATTCCGTTGTTTTCATTCAAACCCTGTTCTGTACATTCTAATTCCGTTGTTTTCATTCAAATTCCGTTGTTTTCATTCTAATTCTGTTGTTTTCATTTAAATTCGTTGTTTTGATTTAAATTCTGTTCTGTACATTCTAATTCCGTTGTTTTCATTCAAATTCCGCTGTTTTCATTCTAATTCTGTTGTTTGTTTTAAGCTTCCATTGTTTTCATTCAAATTCTGTTCTGTTCATTCTAATTCCGTTGTTTTCATTCAGTCTCTGTTCTGTACATTCTAATTCTGTTGTTTTCATTCAAATTACATTGTTTTGATTCAAATTCTGTTCTGTTCATTCTAATTCCATTGTTTTCATTCAAATTCCGTTGTTTTCATTCAAACCCTGTTCTGTACATTCTAATTCCGTTGTTTTCATTCAAATTCCGTTGTTTTCATTCTAATTCCATTGTTTTCATTCAAATTCCGTTGTTTTCATTCAAACCCTGTTCTGTACATTCTAATTCCGTTGTTTTCATTCAAATTCCGTTGTTTTCATTCTAATTCTGTTGTTTGTTTTAAACTTCCATGGTTATCATTCAAATTCTGTTGTTTTCATTTAAATTCGTTGTTTTGATTTAAATTCTGTTCTGTACATTCTAATTCCGTTGTTTTCATTCAAATTCCGCTGTTTTCATTCTAATTCTGTTGTTTGTTTTAAGCTTCCATTGTTTTCATTCAAATTCTGTTCTGTTCATTCTAATTCCGTTGTTTTCATTCAGTCTCTGTTCTGTACATTCTAATTCTGTTGTTTTCATTCAAATTACATTGTTTTGATTCAAATTCTGTTCTGTTCATTCTAATTCCATTGTTTTCATTCAAATTCCGTTGTTTTCATTCAAACCCTGTTCTGTACATTCTAATTCCGTTGTTTTCATTCAAATTCCGTTGTTTTCATTCTAATTCTGTTGTTTTCATTTAAATTCGTTGTTTTGATTTAAATTCTGTTCTGTACATTCTAATTCCGTTGTTTTCATTCAAATTCCGCTGTTTTCATTCTAATTCTGTTGTTTGTTTTAAGCTTCCATTCTTTTCATTCAAATTCTATTCTGTTCATTCTAATTCCGTTGTTTTCTTTCAAATTCCGTTGTTTTCATTCAAACGCTGTTCTGTACATTCTAATTCCGTTGTTTTCATTCAAATTCCGTTGTTTTCATTCAAACCCTGTTCTGTACATTCTAATTCCGTTGTTTTCATTCAAATTCCGTTGTTTTCATTCTAATTCTGTTGTTTGTTTTAAACTTCCATTGTTTTCATTCAAATTCCGTTGTTTTCATTCTAATTCTGTTGTTTGTTTTAAACTTCCATAGTTATCATTCAAATTCTGTTGTTTTCATTCAAACCCTGTTCTGTACATTCTAATTCCGTTGTTTTCATTCAAATTCCGTTGTTTTCATTCTAATTCTGTTGTTTGTTTTAAACTTCCATAGTTATCATTCAAATTCTGTTGTTTTCATTTAAATTCGTTGTTTTGATTTAAATTCTGTTCTGTACATTCTAATTCCGTTGTTTTCATTCAAATTCCGCTGTTTTCATTCTAATTCTGTTGTTTGTTTTAAACTTCCATTGTTTTCATTCAAATTCTGTTCTGTTCATTCTAATTCCGTTGTTTTCTTTCAGTCTCTGTTCTGTACATTCTAATTCTGTTGTTTTCATTCAAATTACATTGTTTTGATTCAAATTCTGTTCTGTTCATTCTAATTCCATTGTTTTCATTCAAATTCCGTTGTTTTCATTCTAATTCTGTTGTTTTCATTTAAATTCGTTGTTTTGATTTAAATTCTGTTCTGTACATTCTAATTCCGTTGTTTTCATTCAAATTCCGCTGTTTTCATTCTAATTCTGTTGTTTGTTTTAAGCTTCCATTGTTTTCATTCAAATTCTGTTCTGTTCATTCTAATTCCGTTGTTTTCATTCAGTCTCTGTTCTGTACATTCTAATTCTGTTGTTTTCATTCAAATTACATTGTTTTGATTCAAATTCTGTTTTGTTCATTCTAATTCCATTGTTTTCATTCAAATTCCGTTGTTTTCATTCAAACCCTGTTCTGTACATTCTAATTCCGTTGTTTTCATTCAAATTCCGTTGTTTTCATTCTAATTCTGTTGTTTTCATTTAAATTCGTTGTTTTGATTTAAATTCTGTTCTGTACATTCTAATTCCGTTGTTTTCATTCAAATTCCGCTGTTTTCATTCAAACCCTGTTCTGTACATTCTAATTCCGTTGTTTTCATTCAAATTCCGTTGTTTTCATTCTAATTCTGTTGTTTGTTTTAAACTTCCATAGTTATCATTCAAATTCTGTTGTTTTCATTTAAATTCGTTGTTTTGATTCAAATTCTGTTCTGTTCATTCTAATTCCATTGTTTTCATTCAAATTCCGTTGTTTTCATTCAAACCCTGTTCTGTACATTCTAATTCCGTTGTTTTCATTCAAATTCCGCTGTTTTCATTCTAATTCTGTTGTTTGTTTTAAGCTTCCATTGTTTTCATTCAAATTCTGTTCTGTTCATTCTAATTCCGTTGTTTTCATTCAGTCTCTGTTCTGTACATTCTAATTCTGTTGTTTTCATTCAAATTCCGTTGTTTTCATTCAAACCCTGTTCTGTACATTCTAATTCCGTTGTTTTCATTCAAATTCCGTTGTTTTCATTCAAACCCTGTTCTGTACATTCTAATTCCGTTGTTTTCATTCAAATTCCGTTGTTTTCATTCAAATTCCGTTGTTTTCATTCAAATTCCGTTGTTTTCATTCAAACCCTGTTCTGTACATTCTAATTCCGTTGTTTTCATTCAAATTCCGTTGTTTTCATTCTAATTCTGTTGTTTTCATTTAAATTCGTTGTTTTGATTTAAATTCTGTTCTGTACATTCTAATTCCGTTGTTTTCATTCAAATTCCGTTGTTTTCATTCTAATTCTGTTGTTTTCATTTAAATTCGTTGTTTTGATTTAAATTCTGTTCTGTACATTCCAATTCCGTTGTTTTCATTCAAATTCCGCTGTTTTCATTCTAATTCTGTTGTTTGTTTTAAGCTTCCATTGTTTTCATTCAAATTCTGTTCTGTTCATTCTAATTCCGTTGTTTTCATTCAGTCTCTGTTCTGTACATTCTAATTCTGTTGTTTTCATTCAAATTACATTGTTTTGATTCAAATTCTGTTCTGTTCATTCTAATTCCATTGTTTTCATTCAAATTCGTTGTTTTGATTTAAATTCTGTTCTGTACATTCTAATTCCGTTGTTTTCATTCAAATTCCGCTGTTTTCATTCTAATTCTGTTGTTTGTTTTAAGCTTCCATTGTTTTCATTCAAATTCTGTTCTGTTCATTCTAATTCCGTTGTTTTCTTTCAGTCTCTGTTCTGTACATTCTAATTCTGTTGTTTTCATTCAAATTACATTGTTTTGATTCAAATTCTGTTCTGTTCATTCTAATTCCATTGTTTTCATTCAAATTCCGTTGTTTTCATTCTAATTCTGTTGTTTTCATTTAAATTCGTTGTTTTGATTTAAATTCTGTTCTGTACATTCTAATTCCGTTGTTTTCATTCAAATTCCGTTGTTTTCATTCTAATTCTGTTGTTTTCATTCTAATTCTGTTGTTTTGATTTAAATTCTGTTCTGTACATTCTAATTCTGTTGTTTTCATTCAAATTACATTGTTTTGATTCAAATTCTGTTCTGTTCATTCTAATTCCATTGTTTTCATTCAAATTCGTTGTTTTGATTTAAATTCGTTGTTTTGATTTAAATTCTGTTCTGTACATTCTAATTCCATTGTTTTCATTCTAATTCTGTTGTTTTCATTTAAATTCGTTGTTTTGATTTAAATTCTGTTCTGTACATTCTAATTCCGTTGTTTTCATTCAAATTCCGCTGTTTTCATTCTAATTCTGTTGTTTGTTTTAAGCTTCCATTGTTTTCATTCAAATTCTGTTCTGTTCATTCTAATTCCGTTGTTTTCATTCAGTCTCTGTTCTGTACATTCTAATTCCGTTGTTTTCATTCAAATTCCGCTGTTTTCATTCTAATTCTGTTGTTTGTTTTAAGCTTCCATTGTTTTCATTCAAATTCTGTTCTGTTCATTCTAATTCCGTTGTTTTCATTCAGTCTCTGTTCTGTACATTCTAATTCTGTTGTTTTCATTCAAATTACATTGTTTTGATTCAAATTCTGTTCTGTTCATTCTAATTCCATTGTTTTCATTCAAATTCCGTTGTTTTCATTCAAACCCTGTTCTGTACATTCTAATTCCGTTGTTTTCATTCAAATTCCGTTGTTTTCATTCTAATTCTGTTGTTTTCATTTAAATTCGTTGTTTTGATTTAAATTCTGTTCTGTACATTCTAATTCCGTTGTTTTCATTCAAATTCCGCTGTTTTCATTCAAACCCTGTTCTGTACATTCTAATTCCGTTGTTTTCATTCAAATTCCGTTGTTTTCATTCTAATTCTGTTGTTTGTTTTAAACTTCCATAGTTATCATTCAAATTCTGTTGTTTTCATTTAAATTCGTTGTTTTGATTCAAATTCTGTTCTGTTCATTCTAATTCCATTGTTTTCATTCTAATTCCGTTGTTTTCATTCAGTCTCTGTTCTGTACATTCTAATTCTGTTGTTTTCATTCAAATTACATTGTTTTGATTCAAATTCTGTTCTGTTCATTCTAATTCCATTGTTTTCATTCAAATTCCGTTGTTTTCATTCAAACCCTGTTCTGTACATTCTAATTCCGTTGTTTTCATTCAAATTCCGTTGTTTTCATTCTAATTCTGTTGTTTTCATTTAAATTCGTTGTTTTCATTTAAATTCTGTTCTGTACATTCTAATTCCGTTGTTTTCATTCAAATTCCGCTGTTTTCATTCTAATTCTGTTGTTTGTTTTAAGCTTCCATTGTTTTCATTCAAATTCTATTCTGTTCATTCTAATTCCGTTGTTTTCTTTCAGTCTCTGTTCTGTACATTCTAATTCTGTTGTTTTCATTCAAATTACATTGTTTTGATTCAAATTCTGTTCTGTTCATTCTAATTCCGTTGTTTTCATTCAAATTCCGTTGTTTTCATTCAAACCCTGTTCTGTACATTCTAATTCCGTTGTTTTCATTCAAATTCCGTTGTTTTCATTCTAATTCTGTTGTTTTCATTTAAATTCGTTGTTTTGATTTAAATTCTGTTCTGTACATTCTAATTCCGTTGTTTTCATTCAAATTCCGCTGTTTTCATTCTAATTCTGTTGTTTGTTTTAAGCTTCCATTGTTTTCATTCAAATTCTGTTCTGTTCATTCTAATTCCGTTGTTTTCATTCAGTCTCTGTTCTGTACATTCTAATTCTGTTGTTTTCATTCAAATTACATTGTTTTGATTCAAATTCTGTTCTGTTCATTCTAATTCCGTTGTTTTCATTCAAATTCCGTTGTTTTCATTCAAACCCTGTTCTGTACATTCTAATTCCGTTGTTTTCATTCAAATTCCGTTGTTTTCATTCTAATTCTGTTGTTTTCATTTAAATTCGTTGTTTTGATTTAAATTCTGTTCTGTACATTCTAATTCCGTTGTTTTCATTCAAATTCCGCTGTTTTCATTCTAATTCTGTTGTTTGTTTTAAGCTTCCATTGTTTTCATTCAAATTCTGTTCTGTTCATTCTAATTCCGTTGTTTTCATTCAGTCTCTGTTCTGTACATTCTAATTCTGTTGTTTTCATTCAAATTACATTGTTTTGATTCAAATTCTGTTCTGTTCATTCTAATTCCATTGTTTTCATTCAAATTCCGTTGTTTTCATTCAAACCCTGTTCTGTACATTCTAATTCCGTTGTTTTCATTCAAATTCCGTTGTTTTCATTCTAATTCCATTGTTTTCATTCAAATTCCGTTGTTTTCATTCAAACCCTGTTCTGTACATTCTAATTCCGTTGTTTTCATTCAAATTCCGTTGTTTTCATTCTAATTCTGTTGTTTTCATTTAAATTCGTTGTTTTGATTTAAATTCTGTTCTGTACATTCTAATTCCGTTGTTTTCATTCAAATTCCGCTGTTTTCATTCTAATTCTGTTGTTTGTTTTAAGCTTCCATTGTTTTCATTCAAATTCTGTTCTGTTCATTCTAATTCCGTTGTTTTCATTCAGTCTCTGTTCTGTACATTCTAATTCTGTTGTTTTCATTCAAATTACATTGTTTTGATTCAAATTCTGTTCTGTTCATTCTAATTCCATTGTTTTCATTCAAATTCCGTTGTTTTCATTCAAACCCTGTTCTGTACATTCTAATTCCGTTGTTTTCATTCAAATTCCGTTGTTTTCATTCTAATTCTGTTGTTTTCATTTAAATTCGTTGTTTTGATTTAAATTCTGTTCTGTACATTCTAATTCCGTTGTTTTCATTCAAATTCCGCTGTTTTCATTCAAACCCTGTTCTGTACATTCTAATTCCGTTGTTTTCATTCAAATTCCGTTGTTTTCATTCTAATTCTGTTTTTTGTTTTAAACTTCCATAGTTATCATTCAAATTCTGTTGTTTTCATTTAAATTCGTTGTTTTGATTCAAATTCTGTTCTGTTCATTCTAATTCTGTTGTTTTCATTCAAATTCCGTTGTTTTCATTCAAACCCTGTTCTGTACATTCTAATTCCGTTGTTTTCATTCAAATTCCGCTGTTTTCATTCTAATTCTGTTGTTTGTTTTAAGCTTCCATTGTTTTCATTCAAATTCTGTTCTGTTCATTCTGATTCCGTTGTTTTCATTCAGTCTCTGTTCTGTACATTCTAATTCTGTTGTTTTCATTCAAATTCCGTTGTTTTCATTCAAACCCTGTTCTGTACATTCTAATTCCGTTGTTTTCATTCAAATTCCGTTGTTTTCATTCAAACCCTGTTCTGTACATTCTAATTCCGTTGTTTTCATTCAAATTCCGTTGTTTTCATTCTAATTCTGTTGTTTTCATTTAAATTCGTTGTTTTGATTTAAATTCTGTTCTGTACATTCTAATTCCGTTGTTTTCATTCAAATTCCGTTGTTTTCATTCTAATTCTGTTGTTTTCATTTAAATTCGTTGTTTTGATTTAAATTCTGTTCTGTACATTCTAATTCCGTTGTTTTCATTCAACTTCCGCTGTTTTCATTCTAATTCTGTTGTTTGTTTTAAGCTTCCATTGTTTTCATTCAAATTCTGTTCTGTTCATTCTAATTCCGTTGTTTTCATTCAGTCTCTGTTCTGTACATTCTAATTCTGTTGTTTTCATTCAAATTACATTGTTTTGATTCAAATTCTGTTCTGTTCATTCTAATTCCATTGTTTTCATTCAAATTCCGTTGTTTTCATTCAAACCCTGTTCTGTACATTCTAATTCCGTTGTTTTCATTCAAATTCCGTTGTTTTCATTCTAATTCCATTGTTTTCATTCAAATTCCGTTGTTTTCATTCAAACCCTGTTCTGTACATTCTAATTCCGTTGTTTTCATTCAAATTCCGTTGTTTTCATTCTAATTCTGTTGTTTTCATTTAAATTCGTTGTTTTGATTTAAATTCTGTTCTGTACATTCTAATTCCGTTGTTTTCATTCAAATTCCGCTGTTTTCATTCTAATTCTGTTGTTTGTTTTAAGCTTCCATTGTTTTCATTCAAATTCTGTTCTGTTCATTCTAATTCCGTTGTTTTCATTCAGTCTCTGTTCTGTACATTCTAATTCTGTTGTTTTCATTCAAATTACATTGTTTTGATTCAAATTCTGTTCTGTTCATTCTAATTCCATTGTTTTCATTCAAATTCGTTGTTTTGATTTAAATTCTGTTCTGTACATTCTAATTCCGTTGTTTTCATTCAAATTCCGCTGTTTTCATTCTAATTCTGTTGTTTGTTTTAAGCTTCCATTGTTTTCATTCAAATTCTGTTCTGTTCATTCTAATTCCGTTGTTTTCTTTCAGTCTCTGTTCTGTACATTCTAATTCTGTTGTTTTCATTCAAATTACATTGTTTTGATTCAAATTCTGTTCTGTTCATTCTAATTCCATTGTTTTCATTCAAATTCCGTTGTTTTCATTCTAATTCTGTTGTTTTCATTTAAATTCGTTGTTTTGATTTAAATTCTGTTCTGTACATTCTAATTCCGTTGTTTTCATTCAAATTCCGTTGTTTTCATTCTAATTCTGTTGTTTTCATTTAAATTCGTTGTTTTGATTTAAATTCTGTTCTGTACATTCTAATTCCGTTGTTTTCATTCAAATTCCGCTGTTTTCATTCTAATTCTGTTCTTTGTTTTAAGCTTCCATTGTTTTCATTCAAATTCTGTTCTGTTCATTCTAATTCCATTGTTTTCATTCAAATTCCGTTGTTTTCATTCAAACCCTGTTCTGTACATTCTAATTCCGTTGTTTTCATTCAAATTCCGCTGTTTTCATTCTAATTCTGTTGTTTGTTTTAAGCTTCCATTGTTTTCATTCAAATTCTATTCTGTTCATTCTAATTCCGTTGTTTTCTTTCAGTCTCTGTTCTGTACATTCTAATTCTGTTGTTTTCATTCAAATTACATTGTTTTGATTCAAATTCTGTTCTGTTCATTCTAATTCCATTGTTTTCATTCAAATTCCGTTGTTTTCATTCAAACGCTGTTCTGTACATTCTAATTCCGTTGTTTTCATTCAAATTCCGTTGTTTTCATTCAAACCCTGTTCTGTACATTCTAATTCCGTTGTTTTCATTCAAATTCCGTTGTTTTCATTCTAATTCTGTTGTTTGTTTTAAACTTCAATTGTTTTCATTCAAATTCCGTTGTTTTCATTCTAATTCTGTTGTTTGTTTTAAACTTCCATAGTTATCATTCAAATTCTGTTGTTTTCATTTAAATTCGTTGTTTTCATTTAAATTCTGTTCTGTACATTCTAATTCCGTTGTTTTCATTCAAATTCCGCTGTTTTCATTCTAATTCTGTTGTTTGTTTTAAGCTTCCATTGTTTTCATTCAAATTCGTTGTTTTGATTTAAATTCTGTTCTGTACATTCTAATTCCGTTGTTTTCATTCAAATTCCGCTGTTTTCATTCTAATTCTGTTGTTTGTTTTAAGCTTCCATTGTTTTCATTCAAATTCTGTTCTGTTCATTCTAATTCCGTTGTTTTCATTCTAATTCTGTTGTTTTGATTTAAATTCTGTTCTGTACATTCTAATTCCGTTGTTTTCATTCAGTCTCTGTTCTGTACATTCTAATTCTGTTGTTTTCATTCAAATTACATTGTTTTGATTCAAATTCTGTTCTGTTCATTCTAATTCCATTGTTTTCATTCAAATTCGTTGTTTTGATTTAAATTCTGTTCTGTACATTCTAATTCCGTTGTTTTCATTCTAATTCTGTTGTTTGTTTTAAGCTTCCATTGTTTTCATTCAAATTCTGTTCTGTTCATTCTAATTCCGTTGTTTTCTTTCAGTCTCTGTTCTGTACATTCTAATTCTGTTGTTTTCATTCAAATTACATTGTTTTGATTCAAATTCTGTTCTGTTCATTCTAATTCCATTGTTTTCATTCAAATTCCGTTGTTTTCATTCAAACCCCCTTTCTGTACATTCTAATTCCGTTGTTTTCATTCAAATTCTGTTGTTTTCATTCAAACCCTGTTCTGTACATTCTAATTCCGTTGTTTTCATTCAAATTCCGTTGTTTTCATTCTAATTCTGTTGTTTGTTTTAAACTTCCATTGTTTTCATTCAAATTCCGTTGTTTTCATTCTAATTCTGTTGTTTGTTTTAAACTTCCATGGTTATCATTCAAATTCTGTTGTTTTCATTTAAATTCGTTGTTTTGATTTAAATTCTGTTCTGTACATTCTAATTCCGTTGTTTTCATTCAAATTCCGCTGTTTTCATTCTAATTCTGTTGTTTGTTTTAAGCTTCCATTGTTTTCATTCAAATTCTGTTCTGTTCATTCTAATTCCGTTGTTTTCATTCAGTCTCTGTTCTGTACATTCTAATTCTGTTGTTTTCATTCAAATTACATTGTTTTGATTCAAATTCTGTTCTGTTCATTCTAATTCCATTGTTTTCATTCAAATTCCGTTGTTTTCATTCAAACCCTGTTCTGTACATTCTAATTCCGTTGTTTTCATTCAAATTCCGTTGTTTTCATTCTAATTCTGTTGTTTTCATTTAAATTCGTTGTTTTCATTTAAATTCTGTTCTGTACATTCTAATTCCGTTGTTTTCATTCAAATTCCGCTGTTTTCATTCTAATTCTGTTGTTTGTTTTAAGCTTCCATTGTTTTCATTCAAATTCTATTCTGTTCATTCTAATTCCGTTGTTTTCTTTCAGTCTCTGTTCTGTACATTCTAATTCTGTTGTTTTCATTCAAATTACATTGTTTTGATTCAAATTCTGTTCTGTTCATTCTAATTCCATTGTTTTCATTCAAATTCGTTGTTTTGATTTAAATTCTGTTCTGTACATTCTAATTCCGTTGTTTTCATTCTAATTCTGTTGTTTGTTTTAAGCTTCCATTGTTTTCATTCAAATTCTGTTCTGTTCATTCTAATTCCGTTGTTTTCTTTCAGTCTCTGTTCTGTACATTCTAATTCTGTTGTTTTCATTCAAATTACATTGTTTTGATTCAAATTCTGTTCTGTTCATTCTAATTCCATTGTTTTCATTCAAATTCCGTTGTTTTCATTCAAACCCCCTTTCTGTACATTCTAATTCCGTTGTTTTCATTCAAATTCTGTTGTTTTCATTCAAACCCTGTTCTGTACATTCTAATTCCGTTGTTTTCATTCAAATTCCGTTGTTTTCATTCTAATTCTGTTGTTTGTTTTAAACTTCCATTGTTTTCATTCAAATTCCCTTGTTTTCATTCAAATTCTGTTGTTTTCATTTAAATTCGTTGTTTTGATTTAAATTCTGTTCTGTACATTCTAATTCCGTTGTTTTCATTCAAATTCCGCTGTTTTCATTCTAATTCTGTTGTTTGTTTTAAGCTTCCATTGTTTTCATTCAAATTCTGTTCTGTTCATTCTAATTCCGTTGTTTTCATTCAGTCTCTGTTCTGTACATTCTAATTCTGTTGTTTTCATTCAAATTACATTGTTTTGATTCAAATTCTGTTCTGTTCATTCTAATTCCATTGTTTTCATTCAAATTCCGTTGTTTTCATTCAAACCCTGTTCTGTACATTCTAATTCCGTTGTTTTCATTCAAATTCCGCTGTTTTCATTCTAATTCTGTTGTTTGTTTTAAGCTTCCATTGTTTTCATTCAAATTCTATTCTGATCATTCTAATTCCGTTGTTTTCTTTCAGTCTCTGTTCTGTACATTCTAATTCCGTTGTTTTCATTCAAATTCCGTTGTTTTCATTCTAATTCCATTGTTTTCATTCAAATTCCGTTGTTTTCATTCAAACCCTGTTCTGTACATTCTAATTCCGTTGTTTTCATTCAAATTCCGTTGTTTTCATTCTAATTCTGTTGTTTTCATTTAAATTCGTTGTTTTGATTTAAATTCTGTTCTGTACATTCTAATTCCGTTGTTTTCATTCAAATTCCGCTGTTTTCATTCTAATTCTGTTGTTTGTTTTAAGCTTCCATTGTTTTCATTCAAATTCTGTTCTGTTCATTCTAATTCCGTTGTTTTCTTTCAGTCTCTGTTCTGTACATTCTAATTCTGTTGTTTTCATTCAAATTACATTGTTTTGATTCAAATTCTGTTCTGTTCATTCTAATTCCATTGTTTTCATTCAAATTCCGTTGTTTTCATTCTAATTCTGTTGTTTTCATTTAAATTCGTTGTTTTGATTTAAATTCTGTTCTGTACATTCTAATTCCGTTGTTTTCATTCAAATTCCGTTGTTTTCATTCTAATTCTGTTGTTTTCATTCTAATTCTGTTGTTTTGATTTAAATTCTGTTCTGTACATTCTAATTCCGTTGTTTTCATTCAGTCTCTGTTCTGTACATTCTAATTCTGTTGTTTTCATTCAAATTACATTGTTTTGATTCAAATTCTGTTCTGTTCATTCTAATTCCATTGTTTTCATTCAAATTCGTTGTTTTGATTTAAATTCTGTTCTGTACATTCTAATTCCGTTGTTTTCATTCTAATTCTGTTGTTTGTTTTAAGCTTCCATTGTTTTCATTCAAATTCTGTTCTGTTCATTCTAATTCCGTTGTTTTCTTTCAGTCTCTGTTCTGTACATTCTAATTCTGTTGTTTTCATTCAAATTACATTGTTTTGATTCAAATTCTGTTCTGTTCATTCTAATTCCATTGTTTTCATTCAAATTCCGTTGTTTTCATTCAAACCCCCTTTCTGTACATTCTAATTCCGTTGTTTTCATTCAAATTCTGTTGTTTTCATTCAAACCCTGTTCTGTACATTCTAATTCCGTTGTTTTCATTCAAATTCCGTTGTTTTCATTCTAATTCTGTTGTTTGTTTTAAACTTCCATTGTTTTCATTCAAATTCCGTTGTTTTCATTCTAATTCTGTTGTTTGTTTTAAACTTCCATGGTTATCATTCAAATTCTGTTGTTTTCATTTAAATTCGTTGTTTTGATTTAAATTCTGTTCTGTACATTCTAATTCCGTTGTTTTCATTCAAATTCCGCTGTTTTCATTCTAATTCTGTTGTTTGTTTTAAGCTTCCATTGTTTTCATTCAAATTCTGTTCTGTTCATTCTAATTCCGTTGTTTTCATTCAGTCTCTGTTCTGTACATTCTAATTCTGTTGTTTTCATTCAAATTACATTGTTTTGATTCAAATTCTGTTCTGTTCATTCTAATTCCATTGTTTTCATTCAAATTCCGTTGTTTTCATTCAAACCCTGTTCTGTACATTCTAATTCCGTTGTTTTCATTCAAATTCCGTTGTTTTCATTCTAATTCTGTTGTTTTCATTTAAATTCGTTGTTTTCATTTAAATTCTGTTCTGTACATTCTAATTCCGTTGTTTTCATTCAAATTCCGCTGTTTTCATTCTAATTCTGTTGTTTGTTTTAAGCTTCCATTGTTTTCATTCAAATTCTATTCTGTTCATTCTAATTCCGTTGTTTTCTTTCAGTCTCTGTTCTGTACATTCTAATTCTGTTGTTTTCATTCAAATTACATTGTTTTGATTCAAATTCTGTTCTGTTCATTCTAATTCCATTGTTTTCATTCAAATTCCGTTGTTTTCATTCAAACCCCCTTTCTGTACATTCTAATTCCGTTGTTTTCATTCAAATTCTGTTGTTTTCATTCAAACCCTGTTCTGTACATTCTAATTCCGTTGTTTTCATTCAAATTCCGTTGTTTTCATTCTAATTCCATTGTTTTCATTCAAATTCCGTTGTTTTCATTCAAACCCTGTTCTGTACATTCTAATTCCGTTGTTTTCATTCAAATTCCGTTGTTTTCATTCTAATTCTGTTGTTTTCATTTAAATTCGTTGTTTTGATTTAAATTCTGTTCTGTACATTCTAATTCCGTTGTTTTCATTCAAATTCCGCTGTTTTCATTCTAATTCTGTTGTTTGTTTTAAGCTTCCATTGTTTTCATTCAAATTCTGTTCTGTTCATTCTAATTCCGTTGTTTTCATTCAGTCTCTGTTCTGTACATTCTAATTCTGTTGTTTTCATTCAAATTACATTGTTTTGATTCAAATTCTGTTCTGTTCATTCTAATTCCATTGTTTTCATTCAAATTCCGTTGTTTTCATTCAAACCCTGTTCTGTACATTCTAATTCCGTTGTTTTCATTCAAATTCCGCTGTTTTCATTCTAATTCTGTTGTTTGTTTTAAGCTTCCATTGTTTTCATTCAAATTCTATTCTGTTCATTCTAATTCCGTTGTTTTCTTTCAGTCTCTGTTCTGTACATTCTAATTCTGTTGTTTTCATTCAAATTACATTGTTTTGATTCAAATTCTGTTCTGTTCATTCTAATTCCATTGTTTTCATTCAAATTCCGTTGTTTTCATTCAAACGCTGTTCTGTACATTCTAATTCCGTTGTTTTCATTCAAATTCCGTTGTTTTCATTCAAACCCTGTTCTGTACATTCTAATTCCGTTGTTTTCATTCAAATTCCGTTGTTTTCATTCTAATTCCGTTGTTTTCATTCAAATTCCGCTGCTTTCATTCTAATTCTGTTGTTTGTTTTAAGCTTCCATTGTTTTCATTCAAATTCTGTTCTGTTCATTCTAATTCCGTTGTTTTCATTCAGTCTCTGTTCTGTACATTCTAATTCTGTTGTTTTCATTCAAATTACATTGTTTTGATTCAAATTCTGTTCTGTTCATTCTAATTCCATTGTTTTCATTCAAATTCCGTTGTTTTCATTCAAACCCTGTTCTGTACATTCTAATTCCGTTGTTTTCATTCAAATTCCGTTGTTTTCATTCTAATTCCATTGTTTTCATTCAAATTCCGTTGTTTTCATTCAAACCCTGTTCTGTACATTCTAATTCCGTTGTTTTCATTCAAATTCCGTTGTTTTCATTCTAATTCTGTTGTTTTCATTTAAATTCGTTGTTTTGATTTAAATTCTGTTCTGTACATTCTAATTCCGTTGTTTTCATTCAAATTCCGCTGTTTTCATTCTAATTCTGTTGTTTGTTTTAAGCTTCCATTGTTTTCATTCAAATTCTGTTCTGTTCATTCTAATTCCGTTGTTTTCATTCAGTCTCTGTTCTGTACATTCTAATTCTGTTGTTTTCATTCAAATTACATTGTTTTGATTCAAATTCTGTTCTGTTCATTCTAATTCCATTGTTTTCATTCAAATTCGTTGTTTTGATTTAAATTCTGTTCTGTACATTCTAATTCCGTTGTTTTCATTCAAATTCCGCTGTTTTCATTCTAATTCTGTTGTTTGTTTTAAGCTTCCATTGTTTTCATTCAAATTCTGTTCTGTTCATTCTAATTCCGTTGTTTTCTTTCAGTCTCTGTTCTGTACATTCTAATTCTGTTGTTTTCATTCAAATTACATTGTTTTGATTCAAATTCTGTTCTGTTCATTCTAATTCCATTGTTTTCATTCAAATTCCGTTGTTTTCATTCTAATTCTGTTGTTTTCATTTAAATTCGTTGTTTTGATTTAAATTCTGTTCTGTCCATTCTAATTCCGTTGTTTTCATTCAAATTCCGTTGTTTTCATTCTAATTCTGTTGTTTTCATTTAAATTCGTTGTTTTGATTTAAATTCTGTTCTGTACATTCTAATTCCGTTGTTTTCATTCAGTCTCTGTTCTGTACATTCTAATTCTGTTGTTTTCATTCAAATTACATTATTTTGATTCAAATTCTGTTCTGTTCATTCTAATTCCATTGTTTGCATTCAAATTCGTTGTTTTGATTTAAATTCTGTTCTGTACATTCTAATTCCGTTGTTTTCATTCAAATTCCGCTGTTTTCATTCTAATTCTGTTGTTTGTTTTAAGCTTCCATTGTTTTCATTCAAATTCTGTTCTGTTCATTCTAATTCCGTTGTTTTCTTTCAGTCTCTGTTCTGTACATTCTAATTCTGTTGTTTTCATTCAAATTCCATTGTTTTCATTCAAATTCCGTTGTTTTCATTCTAATTCTGTTGTTTTCATTTAAATTCGTTGTTTTGATTTAAATTCTGTTCTGTACATTCTAATTCCGTTGTTTTCATTCAAATTCCGCTGTTTTCATTCTAATTCTGTTGTTTGTTTTAAGCTTCCATTGTTTTCATTCAAATTCTGTTCTGTTCATTCTAATTCCGTTGTTTTCATTCAGTCTCTGTTCTGTACATTCTAATTCTGTTGTTTTCATTCAAATTACATTGTTTTGATTCAAATTCTGTTCTGTTCATTCTAATTCCATTGTTTTCATTCAAATTCCGTTGTTTTCATTCAAACCCTGTTCTGTACATTCTAATTCCGTTGTTTTCATTCAAATTCCGTTGTTTTCATTCTAATTCTGTTGTTTTCATTTAAATTCGTTGTTTTGATTTAAATTCTGTTCTGTACATTCTAATTCCGTTGTTTTCATTCAAATTCCGCTGTTTTCATTCAAACCCTGTTCTGTACATTCTAATTCCGTTGTTTTCATTCAAATTCCGTTGTTTTCATTCTAATTCTGTTGTTTGTTTTAAACTTCCATACTTATCATTCAAATTCTGTTGTTTTCATTTAAATTCGTTGTTTTGATTCAAATTCTGTTCTGTTCATTCTAATTCCATTGTTTTCATTCAAATTCCGTTGTTTTCATTCAAACCCTGTTCTGTACATTCTAATTCCGTTGTTTTCATTCAAATTCCGCTGTTTTCATTCTAATTCTGTTGTTTGTTTTAAGCTTCCATTGTTTTCATTCAAATTCTGTTCTGTTCATTCTAATTCCGTTGTTTTCATTCAGTCTCTGTTCTGTACATTCAAATTCCGTTGTTTTCATTCAAACCCTGTTCTGTACATTCTAATTCCGTTGTTTTCATTCAAATTCCGTTGTTTTCATTCAAATTCCGTTGTTTTCATTCAAACCCTGTTCTGTACATTCTAATTCCGTTGTTTTCATTCAAATTCCGTTGTTTTCATTCTAATTCTGTTGTTTTGATTTAAATTCTGTTCTGTACATTCTAATTCCGTTGTTTTCATTCAAATTCCGTTGTTTTCATTCTAATTCTGTTGTTTTCATTTAAATTCGTTGTTTTGATTTAAATTCTGTTCTGTACATTCTAATTCCGTTGTTTTCATTCAAATTACATTGTTTTCATTCAAACCCTGTTCTGTACATTCTAATTCCATTGTTTTCATTCAAATTCCGTTGTTTTCATTCTAATTCTGTTGTTTTCATTTAAATTCGTTGTTTTGATTTAAATTCTGTTCTGTACATTCTAATTCCGTTGTTTTCATTCAAATTCCGTTGTTTTCATTCTAATTCTGTTGTTTTCATTCTAATTCTGTTGTTTTGATTTAAATTCTGTTCTGTACATTCTAATTCCGTTGTTTTCATTCAAATTACATTGTTTTGATTCAAATTCTGTTCTGTTCATTCTAATTCCATTGTTTTCATTCAAATTCGTTGTTTTGATTTAAATTCTGTTCTGTACATTCTAATTCCGTTGTTTTCATTCAAATTCCGCTGCTTTCATTCTAATTCTGTTGTTTTCATTTAAATTCGTTGTTTTGATTTAAATTCTGTTCTGTACATTCTAATTCCGTTGTTTTCATTCAAATTCCGCTGCTTTCATTCTAATTCTGTTGTTTGTTTTAAGCTTCCATTGTTTTCATTCAAATTCTGTTCTGTTCATTCTAATTCCGTTGTTTTCATTCAGTCTCTGTTCTGTACATTCTAATTCTGTTGTTTTCATTCAAATTACATTGTTTTGATTCAAATTCTGTTCTGTTCATTCTAATTCCATTGTTTTCATTCAAATTCCGTTGTTTTCATTCAAACCCTGTTCTGTACATTCTAATTCCGTTGTTTTCATTCAAATTCCGTTGTTTTCATTCAAATTCCGTTGTTTTCATTCTAATTCCATTGTTTTCATTCAAATTCCGTTGTTTTCATTCAAACCCTGTTCTGTACATTCTAATTCCGTTGTTTTCATTCAAATTCCGTTGTTTTCATTCTAATTCTGTTGTTTTCATTTAAATTCGTTGTTTTGATTTAAATTCTGTTCTGTACATTCTAATTCCGTTGTTTTCATTCAAATTCCGCTGTTTTCATTCTAATTCTGTTGTTTGTTTTAAGCTTCCATTGTTTTCATTCAAATTCTGTTCTGTTCATTCTAATTCCGTTGTTTTCATTCAGTCTCTGTTCTGTACATTCTAATTCTGTTGTTTTCATTCAAATTACATTGTTTTGATTCAAATTCTGTTCTGTTCATTCTAATTCCATTGTTTTCATTCAAATTCGTTGTTTTGATTTAAATTCTGTTCTGTACATTCTAATTCCGTTGTTTTCATTCAAATTCCGCTGTTTTCATTCTAATTCTGTTGTTTGTTTTAAGCTTCCATTGTTTTCATTCAAATTCTGTTCTGTTCATTCTAATTCCGTTGTTTTCTTTCAGTCTCTGTTCTGTACATTCTAATTCTGTTGTTTTCATTCAAATTACATTGTTTTGATTCAAATTCTGTTCTGTACATTCTAATTCCGTTGTTTTCATTCAAATTCCATTGTTTTCATTCTAATTCTGTTGTTTTCATTTAAATTCGTTGTTTTGATTCAAATTCTGTTCTGTTCATTCTAATTCCATTGTTTTCATTCAAATTCCGTTGTTTTCATTCAAACCCCCTTTCTGTACATTCTAATTCCGTTGTTTTCATTCAAATTCTGTTGTTTTCATTCAAACCCTGTTCTGTACATTCTAATTCCGTTGTTTTCATTCAAATTCCGTTGTTTTCATTCTAATTCTGTTGTTTGTTTTAAACTTCCATTGTTTTCATTCAAATTCCGTTGTTTTCATTCTAATTCTGTTGTTTGTTTTAAACTTCCATGGTTATCATTCAAATTCTGTTGTTTTCATTTAAATTCGTTGTTTTGATTTAAATTCTGTTCTGTACATTCTAATTCCGTTGTTTTCATTCAAATTCCGCTGTTTTCATTCTAATTCTGTTGTTTGTTTTAAGCTTCCATTGTTTTCATTCAAATTCTGTTCTGTTCATTCTAATTCCGTTGTTTTCATTCAGTCTCTGTTCTGTACATTCTAATTCTGTTGTTTTCATTCAAATTACATTGTTTTGATTCAAATTCTGTTCTGTTCATTCAAATTCCGTTGTTTTCATTCAAACCCTGTTCTGTACATTCTAATTCCGTTGTTTTCATTCAAATTCCGTTGTTTTCATTCTAATTCTGTTGTTTTCATTTAAATTCGTTGTTTTCATTTAAATTCTGTTCTGTACATTCTAATTCCGTTGTTTTCATTCAAATTCCGCTGTTTTCATTCTAATTCTGTTGTTTGTTTTAAGCTTCCATTGTTTTCATTCAAATTCTATTCTGTTCATTCTAATTCCGTTGTTTTCTTTCAGTCTCTGTTCTGTACATTCTAATTCTGTTGTTTTCATTCAAATTACATTGTTTTGATTCAAATTCTGTTCTGTTCATTCTAATTCCATTGTTTTCATTCAAATTCCGTTGTTTTCATTCAAACGCTGTTCTGTACATTCTAATTCCGTTGTTTTCATTCAAATTCCGTTGTTTTCATTCAAACCCTGTTCTGTACATTCTAATTCCGTTGTTTTCATTCAAATTCCGTTGTTTTCATTCTAATTCTGTTGTTTTCATTTAAATTCGTTGTTTCGATTTAAATTCTGTTCTGTACATTCTAATTCCGTTGTTTTCATTCAAATTCCGCTGCTTTCATTCTAATTCTGTTGTTTGTTTTAAGCTTCCATTGTTTTCATTCAAATTCTGTTCTGTTCATTCTAATTCCGTTGTTTTCATTCAGTCTCTGTTCTGTACATTCTAATTCTGTTGTTTTCATTCAAATTACATTGTTTTGATTCAAATTCTGTTCTATTCATTCTAATTCCATTGTTTTCATTCAAATTCCGTTGTTTTCATTCAAACCCTGTTCTGTACATTCTAATTCCGTTGTTTTCATTCAAATTCCGTTGTTTTCATTCAAATTCCGTTGTTTTCATTCAAATTCCGTTGTTTTCATTCTAATTCCATTGTTTTCATTCAAATTCCGTTGTTTTCATTCAAACCCTGTTCTGTACATTCTAATTCCGTTGTTTTCATTTAAATTCGTTGTTTTGATTTAAATTCTGTTCTGTACATTCTAATTCCGTTGTTTTCATTCAAATTCCGCTGTTTTCATTCTAATTCTGTTGTTTGTTTTAAGCTTCCATTGTTTTCATTCAAATTCTGTTCTGTTCATTCTAATTCCGTTGTTTTCATTCAGTCTCTGTTCTGTACATTCTAATTCTGTTGTTTTCATTCAAATTACATTGTTTTGATTCAAATTCTGTTCTGTTCATTCTAATTCCATTGTTTTCATTCAAATTCGTTGTTTTGATTTAAATTCTGTTCTGTACATTCTAATTCCGTTGTTTTCATTCAAATTCCGTTGTTTTCATTCTAATTCTGTTGTTTTCATTTAAATTCGTTGTTTTGATTCAAATTCTGTTCTGTTCATTCTAATTCCATTGTTTTCATTCAAATTCCGTTGTTTTCATTCTAATTCTGTTGTTTTCATTTAAATTCGTTGTTTTGATTTAAATTCTGTTCTGTACATTCTAATTCCGTTGTTTTCATTCAGTCTCTGTTCTGTACATTCTAATTCTGTTGTTTGTATTCAAATTACATTATTTTGATTCAAATTCTGTTCTGTTCATTCTAATTCCATTGTTTTCATTCAAATTCGTTGTTTTGATTTAAATTCTGTTCTGTACATTCTAATTCCGTTGTTTTCATTCAAATTCCGCTGTTTTCATTCTAATTCTGTTGTTTGTTTTAAGCTTCCATTGTTTTCATTCAAATTCTGTTCTGTTCATTCTAATTCCATTGTTTTCATTCAAATTCCGTTGTTTTCATTCAAACCCTGTTCTGTACATTCTAATTCCGTTGTTTTCATTCAAATTCCGCTGTTTTCATTCTAATTCTGTTGTTTGTTTTAAGCTTCCATTGTTTTCATTCAAATTCTATTCTGTTCATTCTAATTCCGTTGTTTTCTTTCAGTCTCTGTTCTGTACATTCTAATTCTGTTGTTTTCATTCAAATTACATTGTTTTGATTCAAATTCTGTTCTGTTCATTCTAATTCCATTGTTTTCATTCAAATTCCGTTGTTTTCATTCAAACGCTGTTCTGTACATTCTAATTCCGTTGTTTTCATTCAAATTCCGTTGTTTTCATTCAAACCCTGTTCTGTACATTCTAATTCCGTTGTTTTCATTCAAATTCCGTTGTTTTCATTCTAATTCTGTTGTTTGTTTTAAACTTCCATTGTTTTCATTCAAATTCCGTTGTTTTCATTCTAATTCTGTTGTTTGTTTTAAACTTCCATAGTTATCATTCAAATTCTGTTGTTTTCATTTAAATTCGTTGTTTTCATTTAAATTCTGTTCTGTACATTCTAATTCCGTTGTTTTCATTCAAATTCCGCTGTTTTCATTCTAATTCTGTTGTTTGTTTTAAGCTTCCATTGTTTTCATTCAAATTCTGTTCTGTTCATTCTAATTCCGTTGTTTTCATTCAGTCTCTGTTCTGTACATTCTAATTCTGTTGTTTTCATTCAAATTACATTGTTTTGATTCAAATTCTGTTCTGTTCATTCTAATTCCATTGTTTTCATTCAAATTCCGTTGTTTTCATTCAAACCCTGTTCTGTACATTCTAATTCCGTTGTTTTCATTCAAATTCCGCTGTTTTCATTCTAATTCTGTTGTTTGTTTTAAGCTTCCATTGTTTTCATTCAAATTCTGTTCTGTTCATTCTAATTCCGTTGTTTTCTTTCAGTCTCTGTTCTGTACATTCTAATTCTGTTGTTTTCATTCAAATTCCATTGTTTTCATTCAAATTCCGTTGTTTTCATTCTAATTCTGTTGTTTTCATTTAAATTCGTTGTTTTGATTTAAATTCTGTTCTGTACATTCTAATTCCGTTGTTTTCATTCAAATTCCGCTGTTTTCATTCTAATTCTGTTGTTTGTTTTAAGCTTCCATTGTTTTCATTCAAATTCTGTTCTGTTCATTCTAATTCCGTTGTTTTCATTCAGTCTCTGTTCTGTACATTCTAATTCTGTTGTTTTCATTCAAATTACATTGTTTTGATTCAAATTCTGTTCTGTTCATTCTAATTCCATTGTTTTCATTCAAATTCCGTTGTTTTCATTCAAACCCTGTTCTGTACATTCTAATTCCGTTGTTTTCATTCAAATTCCGTTGTTTTCATTCTAATTCTGTTGTTTTCATTTAAATTCGTTGTTTTGATTTAAATTCTGTTCTGTACATTCTAATTCCGTTGTTTTCATTCAAATTCCGCTGTTTTCATTCAAACCCTGTTCTGTACATTCTAATTCCGTTGTTTTCATTCAAATTCCGTTGTTTTCATTCTAATTCTGTTGTTTGTTTTAAACTTCCATAGTTATCATTCAAATTCTGTTGTTTTCATTTAAATTCGTTGTTTTGATTCAAATTCTGTTCTGTTCATTCTAATTCCATTGTTTTCATTCAAATTCCGTTGTTTTCATTCAAACCCTGTTCTGTACATTCTAATTCCGTTGTTTTCATTCAAATTCCGCTGTTTTCATTCTAATTCTGTTGTTTGTTTTAAGCTTCCATTGTTTTCATTCAAATTCTGTTCTGTTCATTCTAATTCCGTTGTTTTCATTCAGTCTCTGTTCTGTACATTCTAATTCTGTTGTTTTCATTCAAATTCCGTTGTTTTCATTCAAACCCTGTTCTGTACATTCTAATTCCGTTGTTTTCATCCAAATTCCGTTGTTTTCATTCAAACCCTGTTCTGTACATTCTAATTCCGTTGTTTTCATTCAAATTCCGTTGTTTTCATTCAAATTCCGTTGTTTTCATTCAAACCCTGTTCTGTACATTCTAATTCCGTTGTTTTCATTCAAATTCCGTTGTTTTCATTCTAATTCTGTTGTTTTCATTTAAATTCGTTGTTTTGATTTAAATTCTGTTCTGTACATTCTGATTCCGTTGTTTTCATTCAAATTCCGCTGTTTTCATTCTAATTCTGTTGTTTGTTTTAAGCTTCCATTGTTTTCATTCAAATTCTGTTCTGTTCATTCTAATTCCGTTGTTTTCATTCAGTCTCTGTTCTGTACATTCTAATTCTGTTGTTTTCATTCAAATTACATTGTTTTGATTCAAATTCTGTTCTGTTCATTCTAATTCCATTGTTTTCATTCAAATTCCGTTGTTTTCATTCTAATTCTGTTGTTTTCATTTAAATTCGTTGTTTTGATTTAAATTCTGTTCTGTACATTCTAATTCCGTTGTTTTCATTCAAATTCCGTTGTTTTCATTCTAATTCTGTTGTTTTCATTCTAATTCTGTTGTTTTGATTTAAATTCTGTTCTGTACATTCTAATTCCGTTGTTTTCATTCAGTCTCTGTTCTGTACATTCTAATTCTGTTGTTTTCATTCAAATTACATTGTTTTGATTCAAATTCTGTTCTGTTCATTCTAATTCCATTGTTTTCATTCAAATTCGTTGTTTTGATTTAAATTCTGTTCTGTACATTCTAATTCCGTTGTTTTCATTCAAATTCCGCTGTTTTCATTCTAATTCTGTTGTTTGTTTTAAGCTTCCATTGTTTTCATTCAAATTCTATTCTGTTCATTCTAATTCCGTTGTTTTCTTTCAGTCTCTGTTCTGTACATTCTAATTCTGTTGTTTTCATTCAAATTACATTGTTTTGATTCAAATTCTGTTCTGTTCATTCTAATTCCATTGTTTTCATTCAAATTCCGTTGTTTTCATTCTAATTCTGTTGTTTTCATTTAAATTCGTTGTTTTGATTTAAATTCTGTTCTGTACATTCTAATTCCGTTGTTTTCATTCAAATTCCGCTGTTTTCATTCTAATTCTGTTGTTTGTTTTAAGCTTCCATTGTTTTCATTCAAATTCTGTTCTGTTCATTCTAATTCCGTTGTTTTCATTCAGTCTCTGTTCTGTACATTCTAATTCTGTTGTTTTCATTCAAATTACATTGTTTTGATTCAAATTCTGTTCTGTTCATTCTAATTCCATTGTTTTCATTCAAATTCCGTTGTTTTCATTCAAACCCTGTTCTGTACATTCTAATTCCGTTGTTTTCATTCAAATTCCGTTGTTTTCATTCTAATTCCATTGTTTTCATTCAAATTCCGTTGTTTTCATTCAAACCCTGTTCTGTACATTCAAATTCCGTTGTTTTCATTCAAATTCCGTTGTTTTCATTCTAATTCTGTTGTTTTCATTTAAATTCGTTGTTTTGATTTAAATTCTGTTCTGTACATTCTAATTCCGTTGTTTTCATTCAAATTCCGCTGTTTTCATTCTAATTCTGTTGTTTGTTTTAAGCTTCCATCGTTTTCATTCAAATTCTGTTCTGTTCATTCTAATTCCGTTGTTTTCATTCAGTCTCTGTTCTGTACATTCTAATTCTGTTGTTTTCATTCAAATTACATTGTTTTGATTCAAATTCTGTTCTGTTCATTCTAATTCCATTGTTTTCATTCAAATTCGTTGTTTTGATTAAAATTCTGTTCTGTACATTCTAATTCCGTTGTTTTCATTCAAATTCCGCTGTTTTCATTCTAATTCTGTTGTTTGTTTTAAGCTTCCATTGTTTTCATTCAAATTCTGTTCTGTTCATTCTAATTCCGTTGTTTTCTTTCAGTCTCTGTTCTGTACATTCTAATTCTGTTGTTTTCATTCAAATTACATTGTTTTGATTCAAATTCTGTTCTGTTCATTCTAATTCCATTGTTTTCATTCAAATTCCGTTGTTTTCATTCTAATTCTGTTGTTTTCATTTAAATTCGTTGTTTTGATTTAAATTCTGTTCTGTACATTCTAATTCCGTTGTTTTCATTCAGTCTCTGTTCTGTACATTCTAATTCTGTTGTTTTCATTCAAATTACATTATTTTGATTCAAATTCTGTTCTGTTCATTCTAATTCCATTGTTTTCATTCAAATTCGTTGTTTTGATTTAAATTCTGTTCTGTACATTCTAATTCCGTTGTTTTCATTCAAATTCCGTTGTTTTCATTCAAACCCTGTTCTGTACATTCTAATTCCGTTGTTTTCATTCAAATTCCGCTGTTTTCATTCTAATTCTGTTGTTTGTTTTAAACTTCCATTGTTTTCATTCAAATTCCGTTGTTTTCATTCTAATTCTGTTGTTTGTTTTAAACTTCCATAGTTATCATTCAAATTCTGTTGTTTTCATTTAAATTCGTTGTTTTCATTTAAACTCTGTTCTGTACATTCTAATTCCGTTGTTTTCATTCAAATTCCGCTGTTTTCATTCTAATTCTGTTGTTTGTTTTAAAATTCCATTGTTTTCATTCAAATTCTGTTCTGTTCATTCTAATTCCGTTGTTTTCTTTCAGTCTCTGTTCTGTACATTCTAATTCTGTTGTTTTCATTCAAATTACATTGTTTTGATTCAAATTCTGTTCTGTTCATTCTAATTCCATTGTTTTCATTCAAATTCCGTTGTTTTCATTCAAACCCTGTTCTGTACATTCTAATTCCGTTGTTTTCATTCAAATTCCGTTGTTTTCATTCTAATTCTGTTGTTTTCATTTAAATTCGTTGTTTTGATTTAAATTCTGTTCTGTACATTCTAATTCCGTTGTTTTCATTCAAATTCCGCTGTTTTCATTCTAATTCTGTTGTTTGTTTTAAGCTTCCATTGTTTTCATTCAAATTCTGTTCTGTTCATTCTAATTCCGTTGTTTTCATTCAGTCTCTGTTCTGTACATTCTAATTCTGTTGTTTTCATTCAAATTCCATTGTTTTCATTCAAATTCCGTTGTTTTCATTCTAATTCTGTTGTTTTCATTTAAATTCGTTGTTTTGATTTAAATTCTGTTCTGTACATTCTAATTCCGTTGTTTTCATTCAAATTCCGTTGTTTTCATTCTAATTCTGTTGTTTTCATTTAAATTCGTTGTTTTGATTTAAATTCTGTTCTGTACATTCTAATTCCGTTGTTTTCATTCAGTCTCTGTTCTGTACATTCTAATTCTGTTGTTTTCATTCAAATTACATTGTTTTGATTCAAATTCTGTTCTGTTCATTCTAATTCCATTGTTTTCATTCAAATTCGTTGTTTTGATTTAAATTCTGTTCTGTACATTCTAATTCCGTTGTTTTCATTCAAATTCCGCTGTTTTCATTCTAATTCTGTTGTTTGTTTTAAGCTTCCATTGTTTTCATTCAAATTCTGTTCTGTTCATTCTAATTCCGTTGTTTTCTTTCAGTCTCTGTTCTGTACATTCTAATTCTGTTGTTTTCATTCAAATTACATTGTTTTGATTCAAATTCTGTTCTGTTCATTCTAATTCCATTGTTTTCATTCAAATTCCGTTGTTTTCATTCAAACCCTGTTCTGTACATTCTAATTCCGTTGTTTTCATTCAAATTCTGTTGTTTTCATTCAAACCCTGTTCTGTACATTCTAATTCCGTTGTTTTCATTCAAATTCCGTTGTTTTCATTCTAATTCTGTTGTTTGTTTTAAACTTCCATTGTTTTCATTCAAATTCCGTTGTTTTCATTCTAATTCTGTTGTTTGTTTTAAACTTCCATGGTTATCATTCAAATTCTGTTGTTTTCATTTAAATTCGTTGTTTTGATTTAAATTCTGTTCTGTACATTCTAATTCCGTTGTTTTCATTCAAATTCCGCTGTTTTCATTCTAATTCTGTTGTTTGTTTTAAGCTTCCATTGTTTTCATTCAAATTCTGTTCTGTTCATTCTAATTCCGTTGTTTTCATTCAGTCTCTGTTCTGTACATTCTAATTCTGTTGTTTTCATTCAAATTACATTGTTTTGATTCAAATTCTGTTCTGTTCATTCTAATTCCGTTGTTTTCATTCAAATTCCGTTGTTTTCATTCAAACCCTGTTCTGTACATTCTAATTCCGTTGTTTTCATTCAAATTCCGTTGTTTTCATTCTAATTCTGTTGTTTTCATTTAAATTCGTTGTTTTGATTTAAATTCTGTTCTGTACATTCTAATTCCGTTGTTTTCATTCAAATTCCGCTGTTTTCATTCTAATTCTGTTGTTTGTTTTAAACTTCCATTGTTTTCATTCAAATTCTGTTCTGTTCATTCTAATTCCGTTGTTTTCATTCAGTCTCTGTTCTGTACATTCTAATTCTGTTGTTTTCATTCAAATTACATTGTTTTGATTCAAATTCTGTTCTGTTCATTCTAATTCCATTGTTTTCATTCAAATTCCGTTGTTTTCATTCAAACCCTGTTCTGTACATTCTAATTCCGTTGTTTTCATTCAAATTCCGTTGTTTTCATTCTAATTCCATTGTTTTCATTCAAATTCCGTTGTTTTCATTCAAACCCTGTTCTGTACATTCTAATTCCGTTGTTTTCATTCAAATTCCGTTGTTTTCATTCTAATTCTGTTGTTTTCATTTAAATTCGTTGTTTTGATTTAAATTCTGTTCTGTACATTCTAATTCCGTTGTTTTCATTCAAATTCCGCTGTTTTCATTCTAATTCTGTTGTTTGTTTTAAGCTTCCATTGTTTTCATTCAAATTCTGTTCTGTTCATTCTAATTCCGTTGTTTTCATTCAGTCTTTGTTCTGTACATTCTAATTCTGTTGTTTTCATTCAAATTACATTGTTTTGATTCAAATTCTGTTCTGTTCATTCTAATTCCATTGTTTTCATTCAAATTCCGTTGTTTTCATTCAAACCCTGTTCTGTACATTCAAATTCCGTTGTTTTCATTCAAATTCCGTTGTTTTCATTCTAATTCTGTTGTTTTCATTTAAATTCGTTGTTTTGATTTAAATTCTGTTCTGTACATTCTAATTCCGTTGTTTTCATTCAAATTCCGCTGTTTTCATTCAAACCCTGTTCTGTACATTCTAATTCCGTTGTTTTCATTCAAATTCCGTTGTTTTCATTCTAATTCTGTTGTTTGTTTTAAACTTCCATAGTTATCATTCAAATTCTGTTGTTTTCATTTAAATTCGTTGTTTTGATTCAAATTCTGTTCTGTTCATTCTAATTCCATTGTTTTCATTCAAATTCCGTTGTTTTCATTCAAACCCTGTTCTGTACATTCTAATTCCGTTGTTTTCATTCAAATTCCGCTGTTTTCATTCTAATTCTGTTGTTTGTTTTAAGCTTCCATTGTTTTCATTCAAATTCTGTTCTGTTCATTCTAATTCCGTTGTTTTCATTCAGTCTCTGTTCTGTACATTCTAATTCTGTTGTTTTCATTCAAATTACATTGTTTTGATTCAAATTCTGTTCTGTTCATTCTAATTCCATTGTTTTCATTCAAATTCCGTTGTTTTCATTCAAACCCTGTTCTGTACATTCTAATTCCGTTGTTTTCATTCAAATTCTGTTGTTTTCATTCAAACCCTGTTCTGTACATTCTAATTCCGTTGTTTTCATTCAAATTCCGTTGTTTTCATTCTAATTCTGTTGTTTGTTTTAAACTTCCATAGTTATCATTCAAATTCTGTTGTTTTCATTTAAATTCGTTGTTTTGATTCAAATTCTGTTCTGTTCATTCTAATTCCATTGTTTTCATTCAAATTCCGTTGTTTTCATTCAAACCCTGTTCTGTACATTCTAATTCCGTTGTTTTCATTCAAATTCCGCTGTTTTCATTCTAATTCTGTTGTTTGTTTTAAGCTTCCATTGTTTTCATTCAAATTCTGTTCTGTTCATTCTAATTCCGTTGTTTTCATTCAGTCTCTGTTCTGTACATTCTAATTCTGTTGTTTTCATTCAAATTCCGTTGTTTTCATTCAAACCCTGTTCTGTACATTCTAATTCCGTTGTTTTCATCCAAATTCCGTTGTTTTCATTCAAACCCTGTTCTGTACATTCTAATTCCGTTGTTTTCATTCAAATTCCGTTGTTTTCATTCAAATTCCGTTGTTTTCATTCAAACCCTGTTCTGTACATTCTAATTCCGTTGTTTTCATTCAAATTCCGTTGTTTTCATTCTAATTCTGTTGTTTTCATTTAAATTCGTTGTTTTGATTTAAATTCTGTTCTGTACATTCTGATTCCGTTGTTTTCATTCAAATTCCGCTGTTTTCATTCTAATTCTGTTGTTTGTTTTAAGCTTCCATTGTTTTCATTCAAATTCTGTTCTGTTCATTCTAATTCCGTTGTTTTCATTCAGTCTCTGTTCTGTACATTCTAATTCTGTTGTTTTCATTCAAATTACATTGTTTTGATTCAAATTCTGTTCTGTTCATTCTAATTCCATTGTTTTCATTCAAATTCCGTTGTTTTCATTCAAACCCTGTTCTGTACATTCTAATTCCGTTGTTTTCATTCAAATTCTGTTGTTTTCATTCAAACCCTGTTCTGTACATTCTAATTCCGTTGTTTTCATTCAAATTCTGTTGTTTTCATTCAAACCCTGTTCTGTTCATTCTAATTCCATTGTTTTCATTCAAATTCCGTTGTTTTCATTCTAATTCTGTTGTTTTCATTTAAATTCGTTGTTTTGATTTAAATTCTGTTCTGTACATTCTAATTCCGTTGTTTTCATTCAAATTCCGTTGTTTTCATTCTAATTCTGTTGTTTTCATTCTAATTCTGTTGTTTTGATTTAAATTCTGTTCTGTACATTCTAATTCCGTTGTTTTCATTCAGTCTCTGTTCTGTACATTCTAATTCTGTTGTTTTCATTCAAATTACATTGTTTTGATTCAAATTCTGTTCTGTTCATTCTAATTCCATTGTTTTCATTCAAATTCGTTGTTTTGATTTAAATTCTGTTCTGTACATTCTAATTCCGTTGTTTTCATTCAAATTCCGCTGTTTTCATTCTAATTCTGTTGTTTGTTTTAAGCTTCCATTGTTTTCATTCAAATTCTATTCTGTTCATTCTAATTCCGTTGTTTTCTTTCAGTCTCTGTTCTGTACATTCTAATTCTGTTGTTTTCATTCAAATTACATTGTTTTGATTCAAATTCTGTTCTGTTCATTCTAATTCCATTGTTTTCATTCAAATTCCGTTGTTTTCATTCTAATTCTGTTGTTTTCATTTAAATTCGTTGTTTTGATTTAAATTCTGTTCTGTACATTCTAATTCCGTTGTTTTCATTCAAATTCCGCTGTTTTCATTCTAATTCTGTTGTTTGTTTTAAGCTTCCATTGTTTTCATTCAAATTCTGTTCTGTTCATTCTAATTCTGTTGTTTTCATTCAAATTACATTGTTTTGATTCAAATTCTGTTCTGTTCATTCTAATTCCATTGTTTTCATTCAAATTCCGTTGTTTTCATTCAAACCCTGTTCTGTACATTCTAATTCCGTTGTTTTCATTCAAATTCCGTTGTTTTCATTCTAATTCCATTGTTTTCATTCAAATTCCGTTGTTTTCATTCAAACCCTGTTCTGTACATTCAAATTCCGTTGTTTTCATTCAAATTCCGTTGTTTTCATTCTAATTCTGTTGTTTTCATTTAAATTCGTTGTTTTGATTTAAATTCTGTTCTGTACATTCTAATTCCGTTGTTTTCATTCAAATTCCGCTGTTTTCATTCTAATTCTGTTGTTTGTTTTAAGCTTCCATCGTTTTCATTCAAATTCTGTTCTGTTCATTCTAATTCCGTTGTTTTCATTCAGTCTCTGTTCTGTACATTCTAATTCTGTTGTTTTCATTCAAATTACATTGTTTTGATTCAAATTCTGTTCTGTTCATTCTAATTCCATTGTTTTCATTCAAATTCGTTGTTTTGATTAAAATTCTGTTCTGTACATTCTAATTCCGTTGTTTTCATTCAAATTCCGCTGTTTTCATTCTAATTCTGTTGTTTGTTTTAAGCTTCCATTGTTTTCATTCAAATTCTGTTCTGTTCATTCTAATTCCGTTGTTTTCTTTCAGTCTCTGTTCTGTACATTCTAATTCTGTTGTTTTCATTCAAATTACATTGTTTTGATTCAAATTCTGTTCTGTTCATTCTAATTCCATTGTTTTCATTCAAATTCCGTTGTTTTCATTCTAATTCTGTTGTTTTCATTTAAATTCGTTGTTTTGATTTAAATTCTGTTCTGTACATTCTAATTCCGTTGTTTTCATTCAGTCTCTGTTCTGTACATTCTAATTCTGTTGTTTTCATTCAAATTACATTATTTTGATTCAAATTCTGTTCTGTTCATTCTAATTCCATTGTTTTCATTCAAATTCGTTGTTTTGATTTAAATTCTGTTCTGTACATTCTAATTCCGTTGTTTTCATTCAAATTCCGTTGTTTTCATTCAAACCCTGTTCTGTACATTCTAATTCCGTTGTTTTCATTCAAATTCCGCTGTTTTCATTCTAATTCTGTTGTTTGTTTTAAACTTCCATTGTTTTCATTCAAATTCCGTTGTTTTCATTCTAATTCTGTTGTTTGTTTTAAACTTCCATAGTTATCATTCAAATTCCGTTGTTTTCATTCAAATTCCGCTGTTTTCATTCTAATTCTGTTGTTTGTTTTAAAATTCCATTGTTTTCATTCAAATTCTGTTCTGTTCATTCTAATTCCGTTGTTTTCTTTCAGTCTCTGTTCTGTACATTCTAATTCTGTTGTTTTCATTCAAATTACATTGTTTTGATTCAAATTCTGTTCTGTTCATTCTAATTCCATTGTTTTCATTCAAATTCCGTTGTTTTCATTCAAACCCTGTTCTGTACATTCTAATTCCGTTGTTTTCATTCAAATTCCGTTGTTTTCATTCTAATTCTGTTGTTTTCATTTAAATTCGTTGTTTTGATTTAAATTCTGTTCTGTACATTCTAATTCCGTTGTTTTCATTCAAATTCCGCTGTTTTCATTCTAATTCTGTTGTTTGTTTTAAGCTTCCATTGTTTTCATTCAAATTCTGTTCTGTTCATTCTAATTCCGTTGTTTTCATTCAGTCTCTGTTCTGTACATTCTAATTCTGTTGTTTTCATTCAAATTCCATTGTTTTCATTCAAATTCCGTTGTTTTCATTCTAATTCTGTTGTTTTCATTTAAATTCGTTGTTTTGATTTAAATTCTGTTCTGTACATTCTAATTCCGTTGTTTTCATTCAAATTCCGTTGTTTTCATTCTAATTCTGTTGTTTTCATTTAAATTCGTTGTTTTGATTTAAATTCTGTTCTGTACATTCTAATTCCGTTGTTTTCATTCAGTCTCTGTTCTGTACATTCTAATTCTGTTGTTTTCATTCAAATTACATTGTTTTGATTCAAATTCTGTTCTGTTCATTCTAATTCCATTGTTTTCATTCAAATTCCGTTGTTTTCATTTAAATTCTGTTCTGTACATTCTAATTCCGTTGTTTTCATTCAAATTCTGTTGTTTTCATTCAAACCCTGTTCTGTACATTCTAATTCCGTTGTTTTCATTCAAATTCCGTTGTTTTCATTCTAATTCTGTTGTTTGTTTTAAACTTCCATTGTTTTCATTCAAATTCCGTTGTTTTCATTCTAATTCTGTTGTTTGTTTTAAACTTCCATGGTTATCATTCAAATTCTGTTGTTTTCATTTAAATTCGTTGTTTTGATTTAAATTCTGTTCTGTACATTCTAATTCCGTTGTTTTCATTCAAATTCCGCTGTTTTCATTCTAATTCTGTTGTTTGTTTTAAGCTTCCATTGTTTTCATTCAAATTCTGTTCTGTTCATTCTAATTCCGTTGTTTTCATTCAGTCTCTGTTCTGTACATTCTAATTCTGTTGTTTTCATTCAAATTACATTGTTTTGATTCAAATTCTGTTCTGTTCATTCTAATTCCATTGTTTTCATTCAAATTCCGTTGTTTTCATTCTAATTCTGTTGTTTTCATTTAAATTCGTTGTTTTGATTTAAATTCTGTTCTGTACATTCTAATTCCGTTGTTTTCATTCAAATTCCGTTGTTTTCATTCTAATTCTGTTGTTTTCATTCTAATTCTGTTGTTTTGATTTAAATTCTGTTCTGTACATTCTAATTCCGTTGTTTTCATTCAGTCTCTGTTCTGTACATTCTAATTCTGTTGTTTTCATTCAAATTACATTGTTTTGATTCAAATTCTGTTCTGTTCATTCTAATTCCATTGTTTTCATTCAAATTCGTTGTTTTGATTTAAATTCTGTTCTGTACATTCTAATTCCGTTGTTTTCATTCAAATTCCGCTGTTTTCATTCTAATTCTGTTGTTTGTTTTAAGCTTCCATTGTTTTCATTCAAATTCTATTCTGTTCATTCTAATTCCGTTGTTTTCTTTCAGTCTCTGTTCTGTACATTCTAATTCTGTTGTTTTCATTCAAATTACATTGTTTTGATTCAAATTCTGTTCTGTTCATTCTAATTCCATTGTTTTCATTCAAATTCCGTTGTTTTCATTCTAATTCTGTTGTTTTCATTTAAATTCGTTGTTTTGATTTAAATTCTGTTCTGTACATTCTAATTCCGTTGTTTTCATTCAAATTCCGCTGTTTTCATTCTAATTCTGTTGTTTGTTTTAAGCTTCCATTGTTTTCATTCAAATTCTGTTCTGTTCATTCTAATTCTGTTGTTTTCATTCAAATTACATTGTTTTGATTCAAATTCTGTTCTGTTCATTCTAATTCCATTGTTTTCATTCAAATTCCGTTGTTTTCATTCAAACCCTGTTCTGTACATTCTAATTCCGTTGTTTTCATTCAAATTCCGTTGTTTTCATTCTAATTCCATTGTTTTCATTCAAATTCCGTTGTTTTCATTCAAACCCTGTTCTGTACATTCAAATTCCGTTGTTTTCATTCAAATTCCGTTGTTTTCATTCTAATTCTGTTGTTTTCATTTAAATTCGTTGTTTTGATTTAAATTCTGTTCTGTACATTCTAATTCCGTTGTTTTCATTCAAATTCCGCTGTTTTCATTCTAATTCTGTTGTTTGTTTTAAGCTTCCATCGTTTTCATTCAAATTCTGTTCTGTTCATTCTAATTCCGTTGTTTTCATTCAGTCTCTGTTCTGTACATTCTAATTCTGTTGTTTTCATTCAAATTACATTGTTTTGATTCAAATTCTGTTCTGTTCATTCTAATTCCATTGTTTTCATTCAAATTCGTTGTTTTGATTAAAATTCTGTTCTGTACATTCTAATTCCGTTGTTTTCATTCAAATTCCGCTGTTTTCATTCTAATTCTGTTGTTTGTTTTAAGCTTCCATTGTTTTCATTCAAATTCTGTTCTGTTCATTCTAATTCCGTTGTTTTCTTTCAGTCTCTGTTCTGTACATTCTAATTCTGTTGTTTTCATTCAAATTACATTGTTTTGATTCAAATTCTGTTCTGTTCATTCTAATTCCATTGTTTTCATTCAAATTCCGTTGTTTTCATTCTAATTCTGTTGTTTTCATTTAAATTCGTTGTTTTGATTTAAATTCTGTTCTGTACATTCTAATTCCGTTGTTTTCATTCAGTCTCTGTTCTGTACATTCTAATTCTGTTGTTTTCATTCAAATTACATTATTTTGATTCAAATTCTGTTCTGTTCATTCTAATTCCATTGTTTTCATTCAAATTCGTTGTTTTGATTTAAATTCTGTTCTGTACATTCTAATTCCGTTGTTTTCATTCAAATTCCGTTGTTTTCATTCAAACCCTGTTCTGTACATTCTAATTCCGTTGTTTTCATTCAAATTCCGCTGTTTTCATTCTAATTCTGTTGTTTGTTTTAAACTTCCATTGTTTTCATTCAAATTCCGTTGTTTTCATTCTAATTCTGTTGTTTGTTTTAAACTTCCATAGTTATCATTCAAATTCTGTTGTTTTCATTTAAATTCGTTGTTTTCATTTAAATTCTGTTCTGTACATTCTAATTCCGTTGTTTTCTTTCAGTCTCTGTTCTGTACATTCTAATTCTGTTGTTTTCATTCAAATTACATTGTTTTGATTCAAATTCTGTTCTGTTCATTCTAATTCCATTGTTTTCATTCAAATTCCGTTGTTTTCATTCAAACCCTGTTCTGTACATTCTAATTCCGTTGTTTTCATTCAAATTCCGTTGTTTTCATTCTAATTCTGTTGTTTTCATTTAAATTCGTTGTTTTGATTTAAATTCTGTTCTGTACATTCTAATTCCGTTGTTTTCATTCAAATTCCGCTGTTTTCATTCTAATTCTGTTGTTTGTTTTAAGCTTCCATTGTTTTCATTCAAATTCTGTTCTGTTCATTCTAATTCCGTTGTTTTCATTCAGTCTCTGTTCTGTACATTCTAATTCTGTTGTTTTCATTCAAATTCCATTGTTTTCATTCAAATTCCGTTGTTTTCATTCTAATTCTGTTGTTTTCATTTAAATTCGTTGTTTTGATTTAAATTCTGTTCTGTACATTCTAATTCCGTTGTTTTCATTCAAATTCCGTTGTTTTCATTCTAATTCTGTTGTTTTCATTTAAATTCGTTGTTTTGATTTAAATTCTGTTCTGTACATTCTAATTCCGTTGTTTTCATTCAGTCCCTGTTCTGTACATTCTAATTCTGTTGTTTTCATTCAAATTACATTGTTTTGATTCAAATTCTGTTCTGTTCATTCTAATTCCATTGTTTTCATTCAAATTCGTTGTTTTGATTTAAATTCTGTTCTGTACATTCTAATTCCGTTGTTTTCATTCAAATTCCGCTGTTTTCATTCTAATTCTGTTGTTTGTTTTAAGCTTCCATTGTTTTCATTCAAATTCTGTTCTGTTCATTCTAATTCCGTTGTTTTCTTTCAGTCTCTGTTCTGTACATTCTAATTCTGTTGTTTTCATTCAAATTACATTGTTTTGATTCAAATTCTGTTCTGTTCATTCTAATTCCATTGTTTTCATTCAAATTCCGTTGTTTTCATTCAAACCCTGTTCTGTACATTCTAATTCCGTTGTTTTCATTCAAATTCTGTTGTTTTCATTCAAACCCTGTTCTGTACATTCTAATTCCGTTGTTTTCATTCAAATTCCGTTGTTTTCATTCTAATTCTGTTGTTTGTTTTAAACTTCCATTGTTTTCATTCAAATTCCGTTGTTTTCATTCTAATTCTGTTGTTTGTTTTAAACTTCCATGGTTATCATTCAAATTCTGTTGTTTTCATTTAAATTCGTTGTTTTGATTTAAATTCTGTTCTGTACATTCTAATTCCGTTGTTTTCATTCAAATTCCGCTGTTTTCATTCTAATTCTGTTGTTTGTTTTAAGCTTCCATTGTTTTCATTCAAATTCTGTTCTGTTCATTCTAATTCCGTTGTTTTCATTCAGTCTCTGTTCTGTACATTCTAATTCTGTTGTTTTCATTCAAATTACATTGTTTTGATTCAAATTCTGTTCTGTTCATTCTAATTCCGTTGTTTTCATTCAAATTCCGTTGTTTTCATTCAAACCCTGTTCTGTACATTCTAATTCCGTTGTTTTCATTCAAATTCCGTTGTTTTCATTCTAATTCTGTTGTTTTCATTTAAATTCGTTGTTTTGATTTAAATTCTGTTCTGTACATTCTAATTCCGTTGTTTTCATTCAAATTCCGCTGTTTTCATTCTAATTCTGTTGTTTGTTTTAAGCTTCCATTGTTTTCATTCAAATTCTGTTCTGTTCATTCTAATTCCGTTGTTTTCATTCAGTCTCTGTTCTGTACATTCTAATTCTGTTGTTTTCATTCAAATTACATTGTTTTGATTCAAATTCTGTTCTGTTCATTCTAATTCCATTGTTTTCATTCAAATTCCGTTGTTTTCATTCAAACCCTGTTCTGTACATTCTAATTCCGTTGTTTTCATTCAAATTCCGTTGTTTTCATTCTAATTCCATTGTTTTCATTCAAATTCCGTTGTTTTCATTCAAACCCTGTTCTGTACATTCTAATTCCGTTGTTTTCATTCAAATTCCGTTGTTTTCATTCTAATTCTGTTGTTTTCATTTAAATTCGTTGTTTTGATTTAAATTCTGTTCTGTACATTCTAATTCCGTTGTTTTCATTCAAATTCCGCTGTTTTCATTCTAATTCTGTTGTTTGTTTTAAGCTTCCATTGTTTTCATTCAAATTCTGTTCTGTTCATTCTAATTCCGTTGTTTTCATTCAGTCTTTGTTCTGTACATTCTAATTCTGTTGTTTTCATTCAAATTACATTGTTTTGATTCAAATTCTGTTCTGTTCATTCTAATTCCATTGTTTTCATTCAAATTCCGTTGTTTTCATTCAAACCCTGTTCTGTACATTCTAATTCCGTTGTTTTCATTCAAATTCCGTTGTTTTCATTCTAATTCTGTTGTTTTCATTTAAATTCGTTGTTTTGATTTAAATTCTGTTCTGTACATTCTAATTCCGTTGTTTTCATTCAAATTCCGCTGTTTTCATTCAAACCCTGTTCTGTACATTCTAATTCCGTTGTTTTCATTCAAATTCCGTTGTTTTCATTCTAATTCTGTTGTTTGTTTTAAACTTCCATAGTTATCATTCAAATTCTGTTGTTTTCATTTAAATTCGTTGTTTTGATTCAAATTCTGTTCTGTTCATTCTAATTCCATTGTTTTCATTCAAATTCCGTTGTTTTCATTCAAACCCTGTTCTGTACATTCTAATTCCGTTGTTTTCATTCAAATTCCGCTGTTTTCATTCTAATTCTGTTGTTTGTTTTAAGCTTCCATTGTTTTCATTCAAATTCTGTTCTGTTCATTCTAATTCCGTTGTTTTCATTCAGTCTCTGTTCTGTACATTCTAATTCTGTTGTTTTCATTCAAATTACATTGTTTTGATTCAAATTCTGTTCTGTTCATTCTAATTCCATTGTTTTCATTCAAATTCCGTGTTTTTCATTCAAACCCTGTTCTGTACATTCTAATTCCGTTGTTTTCATTCAAATTCCGTTGTTTTCATTCTAATTCTGTTGTTTTCATTTAAATTCGTTGTTTTGATTTAAATTCTGTTCTGTACATTCTAATTCCGTTGTTTTCATTCAAATTCCGTTGTTTTCATTCTAATTCTGTTGTTTTCATTTAAATTCGTTGTTTTGATTTAAATTCTGTTCTGTACATTCTAATTCCGTTGTTTTCATTCAAATTCCGCTGTTTTCATTCTAATTCTGTTGTTTGTTTTAAGCTTCCATTGTTTTCATTCAAATTCTGTTCTGTTCATTCTAATTCCGTTGTTTTCTTTCAGTCTCTGTTCTGTACATTCTAATTCTGTTGTTTTCATTCAAATTACATTGTTTTGATTCAAATTCTGTTCTGTTCATTCTAATTCCATTGTTTTCATTCAAATTCCGTTGTTTTCATTCAAACCCCCTTTCTGTACATTCTAATTCCGTTGTTTTCATTCAAATTCTGTTGTTTTCATTCAAACCCTGTTCTGTACATTCTAATTCCGTTGTTTTCATTCAAATTCCGTTGTTTTCATTCTAATTCTGTTGTTTGTTTTAAACTTCCATTGTTTTCATTCAAATTCCGTTGTTTTCATTCTAATTCTGTTGTTTGTTTTAAACTTCCATGGTTATCATTCAAATTCTGTTGTTTTCATTTAAATTCGTTGTTTTGATTTAAATTCTGTTCTGTACATTCTAATTCCGTTGTTTTCATTCAAATTCCGCTGTTTTCATTCTAATTCTGTTGTTTGTTTTAAGCTTCCATTGTTTTCATTCAAATTCTGTTCTGTTCATTCTAATTCCGTTGTTTTCATTCAGTCTCTGTTCTGTACATTCTAATTCTGTTGTTTTCATTCAAATTACATTGTTTTGATTCAAATTCTGTTCTGTTCATTCTAATTCCATTGTTTTCATTCAAATTCCGTTGTTTTCATTCAAACCCTGTTCTGTACATTCTAATTCCGTTGTTTTCATTCAAATTCCGCTGTTTTCATTCTAATTCTGTTGTTTGTTTTAAGCTTCCATTGTTTTCATTCAAATTCTATTCTGTTCATTCTAATTCCGTTGTTTTCTTTCAGTCTCTGTTCTGTACATTCTAATTCTGTTGTTTTCATTCAAATTACATTGTTTTGATTCAAATTCTGTTCTGTTCATTCTAATTCCATTGTTTTCATTCAAATTCCGTTGTTTTCATTCAAACGCTGTTCTGTACATTCTAATTCCGTTGTTTTCATTCAAATTCCGTTGTTTTCATTCAAACCCTGTTCTGTACATTCTAATTCCGTTGTTTTCATTCAAATTCCGTTGTTTTCATTCTAATTCCGTTGTTTTCATTCAAATTCCGCTGCTTTCATTCTAATTCTGTTGTTTGTTTTAAGCTTCCATTGTTTTCATTCAAATTCTGTTCTGTTCATTCTAATTCCGTTGTTTTCATTCAGTCTCTGTTCTGTACATTCTAATTCTGTTGTTTTCATTCAAATTACATTGTTTTGATTCAAATTCTGTTCTGTTCATTCTAATTCCATTGTTTTCATTCAAATTCCGTTGTTTTCATTCAAACCCTGTTCTGTACATTCTAATTCCGTTGTTTTCATTCAAATTCCGTTGTTTTCATTCTAATTCCATTGTTTTCATTCAAACCCTGTTCTGTACATTCTAATTCTGTTGTTTTCATTTAAATTCGTTGTTTTGATTTAAATTCTGTTCTGTACATTCTAATTCCGTTGTTTTCATTCAAATTCCGCTGTTTTCATTCTAATTCTGTTGTTTGTTTTAAGCTTCCATTGTTTTCATTCAAATTCTGTTCTGTTCATTCTAATTCCGTTGTTTTCATTCAGTCTCTGTTCTGTACATTCTAATTCTGTTGTTTTCATTCAAATTACATTGTTTTGATTCAAATTCTGTTCTGTTCATTCTAATTCCATTGTTTTCATTCAAATTCGTTGTTTTGATTTAAATTCTGTTCTGTACATTCTAATTCCGTTGTTTTCATTCAAATTCCGCTGTTTTCATTCTAATTCTGTTGTTTGTTTTAAGCTTCCATTGTTTTCATTCAAATTCTGTTCTGTTCATTCTAATTCCGTTGTTTTCTTTCAGTCTCTGTTCTGTACATTCTAATTCTGTTGTTTTCATTCAAATTACATTGTTTTGATTCAAATTCTGTTCTGTTCATTCTAATTCCATTGTTTTCATTCAAATTCCGTTGTTTTCATTCTAATTCTGTTGTTTTCATTTAAATTCGTTGTTTTGATTTAAATTCTGTTCTGTACATTCTAATTCCGTTGTTTTCATTCAAATTCCGTTGTTTTCATTCTAATTCTGTTGTTTTCATTTAAATTCGTTGTTTTGATTTAAATTCTGTTCTGTACATTCTAATTCCGTTGTTTTCATTCAGTCTCTGTTCTGTACATTCTAATTCCGTTGTTTTCATTCAAATTCCGCTGTTTTCATTCTAATTCTGTTGTTTGTTTTAAGCTTCCATTGTTTTCATTCAAATTCTGTTCTGTTCATTCTAATTCCATTGTTTTCATTCAAATTCCGTTGTTTTCATTCAAACCCTGTTCTGTACATTCTAATTCCGTTGTTTTCATTCAAATTCCGCTGTTTTCATTCTAATTCTGTTGTTTGTTTTAAGCTTCCATTGTTTTCATTCAAATTCTATTCTGTTCATTCTAATTCCGTTGTTTTCTTTCAGTCTCTGTTCTGTACATTCTAATTCTGTTGTTTTCATTCAAATTACATTGTTTTGATTCAAATTCTGTTCTGTTCATTCAAATTCCGTTGTTTTCATTCAAACGCTGTTCTGTACATTCTAATTCCGTTGTTTTCATTCAAATTCCGTTGTTTTCATTCAAACCCTGTTCTGTACATTCTAATTCCGTTGTTTTCATTCAAATTCCGTTGTTTTCATTCTAATTCTGTTGTTTGTTTTAAGCTTCCATTGTTTTCATTCAAATTCTGTTCTGTTCATTCTAATTCCGTTGTTTTCATTCAGTCTCTGTTCTGTACATTCAAATTCCGTTGTTTTCATTCAAACCCTGTTCTGTACATTCTAATTCCGTTGTTTTCATTCAAATTCCGTTGTTTTCATTCAAACCCTGTTCTGTACATTCTAATTCCGTTGTTTTCATTCAAATTCCGTTGTTTTCATTCTAATTCCGTTGTTTTCATTCAAATTCCGTTGTTTTCATTCTAATTCTGTTGTTTTGATTTAAATTCTGTTCTGTACATTCTAATTCCGTTGTTTTCATTCAGTCTCTGTTCTGTACATTCTAATTCTGTTGTTTTCATTCAAATTACATTGTTTTGATTCAAATTCTGTTCTGTTCATTCTAATTCCATTGTTTTCATTCAAATTCGTTGTTTTGATTTAAATTCTGTTCTGTACATTCTAATTCCGTTGTTTTCATTCTAATTCTGTTGTTTGTTTTAAGCTTCCATTGTTTTCATTCAAATTCCGTTGTTTTCATTCAAACCCTGTTCTGTACATTCTAATTCCGTTGTTTTCATTCAAATTCCGTTGTTTTCATTCTAATTCTGTTGTTTTCATTTAAATTCGTTGTTTTGATTTAAATTCTGTTCTGTACATTCTAATTCCGTTGTTTTCATTCAAATTCCGCTGCTTTCATTCTAATTCTGTTGTTTGTTTTAAGCTTCCATTGTTTTCATTCAAATTCTGTTCTGTTCATTCTAATTCCGTTGTTTTCATTCAGTCTCTGTTCTGTACATTCTAATTCTGTTGTTTTCATTCAAATTACATTGTTTTGATTCAAATTCTGTTCTGTTCATTCTAATTCCATTGTTTTCATTCAAATTCCGTTGTTTTCATTCAAACCCTGTTCTGTACATTCTAATTCCGTTGTTTTCATTCAAATTCCGTTGTTTTCATTCAAATTCCGTTGTTTTCATTCTAATTCCATTGTTTTCATTCAAATTCCGTTGTTTTCATTCAAACCCTGTTCTGTACATTCTAATTCCGTTGTTTTCATTCAAATTCCGTTGTTTTCATTCTAATTCTGTTGTTTTCATTTAAATTCGTTGTTTTGATTTAAATTCTGTTCTGTACATTCTAATTCCGTTGTTTTCATTCAAATTCCGCTGTTTTCATTCTAATTCTGTTGTTTGTTTTAAGCTTCCATTGTTTTCATTCAAATTCTGTTCTGTTCATTCTAATTCCGTTGTTTTCATTCAGTCTCTGTTCTGTACATTCTAATTCTGTTGTTTTCATTCAAATTACATTGTTTTGATTCAAATTCTGTTCTGTTCATTCTAATTCCATTGTTTTCATTCAAATTCGTTGTTTTGATTTAAATTCTGTTCTGTACATTCTAATTCCGTTGTTTTCATTCAAATTCCGCTGTTTTCATTCTAATTCTGTTGTTTGTTTTAAACTTCCATTGTTTTCATTCAAATTCTGTTCTGTTCATTCTAATTCCGTTGTTTTCTTTCAGTCTCTGTTCTGTACATTCTAATTCCGTTGTTTTCATTCAAATTCCGTTGTTTTCATTCAAACCCTGTTCTGTACATTCTAATTCCGTTGTTTTCATTCAAATTCCGTTGTTTTCATTCTAATTCTGTTGTTTGTTTTAAGCTTCCATTGTTTTCATTCAAATTCTGTTCTGTTCATTCTAATTCCGTTGTTTTCATTCAGTCTCTGTTCTGTACATTCAAATTCCGTTGTTTTCATTCAAACCCTGTTCTGTACATTCTAATTCCGTTGTTTTCATTCAAATTCCGTTGTTTTCATTCAAATTCCGTTGTTTTCATTCAAACCCTGTTCTGTACATTCTAATTCCGTTGTTTTCATTCAAATTCCGTTGTTTTCATTCTAATTCTGTTGTTTTGATTTAAATTCTGTTCTGTACATTCTAATTCCGTTGTTTTCATTCAGTCTCTGTTCTGTACATTCTAATTCTGTTGTTTTCATTCAAATTACATTGTTTTGATTCAAATTCTGTTCTGTTCATTCTAATTCCATTGTTTTCATTCAAATTCGTTGTTTTGATTTAAATTCTGTTCTGTACATTCTAATTCCGTTGTTTTCATTCAAATTCCGTTGTTTTCATTCAAATTCCGCTGTTTTCATTCTAATTCTGTTGTTTGTTTTAAGCTTCCATTGTTTTCATTCAAATTCTATTCTGTTCATTCTAATTCCGTTGTTTTCTTTCAGTCTCTGTTCTGTACATTCTAATTCTGTTGTTTTCATTCAAATTACATTGTTTTGATTCAAATTCTGTTCTGTTCATTCTAATTCCATTGTTTTCATTCAAATTCCGTTGTTTTCATTCAAACCCTGTTCTGTACATTCTAATTCCGTTGTTTTCATTCAAATTCCGTTGTTTTCATTCTAATTCTGTTGTTTTCATTTAAATTCGTTGTTTTGATTTAAATTCTGTTCTGTACATTCTAATTCCGTTGTTTTCATTCAAATTCCGTTGTTTTCATTCAAACCCTGTTCTGTACATTCTAATTCCGTTGTTTTCATTCAAATTCCGTTGTTTTCATTCTAATTCTGTTGTTTTCATTTAAATTCGTTGTTTTGATTTAAATTCTGTTCTGTACATTCTAATTCCGTTGTTTTCATTCAAATTCCGCTGCTTTCATTCTAATTCTGTTGTTTGTTTTAAGCTTCCATTGTTTTCATTCAAATTCTGTTCTGTTCATTCTAATTCCGTTGTTTTCATTCAGTCTCTGTTCTGTACATTCTAATTCTGTTGTTTTCATTCAAATTACATTGTTTTGATTCAAATTCTGTTCTGTTCATTCTAATTCCATTGTTTTCATTCAAATTCCGTTGTTTTCATTCAAACCCTGTTCTGTACATTCTAATTCCGTTGTTTTCATTCAAATTCCGTTGTTTTCATTCAAATTCCGTTGTTTTCATTCTAATTCCATTGTTTTCATTCAAATTCCGTTGTTTTCATTCAAACCCTGTTCTGTACATTCTAATTCCGTTGTTTTCATTCAAATTCCGTTGTTTTCATTCTAATTCTGTTGTTTTCATTTAAATTCGTTGTTTTGATTTAAATTCTGTTCTGTACATTCTAATTCCGTTGTTTTCATTCAAATTCCGCTGTTTTCATTCTAATTCTGTTGTTTGTTTTAAGCTTCCATTGTTTTCATTCAAATTCTGTTCTGTTCATTCTAATTCCGTTGTTTTCATTCAGTCTCTGTTCTGTACATTCTAATTCTGTTGTTTTCATTCAAATTACATTGTTTTGATTCAAATTCTGTTCTGTTCATTCTAATTCCATTGTTTTCATTCAAATTCGTTGTTTTGATTTAAATTCTGTTCTGTACATTCTAATTCCGTTGTTTTCATTCAAATTCCGCTGTTTTCATTCTAATTCTGTTGTTTGTTTTAAGCTTCCATTGTTTTCATTCAAATTCTGTTCTGTTCATTCTAATTCCGTTGTTTTCTTTCAGTCTCTGTTCTGTACATTCTAATTCTGTTGTTTTCATTCAAATTACATTGTTTTGATTCAAATTCTGTTCTGTTCATTCTAATTCCATTGTTTTCATTCAAATTCCGTTGTTTTCATTCTAATTCTGTTGTTTTCATTTAAATTCGTTGTTTTGATTCAAATTCTGTTCTGTTCATTCTAATTCCATTGTTTTCATTCAAATTCCGTTGTTTTCATTCAAACCCCCTTTCTGTACATTCTAATTCCGTTGTTTTCATTCAAACCCTGTTCTGTACATTCTAATTCCGTTGTTTTCATTCAAATTCCGTTGTTTTCATTCAAATTCCGTTGTTTTCATTCTAATTCTGTTGTTTGTTTTAAACTTCCATGGTTATCATTCAAATTCTGTTGTTTTCATTTAAATTCGTTGTTTTGATTTAAATTCTGTTCTGTACATTCTAATTCCGTTGTTTTCATTCAAATTCCGCTGTTTTCATTCTAATTCTGTTGTTTGTTTTAAGCTTCCATTGTTTTCATTCAAATTCTGTTCTGTTCATTCTAATTCCGTTGTTTTCATTCAGTCTCTGTTCTGTACATTCTAATTCTGTTGTTTTCATTCAAATTACATTGTTTTGATTCAAATTCTGTTCTGTTCATTCTAATTCCATTGTTTTCATTCAAATTCGTTGTTTTGATTTAAATTCTGTTCTGTACATTCTAATTCCGTTGTTTTCATTCAAATTCCGCTGTTTTCATTCTAATTCTGTTGTTTGTTTTAAGCTTCCATTGTTTTCATTCAAATTCTGTTCTGTTCATTCTAATTCCGTTGTTTTCTTTCAGTCTCTGTTCTGTACATTCTAATTCTGTTGTTTTCATTCAAATTACATTGTTTTGATTCAAATTCTGTTCTGTTCATTCTAATTCCATTGTTTTCATTCAAATTCCGTTGTTTTCATTCTAATTCTGTTGTTTTCATTTAAATTCGTTGTTTTGATTCAAATTCTGTTCTGTTCATTCTAATTCCATTGTTTTCATTCAAATTCCGTTGTTTTCATTCAAACCCCCTTTCTGTACATTCTAATTCCGTTGTTTTCATTCAAATTCTGTTGTTTTCATTCAAACCCTGTTCTGTACATTCTAATTCCGTTGTTTTCATTCAAATTCCGTTGTTTTCATTCAAATTCCGTTGTTTTCATTCTAATTCTGTTGTTTGTTTTAAACTTCCATGGTTATCATTCAAATTCTGTTGTTTTCATTTAAATTCGTTGTTTTGATTTAAATTCTGTTCTGTACATTCTAATTCCGTTGTTTTCATTCAAATTCCGCTGTTTTCATTCTAATTCTGTTGTTTGTTTTAAGCTTCCATTGTTTTCATTCAAATTCTGTTCTGTTCATTCTAATTCCGTTGTTTTCATTCAGTCTCTGTTCTGTACATTCTAATTCTGTTGTTTTCATTCAAATTACATTGTTTTGATTCAAATTCTGTTCTGTTCATTCTAATTCCATTGTTTTCATTCAAATTCCGTTGTTTTCATTCAAACCCTGTTCTGTACATTCTAATTCCGTTGTTTTCATTCAAATTCCGTTGTTTTCATTCTAATTCTGTTGTTTTCATTTAAATTCGTTGTTTTCATTTAAATTCTGTTCTGTACATTCTAATTCCGTTGTTTTCATTCAAATTCCGCTGTTTTCATTCTAATTCTGTTGTTTGTTTTAAGCTTCCATTGTTTTCATTCAAATTCTATTCTGTTCATTCTAATTCCGTTGTTTTCTTTCAGTCTCTGTTCTGTACATTCTAATTCTGTTGTTTTCATTCAAATTACATTGTTTTGATTCAAATTCTGTTCTGTTCATTCTAATTCCATTGTTTTCATTCAAATTCCGTTGTTTTCATTCAAACGCTGTTCTGTACATTCTAATTCCGTTGTTTTCATTCAAATTCCGTTGTTTTCATTCAAACCCTGTTCTGTACATTCTAATTCCGTTGTTTTCATTCAAATTCCGTTGTTTTCATTCTAATTCTGTTGTTTTCATTTAAATTCGTTGTTTTGATTTAAATTCTGTTCTGTACATTCTAATTCCGTTGTTTTCATTCAAATTCCGCTGCTTTCATTCTAATTCTGTTGTTTGTTTTAAGCTTCCATTGTTTTCATTCAAATTCTGTTCTGTTCATTCTAATTCCGTTGTTTTCATTCAGTCTCTGTTCTGTACATTCTAATTCTGTTGTTTTCATTCAAATTACATTGTTTTGATTCAAATTCTGTTCTGTACATTCTAATTCCGTTGTTTTCATTCAAATTCCGCTGCTTTCATTCTAATTCTGTTGTTTGTTTTAAGCTTCCATTGTTTTCATTCAAATTCCGTTGTTTTCATTCTAATTCCATTGTTTTCATTCAAATTCCGTTGTTTTCATTCAAACCCTGTTCTGTACATTCTAATTCCGTTGTTTTCATTCAAATTCCGTTGTTTTCATTCTAATTCTGTTGTTTTCATTTAAATTCGTTGTTTTGATTTAAATTCTGTTCTGTACATTCTAATTCTGTTGTTTTCATTCAAATTCGTTGTTTTGATTTAAATTCTGTTCTGTACATTCTAATTCCGTTGTTTTCATTCAAATTCCGCTGTTTTCATTCTAATTCTGTTGTTTGTTTTAAGCTTCCATTGTTTTCATTCAAATTCTGTTCTGTTCATTCTAATTCCATTGTTTTCATTCAAATTCCGTTGTTTTCATTCAAACCCTGTTCTGTACATTCTAATTCCGTTGTTTTCATTCAAATTCCGCTGTTTTCATTCTAATTCTGTTGTTTGTTTTAAGCTTCCATTGTTTTCATTCAAATTCTATTCTGTTCATTCTAATTCCGTTGTTTTCTTTCAGTCTCTGTTCTGTACATTCTAATTCTGTTGTTTTCATTCAAATTACATTGTTTTGATTCAAATTCTGTTCTGTTCATTCTAATTCCATTGTTTTCATTCAAATTCCGTTGTTTTCATTCAAACGCTGTTCTGTACATTCTAATTCCGTTGTTTTCATTCAAATTCCGTTGTTTTCATTCAAACCCTGTTCTGTACATTCTAATTCCGTTGTTTTCATTCAAATTCCGTTGTTTTCATTCTAATTCTGTTGTTTGTTTTAAACTTCCATTGTTTTCATTCAAATTCCGTTGTTTTCATTCTAATTCTGTTGTTTGTTTTAAACTTCCATAGTTATCATTCAAATTCTGTTGTTTTCATTTAAATTCGTTGTTTTCATTTAAATTCTGTTCTGTACATTCTAATTCCGTTGTTTTCATTCAAATTCCGCTGTTTTCATTCTAATTCTGTTGTTTGTTTTAAGCTTCCATTGTTTTCATTCAAATTCTGTTCTGTTCATTCTAATTCCGTTGTTTTCATTCAGTCTCTGTTCTGTACATTCTAATTCTGTTGTTTTCATTCAAATTACATTGTTTTGATTCAAATTCTGTTCTGTTCATTCTAATTCCATTGTTTTCATTCAAATTCCGTTGTTTTCATTCAAACCCTGTTCTGTACATTCTAATTCCGTTGTTTTCATTCAAATTCCGCTGTTTTCATTCTAATTCTGTTGTTTGTTTTAAGCTTCCATTGTTTTCATTCAAATTCTGTTCTGTTTATTCTAATTCCGTTGTTTTCATTCAGTCTCTGTTCTGTACATTCAAATTCCGTTGTTTTCATTCAAACCCTGTTCTGTACATTCTAATTCCGTTGTTTTCATTCAAATTCCGTTGTTTTCATTCAAACCCTGTTCTGTACATTCTAATTCCGTTGTTTTCATTCAAATTCCGTTGTTTTCATTCAAATTCCGTTGTTTTCATTCAAACCCTGTTCTGTACATTCTAATTCCGTTGTTTTCATTCAAATTCCGTTGTTTTCATTCTAATTCTGTTGTTTTGATTTAAATTCTGTTCTGTACATTCTAATTCCGTTGTTTTCATTCAAATTCCGTTGTTTTCATTCTAATTCTGTTGTTTTCATTTAAATTCGTTGTTTTGATTTAAATTCTGTTCTGTACATTCTAATTCCGTTGTTTTCATTCAAATTCCGCTGTTTTCATTCTAATTCTGTTGTTTGTTTTAAGCTTCCATTGTTTTCATTCAAATTCTGTTCTGTTCATTCTAATTCCGTTGTTTTCATTCAGTCTCTGTTCTGTACATTCTAATTCTGTTGTTTTCATTCAAATTACATTGTTTTGATTCAAATTCTGTTCTGTTCATTCTAATTCCATTGTTTTCATTCAAATTCGTTGTTTTGATTAAAATTCTGTTCTGTACATTCTAATTCCGTTGTTTTCATTCAAATTCCGCTGTTTTCATTCTAATTCTGTTGTTTGTTTTAAGCTTCCATTGTTTTCATTCAAATTCTGTTCTGTTCATTCTAATTCCGTTGTTTTCTTTCAGTCTCTGTTCTGTACATTCTAATTCTGTTGTTTTCATTCAAATTACATTGTTTTGATTCAAATTCTGTTCTGTACATTCTAATTCCGTTGTTTTCATTCAAATTCCGTTGTTTTCATTCTAATTCTGTTGTTTTCATTCTAATTCTGTTGTTTTGATTTAAATTCTGTTCTGTACATTCTAATTCCGTTGTTTTCATTCAGTCTCTGTTCTGTACATTCTAATTCTGTTGTTTTCATTCAAATTACATTGTTTTGATTCAAATTCTGTTCTGTTCATTCTAATTCCATTGTTTTCATTCAAATTCGTTGTTTTGATTTAAATTCTGTTCTGTACATTCTAATTCCGTTGTTTTCATTCTAATTCTGTTGTTTGTTTTAAGCTTCCATTGTTTTCATTCAAATTCTGTTCTGTTCATTCTAATTCCGTTGTTTTCTTTCAGTCTCTGTTCTGTACATTCTAATTCTGTTGTTTTCATTCAAATTACATTGTTTTGATTCAAATTCTGTTCTGTTCATTCTAATTCCATTGTTTTCATTCAAATTCCGTTGTTTTCATTCTAATTCTGTTGTTTTCATTTAAATTCGTTGTTTTGATTCAAATTCTGTTCTGTTCATTCTAATTCCATTGTTTTCATTCAAATTCCGTTGTTTTCATTCAAACCCCCTTTCTGTACATTCTAATTCCGTTGTTTTCATTCAAATTCCGTTGTTTTCATTCAAATTCCGCTGTTTTCATTCTAATTCTGTTGTTTGTTTTAAGCTTCCATTGTTTTCATTCAAATTCTATTCTGTTCATTCTAATTCCGTTGTTTTCTTTCAGTCTCTGTTCTGTACATTCTAATTCTGTTGTTTTCATTCAAATTACATTGTTTTGATTCAAATTCTGTTCTGTTCATTCTAATTCCATTGTTTTCATTCAAATTCCGTTGTTTTCATTCAAACCCTGTTCTGTACATTCTAATTCCGTTGTTTTCATTCAAATTCCGTTGTTTTCATTCTAATTCTGTTGTTTTCATTTAAATTCGTTGTTTTGATTTAAATTCTGTTCTGTACATTCTAATTCTGTTGTTTTCATTCAAATTCGTTGTTTTGATTTAAATTCTGTTCTGTACATTCTAATTCCGTTGTTTTCATTCAAATTCCGCTGTTTTCATTCTAATTCTGTTGTTTGTTTTAAGCTTCCATTGTTTTCATTCAAATTCTGTTCTGTTCATTCTAATTCCATTGTTTTCATTCAAATTCCGTTGTTTTCATTCAAACCCTGTTCTGTACATTCTAATTCCGTTGTTTTCATTCAAATTCCGCTGTTTTCATTCTAATTCTGTTGTTTGTTTTAAGCTTCCATTGTTTTCATTCAAATTCTATTCTGTTCATTCTAATTCCGTTGTTTTCTTTCAGTCTCTGTTCTGTACATTCTAATTCTGTTGTTTTCATTCAAATTACATTGTTTTGATTCAAATTCTGTTCTGTTCATTCTAATTCCATTGTTTTCATTCAAATTCCGTTGTTTTCATTCAAACGCTGTTCTGTACATTCTAATTCCGTTGTTTTCATTCAAATTCCGTTGTTTTCATTCAAACCCTGTTCTGTACATTCTAATTCCGTTGTTTTCATTCAAATTCCGTTGTTTTCATTCTAATTCTGTTGTTTGTTTTAAACTTCCATTGTTTTCATTCAAATTCCGTTGTTTTCATTCTAATTCTGTTGTTTGTTTTAAACTTCCATAGTTATCATTCAAATTCTGTTGTTTTCATTTAAATTCGTTGTTTTCATTTAAATTCTGTTCTGTACATTCTAATTCCGTTGTTTTCATTCAAATTCCGCTGTTTTCATTCTAATTCTGTTGTTTGTTTTAAGCTTCCATTGTTTTCATTCAAATTCTGTTCTGTTCATTCTAATTCCGTTGTTTTCATTCAGTCTCTGTTCTGTACATTCTAATTCTGTTGTTTTCATTCAAATTACATTGTTTTGATTCAAATTCTGTTCTGTTCATTCTAATTCCATTGTTTTCATTCAAATTCCGTTGTTTTCATTCAAACCCTGTTCTGTACATTCTAATTCCGTTGTTTTCATTCAAATTCCGCTGTTTTCATTCTAATTCTGTTGTTTGTTTTAAGCTTCCATTGTTTTCATTCAAATTCTGTTCTGTTTATTCTAATTCCGTTGTTTTCATTCAGTCTCTGTTCTGTACATTCAAATTCCGTTGTTTTCATTCAAACCCTGTTCTGTACATTCTAATTCCGTTGTTTTCATTCAAATTCCGTTGTTTTCATTCAAACCCTGTTCTGTACATTCTAATTCCGTTGTTTTCATTCAAATTCCGTTGTTTTCATTCAAATTCCGTTGTTTTCATTCAAACCCTGTTCTGTACATTCTAATTCCGTTGTTTTCATTCAAATTCCGTTGTTTTCATTCTAATTCTGTTGTTTTGATTTAAATTCTGTTCTGTACATTCTAATTCCGTTGTTTTCATTCAAATTCCGTTGTTTTCATTCTAATTCTGTTGTTTTCATTTAAATTCGTTGTTTTGATTTAAATTCTGTTCTGTACATTCTAATTCCGTTGTTTTCATTCAAATTCCGCTGTTTTCATTCTAATTCTGTTGTTTGTTTTAAGCTTCCATTGTTTTCATTCAAATTCTGTTCTGTTCATTCTAATTCCGTTGTTTTCATTCAGTCTCTGTTCTGTACATTCTAATTCTGTTGTTTTCATTCAAATTACATTGTTTTGATTCAAATTCTGTTCTGTTCATTCTAATTCCATTGTTTTCATTCAAATTCGTTGTTTTGATTAAAATTCTGTTCTGTACATTCTAATTCCGTTGTTTTCATTCAAATTCCGCTGTTTTCATTCTAATTCTGTTGTTTGTTTTAAGCTTCCATTGTTTTCATTCAAATTCTGTTCTGTTCATTCTAATTCCGTTGTTTTCTTTCAGTCTCTGTTCTGTACATTCTAATTCTGTTGTTTTCATTCAAATTACATTGTTTTGATTCAAATTCTGTTCTGTTCATTCTAATTCCATTGTTTTCATTCAAATTCCGTTGTTTTCATTCTAATTCTGTTGTTTTCATTTAAATTCGTTGTTTTGATTTAAATTCTGTTCTGTACATTCTAATTCCGTTGTTTTCATTCAAATTCCGTTGTTTTCATTCTAATTCTGTTGTTTTCATTCTAATTCTGTTGTTTTGATTTAAATTCTGTTCTGTACATTCTAATTCCGTTGTTTTCATTCAGTCTCTGTTCTGTACATTCTAATTCTGTTGTTTTCATTCAAATTACATTGTTTTGATTCAAATTCTGTTCTGTTCATTCTAATTCCATTGTTTTCATTCAAATTCGTTGTTTTGATTTAAATTCTGTTCTGTACATTCTAATTCCGTTGTTTTCATTCTAATTCTGTTGTTTGTTTTAAGCTTCCATTGTTTTCATTCAAATTCTGTTCTGTTCATTCTAATTCCGTTGTTTTCTTTCAGTCTCTGTTCTGTACATTCTAATTCTGTTGTTTTCATTCAAATTACATTGTTTTGATTCAAATTCTGTTCTGTTCATTCTAATTCCATTGTTTTCATTCAAATTCCGTTGTTTTCATTCTAATTCTGTTGTTTTCATTTAAATTCGTTGTTTTGATTCAAATTCTGTTCTGTTCATTCTAATTCCATTGTTTTCATTCAAATTCCGTTGTTTTCATTCAAACCCCCTTTCTGTACATTCTAATTCCGTTGTTTTCATTCAAATTCCGTTGTTTTCATTCAAATTCCGCTGTTTTCATTCTAATTCTGTTGTTTGTTTTAAGCTTCCATTGTTTTCATTCAAATTCTGTTCTGTTCATTCTAATTCCGTTGTTTTCTTTCAGTCTCTGTTCTGTACATTCTAATTCTGTTGTTTTCATTCAAATTACATTGTTTTGATTCAAATTCTGTTCTGTTCATTCTAATTCCATTGTTTTCATTCAAATTCCGTTGTTTTCATTCAAACCCTGTTCTGTACATTCTAATTCCGTTGTTTTCATTCAAATTCCGTTGTTTTCATTCTAATTCTGTTGTTTTCATTTAAATTCGTTGTTTTGATTTAAATTCTGTTCTGTACATTCTAATTCCGTTGTTTTCATTCAAATTCCGTTGTTTTCATTCAAACCCTGTTCTGTACATTCTAATTCCGTTGTTTTCATTCAAATTCCGTTGTTTTCATTCTAATTCTGTTGTTTTCATTTAAATTCGTTGTTTTGATTTAAATTCTGTTCTGTACATTCTAATTCCGTTGTTTTCATTCAAATTCCGCTGCTTTCATTCTAATTCTGTTGTTTGTTTTAAGCTTCCATTGTTTTCATTCAAATTCTGTTCTGTTCATTCTAATTCCGTTGTTTTCATTCAGTCTCTGTTCTGTACATTCTAATTCTGTTGTTTGTTTTAAACTTCCATAGTTATCATTCAAATTCTGTTGTTTTCATTTAAATTCGTTGTTTTCATTTAAATTCTGTTCTGTACATTCTAATTCCGTTGTTTTCATTCAAATTCCGCTGTTTTCATTCTAATTCTGTTGTTTGTTTTAAGCTTCCATTGTTTTCATTCAAATTCTGTTCTGTTCATTCTAATTCCGTTGTTTTCATTCAGTCTCTGTTCTGTACATTCTAATTCTGTTGTTTTCATTCAAATTACATTGTTTTGATTCAAATTCTGTTCTGTTCATTCTAATTCCATTGTTTTCATTCAAATTCCGTTGTTTTCATTCAAACCCTGTTCTGTACATTCTAATTCCGTTGTTTTCATTCAAATTCCGCTGTTTTCATTCTAATTCTGTTGTTTGTTTTAAGCTTCCATTGTTTTCATTCAAATTCTGTTCTGTTTATTCTAATTCCGTTGTTTTCATTCAGTCTCTGTTCTGTACATTCAAATTCCGTTGTTTTCATTCAAACCCTGTTCTGTACATTCTAATTCCGTTGTTTTCATTCAAATTCCGTTGTTTTCATTCAAACCCTGTTCTGTACATTCTAATTCCGTTGTTTTCATTCAAATTCCGTTGTTTTCATTCAAACCCTGTTCTGTACATTCTAATTCCGTTGTTTTCATTCAAATTCCGTTGTTTTCATTCTAATTCTGTTGTTTTGATTTAAATTCTGTTCTGTACATTCTAATTCCGTTGTTTTCATTCAAATTCCGTTGTTTTCATTCTAATTCTGTTGTTTTCATTTAAATTCGTTGTTTTGATTTAAATTCTGTTCTGTACATTCTAATTCCGTTGTTTTCATTCAAATTCCGCTGTTTTCATTCTAATTCTGTTGTTTGTTTTAAGCTTCCATTGTTTTCATTCAAATTCTGTTCTGTTCATTCTAATTCCGTTGTTTTCATTCAGTCTCTGTTCTGTACATTCTAATTCTGTTGTTTTCATTCAAATTACATTGTTTTGATTCAAATTCTGTTCTGTTCATTCTAATTCCATTGTTTTCATTCAAATTCGTTGTTTTGATTAAAATTCTGTTCTGTACATTCTAATTCCGTTGTTTTCATTCAAATTCCGCTGTTTTCATTCTAATTCTGTTGTTTGTTTTAAGCTTCCATTGTTTTCATTCAAATTCTGTTCTGTTCATTCTAATTCCGTTGTTTTCTTTCAGTCTCTGTTCTGTACATTCTAATTCTGTTGTTTTCATTCAAATTACATTGTTTTGATTCAAATTCTGTTCTGTTCATTCTAATTCCATTGTTTTCATTCAAATTCCGTTGTTTTCATTCTAATTCTGTTGTTTTCATTTAAATTCGTTGTTTTGATTTAAATTCTGTTCTGTACATTCTAATTCCGTTGTTTTCATTCAAATTCCGTTGTTTTCATTCTAATTCTGTTGTTTTCATTCTAATTCTGTTGTTTTGATTTAAATTCTGTTCTGTACATTCTAATTCCGTTGTTTTCATTCAGTCTCTGTTCTGTACATTCTAATTCTGTTGTTTTCATTCAAATTACATTGTTTTGATTCAAATTCTGTTCTGTTCATTCTAATTCCATTGTTTTCATTCAAATTCGTTGTTTTGATTTAAATTCTGTTCTGTACATTCTAATTCCGTTGTTTTCATTCTAATTCTGTTGTTTGTTTTAAGCTTCCATTGTTTTCATTCAAATTCTGTTCTGTTCATTCTAATTCCGTTGTTTTCTTTCAGTCTCTGTTCTGTACATTCTAATTCTGTTGTTTTCATTCAAATTACATTGTTTTGATTCAAATTCTGTTCTGTTCATTCTAATTCCATTGTTTTCATTCAAATTCCGTTGTTTTCATTCTAATTCTGTTGTTTTCATTTAAATTCGTTGTTTTGATTCAAATTCTGTTCTGTTCATTCTAATTCCATTGTTTTCATTCAAATTCCGTTGTTTTCATTCAAACCCCCTTTCTGTACATTCTAATTCCGTTGTTTTCATTCAAATTCCGTTGTTTTCATTCAAATTCCGCTGTTTTCATTCTAATTCTGTTGTTTGTTTTAAGCTTCCATTGTTTTCATTCAAATTCTATTCTGTTCATTCTAATTCCGTTGTTTTCTTTCAGTCTCTGTTCTGTACATTCTAATTCTGTTGTTTTCATTCAAATTACATTGTTTTGATTCAAATTCTGTTCTGTTCATTCTAATTCCATTGTTTTCATTCAAATTCCGTTGTTTTCATTCAAACCCTGTTCTGTACATTCTAATTCCGTTGTTTTCATTCAAATTCCGTTGTTTTCATTCTAATTCTGTTGTTTTCATTTAAATTCGTTGTTTTGATTTAAATTCTGTTCTGTACATTCTAATTCCGTTGTTTTCATTCAAATTCCGTTGTTTTCATTCAAACCCTGTTCTGTACATTCTAATTCCGTTGTTTTCATTCAAATTCCGTTGTTTTCATTCTAATTCTGTTGTTTTCATTTAAATTCGTTGTTTTGATTTAAATTCTGTTCTGTACATTCTAATTCCGTTGTTTTCATTCAAATTCCGCTGCTTTCATTCTAATTCTGTTGTTTGTTTTAAGCTTCCATTGTTTTCATTCAAATTCTGTTCTGTTCATTCTAATTCCGTTGTTTTCATTCAGTCTCTGTTCTGTACATTCTAATTCTGTTGTTTTCATTCAAATTACATTGTTTTGATTCAAATTCTGTTCTGTTCATTCTAATTCCATTGTTTTCATTCAAATTCCGTTGTTTTCATTCAAACCCTGTTCTGTACATTCTAATTCCGTTGTTTTCATTCAAATTCCGTTGTTTTCATTCAAATTCCGTTGTTTTCATTCTAATTCCATTGTTTTCATTCAAATTCCGTTGTTTTCATTCAAACCCTGTTCTGTACATTCTAATTCCGTTGTTTTCATTCAAATTCCGTTGTTTTCATTCTAATTCTGTTGTTTTCATTTAAATTCGTTGTTTTGATTTAAATTCTGTTCTGTACATTCTAATTCCGTTGTTTTCATTCAAATTCCGCTGTTTTCATTCTAATTCTGTTGTTTGTTTTAAGCTTCCATTGTTTTCATTCAAATTCTGTTCTGTTCATTCTAATTCCGTTGTTTTCATTCAGTCTCTGTTCTGTACATTCTAATTCTGTTGTTTTCATTCAAATTACATTGTTTTGATTCAAATTCTGTTCTGTTCATTCTAATTCCATTGTTTTCATTCAAATTCCGTTGTTTTCATTCAAACCCTGTTCTGTACATTCTAATTCCGTTGTTTTCATTCAAATTCCGCTGTTTTCATTCTAATTCTGTTGTTTGTTTTAAGCTTCCATTGTTTTCATTCAAATTCTATTCTGTTCATTCTAATTCCGTTGTTTTCTTTCAGTCTCTGTTCTGTACATTCTAATTCTGTTGTTTTCATTCAAATTACATTGTTTTGATTCAAATTCTGTTCTGTTCATTCTAATTCCATTGTTTTCATTCAAATTCCGTTGTTTTCATTCAAACGCTGTTCTGTACATTCTAATTCCGTTGTTTTCATTCAAATTCCGTTGTTTTCATTCAAACCCTGTTCTGTACATTCTAATTCCGTTGTTTTCATTCAAATTCCGTTGTTTTCATTCTAATTCTGTTGTTTGTTTTAAACTTCCATTGTTTTCATTCAAATTCCGTTGTTTTCATTCTAATTCTGTTGTTTGTTTTAAACTTCCATAGTTATCATTCAAATTCTGTTGTTTTCATTTAAATTCGTTGTTTTCATTTAAATTCTGTTCTGTACATTCTAATTCCGTTGTTTTCATTCAAATTCCGCTGTTTTCATTCTAATTCTGTTGTTTGTTTTAAGCTTCCATTGTTTTCATTCAAATTCTGTTCTGTTCATTCTAATTCCGTTGTTTTCATTCAGTCTCTGTTCTGTACATTCTAATTCTGTTGTTTTCATTCAAATTACATTGTTTTGATTCAAATTCTGTTCTGTTCATTCTAATTCCATTGTTTTCATTCAAATTCCGTTGTTTTCATTCAAACCCTGTTCTGTACATTCTAATTCCGTTGTTTTCATTCAAATTCCGCTGTTTTCATTCTAATTCTGTTGTTTGTTTTAAGCTTCCATTGTTTTCATTCAAATTCTGTTCTGTTCATTCTAATTCCGTTGTTTTCTTTCAGTCTCTGTTCTGTACATTCTAATTCTGCTGTTTTCATTCAAATTCCATTGTTTTCATTCAAATTCCGTTGTTTTCATTCTAATTCTGTTGTTTTCATTTAAATTCGTTGTTTTGATTTAAATTCTGTTCTGTACATTCTAATTCCGTTGTTTTCATTCAAATTCCGCTGTTTTCATTCTAATTCTGTTGTTTGTTTTAAGCTTCCATTGTTTTCATTCAAATTCTGTTCTGTTCATTCTAATTCCGTTGTTTTCATTCAAATTACATTGTTTTGATTCAAATTCTGTTCTGTACATTCTAATTCCGTTGTTTTCATTCAAATTCCGCTGTATTCATTCAAACCCTGTTTTGTACATTCTAATTCCGTTGTTTTCATTCAAATTCCGTTGTTTTCATTCTAATTCTGTTGTTTGTTTTAAACTTCCATAGTTATCATTCAAATTCTGTTGTTTTCATTTAAATTCGTTGTTTTGATTCAAATTCTGTTCTGTTCATTCTAATTCCATTGTTTTCATTCAAATTCCGTTGTTTTCATTCAAACCCTGTTCTGTACATTCTAATTCCGTTGTTTTCATTCAAATTCCGCTGTTTTCATTCTAATTCTGTTGTTTGTTTTAAGCTTCCATTGTTTTCATTCAAATTCTGTTCTGTTCATTCTAATTCCGTTGTTTTCATTCAGTCTCTGTTCTGTACATTCTAATTCTGTTGTTTTCATTCAAATTCCGTTGTTTTCATTCAAACCCTGTTCTGTACATTCTAATTCCGTTGTTTTCATTCAAATTCCGTTGTTTTCATTCAAACCCTGTTCTGTACATTCTAATTCCGTTGTTTTCATTCAAATTCCGTTGTTTTCATTCAAATTCCGTTGTTTTCATTCAAACCCTGTTCTGTACATTCTAATTCCGTTGTTTTCATTCAAATTCCGTTGTTTTCATTCTAATTCTGTTGTTTTCATTTAAATTCGTTGTTTTGATTTAAATTCTGTTCTGTACATTCTGATTCCGTTGTTTTCATTCAAATTCCGCTGTTTTCATTCTAATTCTGTTGTTTGTTTTAAGCTTCCATTGTTTTCATTCAAATTCTGTTCTGTTCATTCTAATTCCGTTGTTTTCATTCAGTCTCTGTTCTGTACATTCTAATTCTGTTGTTTTCATTCAAATTACATTGTTTTGATTCAAATTCTGTTCTGTTCATTCTAATTCCATTGTTTTCATTCAAATTCGTTGTTTTGATTTAAATTCTGTTCTGTACATTCTAATTCCGTTGTTTTCATTCAAATTCCGCTGTTTTCATTCTAATTCTGTTGTTTGTTTTAAGCTTCCATTGTTTTCATTCAAATTCTGTTCTGTTCATTCTAATTCCGTTGTTTTCTTTCAGTCTCTGTTCTGTACATTCTAATTCTGTTGTTTTCATTCAAATTACATTGTTTTGATTCAAATTCTGTTCTGTTCATTCTAATTCCATTGTTTTCATTCAAATTCCGTTGTTTTCATTCTAATTCTGTTGTTTTCATTTAAATTCGTTGTTTTGATTTAAATTCTGTTCTGTACATTCTAATTCCGTTGTTTTCATTCAAATTCCGTTGTTTTCATTCTAATTCTGTTGTTTTCATTCTAATTCTGTTGTTTTGATTTAAATTCTGTTCTGTACATTCTAATTCCGTTGTTTTCATTCTAATTCTGTTGTTTGTTTTAAGCTTCCATTGTTTTCATTCAAATTCTGTTCTGTTCATTCTAATTCCGTTGTTTTCTTTCAGTCTCTGTTCTGTACATTCTAATTCTGTTGTTTTCATTCAAATTACATTGTTTTGATTCAAATTCTGTTCTGTACATTCTAATTCCGTTGTTTTCATTCAAATTCCGTTGTTTTCATTCAAACCCTGTTCTGTACATTCTAATTCCGTTGTTTTCATTCAAATTCCGTTGTTTTCATTCTAATTCTGTTGTTTGTTTTAAACTTCCATTGTTTTCATTCAAATTCCGTTGTTTTCATTCTAATTCTGTTGTTTGTTTTAAACTTCCATAGTTATCATTCAAATTCTGTTGTTTTCATTTAAATTCGTTGTTTTGATTTAAATTCTGTTCTGTACATTCTAATTCCGTTGTTTTCATTCAAATTCCGCTGTTTTCATTCTAATTCTGTTGTTTGTTTTAAGCTTCCATCGTTTTCATTCAAATTCTGTTCTGTTCATTCTAATTCCGTTGTTTTCATTCAGTCTCTGTTCTGTACATTCTAATTCTGTTGTTTTCATTCAAATTACATTGTTTTGATTCAAATTCTGTTCTGTTCATTCTAATTCCATTGTTTTCATTCAAATTCGTTGTTTTGATTTAAATTCTGTTCTGTACATTCTAATTCCGTTGTTTTCATTCAAATTCCGCTGTTTTCATTCTAATTCTGTTGTTTGTTTTAAGCTTCCATTGTTTTCATTCAAATTCTGTTCTGTTCATTCTAATTCCGTTGTTTTCTTTCAGTCTCTGTTCTGTACATTCTAATTCTGTTGTTTTCATTCAAATTACATTGTTTTGATTCAAATTCTGTTCTGTTCATTCTAATTCCATTGTTTTCATTCAAATTCCGTTGTTTTCATTCTAATTCTGTTGTTTTCATTTAAATTCGTTGTTTTGATTTAAATTCTGTTCTGTACATTCTAATTCCGTTGTTTTCATTCAGTCTCTGTTCTGTACATTCTAATTCTGTTGTTTTCATTCAAATTACATTATTTTGATTCAAATTCTGTTCTGTTCATTCTAATTCCATTGTTTTCATTCAAATTCGTTGTTTTGATTTAAATTCTGTTCTGTACATTCTAATTCCGTTGTTTTCATTCAAATTCCGTTGTTTTCATTCAAACCCTGTTCTGTACATTCTAATTCCGTTGTTTTCATTCAAATTCCGCTGTTTTCATTCTAATTCTGTTGTTTGTTTTAAACTTCCATTGTTTTCATTCAAATTCCGTTGTTTTCATTCTAATTCTGTTGTTTGTTTTAAACTTCCATAGTTATCATTCAAATTCCGTTGTTTTCATTCAAATTCCGTTGTTTTCATTCTAATTCTGTTGTTTTCATTTAAATTCGTTGTTTTGATTTAAATTCTGTTGTGTACATTCTAATTCCGTTGTTTTCATTCAAATTCCGCTGTTTTCATTCTAATTCTGTTGTTTGTTTTAAGCTTCCATTGTTTTCATTCAAATTCTGTTCTGTTCATTCTAATTCCGTTGTTTTCATTCAGTCTCTGTTCTGTACATTCTAATTCTGTTGTTTTCATTCAAATTACATTGTTTTGATTCAAATTCTGTTCTGTTCATTCTAATTCCATTGTTTTCATTCAAATTCCGTTGTTTTCATTCAAACCCTGTTCTGTACATTCTAATTCCGTTGTTTTCATTCAAATTCCGCTGTTTTCATTCTAATTCTGTTGTTTGTTTTAAGCTTCCATTGTTTTCATTCAAATTCTGTTCTGTTCATTCTAATTCCGTTGTTTTCTTTCAGTCTCTGTTCTGTACATTCTAATTCTGTTGTTTTCATTCAAATTCCATTGTTTTCATTCAAATTCCGTTGTTTTCATTCTAATTCTGTTGTTTTCATTTAAATTCGTTGTTTTGATTTAAATTCTGTTCTGTACATTCTAATTCCGTTGTTTTCATTCAAATTCCGTTGTTTTCATTCTAATTCTGTTGTTTTCATTTAAATTCGTTGTTTTGATTTAAATTCTGTTCTGTACATTCTAATTCCGTTGTTTTCATTCAGTCTCTGTTCTGTACATTCTAATTCTGTTGTTTTCATTCAAATTACATTGTTTTGATTCAAATTCTGTTCTGTTCATTCTAATTCCATTGTTTTCATTCAAATTCGTTGTTTTGATTTAAATTCTGTTCTGTACATTCTAATTCCGTTGTTTTCATTCAAATTCCGTTGTTTTCATTCTAATTCTGTTGTTTTCATTTAAATTCGTTGTTTTGATTTAAATTCTGTTCTGTACATTCTAATTCCGTTGTTTTCATTCAGTCTCTGTTCTGTACATTCTAATTCTGTTGTTTTCATTCAAATTACATTGTTTTGATTCAAATTCTGTTCTGTTCATTCTAATTCCATTGTTTTCATTCAAATTCGTTGTTTTGATTTAAATTCTGTTCTGTACATTCTAATTCCGTTGTTTTCATTCAAATTCCGCTGTTTTCATTCTAATTCTGTTGTTTGTTTTAAGCTTCCATTGTTTTCATTCAAATTCTGTTCTGTTCATTCTAATTCCGTTGTTTTCTTTCAGTCTCTGTTCTGTACATTCTAATTCTGTTGTTTTCATTCAAATTACATTGTTTTGATTCAAATTCTGTTCTGTTCATTCTAATTCCATTGTTTTCATTCAAATTCCGTTGTTTTCATTCAAACCCTGTTCTGTACATTCTAATTCCGTTGTTTTCATTCAAATTCTGTTGTTTTCATTCAAACCCTGTTCTGTACATTCTAATTCCGTTGTTTTCATTCAAATTCCGTTGTTTTCATTCTAATTCTGTTGTTTGTTTTAAACTTCCATTGTTTTCATTCAAATTCCGTTGTTTTCATTCTAATTCTGTTGTTTGTTTTAAACTTCCATGGTTATCATTCAAATTCTGTTGTTTTCATTTAAATTCGTTGTTTTGATTTAAATTCTGTTCTGTACATTCTAATTCCGTTGTTTTCATTCAAATTCCGCTGTTTTCATTCTAATTCTGTTGTTTGTTTTAAACTTCCATAGTTATCATTCAAATTCTGTTGTTTTCATTTAAATTCGTTGTTTTGATTCAAATTCTGTTCTGTTCATTCTAATTCCATTGTTTTCATTCAAATTCCGTTGTTTTCATTCAAACCCTGTTCTGTACATTCTAATTCCGTTGTTTTCATTCAAATTCCGCTGTTTTCATTCTAATTCTGTTGTTTGTTTTAAGCTTCCATTGTTTTCATTCAAATTCTGTTCTGTTCATTCTAATTCCGTTGTTTTCATTCAGTCTCTGTTCTGTACATTCTAATTCTGTTGTTTTCATTCAAATTCCGTTGTTTTCATTCAAACCCTGTTCTGTACATTCTAATTCCGTTGTTTTCATTCAAATTCCGTTGTTTTCATTCAAACCCTGTTCTGTACATTCTAATTCCGTTGTTTTCATTCAAATTCCGTTGTTTTCATTCTAATTCTGTTGTTTTCATTTAAATTCGTTGTTTTGATTTAAATTCTGTTCTGTACATTCTAATTCCGTTGTTTTCATTCAAATTCCGTTGTTTTCATTCTAATTCTGTTGTTTTCATTTAAATTCGTTGTTTTGATTTAAATTCTGTTCTGTACATTCTAATTCCGTTGTTTTCATTCAAATTCCGCTGTTTTCATTCTAATTCTGTTGTTTGTTTTAAGCTTCCATTGTTTTCATTCAAATTCTGTTCTGTTCATTCTAATTCCGTTGTTTTCATTCAGTCTCTGTTCTGTACATTCTAATTCTGTTGTTTTCATTCAAATTACATTGTTTTGATTCAAATTCTGTTCTGTTCATTCTAATTCCATTGTTTTCATTCAAATTCGTTGTTTTGATTTAAATTCTGTTCTGTACATTCTAATTCCGTTGTTTTCATTCAAATTCCGCTGTTTTCATTCTAATTCTGTTGTTTGTTTTAAGCTTCCATTGTTTTCATTCAAATTCTGTTCTGTTCATTCTAATTCCGTTGTTTTCTTTCAGTCTCTGTTCTGTACATTCTAATTCTGTTGTTTTCATTCAAATTACATTGTTTTCATTCAAATTCTGTTCTGTTCATTCTAATTCCATTGTTTTCATTCAAATTCCGTTGTTTTGATTCAAACCCTGTTCTGTACATTCTAATTCCGTTGTTTTCATTCTAATTCTGTTGTTTGTTTTAAGCTTCCATTGTTTTCATTCAAATTCCGTTGTTTTCATTCAAACCCTGTTCTGTACATTCTAATTCCGTTGTTTTCATTCAAATTCTGTTGTTTTCATTCAAACCCTGTTCTGTACATTCTAATTCCGTTGTTTTCATTCAAATTCCGTTGTTTTCATTCTAATTCTGTTGTTTGTTTTAAACTTCCATTGTTTTCATTCAAATTCCGTTGTTTTCATTCTAATTCTGTTGTTTGTTTTAAACTTCCATGGTTATCATTCAAATTCTGTTGTTTTCATTTAAATTCGTTGTTTTGATTTAAATTCTGTTCTGTACATTCTAATTCCGTTGTTTTCATTCAAATTCCGCTGTTTTCATTCTAATTCTGTTGTTTGTTTTAAGCTTCCATTGTTTTCATTCAAATTCTGTTCTGTTCATTCTAATTCCGTTGTTTTCATTCAGTCTCTGTTCTGTACATTCTAATTCTGTTGTTTTCATTCAAATTACATTGTTTTGATTCAAATTCTGTTCTGTTCATTCTAATTCCATTGTTTTCATTCAAATTCCATTGTTTTCATTCAAACCCTGTTCTGTACATTCTAATTCCGTTGTTTTCATTCAAATTCCGTTGTTTTCATTCTAATTCTGTTGTTTTCATTTAAATTCGTTGTTTTGATTTAAATTCTGTTCTGTACATTCTAATTCCGTTGTTTTCATTCAAATTCCGCTGTTTTCATTCTAATTCTGTTGTTTGTTTTAAGCTTCCATTGTTTTCATTCAAATTCTGTTCTGTTCATTCTAATTCCGTTGTTTTCATTCAGTCTCTGTTCTGTACATTCTAATTCTGTTGTTTTCATTCAAATTACATTGTTTTGATTCAAATTCTGTTCTGTTCATTCTAATTCCATTGTTTTCATTCAAATTCCGTTGTTTTCATTCTAATTCTGTTGTTTTCATTTAAATTCGTTGTTTTGATTTAAATTCTGTTCTGTACATTCTAATTCCGTTGTTTTCATTCAAATTCCGCTGTTTTCATTCAAACCCTGTTCTGTACATTCTAATTCCGTTGTTTTCATTCAAATTCCGTTGTTTTCATTCTAATTCTGTTGTTTGTTTTAAACTTCCATAGTTATCATTCAAATTCTGTTGTTTTCATTTAAATTCGTTGTTTTGATTCAAATTCTGTTCTGTTCATTCTAATTCCATTGTTTTCATTCAAATTCCGTTGTTTTCATTCAAATTCTGTTCTGTTCATTCTAATTCCGTTGTTTTCTTTCAGTCTCTGTTCTGTACATTCTAATTCTGTTGTTTTCATTCAAATTACATTGTTTTGATTCAAATTCTGTTCTGTTCATTCTAATTCCATTGTTTTCATTCAAATTCCGTTGTTTTCATTCTAATTCTGTTGTTTTCATTTAAATTCGTTGTTTTGATTTAAATTCTGTTCTGTACATTCTAATTCCGTTGTTTTCATTCAAATTCCGTTGTTTTCATTCTAATTCTGTTGTTTTCATTTAAATTCGTTGTTTTGATTTAAATTCTGTTCTGTACATTCTAATTCCGTTCTTTTCATTCAGTCTCTGTTCTGTACATTCTAATTCTGTTGTTTTCATTCAAATTACATTATTTTGATTCAAATTCTGTTCTGTTCATTCTAATTCCATTGTTTTCATTCAAATTCGTTGTTTTGATTTAAATTCTGTTCTGTACATTCTAATTCCGTTGTTTTCATTCAAATTCCGCTGTTTTCATTCTAATTCTGTTGTTTGTTTTAAGCTTCCATTGTTTTCATTCAAATTCTGTTCTGTTCATTCTAATTCCGTTGTTTTCTTTCAGTCTCTGTTCTGTACATTCTAATTCTGTTGTTTTCATTCAAATTACATTGTTTTGATTCAAATTCTGTTCTGTTCATTCTAATTCCATTGTTTTCATTCAAATTCCATTGTTTTCATTCAAACCCTGTTCTGTACATTCTAATTCCGTTGTTTTCATTCAAATTCTGTTGTTTTCATTCAAACCCTGTTCTGTACATTCTAATTCCGTTGTTTTCATTCAAATTCCGTTGTTTTCATTCTAACTCTGTTGTTTGTTTTAAACTTCCATTGTTTTCATTCAAATTCCGTTGTTTTCATTCTAATTCTGTTGTTTGTTTTAAACTTCCATAGTTATCATTCAAATTCTGTTGTTTTCATTTAAATTCGTTGTTTTGATTTAAATTCTGTTCTGTACATTCTAATTCCGTTGTTTTCATTCAAATTCCGCTGTTTTCATTCTAATTCTGTTGTTTGTTTTAAGCTTCCATTGTTTTCATTCAAATTCTGTTCTGTTCATTCTAATTCCGTTGTTTTCATTCAGTCTCTGTTCTGTACATTCTAATTCTGTTGTTTTCATTCAAATTACATTGTTTTGATTCAAATTCTGTTCTGTTCATTCTAATTCCATTGTTTTCATTCAAATTCCGTTGTTTTCATTCAAACCCTGTTCTGTACATTCTAATTCCGTTGTTTTCATTCAAATTCCGCTGTTTTCATTCTAATTCTGTTGTTTGTTTTAAGCTTCCATTGTTTTCATTCAAATTCTATTCTGTTCATTCTAATTCCGTTGTTTTCTTTCAGTCTCTGTTCTGTACATTCTAATTCTGTTGTTTTCATTCAAATTACATTGTTTTGATTCAAATTCTGTTCTGTTCATTCTAATTCCATTGTTTTCATTCAAATTCCGTTGTTTTCATTCAAACGCTGTTCTGTACATTCTAATTCCGTTGTTTTCATTCAAATTCCGTTGTTTTCATTCAAACCCTGTTCTGTACATTCTAATTCCGTTGTTTTCATTCAAATTCCGTTGTTTTCATTCTAATTCTGTTGTTTGTTTTAAACTTCCATTGTTTTCATTCAAATTCCGTTGTTTTCATTCTAATTCTGTTGTTTGTTTTAAACTTCCATAGTTATCATTCAAATTCTGTTGTTTTCATTTAAATTCGTTGTTTTCATTTAAATTCTGTTCTGTACATTCTAATTCCGTTGTTTTCATTCAAATTCCGCTGTTTTCATTCTAATTCTGTTGTTTGTTTTAAGCTTCCATTGTTTTCATTCAAATTCTGTTCTGTTCATTCTAATTCCGTTGTTTTCATTCAGTCTCTGTTCTGTACATTCTAATTCTGTTGTTTTCATTCAAATTACATTGTTTTGATTCAAATTCTGTTCTGTTCATTCTAATTCCATTGTTTTCATTCAAATTCCGTTGTTTTCATTCAAACCCTGTTCTGTACATTCTAATTCCGTTGTTTTCATTCAAATTCCGCTGTTTTCATTCTAATTCTGTTGTTTGTTTTAAGCTTCCATTGTTTTCATTCAAATTCTGTTCTGTTCATTCTAATTCCGTTGTTTTCTTTCAGTCTCTGTTCTGTACATTCTAATTCTGCTGTTTTCATTCAAATTCCATTGTTTTCATTCAAATTCCGTTGTTTTCATTCTAATTCTGTTGTTTTCATTTAAATTCGTTGTTTTGATTTAAATTCTGTTCTGTACATTCTAATTCCGTTGTTTTCATTCAAATTCCGCTGTTTTCATTCTAATTCTGTTGTTTGTTTTAAGCTTCCATTGTTTTCATTCAAATTCTGTTCTGTTCATTCTAATTCCGTTGTTTTCATTCAAATTACATTGTTTTGATTCAAATTCTGTTCTGTACATTCTAATTCCGTTGTTTTCATTCAAATTCCGCTGTATTCATTCAAACCCTGTTTTGTACATTCTAATTCCGTTGTTTTCATTCAAATTCCGTTGTTTTCATTCTAATTCTGTTGTTTGTTTTAAACTTCCATAGTTATCATTCAAATTCTGTTGTTTTCATTTAAATTCGTTGTTTTGATTCAAATTCTGTTCTGTTCATTCTAATTCCATTGTTTTCATTCAAATTCCGTTGTTTTCATTCAAACCCTGTTCTGTACATTCTAATTCCGTTGTTTTCATTCAAATTCCGCTGTTTTCATTCTAATTCTGTTGTTTGTTTTAAGCTTCCATTGTTTTCATTCAAATTCTGTTCTGTTCATTCTAATTCCGTTGTTTTCATTCAGTCTCTGTTCTGTACATTCTAATTCTGTTGTTTTCATTCAAATTCCGTTGTTTTCATTCAAACCCTGTTCTGTACATTCTAATTCCGTTGTTTTCATTCAAATTCCGTTGTTTTCATTCAAACCCTGTTCTGTACATTCTAATTCCGTTGTTTTCATTCAAATTCCGTTGTTTTCATTCAAATTCCGTTGTTTTCATTCAAACCCTGTTCTGTACATTCTAATTCCGTTGTTTTCATTCAAATTCCGTTGTTTTCATTCTAATTCTGTTGTTTTCATTTAAATTCGTTGTTTTGATTTAAATTCTGTTCTGTACATTCTGATTCCGTTGTTTTCATTCAAATTCCGCTGTTTTCATTCTAATTCTGTTGTTTGTTTTAAGCTTCCATTGTTTTCATTCAAATTCTGTTCTGTTCATTCTAATTCCGTTGTTTTCATTCAGTCTCTGTTCTGTACATTCTAATTCTGTTGTTTTCATTCAAATTACATTGTTTTGATTCAAATTCTGTTCTGTTCATTCTAATTCCATTGTTTTCATTCAAATTCGTTGTTTTGATTTAAATTCTGTTCTGTACATTCTAATTCCGTTGTTTTCATTCAAATTCCGCTGTTTTCATTCTAATTCTGTTGTTTGTTTTAAGCTTCCATTGTTTTCATTCAAATTCTGTTCTGTTCATTCTAATTCCGTTGTTTTCTTTCAGTCTCTGTTCTGTACATTCTAATTCTGTTGTTTTCATTCAAATTACATTGTTTTGATTCAAATTCTGTTCTGTTCATTCTAATTCCATTGTTTTCATTCAAATTCCGTTGTTTTCATTCTAATTCTGTTGTTTTCATTTAAATTCGTTGTTTTGATTTAAATTCTGTTCTGTACATTCTAATTCCGTTGTTTTCATTCAAATTCCGTTGTTTTCATTCTAATTCTGTTGTTTTCATTCTAATTCTGTTGTTTTGATTTAAATTCTGTTCTGTACATTCTAATTCCGTTGTTTTCATTCTAATTCTGTTGTTTGTTTTAAGCTTCCATTGTTTTCATTCAAATTCTGTTCTGTTCATTCTAATTCCGTTGTTTTCTTTCAGTCTCTGTTCTGTACATTCTAATTCTGTTGTTTTCATTCAAATTACATTGTTTTGATTCAAATTCTGTTCTGTACATTCTAATTCCGTTGTTTTCATTCAAATTCCGTTGTTTTCATTCAAACCCTGTTCTGTACATTCTAATTCCGTTGTTTTCATTCAAATTCCGTTGTTTTCATTCTAATTCTGTTGTTTGTTTTAAACTTCCATTGTTTTCATTCAAATTCCGTTGTTTTCATTCTAATTCTGTTGTTTGTTTTAAACTTCCATAGTTATCATTCAAATTCTGTTGTTTTCATTTAAATTCGTTGTTTTGATTTAAATTCTGTTCTGTACATTCTAATTCCGTTGTTTTCATTCAAATTCCGCTGTTTTCATTCTAATTCTGTTGTTTGTTTTAAGCTTCCATCGTTTTCATTCAAATTCTGTTCTGTTCATTCTAATTCCGTTGTTTTCATTCAGTCTCTGTTCTGTACATTCTAATTCTGTTGTTTTCATTCAAATTACATTGTTTTGATTCAAATTCTGTTCTGTTCATTCTAATTCCATTGTTTTCATTCAAATTCGTTGTTTTGATTTAAATTCTGTTCTGTACATTCTAATTCCGTTGTTTTCATTCAAATTCCGCTGTTTTCATTCTAATTCTGTTGTTTGTTTTAAGCTTCCATTGTTTTCATTCAAATTCTGTTCTGTTCATTCTAATTCCGTTGTTTTCTTTCAGTCTCTGTTCTGTACATTCTAATTCTGTTGTTTTCATTCAAATTACATTGTTTTGATTCAAATTCTGTTCTGTTCATTCTAATTCCATTGTTTTCATTCAAATTCCGTTGTTTTCATTCTAATTCTGTTGTTTTCATTTAAATTCGTTGTTTTGATTTAAATTCTGTTCTGTACATTCTAATTCCGTTGTTTTCATTCAGTCTCTGTTCTGTACATTCTAATTCTGTTGTTTTCATTCAAATTACATTATTTTGATTCAAATTCTGTTCTGTTCATTCTAATTCCATTGTTTTCATTCAAATTCGTTGTTTTGATTTAAATTCTGTTCTGTACATTCTAATTCCGTTGTTTTCATTCAAATTCCGTTGTTTTCATTCAAACCCTGTTCTGTACATTCTAATTCCGTTGTTTTCATTCAAATTCCGCTGTTTTCATTCTAATTCTGTTGTTTGTTTTAAACTTCCATTGTTTTCATTCAAATTCCGTTGTTTTCATTCTAATTCTGTTGTTTGTTTTAAACTTCCATAGTTATCATTCAAATTCCGTTGTTTTCATTCAAATTCCGTTGTTTTCATTCTAATTCTGTTGTTTTCATTTAAATTCGTTGTTTTGATTTAAATTCTGTTGTGTACATTCTAATTCCGTTGTTTTCATTCAAATTCCGCTGTTTTCATTCTAATTCTGTTGTTTGTTTTAAGCTTCCATTGTTTTCATTCAAATTCTGTTCTGTTCATTCTAATTCCGTTGTTTTCATTCAGTCTCTGTTCTGTACATTCTAATTCTGTTGTTTTCATTCAAATTACATTGTTTTGATTCAAATTCTGTTCTGTTCATTCTAATTCCATTGTTTTCATTCAAATTCCGTTGTTTTCATTCAAACCCTGTTCTGTACATTCTAATTCCGTTGTTTTCATTCAAATTCCGCTGTTTTCATTCTAATTCTGTTGTTTGTTTTAAGCTTCCATTGTTTTCATTCAAATTCTGTTCTGTTCATTCTAATTCCGTTGTTTTCTTTCAGTCTCTGTTCTGTACATTCTAATTCTGTTGTTTTCATTCAAATTCCATTGTTTTCATTCAAATTCCGTTGTTTTCATTCTAATTCTGTTGTTTTCATTTAAATTCGTTGTTTTGATTTAAATTCTGTTCTGTACATTCTAATTCCGTTGTTTTCATTCAAATTCCGTTGTTTTCATTCTAATTCTGTTGTTTTCATTTAAATTCGTTGTTTTGATTTAAATTCTGTTCTGTACATTCTAATTCCGTTGTTTTCATTCAGTCTCTGTTCTGTACATTCTAATTCTGTTGTTTTCATTCAAATTACATTGTTTTGATTCAAATTCTGTTCTGTTCATTCTAATTCCATTGTTTTCATTCAAATTCGTTGTTTTGATTTAAATTCTGTTCTGTACATTCTAATTCCGTTGTTTTCATTCAAATTCCGTTGTTTTCATTCTAATTCTGTTGTTTTCATTTAAATTCGTTGTTTTGATTTAAATTCTGTTCTGTACATTCTAATTCCGTTGTTTTCATTCAGTCTCTGTTCTGTACATTCTAATTCTGTTGTTTTCATTCAAATTACATTGTTTTGATTCAAATTCTGTTCTGTTCATTCTAATTCCATTGTTTTCATTCAAATTCGTTGTTTTGATTTAAATTCTGTTCTGTACATTCTAATTCCGTTGTTTTCATTCAAATTCCGCTGTTTTCATTCTAATTCTGTTGTTTGTTTTAAGCTTCCATTGTTTTCATTCAAATTCTGTTCTGTTCATTCTAATTCCGTTGTTTTCTTTCAGTCTCTGTTCTGTACATTCTAATTCTGTTGTTTTCATTCAAATTACATTGTTTTGATTCAAATTCTGTTCTGTTCATTCTAATTCCATTGTTTTCATTCAAATTCCGTTGTTTTCATTCAAACCCTGTTCTGTACATTCTAATTCCGTTGTTTTCATTCAAATTCTGTTGTTTTCATTCAAACCCTGTTCTGTACATTCTAATTCCGTTGTTTTCATTCAAATTCCGTTGTTTTCATTCTAATTCTGTTGTTTGTTTTAAACTTCCATTGTTTTCATTCAAATTCCGTTGTTTTCATTCTAATTCTGTTGTTTGTTTTAAACTTCCATGGTTATCATTCAAATTCTGTTGTTTTCATTTAAATTCGTTGTTTTGATTTAAATTCTGTTCTGTACATTCTAATTCCGTTGTTTTCATTCAAATTCCGCTGTTTTCATTCTAATTCTGTTGTTTGTTTTAAACTTCCATAGTTATCATTCAAATTCTGTTGTTTTCATTTAAATTCGTTGTTTTGATTCAAATTCTGTTCTGTTCATTCTAATTCCATTGTTTTCATTCAAATTCCGTTGTTTTCATTCAAACCCTGTTCTGTACATTCTAATTCCGTTGTTTTCATTCAAATTCCGCTGTTTTCATTCTAATTCTGTTGTTTGTTTTAAGCTTCCATTGTTTTCATTCAAATTCTGTTCTGTTCATTCTAATTCCGTTGTTTTCATTCAGTCTCTGTTCTGTACATTCTAATTCTGTTGTTTTCATTCAAATTCCGTTGTTTTCATTCAAACCCTGTTCTGTACATTCTAATTCCGTTGTTTTCATTCAAATTCCGTTGTTTTCATTCAAACCCTGTTCTGTACATTCTAATTCCGTTGTTTTCATTCAAATTCCGTTGTTTTCATTCTAATTCTGTTGTTTTCATTTAAATTCGTTGTTTTGATTTAAATTCTGTTCTGTACATTCTAATTCCGTTGTTTTCATTCAAATTCCGTTGTTTTCATTCTAATTCTGTTGTTTTCATTTAAATTCGTTGTTTTGATTTAAATTCTGTTCTGTACATTCTAATTCCGTTGTTTTCATTCAAATTCCGCTGTTTTCATTCTAATTCTGTTGTTTGTTTTAAGCTTCCATTGTTTTCATTCAAATTCTGTTCTGTTCATTCTAATTCCGTTGTTTTCATTCAGTCTCTGTTCTGTACATTCTAATTCTGTTGTTTTCATTCAAATTACATTGTTTTGATTCAAATTCTGTTCTGTTCATTCTAATTCCATTGTTTTCATTCAAATTCGTTGTTTTGATTTAAATTCTGTTCTGTACATTCTAATTCCGTTGTTTTCATTCAAATTCCGCTGTTTTCATTCTAATTCTGTTGTTTGTTTTAAGCTTCCATTGTTTTCATTCAAATTCTGTTCTGTTCATTCTAATTCCGTTGTTTTCTTTCAGTCTCTGTTCTGTACATTCTAATTCTGTTGTTTTCATTCAAATTACATTGTTTTCATTCAAATTCTGTTCTGTTCATTCTAATTCCATTGTTTTCATTCAAATTCCGTTGTTTTGATTCAAACCCTGTTCTGTACATTCTAATTCCGTTGTTTTCATTCTAATTCTGTTGTTTGTTTTAAGCTTCCATTGTTTTCATTCAAATTCCGTTGTTTTCATTCAAACCCTGTTCTGTACATTCTAATTCCGTTGTTTTCATTCAAATTCTGTTGTTTTCATTCAAACCCTGTTCTGTACATTCTAATTCCGTTGTTTTCATTCAAATTCCGTTGTTTTCATTCTAATTCTGTTGTTTGTTTTAAACTTCCATTGTTTTCATTCAAATTCCGTTGTTTTCATTCTAATTCTGTTGTTTGTTTTAAACTTCCATGGTTATCATTCAAATTCTGTTGTTTTCATTTAAATTCGTTGTTTTGATTTAAATTCTGTTCTGTACATTCTAATTCCGTTGTTTTCATTCAAATTCCGCTGTTTTCATTCTAATTCTGTTGTTTGTTTTAAGCTTCCATTGTTTTCATTCAAATTCTGTTCTGTTCATTCTAATTCCGTTGTTTTCATTCAGTCTCTGTTCTGTACATTCTAATTCTGTTGTTTTCATTCAAATTACATTGTTTTGATTCAAATTCTGTTCTGTTCATTCTAATTCCATTGTTTTCATTCAAATTCCATTGTTTTCATTCAAACCCTGTTCTGTACATTCTAATTCCGTTGTTTTCATTCAAATTCCGTTGTTTTCATTCTAATTCTGTTGTTTTCATTTAAATTCGTTGTTTTGATTTAAATTCTGTTCTGTACATTCTAATTCCGTTGTTTTCATTCAAATTCCGCTGTTTTCATTCTAATTCTGTTGTTTGTTTTAAGCTTCCATTGTTTTCATTCAAATTCTGTTCTGTTCATTCTAATTCCGTTGTTTTCATTCAGTCTCTGTTCTGTACATTCTAATTCTGTTGTTTTCATTCAAATTACATTGTTTTGATTCAAATTCTGTTCTGTTCATTCTAATTCCATTGTTTTCATTCAAATTCCGTTGTTTTCATTCTAATTCTGTTGTTTTCATTTAAATTCGTTGTTTTGATTTAAATTCTGTTCTGTACATTCTAATTCCGTTGTTTTCATTCAAATTCCGCTGTTTTCATTCAAACCCTGTTCTGTACATTCTAATTCCGTTGTTTTCATTCAAATTCCGTTGTTTTCATTCTAATTCTGTTGTTTGTTTTAAACTTCCATAGTTATCATTCAAATTCTGTTGTTTTCATTTAAATTCGTTGTTTTGATTCAAATTCTGTTCTGTTCATTCTAATTCCATTGTTTTCATTCAAATTCCGTTGTTTTCATTCAAATTCTGTTCTGTTCATTCTAATTCCGTTGTTTTCTTTCAGTCTCTGTTCTGTACATTCTAATTCTGTTGTTTTCATTCAAATTACATTGTTTTGATTCAAATTCTGTTCTGTTCATTCTAATTCCATTGTTTTCATTCAAATTCCGTTGTTTTCATTCTAATTCTGTTGTTTTCATTTAAATTCGTTGTTTTGATTTAAATTCTGTTCTGTACATTCTAATTCCGTTGTTTTCATTCAAATTCCGTTGTTTTCATTCTAATTCTGTTGTTTTCATTTAAATTCGTTGTTTTGATTTAAATTCTGTTCTGTACATTCTAATTCCGTTCTTTTCATTCAGTCTCTGTTCTGTACATTCTAATTCTGTTGTTTTCATTCAAATTACATTATTTTGATTCAAATTCTGTTCTGTTCATTCTAATTCCATTGTTTTCATTCAAATTCGTTGTTTTGATTTAAATTCTGTTCTGTACATTCTAATTCCGTTGTTTTCATTCAAATTCCGCTGTTTTCATTCTAATTCTGTTGTTTGTTTTAAGCTTCCATTGTTTTCATTCAAATTCTGTTCTGTTCATTCTAATTCCGTTGTTTTCTTTCAGTCTCTGTTCTGTACATTCTAATTCTGTTGTTTTCATTCAAATTACATTGTTTTGATTCAAATTCTGTTCTGTTCATTCTAATTCCATTGTTTTCATTCAAATTCCATTGTTTTCATTCAAACCCTGTTCTGTACATTCTAATTCCGTTGTTTTCATTCAAATTCTGTTGTTTTCATTCAAACCCTGTTCTGTACATTCTAATTCCGTTGTTTTCATTCAAATTCCGTTGTTTTCATTCTAACTCTGTTGTTTGTTTTAAACTTCCATTGTTTTCATTCAAATTCCGTTGTTTTCATTCTAATTCTGTTGTTTGTTTTAAACTTCCATGGTTATCATTCAAATTCTGTTGTTTTCATTTAAATTCGTTGTTTTGATTTAAATTCTGTTCTGTACATTCTAATTCCGTTGTTTTCATTCAAATTCCGCTGTTTTCATTCTAATTCTGTTGTTTGTTTTAAGCTTCGATTGTTTTCATTCAAATTCTGTTCTGTTCATTCTAATTCCGTTGTTTTCATTCAGTCTCTGTTCTGTACATTCTAATTCTGTTGTTTTCATTCAAATTACATTGTTTTGATTCAAATTCTGTTCTGTTCATTCTAATTCCATTGTTTTCATTCAAATTCCGTTGTTTTCATTCAAACCCTGTTCTGTACATTCTAATTCCGTTGTTTTCATTCAAATTCCGTTGTTTTCATTCTAATTCTGTTGTTTTCATTTAAATTCGTTGTTTTGATTTAAATTCTGTTCTGTACATTCTAATTCCGTTGTTTTCATTCAAATTCCGTTGTTTTCATTCAATCCCTGTTCTGTACATTCTAATTCCGTTGTTTTCATTCAAATTCCGCTGTTTTCATTCTAATTCTGTTGTTTGTTTTAAGCTTCCATTGTTTTCATTCAAATTCTATTCTGTTCATTCTAATTCCGTTGTTTTCTTTCAGTCTCTGTTCTGTACATTCTAATTCTGTTGTTTTCATTCAAATTACATTGTTTTGATTCAAATTCTGTTCTGTTCATTCTAATTCCATTGTTTTCATTCAAATTCCGTTGTTTTCATTCAAACGCTGTTCTGTACATTCTAATTCCGTTGTTTTCATTCACACCCTGTTCTGTACATTCTAATTCCGTTGTTTTCATTCAAATTCCGTTGTTTTCATTCTAATTCTGTTGTTTGTTTTAAACTTCCATTGTTTTCATTCAAATTCCGTTGTTTTCATTCTAATTCTGTTGTTTGTTTTAAACTTCCATAGTTATCATTCAAATTCTGTTGTTTTCATTTAAATTCGTTGTTTTCATTTAAATTCTGTTCTGTACATTCTAATTCCGTTGTTTTCATTCAAATTCCGCTGTTTTCATTCTAATTCTGTTGTTTGTTTTAAACTTCCATTGTTTTCATTCAAATTCTGTTCTGTTCATTCTAATTCCGTTGTTTTCTTTCAGTCTCTGTTCTGTACATTCTAATTCTGTTGTTTTCATTCAAATTACATTGTTTTGATTCAAATTCTGTTCTGTTCATTCTAATTCCATTGTTTTCATTCAAATTCCGTTGTTTTCATTCAAACCCTGTTCTGTACATTCTAATTCCGTTGTTTTCATTCAAATTCCGCTGTTTTCATTCTAATTCTGTTGTTTGTTTTAAGCTTCCATTGTTTTCATTCAAATTCTGTTCTGTTCATTCTAATTCCGTTGTTTTCTTTCAGTCTCTGTTCTGTACATTCTAATTCTGTTGTTTTCATTTAAATTCCATTGTTTTCATTCAAATTCCGTTGTTTTCATTCTAATTCTGTTGTTTTCATTTAAATTCGTTGTTTTGATTTAAATTCTGTTCTGTACATTCTAATTCCGTTGTTTTTATTCAAATTCCGTTGTTTTCATTCTAATTCTGTTGTTTTCATTTAAATTCGTTGTTTTGATTTAAGTTCTGTTCTGTACATTCTAATTCCGTTGTTTTCATTCAGTCTCTGTTCTGTACATTCTAATTCCGTTGTTTTCATTCAAATTCCGTTGTTTTCATTCAAACCCTGTTCTGTACATTCTAATTCCGTTGTTTTCATTCAAATTCCGTTGTTTTCATTCTAATTCTGTTGTTTGTTTTAAACTTCCATTGTTTTCATTCAAATTCCGTTGTTTTCATTCTAATTCTGTTGTTTGTTTTAAACTTCCATAGTTATCATTCAAATTCTGTTGTTTTCATTTAAATTCGTTGTTTTCATTTAAATTCTGTTCTGTACATTCTAATTCCGTTGTTTTCATTCAAATTCCGCTGTTTTCATTCTAATTCTGTTGTTTGTTTTAAACTTCCATTGTTTTCATTCAAATTCTGTTCTGTTCATTCTAATTCCGTTGTTTTCTTTCAGTCTCTGTTCTGTACATTCTAATTCTGTTGTTTTCATTCAAATTACATTGTTTTGATTCAAATTCTGTTCTGTTCATTCTAATTCCATTGTTTTCATTCAAATTCCGTTGTTTTCATTCAAACCCTGTTCTGTACATTCTAATTCCGTTGTTTTCATTCAAATTCCGCTGTTTTCATTCTAATTCTGTTGTTTGTTTTAAGCTTCCATTGTTTTCATTCAAATTCTGTTCTGTTCATTCTAATTCCGTTGTTTTCTTTCAGTCTCTGTTCTGTACATTCTAATTCTGTTGTTTTCATTCAAATTCCATTGTTTTCATTCAAATTCCGTTGTTTTCATTCTAATTCTGTTGTTTTCATTTAAATTCGTTGTTTTGATTTAAATTCTGTTCTGTACATTCTAATTCCGTTGTTTTCATTCAGTCTCTGTTCTGTACATTCTAATTCTGTTGTTTTCATTCAAATTACATTGTTTTCATTCAAATTCTGTTCTGTTCATTCTAATTCCGTTGTTTTCATTCAGTCTCTGTTCTGTACATTCTAATTCTGTTGTTTTCATTCAAATTACATTGTTTTGATTCAAATTCTGTTCTGTTCATTCTAATTCCATTGTTTTCATTCAAATTCCATTGTTTTCATTCAAACCCTGTTCTGTACATTCTAATTCCGTTGTTTTCATTCAAATTCCGTTGTTTTCATTGTAATTCTGTTGTTTTGATTTAAATTCGTTGTTTTGATTTAAATTCTGTTCTGTACATTCTAATTCCGTTGTTTTCATTCAAATTCCGCTGTTTTCATTCTAATTCTGTTGTTTGTTTTAAGCTTCCATTGTTTTCATTCAAATTCTGTTCTGTTCATTCTAATTCCGTTGTTTTCATTCAGTCTCTGTTCTGTACATTCTAATTCTGTTGTTTTCATTCAAATTACATTGTTTTGATTCAAATTCTGTTCTGTTCATTCTAATTCCATTGTTTTCATTCAAATTCCGTTGTTTTCATTCAAACCCTGTTCTGTACATTCTAATTCCGTTGTTTTCATTCAAATTCCGTTGTTTTCATTCTAATTCTGTTGTTTTCATTTAAATTCGTTGTTTTGATTTAAATTCTGTTCTGTACATTCTAATTCCGTTGTTTTCATTCAAATTCCGTTGTTTTCATTCAAACCCTGTTCTGTACATTCTAATTCCGTTGTTTTCATTCAAATTCCGCTGTTTTCATTCTAATTCTGTTGTTTGTTTTAAGCTTCCATTGTTTTCATTCAAATTCTATTCTGTTCATTCTAATTCCGTTGTTTTCTTTCAGTCTCTGTTCTGTACATTCTAATTCTGTTGTTTTCATTCAAATTACATTGTTTTGATTCAAATTCTGTTCTGTTCATTCTAATTCCATTGTTTTCATTCAAATTCCGTTGTTTTCATTCAAACGCTGTTCTGTACATTCTAATTCCGTTGTTTTCATTCACACCCTGTTCTGTACATTCTAATTCCGTTGTTTTCATTCAAATTCCGTTGTTTTCATTCTAATTCTGTTGTTTGTTTTAAACTTCCATTGTTTTCATTCAAATTCCGTTGTTTTCATTCTAATTCTGTTGTTTGTTTTAAACTTCCATAGTTATCATTCAAATTCTGTTGTTTTCATTTAAATTCGTTGTTTTCATTTAAATTCTGTTCTGTACATTCTAATTCCGTTGTTTTCATTCAAATTCCGCTGTTTTCATTCTAATTCTGTTGTTTGTTTTAAACTTCCATTGTTTTCATTCAAATTCTGTTCTGTTCATTCTAATTCCGTTGTTTTCTTTCAGTCTCTGTTCTGTACATTCTAATTCTGTTGTTTTCATTCAAATTACATTGTTTTGATTCAAATTCTGTTCTGTTCATTCTAATTCCATTGTTTTCATTCAAATTCCGTTGTTTTCATTCAAACCCTGTTCTGTACATTCTAATTCCGTTGTTTTCATTCAAATTCCGCTGTTTTCATTCTAATTCTGTTGTTTGTTTTAAGCTTCCATTGTTTTCATTCAAATTCTGTTCTGTTCATTCTAATTCCGTTGTTTTCTTTCAGTCTCTGTTCTGTACATTCTAATTCTGTTGTTTTCATTTTAATTCCATTGTTTTCATTCAAATTCCGTTGTTTTCATTCTAATTCTGTTGTTTTCATTTAAATTCGTTGTTTTGATTTAAATTCTGTTCTGTACATTCTAATTCCGTTGTTTTTATTCAAATTCCGTTGTTTTCATTCTAATTCTGTTGTTTTCATTTAAATTCGTTGTTTTGATTTAAGTTCTGTTCTGTACATTCTAATTCCGTTGTTTTCATTCAGTCTCTGTTCTGTACATTCTAATTCCGTTGTTTTCATTCAAATTCCGTTGTTTTCATTCAAACCCTGTTCTGTACATTCTAATTCCGTTGTTTTCATTCAAATTCCGTTGTTTTCATTCTAATTCTGTTGTTTGTTTTAAACTTCCATTGTTTTCATTCAAATTCCGTTGTTTTCATTCTAATTCTGTTGTTTGTTTTAAACTTCCATAGTTATCATTCAAATTCTGTTGTTTTCATTTAAATTCGTTGTTTTCATTTAAATTCTGTTCTGTACATTCTAATTCCGTTGTTTTCATTCAAATTCCGCTGTTTTCATTCTAATTCTGTTGTTTGTTTTAAACTTCCATTGTTTTCATTCAAATTCTGTTCTGTTCATTCTAATTCCGTTGTTTTCTTTCAGTCTCTGTTCTGTACATTCTAATTCTGTTGTTTTCATTCAAATTACATTGTTTTGATTCAAATTCTGTTCTGTTCATTCTAATTCCATTGTTTTCATTCAAATTCCGTTGTTTTCATTCAAACCCTGTTCTGTACATTCTAATTCCGTTGTTTTCATTCAAATTCCGCTGTTTTCATTCTAATTCTGTTGTTTGTTTTAAGCTTCCATTGTTTTCATTCAAATTCTGTTCTGTTCATTCTAATTCCGTTGTTTTCTTTCAGTCTCTGTTCTGTACATTCTAATTCTGTTGTTTTCATTCAAATTCCATTGTTTTCATTCAAATTCCGTTGTTTTCATTCTAATTCTGTTGTTTTCATTTAAATTCGTTGTTTTGATTTAAATTCTGTTCTGTACATTCTAATTCCGTTGTTTTCATTCAGTCTCTGTTCTGTACATTCTAATTCTGTTGTTTTCATTCAAATTACATTGTTTTCATTCAAATTCTGTTCTGTTCATTCTAATTCCGTTGTTTTCATTCAGTCTCTGTTCTGTACATTCTAATTCTGTTGTTTTCATTCAAATTACATTGTTTTGATTCAAATTCTGTTCTGTTCATTCTAATTCCATTGTTTTCATTCAAATTCCATTGTTTTCATTCAAACCCTGTTCTGTACATTCTAATTCCGTTGTTTTCATTCAAATTCCGTTGTTTTCATTGTAATTCTGTTGTTTTGATTTAAATTCGTTGTTTTGATTTAAATTCTGTTCTGTACATTCTAATTCCGTTGTTTTCATTCAAATTCCGCTGTTTTCATTCTAATTCTGTTGTTTGTTTTAAGCTTCCATTGTTTTCATTCAAATTCTGTTCTGTTCATTCTAATTCCGTTGTTTTCATTCAGTCTCTGTTCTGTACATTCTAATTCTGTTGTTTTCATTCAAATTACATTGTTTTGATTCAAATTCTGTTCTGTTCATTCAAATTCCGCTGTTTTCATTCTAATTCGTTGTTTTGATTTAAATTCTGTTCTGTACATTCTAATTCCGTTGTTTTCATTCAAATTCCGCTGTTTTCATTCTAATTCTGTTGTTTGTTTTAAGCTTCCATTGTTTTCATTCAAATTCTGTTCTGTTCATTCTAATTCCGTTGTTTTCATTCAGTCTCTGTTCTGTTCATTCTAATTCCATTGTTTTCATTCAAATTCCATTGTTTTCATTCAAACCCTGTTCTGTACATTCTAATTCCGTTGTTTTCATTCAAATTCCGTTGTTTTCATTCTAATTCTGTTGTTTTGATTTAAATTCGTTGTTTTGATTTAAATTCTGTTCTGTACATTCTAATTCCGTTGTTTTCATTCAAATTCCGCTGTTTTCATTCTAATTCTGTTGTTTGTTTTAAGCTTCCATTGTTTTCATTCAAATTCTGTTCTGTTCATTCTAATTCCGTTGTTTTCATTCAGTCTCTGTTCTGTACATTCTAATTCTGTTGTTTTCATTCAAATTACATTGTTTTGATTCAAATTCTGTTCTGTTCATTCTAATTCCATTGTTTTCATTCAAATTCCGTTGTTTTCATTCTAATTCTGTTGTTTTCATTTAAATTCGTTGTTTTGATTTAAATTCTGTTCTGTACATTCTAATTCCGTTGTTTTCATTCAAATTCTGTTCTGTTCATTCTAATTCCGTTGTTTTCTTTCAGTCTCTGTTCTGTACATTCTAATTCTGTTGTTTTCATTCAAATTACATTGTTTTGATTCAAATTCTGTTCTGTTCATTCTAATTCCATTGTTTTCATTCAAATTCCGTTGTTTTCATTCAAACCCTGTTCTGTACATTCTAATTCCGTTGTTTTCATTCAAATTCTGTTGTTTTCATTCAAACCCTGTTCTGTACATTCTAATTCCGTTGTTTTCATTCAAATTCCGTTGTTTTCATTCTAATTCTGTTGTTTGTTTTAAACTTCCATTGTTTTCATTCAAATTCCGTTGTTTTCATTCTAATTCTGTTGTTTGTTTTAAACTTCCATGGTTATCATTCAAATTCTGTTGTTTTCATTTAAATTCGTTGTTTTGATTTAAATTCTGTTCTGTACATTCTAATTCCGTTGTTTTCATTCAAATTCCGCTGTTTTCATTCTAATTCTGTTGTTTGTTTTAAGCTTCCATTGTTTTCATTCAAATTCTGTTCTGTTCATTCTAATTCCGTTGTTTTCATTCAGTCTCTGTTCTGTACATTCTAATTCTGTTGTTTTCATTCAAATTACATTGTTTTGATTCAAATTCTGTTCTGTTCATTCTAATTCCATTGTTTTCATTCAAATTCCATTGTTTTCATTCAAACCCTGTTCTGTACATTCTAATTCCGTTGTTTTCATTCAAATTCCGTTGTTTTCATTCTAATTCTGTTGTTTTGATTTAAATTCGTTGTTTTGATTTAAATTCTGTTCTGTACATTCTAATTCCGTTGTTTTCATTCAAATTCCGCTGTTTTCATTCTAATTCTGTTGTTTGTTTTAAGCTTCCATTGTTTTCATTCAAATTCTGTTCTGTTCATTCTAATTCCGTTGTTTTCATTCAGTCTCTGTTCTGTACATTCTAATTCTGTTGTTTTCATTCAAATTACATTGTTTTGATTCAAATTCTGTTCTGTTCATTCTAATTCCATTGTTTTCATTCAAATTCCGTTGTTTTCATTCTAATTCTGTTGTTTTCATTTAAATTCGTTGTTTTGATTTAAATTCTGTTCTGTACATTCTAATTCAGTTGTTTTCATTCAAATTCCGCTCTTTTCATTCAAACCCTGTTCTGTACATTCTAATTCCGTTGTTTTCATTCAAATTCCGTTGTTTTCATTCTAATTCTGTTGTTTGTTTTAAACTTCCATAGTTATCATTCAAATTCTGTTGTTTTCATTTAAATTCGTTGTTTTGATTCAAATTCTGTTCTGTTCATTCTAATTCCATTGTTTTCATTCAAATTCCGTTGTTTTCATTCAAACCCTGTTCTGTACATTCTAATTCCGTTGTTTTCATTCAAATTCTGTTGTTTTCATTCTAATTCTGTTGTTTGTTTTAAACTTCCATTGTTTTCATTCAAATTCCGTTGTTTTCATTCTAATTCTGTTGTTTGTTTTAAACTTCCATAGTTATCATTCAAATTCTGTTATTTTCATTCAAATTCCGTTGTTTTCATTCAAACCCTGTTCTGTACATTCTAATTCCGTTGTTTTCATTCAAATTCCGTTGTTTTCATTCTAATTCTGTTGTTTTCATTTAAATTCGTTGTTTTGATTTAAATTCTGTTCTGTACATTCTAATTCCGTTGTTTTCATTGAAATTCCGCTGTTTTCATTCTAATTCTGTTTTTTGTTTTAAGCTTCCATTGTTTTCATTCAAATTCTGTTCTGTTCATTCTAATTCCGTTGTTTTCATTCAGTCTCTGTTCTGTACATTCTAATTCTGTTGTTTTCATTCAAATTACATTGTTTTGATTCAAATTCTGTTCTGTTCATTCTAATTCCATTGTTTTCATTCAAATTCCGTTGTTTTCATTCAAACCCTGTTCTGTACATTCTAATTCCATTGTTTTCATTCAAATTCCGTTGTTTTCATTCAAACCCTGTTCTGTACATTCTAATTCCGTTGTTTTCATTCAAATTCCGTTGTTTTCATTCAAATTCTGTTGTTTTCATTTAAATTCGTTGTTTTGATTTAAATTCTGTTCTGTACATTCTAATTCCGTTGTTTTCATTCAAATTCCGCTGTTTTCATTCAAACCCTGTTCTGTACATTCTAATTCCGTTGTTTTCATTCAAATTCCGTTGTTTTCATTCTAATTCTGTTGTTTGTTTTAAACTTCCATAGTTATCATTCAAATTCTGTTGTTTTCATTTAAATTCGTTGTTTTGATTCAAATTCTGTTCTGTTCATTCTAATTCCATTGTTTTCATTCAAATTCCGTTGTTTTCATTCAAACCCTGTTCTGTACATTCTAATTCCGTTGTTTTCATTCAAATTCCGTTGTTTTCATTCAAATTCTGTTGTTTTCATTTAAATTCGTTGTTTTGATTTAAATTCTGTTCTGTACATTCTAATTCCGCTGTTTTCATTCTAATTCTGTTGTTTGTTTTAAGCTTCCATTGTTTTCATTCAAATTCTGTTCTGTTCATTCTAATTCCGTTGTTTTCATTCAGTCTCTGTTCTGTACATTCTAATTCTGTTGTTTTCATTCAAATTACATTGTTTTGATTCAAATTCTGTTCTGTTCATTCTAATTCCATTGTTTTCATTCAAATTCCGTTGTTTTCATTCAAACCCTGTTCTGTACATTCTAATTCCGTTGTTTTCATTCAAATTCCGTTGTTTTCATTCAAACCCTGTTCTGTACATTCTAATTCCGTTGTTTTCATTCAAATTCCGTTGTTTTCATTCTAATTCTGTTGTTTGTTTTAAACTTCCATTGTTTTCATTCAAATTCCGTTGTTTTCATTCTAATTCTGTTGTTTGTTTTAAACTTCCATAGTTATCATTCAAATTCTGTTGTTTTCATTCAAATTCCGTTGTTTTCATTCAAACCCTGTTCTGTACATTCTAATTCCGTTGTTTTCATTCAAATTCCGTTGTTTTCATTCTAATTCTGTTGTTTTCATTTAAATTCGTTGTTTTGATTTAAATTCTGTTCTGTACATTCTAATTCCGTTGTTTTCATTCAAATTCCGCTGTTTTCATTCTAATTCTGTTGTTTGTTTTAAGCTTCCATTGTTTTCATTCAAATTCTGTTCTGTTCATTCTAATTCCGTTGTTTTCATTCAGTCTCTGTTCTGTACATTCTAATTCTGTTGTTTTCATTCAAATTACATTGTTTTGATTCAAATTCTGTTCTGTTCATTCTAATTCCATTGTTTTCATTCAAATTCGTTGTTTTGATTTAAATTCTGTTCTGTACATTCTAATTCCGTTGTTTTCATTCAAATTCCGCTGTTTTCATTCTAATTCGTTGTTTTGATTTAAATTCTGTTCTGTACATTCTAATTCCGTTGTTTTCATTCAAATTCCGCTGTTTTCATTCTAATTCTGTTGTTTGTTTTAAGCTTCCATTGTTTTCATTCAAATTCTGTTCTGTTCATTCTAATTCCGTTGTTTTCATTCAGTCTCTGTTCTGTTCATTCTAATTCCATTGTTTTCATTCAAATTCCATTGTTTTCATTCAAACCCTGTTCTGTACATTCTAATTCCGTTGTTTTCATTCAAATTCCGTTGTTTTCATTCTAATTCTGTTGTTTTGATTTAAATTCGTTGTTTTGATTTAAATTCTGTTCTGTACATTCTAATTCCGTTGTTTTCATTCAAATTCCGCTGTTTTCATTCTAATTCTGTTGTTTGTTTTAAGCTTCCATTGTTTTCATTCAAATTCTGTTCTGTTCATTCTAATTCCGTTGTTTTCATTCAGTCTCTGTTCTGTACATTCTAATTCTGTTGTTTTCATTCAAATTACATTGTTTTGATTCAAATTCTGTTCTGTTCATTCTAATTCCATTGTTTTCATTCAAATTCCGTTGTTTTCATTCTAATTCTGTTGTTTTCATTTAAATTCGTTGTTTTGATTTAAATTCTGTTCTGTACATTCTAATTCCGTTGTTTTCATTCAAATTCTGTTCTGTTCATTCTAATTCCGTTGTTTTCTTTCAGTCTCTGTTCTGTACATTCTAATTCTGTTGTTTTCATTCAAATTACATTGTTTTGATTCAAATTCTGTTCTGTTCATTCTAATTCCATTGTTTTCATTCAAATTCCGTTGTTTTCATTCAAACCCTGTTCTGTACATTCTAATTCCGTTGTTTTCATTCAAATTCTGTTGTTTTCATTCAAACCCTGTTCTGTACATTCTAATTCCGTTGTTTTCATTCAAATTCCGTTGTTTTCATTCTAATTCTGTTGTTTGTTTTAAACTTCCATTGTTTTCATTCAAATTCCGTTGTTTTCATTCTAATTCTGTTGTTTGTTTTAAACTTCCATGGTTATCATTCAAATTCTGTTGTTTTCATTTAAATTCGTTGTTTTGATTTAAATTCTGTTCTGTACATTCTAATTCCGTTGTTTTCATTCAAATTCCGCTGTTTTCATTCTAATTCTGTTGTTTGTTTTAAGCTTCCATTGTTTTCATTCAAATTCTGTTCTGTTCATTCTAATTCCGTTGTTTTCATTCAGTCTCTGTTCTGTACATTCTAATTCTGTTGTTTTCATTCAAATTACATTGTTTTGATTCAAATTCTGTTCTGTTCATTCTAATTCCATTGTTTTCATTCAAATTCCATTGTTTTCATTCAAACCCTGTTCTGTACATTCTAATTCCGTTGTTTTCATTCAAATTCCGTTGTTTTCATTCTAATTCTGTTGTTTTCATTTAAATTCGTTGTTTTGATTTAAATTCTGTTCTGTACATTCTAATTCCGTTGTTTTCATTCAAATTCCGCTCTTTTCATTCAAACCCTGTTCTGTACATTCTAATTCCGTTGTTTTCATTCAAATTCCGTTGTTTTCATTCTAATTCTGTTGTTTGTTTTAAACTTCCATAGTTATCATTCAAATTCTGTTGTTTTCATTTAAATTCGTTGTTTTGATTCAAATTCTGTTCTGTTCATTCTAATTCCATTGTTTTCATTCAAATTCCGTTGTTTTCATTCAAACCCTGTTCTGTACATTCTAATTCCGTTGTTTTCATTCAAATTCTGTTGTTTTCATTCTAATTCTGTTGTTTGTTTTAAACTTCCATTGTTTTCATTCTAATTCTGTTGTTTGTTTTAAACTTCCATAGTTATCATTCAAATTCTGTTATTTTCATTCAAATTCCGTTGTTTTCATTCAAACCCTGTTCTGTACATTCTAATTCCGTTGTTTTCATTCAAATTCCGTTGTTTTCATTCTAATTCTGTTGTTTTCATTTAAATTCGTTGTTTTGATTTAAATTCTGTTCTGTACATTCTAATTCCGTTGTTTTCATTGAAATTCCGCTGTTTTCATTCTAATTCTGTTTTTTGTTTTAAGCTTCCATTGTTTTCATTCAAATTCTGTTCTGTTCATTCTAATTCCGTTGTTTTCATTCAGTCTCTGTTCTGTACATTCTAATTCTGTTGTTTTCATTCAAATTACATTGTTTTGATTCAAATTCTGTTCTGTTCATTCTAATTCCATTGTTTTCATTCAAATTCCGTTGTTTTCATTCAAACCCTGTTCTGTACATTCTAATTCCATTGTTTTCATTCAAATTCCGTTGTTTTCATTCAAACCCTGTTCTGTACATTCTAATTCCGTTGTTTTCATTCAAATTCCGTTGTTTTCATTCAAATTCTGTTGTTTTCATTTAAATTCGTTGTTTTGATTTAAATTCTGTTCTGTACATTCTAATTCCGTTGTTTTCATTCAAATTCCGCTGTTTTCATTCAAACCCTGTTCTGTACATTCTAATTCCGTTGTTTTCATTCAAATTCCGTTGTTTTCATTCTAATTCTGTTGTTTGTTTTAAACTTCCATAGTTATCATTCAAATTCTGTTGTTTTCATTTAAATTCGTTGTTTTGATTCAAATTCTGTTCTGTTCATTCTAATTCCATTGTTTTCATTCAAATTCCGTTGTTTTCATTCAAACCCTGTTCTGTACATTCTAATTCCGTTGTTTTCATTCAAATTCCGTTGTTTTCATTCAAATTCTGTTGTTTTCATTTAAATTCGTTGTTTTGATTTAAATTCTGTTCTGTACATTCTAATTCCGCTGTTTTCATTCTAATTCTGTTGTTTGTTTTAAGCTTCCGTTGTTTTCATTCTAATTCCATTGTTTTCATTCAAATTCCGTTGTTTTCATTCAAACCCTGTTCTGTACATTCTAATTCCGTTGTTTTCATTCAAATTCCGTTGTTTTCATTCTAATTCTGTTGTTTGTTTTAAACTTCCATGGTTATCATTCAAATTCTGTTGTTTTCATTTAAATTCGTTGTTTTGATTTAAATTCTGTTCTGTACATTCTAATTCCGTTGTTTTCATTCAAATTCCGCTGTTTTCATTCTAATTCTGTTGTTTGTTTTAAGCTTCCATTGTTTTCATTCAAATTCTGTTCTGTTCATTCTAATTCCGTTGTTTTCATTCAGTCTCTGTTCTGTACATTCTAATTCTGTTGTTTTCATTCAAATTACATTGTTTTGATTCAAATTCTGTTCTGTTCATTCTAATTCCATTGTTTTCATTCAAATTCCGTTGTTTTCATTCAAACCCTGTTCTGTACATTCTAATTCCGTTGTTTTCATTCAAATTCCGTTGTTTTCATTCAAACCCTGTTCTGTACATTCTAATTCCGTTGTTTTCATTCAAATTCCGTTGTTTTCATTCTAATTCTGTTGTTTGTTTTAAACTTCCATTGTTTTCATTCAAATTCCGTTGTTTTCATTCTAATTCTGTTGTTTGTTTTAAACTTCCATAGTTATCATTCAAATTCTGTTGTTTTCATTCAAATTCCGTTGTTTTCATTCAAACCCTGTTCTGTACATTCTAATTCCGTTGTTTTCATTCAAATTCCGTTGTTTTCATTCTAATTCTGTTGTTTTCATTTAAATTCGTTGTTTTGATTTAAATTCTGTTCTGTACATTCTAATTCCGTTATTTTCATTCAAACTCCGCTGTTTTCATTCTAATTCTGTTGTTTGTTTTAAGCTTCCATTGTTTTCATTCAAATTCTGTTCTGTTCATTCTAATTCCGTTGTTTTCATTCAGTCTCTGTTCTGTACATTCTAATTCTGTTGTTTTCATTCAAATTACATTGTTTTGATTCAAATTCTGTTCTGTTCATTCTAATTCCATTGTTTTCATTCAAATTCGTTGTTTTGATTTAAATTCTGTTCTGTTCATTCTAATTCCATTGTTTTCATTCAAATTCGTTGTTTTGATTTAAATTCTGTTCTGTACATTCTAATTCCGTTGTTTTCTTTCAGTCTCTGTTCTGTACATTCTAATTCTGTTGTTTTCATTCAAATTACATTGTTTTGATTCAAATTCTGTTCTGTTCATTCTAATTCCATTGTTTTCATTCAAATTCCGTTGTTTTCATTCTAATTCTGTTGTTTTCATTCAAATTCCGCTGTTTTCATTCTAATTCTGTTGTTTGTTTTAAGCTTCCATTGTTTTCATTCAAATTCTGTTCTGTTCATTCTAATTCCGTTGTTTTCTTTCAGTCTCTGTTCTGTACATTCTAATTCTGTTGTTTTCATTCAAATTACATTGTTTTGATTCAAATTCTGTTCTGTTCATTCTAATTCCATTGTTTTCATTCAAATTCCGTTGTTTTCATTCAAACCCTGTTCTGTACATTCTAATTCCGTTGTTTTCATTCAAATTCTGTTGTTTTCATTCAAACCCTGTTCTGTACATTCTAATTCCGTTGTTTTCATTCAAATTCCGTTGTTTTCATTCTAATTCTGTTGTTTGTTTTAAACTTCCATTGTTTTCATTCAAATTCCGTTGTTTTCATTCTAATTCTGTTGTTTGTTTTAAACTTCCATGGTTATCATTCAAATTCTGTTGTTTTCATTTAAATTCGTTGTTTTGATTTAAATTCTGTTCTGTACATTCTAATTCCGTTGTTTTCATTCAAATTCCGCTGTTTTCATTCTAATTCTGTTGTTTGTTTTAAACTTCCATTGTTTTCATTCAAATTCCGTTGTTTTCATTCTAATTCTGTTGTTTGTTTTAAACTTCCATGGTTATCATTCAAATTCTGTTGTTTTCATTTAAATTCGTTGTTTTGATTTAAATTCTGTTCTGTACATTCTAATTCCGTTGTTTTCATTCAAATTCCGCTGTTTTCATTCTAATTCTGTTGTTTGTTTTAAGCTTCCATTGTTTTCATTCAAATTCTGTTCTGTTCATTCTAATTCCGTTGTTTTCATTCAGTCTCTGTTCTGTACATTCTAATTCTGTTGTTTTCATTCAAATTACATTGTTTTGATTCAAATTCTGTTCTGTTCATTCTAATTCCATTGTTTTCATTCAAATTCCGTTGTTTTCATTCAAACCCTGTTCTGTACATTCTAATTCCGTTGTTTTCATTCAAATTCCGTTGTTTTCATTCAAACCCTGTTCTGTACATTCTAATTCCGTTGTTTTCATTCAAATTCCGTTGTTTTCATTCTAATTCTGTTGTTTGTTTTAAACTTCCATTGTTTTCATTCAAATTCCGTTGTTTTCATTCTAATTCTGTTGTTTGTTTTAAACTTCCATAGTTATCATTCAAATTCTGTTGTTTTCATTCAAATTCCGTTGTTTTCATTCTAATTCTGTTGTTTTCATTTAAATTCGTTGTTTTGATTTAAATTCTGTTCTGTACATTCTAATTCCGTTGTTTTCATTCAAATTCCGCTGCTTTCATTCTAATTCTGTTGTTTGTTTTAAGCTTCCATTGTTTTCATTCAAATTCTGTTCTGTTCATTCTAATTCCGTTGTTTTCATTCAGTCTCTGTTCTGTACAATCTAATTCTGTTGTTTTCATTCAAATTACATTGTTTTCATTCTAATTCTGTTGTTTTCATTTAAATTCGTTGTTTTGATTTAAATTCTGTTCTGTACATTCTAATTCCGTTGTTTTCATTCAAATTCCGCTGTTTTCATTCTAATTCTGTTGTTTGTTTTAAGCTTCCATTGTTTTCATTCAAATTCTGTTCTGTTCATTCTAATTCCGTTGTTTTCATTCAGTCTCTGTTCTGTACAATCTAATTCTGTTGTTTTCATTCAAATTACATTGTTTTGATTCAAATTCTGTTCTGTTCATTCTAATTCCATTGTTTTCATTCAAATTCCGTTGTTTTCATTCAAACCCTGTTCTGTACATTCTAATTCCGTTGTTTTCATTCAAATTCCGTTGTTTTCATTCAAATTCTGTTGTTTTCATTTAAATTCGTTGTTTTGATTTAAATTCTGTTCTGTACATTCTAATTCCGTTGTTTTCATTCAAATTCCGCTGTTTTCATTCAAACCCTGTTCTGTACATTCTAATTCCGTTGTTTTCATTCAAATTCCGTTGTTTTCATTCTAATTCTGTTGTTTGTTTTAAACTTCCATAGTTATCATTCAAATTCCATTGTTTTCATTCAAATTCCGTTGTTTTCATTCAAACCCTGTTCTGTACATTCTAATTCCGTTGTTTTCATTCAAATTACATTGTTTTCATTCAAATTCTGTTGTTTTCATTTAAATTCGTTGTTTTGATTTAAATTCTGTTCTGTACATTCTAATTCCGTTGTTTTCATTCAAATTCCGCTGTTTTCATTCTAATTCTGTTGTTTGTTTTAAGCTTCCATTGTTTTCATTCAAATTCTGTTCTGTTCATTCTAATTCCGTTGTTTTCTTTCAGTCTCTGTTCTGTACATTCTAATTCTGTTGTTTTCATTCAAATTACATTGTTTTGATTCAAATTCTGTTCTGTTCATTCTAATTCCATTGTTTTCATTCAAATTCCGTTGTTTTCATTCAAATTCCGTTGTTTTCATTCAAACCCTGTTCTGTACATTCTAATTCCGTTGTTTTCATTCAAATTCTGTTGTTTTCATTCAAACCCTGTTCTGTACATTCTAATTCCGTTGTTTTCATTCAAATTCCGTTGTTTTCATTCTAATTCTGTTGTTTGTTTTAAACTTCCATTGTTTTCATTCAAATTCCGTTGTTTTCATTCTAATTCTGTTGTTTGTTTTAAACTTCCATGGTTATCATTCAAATTCTGTTGTTTTCATTTAAATTCGTTGTTTTGATTTAAATTCTGTTCTGTACATTCTAATTCCGTTGTTTTCATTCAAATTCCGCTGTTTTCATTCTAATTCTGTTGTTTGTTTTAAGCTTCCATTGTTTTCATTCAAATTCTGTTCTGTTCATTCTAATTCCGTTGTTTTCATTCAGTCTCTGTTCTGTACATTCTAATTCTGTTGTTTTCATTCAAATTACATTGTTTTGATTCAAATTCTGTTCTGTTCATTCTAATTCCATTGTTTTCATTCAAATTCCGTTGTTTTCATTCAAACCCTGTTCTGTACATTCTAATTCCGTTGTTTTCATTCAAATTCCGTTGTTTTCATTCAAACCCTGTTCTGTACATTCTAATTCCGTTGTTTTCATTCAAATTCCGTTGTTTTCATTCTAATTCTGTTGTTTGTTTTAAACTTCCATAGTTATCATTCAAATTCTGTTGTTTTCATTTAAATTCGTTGTTTTGATTTAAATTCTGTTCTGTACATTCTAATTCCGTTGTTTTCATTCAAATTCCGCTGTTTTCATTCTAATTCTGTTGTTTGTTTTAAACTTCCATTGTTTTCATTCAAATTCTGTTCTGTTCATTCTAATTCCGTTGTTTTCTTTCAGTCTCTGTTCTGTACATTCTAATTCTGTTGTTTTCATTCAAATTACATTGTTTTGATTCAAATTCTGTTCTGTTCATTCTAATTCCATTGTTTTCATTCAAATTCCGTTGTTTTCATTCAAACCCTGTTCTGTACATTCTAATTCCGTTGTTTTCATTCAAATTCCGTTGTTTTCATTCTAATTCCATTGTTTTCATTCAAATTCCGTTGTTTTCATTCAAACCCTGTTCTGTACATTCTAATTCCGTTGTTTTCATTCAAATTCCGTTGTTTTCATTCTAATTCTGTTGTTTTGATTTAAATTCGTTGTTTTGATTTAAATTCTGTTCTGTACATTCTAATTCCGTTGTTTTCATTCAAATTCCGTTGTTTTCATTCTAATTCTGTTGTTTTCATTTAAATTCGTTGTTTTGATTTAAATTCTGTTCTGTACATTCTAATTCCGTTGTTTTCATTCAAATTCCGCTGTTTTCATTCTAATTCTGTTGTTTGTTTTAAGCTTCCATTGTTTTCATTCAAATTCTGTTGTTTTCATTTAAATTCGTTGTTTTGATTTAAATTCTGTTCTGTACATTCTAATTCCGTTGTTTTCATTCAAATTCCGCTGTTTTCATTCAAACCCTGTTCTGTACATTCTAATTCCGTTGTTTTCATTCAAATTCCGTTGTTTTCATTCTAATTCTGTTGTTTGTTTTAAACTTCCATAGTTATCATTCAAATTCTGTTGTTTTCATTCAAATTACATTGTTTTGATTCAAATTCTGTTCTGTTCATTCTAATTCCATTGTTTTCATTCAAATTCCGTTGTTTTCATTCAAACCCTGTTCTGTACATTCTAATTCCGTTGTTTTCATTCAAATTCCGTTGTTTTCATTCTAATTCCATTGTTTTCATTCAAATTCCGTTGTTTTCATTCAAACCCTGTTCTGTACATTCTAATTCCGTTGTTTTCATTCAAATTCCGTTGTTTTCATTCTAATTCTGTTGTTTTCATTTAAATTCGTTGTTTTGATTTAAATTCTGTTCTGTACATTCTAATTCCGTTGTTTTCATTCAAATTCCGCTGTTTTCATTCTAATTCTGTTGTTTGTTTTAAGCTTCCATTGTTTTCATTCAAATTCTGTTCTGTTCATTCTAATTCCGTTGTTTTCATTCAGTCTCTGTTCTGTACAATCTAATTCTGTTGATTTCATTCAAATTACATTGTTTTGATTCAAATTCTGTTCTGTTCATTCTAATTCCATTGTTTTCATTCAAATTCCGTTGTTTTCATTCAAACCCTGTTCTGTACATTCTAATTCCGTTGTTTTCATTCAAATTCCGTTGTTTTCATTCTAATTCTGTTGTTTTCATTTAAATTCGTTGTTTTGATTTAAATTCTGTTCTGTACATTCTAATTCCGTTGTTTTCATTCAAATTCCGCTGTTTTCATTCAAACCCTGTTCTGTACATTCTAATTCCGTTGTTTTCATTCAAATTCCGTTGTTTTCATTCTAATTCTGTTGTTTGTTTTAAACTTCCATAGTTATCATTCAAATTCTGTTGTTTTCATTCAAATTACATTGTTTTGATTCAAATTCTGTTCTGTTCATTCTAATTCCATTGTTTTCATTCAAATTCCGTTGTTTTCATTCAAACCCTGTTCTGTACATTCTAATTCCGTTGTTTTCATTCAAATTCCGTTGTTTTCATTCAAACCCTGTTCTGTACATTCTAATTCCGTTGTTTTCATTCAAATTCCGTTGTTTTCATTCTAATTCTGTTGTTTGTTTTCATTCAAATTCCGTTGTTTTCATTCTAATTCTGTTGTTTGTTTTAAACTTCCATAGTTATCATTCAAATTCTGTTGTTTTCATTCAAATTCCGTTGTTTTCATTCAAACCCTGTTCTGTACATTCTAATTCCGTTGTTTTCATTCAAATTCCGTTGTTTTCATTCTAATTCTGTTGTTTTCATTTAAATTCGTTGTTTTGATTTAAATTCTGTTCTGTACATTCTAATTCCGTTGTTTTCATTCAAATTCCGCTGTTTTCATTCTAATTCTGTTGTTTGTTTTAAGCTTCCATTGTTTTCATTCAAATTCTGTTCTGTTCATTCTAATTCCGTTGTTTTCATTCAGTCTCTGTTCTGTACATTCTAATTCTGTTGTTTTCATTCAAATTACATTGTTTTGATTCAAATTCTGTTCTGTTCATTCTAATTCCATTGTTTTCATTCAAATTCCGTTGTTTTCATTCAAACCCTGTTCTGTACATTCTAATTCCGTTGTTTTCATTCAAATTCCGTTGTTTTCATTCAAACCCTGTTCTGTACATTCTAATTCCGTTGTTTTCATTCAAATTCCGTTGTTTTCATTCTAATTCTGTTGTTTTCATTTAAATTCGTTGTTTTGATTTAAATTCTGTTCTGTACATTCTAATTCCGTTGTTTTCATTCAAATTCCGTTGTTTTCATTCTAATTCTGTTGTTTTCATTTAAATTCGTTGTTTTGATTTAAATTCTGTTCTGTACATTCTAATTCCGTTGTTTTCATTCAGTCTCTGTTCTGTACATTCTAATTCTGTTGTTTTCATTCAAATTACATTGTTTTGATTCAAATTCTGTTCTGTTCATTCTAATTCCATTGTTTTCATTCAAATTCGTTGTTTTGATTTAAATTCTGTTCTGTACATTCTAATTCCGTTGTTTTCATTCAAATTCCGCTGTTTTCATTCTAATTCTGTTGTTTGTTTTAAGCTTCCATTGTTTTCATTCAAATTCTGTTCTGTTCATTCTAATTCCGTTGTTTTCATTCTAATTCTGTTGTTTTCATTCAAACCCTGTTCTGTACATTCTAATTCCGTTGTTTTCATTCAAATTCCGCTGTTTTCATTCTAATTCTGTTGTTTGTTTTAAGCTTCCATTGTTTTCATTCAAATTCTGTTCTGTTCATTCTAATTCCGTTGTTTTCTTTCAGTCTCTGTTCTGTACATTCTAATTCTGTTGTTTTCATTCAAATTACATTGTTTTGATTCAAATTCTGTTCTGTTCATTCTAATTCCATTGTTTTCATTCAAATTCGTTGTTTTGATTTAAATTCTGTTCTGTACATTCTAATTCCGTTGTTTTCATTCAAATTCCGCTGTTTTCATTCTAATTCTGTTGTTTGTTTTAAGCTTCCATTGTTTTCATTCAAATTCTGTTCTGTTCATTCTAATTCCGTTGTTTTCTCTCAGTCTCTGTTCTGTACATTCTAATTCTGTTGTTTTCATTCAAATTACATTGTTTTGATTCAAATTCTGTTCTGTTCATTCTAATTCCATTGTTTTCATTCAAATTCCGTTGTTTTCATTCTAATTCTGTTGTTTTCATTTAAATTCGTTGTTTTGATTTAAATTCTGTTCTGTACATTCTAATTCCGTTGTTTTCATTCAGTCTCTGTTCTGTACATTCTAATTCTGTTGTTTTCATTCAAATTACATTGTTTTGATTCAAATTCTGTTCTGTTCATTCTAATTCCATTGTTTTCATTCAAATTCGTTGTTTTGATTTAAATTCTGTTCTGTACATTCTAATTCCGTTGTTTTCATTCAAATTCCGCTGTTTTCATTCTAATTCTGTTGTTTGTTTTAAGCTTCCATTGTTTTCATTCAAATTCTGTTCTGTTCATTCTAATTCCGTTGTTTTCTTTCAGTCTCTGTTCTGTACATTCTAATTCTGTTGTTTTCATTCAAATTACATTGTTTTGATTCAAATTCTGTTCTGTTCATTCTAATTCCATTGTTTTCATTCAAATTCCGTTGTTTTCATTCAAACCCTGTTCTGTACATTCTAATTCCGTTGTTTTCATTCAAATTCCGTTGTTTTCATTCAAACCCTGTTCTGTACATTCTAATTCCGTTGTTTTCATTCAAATTCCGTTGTTTTCATTCTAATTCTGTTGTTTGTTTTAAACTTCCATTGTTTTCATTCAAATTCCGTTGTTTTCATTCTAATTCTGTTGTTTGTTTTAAACTTCCATAGTTATCATTCAAATTCTGTTGTTTTCATTCAAATTCCGTTGTTTTCATTCAAACCCTGTTCTGTACATTCTAATTCCGTTGTTTTCATTCAAATTCCGTTGTTTTCATTCTAATTCTGTTGTTTTCATTTAAATTCGTTGTTTTGATTTAAATTCTGTTCTGTACATTCTAATTCCGTTGTTTTCATTCAAATTCCGCTGTTTTCATTCTTTTTTTTTTTCATATATTTTTATTGAAATTTTTTATAGTACAATACAAACAAATGTTGAACACCCTCACATTCACACATCCATCCATACATCAAACCTGCCTACATCACATTCAAATGTAGAAATGAGCATAGTTCTCACAGCAATACAAAAATACAATGGGTTAGGATAGACAAGATTCTCCCCTCCTGTCCTTCTTCTTTTCCTTTTTGTTCATAAATGTCCTTCACCTCCACTCCCTAAAATAGTCATATATGGCTTCCACATATTCACAAAGTCCCATTGTTTGCCCTTGGCAATATATGTCAGTCTTTCCAGGCCTAGAGAGATTGCAATTTCCTTCTTCCAGAGTCCCATGGAGGGAGCATCCATACTCTTCCAACATAGCGCAATGGCTCTTCTGGCTTGAAGTAGTCCGTAGTCCAGTAATTTAGTTTTTTTCCCCGATTGCTTAAATTCCCTTGGATATATTCCAAGTACACAGAGTTTTCCTATTAAAGGGATTTTTACCTTAAACACTTCAGACAGATATTTGATAACATCTTTCCAAAAGTCCTGGATTTTAGGACACTCCCATAGACAATGAAGAAGAGTTCCTTTTTCAACTAGACATTTAGTACAGATGTCCGGAATATCATTGGACATATGATGAAGCTTGACAGGTGTTATATAGGTTCTCATGAGCCATTTATATTGCAGTAGTTTAAAGCGTGTGTTTATTGTTTGTTTTTGTGCTTTTAAGCAAGCCTGGTTCCAGTCATTTTCATCTATGTCCTCTTGGATCTCCCTTCTCCAAGCATCCAGTTTATCTGCTGCTGAGTCTTTGGAGGAAAGCATCAGTAAATTATAATATATAGAGAGAAAACCTTTCCCTTTTGTATTCTTAATACATACCTCCTCTATTTTTGTCAATGGTGGAAGTTCAGCAATCCTTTGCAGTTTTGATGACAAATAGTTTTTCAATTGTAAATATTTAAAAAAATGCTTTGGGGGTATTAAATATTTTTTACACAACTGATCAAATGTGAGCAGTATGCCATCTGCATATAGGTCTTTAATTTTTTGAATGCCTTTATTTTTCCATATTTTAAATCCCCCATCACTTTTACCAGGCGTGAACTTTTCATTTCCCCAAATAGGGGTAAATTGCGAAAGCGATGGAGGATCGCCCACATATTTATGAGCTGCATGCCAAATTATAATTGTATTTTTCAAGAAAGGGTTCCTTGTAGTTTTTTTTAATATCTTAGTGTCTGAAGAATATAGAAAAGTGTGTAAGGGAAGATCTGGAACAGATTTTTGCTCGATGTCAACCCAGGCTGGAGGTGTTGTTGGGCAGAAATAATGGGTGGCTGATGTTAGTTGGGCAGCCATATAATACCATCTGAGGTTGGGGACTTGGAGACCTCCTCTTTCATAGGGCAAGTAAAGTAGTTGTAAGCGGAGCCTTGCCTTCTTATTATTCCAAATAAATTGGTTAAATAGTTTGTTTAAACTGTCAAAAAATGAAGTTGGTAGGGGCAACGGAAGTGTTTGGAAGTAATATAAAAATTTGGGTAAAATTGTCATTTTTAGGATATTTATCCGGCCTATCATAGATACAGGCAGGTTTGTCCAACGGTTTAGCATTTCCGTGACCTCTCCTACAAGGGGATCATAATTTATTGAGGTTATGTCCTTGAGGCTTGGAGTGATCCTAATGCCTAAATATTTAAAGCCTGTTGTAGTTGTCTTAAATGGGGTGGCCACCACAGGGCTTCTTCTTTCTTCCTCATTAAGAAACATTAATTCTGATTTAGAATTGTTAATTTTGTATCCTGAAAATTCTCCAAATGTTTTTATTAATGTTACTAAATTAGGGATACTATCTTTCAGATTAGTCAAAAAAAATATAATATCATCTGCAAATAAAGAAATTAGATGGTCTCTTCCTCCAATTCTTATCCCTGATATTCCTGCATTTGCTCTCACAGCTATGGCCAGAGGTTCTATTGCTAACACAAAGAGAATTGGTGACAGAGGGCAGCCCTGCCTGGTTGATCGCTGTAAATTAAAGGGTTTTGATACGTTATTATTAGTTAAAACTTGTGCTGTTGGATGTGTATACAATAATCGGATCCATTTCAGGAATGTTTCACCTAGTCCATATCTGGGGAGCACCTGCAGGAGATAATTCCATTCTATTCTATCGAAGGCTTTGCACGCATCTAGTGATAGCAGCGCAGTGTCCTCCCTATTGTTTTTCTCATAAAGTACATTGAGGACACGTCTTATATTATGATAGCCTTGTCTCGTTTTAACAAAACCTTGTTGATCGTCTGTTATCAAATTAGGCACACATTTATCTAGTCTTCTAGAGAGTGCTTTACACAAAATCTTCGTATCACATCCCATAAGACTAATTCCCCTATAAGAGGAGCATTCAGTCGGAGGCTTATTTGGCTTCAATAAAAGGGTTATTGTAGCTAATCTTAGTGAGTCTGGGAGTATTCCGGACTTATATGACTCCTCATACATGTTAAGAAGTGGCAGTATTAATTTATTTTTAAATGTTTTATAGAATTCCATTGGAAGTCCATCAGGACCAGGCGTTTTACCGCTATTCAGGTCGTCTATGGCTTCTGACAGGTCTTTTATTGTTAAAGGACTATCAAGGGCTGTTTTATCCTCTTCTGAGAGGGTTTGAAATTTTAACTGATCAAGAAATGCATCTTGTGTTTCTCTGTTTCCCGTATATTCAGATTGGTATAAAGATTGATAAAACTCTCTGAAATTTTCATTTATTTTTAAAGGGTCTGTTGTTATAATACCCGATTTGGACTTTATGTGGGTGATGGCCTTTTCTGCTTGCATCTTTTTTATCCTCCAGGCCAATAATTTTCCTGCCTTCTCTCCTTGGTCATAAAATAATTGTTTGGTCCACATTAAACTTTTTGCCACTTTCTCTGCTGTTAATTTATCATACCTGGCTCTTAGAATAGTCAGATTGTTTAGTTTAGTGGGATCATTGCTCTGGTAAAATTCTGTTTCATTAGATTTAATTTGCCTTTCTAATGATTTTAATTCTTGGTTATATTGCTTACTCTTGTTGCTACTGTAGCTTATAATTTCCCCTCTTATGTAAGCTTTAAATGCTTCCCACCTAATACTAGCTGTGGTTTCATCTTTATTTATTTGAAAATATTGATCAATGCAAGTTTCTATAAATTTGACAAATGATGGGTCCTTTAACAAAAATGTTTGCATCCTCCATCGCTTTACACCTTGATCAACTTCGCCCAATCTAACTGATAGACATACTGCTGCGTGATCACTAATCACAATACTGTTATACCAACAGTTCTCAACACAAGGTAATAACTCTGTAGAGATAAGAAAGTAGTCTATCCGCGAATGACTTTGATACGAACTAGAATAACATGAAAATTCCCTGTTATTTGGATTCCTTGTTCTCCAGACCTCATTTAATCTCAAATCTTTCATATAGTTAAAAAGTATTTTTCTAGTCTGGGTATGAGTAGTGTCAGTTTGAGACGACCTATCCAGGTTAGGGTCCAGGGCGCAATTGAAGTCCCCTCCTATGATATAAAGGCCCTCCAAGGTTGATATTGTGAGAAATAGATTTTCATAGAAGGATGGGTTATCCTCGTTGGGGCCATAGATATTTATCAGGTTTATTTCTAACATGGAGATACGGCCCTGCACAATTACATATCTCCCGTTTGGATCTGTAATCACCCTCGTAGTTTGAAATGGGATTGACTTATGTATAAGAGTAATGACTCCTCTGGCATGTCTAGTAAAAGAAGAGAAATATACCTGACCCTGCCATCTTTTAGTTAATAAATGTATCTCTGATGCAGTAAGATGAGATTCCTGTAGAAAAATAATCCTAGAGTTAAAATGTTTTAGTCGGTTTAATACTTGTTTCAGTTTAGCTAACTTCCGTATCCCCCTAACGTTCCAGGTCGTAATGTTAACCTTCAAAATGTTCTCTTTAGTTGTCCTCTCCATAAAATATTGTCAGACTGTTCACTTAAATAAACAAAGTAAAGGGAAAATTGAAGAAGCAGGTTTGCACATACATTCACACACTCACACATACCAGATAAAGAACTTGTAAACAATTTCTGATTGAACATTTGCATTTCCTTGTTGGAAATGTCTCCCCCCTCCCTTGAACAAATTATTTGGAGGGCGTTAATCCACATCACTGAGGAGTAACTAGTCAACGCGACCTCTCCAAAACCCCATAAATCAGACAGTGTACACTAACCATATAATGATACTGATTCTTCCCCCATAATAAAGTAAAGTTTACCCTTGGTAGGACAAAACAAAACAAAAAAAAAAGACTTAGGTGAGGTTCAGCTGTTAATCTACAACCCAAAAACGATTGCAATCAAACTTAGAACGAATATGCGCTTAAAAACGCCCAGTTATGGTAACATAAGTCCCACATAAATTCGAGCTCAAAATTTTATCTGTCTCTTATCAGTGACTCAATTACTGGTCGGTTATGTTGAAGCAGAGGCAGTCTTATGGAGTGTCTTAATGGTTAACCTGTTGTTTAACCAACTCACTGGTGATGAGCATCCTCTGCTGTTTCCTTCGGCAAATTCTTGTAGAATTTTTCGGCTTCTTGAGGTGTTGAGAAAAGGTGGATCTTCCCACCGTACAGGATTCTGAGTCTGCATGGGTTGTGCTGGAATCCACGGAAGGCATTGATATCAATAAACAGTTTGACAACCGGGTGAAATCCCCGTCGGATCCGAACCGTCTCCGCAGACAGATCCTGTGCAAATGTGATCTTGGCCCCATCATGTGTAATTTGTTGTTTTCTTGCTTCCCGATATACCAGTTCCTTCTCTTGGAATTTTAAGAAACGAATAAGCACCGCTCTGCTCTGGTTTGGTTTCCCAGAGGCAAGCGTGCGATGCACTCGCTCCAGTGTGAATGACTTGTCGGGCGCTAGCCCCAGCCACTTGGGTAGCATGATGTTAATAAAGTCGAAGAGTGATTGTTGCCCCTCTGCTCCCTCTTTTATGCCGAAGATGCGCAGGTTCTTTCGTCGTCCGCGGTTTTCCAAATCATCTGTTTTGGCTTCAAGAAGTGCGATTCGTTTGATAGCCGAGTTCAGTGACGTTTCTGTTTTCTCAAGTGTGCTTTCAACTTCGGCAATGCGGGCTTCGGCCTCTTCGATATGAGCCCCCTGGTTCAATATGTCTTGCTTTACCTCCGAGACTTTACCCTCCAGTGCAGTCACTGCGCTCGCCATCCCAGTCAGTCTTATATCGATGCTGTCCAACTTGGCTCCAAAATCCGACCGGAGTGATTTGAGTTCATCCAAAACCTCGGCTATGCTAGCCATGTTAGCATCTGTGTCGGACGTTGATGGTATAGCGCCTGTCTTGCGTCTTCGGGTAAAGATGTCACACTGTTTCACAGATGAAGCTTTTGACATGTCAGTGCCGTATATTCCAGACCACACTAACAGCATATGCAAGGGTTTTTTATAGAAAGTTTGTACACTGTCCTGAGAGCGACCTCGCTAAGCTGCCATCTTAATGCTTGGCCACGTGACCCCCTCCGCTGTTTTCATTCTAATTCTGTTGTTTGTTTTAAACTTCCATTGTTTTCATTCAAATTCTGTTCTGTTCATTCTAATTCCGTTGTTTTCTTTCAGTCTCTGTTCTGTACATTCTAATTCTGTTGTTTTCATTCAAATTACATTGTTTTGATTCAAATTCTGTTCTGTTCATTCTAATTCCATTGTTTTCATTCAAATTCCGTTGTTTTCATTCAAACCCTGTTCTGTACATTCTAATTCCGTTGTTTTCATTCAAATTCCGTTGTTTTCATTCTAATTCTGTTGTTTTCATTTAAATTCGTTGTTTTGATTTAAATTCTGTTCTGTACATTCTAATTCTGTTGTTTTCATTCAAATTCCGCTGTTTTCATTCTAATTCTGTTGTTTGTTTTAAGCTTCCATTGTTTTCATTCAAATTCTGTTCTGTTCATTCTAATTCCGTTGTTTTCATTCAGTCTCTGTTCTGTACAATCTAATTCTGTTGTTTTCATTCAAATTACATTGTTTTGATTCAAATTCTGTTCTGTTCATTCTAATTCCATTGTTTTCATTCAAATTCCGTTGTTTCCATTCAAACCCTGTTCTGTACATTCTAATTCCGTTGTTTTCATTCAAATTCCGTTGTTTTCATTCTAATTCTGTGGTTTTCATTTAAATTCGTTGTTTTGATTTAAATTCTGTTCTGTACATTCTAATTCCGTTGTTTTCATTCAAATTCCGCTGTTTTCATTCAAACCCTGTTCTGTACATTCTAATTCCGTTGTTTTCATTCAAATTCCGTTGTTTTAATTCTAATTCTGTTGTTTGTTTTAAACTTCCATAGTTATCATTCAAATTCTGTTGTTTTCATTTAAATTCGTTGTTTTGATTTAAATTCTGTTCTGTACATTCTAATTCCGTTGTTTTCATTCAGTCTCTGTTCTGTACATTCTAATTCTGTTGTTTTCATTCAAATTACATTGTTTTGATTCAAATTCTGTTCTGTTCATTCTAATTCCATTGTTTTCATTCAAATTCGTTGTTTTGATTTAAATTCTGTTCTGTACATTCTAATTCCGTTGTTTTCATTCAAATTCCGCTGTTTTCATTCTAATTCTGTTGTTTGTTTTAAGCTTCCATTGTTTTCATTCAAATTCTGTTCTGTTCATTCTAATTCCGTTGTTTTCTTTCAGTCTCTGTTCTGTACATTCTAATTCTGTTGTTTTCATTCAAATTACATTGTTTTGATTCAAATTCTGTTCTGTTCATTCTAATTCCATTGTTTTCATTCAAATTCCGTTGTTTTGATTCAAACCCTGTTCTGTACATTCTAATTCCGTTGTTTTCATTCTAATTCTGTTGTTTTCATTCAAACCCTGTTCTGTACATTCTAATTCCGTTGTTTTCATTCTAATTCTGTTGTTTTCATTTAAATTCGTTGTTTTGATTTAAATTCTGTTCTGTACATTCTAATTCCGTTGTTTTCATTCAAATTCCGCTGTTTTCATTCAAACCCTGTTCTGTACATTCTAATTCCGTTGTTTTCATTCAAATTCCGTTGTTTTCATTCTAATTCTGTTGTTTGTTTTAAACTTCCATAGTTATCATTCAAATTCTGTTGTTTTCATTTAAATTCGTTGTTTTGATTCAAATTCTGTTCTGTTCATTCTAATTCCATTGTTTTCATTCAAATTCCGTTGTTTTCATTCAAACCCTGTTCTGTACATTCTAATTCCGTTGTTTTCATTCTAATTCTGTTGTTTTCATTTAAATTCGTTGTTTTGATTTAAATTCTGTTCTGTACATTCTAATTCCGTTGTTTTCATTCAAATTCCGCTGTTTTCATTCTAATTCTGTTGTTTGTTTTAAGCTTCCATTGTTTTCATTCAAATTCTGTTCTGTTCATTCTAATTCCGTTGTTTTCATTCAGTCTCTGTTCTGTACATTCTAATTCTGTTGTTTTCATTCAAATTACATTGTTTTGATTCAAATTCTGTTCTGTTCATTCTAATTCCATTGTTTTCATTCAAATTCCGTTGTTTTCATTCAAACCCTGTTCTGTACATTCTAATTCCGTTGTTTTCATTCAAATTCCGTTGTTTTCATTCAAACCCTGTTCTGTACATTCTAATTCCGTTGTTTTCATTCAAATTCCGTTGTTTTCATTCTAATTCTGTTGTTTGTTTTAAACTTCCATTGTTTTCATTCAAATTCCGTTGTTTTCATTCTAATTCTGTTGTTTGTTTTTAACTTCCATAGTTATCATTCAAATTCTGTTGTTTTCATTCAAATTCCGTTGTTTTCATTCAAACCCTGTTCTGTACATTCTAATTCCGTTGTTTTCATTCAAATTCCGTTGTTTTCATTCTAATTCTGTTGTTTTCATTTAAATTCGTTGTTTTGATTTAAATTCTGTTCTGTACATTCTAATTCCGTTGTTTTCATTCAAATTCCGCTGTTTTCATTCTAATTCTGTTGTTTGTTTTAAGCTTCCATTGTTTTCATTCAAATTCTGTTCTGTTCATTCTAATTCCGTTGTTTTCATTCAGTCTCTGTTCTGTACATTCTAATTCTGTTGTTTTCATTCAAATTACATTGTTTTGATTCAAATTCTGTTCTGTTCATTCTAATTCCATTTTTTTCATTCAAATTCCGTTGTTTTCATTCAAACCCTGTTCTGTACATTCTAATTCCGTTGTTTTCATTCAAATTCCGTTGTTTTCATTCTAATTCTGTTGTTTTCATTTAAATTCGTTGTTTTGATTTAAATTCTGTTCTGTACATTCTAATTCCGTTGTTTTCATTCAAATTCCGCTGTTTTCATTCTAATTCTGTTGTTTGTTTTAAGCTTCCATTGTTTTCATTCAAATTCTGTTCTGTTCATTCTAATTCCGTTGTTTTCATTCAGTCTCTGTTCTGTACATTCTAATTCTGTTGTTTTCATTCAAATTACATTGTTTTGATTCAAATTCTGTTCTGTTCATTCTAATTCCATTGTTTTCATTCAAATTCCGTTGTTTTCATTCAAACCCTGTTCTGTACATTCTAATTCCGTTGTTTTCATTCAAATTCCGTTGTTTTCATTCTAATTCTGTTGTTTTCATTTAAATTCGTTGTTTTGATTTAAATTCTGTTCTGTACATTCTAATTCCGTTGTTTTCATTCAAATTCCGTTGTTTTCATTCTAATTCTGTTGTTTTCATTTAAATTCGTTGTTTTGATTTAAATTCTGTTCTGTACATTCTAATTCCGTTGTTTTCATTCAGTCTCTGTTCTGTACATTCTAATTCTGTTGTTTTCATTCAAATTACATTGTTTTGATTCAAATTCTGTTCTGTTCATTCTAATTCCATTGTTTTCATTCAAATTCGTTGTTTTGATTTAAATTCTGTTCTGTACATTCTAATTCCGTTGTTTTCATTCAAATTCCGCTGTTTTCATTCTAATTCTGTTGTTTGTTTTAAGCTTCCATTGTTTTCATTCAAATTCTGTTCTGTTCATTCTAATTCCGTTGTTTTCTTTCAGTCTCTGTTCTGTACATTCTAATTCTGTTGTTTTCATTCAAATTACATTGTTTTGATTCAAATTCTGTTCTGTTCATTCTAATTCCATTGTTTTCATTCAAATTCCGTTGTTTTCATTCAAACCCTGTTCTGTACATTCTAATTCCGTTGTTTTCATTCAAATTCCGTTGTTTTCATTCTAATTCTGTTGTTTTCATTCAAATTACATTGTTTTGATTCAAATTCTGTTCTGTTCATTCTAATTCCATTGTTTTCATTCAAATTCTGTTGTTTTCATTCAAACCCTGTTCTGTACATTCTAATTCCGTTGTTTTCATTCAAATTCCGTTGTTTTCATTCTAATTCTGTTGTTTGTTTTAAACTTCCATTGTTTTCATTCAAATTCCGTTGTTTTCATTCTAATTCTGTTGTTTGTTTTAAACTTCCATGGTTATCATTCAAATTCTGTTGTTTTCATTTAAATTCGTTGTTTTGATTTAAATTCTGTTCTGTACATTCTAATTCCGTTGTTTTCATTCAAATTCCGCTGTTTTCATTCTAATTCTGTTGTTTGTTTTAAGCTTCCATTGTTTTCATTCAAATTCTGTTCTGTTCATTCTAATTCCGTTGTTTTCATTCAGTCTCTGTTCTGTACATTCTAATTCTGTTGTTTTCATTCAAATTACATTGTTTTGATTCAAATTCTGTTCTGTTCATTCTAATTCCATTGTTTTCATTCAAATTCCGTTGTTTTCATTCAAACCCTGTTCTGTACATTCTAATTCCGTTGTTTTCATTCAAATTCCGTTGTTTTCATTCTAATTCTGTTGTTTTCATTTAAATTCGTTGTTTTGATTTAAATTCTGTTCTGTACATTCTAATTCCGTTGTTTTCATTCAAATTCCGTTGTTTTCATTCTAATTCTGTTGTTTTCATTTAAATTCGTTGTTTTGATTTAAATTCTGTTCTGTACATTCTAATTCCGTTGTTTTCATTCAGTCTCTGTTCTGTACATTCTAATTCTGTTGTTTTCATTCAAATTACATTGTTTTGATTCAAATTCTGTTCTGTTCATTCTAATTCCATTGTTTTCATTCAAATTCGTTGTTTTGATTTAAATTCTGTTCTGTACATTCTAATTCCGTTGTTTTCATTCAAATTCCGCTGTTTTCATTCTAATTCTGTTGTTTGTTTTAAGCTTCCATTGTTTTCATTCAAATTCTGTTCTGTTCATTCTAATTCCGTTGTTTTCATTCAGTCTCTGTTCTGTACAATCTAATTCTGTTGTTTTCATTCAAATTACATTGTTTTCATTCTAATTCTGTTGTTTTCATTTAAATTCGTTGTTTTGATTTAAATTCTGTTCTGTACATTCTAATTCCGTTGTTTTCATTCAAATTCCGCTGTTTTCATTCTAATTCTGTTGTTTGTTTTAAGCTTCCATTGTTTTCATTCAAATTCTATTCTGTTCATTCTAATTCCGTTGTTTTCTTTCAGTCTCTGTTCTGTACATTCTAATTCTGTTGTTTTCATTCAAATTACATTGTTTTGATTCAAATTCTGTTCTGTTCATTCTAATTCCATTGTTTTCATTCAAATTCCGTTGTTTTCATTCAAACCCTGTTCTGTACATTCTAATTCCGTTGTTTTCATTCAAATTCTGTTGTTTTCATTCAAACCCTGTTCTGTACATTCTAATTCCGTTGTTTTCATTCAAATTCCGTTGTTTTCATTCTAATTCTGTTGTTTGTTTTAAACTTCCATTGTTTTCATTCAAATTCCGTTGTTTTCATTCTAATTCTGTTGTTTGTTTTAAACTTCCATGGTTATCATTCAAATTCTGTTGTTTTCATTTAAATTCGTTGTTTTGATTTAAATTCTGTTCTGTACATTCTAATTCCGTTGTTTTCATTCAAATTCCGCTGTTTTCATTCTAATTCTGTTGTTTGTTTTAAGCTTCCATTGTTTTCATTCAAATTCTGTTCTGTTCATTCTAATTCCGTTGTTTTCATTCAGTCTCTGTTCTGTACATTCTAATTCTGTTGTTTTCATTCAAATTACATTGTTTTGATTCAAATTCTGTTCTGTTCATTCTAATTCCGTTGTTTTCATTCAAATTCCGTTGTTTTCATTCTAATTCTGTTGTTTGTTTTAAACTTCCATTGTTTTCATTCAAATTCCGTTGTTTTCATTCTAATTCTGTTGTTTGTTTTAAACTTCCATAGTTATCATTCAAATTCTGTTGTTTTCATTTAAATTCGTTGTTTTGATTTAAATTCTGTTCTGTACATTCTAATTCCGTTGTTTTCATTCAAATTCCGCTGTTTTCATTCTAATTCTGTTGTTTGTTTTAAACTTCCATTGTTTTCATTCAAATTCTGTTCTGTTCATTCTAATTCCGTTGTTTTCTTTCAGTCTCTGTTCTGTACATTCTAATTCTGTTGTTTTCATTCAAATTACATTGTTTTGATTCAAATTCTGTTCTGTTCATTCTAATTCCATTGTTTTCATTCAAATTCCGTTGTTTTCATTCAAACCCTGTTCTGTACATTCTAATTCCGTTGTTTTCATTCAAATTCCGTTGTTTTCATTCTAATTCCATTGTTTTCATTCAAATTCCGTTGTTTTCATTCAAACCCTGTTCTGTACATTCTAATTCCGTTGTTTTCATTCAAATTCCGTTGTTTTCATTCTAATTCTGTTGTTTTCATTTAAATTCGTTGTTTTGATTTAAATTCTGTTCTGTACATTCTAATTCCGTTGTTTTCATTCTAATTCCGTTGTTTTCATTCTAATTCTGTTGTTTTCATTTAAATTCGTTGTTTTGATTTAAATTCTGTTCTGTACATTCTAATTCCGTTGTTTTCATTCAAATTCCGCTGTTTTCATTCTAATTCTGTTGTTTGTTTTAAGCTTCCATTGTTTTCATTCAAATTCTGTTCTGTTCATTCTAATTCCGTTGTTTTCATTCAGTCTCTGTTCTGTACAATCTAATTCTGTTGATTTCATTCAAATTACATTGTTTTGATTCAAATTCTGTTCTGTTCATTCTAATTCCATTGTTTTCATTCAAATTCCGTTGTTTTCATTCAAACCCTGTTCTGTACATTCTAATTCCGTTGTTTTCATTCAAATTCCGTTGTTTTCATTCTAATTCTGTTGTTTTCATTTAAATTCGTTGTTTTGATTTAAATTCTGTTCTGTACATTCTAATTCCGTTGTTTTCATTCAAATTCCGCTGTTTTCATTCAAACCCTGTTCTGTACATTCTAATTCCGTTGTTTTCATTCAAATTCCGTTGTTTTCATTCTAATTCTGTTGTTTGTTTTAAACTTCCATAGTTATCATTCAAATTCTGTTGTTTTCATTTAAATTCGTTGTTTTGATTCAAATTCTGTTCTGTTCATTCTAATTCCATTGTTTTCATTCAAATTCCGTTGTTTTCATTCAAACCCTGTTCTGTACATTCTAATTCCGTTGTTTTCATTCAAATTCCATTGTTTTCATTCTAATTCTGTTGTTTTCATTTAAATTCGTTGTTTTGATTTAAATTCTGTTCTGTACATTCTAATTCCGTTGTTTTCATTCAAATTCCGCTGTTTTCATTCTAATTCTGTTGTTTGTTTTAAGCTTCCATTGTTTTCATTCAAATTCTGTTCTGTTCATTCTAATTCCGTTGTTTTCATTCAGTCTCTGTTCTGTACATTCTAATTCCATTGTTTTCATTCAAATTCCGTTGTTTTCATTCAAACCCTGTTCTGTACATTCTAATTCCGTTGTTTTCATTCAAATTCCGTTGTTTTCATTCTAATTCTGTTGTTTTCATTTAAATTCCATTGTTTTGATTTAAATTCTGTTCTGTACATTCTAATTCCGTTGTTTTCATTCAAATTCCGTTGTTTTCATTCTAATTCTGTTGTTTTCATTTAAATTCGTTGTTTTGATTTAAATTCTGTTCTGTACATTCTAATTCCGTTGTTTTCATTCAGTCTCTGTTCTGTACATTCTAATTCTGTTGTTTTCATTCAAATTACATTGTTTTGATTCAAATTCTGTTCTGTTCATTCTAATTCCATTGTTTTCATTCAAATTCGTTGTTTTGATTTAAATTCTGTTCTGTACATTCTAATTCCGTTGTTTTCATTCAAATTCCGCTGTTTTCATTCTAATTCTGTTGTTTGTTTTAAGCTTCCATTGTTTTCATTCAAATTCTGTTCTGTTCATTCTAATTCCGTTGTTTTCTTTCAGTCTCTGTTCTGTACATTCTAATTCTGTTGTTTTCATTCAAATTACATTGTTTTGATTCAAATTCTGTTCTGTTCATTCTAATTCCATTGTTTTCATTCAAATTCCGTTGTTTTCATTCAAACCCTGTTCTGTACATTCTAATTCCGTTGTTTTCATTCAAATTCTGTTGTTTTCATTCAAACCCTGTTCTGTACATTCTAATTCCGTTGTTTTCATTCAAATTCCGTTGTTTTCATTCTAATTCTGTTGTTTGTTTTAAACTTCCATGGTTATCATTCAAATTCTGTTGTTTTCATTTAAATTCGTTGTTTTGATTTAAATTCTGTTCTGTACATTCTAATTCCGTTGTTTTCATTCAAATTCCGCTGTTTTCATTCTAATTCTGTTGTTTGTTTTAAGCTTCCATTGTTTTCATTCAAATTCTGTTCTGTTCATTCTAATTCCGTTGTTTTCATTCAGTCTCTGTTCTGTACATTCTAATTCTGTTGTTTTCATTCAAATTACATTGTTTTGATTCAAATTCTGTTCTGTTCATTCTAATTCCGTTGTTTTCATTCAAATTCCGTTGTTTTCATTCTAATTCTGTTGTTTGTTTTAAACTTCCATTGTTTTCATTCAAATTCCGTTGTTTTCATTCTAATTCTGTTGTTTGTTTTAAACTTCCATAGTTATCATTCAAATTCTGTTGTTTTCATTTAAATTCGTTGTTTTGATTTAAATTCTGTTCTGTACATTCTAATTCCGTTGTTTTCATTCAAATTCCGCTGTTTTCATTCTAATTCTGTTGTTTGTTTTAAACTTCCATTGTTTTGATTCAAATTCTGTTCTGTTCATTCTAATTCCATTGTTTTCATTCAAATTCCGTTGTTTTCATTCAAACCCTGTTCTGTACATTCTAATTCCGTTGTTTTCATTCAAATTCCGTTGTTTTCATTCTAATTCCATTGTTTTCATTCAAATTCCGTTGTTTTCATTCAAACCCTGTTCTGTACATTCTAATTCCGTTGTTTTCATTCAAATTCCGTTGTTTTCATTCTAATTCTGTTGTTTTCATTTAAATTCGTTGTTTTGATTTAAATTCTGTTCTGTACATTCTAATTCCGTTGTTTTCATTCTAATTCCGTTGTTTTCATTCTAATTCTGTTGTTTTCATTTAAATTCGTTGTTTTGATTTAAATTCTGTTCTGTACATTCTAATTCCGTTGTTTTCATTCAAATTCCGCTGTTTTCATTCTAATTCTGTTGTTTGTTTTAAGCTTCCATTGTTTTCATTCAAATTCTGTTCTGTTCATTCTAATTCCGTTGTTTTCATTCAGTCTCTGTTCTGTACAATCTAATTCTGTTGATTTCATTCAAATTACATTGTTTTGATTCAAATTCTGTTCTGTTCATTCTAATTCCATTGTTTTCATTCAAATTCCGTTGTTTTCATTCAAACCCTGTTCTGTACATTCTAATTCCGTTGTTTTCATTCAAATTCCGTTGTTTTCATTCTAATTCTGTTGTTTTCATTTAAATTCGTTGTTTTGATTTAAATTCTGTTCTGTACATTCTAATTCCGTTGTTTTCATTCAAATTCCGCTGTTTTCATTCAAACCCTGTTCTGTACATTCTAATTCCGTTGTTTTCATTCAAATTCCGTTGTTTTCATTCTAATTCTGTTGTTTGTTTTAAACTTCCATAGTTATCATTCAAATTCTGTTGTTTTCATTTAAATTCGTTGTTTTGATTCAAATTCTGTTCTGTTCATTCTAATTCCATTGTTTTCATTCAAATTCCGTTGTTTTCATTCAAACCCTGTTCTGTACATTCTAATTCCGTTGTTTTCATTCAAATTCCATTGTTTTCATTCTAATTCTGTTGTTTTCATTTAAATTCGTTGTTTTGATTTAAATTCTGTTCTGTACATTCTAATTCCGTTGTTTTCATTCAAATTCCGCTGTTTTCATTCTAATTCTGTTGTTTGTTTTAAGCTTCCATTGTTTTCATTCAAATTCTGTTCTGTTCATTCTAATTCCGTTGTTTTCATTCAGTCTCTGTTCTGTACATTCTAATTCCATTGTTTTCATTCAAATTCCGTTGTTTTCATTCAAACCCTGTTCTGTACATTCTAATTCCGTTGTTTTCATTCAAATTCCGTTGTTTTCATTCTAATTCTGTTGTTTTCATTTAAATTCCGTTGTTTTGATTTAAATTCTGTTCTGTACATTCTAATTCCGTTGTTTTCATTCAAATTCCGTTGTTTTCATTCTAATTCTGTTGTTTTCATTTAAATTCGTTGTTTTGATTTAAATTCTGTTCTGTACATTCTAATTCCGTTGTTTTCATTCAGTCTCTGTTCTGTACATTCTAATTCTGTTGTTTTCATTCAAATTACATTGTTTTGATTCAAATTCTGTTCTGTTCATTCTAATTCCATTGTTTTCATTCAAATTCGTTGTTTTGATTTAAATTCTGTTCTGTACATTCTAATTCCGTTGTTTTCATTCAAATTCCGCTGTTTTCATTCTAATTCTGTTGTTTGTTTTAAGCTTCCATTGTTTTCATTCAAATTCTGTTCTGTTCATTCTAATTCCGTTGTTTTCTTTCAGTCTCTGTTCTGTACATTCTAATTCTGTTGTTTTCATTCAAATTACATTGTTTTGATTCAAATTCTGTTCTGTTCATTCTAATTCCATTGTTTTCATTCAAATTCCGTTGTTTTCATTCAAACCCTGTTCTGTACATTCTAATTCCGTTGTTTTCATTCAAATTCTGTTGTTTTCATTCAAACCCTGTTCTGTACATTCTAATTCCGTTGTTTTCATTCAAATTCCGTTGTTTTCATTCTAATTCTGTTGTTTGTTTTAAACTTCCATTGTTTTCATTCAAATTCCGTTGTTTTCATTCTAATTCTGTTGTTTGTTTTAAACTTCCATGGTTATCATTCAAATTCTGTTGTTTTCATTTAAATTCGTTGTTTTGATTTAAATTCTGTTCTGTACATTCTAATTCCGTTGTTTTCATTCAAATTCCGCTGTTTTCATTCTAATTCTGTTGTTTGTTTTAAGCTTCCATTGTTTTCATTCAAATTCTGTTCTGTTCATTCTAATTCCGTTGTTTTCATTCAGTCTCTGTTCTGTACATTCTAATTCTGTTGTTTTCATTCAAATTACATTGTTTTGATTCAAATTCTGTTCTGTTCATTCTAATTCCGTTGTTTTCATTCAAATTCCGTTGTTTTCATTCTAATTCTGTTGTTTGTTTTAAACTTCCATTGTTTTCATTCAAATTCCGTTGTTTTCATTCTAATTCTGTTGTTTGTTTTAAACTTCCATAGTTATCATTCAAATTCTGTTGTTTTCATTTAAATTCGTTGTTTTGATTTAAATTCTGTTCTGTACATTCTAATTCCGTTGTTTTCATTCAAATTCCGCTGTTTTCATTCTAATTCTGTTGTTTGTTTTAAACTTCCATTGTTTTGATTCAAATTCTGTTCTGTTCATTCTAATTCCATTGTTTTCATTCAAATTCCGTTGTTTTCATTCAAACCCTGTTCTGTACATTCTAATTCCGTTGTTTTCATTCAAATTCCGTTGTTTTCATTCTAATTCCATTGTTTTCATTCAAATTCCGTTGTTTTCATTCAAACCCTGTTCTGTACATTCTAATTCCGTTGTTTTCATTCAAATTCCGTTGTTTTCATTCTAATTCTGTTGTTTTCATTTAAATTCGTTGTTTTGATTTAAATTCTGTTCTGTACATTCTAATTCCGTTGTTTTCATTCTAATTCCGTTGTTTTCATTCTAATTCTGTTGTTTTCATTTAAATTCGTTGTTTTGATTTAAATTCTGTTCTGTACATTCTAATTCCGTTGTTTTCATTCAAATTCCGCTGTTTTCATTCTAATTCTGTTGTTTGTTTTAAGCTTCCATTGTTTTCATTCAAATTCTGTTCTGTTCATTCTAATTCCGTTGTTTTCATTCAGTCTCTGTTCTGTACAATCTAATTCTGTTGATTTCATTCAAATTACATTGTTTTGATTCAAATTCTGTTCTGTTCATTCTAATTCCATTGTTTTCATTCAAATTCCGTTGTTTTCATTCAAACCCTGTTCTGTACATTCTAATTCCGTTGTTTTCATTCAAATTCCGTTGTTTTCATTCTAATTCTGTTGTTTGTTTTAAACTTCCATAGTTATCATTCAAATTCTGTTGTTTTCATTTAAATTCGTTGTTTTCATTCAAACCCTGTTCTGTACATTCTAATTCCGTTGTTTTCATTCAAATTCCATTGTTTTCATTCTAATTCTGTTGTTTTCATTTAAATTCGTTGTTTTGATTTAAATTCTGTTCTGTACATTCTAATTCCGTTGTTTTCATTCAAATTCCGCTGTTTTCATTCTAATTCTGTTGTTTGTTTTAAGCTTCCATTGTTTTCATTCAAATTCTGTTCTGTTCATTCTAATTCCGTTGTTTTCATTCAGTCTCTGTTCTGTACATTCTAATTCTGTTGTTTTCATTCAAATTACATTGTTTTGATTCAAATTCTGTTCTGTTCATTCTAATTCCATTGTTTTCATTCAAATTCCGTTGTTTTCATTCAAACCCTGTTCTGTACATTCTAATTCCGTTGTTTTCATTCAAATTCCGTTGTTTTCATTCAAACCCTGTTCTGTACATTCTAATTCCGTTGTTTTCATTCAAATTCCGTTGTTTTCATTCTAATTCTGTTGTTTGTTTTAAACTTCCATTGTTTTCATTCAAATTCCGTTGTTTTCATTCTAATTCTGTTGTTTGTTTTTAACTTCCATAGTTATCATTCAAATTCTGTTGTTTTCATTCAAATTCCGTTGTTTTCATTCAAACCCTGTTGTTTTCATTCAAATTCCGTTGTTTTCATTCTAATTCTGTTGTTTTCATTTAAATTCGTTGTTTTGATTTAAATTCTGTTCTGTACATTCTAATTCCGTTGTTTTCATTCAAATTCCGCTGTTTTCATTCTAATTCTGTTGTTTGTTTTAAGCTTCCATTGTTTTCATTCAAATTCTGTTCTGTTCATTCTAATTCCGTTGTTTTCATTCAGTCTCTGTTCTGTACATTCTAATTCTGTTGTTTTCATTCAAATTACATTGTTTTGATTCAAATTCTGTTCTGTTCATTCTAATTCCATTGTTTTCATTCAAATTCCGTTGTTTTCATTCAAACCCTGTTCTGTACATTCTAATTCCGTTGTTTTCATTCAAATTCCGTTGTTTTCATTCTAATTCTGTTGTTTTCATTTAAATTCGTTGTTTTGATTTAAATTCTGTTCTGTACATTCTAATTCCGTTGTTTTCATTCAAATTCCGTTGTTTTCATTCTAATTCTGTTGTTTTCATTTAAATTCGTTGTTTTGATTTAAATTCTGTTCTGTACATTCTAATTCCGTTGTTTTCATTCAGTCTCTGTTCTGTACATTCTAATTCTGTTGTTTTCATTCAAATTACATTGTTTTGATTCAAATTCTGTTCTGTTCATTCTAATTCCATTGTTTTCATTCAAATTCGTTGTTTTGATTTAAATTCTGTTCTGTACATTCTAATTCCGTTGTTTTCATTCAAATTCCGCTGTTTTCATTCTAATTCTGTTGTTTGTTTTAAGCTTCCATTGTTTTCATTCAAATTCTGTTCTGTTCATTCTAATTCCGTTGTTTTCTTTCAGTCTCTGTTCTGTACATTCTAATTCTGTTGTTTTCATTCAAATTACATTGTTTTGATTCAAATTCTGTTCTGTTCATTCTAATTCCATTGTTTTCATTCAAATTCCGTTGTTTTCATTCAAACCCTGTTCTGTACATTCTAATTCCGTTGTTTTCATTCAAATTCCGTTGTTTTCATTCTAATTCTGTTGTTTTCATTCAAATTACATTGTTTTGATTCAAATTCTGTTCTGTACATTCTAATTCCGTTGTTTTCATTCAAATTCCGTTGTTTTCATTCTAATTCTGTTGTTTTCATTTAAATTCGTTGTTTTGATTTAAATTCTGTTCTGTACATTCTAATTCCGTTGTTTTCATTCAGTCTCTGTTCTGTACATTCTAATTCCGTTGTTTTCATTCAAATTCCGCTGTTTTCATTCAAACCCTGTTCTGTACATTCTAATTCCGTTGTTTTCATTCAAATTCCGTTGTTTTAATTCTAATTCTGTTGTTTGTTTTAAACTTCCATAGTTATCATTCAAATTCTGTTGTTTTCATTTAAATTCGTTGTTTTGATTTAAATTCTGTTCTGTACATTCTAATTCCGTTGTTTTCATTCAGTCTCTGTTCTGTACATTCTAATTCTGTTGTTTTCATTCAAATTACATTGTTTTGATTCAAATTCTGTTCTGTTCATTCTAATTCCATTGTTTTCATTCAAATTCGTTGTTTTGATTTAAATTCTGTTCTGTACATTCTAATTCCGTTGTTTTCATTCAAATTCCGCTGTTTTCATTCTAATTCTGTTGTTTGTTTTAAGCTTCCATTGTTTTCATTCAAATTCTGTTCTGTTCATTCTAATTCCGTTGTTTTCTTTCAGTCTCTGTTCTGTACATTCTAATTCTGTTGTTTTCATTCAAATTACATTGTTTTGATTCAAATTCTGTTCTGTTCATTCTAATTCCATTGTTTTCATTCAAATTCCGTTGTTTTGATTCAAACCCTGTTCTGTACATTCTAATTCCGTTGTTTTCATTCTAATTCTGTTGTTTTCATTCAAACCCTGTTCTGTACATTCTAATTCCGTTGTTTTCATTCTAATTCTGTTGTTTTCATTTAAATTCGTTGTTTTGATTTAAATTCTGTTCTGTACATTCTAATTCCGTTGTTTTCATTCAAATTCCGCTGTTTTCATTCAAACCCTGTTCTGTACATTCTAATTCCGTTGTTTTCATTCAAATTCCGTTGTTTTCATTCTAATTCTGTTGTTTTCATTTAAATTCGTTGTTTTGATTTAAATTCTGTTCTGTACATTCTAATTCCGTTGTTTTCATTCAAATTCCGCTGTTTTCATTCTAATTCTGTTGTTTGTTTTAAGCTTCCATTGTTTTCATTCAAATTCTGTTCTGTTCATTCTAATTCCGTTGTTTTCATTCAGTCTCTGTTCTGTACATTCTAATTCTGTTGTTTTCATTCAAATTACATTGTTTTGATTCAAATTCTGTTCTGTTCATTCTAATTCCATTGTTTTCATTCAAATTCCGTTGTTTTCATTCAAACCCTGTTCTGTACATTCTAATTCCGTTGTTTTCATTCAAATTCCGTTGTTTTCATTCTAATTCTGTTGTTTTCATTCAAATTACATTGTTTTGATTCAAATTCTGTTCTGTACATTCTAATTCCGTTGTTTTCATTCAAATTCCGTTGTTTTCATTCTAATTCTGTTGTTTTCATTTAAATTCGTTGTTTTGATTTAAATTCTGTTCTGTACATTCTAATTCCGTTGTTTTCATTCAGTCTCTGTTCTGTACATTCTAATTCCGTTGTTTTCATTCAAATTCCGCTGTTTTCATTCAAACCCTGTTCTGTACATTCTAATTCCGTTGTTTTCATTCAAATTCCGTTGTTTTAATTCTAATTCTGTTGTTTGTTTTAAACTTCCATAGTTATCATTCAAATTCTGTTGTTTTCATTCAAATTCCGTTGTTTTCATTCAAACCCTGTTCTGTACATTCTAATTCCGTTGTTTTCATTCAAATTCCGTTGTTTTCATTCTAATTCTGTTGTTTTCATTTAAATTCGTTGTTTTGATTTAAATTCTGTTCTGTACATTCTAATTCCGTTGTTTTCATTCAAATTCCGCTGTTTTCATTCTAATTCTGTTGTTTGTTTTAAGCTTCCATTGTTTTCATTCAAATTCTGTTCTGTTCATTCTAATTCCGTTGTTTTCATTCAAATTCCGTTGTTTTCATTCTAATTCTGTTGTTTTCATTTAAATTCGTTGTTTTGATTTAAATTCTGTTCTGTACATTCTAATTCCGTTGTTTTCATTCAGTCTCTGTTCTGTACAATCTAATTCTGTTGATTTCATTCAAATTACATTGTTTTGATTCAAATTCTGTTCTGTTCATTCTAATTCCATTGTTTTCATTCAAATTCCGTTGTTTTCATTCAAACCCTGTTCTGTACATTCTAATTCCGTTGTTTTCATTCTAATTCTGTTGTTTTCATTTAAATTCGTTGTTTTGATTTAAATTCTGTTCTGTACATTCTAATTCCGTTGTTTTCATTCAAATTCCGCTGTTTTCATTCAAACCCTGTTCTGTACATTCTAATTCCGTTGTTTTCATTCTAATTCCGTTGTTTTCATTCTAATTCTGTTGTTTGTTTTAAACTTCCATAGTTATCATTCAAATTCTGTTGTTTTCATTTAAATTCGTTGTTTTGATTCAAATTCTGTTCTGTTCATTCTAATTCCATTGTTTTCATTCAAATTCCGTTGTTTTCATTCAAACCCTGTTCTGTACATTCTAATTCCGTTGTTTTCATTCAAATTCCGTTGTTTTCATTCTAATTCTGTTGTTTTCATTTAAATTCGTTGTTTTGATTTAAATTCTGTTCTGTACATTCTAATTCCGTTGTTTTCATTCAAATTCCGCTGTTTTCATTCTAATTCTGTTGTTTGTTTTAAGCTTCCATTGTTTTCATTCAAATTCTGTTCTGTTCATTCTAATTCCGTTGTTTTCATTCAGTCTCTGTTCTGTACATTCTAATTCTGTTGTTTTCATTCAAATTACATTGTTTTGATTCAAATTCTGTTCTGTTCATTCTAATTCCATTGTTTTCATTCAAATTCCGTTGTTTTCATTCAAACCCTGTTCTGTACATTCTAATTCCGTTGTTTTCATTCAAATTCCGTTGTTTTCATTCAAACCCTGTTCTGTACATTCTAATTCCGTTGTTTTCATTCAAATTCCGTTGTTTTCATTCTAATTCTGTTGTTTGTTTTAAACTTCCATTGTTTTCATTCAAATTCCGTTGTTTTCATTCTAATTCTGTTGTTTGTTTTTAACTTCCATAGTTATCATTCAAATTCTGTTGTTTTCATTCAAATTCCGTTGTTTTCATTCAAACCCTGTTCTGTACATTCTAATTCCGTTGTTTTCATTCAAATTCCGTTGTTTTCATTCTAATTCTGTTGTTTTCATTTAAATTCGTTGTTTTGATTTAAATTCTGTTCTGTACATTCTAATTCCGTTGTTTTCATTCAAATTCCGCTGTTTTCATTCTAATTCTGTTGTTTGTTTTAAGCTTCCATTGTTTTCATTCAAATTCTGTTCTGTTCATTCTAATTCCGTTGTTTTCATTCAGTCTCTGTTCTGTACATTCTAATTCTGTTGTTTTCATTCAAATTACATTGTTTTGATTCAAATTCTGTTCTGTTCATTCTAATTCCATTGTTTTCATTCAAATTCCGTTGTTTTCATTCAAACCCTGTTCTGTACATTCTAATTCCGTTGTTTTCATTCAAATTCCGTTGTTTTCATTCTAATTCTGTTGTTTTCATTTAAATTCGTTGTTTTGATTTAAATTCTGTTCTGTACATTCTAATTCCGTTGTTTTCATTCAAATTCCGTTGTTTTCATTCTAATTCTGTTGTTTTCATTTAAATTCGTTGTTTTGATTTAAATTCTGTTCTGTACATTCTAATTCCGTTGTTTTCATTCAGTCTCTGTTCTGTACATTCTAATTCTGTTGTTTTCATTCTAATTCTGTTGTTTTCATTCAAACCCTGTTCTGTACATTCTAATTCCGTTGTTTTCATTCAAATTCCGCTGTTTTCATTCTAATTCTGTTGTTTGTTTTAAGCTTCCATTGTTTTCATTCAAATTCTGTTCTGTTCATTCTAATTCCGTTGTTTTCTTTCAGTCTCTGTTCTGTACATTCTAATTCTGTTGTTTTCATTCAAATTACATTGTTTTGATTCAAATTCTGTTCTGTTCATTCTAATTCCATTGTTTTCATTCAAATTCGTTGTTTTGATTTAAATTCTGTTCTGTACATTCTAATTCCGTTGTTTTCATTCAAATTCCGCTGTTTTCATTCTAATTCTGTTGTTTGTTTTAAGCTTCCATTGTTTTCATTCAAATTCTGTTCTGTTCATTCTAATTCCGTTGTTTTCTTTCAGTCTCTGTTCTGTACATTCTAATTCTGTTGTTTTCATTCAAATTACATTGTTTTGATTCAAATTCTGTTCTGTTCATTCTAATTCCATTGTTTTCATTCAAATTCCGTTGTTTTCATTCAAACCCTGTTCTGTACATTCTTATTCCGTTGTTTTCATTCAAATTCCGTTGTTTTCATTCAAACCCTGTTCTGTACATTCTAATTCCGTTGTTTTCATTCAAATTCCGTTGTTTTCATTCAAACCCTGTTCTGTACATTCTAATTCCGTTGTTTTCATTCAAATTCCGTTGTTTTCATTCTAATTCTGTTGTTTGTTTTAAACTTCCATTGTTTTCATTCAAATTCTGTTCTGTTCATTCTAATTCCGTTGTTTTCTTTCAGTCTCTGTTCTGTACATTCTAATTCTGTTGTTTTCATTCAAATTACATTGTTTTGATTCAAATTCTGTTCTGTTCATTCTAATTCCATTGTTTTCATTCAAATTCCGTTGTTTTCATTCAAACCCTGTTCTGTACATTCTAATTCCGTTGTTTTCATTCAAATTCCGTTGTTTTAATTCTAATTCTGTTGTTTGTTTTAAACTTCCATAGTTATCATTCAAATTCTGTTGTTTTCATTTAAATTCGTTGTTTTGATTTAAATTCTGTTCTGTACATTCTAATTCCGTTGTTTTCATTCAGTCTCTGTTCTGTACATTCTAATTCTGTTGTTTTCATTCAAATTACATTGTTTTGATTCAAATTCTGTTCTGTTCATTCTAATTCCATTGTTTTCATTCAAATTCGTTGTTTTGATTTAAATTCTGTTCTGTACATTCTAATTCCGTTGTTTTCATTCAAATTCCGCTGTTTTCATTCTAATTCTGTTGTTTGTTTTAAGCTTCCATTGTTTTCATTCAAATTCTGTTCTGTTCATTCTAATTCCGTTGTTTTCTTTCAGTCTCTGTTCTGTACATTCTAATTCTGTTGTTTTCATTCAAATTACATTGTTTTGATTCAAATTCTGTTGTGTTCATTCTAATTCCATTGTTTTCATTCAAATTCCGTTGTTTTGATTCAAACCCTGTTCTGTACATTCTAATTCCGTTGTTTTCATTCTAATTCTGTTGTTTTCATTCAAACCCTGTTCTGTACATTCTAATTCCGTTGTTTTCATTCAAATTCCGCTGTTTTCATTCTAATTCTGTTGTTTGTTTTAAGCTTCCATTGTTTTCATTCAAATTCTGTTCTGTTCATTCTAATTCCGTTGTTTTCTCTCAGTCTCTGTTCTGTACATTCTAATTCTGTTGTTTTCATTCAAATTACATTGTTTTGATTCAAATTCTGTTCTGTTCATTCTAATTCCATTGTTTTCATTCAAATTCCGTTGTTTTCATTCTAATTCTGTTGTTTTCATTTAAATTCGTTGTTTTGATTTAAATTCTGTTCTGTACATTCTAATTCCGTTGTTTTCATTCAGTCTCTGTTCTGTACATTCTAATTCTGTTGTTTTCATTCAAATTACATTGTTTTGATTCAAATTCTGTTCTGTTCATTCTAATTCCATTGTTTTCATTCAAATTCGTTGTTTTGATTTAAATTCTGTTCTGTACATTCTAATTCCGTTGTTTTCATTCAAATTCCGCTGTTTTCATTCTAATTCTGTTGTTTGTTTTAAGCTTCCATTGTTTTCATTCAAATTCTGTTCTGTTCATTCTAATTCCGTTGTTTTCTTTCAGTCTCTGTTCTGTACATTCTAATTCTGTTGTTTTCATTCAAATTACATTGTTTTGATTCAAATTCTGTTCTGTTCATTCTAATTCCATTGTTTTCATTCAAATTCCGTTGTTTTCATTCAAACCCTGTTCTGTACATTCTTATTCCGTTGTTTTCATTCAAATTCCGTTGTTTTCATTCAAACCCTGTTCTGTACATTCTAATTCCGTTGTTTTCATTCAAATTCCGTTGTTTTCATTCAAACCCTGTTCTGTACATTCTAATTCCGTTGTTTTCATTCAAATTCCGTTGTTTTCATTCTAATTCTGTTGTTTGTTTTAAACTTCCATTGTTTTCATTCAAATTCTGTTCTGTTCATTCTAATTCCGTTGTTTTCTTTCAGTCTCTGTTCTGTACATTCTAATTCTGTTGTTTTCATTCAAATTACATTGTTTTGATTCAAATTCTGTTCTGTTCATTCTAATTCCATTGTTTTCATTCAAATTCCGTTGTTTTCATTCAAACCCTGTTCTGTACATTCTAATTCCGTTGTTTTCATTCAAATTCCGTTGTTTTAATTCTAATTCTGTTGTTTGTTTTAAACTTCCATAGTTATCATTCAAATTCTGTTGTTTTCATTTAAATTCGTTGTTTTGATTTAAATTCTGTTCTGTACATTCTAATTCCGTTGTTTTCATTCAGTCTCTGTTCTGTACATTCTAATTCTGTTGTTTTCATTCAAATTACATTGTTTTGATTCAAATTCTGTTCTGTTCATTCTAATTCCATTGTTTTCATTCAAATTCGTTGTTTTGATTTAAATTCTGTTCTGTACATTCTAATTCCGTTGTTTTCATTCAAATTCCGCTGTTTTCATTCTAATTCTGTTGTTTGTTTTAAGCTTCCATTGTTTTCATTCAAATTCTGTTCTGTTCATTCTAATTCCGTTGTTTTCTTTCAGTCTCTGTTCTGTACATTCTAATTCTGTTGTTTTCATTCAAATTACATTGTTTTGATTCAAATTCTGTTGTGTTCATTCTAATTCCATTGTTTTCATTCAAATTCCGTTGTTTTGATTCAAACCCTGTTCTGTACATTCTAATTCCGTTGTTTTCATTCTAATTCTGTTGTTTTCATTCAAACCCTGTTCTGTACATTCTAATTCCGTTGTTTTCATTCAAATTCCGCTGTTTTCATTCTAATTCTGTTGTTTGTTTTAAGCTTCCATTGTTTTCATTCAAATTCTGTTCTGTTCATTCTAATTCCGTTGTTTTCTTTCAGTCTCTGTTCTGTACATTCTAATTCTGTTGTTTTCATTCAAATTACATTGTTTTGATTCAAATTCTGTTCTGTTCATTCTAATTCCATTGTTTTCATTCAAATTCCGTTGTTTTCATTCAAACCCTGTTCTGTACATTCTAATTCCGTTGTTTTCATTCAAATTCTGTTGTTTTCATTCAAACCCTGTTCTGTACATTCTAATTCCGTTGTTTTCATTCAAATTCCGTTGTTTTCATTCTAATTCTGTTGTTTGTTTTAAACTTCCATTGTTTTCATTCAAATTCCGTTGTTTTCATTCTAATTCTGTTGTTTGTTTTAAACTTCCATGGTTATCATTCAAATTCTGTTGTTTTCATTTAAATTCGTTGTTTTGATTTAAATTCTGTTCTGTACATTCTAATTCCGTTGTTTTCATTCAAATTCCGCTGTTTTCATTCTAATTCTGTTGTTTGTTTTAAGCTTCCATTGTTTTCATTCAAATTCTGTTCTGTTCATTCTAATTCCGTTGTTTTCATTCAGTCTCTGTTCTGTACATTCTAATTCTGTTGTTTTCATTCAAATTACATTGTTTTGATTCAAATTCTGTTCTGTTCATTCTAATTCCATTGTTTTCATTCAAATTCGTTGTTTTGATTTAAATTCTGTTCTGTACATTCTAATTCCGTTGTTTTCATTCAAATTCCGCTGTTTTCATTCTAATTCTGTTGTTTGTTTTAAACTTCCATTGTTTTCATTCAAATTCCGTTGTTTTCATTCTAATTCTGTTGTTTGTTTTAAACTTCCATAGTTATCATTCAAATTCTGTTGTTTTCATTTAAATTCGTTGTTTTGATTTAAATTCTGTTCTGTACATTCTAATTCCGTTGTTTTCATTCAAATTCCGCTGTTTTCATTCTAATTCTGTTGTTTGTTTTAAGCTTCCATTGTTTTCATTCAAATTCTGTTCTGTTCATTCTAATTCCGTTGTTTTCTCTCAGTCTCTGTTCTGTACATTCTAATTCTGTTGTTTTCATTCAAATTACATTGTTTTGATTCAAATTCTGTTCTGTTCATTCTAATTCCATTGTTTTCATTCAAATTCCGTTGTTTTCATTCTAATTCTGTTGTTTTCATTTAAATTCGTTGTTTTGATTTAAATTCTGTTCTGTACATTCTAATTCCGTTGTTTTCATTCAGTCTCTGTTCTGTACATTCTAATTCTGTTGTTTTCATTCAAATTACATTGTTTTGATTCAAATTCTGTTCTGTTCATTCTAATTCCATTGTTTTCATTCAAATTCGTTGTTTTGATTTAAATTCTGTTCTGTACATTCTAATTCCGTTGTTTTCATTCAAATTCCGCTGTTTTCATTCTAATTCTGTTGTTTGTTTTAAGCTTCCATTGTTTTCATTCAAATTCTGTTCTGTTCATTCTAATTCCGTTGTTTTCTTTCAGTCTCTGTTCTGTACATTCTAATTCTGTTGTTTTCATTCAAATTACATTGTTTTGATTCAAATTCTGTTCTGTTCATTCTAATTCCATTGTTTTCATTCAAATTCCGTTGTTTTCATTCAAACCCTGTTCTGTACATTCTTATTCCGTTGTTTTCATTCAAATTCCGTTGTTTTCATTCAAACCCTGTTCTGTACATTCTAATTCCGTTGTTTTCATTCAAATTCCGTTGTTTTCATTCAAACCCTGTTCTGTACATTCTAATTCCGTTGTTTTCATTCAAATTCCGTTGTTTTCATTCTAATTCTGTTGTTTGTTTTAAACTTCCATTGTTTTCATTCAAATTCTGTTCTGTTCATTCTAATTCCGTTGTTTTCTTTCAGTCTCTGTTCTGTACATTCTAATTCTGTTGTTTTCATTCAAATTACATTGTTTTGATTCAAATTCTGTTCTGTTCATTCTAATTCCATTGTTTTCATTCAAATTCCGTTGTTTTCATTCAAACCCTGTTCTGTACATTCTAATTCCGTTGTTTTCATTCAAATTCCGTTGTTTTAATTCTAATTCTGTTGTTTGTTTTAAACTTCCATAGTTATCATTCAAATTCTGTTGTTTTCATTTAAATTCGTTGTTTTGATTTAAATTCTGTTCTGTACATTCTAATTCCGTTGTTTTCATTCAGTCTCTGTTCTGTACATTCTAATTCTGTTGTTTTCATTCAAATTACATTGTTTTGATTCAAATTCTGTTCTGTTCATTCTAATTCCATTGTTTTCATTCAAATTCGTTGTTTTGATTTAAATTCTGTTCTGTACATTCTAATTCCGTTGTTTTCATTCAAATTCCGCTGTTTTCATTCTAATTCTGTTGTTTGTTTTAAGCTTCCATTGTTTTCATTCAAATTCTGTTCTGTTCATTCTAATTCCGTTGTTTTCTTTCAGTCTCTGTTCTGTACATTCTAATTCTGTTGTTTTCATTCAAATTACATTGTTTTGATTCAAATTCTGTTGTGTTCATTCTAATTCCATTGTTTTCATTCAAATTCCGTTGTTTTGATTCAAACCCTGTTCTGTACATTCTAATTCCGTTGTTTTCATTCTAATTCTGTTGTTTTCATTCAAACCCTGTTCTGTACATTCTAATTCCGTTGTTTTCATTCAAATTCCGCTGTTTTCATTCTAATTCTGTTGTTTGTTTTAAGCTTCCATTGTTTTCATTCAAATTCTGTTCTGTTCATTCTAATTCCGTTGTTTTCTTTCAGTCTCTGTTCTGTACATTCTAATTCTGTTGTTTTCATTCAAATTACATTGTTTTGATTCAAATTCTGTTCTGTTCATTCTAATTCCATTGTTTTCATTCAAATTCCGTTGTTTTCATTCAAACCCTGTTCTGTACATTCTAATTCCGTTGTTTTCATTCAAATTCTGTTGTTTTCATTCAAACCCTGTTCTGTACATTCTAATTCCGTTGTTTTCATTCAAATTCCGTTGTTTTCATTCTAATTCTGTTGTTTGTTTTAAACTTCCATTGTTTTCATTCAAATTCCGTTGTTTTCATTCTAATTCTGTTGTTTGTTTTAAACTTCCATGGTTATCATTCAAATTCTGTTGTTTTCATTTAAATTCGTTGTTTTGATTTAAATTCTGTTCTGTACATTCTAATTCCGTTGTTTTCATTCAAATTCCGCTGTTTTCATTCTAATTCTGTTGTTTGTTTTAAGCTTCCATTGTTTTCATTCAAATTCTGTTCTGTTCATTCTAATTCCGTTGTTTTCATTCAGTCTCTGTTCTGTACATTCTAATTCTGTTGTTTTCATTCAAATTACATTGTTTTGATTCAAATTCTGTTCTGTTCATTCTAATTCCATTGTTTTCATTCAAATTCGTTGTTTTGATTTAAATTCTGTTCTGTACATTCTAATTCCGTTGTTTTCATTCAAATTCCGCTGTTTTCATTCTAATTCTGTTGTTTGTTTTAAGCTTCCATTGTTTTCATTCAAATTCCGTTGTTTTCATTCTAATTCTGTTGTTTGTTTTAAACTTCCATAGTTATCATTCAAATTCTGTTGTTTTCATTTAAATTCGTTGTTTTGATTTAAATTCTGTTCTGTACATTCTAATTCCGTTGTTTTCATTCAAATTCCGCTGTTTTCATTCTAATTCTGTTGTTTGTTTTAAACTTCCATTGTTTTCATTCAAATTCTGTTCTGTTCATTCTAATTCCGTTGTTTTCTTTCAGTCTCTGTTCTGTACATTCTAATTCTGTTGTTTTCATTCAAATTACATTGTTTTGATTCAAGTTCTGTTCTGTTTATTCTAATTCCATTGTTTTCATTCAAATTCCGTTGTTTTCATTCAAACCCTGTTCTGTACATTCTAATTCCGTTGTTTTCATTCAAATTCCGTTGTTTTCATTCTAATTCTGTTGTTTTCATTTAAATTCGTTGTTTTGATTTAAATTCTGTTCTGTACATTCTAATTCCGTTGTTTTCATTCAAATTCCGCTGTTTTCATTCTAATTCTGTTGTTTGTTTTAAGCTTCCATTGTTTTCATTCAAATTCTGTTCTGTTCATTCTAATTCCGTTGTTTTCATTCAGTCTCTGTTCTGTACAATCTAATTCTGTTGTTTTCATTCAAATTACATTGTTTTGATTCAAATTCTGTTCTGTTCATTCTAATTCCGTTGTTTTCATTCAAATTCCGTTGTTTTCATTCTAATTCTGTTGTTTGTTTTAAACTTCCATTGTTTTCATTCAAATTCCGTTGTTTTCATTCTAATTCTGTTGTTTGTTTTAAACTTCCATAGTTATCATTCAAATTCTGTTGTTTTCATTTAAATTCGTTGTTTTGATTTAAATTCTGTTCTGTACATTCTAATTCCGTTGTTTTCATTCAAATTCCGCTGTTTTCATTCTAATTCTGTTGTTTGTTTTAAACTTCCATTGTTTTCATTCAAATTCTGTTCTGTTCATTCTAATTCCGTTGTTTTCTTTCAGTCTCTGTTCTGTACATTCTAATTCTGTTGTTTTCATTCAAATTACATTGTTTTGATTCAAATTCTGTTCTGTTCATTCTAATTCCATTGTTTTCATTCAAATTCCGTTGTTTTCATTCAAACCCTGTTCTGTACATTCTAATTCCGTTGTTTTCATTCAAATTCCGTTGTTTTCATTCTAATTCCATTGTTTTCATTCAAATTCCGTTGTTTTCATTCAAACCCTGTTCTGTACATTCTAATTCCGTTGTTTTCATTCAAATTCCGTTGTTTTCATTCTAATTCTGTTGTTTTCATTTAAATTCGTTGTTTTGATTTAAATTCTGTTCTGTACATTCTAATTCCGTTGTTTTCATTCAAATTCCGTTGTTTTCATTCTAATTCTGTTGTTTTCATTTAAATTCGTTGTTTTGATTTAAATTCTGTTCTGTACATTCTAATTCCGTTGTTTTCATTCAAATTCCGCTGTTTTCATTCTAATTCTGTTGTTTGTTTTAAGCTTCCATTGTTTTCATTCAAATTCTGTTCTGTTCATTCTAATTCCGTTGTTTTCATTCAGTCTCTGTTCTGTACAATCTAATTCTGTTGATTTCATTCAAATTACATTGTTTTGATTCAAATTCTGTTCTGTTCATTCTAATTCCATTGTTTTCATTCAAATTCCGTTGTTTTCATTCAAACCCTGTTCTGTACATTCTAATTCCGTTGTTTTCATTCAAATTCCGTTGTTTTCATTCTAATTCTGTTGTTTTCATTTAAATTCGTTGTTTTGATTTAAATTCTGTTCTGTACATTCTAATTCCGTTGTTTTCATTCAAATTCCGTTGTTTTCATTCTAATTCTGTTGTTTTCATTTAAATTCGTTGTTTTGATTTAAATTCTGTTCTGTACATTCTAATTCCGTTGTTTTCATTCAGTCTCTGTTCTGTACATTCTAATTCTGTTGTTTTCATTCAAATTACATTGTTTTGATTCAAATTCTGTTCTGTTCATTCTAATTCCATTGTTTTCATTCAAATTCGTTGTTTTGATTTAAATTCTGTTCTGTACATTCTAATTCCGTTGTTTTCATTCAAATTCCGCTGTTTTCATTCTAATTCTGTTGTTTGTTTTAAGCTTCCATTGTTTTCATTCAAATTCTGTTCTGTTCATTCTAATTCCGTTGTTTTCTTTCAGTCTCTGTTCTGTACATTCTAATTCTGTTGTTTTCATTCAAATTACATTGTTTTGATTCAAATTCTGTTCTGTTCATTCTAATTCCATTGTTTTCATTCAAATTCCGTTGTTTTCATTCAAACCCTGTTCTGTACATTCTAATTCCGTTGTTTTCATTCAAATTCTGTTGTTTTCATTCAAACCCTGTTCTGTACATTCTAATTCCGTTGTTTTCATTCAAATTCCGTTGTTTTCATTCTAATTCTGTTGTTTGTTTTAAACTTCCATTGTTTTCATTCAAATTCCGTTGTTTTCATTCTAATTCTGTTGTTTGTTTTAAACTTCCATGGTTATCATTCAAATTCTGTTGTTTTCATTTAAATTCGTTGTTTTGATTTAAATTCTGTTCTGTACATTCTAATTCCGTTGTTTTCATTCAAATTCCGCTGTTTTCATTCTAATTCTGTTGTTTGTTTTAAGCTTCCATTGTTTTCATTCAAATTCTGTTCTGTTCATTCTAATTCCGTTGTTTTCATTCAGTCTCTGTTCTGTACATTCTAATTCTGTTGTTTTCATTCAAATTACATTGTTTTGATTCAAATTCTGTTCTGTTCATTCTAATTCCGTTGTTTTCATTCAAATTCCGTTGTTTTCATTCTAATTCTGTTGTTTGTTTTAAACTTCCATTGTTTTCATTCAAATTCCGTTGTTTTCATTCTAATTCTGTTGTTTGTTTTAAACTTCCATAGTTATCATTCAAATTCTGTTGTTTTCATTTAAATTCGTTGTTTTGATTTAAATTCTGTTCTGTACATTCTAATTCTGTTGTTTTCATTCAAATTCCGCTGTTTTCATTCTAATTCTGTTGTTTGTTTTAAACTTCCATTGTTTTCATTCAAACCCTGTTCTGTACATTCTAATTCCGTTGTTTTCATTCAAATTCCGTTGTTTTCATTCAAACCCTGTTCTGTACATTCTAATTCCGTTGTTTTCATTCAAATTCCGTTGTTTTCATTCTAATTCTGTTGTTTGTTTTAAACTTCCATTGTTTTCATTCAAATTCCGTTGTTTTCATTCTAATTCTGTTGTTTGTTTTTAACTTCCATAGTTATCATTCAAATTCTGTTGTTTTCATTCAAATTCCGTTGTTGTCATTCAAACCCTGTTCTGTACATTCTAATTCCGTTGTTTTCATTCAAATTCCGTTGTTTTCATTCTAATTCTGTTGTTTTCATTTAAATTCGTTGTTTTGATTTAAATTCTGTTCTGTACATTCTAATTCCGTTGTTTTCATTCAAATTCCGCTGTTTTCATTCTAATTCCGTTGTTTTCATTCAGTCTCTGTTCTGTACAATCTAATTCTGTTGATTTCATTCAAATTACATTGTTTTGATTCAAATTCTGTTCTGTTCATTCTAATTCCATTGTTTTCATTCAAATTCCGTTGTTTTCATTCAAACCCTGTTCTGTACATTCTAATTCCGTTGTTTTCATTCTAATTCTGTTGTTTTCATTTAAATTCGTTGTTTTGATTTAAATTCTGTTCTGTACATTCTAATTCCGTTGTTTTCATTCAAATTCCGCTGTTTTCATTCAAACCCTGTTCTGTACATTCTAATTCCGTTGTTTTCATTCAAATTCCGTTGTTTTCATTCTAATTCTGTTGTTTGTTTTAAACTTCCATAGTTATCATTCAAATTCTGTTGTTTTCATTTAAATTCGTTGTTTTGATTCAAATTCTGTTCTGTTCATTCTAATTCCATTGTTTTCATTCAAATTCCGTTGTTTTCATTCAAACCCTGTTCTGTACATTCTAATTCCGTTGTTTTCATTCAAATTCTGTTGTTTTCATTTAAATTCGTTGTTTTGATTTAAATTCTGTTCTGTACATTCTAATTCCGTTGTTTTCATTCAAATTCCGCTGTTTTCATTCTAATTCTGTTGTTTGTTTTAAGCTTCCATTGTTTTCATTCAAATTCTGTTCTGTTCATTCTAATTCCGTTGTTTTCATTCAGTCTCTGTTCTGTACATTCTAATTCTGTTGTTTTCATTCAAATTACATTGTTTTGATTCAAATTCTGTTCTGTTCATTCTAATTCCATTGTTTTCATTCAAATTCCGTTGTTTTCATTCAAACCCTGTTCTGTACATTCTAATTCCGTTGTTTTCATTCAAATTCCGTTGTTTTCATTCAAACCCTGTTCTGTACATTCTAATTCCGTTGTTTTCATTCAAATTCCGTTGTTTTCATTCTAATTCTGTTGTTTGTTTTAAACTTCCATTGTTTTCATTCAAATTCCGTTGTTTTCATTCTAATTCTGTTGTTTTCATTCAAATTACATTGTTTTGATTCAAATTCTGTTCTGTTCATTCTAATTCCGTTGTTTTCATTCAAATTCCGTTGTTTTCATTCTAATTCTGTTGTTTGTTTTAAACTTCCATTGTTTTCATTCAAATTCCGTTGTTTTCATTCTAATTCTGTTGTTTGTTTTAAACTTCCATAGTTATCATTCAAATTCTGTTGTTTTCATTTAAATTCGTTGTTTTGATTTAAATTCTGTTCTGTACATTCTAATTCCGTTGTTTTCATTCAAATTCCGCTGTTTTCATTCTAATTCTGTTGTTTGTTTTAAACGTCCATTGTTTTCATTCAAATTCTGTTCTGTTCATTCTAATTCCGTTGTTTTCTTTCAGTCTCTGTTCTGTACATTCTAATTCTGTTGTTTTCATTCAAATTACATTGTTTTGATTCAAATTCTGTTCTGTTCATTCTAATTCCATTGTTTTCATTCAAATTCCGTTGTTTTCATTCAAACCCTGTTCTGTACATTCTAATTCCGTTGTTTTCATTCAAATTCCGTTGTTTTCATTCTAATTCCATTGTTTTCATTCAAATTCCGTTGTTTTCATTCAAACCCTGTTCTGTACATTCTAATTCCGTTGTTTTCATTCAAATTCCGTTGTTTTCATTCTAATTCTGTTGTTTTCATTTAAATTCGTTGTTTTGATTTAAATTCTGTTCTGTACATTCTAATTCCGTTGTTTTCATTCAAATTCCGCTGTTTTCATTCAAACCCTGTTCTGTACATTCTAATTCCGTTGTTTTCATTCAAATTCCGTTGTTTTCATTCTAATTCTGTTGTTTGTTTTAAACTTCCATAGTTATCATTCAAATTCTGTTGTTTTCATTTAAATTCGTTGTTTTGATTCAAATTCTGTTCTGTTCATTCTAATTCCATTGTTTTCATTCAAATTCCGTTGTTTTCATTCAAACCCTGTTCTGTACATTCTAATTCCGTTGTTTTCATTCAAATTCTGTTGTTTTCATTTAAATTCGTTGTTTTGATTTAAATTCTGTTCTGTACATTCTAATTCCGTTGTTTTCATTCAAATTCCGCTGTTTTCATTCTAATTCTGTTGTTTGTTTTAAGCTTCCATTGTTTTCATTCAAATTCTGTTCTGTTCATTCTAATTCCGTTGTTTTCATTCAGTCTCTGTTCTGTACATTCTAATTCTGTTGTTTTCATTCAAATTACATTGTTTTGATTCAAATTCTGTTCTGTTCATTCTAATTCCATTGTTTTCATTCAAATTCCGTTGTTTTCATTCAAACCCTGTTCTGCACATTCAAATTCCGTTGTTTTCATTCAAATTCCGTTGTTTTCATTCAAACCCTGTTCTGTACATTCTAGAGATGGCACGATACCACTTTTTTATGTCCGATACCGATACCGATATCATAAATTTGGATATCTGCCGATACCGATATGAATCCGATATAGTGTTTTTTAATCAACAAAACTGTTTTTTAAATATCTTGCTGCATTTTGTATAAGTTCATACTCAAGTTTAAAACAACAACTACACTAAAGCTATTCTGTTATACCTGTATCCAAAAAAAATATTTCATAGTTCAGCAATACTGATCAATCTAATAAACTTAAACCTACACCATCCTCCCTATTCTGGTATTTTAAAGAGTACTTAGCATATATATTAAGCAACCTAACTAATAGGGTTCCAACTCCCAGCAACAACAAAAATAAATAAATAAAAAATAGGGAACCACCCCCCACCCTCCACCTCATGATGCTTAATCGACGTAATCAACCTTAATTTGATGCAGTGTGGAAAAAAATGCACAGAAATCAATTATTTTTCAAGAAATATTAAATAGATTCAACATCTTTCTTCAACAAAATTGCAGACTGCACAGATGGTACCTTCCCAAAGGAAAATGTACTATAGCTTACTAGGGTGTATATATTAGACTTAATAGTTACTATATACAGTAATGGACTTCTATTCATTTTGCATCAAATTAAAACTTTGGCTGTCAGATAATTATTTATTAAAAGCTAGACATTTTAAATGAGAATAAGAAAGAAAAGTATGTCTTTGTGCCCCCTTTTCCCTGTTCATGCCCTATCGGCCCCCCTGGCTAAACTTTGCTAGATCCGCCCCTGCACAGTTACAGCCGTCAGCTACGTAGAAAAAGATCCTCGAGTAGAAAGTAATATTAAATACATTCTAACAACAGCTTATAGAGCTTAAACGTGCTGCTGTTGTTCAGCCGCTGGTTTCCTCTTTCTGGTGCAAAGTGGGCCAAAAGCAAACAAGAGAGACGTACGCCCGACAGAAAAGCCGATCAGCTGATCATTAAGCAGTTTCATGATCGAAGTAGCAGCAAGAAGAGGCAGTCGTTTGTTAAGCTTAACGCAGGAATGCTTTACAAACATTCAGAGATGGACTTACACACTTGCTTTACTTCTCTCGGGGATAACTTTGTCGGAGATGAAATGCGGGGTTGCTAGCGAAGCTCCACATGCTATCCAGACCACCGACAGGTCCCGCATGCCACAGCCGCTCTATCACGTGATGCATACTGCTCCGACTGCTAACGTTCTGAGGTGAGTTACGGGGTGTTGCAAGTTTTGTGAGCTGCTTTCGTGATATTTAATGGATCGGATTACATTTTTTATTTTTCTCCGATATCCGATCCAGTAATTTAGGTCAGTATCGGACCGATACCGATACGTAATATCGGATCGGTCCATCTCTAGTACATTCTAATTCCGTTGTTTTCATTCAAATTCCGTTGTTTTCATTCTAATTCTGTTGTTTGTTTTAAACTTCCATTGTTTTCATTCAAATTCCGTTGTTTTCATTCTAATTCTGTTGTTTGTTTTAAACTTCCATAGTTATCATTCAAATTCTGTTGTTTTCATTCAAATTCCGTTGTTTTCATTCAAACCCTGTTCTGTACATTCTAATTCCGTTGTTTTCATTCAAATTCCGTTGTTTTCATTCTAATTCTGTTGTTTTCATTTAAATTCGTTGTTTTGATTTAAATTCTGTTCTGTACATTCTAATTCCGTTGTTTTCATTCAAATTCCGCTGTTTTCATTCTAATTCTGTTGTTTGTTTTAAGCTTCCATTGTTTTCATTCAAATTCTGTTCTGTTCATTCTAATTCCGTTGTTTTCATTCAGTCTCTGTTCTGTACATTCTAATTCTGTTGTTTTCATTCAAATTACATTGTTTTGATTCAAATTCTGTTCTGTTCATTCTAATTCCGTTGTTTTCATTCAAATTCCGTTGTTTTCATTCTAATTCTGTTGTTTTCATTTAAATTCGTTGTTTTGATTTAAATTCTGTTCTGTACATTCTAATTCCGTTGTTTTCATTCAAATTCCGTTGTTTTCATTCTAATTCTGTTGTTTTCATTTAAATTCGTTGTTTTGATTTAAATTCTGTTCTGTACATTCTAATTCCGTTGTTTTCATTCAGTCTCTGTTCTGTACATTCTAATTCTGTTGTTTTCATTCTAATTCTGTTGTTTTCATTCAAACCCTGTTCTGTACATTCTAATTCCGTTGTTTTCATTCAAATTCCGCTGTTTTCATTCTAATTCTGTTGTTTGTTTTAAGCTTCCATTGTTTTCATTCAAATTCTGTTCTGTTCATTCTAATTCCGTTGTTTTCTTTCAGTCTCTGTTCTGTACATTCTAATTCTGTTGTTTTCATTCAAATTACATTGTTTTGATTCAAATTCTGTTCTGTTCATTCTAATTCCATTGTTTTCATTCAAATTCGTTGTTTTGATTTAAATTCTGTTCTGTACATTCTAATTCCGTTGTTTTCATTCAAATTCCGCTGTTTTCATTCTAATTCTGTTGTTTGTTTTAAGCTTCCATTGTTTTCATTCAAATTCTGTTCTGTTCATTCTAATTCCGTTGTTTTCTCTCAGTCTCTGTTCTGTACATTCTAATTCTGTTGTTTTCATTCAAATTACATTGTTTTGATTCAAATTCTGTTCTGTTCATTCTAATTCCATTGTTTTCATTCAAATTCCGTTGTTTTCATTCTAATTCTGTTGTTTTCATTTAAATTCGTTGTTTTGATTTAAATTCTGTTCTGTACATTCTAATTCCGTTGTTTTCATTCAGTCTCTGTTCTGTACATTCTAATTCTGTTGTTTTCATTCAAATTACATTGTTTTGATTCAAATTCTGTTCTGTTCATTCTAATTCCATTGTTTTCATTCAAATTCGTTGTTTTGATTTAAATTCTGTTCTGTACATTCTAATTCCGTTGTTTTCATTCAAATTCCGCTGTTTTCATTCTAATTCTGTTGTTTGTTTTAAGCTTCCATTGTTTTCATTCAAATTCTGTTCTGTTCATTCTAATTCCGTTGTTTTCTTTCAGTCTCTGTTCTGTACATTCTAATTCTGTTGTTTTCATTCAAATTACATTGTTTTGATTCAAATTCTGTTCTGTTCATTCTAATTCCATTGTTTTCATTCAAATTCCGTTGTTTTCATTCAAACCCTGTTCTGTACATTCTTATTCCGTTGTTTTCATTCAAATTCCGTTGTTTTCATTCAAACCCTGTTCTGTACATTCTAATTCCGTTGTTTTCATTCAAATTCCGTTGTTTTCATTCAAACCCTGTTCTGTACATTCTAATTCCGTTGTTTTCATTCAAATTCCGTTGTTTTCATTCTAATTCTGTTGTTTGTTTTAAACTTCCATTGTTTTCATTCAAATTCTGTTCTGTTCATTCTAATTCCGTTGTTTTCTTTCAGTCTCTGTTCTGTACATTCTAATTCTGTTGTTTTCATTCAAATTACATTGTTTTGATTCAAATTCTGTTCTGTTCATTCTAATTCCATTGTTTTCATTCAAATTCCGTTGTTTTCATTCAAACCCTGTTCTGTACATTCTAATTCCGTTGTTTTCATTCAAATTCCGTTGTTTTAATTCTAATTCTGTTGTTTGTTTTAAACTTCCATAGTTATCATTCAAATTCTGTTGTTTTCATTTAAATTCGTTGTTTTGATTTAAATTCTGTTCTGTACATTCTAATTCCGTTGTTTTCATTCAGTCTCTGTTCTGTACATTCTAATTCTGTTGTTTTCATTCAAATTACATTGTTTTGATTCAAATTCTGTTCTGTTCATTCTAATTCCATTGTTTTCATTCAAATTCGTTGTTTTGATTTAAATTCTGTTCTGTACATTCTAATTCCGTTGTTTTCATTCAAATTCCGCTGTTTTCATTCTAATTCTGTTGTTTGTTTTAAGCTTCCATTGTTTTCATTCAAATTCTGTTCTGTTCATTCTAATTCCGTTGTTTTCTTTCAGTCTCTGTTCTGTACATTCTAATTCTGTTGTTTTCATTCAAATTACATTGTTTTGATTCAAATTCTGTTGTGTTCATTCTAATTCCATTGTTTTCATTCAAATTCCGTTGTTTTGATTCAAACCCTGTTCTGTACATTCTAATTCCGTTGTTTTCATTCTAATTCTGTTGTTTTCATTCAAACCCTGTTCTGTACATTCTAATTCCGTTGTTTTCATTCAAATTCCGCTGTTTTCATTCTAATTCTGTTGTTTGTTTTAAGCTTCCATTGTTTTCATTCAAATTCTGTTCTGTTCATTCTAATTCCGTTGTTTTCTTTCAGTCTCTGTTCTGTACATTCTAATTCTGTTGTTTTCATTCAAATTACATTGTTTTGATTCAAATTCTGTTCTGTTCATTCTAATTCCATTGTTTTCATTCAAATTCCGTTGTTTTCATTCAAACCCTGTTCTGTACATTCTAATTCCGTTGTTTTCATTCAAATTCTGTTGTTTTCATTCAAACCCTGTTCTGTACATTCTAATTCCGTTGTTTTCATTCAAATTCCGTTGTTTTCATTCTAATTCTGTTGTTTGTTTTAAACTTCCATTGTTTTCATTCAAATTCCGTTGTTTTCATTCTAATTCTGTTGTTTGTTTTAAACTTCCATGGTTATCATTCAAATTCTGTTGTTTTCATTTAAATTCGTTGTTTTGATTTAAATTCTGTTCTGTACATTCTAATTCCGTTGTTTTCATTCAAATTCCGCTGTTTTCATTCTAATTCTGTTGTTTGTTTTAAGCTTCCATTGTTTTCATTCAAATTCTGTTCTGTTCATTCTAATTCCGTTGTTTTCATTCAGTCTCTGTTCTGTACATTCTAATTCTGTTGTTTTCATTCAAATTACATTGTTTTGATTCAAATTCTGTTCTGTTCATTCTAATTCCATTGTTTTCATTCAAATTCGTTGTTTTGATTTAAATTCTGTTCTGTACATTCTAATTCCGTTGTTTTCATTCAAATTCCGCTGTTTTCATTCTAATTCTGTTGTTTGTTTTAAGCTTCCATTGTTTTCATTCAAATTCCGTTGTTTTCATTCTAATTCTGTTGTTTGTTTTAAACTTCCATAGTTATCATTCAAATTCTGTTGTTTTCATTTAAATTCGTTGTTTTGATTTAAATTCTGTTCTGTACATTCTAATTCCGTTGTTTTCATTCAAATTCCGCTGTTTTCATTCTAATTCTGTTGTTTGTTTTAAACTTCCATTGTTTTCATTCAAATTCTGTTCTGTTCATTCTAATTCCGTTGTTTTCTTTCAGTCTCTGTTCTGTACATTCTAATTCTGTTGTTTTCATTCAAATTACATTGTTTTGATTCAAGTTCTGTTCTGTTTATTCTAATTCCATTGTTTTCATTCAAATTCCGTTGTTTTCATTCAAACCCTGTTCTGTACATTCTAATTCCGTTGTTTTCATTCAAATTCCGTTGTTTTCATTCTAATTCTGTTGTTTTCATTTAAATTCGTTGTTTTGATTTAAATTCTGTTCTGTACATTCTAATTCCGTTGTTTTCATTCAAATTCCGCTGTTTTCATTCTAATTCTGTTGTTTGTTTTAAGCTTCCATTGTTTTCATTCAAATTCTGTTCTGTTCATTCTAATTCCGTTGTTTTCTTTCAGTCTCTGTTCTGTACAATCTAATTCTGTTGTTTTCATTCAAATTACATTGTTTTGATTCAAATTCTGTTCTGTTCATTCTAATTCCGTTGTTTTCATTCAAATTCCGTTGTTTTCATTCTAATTCTGTTGTTTGTTTTAAACTTCCATTGTTTTCATTCAAATTCCGTTGTTTTCATTCTAATTCTGTTGTTTGTTTTAAACTTCCATAGTTATCATTCAAATTCTGTTGTTTTCATTTAAATTCGTTGTTTTGATTTAAATTCTGTTCTGTACATTCTAATTCCGTTGTTTTCATTCAAATTCCGCTGTTTTCATTCTAATTCTGTTGTTTGTTTTAAACTTCCATTGTTTTCATTCAAATTCTGTTCTGTTCATTCTAATTCCGTTGTTTTCTTTCAGTCTCTGTTCTGTACATTCTAATTCTGTTGTTTTCATTCAAATTACATTGTTTTGATTCAAATTCTGTTCTGTTCATTCTAATTCCATTGTTTTCATTCAAATTCCGTTGTTTTCATTCAAACCCTGTTCTGTACATTCTAATTCCGTTGTTTTCATTCAAATTCCGTTGTTTTCATTCTAATTCCATTGTTTTCATTCAAATTCCGTTGTTTTCATTCAAACCCTGTTCTGTACATTCTAATTCCGTTGTTTTCATTCAAATTCCGTTGTTTTCATTCTAATTCTGTTGTTTTCATTTAAATTCGTTGTTTTGATTTAAATTCTGTTCTGTACATTCTAATTCCGTTGTTTTCATTCAAATTCCGCTGTTTTCATTCTAATTCTGTTGTTTGTTTTAAGCTTCCATTGTTTTCATTCAAATTCTGTTCTGTTCATTCTAATTCCGTTGTTTTCATTCAGTCTCTGTTCTGTACAATCTAATTCTGTTGATTTCATTCAAATTACATTGTTTTGATTCAAATTCTGTTCTGTTCATTCTAATTCCATTGTTTTCATTCAAATTCCGTTGTTTTCATTCAAACCCTGTTCTGTACATTCTAATTCCGTTGTTTTCATTCAAATTCCGTTGTTTTCATTCTAATTCTGTTGTTTTCATTTAAATTCGTTGTTTTGATTTAAATTCTGTTCTGTACATTCTAATTCCGTTGTTTTCATTCAAATTCCGCTGTTTTCATTCAAACCCTGTTCTGTACATTCTAATTCCGTTGTTTTCATTCAAATTCCGTTGTTTTCATTCTAATTCTGTTGTTTGTTTTAAACTTCCATAGTTATCATTCAAATTCTGTTCTGTTCATTCTAATTCCATTGTTTTCATTCAAATTCCGTTGTTTTCATTCAAACCCTGTTCTGTACATTCTAATTCCGTTGTTTTCATTCAAATTCTGTTGTTTTCATTTAAATTCGTTGTTTTGATTTAAATTCTGTTCTGTACATTCTAATTCCGTTGTTTTCATTCAAATTCCGCTGTTTTCATTCTAATTCTGTTGTTTGTTTTAAGCTTCCATTGTTTTCATTCAAATTCTGTTCTGTTCATTCTAATTCCGTTGTTTTCATTCAGTCTCTGTTCTGTACATTCTAATTCTGTTGTTTTCATTCAAATTACATTGTTTTGATTCAAATTCTGTTCTGTTCATTCTAATTCCATTGTTTTCATTCAAATTCCGTTGTTTTCATTCAAACCCTGTTCTGTACATTCTAATTCCGTTGTTTTGATTCAAATTCCGTTGTTTTCATTCAAACCCTGTTCTGTACATTCTAATTCCGTTGTTTTCATTCAAATTCCGTTGTTTTCATTCTAATTCTGTTGTTTGTTTTAAACTTCCATTGTTTTCATTCAAATTCCGTTGTTTTCATTCTAATTCTGTTGTTTGTTTTAAACTTCCATAGTTATCATTCAAATTCTGTTGTTTTCATTCAAATTCCGTTGTTGTCATTCAAACCCTGTTCTGTACATTCTAATTCCGTTGTTTTCATTCAAATTCCGTTGTTTTCATTCTAATTCTGTTGTTTTCATTTAAATTCGTTGTTTTGATTTAAATTCTGTTCTGTACATTCTAATTCCGTTGTTTTCATTCAAATTCCGCTGTTTTCATTCTAATTCTGTTGTTTGTTTTAAGCTTCCATTGTTTTCATTCAAATTCTGTTCTGTTCATTCTAATTCCGTTGTTTTCATTCAGTCTCTGTTCTGTACATTCTAATTCTGTTGTTTTCATTCAAATTACATTGTTTTGATTCAAATTCTGTTCTGTTCATTCTAATTCCGTTGTTTTCATTCAAATTCCGTTGTTTTCATTCTAATTCTGTTGTTTTCATTTAAATTCGTTGTTTTGATTTAAATTCTGTTCTGTACATTCTAATTCCGTTGTTTTCATTCAAATTCCGTTGTTTTCATTCTAATTCTGTTGTTTTCATTTAAATTCGTTGTTTTGATTTAAATTCTGTTCTGTACATTCTAATTCCGTTGTTTTCATTCAGTCTCTGTTCTGTACATTCTAATTCTGTTGTTTTCATTCTAATTCTGTTGTTTTCATTCAAACCCTGTTCTGTACATTCTAATTCCGTTGTTTTCATTCAAATTCCGCTGTTTTCATTCTAATTCTGTTGTTTGTTTTAAGCTTCCATTGTTTTCATTCAAATTCTGTTCTGTTCATTCTAATTCCGTTGTTTTCTTTCAGTCTCTGTTCTGTACATTCTAATTCTGTTGTTTTCATTCAAATTACATTGTTTTGATTCAAATCCTGTTCTGTTCATTCTAATTCCATTGTTTTCATTCAAATTCGTTGTTTTGATTTAAATTCTGTTCTGTACATTCTAATTCCGTTGTTTTCATTCAAATTCCGCTGTTTTCATTCTAATTCTGTTGTTTGTTTTAAGCTTCCATTGTTTTCATTCAAATTCTGTTCTGTTCATTCTAATTCCGTTGTTTTCTCTCAGTCTCTGTTCTGTACATTCTAATTCTGTTGTTTTCATTCAAATTACATTGTTTTGATTCAAATTCTGTTCTGTTCATTCTAATTCCATTGTTTTCATTCAAATTCCGTTGTTTTCATTCTAATTCTGTTGTTTTCATTTAAATTCGTTGTTTTGATTTAAATTCTGTTCTGTACATTCTAATTCCGTTGTTTTCATTCAGTCTCTGTTCTGTACATTCTAATTCTGTTGTTTTCATTCAAATTACATTGTTTTGATTCAAATTCTGTTCTGTTCATTCTAATTCCATTGTTTTCATTCAAATTCGTTGTTTTGATTTAAATTCTGTTCGGTACATTCTAATTCCGTTGTTTTCATTCAAATTCCGCTGTTTTCATTCTAATTCTGTTGTTTGTTTTAAGCTTCCATTGTTTTCATTCAAATTCTGTTCTGTTCATTCTAATTCCGTTGTTTTCTTTCAGTCTCTGTTCTGTACATTCTAATTCTGTTGTTTTCATTCAAATTACATTGTTTTGATTCAAATTCTGTTCTGTTCATTCTAATTCCATTGTTTTCATTCAAATTCCGTTGTTTTCATTCAAACCCTGTTCTGTACATTCTAATTCCGTTGTTTTCATTCAAATTCCGTTGTTTTCATTCAAACCCTGTTCTGTACATTCTAATTCCGTTGTTTTCATTCAAATTCCGTTGTTTTCATTCAAACCCTGTTCTGTACATTCTAATTCCGTTGTTTTCATTCAAATTCCGTTGTTTTCATTCTAATTCTGTTGTTTGTTTTAAACTTCCATTGTTTTCATTCAAATTCTGTTCTGTTCATTCTAATTCCGTTGTTTTCTTTCAGTCTCTGTTCTGTACATTCTAATTCTGTTGTTTTCATTCAAATTACATTGTTTTGATTCAAATTCTGTTCTGTTCATTCTAATTCCATTGTTTTCATTCAAATTCGTTGTTTTGATTTAAATTCTGTTCTGTACATTCTAATTCCGTTGTTTTCATTCAAATTCCGCTGTTTTCATTCTAATTCTGTTGTTTGTTTTAAGCTTCCATTGTTTTCATTCAAATTCCGTTGTTTTCATTCTAATTCTGTTGTTTGTTTTAAACTTCCATAGTTATCATTCAAATTCTGTTGTTTTCATTTAAATTCGTTGTTTTGATTTAAATTCTTTTCTGTACATTCTAATTCCGTTGTTTTCATTCAAATTCCGCTGTTTTCATTCTAATTCTGTTGTTTGTTTTAAACTTCCATTGTTTTCATTCAAATTCTGTTCTGTTCATTCTAATTCCGTTGTTTTCTTTCAGTCTCTGTTCTGTACATTCTAATTCTGTTGTTTTCATTCAAATTACATTGTTTTGATTCAAATTCTGTTCTGTTCATTCTAATTCCATTGTTTTCATTCAAATTCCGTTGTTTTCATTCAAACCCTGTTCTGTACATTCTAATTCCATTGTTTTCATTCAAATTCCGTTGTTTTCATTCTAATTCTGTTGTTTTCATTTAAATTCGTTGTTTTGATCCAAATTCTGTTCTGTTCATTCTAATTCCATTGTTTTCATTCAAATTCCGTTGTTTTCATTCAAACCCTGTTCTGTACATTCTAATTCCGTTGTTTTCATTCAAATTCCGTTGTTTTCATTCTAATTCCATTGTTTTCATTCAAATTCCGTTGTTTTCATTCAAACCCTGTTCTGTACATTCTAATTCCGTTGTTTTCATTCAAATTCCGCTGTTTTCATTCTAATTCTGTTGTTTGTTTTAAGCTTCCATTGTTTTCATTCAAATTCTGTTCTGTTCATTCTAATTCCGTTGTTTTCTTTCAGTCTCTGTTCTGTACATTCTAATTCTGTTGTTTTCATTCAAATTACATTGTTTTGATTCAAATTCTGTTCTGTTCATTCTAATTCCATTGTTTTCATTCAAATTCGTTGTTTTGATTTAAATTCTGTTCTGTACATTCTAATTCCGTTGTTTTCATTCAAATTCCGCTGTTTTCATTCTAATTCTGTTGTTTGTTTTAAGCTTCCATTGTTTTCATTCAAATTCCGTTGTTTTCATTCTAATTCTGTTGTTTGTTTTAAACTTCCATAGTTATCATTCAAATTCTGTTGTTTTCATTTAAATTCGTTGTTTTGATTTAAATTCTGTTCTGTACATTCTAATTCCGTTGTTTTCATTCAAATTCCGCTGTTTTCATTCTAATTCTGTTGTTTGTTTTAAACTTCCATTGTTTTCATTCAAATTCTGTTCTGTTCATTCTAATTCCGTTGTTTTCTTTCAGTCTCTGTTCTGTACATTCTAATTCTGTTGTTTTCATTCAAATTACATTGTTTTGATTCAAATTCTGTTCTGTTCATTCTAATTCCATTGTTTTCATTCAAATTCCGTTGTTTTCATTCAAACCCTGTTCTGTACATTCTAATTCCGTTGTTTTCATTCAAATTCCGTTGTTTTCATTCTAATTCTGTTGTTTTCATTTAAATTCGTTGTTTTGATTTAAATTCTGTTCTGTACATTCTAATTCCGTTGTTTTCATTCAAATTCCGCTGTTTTCATTCTAATTCTGTTGTTTGTTTTAAGCTTCCATTGTTTTCATTCAAATTCTGTTCTGTTCATTCTAATTCCGTTGTTTTCATTCAGTCTCTGTTCTGTACAATCTAATTCTGTTGTTTTCATTCAAATTACATTGTTTTGATTCAAATTCTGTTCTGTTCATTCTAATTCCATTGTTTTCATTCAAATTCCGTTGTTTTCATTCAAACCCTGTTCTGTACATTCTAATTCCGTTGTTTTCATTCAAATTCCGTTGTTTTCATTCTAATTCTGTGGTTTTCATTTAAATTCGTTGTTTTGATTTAAATTCTGTTCTGTACATTCTAATTCCGTTGTTTTCATTCAAATTCCGCTGTTTTCATTCAAACCCTGTTCTGTACATTCTAATTCCGTTGTTTTCATTCAAATTCCGTTGTTTTAATTCTAATTCTGTTGTTTGTTTTAAACTTCCATAGTTATCATTCAAATTCTGTTGTTTTCATTTAAATTCGTTGTTTTGATTTAAATTCTGTTCTGTACATTCTAATTCCGTTGTTTTCATTCAGTCTCTGTTCTGTACATTCTAATTCTGTTGTTTTCATTCAAATTACATTGTTTTGATTCAAATTCTGTTCTGTTCATTCTAATTCCATTGTTTTCATTCAAATTCGTTGTTTTGATTTAAATTCTGTTCTGTACATTCTAATTCCGTTGTTTTCATTCAAATTCTGTTGTTTGTTTTAAGCTTCCATTGTTTTCATTCAAATTCTGTTCTGTTCATTCTAATTCCGTTGTTTTCTTTCAGTCTCTGTTCTGTACATTCTAATTCTGTTGTTTTCATTCAAATTACATTGTTTTGATTCAAATTCTGTTCTGTTCATTCTAATTCCATTGTTTTCATTCAAATTCCGTTGTTTTGATTCAAACCCTGTTCTGTACATTCTAATTCCGTTGTTTTCATTCTAATTCTGTTGTTTTCATTCAAACCCTGTTCTGTACATTCTAATTCCGTTGTTTTCATTCAAATTCCGCTGTTTTCATTCTAATTCTGTTGTTTGTTTTAAGCTTCCATTGTTTTCATTCAAATTCTGTTCGGGGCCCTGTTTCAGGAAGCCGGTTTGGAAAACTCAGAGTGAAAAACGACACTCACGGTTGAGTAACCCCGAACTGTCCAACTCGGAATATTCCGTTTCAGAAAGGCTGATAACAATTAGTTCAGTCAACGCGGAGTTGCTTTAACCCCAAGTGAAGCGCGCGGACGAGGATACATAAAGCCCTGATTAGTGGAGCACAGATTAAGCGAGTCACCATGGAGACGGAGGGAAAGAAGGCGCGGTCAATGTATTTTACAGCGCTTGAGGCCGAAATTCTAATGGCAGCATATGCCGATAACATGCAAATTCCGCGGAAAAAAGTAACACAGCCACAGCTGCAAAAGCATGCATGGCAAAACATAGCCGACAGAGTCAATGCGTGAGTGTTAATTTAAACATTGATCGAGGGATTTCCACCCATTTAACACGTTATTTGATCATATGTTATTTTATTTGTTATTTTATACATTTTATTTTGTGATGTGATGTGAGCGCAGGTGCAACCCAACAGGCCCCCAACGTTCCTGGCAGCAAGTAAAAATGAAATATAAAAATATAGTCCAAACAGGTAAGGTGTAATTGTATTATGAGCCATAGTGCTTGGTCTGTTTGTCCCATGTAAATCAATTGCAGTTAGAGGCTACATTAATTTTCTTTCTGTAAGCACTTATTGAAATTATCTGAGCACATTACAAGTACATATTTGCTTACTCTGTATGCTCAAATGTGGCCCGTTATAGCCAACAGAAAAAAAGCGGAGGCCCGAAAAACAGGTGGGGGTCCTCCACCACCACCACTCACAGAGGCTGAGCAGTTGGCCCTCAGCCAAAACAGTGGGCGCCCTGTGGCCGAAGGCATCTCTGCGGGGACATCCTCTGAGTCAATAACCCCGCAAGACACAAGTGCCTACATAAGGGGTAAATTCAAAATAATACATGATGTGCATACATCCTTTCTTCACAGTCACCTTTGCAGTGCTACTCATTCATTTGATAAACTCTTTACCATAATGAATTATTTTGTAGTGAAGTTATTTTCCGACTGATTTTGCCTTCCCTCAGCCTTGGTTGTCTTTGAGAGCATAATGACAATGAAGTGTAAGGTGCTTGGTATGTTTGTTAATTGCCATTTGGTCCCTTGTAAGTTATAAGTGACCTGTATAAACCTCATATTCTATCAGTTGATGGTGATGGTGTACTGCATCTGGTGCAGCCTCCTGTTGAGCCAGACCAACATGCAGTTGTGAGTAATACTCCACAGATTAGATGAGTTTACAGTAGAACAGCAATGTTGTTTATTTCTTTACTACAGGAAAATAATGAAGAAACATTGACAGCTGTTACAGAGGAGGAAGCAACAGAGACACTTTATGAGGTTTACATCTTTTAATACTTTGTGTACAGGAAATACAGGCGACCAATAAAGCCAGTTGAACAAAAAATCTGTTTATTCTTCTTTCAACATGTTGAGGTGATGGGTCAAAAGAAATGATTGTGACATATGGTGTCTCTGACTGCGCTTCCATCTTGTATGTCCGTGGGAGGGTCAGGATGTTCATGGTTTGGATCACTGCTGATGTTTGGTTCAGAAGGACAGTGTTCTCCTCTAATTGTGGCAATGTTGTGAAGAATCACACATGCCACAATAATGTCACATGCCCTTTCTGGGGTGACCCTGAGTCTTTGCAGGCACTGGAACCGGGCCTTAAGCATTCCGATAGTCATTTCAATTCTGGCTCTTGTCCTGCAATTAGCCAGATTATATCACTGCTGTGGGCCCGGTTCAGGGTCAGGGTAAGGGGTAAGCAAATAGGGTAAACATGGATACCCCCTATCACCAAGCAAGTAGCCAGTGAACTCTCCTAAGACAGAAGGGTACACTTCAGTTCAAATGTCCCTGAAGCAATTGGTCTTTATATATTTTAAAGCATTCTCAACTCACCATGTCCAAATTTTGTGCTCAGTGTACATTCACGGAATATTTGTGAGTCATGGACAGAGCCTGGCCACTTGGCTTCCACATTTGTGATAATGTTGGCAGCATCACATATGATCTTCACAGTGCAGAGAACACAAATTAGCATCCATTACTATAATGAAATAATTTGTTAGTTTGACATGCTACAGGGAACTATGTACCTGCACATTAATGCTGTGGAAAGACTTCCTGTTCACATAGTCTCCTTCATTTACTGAAGGAGCAATGATTGGAATGTGAGTGCCATCTATACAGCCAATCACGCCTGGGAACCGTGAAAATAAATGTAAAATTTAAGTAGTAGTTCAAGTATCACCACATCATGAATTAAGTTCTGTTCATCCTGCTACCTGCAATTTTGTGGCATCCCTCTTTGATAAATCTTGTGGGTCTATGACCGGGGAACACCACAGACGAGTACAGGAGACGTTTCAGTGCAACTGTAACATTCCTGACTGCCCGACAGACGGTAGCCTTGGAAACGTGCTCAGCGTCACCAATATTATACAGAAAGCTCCCGTTTGCAAGAAACCGAAGTGCAATACAAATAATATGCAATGAACTGAGAGGATGTCCGCGATGTGTCACATGCGTAATATATGGCCTGAGGATGTTATCCAAATAAATTATAGATTGTGCTGAGAAACGGTAACGTTCACACAGAAAATCATCAGGAAATGATAAAATGTCCAAACGCGCTCTGATCACTCTCTCCCGGCGGAGAGCTCTGCGGAGAATTTGGGCTTCACGATCTACTGGCTCTTCAAGGAAGTGGCACGCCATGTCCGACACTTCCTACTGTCAGGTTTCCGACAAAGGGGCGGAGACAGTCAGGGTTAGTTGTAGTAAACCTGCTAGGGGGCAGGTTAGCTTCACGGAGTGTGTCGTCATAGTGACTCACTCAGGCTGCAGCTGAACTCGCTTTGTGAAACCGAAAACCCAGAGTTTTCGTTAACTCAGGGTATACTTACTCAGTTTTTCCACTAAACCGGCTTCCTGAAACAGGGCCCTGTTCATTCTAATTCCGTTGTTTTCTTTCAGTCTCTGTTCTGTACATTCTAATTCCGTTGTTTTCATTCAAATTCCGCTGTTTTCATTCTAATTCTGTTGTTTGTTTTAAGCTTCCATTGTTTTCATTCAAATTCTGTTCTGTTCATTCTAATTCCGTTGTTTTCATTCAGTCTCTGTTCTGTACAATCTAATTCTGTTGTTTTCATTCAAATTACATTGTTTTCATTCTAATTCTGTTGTTTTCATTTAAATTCGTTGTTTTGATTTAAATTCTGTTCTGTACATTCTAATTCCGTTGTTTTCATTCAAATTCCGCTGTTTTCATTCTAATTCTGTTGTTTGTTTTAAGCTTCCATTGTTTTCATTCAAATTCTGTTCTGTTCATTCTAATTCCGTTGTTTTCTTTCAGTCTCTGTTCTGTACATTCTAATTCTGTTGTTTTCATTCAAATTACATTGTTTTGATTCAAATTCTGTTCTGTTCATTCTAATTCCATTGTTTTCATTCAAATTCCGTTGTTTTCATTCTAATTCTGTTGTTTTCATTTAAATTCGTTGTTTTGATTTAAATTCTGTTCTGTACATTCTAATTCCGTTGTTTTCATTCAAATTCCGTTGTTTTCATTCTAATTCTGTTGTTTTCATTTAAATTCGTTGTTTTGATTTAAATTCTGTTCTGTACATTCTAATTCCGTTGTTTTCTTTCAGTCTCTGTTCTGTACATTCTAATTCTGTTGTTTTCATTCAAATTACATTGTTTTGATTCAAATTCTGTTCTGTTCATTCTAATTCCATTGTTTTCATTCAAATTCCGTTGTTTTCATTCAAACCCTGTTCTGTACATTCTAATTCCGTTGTTTTCATTCTAATTCTGTTGTTTTCATTCAAACCCTGTTCTGTACATTCTAATTCCGTTGTTTTCATTCAAATTCCGCTGTTTTCATTCTAATTCTGTTGTTTGTTTTAAGCTTCCATTGTTTTCATTCAAATTCTGTTCTGTTCATTCTAATTCCGTTGTTTTCTTTCAGTCTCTGTTCTGTAGATTCTAATTCTGTTGTTTTCATTCAAATTACATTGTTTTGATTCAAATTCTGTTCTGTACATTCTAATTCCATTGTTTTCATTCAAATTCGTTGTTTTGATTTAAATTCTGTTCTGTACATTCTAATTCCGTTGTTTTCATTCAAATTCCGCTGTTTTCATTCTAATTCTGTTGTTTGTTTTAAGCTTCCATTGTTTTCATTCAAATTCTGTTCTGTTCATTCTAATTCCGTTGTTTTCTTTCAGTCTCTGTTCTGTACATTCTAATTCTGTTGTTTTCATTCAAATTACATTGTTTTGATTCAAATTCTGTTCTGTTCATTCTAATTCCATTGTTTTCATTCAAATTCCGTTGTTTTCATTCAAACCCTGTTCTGTACATTCTAATTCCGTTGTTTTCATTCAAATTCCGTTGTTTTAATTCTAATTCTGTTGTTTGTTTTAAACTTCCATAGTTATCATTCAAATTCTGTTGTTTTCATTTAAATTCGTTGTTTTGATTTAAATTCTGTTCTGTACATTCTAATTCCGTTGTTTTCATTCAGTCTCTGTTCTGTACATTCTAATTCTGTTGTTTTCATTCAAATTACATTGTTTTGATTCAAATTCTGTTCTGTTCATTCTAATTCCATTGTTTTCATTCAAATTCGTTGTTTTGATTTAAATTCTGTTCTGTACATTCTAATTCCGTTGTTTTCATTCAAATTCCGCTGTTTTCATTCTAATTCTGTTGTTTGTTTTAAGCTTCCATTGTTTTCATTCAAATTCTGTTCTGTTCATTCTAATTCCGTTGTTTTCTTTCAGTCTCTGTTCTGTACATTCTAATTCTGTTGTTTTCATTCAAATTACATTGTTTTGATTCAAATTCTGTTCTGTTCATTCTAATTCCATTGTTTTCATTCAAATTCCGTTGTTTTCATTCAAACCCTGTTCTGTACATTCTAATTCCGTTGTTTTCATTCTAATTCTGTTGTTTTCATTCAAACCCTGTTCTGTACATTCTAATTCCGTTGTTTTCATTCAAATTCCGCTGTTTTCATTCTAATTCTGTTGTTTGTTTTAAGCTTCCATTGTTTTCATTCAAATTCTGTTCTGTTCATTCTAATTCCGTTGTTTTCTTTCAGTCTCTGTTCTGTACATTCTAATTCTGTTGTTTTCATTCAAATTACATTGTTTTGATTCAAATTCTGTTCTGTTCATTCTATTTCCATTGTTTTCATTCAAATTCGTTGTTTTGATTTAAATTCTGTTCTGTACATTCTAATTCCGTTGTTTTCATTCAAATTCCGCTGTTTTCATTCTAATTCTGTTGTTTGTTTTAAGCTTCCATTGTTTTCATTCAAATTCTGTTCTGTTCATTCTAATTCCGTTGTTTTCTTTCAGTCTCTGTTCTGTACATTCTAATTCTGTTGTTTTCATTCAAATTCCGCTGTTTTCATTCTAATTCTGTTGTTTGTTTTAAACTTCCATTGTTTTGATTCAAATTCTGTTCTGTTCATTCTAATTCCATTGTTTTCATTCAAATTCCGTTGTTTTCATTCAAACCCTGTTCTGTACATTCTAATTCCGTTGTTTTCATTCAAATTCCGTTGTTTTCATTCTAATTCTGTTGTTTTCATTTAAATTCGTTGTTTTGATTTAAATTCTGTTCTGTACATTCTAATTCCGTTGTTTTCATTCAAATTCCGCTGTTTTCATTCTAATTCTGTTGTTTGTTTTAAGCTTCCATTGTTTTCATTCAAATTCTGTTCTGTTCATTCTAATTCCGTTGTTTTCATTCAGTCTCTGTTCTGTACATTCTAATTCTGTTGTTTTCATTCAAATTACATTGTTTTGATTCAAATTCTGTTCTGTTCATTCTAATTCCATTGTTTTCATTCAAATTCCGTTGTTTTCATTCAAACCCTGTTCTGTACATTCTAATTCCGTTGTTTTCATTCAAATTCCGTTGTTTTCATTCAAACCCTGTTCTGTACATTCTAATTCCGTTGTTTTCATTCAAATTCCGTTGTTTTCATTCTAATTCTGTTATTTGTTTTAAACTTCCATTGTTTTCATTCAAATTCCGTTGTTTTCATTCTAATTCTGTTGTTTGTTTTAAACTTCCATAGTTATCATTCAAATTCTGTTGTTTTCATTCAAATTCCGTTGTTTTCATTCAAACCCTGTTCTGTACATTCTAATTCCGTTGTTTTCATTCAAATTCCGTTGTTTTCATTCTAATTCTGTTGTTTTCATTTAAATTCGTTGTTTTGATTTAAATTCTGTTCTGTACATTCTAATTCCGTTGTTTTCATTCAAATTCTGCTGTTTTCATTCTAATTCTGTTGTTTGTTTTAAGCTTCCATTGTTTTCATTCAAATTCTGTTCTGTTCATTCTAATTCCATTGTTTTCATTCAAATTCCGTTGTTTTCATTCAAACCCTGTTCTGTACATTCTAATTCCGTTGTTTTCATTCAAATTCCGTTGTTTTCATTCTAATTCTGTTGTTTTCATTTAAATTACATTGTTTTGATTCAAATTCTGTTCTGTTCATTCTATTTCCATTGTTTTCATTCAAATTCCGTTGTTTTCATTCAAACCCTGTTCTGTACATTCTAATTCCGTTGTTTTCATTCAAATTCCGCTGTTTTCATTCTAATTCTGTTGTTTGTTTTAAGCTTCCATTGTTTTCATTCAAATTCTGTTCTGTTCATTCTAATTCCGTTGTTTTCTTTCAGTCTCTGTTCTGTACATTCTAATTCTGTTGTTTTCATTCAAATTACATTGTTTTGATTCAAATTCTGTTCTGTTCATTCTAATTCCATTGTTTTCATTCAAATTCGTTGTTTTGATTTAAATTCTGTTCTGTACATTCTAATTCCGTTGTTTTCATTCAAATTCCGCTGTTTTCATTCTAATTCTGTTGTTTGTTTTAAGCTTCCATTGTTTTCATTCAAATTCCGTTGTTTTCATTCTAATTCTGTTGTTTGTTTTAAACTTCCATAGTTATCATTCAAATTCTGTTGTTTTCATTTAAATTCGTTGTTTTGATTTAAATTCTGTTCTGTACATTCTAATTCCGTTGTTTTCATTCAAATTCCGCTGTTTTCATTCTAATTCTGTTGTTTGTTTTAAACTTCCATTGTTTTCATTCAAATTCTGTTCTGTTCATTCTAATTCCGTTGTTTTCTTTCAGTCTCTGTTCTGTACATTCTAATTCTGTTGTTTTCATTCAAATTACATTGTTTTGATTCAAATTCTGTTCTGTTCATTCTAATTCCATTGTTTTCATTCAAATTCCGTTGTTTTCATTCAAACCCTGTTCTGTACATTCTAATTCCGTTGTTTTCATTCAAATTCCGTTGTTTTCATTCTAATTCTGTTGTTTTCATTTAAATTCGTTGTTTTGATTTAAATTCTGTTCTGTACATTCTAATTCCGTTGTTTTCATTCAAATTCCGCTGTTTTCATTCTAATTCTGTTGTTTGTTTTAAGCTTCCATTGTTTTCATTCAAATTCTGTTCTGTTCATTCTAATTCCGTTGTTTTCATTCAGTCTCTGTTCTGTACAATCTAATTCTGTTGTTTTCATTCAAATTACATTGTTTTGATTCAAATTCTGTTCTGTTCATTCTAATTCCATTGTTTTCATTCAAATTCCGTTGTTTTCATTCAAACCCTGTTCTGTACATTCTAATTCCGTTGTTTTCATTCAAATTCCGTTGTTTTCATTCTAATTCTGTGGTTTTCATTTAAATTCGTTGTTTTGATTTAAATTCTGTTCTGTACATTCTAATTCCGTTGTTTTCATTCAAATTCCGCTGTTTTCATTCAAACCCTGTTCTGTACATTCTAATTCCGTTGTTTTCATTCAAATTCCGTTGTTTTAATTCTAATTCTGTTGTTTGTTTTAAACTTCCATAGTTATCATTCAAATTCTGTTGTTTTCATTTAAATTCGTTGTTTTGATTTAAATTCTGTTCTGTACATTCTAATTCCGTTGTTTTCATTCAGTCTCTGTTCTGTACATTCTAATTCTGTTGTTTTCATTCAAATTACATTGTTTTGATTCAAATTCTGTTCTGTTCATTCTAATTCCATTGTTTTCATTCAAATTCGTTGTTTTGATTTAAATTCTGTTCTGTACATTCTAATTCCGTTGTTTTCATTCAAATTCCGCTGTTTTCATTCTAATTCTGTTGTTTGTTTTAAGCTTCCATTGTTTTCATTCAAATTCTGTTCTGTTCATTCTAATTCCGTTGTTTTCTTTCAGTCTCTGTTCTGTACATTCTAATTCTGTTGTTTTCATTCAAATTACATTGTTTTGATTCAAATTCTGTTCTGTTCATTCTAATTCCATTGTTTTCATTCAAATTCCGTTGTTTTGATTCAAACCCTGTTCTGTACATTCTAATTCCGTTGTTTTCATTCTAATTCTGTTGTTTTCATTCAAACCCTGTTCTGTACATTCTAATTCCGTTGTTTTCATTCAAATTCCGCTGTTTTCATTCTAATTCTGTTGTTTGTTTTAAGCTTCCATTGTTTTCATTCAAATTCTGTTCGGGGCCCTGTTTCAGGAAGCCGGTTTGGAAAACTCAGAGTGAAAAACGACACTCACGGTTGAGTAACCCCGAACTGTCCAACTCGGAATATTCCGTTTCAGAAAGGCTGATAACAATTAGTTCAGTCAACGCGGAGTTGCTTTAACCCCAAGTGAAGCGCGCGGACGAGGATACATAAAGCCCTGATTAGTGGAGCACAGATTAAGCGAGTCACCATGGAGACGGAGGGAAAGAAGGCGCGGTCAATGTATTTTACAGCGCTTGAGGCCGAAATTCTAATGGCAGCATATGCCGATAACATGCAAATTCCGCGGAAAAAAGTAACACAGCCACAGCTGCAAAAGCATGCATGGCAAAACATAGCCGACAGAGTCAATGCGTGAGTGTTAATTTAAACATTGATCGAGGGATTTCCACCCATTTAACACGTTATTTGATCATATGTTATTTTATTTGTTATTTTATACATTTTATTTTGTGATGTGATGTGAGCGCAGGTGCAACCCAACAGGCCCCCAACGTTCCTGGCAGCAAGTAAAAATGAAATATAAAAATATAGTCCAAACAGGTAAGGTGTAATTGTATTATGAGCCATAGTGCTTGGTCTGTTTGTCCCATGTAAATCAATTGCAGTTAGAGGCTACATTAATTTTCTTTCTGTAAGCACTTATTGAAATTATCTGAGCACATTACAAGTACATATTTGCTTACTCTGTATGCTCAAATGTGGCCCGTTATAGCCAACAGAAAAAAAGCGGAGGCCCGAAAAACAGGTGGGGGTCCTCCACCACCACCACTCACAGAGGCTGAGCAGTTGGCCCTCAGCCAAAACAGTGGGCGCCCTGTGGCCGAAGGCATCTCTGCGGGGACATCCTCTGAGTCAATAACCCCGCAAGACACAAGTGCCTACATAAGGGGTAAATTCAAAATAATACATGATGTGCATACATCCTTTCTTCACAGTCACCTTTGCAGTGCTACTCATTCATTTGATAAACTCTTTACCATAATGAATTATTTTGTAGTGAAGTTATTTTCCGACTGATTTTGCCTTCCCTCAGCCTTGGTTGTCTTTGAGAGCATAATGACAATGAAGTGTAAGGTGCTTGGTATGTTTGTTAATTGCCATTTGGTCCCTTGTAAGTTATAAGTGACCTGTATAAACCTCATATTCTATCAGTTGATGGTGATGGTGTACTGCATCTGGTGCAGCCTCCTGTTGAGCCAGACCAACATGCAGTTGTGAGTAATACTCCACAGATTAGATGAGTTTACAGTAGAACAGCAATGTTGTTTATTTCTTTACTACAGGAAAATAATGAAGAAACATTGACAGCTGTTACAGAGGAGGAAGCAACAGAGACACTTTATGAGGTTTACATCTTTTAATACTTTGTGTACAGGAAATACAGGCGACCAATAAAGCCAGTTGAACAAAAAATCTGTTTATTCTTCTTTCAACATGTTGAGGTGATGGGTCAAAAGAAATGATTGTGACATATGGTGTCTCTGACTGCGCTTCCATCTTGTATGTCCGTGGGAGGGTCAGGATGTTCATGGTTTGGATCACTGCTGATGTTTGGTTCAGAAGGACAGTGTTCTCCTCTAATTGTGGCAATGTTGTGAAGAATCACACATGCCACAATAATGTCACATGCCCTTTCTGGGGTGACCCTGAGTCTTTGCAGGCACTGGAACCGGGCCTTAAGCATTCCGATAGTCATTTCAATTCTGGCTCTTGTCCTGCAATTAGCCAGATTATATCACTGCTGTGGGCCCGGTTCAGGGTCAGGGTAAGGGGTAAGCAAATAGGGTAAACATGGATACCCCCTATCACCAAGCAAGTAGCCAGTGAACTCTCCTAAGACAGAAGGGTACACTTCAGTTCAAATGTCCCTGAAGCAATTGGTCTTTATATATTTTAAAGCATTCTCAACTCACCATGTCCAAATTTTGTGCTCAGTGTACATTCACGGAATATTTGTGAGTCATGGACAGAGCCTGGCCACTTGGCTTCCACATTTGTGATAATGTTGGCAGCATCACATATGATCTTCACAGTGCAGAGAACACAAATTAGCATCCATTACTATAATGAAATAATTTGTTAGTTTGACATGCTACAGGGAACTATGTACCTGCACATTAATGCTGTGGAAAGACTTCCTGTTCACATAGTCTCCTTCATTTACTGAAGGAGCAATGATTGGAATGTGAGTGCCATCTATACAGCCAATCACGCCTGGGAACCGTGAAAATAAATGTAAAATTTAAGTAGTAGTTCAAGTATCACCACATCATGAATTAAGTTCTGTTCATCCTGCTACCTGCAATTTTGTGGCATCCCTCTTTGATAAATCTTGTGGGTCTATGACCGGGGAACACCACAGACGAGTACAGGAGACGTTTCAGTGCAACTGTAACATTCCTGACTGCCCGACAGACGGTAGCCTTGGAAACGTGCTCAGCGTCACCAATATTATACAGAAAGCTCCCGTTTGCAAGAAACCGAAGTGCAATACAAATAATATGCAATGAACTGAGAGGATGTCCGCGATGTGTCACATGCGTAATATATGGCCTGAGGATGTTATCCAAATAAATTATAGATTGTGCTGAGAAACGGTAACGTTCACACAGAAAATCATCAGGAAATGATAAAATGTCCAAACGCGCTCTGATCACTCTCTCCCGGCGGAGAGCTCTGCGGAGAATTTGGGCTTCACGATCTACTGGCTCTTCAAGGAAGTGGCACGCCATGTCCGACACTTCCTACTGTCAGGTTTCCGACAAAGGGGCGGAGACAGTCAGGGTTAGTTGTAGTAAACCTGCTAGGGGGCAGGTTAGCTTCACGGAGTGTGTCGTCATAGTGACTCACTCAGGCTGCAGCTGAACTCGCTTTGTGAAACCGAAAACCCAGAGTTTTCGTTAACTCAGGGTATACTTACTCAGTTTTTCCACTAAACCGGCTTCCTGAAACAGGGCCCTGTTCATTCTAATTCCGTTGTTTTCTTTCAGTCTCTGTTCTGTACATTCTAATTCCGTTGTTTTCATTCAAATTCCGCTGTTTTCATTCTAATTCTGTTGTTTGTTTTAAGCTTCCATTGTTTTCATTCAAATTCTGTTCTGTTCATTCTAATTCCGTTGTTTTCATTCAGTCTCTGTTCTGTACAATCTAATTCTGTTGTTTTCATTCAAATTACATTGTTTTCATTCTAATTCTGTTGTTTTCATTTAAATTCGTTGTTTTGATTTAAATTCTGTTCTGTACATTCTAATTCCGTTGTTTTCATTCAAATTCCGCTGTTTTCATTCTAATTCTGTTGTTTGTTTTAAGCTTCCATTGTTTTCATTCAAATTCTGTTCTGTTCATTCTAATTCCGTTGTTTTCTTTCAGTCTCTGTTCTGTACATTCTAATTCTGTTGTTTTCATTCAAATTACATTGTTTTGATTCAAATTCTGTTCTGTTCATTCTAATTCCATTGTTTTCATTCAAATTCCGTTGTTTTCATTCTAATTCTGTTGTTTTCATTTAAATTCGTTGTTTTGATTTAAATTCTGTTCTGTACATTCTAATTCCGTTGTTTTCATTCAAATTCCGTTGTTTTCATTCTAATTCTGTTGTTTTCATTTAAATTCGTTGTTTTGATTTAAATTCTGTTCTGTACATTCTAATTCCGTTGTTTTCTTTCAGTCTCTGTTCTGTACATTCTAATTCTGTTGTTTTCATTCAAATTACATTGTTTTGATTCAAATTCTGTTCTGTTCATTCTAATTCCATTGTTTTCATTCAAATTCCGTTGTTTTCATTCAAACCCTGTTCTGTACATTCTAATTCCGTTGTTTTCATTCTAATTCTGTTGTTTTCATTCAAACCCTGTTCTGTACATTCTAATTCCGTTGTTTTCATTCAAATTCCGCTGTTTTCATTCTAATTCTGTTGTTTGTTTTAAGCTTCCATTGTTTTCATTCAAATTCTGTTCTGTTCATTCTAATTCCGTTGTTTTCTTTCAGTCTCTGTTCTGTAGATTCTAATTCTGTTGTTTTCATTCAAATTACATTGTTTTGATTCAAATTCTGTTCTGTACATTCTAATTCCATTGTTTTCATTCAAATTCGTTGTTTTGATTTAAATTCTGTTCTGTACATTCTAATTCCGTTGTTTTCATTCAAATTCCGCTGTTTTCATTCTAATTCTGTTGTTTGTTTTAAGCTTCCATTGTTTTCATTCAAATTCTGTTCTGTTCATTCTAATTCCGTTGTTTTCTTTCAGTCTCTGTTCTGTACATTCTAATTCTGTTGTTTTCATTCAAATTACATTGTTTTGATTCAAATTCTGTTCTGTTCATTCTAATTCCATTGTTTTCATTCAAATTCCGTTGTTTTCATTCAAACCCTGTTCTGTACATTCTAATTCCGTTGTTTTCATTCAAATTCCGTTGTTTTAATTCTAATTCTGTTGTTTGTTTTAAACTTCCATAGTTATCATTCAAATTCTGTTGTTTTCATTTAAATTCGTTGTTTTGATTTAAATTCTGTTCTGTACATTCTAATTCCGTTGTTTTCATTCAGTCTCTGTTCTGTACATTCTAATTCTGTTGTTTTCATTCAAATTACATTGTTTTGATTCAAATTCTGTTCTGTTCATTCTAATTCCATTGTTTTCATTCAAATTCGTTGTTTTGATTTAAATTCTGTTCTGTACATTCTAATTCCGTTGTTTTCATTCAAATTCCGCTGTTTTCATTCTAATTCTGTTGTTTGTTTTAAGCTTCCATTGTTTTCATTCAAATTCTGTTCTGTTCATTCTAATTCCGTTGTTTTCTTTCAGTCTCTGTTCTGTACATTCTAATTCTGTTGTTTTCATTCAAATTACATTGTTTTGATTCAAATTCTGTTCTGTTCATTCTAATTCCATTGTTTTCATTCAAATTCCGTTGTTTTCATTCAAACCCTGTTCTGTACATTCTAATTCCGTTGTTTTCATTCTAATTCTGTTGTTTTCATTCAAACCCTGTTCTGTACATTCTAATTCCGTTGTTTTCATTCAAATTCCGCTGTTTTCATTCTAATTCTGTTGTTTGTTTTAAGCTTCCATTGTTTTCATTCAAATTCTGTTCTGTTCATTCTAATTCCGTTGTTTTCTTTCAGTCTCTGTTCTGTACATTCTAATTCTGTTGTTTTCATTCAAATTACATTGTTTTGATTCAAATTCTGTTCTGTTCATTCTATTTCCATTGTTTTCATTCAAATTCGTTGTTTTGATTTAAATTCTGTTCTGTACATTCTAATTCCGTTGTTTTCATTCAAATTCCGCTGTTTTCATTCTAATTCTGTTGTTTGTTTTAAGCTTCCATTGTTTTCATTCAAATTCTGTTCTGTTCATTCTAATTCCGTTGTTTTCTTTCAGTCTCTGTTCTGTACATTCTAATTCTGTTGTTTTCATTCAAATTCCGCTGTTTTCATTCTAATTCTGTTGTTTGTTTTAAACTTCCATTGTTTTGATTCAAATTCTGTTCTGTTCATTCTAATTCCATTGTTTTCATTCAAATTCCGTTGTTTTCATTCAAACCCTGTTCTGTACATTCTAATTCCGTTGTTTTCATTCAAATTCCGTTGTTTTCATTCTAATTCTGTTGTTTTCATTTAAATTCGTTGTTTTGATTTAAATTCTGTTCTGTACATTCTAATTCCGTTGTTTTCATTCAAATTCCGCTGTTTTCATTCTAATTCTGTTGTTTGTTTTAAGCTTCCATTGTTTTCATTCAAATTCTGTTCTGTTCATTCTAATTCCGTTGTTTTCATTCAGTCTCTGTTCTGTACATTCTAATTCTGTTGTTTTCATTCAAATTACATTGTTTTGATTCAAATTCTGTTCTGTTCATTCTAATTCCATTGTTTTCATTCAAATTCCGTTGTTTTCATTCAAACCCTGTTCTGTACATTCTAATTCCGTTGTTTTCATTCAAATTCCGTTGTTTTCATTCAAACCCTGTTCTGTACATTCTAATTCCGTTGTTTTCATTCAAATTCCGTTGTTTTCATTCTAATTCTGTTATTTGTTTTAAACTTCCATTGTTTTCATTCAAATTCCGTTGTTTTCATTCTAATTCTGTTGTTTGTTTTAAACTTCCATAGTTATCATTCAAATTCTGTTGTTTTCATTCAAATTCCGTTGTTTTCATTCAAACCCTGTTCTGTACATTCTAATTCCGTTGTTTTCATTCAAATTCCGTTGTTTTCATTCTAATTCTGTTGTTTTCATTTAAATTCGTTGTTTTGATTTAAATTCTGTTCTGTACATTCTAATTCCGTTGTTTTCATTCAAATTCTGCTGTTTTCATTCTAATTCTGTTGTTTGTTTTAAGCTTCCATTGTTTTCATTCAAATTCTGTTCTGTTCATTCTAATTCCGTTGTTTTCATTCAGTCTCTGTTCTGTACATTCTAATTCTGTTGTTTTCATTCAAATTACATTGTTTTGATTCAAATTCTGTTCTGTTCATTCTAATTCCATTGTTTTCATTCAAATTCCGTTGTTTTCATTCAAACCCTGTTCTGTACATTCTAATTCCGTTGTTTTCATTCAAATTCCGTTGTTTTCATTCTAATTCTGTTGTTTTCATTTAAATTCGTTGTTTTGATTTAAATTCTGTTCTGTACATTCTAATTCCGTTGTTTTCATTCAAATTCCGCTGTTTTCATTCTAATTCTGTTGTTTGTTTTAAGCTTCCATTGTTTTCATTCAAATTCTGTTCTGTTCATTCTAATTCCGTTGTTTTCATTCAGTCTCTGTTCTGTACATTCTAATTCTGTTGTTTTCATTCAAATTACATTGTTTTGATTCAAATTCTGTTCTGTTCATTCTAATTCCATTGTTTTCATTCAAATTCCGTTGTTTTCATTCAAACCCTGTTCTGTACATTCTAATTCCGTTGTTTTCATTCAAATTCCGTTGTTTTCATTCAAACCCTGTTCTGTACATTCTAATTCCGTTGTTTTCATTCAAATTCCGTTGTTTTCATTCTAATTCTGTTGTTTGTTTTAAACTTCCATTGTTTTCATTCAAATTCCGTTGTTTTCATTCTAATTCTGTTGTTTGTTTTTAACTTCCATAGTTATCATTCAAATTCTGTTGTTTTCATTCAAATTCCGTTGTTTTCATTCAAACCCTGTTCTGTACATTCTAATTCCGTTGTTTTCATTCAAATTCCGTTGTTTTCATTCTAATTCTGTTGTTTTCATTTAAATTCGTTGTTTTGATTTAAATTCTGTTCTGTACATTCTAATTCCGTTGTTTTCATTCAAATTCCGCTGTTTTCATTCTAATTCTGTTGTTTGTTTTAAGCTTCCATTGTTTTCATTCAAATTCCGTTCTGTTCATTCTAATTCCGTTGTTTTCATTCAGTCTCTGTTCTGTACATTCTAATTCTGTTGTTTTCATTCAAATTACATTGTTTTGATTCAAATTCTGTTCTGTTCATTCTAATTCCATTGTTTTCATTCAAATTCCGTTGTTTTCATTCAAACCCTGTTCTGTACATTCTAATTCCGTTGTTTTCATTCAAATTCCGTTGTTTTCATTCTAATTCTGTTGTTTTCATTTAAATTCGTTGTTTTGATTTAAATTCTGTTCTGTACATTCTAATTCCGTTGTTTTCATTCAAATTCCGTTGTTTTCATTCTAATTCTGTTGTTTTCATTTAAATTCGTTGTTTTGATTTAAATTCTGTTCTGTACATTCTAATTCCGTTGTTTTCATTCAGTCTCTGTTCTGTACATTCTAATTCTGTTGTTTTCATTCAAATTACATTGTTTTGATTCAAATTCTGTTCTGTTCATTCTAATTCCATTGTTTTCATTCAAATTCGTTGTTTTGATTTAAATTCTGTTCTGTACATTCTAATTCCGTTGTTTTCATTCAAATTCCGCTGTTTTCATTCTAATTCTGTTGTTTGTTTTAAACTTCCATGGTTATCATTCAAATTCTGTTGTTTTCATTTAAATTCGTTGTTTTGATTTAAATTCTGTTCTGTACATTCTAATTCCGTTGTTTTCATTCAAATTCCGTTGTTTTCATTCTAATTCTGTTGTTTGTTTTAAGCTTCCATTGTTTTCATTCAAATTCTGTTCTGTTCATTCTAATTCCGTTGTTTTCATTCAGTCTCTGTTCTGTACATTCTAATTCTGTTGTTTTCATTCAAATTACATTGTTTTGATTCAAATTCTGTTCTGTTCATTCTAATTCCATTGTTTTCATTCAAATTCCGTTGTTTTCATTCAAACCCTGTTCTGTACATTCTAATTCCGTTGTTTTCATTCAAATTCCGTTGTTTTCATTCTAATTCTGTTGTTTTCATTTAAATTCGTTGTTTTGATTTAAATTCTGTTCTGTACATTCTAATTCCGTTGTTTTCATTCAAATTCCGTTGTTTTCATTCTAATTCTGTTGTTTTCATTTAAATTCGTTGTTTTGATTTAAATTCTGTTCTGTACATTCTAATTCCGTTGTTTTCATTCAGTCTCTGTTCTGTACATTCTAATTCTGTTGTTTTCATTCAAATTACATTGTTTTGATTCAAATTCTGTTCTGTTCATTCTAATTCCATTGTTTTCATTCAAATTCGTTGTTTTGATTTAAATTCTGTTCTGTACATTCTAATTCCGTTGTTTTCATTCAAATTCCGCTGTTTTCATTCTAATTCTGTTGTTTGTTTTAAGCTTCCATTGTTTTCATTCAAATTCTGTTCTGTTCATTCTAATTCCGTTGTTTTCTTTCAGTCTCTGTTCTGTACATTCTAATTCTGTTGTTTTCATTCAAATTACATTGTTTTGATTCAAATTCTGTTCTGTTCATTCTAATTCCATTGTTTTCATTCAAATTCCGTTGTTTTCATTCTAATTCTGTTGTTTTCATTTAAATTCGTTGTTTTGATTTAAATTCTGTTCTGTACATTCTAATTCCGTTGTTTTCATTCAAATTCCGCTGTTTTCATTCAAACCCTGTTCTGTACATTCTAATTCCGTTGTTTTCATTCAAATTCCGTTGTTTTAATTCTAATTCTGTTGTTTGTTTTAAACTTCCATAGTTATCATTCAAATTCTGTTGTTTTCATTTAAATTCGTTGTTTTGATTTAAATTCTGTTCTGTACATTCTAATTCCGTTGTTTTCATTCAGTCTCTGTTCTGTACATTCTAATTCTGTTGTTTTCATTCAAACCCTGTTCTGTACATTCTAATTCCGTTGTTTTCATTCAAATTCCGCTGTTTTCATTCTAATTCTGTTGTTTGTTTTAAGCTTCCATTGTTTTCATTCAAATTCTGTTCTGTTCATTCTAATTCCGTTGTTTTCTTTCAGTCTCTGTTCTGTACATTCTAATTCTGTTGTTTTCATTCAAATTACATTGTTTTGATTCAAATCCTGTTCTGTTCATTCTAATTCCATTGTTTTCATTCAAATTCGTTGTTTTGATTTAAATTCTGTTCTGTACATTCTAATTCCGTTGTTTTCATTCAAATTCCGCTGTTTTCATTCTAATTCTGTTGTTTGTTTTAAGCTTCCATTGTTTTCATTCAAATTCTGTTCTGTTCATTCTAATTCCGTTGTTTTCTCTCAGTCTCTGTTCTGTACATTCTAATTCTGTTGTTTTCATTCAAATTACATTGTTTTGATTCAAATTCTGTTCTGTTCATTCTAATTCCATTGTTTTCATTCAAATTCCGTTGTTTTCATTCTAATTCTGTTGTTTTCATTTAAATTCGTTGTTTTGATTTAAATTCTGTTCTGTACATTCTAATTCCGTTGTTTTCATTCAAATTCCGTTGTTTTCATTCTAATTCTGTTGTTTTCATTTAAATTCGTTGTTTTGATTTAAATTCTGTTCTGTACATTCTAATTCCGTTGTTTTCATTCAAATTCCGCTGTTTTCATTCTAATTCTGTTGTTTGTTTTAAGCTTCCATTGTTTTCATTCAAATTCTGTTCTGTTCATTCTAATTCCGTTGTTTTCATTCAGTCTCTGTTCTGTACAATCTAATTCTGTTGATTTCATTCAAATTACATTGTTTTGATTCAAATTCTGTTCTGTTCATTCTAATTCCATTGTTTTCATTCAAATTCCGTTGTTTTCATTCAAACCCTGTTCTGTACATTCTAATTCCGTTGTTTTCATTCAAATTCCGTTGTTTTCATTCTAATTCTGTTGTTTTCATTTAAATTCGTTGTTTTGATTTAAATTCTGTTCTGTACATTCTAATTCCGTTGTTTTCATTCAAATTCCGCTGTTTTCATTCAAACCCTGTTCTGTACATTCTAATTCCGTTGTTTTCATTCAAATTCCGTTGTTTTCATTCAAATTCCGTTGTTTTCATTCTAATTCTGTTGTTTGTTTTAAACTTCCATAGTTATCATTCAAATTCTGTTGTTTTCATTTAAATTCGTTGTTTTGATTCAAATTCTGTTCTGTTCATTCTAATTCCATTGTTTTCATTCAAATTCCGTTGTTTTCATTCAAACCCTGTTCTGTACATTCTAATTCCGTTGTTTTCATTTAAATTCGTTGTTTTGATTTAAATTCTGTTCTGTACATTCTAATTCCGTTGTTTTCATTCAAATTCCGCTGTTTTCATTCTAATTCTGTTGTTTGTTTTAAGCTTCCATTGTTTTCATTCAAATTCTGTTCTGTTCATTCTAATTCCGTTGTTTTCATTCAGTCTCTGTTCTGTACATTCTAATTCTGTTGTTTTCATTCAAATTACATTGTTTTGATTCAAATTCTGTTCTGTTCATTCTAATTCCATTGTTTTCATTCAAATTCCGTTGTTTTCATTCAAACCCTGTTCTGTACATTCTAATTCCGTTGTTTTCATTCAAATTCCGTTGTTTTCATTCAAACCCTGTTCTGTACATTCTAATTCTGTTGTTTTCATTCAAATTCCGTTGTTTTCATTCTAATTCTGTTGTTTGTTTTAAACTTCCATTGTTTTCATTCAAATTCCGTTGTTTTCATTCTAATTCTGTTGTTTGTTTTAAACTTCCATAGTTATCATTCAAATTCTGTTGTTTTCATTCAAATTCCGTTGTTTTCATTCAAACCCTGTTCTGTACATTCTAATTCCGTTGTTTTCATTCAAATTCCGTTGTTTTCATTCTAATTCTGTTGTTTTCATTTAAATTCGTTGTTTTGATTTAAATTCTGTTCTGTACATTCTAATTCCGTTGTTTTCATTCTAATTCCGCTGTTTTCATTCTAATTCTGTTGTTTGTTTTAAGCTTCCATTGTTTTCATTCAAATTCTGTTCTGTTCATTCTAATTCCGTTGTTTTCATTCAGTCTCTGTTCTGTACATTCTAATTCTGTTGTTTTCATTCAAATTACATTGTTTTGATTCAAATTCTGTTCTGTTCATTCTAATTCCATTGTTTTCATTCAAATTCCGTTGTTTTCATTCAAACCCTGTTCTGTACATTCTAATTCCGTTGTTTTCATTCAAATTCTGTTGTTTTCATTCTAATTCTGTTGTTTTCATTTAAATTCGTTGTTTTGATTTAAATTCTGTTCTGTACATTCTAATTCCGTTGTTTTCATTCAAATTCCGTTGTTTTCATTCTAATTCTGTTGTTTGTTTTAAGCTTCCATTGTTTTCATTCAAATTCTGTTCTGTTCATTCTAATTCCGTTGTTTTCATTCAGTCTCTGTTCTGTACATTCTAATTCTGTTGTTTTCATTCAAATTACATTGTTTTGATTCAAATTCTGTTCTGTTCATTCTAATTCCATTGTTTTCATTCAAATTCGTTGTTTTGATTTAAATTCTGTTCTGTACATTCTAATTCCGTTGTTTTCATTCAAATTCCGCTGTTTTCATTCTAATTCTGTTGTTTGTTTTAAGCTTCCATTGTTTTCATTCAAATTCTGTTCTGTTCATTCTAATTCCGTTGTTTTCTTTCAGTCTCTGTTCTGTACATTCTAATTCTGTTGTTTTCATTCAAATTACATTGTTTTGATTCAAATTCTGTTCTGTTCATTCTAATTCCATTGTTTTCATTCAAATTCCGTTGTTTTCATTCAAACCCTGTTCTGTACATTCTAATTCCGTTGTTTTCATTCTAATTCTGTTGTTTTCATTCAAACCCTGTTCTGTACATTCTAATTCCGTTGTTTTCATTCAAATTCCGCTGTTTTCATTCTAATTCTGTTGTTTGTTTTAAGCTTCCATTGTTTTCATTCAAATTCTGTTCTGTTCATTCTAATTCCGTTGTTTTCTTTCAGTCTCTGTTCTGTACATTCTAATTCTGTTGTTTTCATTCAAATTACATTGTTTTGATTCAAATTCTGTTCTGTTCATTCTAATTCCATTGTTTTCATTCAAATTCGTTGTTTTGATTTAAATTCTGTTCTGTACATTCTAATTCCGTTGTTTTCATTCAAATTCCGCTGTTTTCATTCTAATTCTGTTGTTTGTTTTAAGCTTCCATTGTTTTCATTCAAATTCTGTTCTGTTCATTCTAATTCCGTTGTTTTCTTTCAGTCTCTGTTCTGTACATTCTAATTCTGTTGTTTTCATTCAAATTCCGCTGTTTTCATTCTAATTCTGTTGTTTGTTTTAAACTTCCATTGTTTTCATTCAAATTCTGTTCTGTTCATTCTAATTCCGTTGTTTTCTTTCAGTCTCTGTTCTGTACATTCTAATTCTGTTGTTTTCATTCAAATTACATTGTTTTGATTCAAATTCTGTTCTGTTCATTCTAATTCCATTGTTTTCATTCAAATTCCGTTGTTTTCATTCAAACCCTGTTCTGTACATTCTAATTCCGTTGTTTTCATTCAAATTCCGTTGTTTTCATTCTAATTCTGTTGTTTTCATTTAAATTCGTTGTTTTGATTTAAATTCTGTTCTGTACATTCTAATTCCGTTGTTTTCATTCAAATTCCGCTGTTTTCATTCTAATTCTGTTGTTTGTTTTAAGCTTCCATTGTTTTCATTCAAATTCTGTTCTGTTCATTCTAATTCCGTTGTTTTCATTCAGTCTCTGTTCTGTACATTCTAATTCTGTTGTTTTCATTCAAATTACATTGTTTTGATTCAAATTCTGTTCTGTTCATTCTAATTCCATTGTTTTCATTCAAATTCCGTTGTTTTCATTCAAACCCTGTTCTGTACATTCTAATTCCGTTGTTTTCATTCAAATTCCGTTGTTTTCATTCAAACCCTGTTCTGTACATTCTAATTCCGTTGTTTTCATTCAAATTCCGTTGTTTTCATTCTAATTCTGTTGTTTGTTTTAAACTTCCATTGTTTTCATTCAAATTCCGTTGTTTTCATTCTAATTCTGTTGTTTGTTTTTAACTTCCATAGTTATCATTCAAATTCTGTTGTTTTCATTCAAATTCCGTTGTTTTCATTCAAACCCTGTTCTGTACATTCTAATTCCGTTGTTTTCATTCAAATTCCGTTGTTTTCATTCTAATTCTGTTGTTTTCATTTAAATTCGTTGTTTTGATTTAAATTCTGTTCTGTACATTCTAATTCCGTTGTTTTCATTCAAATTCCGCTGTTTTCATTCTAATTCTGTTGTTTGTTTTAAGCTTCCATTGTTTTCATTCAAATTCCGTTCTGTTCATTCTAATTCCGTTGTTTTCATTCAGTCTCTGTTCTGTACATTCTAATTCTGTTGTTTTCATTCAAACCCTGTTCTGTACATTCTAATTCCGTTGTTTTCATTCAAATTCCGCTGTTTTCATTCTAATTCTGTTGTTTGTTTTAAGCTTCCATTGTTTTCATTCAAATTCTGTTCTGTTCATTCTAATTCCGTTGTTTTCTTTCAGTCTCTGTTCTGTACATTCTAATTCTGTTGTTTTCATTCAAATTACATTGTTTTGATTCAAATCCTGTTCTGTTCATTCTAATTCCATTGTTTTCATTCAAATTCGTTGTTTTGATTTAAATTCTGTTCTGTACATTCTAATTCCGTTGTTTTCATTCAAATTCCGCTGTTTTCATTCTAATTCTGTTGTTTGTTTTAAGCTTCCATTGTTTTCATTCAAATTCTGTTCTGTTCATTCTAATTCCGTTGTTTTCTCTCAGTCTCTGTTCTGTACATTCTAATTCTGTTGTTTTCATTCAAATTACATTGTTTTGATTCAAATTCTGTTCTGTTCATTCTAATTCCATTGTTTTCATTCAAATTCCGTTGTTTTCATTCTAATTCTGTTGTTTTCATTTAAATTCGTTGTTTTGATTTAAATTCTGTTCTGTACATTCTAATTCCGTTGTTTTCATTCAAATTCCGTTGTTTTCATTCTAATTCTGTTGTTTTCATTTAAATTCGTTGTTTTGATTTAAATTCTGTTCTGTACATTCTAATTCCGTTGTTTTCATTCAAATTCCGCTGTTTTCATTCTAATTCTGTTGTTTGTTTTAAGCTTCCATTGTTTTCATTCAAATTCTGTTCTGTTCATTCTAATTCCGTTGTTTTCATTCAGTCTCTGTTCTGTACAATCTAATTCTGTTGATTTCATTCAAATTACATTGTTTTGATTCAAATTCTGTTCTGTTCATTCTAATTCCATTGTTTTCATTCAAATTCCGTTGTTTTCATTCAAACCCTGTTCTGTACATTCTAATTCCGTTGTTTTCATTCAAATTCCGTTGTTTTCATTCTAATTCTGTTGTTTTCATTTAAATTCGTTGTTTTGATTTAAATTCTGTTCTGTACATTCTAATTCCGTTGTTTTCATTCAAATTCCGCTGTTTTCATTCAAACCCTGTTCTGTACATTCTAATTCCGTTGTTTTCATTCAAATTCCGTTGTTTTCATTCTAATTCTGTTGTTTGTTTTAAACTTCCATAGTTATCATTCAAATTCTGTTGTTTTCATTTAAATTCGTTGTTTTGATTCAAATTCTGTTCTGTTCATTCTAATTCCATTGTTTTCATTCAAATTCCGTTGTTTTCATTCAAACCCTGTTCTGTACATTCTAATTCCGTTGTTTTCATTTAAATTCGTTGTTTTGATTTAAATTCTGTTCTGTACATTCTAATTCCGTTGTTTTCATTCAAATTCCGCTGTTTTCATTCTAATTCTGTTGTTTGTTTTAAGCTTCCATTGTTTTCATTCAAATTCTGTTCTGTTCATTCTAATTCCGTTGTTTTCATTCAGTCTCTGTTCTGTACATTCTAATTCTGTTGTTTTCATTCAAATTACATTGTTTTGATTCAAATTCTGTTCTGTTCATTCTAATTCCATTGTTTTCATTCAAATTCCGTTGTTTTCATTCAAACCCTGTTCTGTACATTCTAATTCCGTTGTTTTCATTCAAATTCCGTTGTTTTCATTCAAACCCTGTTCTGTACATTCTAATTCCGTTGTTTTCATTCAAATTCCGTTGTTTTCATTCTAATTCTGTTGTTTGTTTTAAACTTCCATTGTTTTCATTCAAATTCCGTTGTTTTCATTCTAATTCTGTTGTTTGTTTTAAACTTCCATAGTTATCATTCAAATTCTGTTGTTTTCATTCAAATTCCGTTGTTTTCATTCAAACCCTGTTCTGTACATTCTAATTCCGTTGTTTTCATTCAAATTCCGTTGTTTTCATTCTAATTCTGTTGTTTTCATTTAAATTCGTTGTTTTGATTTAAATTCTGTTCTGTACATTCTAATTCCGTTGTTTTCATTCTAATTCCGCTGTTTTCATTCTAATTCTGTTGTTTGTTTTAAGCTTCCATTGTTTTCATTCAAATTCTGTTCTGTTCATTCTAATTCCGTTGTTTTCATTCAGTCTCTGTTCTGTACATTCTAATTCTGTTGTTTTCATTCAAATTACATTGTTTTGATTCAAATTCTGTTCTGTTCATTCTAATTCCATTGTTTTCATTCAAATTCCGTTGTTTTCATTCAAACCCTGTTCTGTACATTCTAATTCCGTTGTTTTCATTCAAATTCCGTTGTTTTCATTCTAATTCTGTTGTTTTCATTTAAATTCGTTGTTTTGATTTAAATTCTGTTCTGTACATTCTAATTCCGTTGTTTTCATTCAAATTCCGTTGTTTTCATTCTAATTCTGTTGTTTGTTTTAAGCTTCCATTGTTTTCATTCAAATTCTGTTCTGTTCATTCTAATTCCGTTGTTTTCATTCAGTCTCTGTTCTGTACATTCTAATTCTGTTGTTTTCATTCAAATTACATTGTTTTGATTCAAATTCTGTTCTGTTCATTCTAATTCCATTGTTTTCATTCAAATTCCGTTGTTTTCATTCAAACCCTGTTCTGTACATTCTAATTCCGTTGTTTTCATTCAAATTCCGTTGTTTTCATTCTAATTCTGTTGTTTTCATTTAAATTCGTTGTTTTGATTTAAATTCTGTTCTGTACATTCTAATTCCGTTGTTTTCATTCAAATTCCGTTGTTTTCATTCTAATTCTGTTGTTTTCATTTAAATTCGTTGTTTTGATTTAAATTCTGTTCTGTACATTCTAATTCCGTTGTTTTCATTCAGTCTCTGTTCTGTACATTCTAATTCTGTTGTTTTCATTCAAATTACATTGTTTTGATTCAAATTCTGTTCTGTTCATTCTAATTCCATTGTTTTCATTCAAATTCGTTGTTTTGATTTAAATTCTGTTCTGTACATTCTAATTCCGTTGTTTTCATTCAAATTCTGTTCTGTTCATTCTAATTCCGTTGTTTTCTTTCAGTCTCTGTTCTGTACATTCTAATTCTGTTGTTTTCATTCAAATTACATTGTTTTGATTCAAATTCTGTTCTGTTCATTCTAATTCCATTGTTTTCATTCAAATTCCGTTGTTTTCATTCAAACCCTGTTCTGTACATTCTAATTCCGTTGTTTTCATTCTAATTCTGTTGTTTTCATTCAAACCCTGTTCTGTACATTCTAATTCCGTTGTTTTCATTCAAATTCCGCTGTTTTCATTCTAATTCTGTTGTTTGTTTTAAGCTTCCATTGTTTTCATTCAAATTCTGTTCTGTTCATTCTAATTCCGTTGTTTTCTTTCAGTCTCTGTTCTGTACATTCTAATTCTGTTGTTTTCATTCAAATTACATTGTTTTGATTCAAATTCTGTTCTGTTCATTCTAATTCCATTGTTTTCATTCAAATTCGTTGTTTTGATTTAAATTCTGTTCTGTACATTCTAATTCCGTTGTTTTCATTCAAATTCCGCTGTTTTCATTCTAATTCTGTTGTTTGTTTTAAGCTTCCATTGTTTTCATTCAAATTCTGTTCTGTTCATTCTAATTCCGTTGTTTTCTTTCAGTCTCTGTTCTGTACATTCTAATTCTGTTGTTTTCATTCAAATTCCGCTGTTTTCATTCTAATTCTGTTGTTTGTTTTAAACTTCCATTGTTTTCATTCAAATTCTGTTCTGTTCATTCTAATTCCGTTGTTTTCTTTCAGTCTCTGTTCTGTACATTCTAATTCTGTTGTTTTCATTCAAATTACATTGTTTTGATTCAAATTCTGTTCTGTTCATTCTAATTCCATTGTTTTCATTCAAATTCCGTTGTTTTCATTCAAACCCTGTTCTGTACATTCTAATTCCGTTGTTTTCATTCAAATTCCGTTGTTTTCATTCAAACCCTGTTCTGTACATTCTAATTCCGTTGTTTTCATTCAAATTCCGTTGTTTTCATTCTAATTCTGTTATTTGTTTTAAACTTCCATTGTTTTCATTCAAATTCCGTTGTTTTCATTCTAATTCTGTTGTTTGTTTTAAACTTCCATAGTTATCATTCAAATTCTGTTGTTTTCATTCAAATTCCGTTGTTTTCATTCAAACCCTGTTCTGTACATTCTAATTCCGTTGTTTTCATTCAAATTCCGTTGTTTTCATTCTAATTCTGTTGTTTTCATTTAAATTCGTTGTTTTGATTTAAATTCTGTTCTGTACATTCTAATTCCGTTGTTTTCATTCAAATTCCGCTGTTTTCATTCTAATTCTGTTGTTTGTTTTAAGCTTCCATTGTTTTCATTCAAATTCTGTTCTGTTCATTCTAATTCCGTTGTTTTCATTCAGTCTCTGTTCTGTACATTCTAATTCTGTTGTTTTCATTCAAATTACATTGTTTTGATTCAAATTCTGTTCTGTTCATTCTAATTCCATTGTTTTCATTCAAATTCCGTTGTTTTCATTCAAACCCTGTTCTGTACATTCTAATTCCGTTGTTTTCATTCAAATTCCGTTGTTTTCATTCAAACCCTGTTCTGTACATTCTAATTCCGTTGTTTTCATTCAAATTCCGTTGTTTTCATTCTAATTCTGTTGTTTGTTTTAAACTTCCATTGTTTTCATTCAAATTCCGTTGTTTTCATTCTAATTCTGTTGTTTGTTTTTAACTTCCATAGTTATCATTCAAATTCTGTTGTTTTCATTCAAATTCCGTTGTTTTCATTCAAACCCTGTTCTGTACATTCTAATTCCGTTGTTTTCATTCAAATTCCGTTGTTTTCATTCTAATTCTGTTGTTTTCATTTAAATTCGTTGTTTTGATTTAAATTCTGTTCTGTACATTCTAATTCCGTTGTTTTCATTCAAATTCCGCTGTTTTCATTCTAATTCTGTTGTTTGTTTTAAGCTTCCATTGTTTTCATTCAAATTCCGTTCTGTTCATTCTAATTCCGTTGTTTTCATTCAGTCTCTGTTCTGTACATTCTAATTCTGTTGTTTTCATTCAAACCCTGTTCTGTACATTCTAATTCCGTTGTTTTCATTCAAATTCCGCTGTTTTCATTCTAATTCTGTTGTTTGTTTTAAGCTTCCATTGTTTTCATTCAAATTCTGTTCTGTTCATTCTAATTCCGTTGTTTTCTTTCAGTCTCTGTTCTGTACATTCTAATTCTGTTGTTTTCATTCAAATTACATTGTTTTGATTCAAATCCTGTTCTGTTCATTCTAATTCCATTGTTTTCATTCAAATTCGTTGTTTTGATTTAAATTCTGTTCTGTACATTCTAATTCCGTTGTTTTCATTCAAATTCCGCTGTTTTCATTCTAATTCTGTTGTTTGTTTTAAGCTTCCATTGTTTTCATTCAAATTCTGTTCTGTTCATTCTAATTCCGTTGTTTTCTCTCAGTCTCTGTTCTGTACATTCTAATTCTGTTGTTTTCATTCAAATTACATTGTTTTGATTCAAATTCTGTTCTGTTCATTCTAATTCCATTGTTTTCATTCAAATTCCGTTGTTTTCATTCTAATTCTGTTGTTTTCATTTAAATTCGTTGTTTTGATTTAAATTCTGTTCTGTACATTCTAATTCCGTTGTTTTCATTCAAATTCCGTTGTTTTCATTCTAATTCTGTTGTTTTCATTTAAATTCGTTGTTTTGATTTAAATTCTGTTCTGTACATTCTAATTCCGTTGTTTTCATTCAAATTCCGCTGTTTTCATTCTAATTCTGTTGTTTGTTTTAAGCTTCCATTGTTTTCATTCAAATTCTGTTCTGTTCATTCTAATTCCGTTGTTTTCATTCAGTCTCTGTTCTGTACAATCTAATTCTGTTGATTTCATTCAAATTACATTGTTTTGATTCAAATTCTGTTCTGTTCATTCTAATTCCATTGTTTTCATTCAAATTCCGTTGTTTTCATTCAAACCCTGTTCTGTACATTCTAATTCCGTTGTTTTCATTCAAATTCCGTTGTTTTCATTCTAATTCTGTTGTTTTCATTTAAATTCGTTGTTTTGATTTAAATTCTGTTCTGTACATTCTAATTCCGTTGTTTTCATTCAAATTCCGCTGTTTTCATTCAAACCCTGTTCTGTACATTCTAATTCCGTTGTTTTCATTCAAATTCCGTTGTTTTCATTCTAATTCTGTTGTTTGTTTTAAACTTCCATAGTTATCATTCAAATTCTGTTGTTTTCATTTAAATTCGTTGTTTTGATTCAAATTCTGTTCTGTTCATTCTAATTCCATTGTTTTCATTCAAATTCCGTTGTTTTCATTCAAACCCTGTTCTGTACATTCTAATTCCGTTGTTTTCATTTAAATTCGTTGTTTTGATTTAAATTCTGTTCTGTACATTCTAATTCCGTTGTTTTCATTCAAATTCCGCTGTTTTCATTCTAATTCTGTTGTTTGTTTTAAGCTTCCATTGTTTTCATTCAAATTCTGTTCTGTTCATTCTAATTCCGTTGTTTTCATTCAGTCTCTGTTCTGTACATTCTAATTCTGTTGTTTTCATTCAAATTACATTGTTTTGATTCAAATTCTGTTCTGTTCATTCTAATTCCATTGTTTTCATTCAAATTCCGTTGTTTTCATTCAAACCCTGTTCTGTACATTCTAATTCCGTTGTTTTCATTCAAATTCCGTTGTTTTCATTCAAACCCTGTTCTGTACATTCTAATTCCGTTGTTTTCATTCAAATTCCGTTGTTTTCATTCTAATTCTGTTGTTTGTTTTAAACTTCCATTGTTTTCATTCAAATTCCGTTGTTTTCATTCTAATTCTGTTGTTTGTTTTAAACTTCCATAGTTATCATTCAAATTCTGTTGTTTTCATTCAAATTCCGTTGTTTTCATTCAAACCCTGTTCTGTACATTCTAATTCCGTTGTTTTCATTCAAATTCCGTTGTTTTCATTCTAATTCTGTTGTTTTCATTTAAATTCGTTGTTTTGATTTAAATTCTGTTCTGTACATTCTAATTCCGTTGTTTTCATTCTAATTCCGCTGTTTTCATTCTAATTCTGTTGTTTGTTTTAAGCTTCCATTGTTTTCATTCAAATTCTGTTCTGTTCATTCTAATTCCGTTGTTTTCATTCAGTCTCTGTTCTGTACATTCTAATTCTGTTGTTTTCATTCAAATTACATTGTTTTGATTCAAATTCTGTTCTGTTCATTCTAATTCCATTGTTTTCATTCAAATTCCGTTGTTTTCATTCAAACCCTGTTCTGTACATTCTAATTCCGTTGTTTTCATTCAAATTCCGTTGTTTTCATTCTAATTCTGTTGTTTTCATTTAAATTCGTTGTTTTGATTTAAATTCTGTTCTGTACATTCTAATTCCGTTGTTTTCATTCAAATTCCGTTGTTTTCATTCTAATTCTGTTGTTTGTTTTAAGCTTCCATTGTTTTCATTCAAATTCTGTTCTGTTCATTCTAATTCCGTTGTTTTCATTCAGTCTCTGTTCTGTACATTCTAATTCTGTTGTTTTCATTCAAATTACATTGTTTTGATTCAAATTCTGTTCTGTTCATTCTAATTCCATTGTTTTCATTCAAATTCCGTTGTTTTCATTCAAACCCTGTTCTGTACATTCTAATTCCGTTGTTTTCATTCAAATTCCGTTGTTTTCATTCTAATTCTGTTGTTTTCATTTAAATTCGTTGTTTTGATTTAAATTCTGTTCTGTACATTCTAATTCCGTTGTTTTCATTCAAATTCCGTTGTTTTCATTCTAATTCTGTTGTTTTCATTTAAATTCGTTGTTTTGATTTAAATTCTGTTCTGTACATTCTAATTCCGTTGTTTTCATTCAAATTACATTGTTTTGATTCAAATTCTGTTCTGTTCATTCTAATTCCATTGTTTTCATTCAAATTCGTTGTTTTGATTTAAATTCTGTTCTGTACATTCTAATTCCGTTGTTTTCATTCAAATTCCGCTGTTTTCATTCTAATTCTGTTGTTTGTTTTAAGCTTCCATTGTTTTCATTCAAATTCTGTTCTGTTCATTCTAATTCCGTTGTTTTCTTTCAGTCTCTGTTCTGTACATTCTAATTCTGTTGTTTTCATTCAAATTACATTGTTTTGATTCAAATTCTGTTCTGTTCATTCTAATTCCATTGTTTTCATTCAAATTCCGTTGTTTTCATTCAAACCCTGTTCTGTACATTCTAATTCCGTTGTTTTCATTCTAATTCTGTTGTTTTCATTCAAACCCTGTTCTGTACATTCTAATTCCGTTGTTTTCATTCAAATTCCGCTGTTTTCATTCTAATTCTGTTGTTTGTTTTAAGCTTCCATTGTTTTCATTCAAATTCTGTTCTGTTCATTCTAATTCCGTTGTTTTCTTTCAGTCTCTGTTCTGTACATTCTAATTCTGTTGTTTTCATTCAAATTACATTGTTTTGATTCAAATTCTGTTCTGTTCATTCTAATTCCATTGTTTTCATTCAAATTCGTTGTTTTGATTTAAATTCTGTTCTGTACATTCTAATTCCGTTGTTTTCATTCAAATTCCGCTGTTTTCATTCTAATTCTGTTGTTTGTTTTAAGCTTCCATTGTTTTCATTCAAATTCTGTTCTGTTCATTCTAATTCCGTTGTTTTCTTTCAGTCTCTGTTCTGTACATTCTAATTCTGTTGTTTTCATTCAAATTCCGCTGTTTTCATTCTAATTCTGTTGTTTGTTTTAAACTTCCATTGTTTTCATTCAAATTCTGTTCTGTTCATTCTAATTCCGTTGTTTTCTTTCAGTCTCTGTTCTGTACATTCTAATTCTGTTGTTTTCATTCAAATTACATTGTTTTGATTCAAATTCTGTTCTGTTCATTCTAATTCCATTGTTTTCATTCAAATTCCGTTGTTTTCATTCAAACCCTGTTCTGTACATTCTAATTCCGTTGTTTTCATTCAAATTCCGTTGTTTTCATTCTAATTCTGTTGTTTTCATTTAAATTCGTTGTTTTGATTTAAATTCTGTTCTGTACATTCTAATTCCGTTGTTTTCATTCAAATTCCGCTGTTTTCATTCTAATTCTGTTGTTTGTTTTAAGCTTCCATTGTTTTCATTCAAATTCTGTTCTGTTCATTCTAATTCCGTTGTTTTCATTCAGTCTCTGTTCTGTACATTCTAATTCTGTTGTTTTCATTCAAATTACATTGTTTTGATTCAAATTCTGTTCTGTTCATTCTAATTCCATTGTTTTCATTCAAATTCCGTTGTTTTCATTCAAACCCTGTTCTGTACATTCTAATTCCGTTGTTTTCATTCAAATTCCGTTGTTTTCATTCAAACCCTGTTCTGTACATTCTAATTCCGTTGTTTTCATTCAAATTCCGTTGTTTTCATTCTAATTCTGTTGTTTGTTTTAAACTTCCATTGTTTTCATTCAAATTCCGTTGTTTTCATTCTAATTCTGTTGTTTGTTTTTAACTTCCATAGTTATCATTCAAATTCTGTTGTTTTCATTCAAATTCCGTTGTTTTCATTCAAACCCTGTTCTGTACATTCTAATTCCGTTGTTTTCATTCAAATTCCGTTGTTTTCATTCTAATTCTGTTGTTTTCATTTAAATTCGTTGTTTTGATTTAAATTCTGTTCTGTACATTCTAATTCCGTTGTTTTCATTCAAATTCCGCTGTTTTCATTCTAATTCTGTTGTTTGTTTTAAGCTTCCATTGTTTTCATTCAAATTCCGTTCTGTTCATTCTAATTCCGTTGTTTTCATTCAGTCTCTGTTCTGTACATTCTAATTCTGTTGTTTTCATTCAAACCCTGTTCTGTACATTCTAATTCCATTGTTTTCATTCAAATTCCGCTGTTTTCATTCTAATTCTGTTGTTTGTTTTAAGCTTCCATTGTTTTCATTCAAATTCTGTTCTGTTCATTCTAATTCCGTTGTTTTCTTTCAGTCTCTGTTCTGTACATTCTAATTCTGTTGTTTTCATTCAAATTACATTGTTTTGATTCAAATCCTGTTCTGTTCATTCTAATTCCATTGTTTTCATTCAAATTCGTTGTTTTGATTTAAATTCTGTTCTGTACATTCTAATTCCGTTGTTTTCATTCAAATTCCGCTGTTTTCATTCTAATTCTGTTGTTTGTTTTAAGCTTCCATTGTTTTCATTCAAATTCTGTTCTGTTCATTCTAATTCCGTTGTTTTCTCTCAGTCTCTGTTCTGTACATTCTAATTCTGTTGTTTTCATTCAAATTACATTGTTTTGATTCAAATTCTGTTCTGTTCATTCTAATTCCATTGTTTTCATTCAAATTCCGTTGTTTTCATTCTAATTCTGTTGTTTTCATTTAAATTCGTTGTTTTGATTTAAATTCTGTTCTGTACATTCTAATTCCGTTGTTTTCATTCAAATTCCGTTGTTTTCATTCTAATTCTGTTGTTTTCATTTAAATTCGTTGTTTTGATTTAAATTCTGTTCTGTACATTCTAATTCCGTTGTTTTCATTCAAATTCCGCTGTTTTCATTCTAATTCTGTTGTTTGTTTTAAGCTTCCATTGTTTTCATTCAAATTCTGTTCTGTTCATTCTAATTCCGTTGTTTTCATTCAGTCTCTGTTCTGTACAATCTAATTCTGTTGATTTCATTCAAATTACATTGTTTTGATTCAAATTCTGTTCTGTTCATTCTAATTCCATTGTTTTCATTCAAATTCCGTTGTTTTCATTCAAACCCTGTTCTGTACATTCTAATTCCGTTGTTTTCATTCAAATTCCGTTGTTTTCATTCTAATTCTGTTGTTTTCATTTAAATTCGTTGTTTTGATTTAAATTCTGTTCTGTACATTCTAATTCCGTTGTTTTCATTCAAATTCCGCTGTTTTCATTCAAACCCTGTTCTGTACATTCTAATTCCGTTGTTTTCATTCAAATTCCGTTGTTTTCATTCTAATTCTGTTGTTTGTTTTAAACTTCCATAGTTATCATTCAAATTCTGTTGTTTTCATTTAAATTCGTTGTTTTGATTCAAATTCTGTTCTGTTCATTCTAATTCCATTGTTTTCATTCAAATTCCGTTGTTTTCATTCAAACCCTGTTCTGTACATTCTAATTCCGTTGTTTTCATTTAAATTCGTTGTTTTGATTTAAATTCTGTTCTGTACATTCTAATTCCGTTGTTTTCATTCAAATTCCGCTGTTTTCATTCTAATTCTGTTGTTTGTTTTAAGCTTCCATTGTTTTCATTCAAATTCTGTTCTGTTCATTCTAATTCCGTTGTTTTCATTCAGTCTCTGTTCTGTACATTCTAATTCTGTTGTTTTCATTCAAATTACATTGTTTTGATTCAAATTCTGTTCTGTTCATTCTAATTCCATTGTTTTCATTCAAATTCCGTTGTTTTCATTCAAACCCTGTTCTGTACATTCTAATTCCGTTGTTTTCATTCAAATTCCGTTGTTTTCATTCAAACCCTGTTCTGTACATTCTAATTCCGTTGTTTTCATTCAAATTCCGTTGTTTTCATTCTAATTCTGTTGTTTGTTTTAAACTTCCATTGTTTTCATTCAAATTCCGTTGTTTTCATTCTAATTCTGTTGTTTGTTTTAAACTTCCATAGTTATCATTCAAATTCTGTTGTTTTCATTCAAATTCCGTTGTTTTCATTCAAACCCTGTTCTGTACATTCTAATTCCGTTGTTTTCATTCAAATTCCGTTGTTTTCATTCTAATTCTGTTGTTTTCATTTAAATTCGTTGTTTTGATTTAAATTCTGTTCTGTACATTCTAATTCCGTTGTTTTCATTCTAATTCCGCTGTTTTCATTCTAATTCTGTTGTTTGTTTTAAGCTTCCATTGTTTTCATTCAAATTCTGTTCTGTTCATTCTAATTCCGTTGTTTTCATTCAGTCTCTGTTCTGTACATTCTAATTCTGTTGTTTTCATTCAAATTACATTGTTTTGATTCAAATTCTGTTCTGTTCATTCTAATTCCATTGTTTTCATTCAAATTCCGTTGTTTTCATTCAAACCCTGTTCTGTACATTCTAATTCCGTTGTTTTCATTCAAATTCCGTTGTTTTCATTCTAATTCTGTTGTTTTCATTTAAATTCGTTGTTTTGATTTAAATTCTGTTCTGTACATTCTAATTCCGTTGTTTTCATTCAAATTCCGTTGTTTTCATTCTAATTCTGTTGTTTGTTTTAAGCTTCCATTGTTTTCATTCAAATTCTGTTCTGTTCATTCTAATTCCGTTGTTTTCATTCAGTCTCTGTTCTGTACATTCTAATTCTGTTGTTTTCATTCAAATTACATTGTTTTGATTCAAATTCTGTTCTGTTCATTCTAATTCCATTGTTTTCATTCAAATTCCGTTGTTTTCATTCAAACCCTGTTCTGTACATTCTAATTCCGTTGTTTTCATTCAAATTCCGTTGTTTTCATTCTAATTCTGTTGTTTTCATTTAAATTCGTTGTTTTGATTTAAATTCTGTTCTGTACATTCTAATTCCGTTGTTTTCATTCAAATTCCGTTGTTTTCATTCTAATTCTGTTGTTTTCATTTAAATTCGTTGTTTTGATTTAAATTCTGTTCTGTACATTCTAATTCCGTTGTTTTCATTCAGTCTCTGTTCTGTACATTCTAATTCTGTTGTTTTCATTCAAATTACATTGTTTTGATTCAAATTCTGTTCTGTTCATTCTAATTCCATTGTTTTCATTCAAATTCGTTGTTTTGATTTAAATTCTGTTCTGTACATTCTAATTCCGTTGTTTTCATTCAAATTCTGTTCTGTTCATTCTAATTCCGTTGTTTTCTTTCAGTCTCTGTTCTGTACATTCTAATTCTGTTGTTTTCATTCAAATTACATTGTTTTGATTCAAATTCTGTTCTGTTCATTCTAATTCCATTGTTTTCATTCAAATTCCGTTGTTTTCATTCAAACCCTGTTCTGTACATTCTAATTCCGTTGTTTTCATTCTAATTCTGTTGTTTTCATTCAAACCCTGTTCTGTACATTCTAATTCCGTTGTTTTCATTCAAATTCCGCTGTTTTCATTCTAATTCTGTTGTTTGTTTTAAGCTTCCATTGTTTTCATTCAAATTCTGTTCTGTTCATTCTAATTCCGTTGTTTTCTTTCAGTCTCTGTTCTGTACATTCTAATTCTGTTGTTTTCATTCAAATTACATTGTTTTGATTCAAATTCTGTTCTGTTCATTCTAATTCCATTGTTTTCATTCAAATTCGTTGTTTTGATTTAAATTCTGTTCTGTACATTCTAATTCCGTTGTTTTCATTCAAATTCCGCTGTTTTCATTCTAATTCTGTTGTATGTTTTAAGCTTCCATTGTTTTCATTCAAATTCTGTTCTGTTCATTCTAATTCCGTTGTTTTCTTTCAGTCTCTGTTCTGTACATTCTAATTCTGTTGTTTTCATTCAAATTCCGCTGTTTTCATTCTAATTCTGTTGTTTGTTTTAAACTTCCATTGTTTTCATTCAAATTCTGTTCTGTTCATTCTAATTCCGTTGTTTTCTTTCAGTCTCTGTTCTGTACATTCTAATTCTGTTGTTTTCATTCAAATTACATTGTTTTGATTCAAATTCTGTTCTGTTCATTCTAATTCCATTGTTTTCATTCAAATTCCGTTGTTTTCATTCAAACCCTGTTCTGTACATTCTAATTCCGTTGTTTTCATTCAAATTCCGTTGTTTTCATTCTAATTCTGTTGTTTTCATTTAAATTCGTTGTTTTGATTTAAATTCTGTTCTGTACATTCTAATTCCGTTGTTTTCATTCAAATTCCGCTGTTTTCATTCTAATTCTGTTGTTTGTTTTAAGCTTCCATTGTTTTCATTCAAATTCTGTTCTGTTCATTCTAATTCCGTTGTTTTCATTCAGTCTCTGTTCTGTACATTCTAATTCTGTTGTTTTCATTCAAATTACATTGTTTTGATTCAAATTCTGTTCTGTTCATTCTAATTCCATTGTTTTCATTCAAATTCCGTTGTTTTCATTCAAACCCTGTTCTGTACATTCTAATTCCGTTGTTTTCATTCAAATTCCGTTGTTTTCATTCAAACCCTGTTCTGTACATTCTAATTCCGTTGTTTTCATTCAAATTCCGTTGTTTTCATTCTAATTCTGTTGTTTGTTTTAAACTTCCATTGTTTTCATTCAAATTCCGTTGTTTTCATTCTAATTCTGTTGTTTGTTTTTAACTTCCATAGTTATCATTCAAATTCTGTTGTTTTCATTCAAATTCCGTTGTTTTCATTCAAACCCTGTTCTGTACATTCTAATTCCGTTGTTTTCATTCAAATTCCGTTGTTTTCATTCTAATTCTGTTGTTTTCATTTAAATTCGTTGTTTTGATTTAAATTCTGTTCTGTACATTCTAATTCCGTTGTTTTCATTCAAATTCCGCTGTTTTCATTCTAATTCTGTTGTTTGTTTTAAGCTTCCATTGTTTTCATTCAAATTCCGTTCTGTTCATTCTAATTCCGTTGTTTTCATTCAGTCTCTGTTCTGTACATTCTAATTCTGTTGTTTTCATTCAAATTACATTGTTTTGATTCAAATTCTGTTCTGTTCATTCTAATTCCATTGTTTTCATTCAAATTCCGTTGTTTTCATTCAAACCCTGTTCTGTACATTCTAATTCCGTTGTTTTCATTCAAATTCCGTTGTTTTCATTCTAATTCTGTTGTTTTCATTTAAATTCGTTGTTTTGATTTAAATTCTGTTCTGTACATTCTAATTCCGTTGTTTTCATTCAAATTCCGTTGTTTTCATTCTAATTCTGTTGTTTTCATTTAAATTCGTTGTTTTGATTTAAATTCTGTTCTGTACATTCTAATTCCGTTGTTTTCATTCAGTCTCTGTTCTGTACATTCTAATTCTGTTGTTTTCATTCAAATTACATTGTTTTGATTCAAATTCTGTTCTGTTCATTCTAATTCCATTGTTTTCATTCAAATTCGTTGTTTTGATTTAAATTCTGTTCTGTACATTCTAATTCCGTTGTTTTCATTCAAATTCCGCTGTTTTCATTCTAATTCTGTTGTTTGTTTTAAGCTTCCATTGTTTTCATTCAAATTCTGTTCTGTTCATTCTAATTCCGTTGTTTTCTTTCAGTCTCTGTTCTGTACATTCTAATTCTGTTGTTTTCATTCAAATTACATTGTTTTGATTCAAATTCTGTTCTGTTCATTCTAATTCCATTGTTTTCATTCAAATTCCGTTGTTTTCATTCAAACCCTGTTCTGTACATTCTAATTCCGTTGTTTTCATTCAAATTCTGTTGTTTTCATTCAAACCCTGTTCTGTACATTCTAATTCCGTTGTTTTCATTCAAATTCCGTTGTTTTCATTCTAATTCTGTTGTTTGTTTTAAACTTCCATTGTTTTCATTCAAATTCCGTTGTTTTCATTCTAATTCTGTTGTTTGTTTTAAACTTCCATGGTTATCATTCAAATTCTGTTGTTTTCATTTAAATTCGTTGTTTTGATTTAAATTCTGTTCTGTACATTCTAATTCCGTTGTTTTCATTCAAATTCCGCTGTTTTCATTCTAATTCTGTTGTTTGTTTTAAGCTTCCATTGTTTTCATTCAAATTCTGTTCTGTTCATTCTAATTCCGTTGTTTTCATTCAGTCTCTGTTCTGTACATTCTAATTCTGTTGTTTTCATTCAAATTACATTGTTTTGATTCAAATTCTGTTCTGTTCATTCTAATTCCATTGTTTTCATTCAAATTCCGTTGTTTTCATTCAAACCCTGTTCTGTACATTCTAATTCCGTTGTTTTCATTCAAATTCCGTTGTTTTCATTCAAACCCTGTTCTGTACATTCTAATTCCGTTGTTTTCATTCAAATTCCGTTGTTTTCATTCTAATTCTGTTGTTTGTTTTAAACTTCCATTGTTTTCATTCAAATTCCGTTGTTTTCATTCTAATTCTGTTGTTTGTTTTAAACTTCCATAGTTATCATTCAAATTCTGTTGTTTTCATTTAAATTCGTTGTTTTGATTTAAATTCTGTTCTGTACATTCTAATTCCGTTGTTTTCATTCAAATTCCGCTGTTTTCATTCTAATTCTGTTGTTTGTTTTAAACTTCCATTGTTTTCATTCAAATTCTGTTCTGTTCATTCTAATTCCGTTGTTTTCTTTCAGTCTCTGTTCTGTACATTCTAATTCTGTTGTTTTCATTCAAATTACATTGTTTTGATTCAAATTCTGTTCTGTTCATTCTAATTCCATTGTTTTCATTCAAATTCCGTTGTTTTCATTCAAACCCTGTTCTGTACATTCTAATTCCGTTGTTTTCATTCAAATTCCGTTGTTTTCATTCTAATTCCATTGTTTTCATTCAAATTCCGTTGTTTTCATTCAAACCCTGTTCTGTACATTCTAATTCCGTTGTTTTCATTCAAATTCCGTTGTTTTCATTCTAATTCTGTTGTTTTCATTTAAATTCGTTGTTTTGATTTAAATTCTGTTCTGTACATTCTAATTCCGTTGTTTTCATTCAAATTCCGTTGTTTTCATTCTAATTCTGTTGTTTGTTTTAAGCTTCCATTGTTTTCATTCAAATTCTGTTCTGTACATTCTAATTCCGTTGTTTTCATTCAAATTCCGCTGTTTTCATTCTAATTCTGTTGTTTGTTTTAAGCTTCCATTGTTTTCATTCAAATTCTGTTCTGTTCATTCTAATTCCGTTGTTTTCATTCAGTCTCTGTTCTGTACATTCTAATTCTGTTGTTTTCATTCAAATTACATTGTTTTGATTCAAATTCTGTTCTGTTCATTCTAATTCCATTGTTTTCATTCAAATTCCGTTGTTTTCATTCAAACCCTGTTCTGTACATTCTAATTCCGTTGTTTTCATTCAAATTCCGTTGTTTTCATTCTAATTCTGTTGTTTTCATTTAAATTCGTTGTTTTGATTTAAATTCTGTTCTGTACATTCTAATTCCGTTGTTTTCATTCAAATTCCGTTGTTTTCATTCTAATTCTGTTGTTTTCATTTAAATTCGTTGTTTTGATTTAAATTCTGTTCTGTACATTCTAATTCCGTTGTTTTCATTCAGTCTCTGTTCTGTACATTCTAATTCTGTTGTTTTCATTCAAATTACATTGTTTTGATTCAAATTCTGTTCTGTTCATTCTAATTCCATTGTTTTCATTCAAATTCGTTGTTTTGATTTAAATTCTGTTCTGTACATTCTAATTCCGTTGTTTTCATTCAAATTCCGCTGTTTTCATTCTAATTCTGTTGTTTGTTTTAAGCTTCCATTGTTTTCATTCAAATTCTGTTCTGTTCATTCTAATTCCGTTGTTTTCTTTCAGTCTCTGTTCTGTACATTCTAATTCTGTTGTTTTCATTCAAATTACATTGTTTTGATTCAAATTCTGTTCTGTTCATTCTAATTCCATTGTTTTCATTCAAATTCCGTTGTTTTCATTCAAATTCCGCTGTTTTCATTCAAACCCTGTTCTGTACATTCTAATTCCGTTGTTTTCATTCAAATTCCGTTGTTTTAATTCTAATTCTGTTGTTTGTTTTAAACTTCCATAGTTATCATTCAAATTCTGTTGTTTTCATTTAAATTCGTTGTTTTGATTTAAATTCTGTTCTGTACATTCTAATTCCGTTGTTTTCATTCAGTCTCTGTTCTGTACATTCTAATTCTGTTGTTTTCATTCAAACCCTGTTCTGTACATTCTAATTCCGTTGTTTTCATTCAAATTCCGCTGTTTTCATTCTAATTCTGTTGTTTGTTTTAAGCTTCCATTGTTTTCATTCAAATTCTGTTCTGTTCATTCTAATTCCGTTGTTTTCTTTCAGTCTCTGTTCTGTACATTCTAATTCTGTTGTTTTCATTCAAATTACATTGTTTTGATTCAAATCCTGTTCTGTTCATTCTAATTCCATTGTTTTCATTCAAATTCGTTGTTTTGATTTAAATTCTGTTCTGTACATTCTAATTCCGTTGTTTTCATTCAAATTCCGCTGTTTTCATTCTAATTCTGTTGTTTGTTTTAAGCTTCCATTGTTTTCATTCAAATTCTGTTCTGTTCATTCTAATTCCGTTGTTTTCTCTCAGTCTCTGTTCTGTACATTCTAATTCTGTTGTTTTCATTCAAATTACATTGTTTTGATTCAAATTCTGTTCTGTTCATTCTAATTCCATTGTTTTCATTCAAATTCCGTTGTTTTCATTCTAATTCTGTTGTTTTCATTTAAATTCGTTGTTTTGATTTAAATTCTGTTCTGTACATTCTAATTCCGTTGTTTTCATTCAGTCTCTGTTCTGTACATTCTAATTCTGTTGTTTTCATTCAAATTACATTGTTTTGATTCAAATTCTGTTCTGTTCATTCTAATTCCATTGTTTTCATTCAAATTCGTTGTTTTGATTTAAATTCTGTTCTGTACATTCTAATTCCGTTGTTTTCATTCTAATTCTGTTGTTTGTTTTAAACTTCCATTGTTTTCATTCAAATTCCGTTGTTTTCATTCTAATTCTGTTGTTTGTTTTAAACTTCCATAGTTATCATTCAAATTCTGTTGTTTTCATTTAAATTCGTTGTTTTGATTTAAATTCTGTTCTGTACATTCTAATTCCGTTGTTTTCATTCAAATTCCGCTGTTTTCATTCTAATTCTGTTGTTTGTTTTAAACTTCCATTGTTTTCATTCAAATTCTGTTCTGTTCATTCTAATTCCGTTGTTTTCTTTCAGTCTCTGTTCTGTACATTCTAATTCTGTTGTTTTCATTCAAATTACATTGTTTTGATTCAAATTCTGTTCTGTTCATTCTAATTCCATTGTTTTCATTCAAATTCCGTTGTTTTCATTCAAACCCTGTTCTGTACATTCTAATTCCGTTGTTTTCATTCTAATTCTGTTGTTTTCATTCAAACCCTGTTCTGTACATTCTAATTCCGTTGTTTTCATTCAAATTCCGCTGTTTTCATTCTAATTCTGTTGTTTGTTTTAAGCTTCCATTGTTTTCATTCAAATTCTGTTCTGTTCATTCTAATTCCGTTGTTTTCTTTCAGTCTCTGTTCTGTACATTCTAATTCTGTTGTTTTCATTCAAATTACATTGTTTTGATTCAAATTCTGTTCTGTTCATTCTAATTCCATTGTTTTCATTCAAATTCGTTGTTTTGATTTAAATTCTGTTCTGTACATTCTAATTCCGTTGTTTTCATTCAAATTCCGCTGTTTTCATTCTAATTCTGTTGTTTGTTTTAAGCTTCCATTGTTTTCATTCAAATTCTGTTCTGTTCATTCTAATTCCGTTGTTTTCTTTCAGTCTCTGTTCTGTACATTCTAATTCTGTTGTTTTCATTCAAATTCCGCTGTTTTCATTCTAATTCTGTTGTTTGTTTTAAACTTCCATTGTTTTCATTCAAATTCTGTTCTGTTCATTCTAATTCCGTTGTTTTCTTTCAGTCTCTGTTCTGTACATGCTAATTCTGTTGTTTTCATTCAAATTACATTGTTTTGATTCAAATTCTGTTCTGTTCATTCTAATTCCATTGTTTTCATTCAAATTCCGTTGTTTTCATTCAAACCCTGTTCTGTACATTCTAATTCCGTTGTTTTCATTCAAATTCCGTTGTTTTCATTCTAATTCTGTTGTTTTCATTTAAATTCGTTGTTTTGATTTAAATTCTGTTCTGTACATTCTAATTCCGTTGTTTTCATTCAAATTCCGCTGTTTTCATTCTAATTCTGTTGTTTGTTTTAAGCTTCCATTGTTTTCATTCAAATTCTGTTCTGTTCATTCTAATTCCGTTGTTTTCATTCAGTCTCTGTTCTGTACATTCTAATTCTGTTGTTTTCATTCAAATTACATTGTTTTGATTCAAATTCTGTTCTGTTCATTCTAATTCCATTGTTTTCATTCAAATTCCGTTGTTTTCATTCAAACCCTGTTCTGTACATTCTAATTCCGTTGTTTTCATTCAAATTCCGTTGTTTTCATTCAAACCCTGTTCTGTACATTCTAATTCCGTTGTTTTCATTCAAATTCCGTTGTTTTCATTCTAATTCTGTTGTTTGTTTTAAACTTCCATTGTTTTCATTCAAATTCCGTTGTTTTCATTCTAATTCTGTTGTTTGTTTTTAACTTCCATAGTTATCATTCAAATTCTGTTGTTTTCATTCAAATTCCGTTGTTTTCATTCAAACCCTGTTCTGTACATTCTAATTCCGTTGTTTTCATTCAAATTCCGTTGTTTTCATTCTAATTCTGTTGTTTTCATTTAAATTCGTTGTTTTGATTTAAATTCTGTTCTGTACATTCTAATTCCGTTGTTTTCATTCAAATTCCGCTGTTTTCATTCTAATTCTGTTGTTTGTTTTAAGCTTCCATTGTTTTCATTCAAATTCCGTTCTGTTCATTCTAATTCCGTTGTTTTCATTCAGTCTCTGTTCTGTACATTCTAATTCTGTTGTTTTCATTCAAATTACATTGTTTTGATTCAAATTCTGTTCTGTTCATTCTAATTCCATTGTTTTCATTCAAATTCCGTTGTTTTCATTCAAACCCTGTTCTGTACATTCTAATTCCGTTGTTTTCATTCAAATTCCGTTGTTTTCATTCTAATTCTGTTGTTTTCATTTAAATTCGTTGTTTTGATTTAAATTCTGTTCTGTACATTCTAATTCCGTTGTTTTCATTCAAATTCCGTTGTTTTCATTCTAATTCTGTTGTTTTCATTTAAATTCGTTGTTTTGATTTAAATTCTGTTCTGTACATTCTAATTCCGTTGTTTTCATTCAGTCTCTGTTCTGTACATTCTAATTCTGTTGTTTTCATTCAAATTACATTGTTTTGATTCAAATTCTGTTCTGTTCATTCTAATTCCATTGTTTTCATTCAAATTCGTTGTTTTGATTTAAATTCTGTTCTGTACATTCTAATTCCGTTGTTTTCATTCAAATTCCGCTGTTTTCATTCTAATTCTGTTGTTTGTTTTAAGCTTCCATTGTTTTCATTCAAATTCTGTTCTGTTCATTCTAATTCCGTTGTTTTCTTTCAGTCTCTGTTCTGTACATTCTAATTCTGTTGTTTTCATTCAAATTACATTGTTTTGATTCAAATTCTGTTCTGTTCATTCTAATTCCATTGTTTTCATTCAAATTCCGTTGTTTTCATTCAAACCCTGTTCTGTACATTCTAATTCCGTTGTTTTCATTCAAATTCTGTTGTTTTCATTCAAACCCTGTTCTGTACATTCTAATTCCGTTGTTTTCATTCAAATTCCGTTGTTTTCATTCTAATTCTGTTGTTTGTTTTAAACTTCCATTGTTTTCATTCAAATTCCGTTGTTTTCATTCTAATTCTGTTGTTTGTTTTAAACTTCCATGGTTATCATTCAAATTCTGTTGTTTTCATTTAAATTCGTTGTTTTGATTTAAATTCTGTTCTGTACATTCTAATTCCGTTGTTTTCATTCAAATTCCGCTGTTTTCATTCTAATTCTGTTGTTTGTTTTAAGCTTCCATTGTTTTCATTCAAATTCCGTTCTGTTCATTCTAATTCCGTTGTTTTCATTCAGTCTCTGTTCTGTACATTCTAATTCTGTTGTTTTCATTCAAATTACATTGTTTTGATTCAAATTCTGTTCTGTTCATTCTAATTCCATTGTTTTCATTCAAATTCCGTTGTTTTCATTCAAACCCTGTTCTGTACATTCTAATTCCGTTGTTTTCATTCAAATTCCGTTGTTTTCATTCTAATTCTGTTGTTTTCATTTAAATTCGTTGTTTTGATTTAAATTCTGTTCTGTACATTCTAATTCCGTTGTTTTCATTCAAATTCCGTTGTTTTCATTCTAATTCTGTTGTTTTCATTTAAATTCGTTGTTTTGATTTAAATTCTGTTCTGTACATTCTAATTCCGTTGTTTTCATTCAGTCTCTGTTCTGTACATTCTAATTCTGTTGTTTTCATTCAAATTACATTGTTTTGATTCAAATTCTGTTCTGTTCATTCTAATTCCATTGTTTTCATTCAAATTCGTTGTTTTGATTTAAATTCTGTTCTGTACATTCTAATTCCGTTGTTTTCATTCAAATTCCGCTGTTTTCATTCTAATTCTGTTGTTTGTTTTAAGCTTCCATTGTTTTCATTCAAATTCTGTTCTGTTCATTCTAATTCCGTTGTTTTCTTTCAGTCTCTGTTCTGTACATTCTAATTCTGTTGTTTTCATTCAAATTACATTGTTTTGATTCAAATTCTGTTCTGTTCATTCTAATTCCATTGTTTTCATTCAAATTCCGTTGTTTTCATTCAAACCCTGTTCTGTACATTCTAATTCCGTTGTTTTCATTCAAATTCTGTTGTTTTCATTCAAACCCTGTTCTGTACATTCTAATTCCGTTGTTTTCATTCAAATTCCGTTGTTTTCATTCTAATTCTGTTGTTTGTTTTAAACTTCCATTGTTTTCATTCAAATTCCGTTGTTTTCATTCTAATTCTGTTGTTTGTTTTAAACTTCCATGGTTATCATTCAAATTCTGTTGTTTTCATTTAAATTCGTTGTTTTGATTTAAATTCTGTTCTGTACATTCTAATTCCGTTGTTTTCATTCAAATTCCGCTGTTTTCATTCTAATTCTGTTGTTTGTTTTAAGCTTCCATTGTTTTCATTCAAATTCTGTTCTGTTCATTCTAATTCCGTTGTTTTCATTCAGTCTCTGTTCTGTACATTCTAATTCTGTTGTTTTCATTCAAATTACATTGTTTTGATTCAAATTCTGTTCTGTTCATTCTAATTCCATTGTTTTCATTCAAATTCCGTTGTTTTCATTCAAACCCTGTTCTGTACATTCTAATTCCGTTGTTTTCATTCAAATTCCGTTGTTTTCATTCAAACCCTGTTCTGTACATTCTAATTCCGTTGTTTTCATTCAAATTCCGTTGTTTTCATTCTAATTCTGTTGTTTGTTTTAAACTTCCATTGTTTTCATTCAAATTCCGTTGTTTTCATTCTAATTCTGTTGTTTGTTTTAAACTTCCATAGTTATCATTCAAATTCTGTTGTTTTCATTTAAATTCGTTGTTTTGATTTAAATTCTGTTCTGTACATTCTAATTCCGTTGTTTTCATTCAAATTCCGCTGTTTTCATTCTAATTCTGTTGTTTGTTTTAAACTTCCATTGTTTTCATTCAAATTCTGTTCTGTTCATTCTAATTCCGTTGTTTTCTTTCAGTCTCTGTTCTGTACATTCTAATTCTGTTGTTTTCATTCAAATTACATTGTTTTGATTCAAATTCTGTTCTGTTCATTCTAATTCCATTGTTTTCATTCAAATTCCGTTGTTTTCATTCAAACCCTGTTCTGTACATTCTAATTCCGTTGTTTTCATTCAAATTCCGTTGTTTTCATTCTAATTCCATTGTTTTCATTCAAATTCCGTTGTTTTCATTCAAACCCTGTTCTGTACATTCTAATTCCGTTGTTTTCATTCAAATTCCGTTGTTTTCATTCTAATTCTGTTGTTTTCATTTAAATTCGTTGTTTTGATTTAAATTCTGTTCTGTACATTCTAATTCCGTTGTTTTCATTCAAATTCCGTTGTTTTCATTCTAATTCTGTTGTTTGTTTTAAGCTTCCATTGTTTTCATTCAAATTCTGTTCTGTTCATTCTAATTCCGTTGTTTTCATTCAGTCTCTGTTCTGTACATTCTAATTCTGTTATTTTCATTCAAATTACATTGTTTTGATTCAAATTCTGTTCTGTTCATTCTAATTCCATTGTTTTCATTCAAATTCCGTTGTTTTCATTCAAACCCTGTTCTGTACATTCTAATTCCGTTGTTTTCATTCAAATTCCGTTGTTTTCATTCTAATTCTGTTGTTTTCATTTAAATTCGTTGTTTTGATTTAAATTCTGTTCTGTACATTCTAATTCCGTTGTTTTCATTCAAATTCCGTTGTTTTCATTCTAATTCTGTTGTTTTCATTTAAATTCGTTGTTTTGATTTAAATTCTGTTCTGTACATTCTAATTCCGTTGTTTTCATTCAGTCTCTGTTCTGTACATTCTAATTCTGTTGTTTTCATTCAAATTACATTGTTTTGATTCAAATTCTGTTCTGTTCATTCTAATTCCATTGTTTTCATTCAAATTCGTTGTTTTGATTTAAATTCTGTTCTGTACATTCTAATTCCGTTGTTTTCATTCAAATTCCGCTGTTTTCATTCTAATTCTGTTGTTTGTTTTAAGCTTCCATTGTTTTCATTCAAATTCTGTTCTGTTCATTCTAATTCCGTTGTTTTCTTTCAGTCTCTGTTCTGTACATTCTAATTCTGTTGTTTTCATTCAAATTACATTGTTTTGATTCAAATTCTGTTCTGTTCATTCTAATTCCATTGTTTTCATTCAAATTCCGTTGTTTTCATTCAAATTCCGCTGTTTTCATTCAAACCCTGTTCTGTACATTCTAATTCCGTTGTTTTCATTCAAATTCCGTTGTTTTAATTCTAATTCTGTTGTTTGTTTTAAACTTCCATAGTTATCATTCAAATTCTGTTGTTTTCATTTAAATTCGTTGTTTTGATTTAAATTCTGTTCTGTACATTCTAATTCCGTTGTTTTCATTCAGTCTCTGTTCTGTACATTCTAATTCTGTTGTTTTCATTCAAACCCTGTTCTGTACATTCTAATTCCGTTGTTTTCATTCAAATTCCGCTGTTTTCATTCTAATTCTGTTGTTTGTTTTAAGCTTCCATTGTTTTCATTCAAATTCTGTTCTGTTCATTCTAATTCCGTTGTTTTCTTTCAGTCTCTGTTCTGTACATTCTAATTCTGTTGTTTTCATTCAAATTACATTGTTTTGATTCAAATCCTGTTCTGTTCATTCTAATTCCATTGTTTTCATTCAAATTCGTTGTTTTGATTTAAATTCTGTTCTGTACATTCTAATTCCGTTGTTTTCATTCAAATTCCGCTGTTTTCATTCTAATTCTGTTGTTTGTTTTAAGCTTCCATTGTTTTCATTCAAATTCTGTTCTGTTCATTCTAATTCCGTTGTTTTCTCTCAGTCTCTGTTCTGTACATTCTAATTCTGTTGTTTTCATTCAAATTACATTGTTTTGATTCAAATTCTGTTCTGTTCATTCTAATTCCATTGTTTTCATTCAAATTCCGTTGTTTTCATTCTAATTCTGTTGTTTTCATTTAAATTCGTTGTTTTGATTTAAATTCTGTTCTGTACATTCTAATTCCGTTGTTTTCATTCAGTCTCTGTTCTGTACATTCTAATTCTGTTGTTTTCATTCAAATTACATTGTTTTGATTCAAATTCTGTTCTGTTCATTCTAATTCCATTGTTTTCATTCAAATTCGTTGTTTTGATTTAAATTCTGTTCTGTACATTCTAATTCCGTTGTTTTCATTCTAATTCTGTTGTTTGTTTTAAACTTCCATTGTTTTCATTCAAATTCCGTTGTTTTCATTCTAATTCTGTTGTTTGTTTTAAACTTCCATAGTTATCATTCAAATTCTGTTGTTTTCATTTAAATTCGTTGTTTTGATTTAAATTCTGTTCTGTACATTCTAATTCCGTTGTTTTCATTCAAATTCCGCTGTTTTCATTCTAATTCTGTTGTTTGTTTTAAACTTCCATTGTTTTCATTCAAATTCTGTTCTGTTCATTCTAATTCCGTTGTTTTCTTTCAGTCTCTGTTCTGTACATTCTAATTCTGTTGTTTTCATTCAAATTACATTGTTTTGATTCAAATTCTGTTCTGTTCATTCTAATTCCATTGTTTTCATTCAAATTCCGTTGTTTTCATTCAAACCCTGTTCTGTACATTCTAATTCCGTTGTTTTCATTCTAATTCTGTTGTTTTCATTCAAACCCTGTTCTGTACATTCTAATTCCGTTGTTTTCATTCAAATTCCGCTGTTTTCATTCTAATTCTGTTGTTTTCATTCAAACCCTGTTCTGTACATTCTAATTCCGTTGTTTTCATTCAAATTCCGCTGTTTTCATTCTAATTCTGTTGTTTGTTTTAAGCTTCCATTGTTTTCATTCAAATTCTGTTCTGTTCATTCTAATTCCGTTGTTTTCTTTCAGTCTCTGTTCTGTACATTCTAATTCTGTTGTTTTCATTCAAATTACATTGTTTTGATTCAAATTCTGTTCTGTTCATTCTAATTCCATTGTTTTCATTCAAATTCGTTGTTTTGATTTAAATTCTGTTCTGTACATTCTAATTCCGTTGTTTTCATTCAAATTCCGCTGTTTTCATTCTAATTCTGTTGTTTGTTTTAAGCTTCCATTGTTTTCATTCAAATTCTGTTCTGTTCATTCTAATTCCGTTGTTTTCTTTCAGTCTCTGTTCTGTACATTCTAATTCTGTTGTTTTCATTCAAATTCCGCTGTTTTCATTCTAATTCTGTTGTTTGTTTTAAACTTCCATTGTTTTCATTCAAATTCTGTTCTGTTCATTCTAATTCCGTTGTTTTCTTTCAGTCTCTGTTCTGTACATTCTAATTCTGTTGTTTTCATTCAAATTACATTGTTTTGATTCAAATTCTGTTCTGTTCATTCTAATTCCATTGTTTTCATTCAAATTCCGTTGTTTTCATTCAAACCCTGTTCTGTACATTCTAATTCCGTTGTTTTCATTCAAATTCCGTTGTTTTCATTCTAATTCTGTTGTTTTCATTTAAATTCGTTGTTTTGATTTAAATTCTGTTCTGTACATTCTAATTCCGTTGTTTTCATTCAAATTCCGCTGTTTTCATTCTAATTCTGTTGTTTGTTTTAAGCTTCCATTGTTTTCATTCAAATTCTGTTCTGTTCATTCTAATTCCGTTGTTTTCATTCAGTCTCTGTTCTGTACATTCTAATTCTGTTGTTTTCATTCAAATTACATTGTTTTGATTCAAATTCTGTTCTGTTCATTCTAATTCCATTGTTTTCATTCAAATTCCGTTGTTTTCATTCAAACCCTGTTCTGTACATTCTAATTCCGTTGTTTTCATTCAAATTCCGTTGTTTTCATTCTAATTCAGTTGTTTTCATTTAAATTCGTTGTTTTGATTTAAATTCTGTTCTGTACATTCTAATTCCGTTGTTTTCATTCAAATTCCGCTGTTTTCATTCTAATTCTGTTGTTTGTTTTAAGCTTCCATTGTTTTCATTCAAATTCTGTTCTGTTCATTCTAATTCCATTGTTTTCATTCAAATTCCGTTGTTTTCATTCAAACCCTGTTCTGTACATTCTAATTCCGTTGTTTTCATTCAAATTCCGTTGTTTTCATTCAAACCCTGTTCTGTACATTCTAATTCCGTTGTTTTCATTCAAATTCCGTTGTTTTCATTCTAATTCTGTTGTTTGTTTTAAACTTCCATTGTTTTCATTCAAATTCCGTTGTTTTCATTCTAATTCTGTTGTTTGTTTTTAACTTCCATAGTTATCATTCAAATTCTGTTGTTTTCATTCAAATTCCGTTGTTTTCATTCAAACCCTGTTCTGTACATTCTAATTCCGTTGTTTTCATTCAAATTCCGTTGTTTTCATTCTAATTCTGTTGTTTTCATTTAAATTCGTTGTTTTGATTTAAATTCTGTTCTGTACATTCTAATTCCGTTGTTTTCATTCAAATTCCGCTGTTTTCATTCTAATTCTGTTGTTTGTTTTAAGCTTCCATTGTTTTCATTCAAATTCCGTTCTGTTCATTCTAATTCCGTTGTTTTCATTCAGTCTCTGTTCTGTACATTCTAATTCTGTTGTTTTCATTCAAATTACATTGTTTTGATTCAAATTCTGTTCTGTTCATTCTAATTCCATTGTTTTCATTCAAATTCCGTTGTTTTCATTCAAACCCTGTTCTGTACATTCTAATTCCGTTGTTTTCATTCAAATTCCGTTGTTTTCATTCTAATTCTGTTGTTTTCATTTAAATTCGTTGTTTTGATTTAAATTCTGTTCTGTACATTCTAATTCCGTTGTTTTCATTCAAATTCCGTTGTTTTCATTCTAATTCTGTTGTTTTCATTTAAATTCGTTGTTTTGATTTAAATTCTGTTCTGTACATTCTAATTCCGTTGTTTTCATTCAGTCTCTGTTCTGTACATTCTAATTCTGTTGTTTTCATTCAAATTACATTGTTTTGATTCAAATTCTGTTCTGTTCATTCTAATTCCATTGTTTTCATTCAAATTCGTTGTTTTGATTTAAATTCTGTTCTGTACATTCTAATTCCGTTGTTTTCATTCAAATTCCGCTGTTTTCATTCTAATTCTGTTGTTTGTTTTAAGCTTCCATTGTTTTCATTCAAATTCTGTTCTGTTCATTCTAATTCCGTTGTTTTCTTTCAGTCTCTGTTCTGTACATTCTAATTCTGTTGTTTTCATTCAAATTACATTGTTTTGATTCAAATTCTGTTCTGTTCATTCTAATTCCATTGTTTTCATTCAAATTCCGTTGTTTTCATTCAAACCCTGTTCTGTACATTCTAATTCCGTTGTTTTCATTCAAATTCTGTTGTTTTCATTCAAACCCTGTTCTGTACATTCTAATTCCGTTGTTTTCATTCAAATTCCGTTGTTTTCATTCTAATTCTGTTGTTTGTTTTAAACTTCCATTGTTTTCATTCAAATTCCGTTGTTTTCATTCTAATTCTGTTGTTTGTTTTAAACTTCCATGGTTATCATTCAAATTCTGTTGTTTTCATTTAAATTCGTTGTTTTGATTTAAATTCTGTTCTGTACATTCTAATTCCGTTGTTTTCATTCAAATTCCGCTGTTTTCATTCTAATTCTGTTGTTTGTTTTAAGCTTCCATTGTTTTCATTCAAATTCTGTTCTGTTCATTCTAATTCCGTTGTTTTCATTCAGTCTCTGTTCTGTACATTCTAATTCTGTTGTTTTCATTCAAATTACATTGTTTTGATTCAAATTCTGTTCTGTTCATTCTAATTCCATTGTTTTCATTCAAATTCCGTTGTTTTCATTCAAACCCTGTTCTGTACATTCTAATTCCGTTGTTTTCATTCAAATTCCGTTGTTTTCATTCTAATTCCATTGTTTTCATTCAAATTCCGTTGTTTTCATTCAAACCCTGTTCTGTACATTCTAATTCCGTTGTTTTCATTCAAATTCCGTTGTTTTCATTCTAATTCTGTTGTTTTCATTTAAATTCGTTGTTTTGATTTAAATTCTGTTCTGTACATTCTAATTCCGTTGTTTTCATTCAAATTCCGTTGTTTTCATTCTAATTCTGTTGTTTTCATTTAAATTCGTTGTTTTGATTTAAATTCTGTTCTGTACATTCTAATTCCGTTGTTTTCATTCAAATTCCGCTGTTTTCATTCTAATTCTGTTGTTTGTTTTAAGCTTCCATTGTTTTCATTCAAATTCTGTTCTGTTCATTCTAATTCCGTTGTTTTCATTCAGTCTCTGTTCTGTACAATCTAATTCTGTTGATTTCATTCAAATTACATTGTTTTGATTCAAATTCTGTTCTGTTCATTCTAATTCCATTGTTTTCATTCAAATTCCGTTGTTTTCATTCAAACCCTGTTCTGTACATTCTAATTCCGTTGTTTTCATTCAAATTCCGTTGTTTTCATTCTAATTCTGTTGTTTTCATTTAAATTCGTTGTTTTGATTTAAATTCTGTTCTGTACATTCTAATTCCGTTGTTTTCATTCAAATTCCGCTGTTTTCATTCAAACCCTGTTCTGTACATTCTAATTCCGTTGTTTTCATTCAAATTCCGTTGTTTTTATTCTAATTCTGTTGTTTGTTTTAAACTTCCATAGTTATCATTCAAATTCTGTTGTTTTCATTTAAATTCGTTGTTTTGATTCAAATTCTGTTCTGTTCATTCTAATTCCATTGTTTTCATTCAAATTCCGTTGTTTTCATTCAAACCCTGTTCTGTACATTCTAATTCCGTTGTTTTCATTCAAATTCCGTTGTTTTCATTTAAATTCGTTGTTTTGATTTAAATTCTGTTCTGTACATTCTAATTCCGTTGTTTTCATTCAAATTCCGCTGTTTTCATTCTAATTCTGTTGTTTGTTTTAAGCTTCCATTGTTTTCATTCAAATTCTGTTCTGTTCATTCTAATTCCGTTGTTTTCATTCAGTCTCTGTTCTGTACATTCTAATTCTGTTGTTTTCATTCAAATTACATTGTTTTGATTCAAATTCTGTTCTGTTCATTCTAATTCCATTGTTTTCATTCAAATTCCGTTGTTTTCATTCAAACCCTGTTCTGTACATTCTAATTCCGTTGTTTTCATTCAAATTCCGTTGTTTTCATTCAAACCCTGTTCTGTACATTCTAATTCCGTTGTTTTCATTCAAATTCCGTTGTTTTCATTCTAATTCTGTTGTTTGTTTTAAACTTCCATTGTTTTCATTCAAATTCCGTTGTTTTCATTCTAATTCTGTTGTTTGTTTTAAACTTCCATAGTTATCATTCAAATTCTGTTGTTTTCATTCAAATTCCGTTGTTTTCATTCAAACCCTGTTCTGTACATTCTAATTCCGTTGTTTTCATTCAAATTCCGTTGTTTTCATTCTAATTCTGTTGTTTTCATTTAAATTCTGTTCTGTACATTCTAATTCCGTTGTTTTCATTCTAATTCCGCTGTTTTCATTCTAATTCTGTTGTTTGTTTTAAGCTTCCATTGTTTTCATTCAAATTCTGTTCTGTTCATTCTAATTCCGTTGTTTTCATTCAGTCTCTGTTCTGTACATTCTAATTCTGTTGTTTTCATTCAAATTACATTGTTTTGATTCAAATTCTGTTCTGTTCATTCTAATTCCATTGTTTTCATTCAAATTCCGTTGTTTTCATTCAAACCCTGTTCTGTACATTCTAATTCCGTTGTTTTCATTCAAATTCCGTTGTTTTCATTCAAATTCTGTTGTTTTCATTTAAATTCGTTGTTTTGATTTAAATTCTGTTCTGTACATTCTAATTCCGTTGTTTTCATTCAAATTCCGTTGTTTTCATTCTAATTCTGTTGTTTGTTTTAAGCTTCCATTGTTTTCATTCAAATTCTGTTCTGTTCATTCTAATTCCGTTGTTTTCATTCAGTCTCTGTTCTGTACATTCTAATTCTGTTGTTTTCATTCAAATTACATTGTTTTGATTCAAATTCTGTTCTGTTCATTCTAATTCCATTGTTTTCATTCAAATTCCGTTGTTTTCATTCAAACCCTGTTCTGTACATTCTAATTCCGTTGTTTTCATTCAAATTCCGTTGTTTTCATTCTAATTCTGTTGTTTTCATTTAAATTCGTTGTTTTGATTTAAATTCTGTTCTGTACATTCTAATTCCGTTGTTTTCATTCAAATTCCGTTGTTTTCATTCTAATTCTGTTGTTTTCATTTAAATTCGTTGTTTTGATTTAAATTCTGTTCTGTACATTCTAATTCCGTTGTTTTCATTCAGTCTCTGTTCTGTACATTCTAATTCTGTTGTTTTCATTCAAATTACATTGTTTTGATTCAAATTCTGTTCTGTTCATTCTAATTCCATTGTTTTCATTCAAATTCGTTGTTTTGATTTAAATTCTGTTCTGTACATTCTAATTCCGTTGTTTTCATTCAAATTCCGCTGTTTTCATTCTAATTCTGTTGTTTGTTTTAAGCTTCCATTGTTTTCATTCAAATTCTGTTCTGTTCATTCTAATTCCGTTGTTTTCTTTCAGTCTCTGTTCTGTACATTCTAATTCTGTTGTTTTCATTCAAATTACATTGTTTTGATTCAAATTCTGTTCTGTTCATTCTAATTCCATTGTTTTCATTCAAATTCGTTGTTTTGATTTAAATTCTGTTCTGTACATTCTAATTCCGTTGTTTTCATTCAAATTCCGCTGTTTTCATTCAAACCCTGTTCTGTACATTCTAATTCCGTTGTTTTCATTCAAATTCCGTTGTTTTAATTCTAATTCTGTTGTTTGTTTTAAACTTCCATAGTTATCATTCAAATTCTGTTGTTTTCATTTAAATTCGTTGTTTTGATTTAAATTCTGTTCTGTACATTCTAATTCCGTTGTTTTCATTCAGTCTCTGTTCTGTACATTCTAATTCTGTTGTTTTCATTCAAACCCTGTTCTGTACATTCTAATTCCGTTGTTTTCATTCAAATTCCGCTGTTTTCATTCTAATTCTGTTGTTTGTTTTAAGCTTCCATTGTTTTCATTCAAATTCCGTTGTTTTCATTCTAATTCCGTTGTTTTCTCTCAGTCTCTGTTCTGTACATTCTAATTCTGTTGTTTTCATTCAAATTACATTGTTTTGATTCAAATTCTGTTCTGTTCATTCTAATTCCATTGTTTTCATTCAAATTCCGTTGTTTTCATTCTAATTCTGTTGTTTTCATTTAAATTCGTTGTTTTGATTTAAATTCTGTTCTGTACATTCTAATTCCGTTGTTTTCATTCAAATTCCGCTGTTTTCATTCAAACCCTGTTCTGTACATTCTAATTCCGTTGTTTTCATTCAAATTCCGTTGTTTTAATTCTAATTCTGTTGTTTGTTTTAAACTTCCATAGTTATCATTCAAATTCTGTTGTTTTCATTTAAATTCGTTGTTTTGATTTAAATTCTGTTCTGTACATTCTAATTCCGTTGTTTTCATTCAGTCTCTGTTCTGTACATTCTAATTCTGTTGTTTTCATTCAAACCCTGTTCTGTACATTCTAATTCCGTTGTTTTCATTCAAATTCCGCTGTTTTCATTCTAATTCTGTTGTTTGTTTTAAGCTTCCATTGTTTTCATTCAAATTCTGTTCTGTTCATTCTAATTCCGTTGTTTTCTTTCAGTCTCTGTTCTGTACATTCTAATTCTGTTGTTTTCATTCAAATTACATTGTTTTGATTCAAATTCTGTTCTGTTCATTCTAATTCCATTGTTTTCATTCAAATTCGTTGTTTTGATTTAAATTCTGTTCTGTACATTCTAATTCCGTTGTTTTCATTCAAATTCCGCTGTTTTCATTCTAATTCTGTTGTTTGTTTTAAGCTTCCATTGTTTTCATTCAAATTCTGTTCTGTTCATTCTAATTCCGTTGTTTTCTCTCAGTCTCTGTTCTGTACATTCTAATTCTGTTGTTTTCATTCAAATTACATTGTTTTGATTCAAATTCTGTTCTGTTCATTCTAATTCCATTGTTTTCATTCAAATTCCGTTGTTTTCATTCTAATTCTGTTGTTTTCATTTAAATTCGTTGTTTTGATTTAAATTCTGTTCTGTACATTCTAATTCCGTTGTTTTCATTCAGTCTCTGTTCTGTACATTCTAATTCTGTTGTTTTCATTCAAATTACATTGTTTTGATTCAAATTCTGTTCTGTTCAGTCTAATTCCATTGTTTTCATTCAAATTCGTTGTTTTGATTTAAATTCTGTTCTGTACATTCTAATTCCGTTGTTTTCATTCAAATTCCGCTGTTTTCATTCTAATTCTGTTGTTTGTTTTAGGCTTCCATTGTTTTCATTCAAATTCTGTTCTGTTCATTCTAATTCCGTTGTTTTCTTTCAGTCTCTGTTCTGTACATTCTAATTCTGTTGTTTTCATTCAAATTACATTGTTTTGATTCAAATTCTGTTCTGTTCATTCTAATTCCATTGTTTTCATTCAAATTCCGTTGTTTTCATTCAAACCCTGTTCTGTACATTCTAATTCCGTTGTTTTCATTCAAATTCTGTTGTTTTCATTCAAACCCTGTTCTGTACATTCTAATTCCGTTGTTTTCATTCAAATTCCGTTGTTTTCATTCTAATTCTGTTGTTTGTTTTAAACTTCCATTGTTTTCATTCAAATTCCGTTGTTTTCATTCTAATTCTGTTGTTTGTTTTAAACTTCCATGGTTATCATTCAAATTCTGTTGTTTTCATTTAAATTCGTTGTTTTGATTTAAATTCTGTTCTGTACATTCTAATTCCGTTGTTTTCATTCAAATTCCGTTGTTTTCATTCTAATTCTGTTGTTTTCATTTAAATTCGTTGTTTTGATTTAAATTCTGTTCTGTACATTCTAATTCCGTTGTTTTCATTCAAATTCTGCTGTTTTCATTCTAATTCTGTTGTTTGTTTTAAGCTTCCATTGTTTTCATTCAAATTCCGTTCTGTTCATTCTAATTCCGTTGTTTTCATTCAGTCTCTGTTCTGTACATTCTAATTCTGTTGTTTTCATTCAAATTACATTGTTTTGATTCAAATTCTGTTCTGTTCATTCTAATTCCATTGTTTTCATTCAAATTCCGTTGTTTTCATTCAAACCCTGTTCTGTACATTCTAATTCCGTTGTTTTCATTCAAATTCCGTTGTTTTCATTCTAATTCTGTTGTTTTCATTTAAATTCGTTGTTTTGATTTAAATTCTGTTCTGTACATTCTAATTCCGTTGTTTTCATTCAAATTCCGTTGTTTTCATTCTAATTCTGTTGTTTTCATTTAAATTCGTTGTTTTGATTTAAATTCTGTTCTGTACATTCTAATTCCGTTGTTTTCATTCAGTCTCTGTTCTGTACATTCTAATTCTGTTGTTTTCATTCAAATTACATTGTTTTGATTCAAATTCTGTTCTGTTCATTCTAATTCCATTGTTTTCATTCAAATTCGTTGTTTTGATTTAAATTCTGTTCTGTACATTCTAATTCCGTTGTTTTCATTCAAATTCCGCTGTTTTCATTCTAATTCTGTTGTTTGTTTTAAGCTTCCATTGTTTTCATTCAAATTCTGTTCTGTTCATTCTAATTCCGTTGTTTTCTTTCAGTCTCTGTTCTGTACATTCTAATTCTGTTGTTTTCATTCAAATTACATTGTTTTGATTCAAATTCTGTTCTGTTCATTCTAATTCCATTGTTTTCATTCAAATTCCGTTGTTTTCATTCAAACCCTGTTCTGTACATTCTAATTCCGTTGTTTTCATTCAAATTCTGTTGTTTTCATTCAAACCCTGTTCTGTACATTCTAATTCCGTTGTTTTCATTCAAATTCCGTTGTTTTCATTCTAATTCTGTTGTTTGTTTTAAACTTCCATTGTTTTCATTCAAATTCCGTTGTTTTCATTCTAATTCTGTTGTTTGTTTTAAACTTCCATGGTTATCATTCAAATTCTGTTGTTTTCATTTAAATTCGTTGTTTTGATTTAAATTCTGTTCTGTACATTCTAATTCCGTTGTTTTCATTCAAATTCCGCTGTTTTCATTCTAATTCTGTTGTTTGTTTTAAGCTTCCATTGTTTTCATTCAAATTCTGTTCTGTTCATTCTAATTCCGTTGTTTTCATTCAGTCTCTGTTCTGTACATTCTAATTCTGTTGTTTTCATTCAAATTACATTGTTTTGATTCAAATTCTGTTCTGTTCATTCTAATTCCATTGTTTTCATTCAAATTCCGTTGTTTTCATTCAAACCCTGTTCTGTACATTCTAATTCCGTTGTTTTCATTCAAATTCCGTTGTTTTCATTCAAACCCTGTTCTGTACATTCTAATTCCGTTGTTTTCATTCAAATTCCGTTGTTTTCATTCTAATTCTGTTGTTTGTTTTAAACTTCCATTGTTTTCATTCAAATTCCGTTGTTTTCATTCTAATTCTGTTGTTTGTTTTAAACTTCCATAGTTATCATTCAAATTCTGTTGTTTTCATTTAAATTCGTTGTTTTGATTTAAATTCTGTTCTGTACATTCTAATTCCGTTGTTTTCATTCAAATTCCGCTGTTTTCATTCTAATTCTGTTGTTTGTTTTAAACTTCCATTGTTTTCATTCAAATTCTGTTCTGTTCATTCTAATTCCGTTGTTTTCTTTCAGTCTCTGTTCTGTACATTCTAATTCTGTTGTTTTCATTCAAATTACATTGTTTTGATTCAAATTCTGTTCTGTTCATTCTAATTCCATTGTTTTCATTCAAATTCCGTTGTTTTCATTCAAACCCTGTTCTGTACATTCTAATTCCGTTGTTTTCATTCAAATTCCGTTGTTTTCATTCTAATTCCGTTGTTTTCATTCAAATTCCGTTGTTTTCATTCTAATTCTGTTGTTTTCATTTAAATTCGTTGTTTTGATTTAAATTCTGTTCTGTACATTCTAATTCCGTTGTTTTCATTCAAATTCCGTTGTTTTCATTCTAATTCTGTTGTTTTCATTTAAATTCGTTGTTTTGATTTAAATTCTGTTCTGTACATTCTAATTCCGTTGTTTTCATTCAAATTCCGCTGTTTTCATTCTAATTCTGTTGTTTGTTTTAAGCTTCCATTGTTTTCATTCAAATTCTGTTCTGTTCATTCTAATTCCGTTGTTTTCATTCAGTCTCTGTTCTGTACAATCTAATTCTGTTGATTTCATTCAAATTACATTGTTTTGATTCAAATTCTGTTCTGTTCATTCTAATTCCATTGTTTTCATTCAAATTCCGTTGTTTTCATTCAAACCCTGTTCTGTACATTCTAATTCCGTTGTTTTCATTCAAATTCCGTTGTTTTCATTCTAATTCTGTTGTTTTCATTTAAATTCGTTGTTTTGATTTAAATTCTGTTCTGTACATTCTAATTCCGTTGTTTTCATTCAAATTCCGCTGTTTTCATTCAAACCCTGTTCTGTACATTCTAATTCCGTTGTTTTCATTCAAATTCCGTTGTTTTTATTCTAATTCTGTTGTTTGTTTTAAACTTCCATAGTTATCATTCAAATTCTGTTGTTTTCATTTAAATTCGTTGTTTTGATTCAAATTCTGTTCTGTTCATTCTAATTCCATTGTTTTCATTCAAATTCCGTTGTTTTCATTCAAACCCTGTTCTGTACATTCTAATTCCGTTGTTTTCATTCAAATTCCGTTGTTTTCATTTAAATTCGTTGTTTTGATTTAAATTCTGTTCTGTACATTCTAATTCCGTTGTTTTCATTCAAATTCCGCTGTTTTCATTCTAATTCTGTTGTTTGTTTTAAGCTTCCATTGTTTTCATTCAAATTCTGTTCTGTTCATTCTAATTCCGTTGTTTTCATTCAGTCTCTGTTCTGTACATTCTAATTCTGTTGTTTTCATTCAAATTACATTGTTTTGATTCAAATTCTGTTCTGTTCATTCTAATTCCATTGTTTTCATTCAAATTCCGTTGTTTTCATTCAAACCCTGTTCTGTACATTCTAATTCCGTTGTTTTCATTCAAATTCCGTTGTTTTCATTCAAACCCTGTTCTGTACATTCTAATTCCGTTGTTTTCATTCAAATTCCGTTGTTTTCATTCTAATTCTGTTGTTTGTTTTAAACTTCCATTGTTTTCATTCAAATTCCGTTGTTTTCATTCTAATTCTGTTGTTTGTTTTAAACTTCCATAGTTATCATTCAAATTCTGTTGTTTTCATTCAAATTCCGTTGTTTTCATTCAAACCCTGTTCTGTACATTCTAATTCCGTTGTTTTCATTCAAATTCCGTTGTTTTCATTCTAATTCTGTTGTTTTGATTTAAATTCTGTTCTGTACATTCTAATTCCGTTGTTTTCATTCTAATTCCGCTGTTTTCATTCTAATTCTGTTGTTTGTTTTAAGCTTCCATTGTTTTCATTCAAATTCTGTTCTGTTCATTCTAATTCCGTTGTTTTCATTCAAATTCCGTTGTTTTCATTCAAACCCTGTTCTGTACATTCTAATTCCGTTGTTTTCATTCAAATTCCGTTGTTTTCATTCAAATTCTGTTGTTTTCATTTAAATTCGTTGTTTTGATTTAAATTCTGTTCTGTACATTCTAATTCCGTTGTTTTCATTCAAATTCCGTTGTTTTCATTCTAATTCTGTTGTTTGTTTTAAGCTTCCATTGTTTTCATTCAAATTCTGTTCTGTTCATTCTAATTCCGTTGTTTTCATTCAGTCTCTGTTCTGTACATTCTAATTCTGTTGTTTTCATTCAAATTACATTGTTTTGATTCAAATTCTGTTCTGTTCATTCTAATTCCATTGTTTTCATTCAAATTCCGTTGTTTTCATTCAAACCCTGTTCTGTACATTCTAATTCCGTTGTTTTCATTCAAATTCCGTTGTTTTCATTCTAATTCTGTTGTTTTCATTTAAATTCGTTGTTTTGATTTAAATTCTGTTCTGTACATTCTAATTCCGTTGTTTTCATTCAAATTCCGTTGTTTTCATTCTAATTCTGTTGTTTTCATTTAAATTCGTTGTTTTGATTTAAATTCTGTTCTGTACATTCTAATTCCGTTGTTTTCATTCAGTCTCTGTTCTGTACATTCTAATTCTGTTGTTTTCATTCAAATTACATTGTTTTGATTCAAATTCTGTTCTGTTCATTCTAATTCCATTGTTTTCATTCAAATTCGTTGTTTTGATTTAAATTCTGTTCTGTACATTCTAATTCCGTTGTTTTCATTCAAATTCCGCTGTTTTCATTCTAATTCTGTTGTTTGTTTTAAGCTTCCATTGTTTTCATTCAAATTCTGTTCTGTTCATTCTAATTCCGTTGTTTTCTTTCAGTCTCTGTTCTGTACATTCTAATTCTGTTGTTTTCATTCAAATTACATTGTTTTGATTCAAATTCTGTTCTGTTCATTCTAATTCCATTGTTTTCATTCAAATTCGTTGTTTTGATTTAAATTCTGTTCTGTACATTCTAATTCCGTTGTTTTCATTCAAATTCCGCTGTTTTCATTCAAACCCTGTTCTGTACATTCTAATTCCGTTGTTTTCATTCAAATTCCGTTGTTTTAATTCTAATTCTGTTGTTTGTTTTAAACTTCCATAGTTATCATTCAAATTCTGTTGTTTTCATTTAAATTCGTTGTTTTGATTTAAATTCTGTTCTGTACATTCTAATTCCGTTGTTTTCATTCAGTCTCTGTTCTGTACATTCTAATTCTGTTGTTTTCATTCAAACCCTGTTCTGTACATTCTAATTCCGTTGTTTTCATTCAAATTCCGCTGTTTTCATTCTAATTCTGTTGTTTGTTTTAAGCTTCCATTGTTTTCATTCAAATTCCGTTGTTTTCATTCTAATTCCGTTGTTTTCTCTCAGTCTCTGTTCTGTACATTCTAATTCTGTTGTTTTCATTCAAATTACATTGTTTTGATTCAAATTCTGTTCTGTTCATTCTAATTCCATTGTTTTCATTCAAATTCCGTTGTTTTCATTCTAATTCTGTTGTTTTCATTTAAATTCGTTGTTTTGATTTAAATTCTGTTCTGTACATTCTAATTCCGTTGTTTTCATTCAAATTCCGCTGTTTTCATTCAAACCCTGTTCTGTACATTCTAATTCCGTTGTTTTCATTCAAATTCCGTTGTTTTAATTCTAATTCTGTTGTTTGTTTTAAACTTCCATAGTTATCATTCAAATTCTGTTGTTTTCATTTAAATTCGTTGTTTTGATTTAAATTCTGTTCTGTACATTCTAATTCCGTTGTTTTCATTCAGTCTCTGTTCTGTACATTCTAATTCTGTTGTTTTCATTCAAACCCTGTTCTGTACATTCTAATTCCGTTGTTTTCATTCAAATTCCGCTGTTTTCATTCTAATTCTGTTGTTTGTTTTAAGCTTCCATTGTTTTCATTCAAATTCTGTTCTGTTCATTCTAATTCCGTTGTTTTCTTTCAGTCTCTGTTCTGTACATTCTAATTCTGTTGTTTTCATTCAAATTACATTGTTTTGATTCAAATTCTGTTCTGTTCATTCTAATTCCATTGTTTTCATTCAAATTCGTTGTTTTGATTTAAATTCTGTTCTGTACATTCTAATTCCGTTGTTTTCATTCAAATTCCGCTGTTTTCATTCTAATTCTGTTGTTTGTTTTAAGCTTCCATTGTTTTCATTCAAATTCTGTTCTGTTCATTCTAATTCCGTTGTTTTCTCTCAGTCTCTGTTCTGTACATTCTAATTCTGTTGTTTTCATTCAAATTACATTGTTTTGATTCAAATTCTGTTCTGTTCATTCTAATTCCATTGTTTTCATTCAAATTCCGTTGTTTTCATTCTAATTCTGTTGTTTTCATTTAAATTCGTTGTTTTGATTTAAATTCTGTTCTGTACATTCTAATTCCGTTGTTTTCATTCAGTCTCTGTTCTGTACATTCTAATTCTGTTGTTTTCATTCAAATTACATTGTTTTGATTCAAATTCTGTTCTGTTCAGTCTAATTCCATTGTTTTCATTCAAATTCGTTGTTTTGATTTAAATTCTGTTCTGTACATTCTAATTCCGTTGTTTTCATTCAAATTCCGCTGTTTTCATTCTAATTCTGTTGTTTGTTTTAGGCTTCCATTGTTTTCATTCAAATTCTGTTCTGTTCATTCTAATTCCGTTGTTTTCTTTCAGTCTCTGTTCTGTACATTCTAATTCTGTTGTTTTCATTCAAATTACATTGTTTTGATTCAAATTCTGTTCTGTTCATTCTAATTCCATTGTTTTCATTCAAATTCCGTTGTTTTCATTCAAACCCTGTTCTGTACATTCTAATTCCGTTGTTTTCATTCAAATTCTGTTGTTTTCATTCAAACCCTGTTCTGTACATTCTAATTCCGTTGTTTTCATTCAAATTCCGTTGTTTTCATTCTAATTCTGTTGTTTGTTTTAAACTTCCATTGTTTTCATTCAAATTCCGTTGTTTTCATTCTAATTCTGTTGTTTGTTTTAAACTTCCATGGTTATCATTCAAATTCTGTTGTTTTCATTTAAATTCGTTGTTTTGATTTAAATTCTGTTCTGTACATTCTAATTCCGTTGTTTTCATTCAAATTCCGTTGTTTTCATTCTAATTCTGTTGTTTTCATTTAAATTCGTTGTTTTGATTTAAATTCTGTTCTGTACATTCTAATTCCGTTCTTTTCATTCAGTCTCTGTTCTGTACATTCTAATTCTGTTGTTTTCATTCAAATTACATTATTTTGATTCAAATTCTGTTCTGTTCATTCTAATTCCATTGTTTTCATTCAAATTCGTTGTTTTGATTTAAATTCTGTTCTGTACATTCTAATTCCGTTGTTTTCATTCAAATTCCGCTGTTTTCATTCTAATTCTGTTGTTTGTTTTAAGCTTCCATTGTTTTCATTCAAATTCTGTTCTGTTCATTCTAATTCCGTTGTTTTCATTCAGTCTCTGTTCTGTACATTCTAATTCTGTTGTTTTCATTCAAATTACATTGTTTTGATTCAAATTCTGTTCTGTTCATTCTAATTCCATTGTTTTCATTCAAATTCCGTTGTTTTCATTCAAACCCTGTTCTGTACATTCTAATTCCGTTGTTTTCATTCAAATTCCGTTGTTTTCATTCAAACCCTGTTCTGTACATTCTAATTCCGTTGTTTTCATTCAAATTCCGTTGTTTTCATTCTAATTCTGTTGTTTGTTTTAAACTTCCATTGTTTTCATTCAAATTCCGTTGTTTTCATTCTAATTCTGTTGTTTGTTTTAAACTTCCATAGTTATCATTCAAATTCTGTTGTTTTCATTTAAATTCGTTGTTTTGATTTAAATTGTGTTCTGTACATTCTAATTCCGTTGTTTTCATTCAAATTCCGCTGTTTTCATTCTAATTCTGTTGTTTGTTTTAAGCTTCCATTGTTTTCATTCAAATTCTGTTCTGTTCATTCTAATTCCGTTGTTTTCTTTCAGTCTCTGTTCTGTACATTCTAATTCTGTTGTTTTCATTCAAATTACATTGTTTTGATTCAAATTCTGTTCTGTTCATTCTAATTCCATTGTTTTCATTCAAATTCCGTTGTTTTCATTCAAACCCTGTTCTGTACATTCTAATTCCGTTGTTTTCATTCAAATTCCGTTGTTTTCATTCTAATTCTGTTGTTTTCATTTAAATTCGTTGTTTTGATTTAAATTCTGTTCTGTACATTCTAATTCCGTTGTTTTCATTCAAATTCTGCTGTTTTCATTCTAATTCTGTTGTTTGTTTTAAGCTTCCATTGTTTTCATTCAAATTCTGTTCTGTTCATTCTAATTCCGTTGTTTTCATTCAGTCTCTGTTCTGTACAATCTAATTCTGTTGTTTTCATTCAAATTACATTGTTTTGATTCAAATTCTGTTCTGTTCATTCTAATTCCATTGTTTTCATTCAAATTCCGTTGTTTTCATTCAAACCCTGTTCTGTACATTCTAATTCCGTTGTTTTCATTCAAATTCTGTTGTTTTCATTCAAACCCTGTTCTGTACATTCTAATTCCGTTGTTTTCATTCAAATTCCGTTGTTTTCATTCTAATTCTGTTGTTTGTTTTAAACTTCCATTGTTTTCATTCAAATTCCGTTGTTTTCATTCTAATTCTGTTGTTTGTTTTAAACTTCCATGGTTATCATTCAAATTCTGTTGTTTTCATTTAAATTCGTTGTTTTGATTTAAATTCTGTTCTGTACATTCTAATTCCGTTGTTTTCATTCAAATTCCACTGTTTTCATTCTAATTCTGTTGTTTGTTTTAAGCTTCCATTGTTTTCATTCAAATTCTGTTCTGTTCATTCTAATTCCGTTGTTTTCATTCAGTCTCTGTTCTGTACATTCTAATTCTGTTGTTTTCATTCAAATTACATTGTTTTGATTCAAATTCTGTTCTGTTCATTCTAATTCCATTGTTTTCATTCAAATTCCGTTGTTTTCATTCAAACCCTGTTCTGTACATTCTAATTCCGTTGTTTTCATTCAAATTCCGTTGTTTTCATTCAAACCCTGTTCTGTACATTCTAATTCCGTTGTTTTCATTCTAATTCTGTTGTTTGTTTTAAACTTCCATTGTTTTCATTCTAATTCCGTTGTTTTCATTCAAATTCCGTTGTTTTCATTCAAATTCCGTTGTTTTCATTCTAATTCTGTTGTTTGTTTTAAACTTCCATAGTTATCATTCAAATTCTGTTGTTTTCATTTAAATTCGTTGTTTTGATTCAAATTCTGTTCTGTTCATTCTAATTCCATTGTTTTCATTCAAATTCCGTTGTTTTCATTCAAACCCTGTTCTGTACATTCTAATTCCGTTGTTTTCATTCTAATTCTGTTGTTTTCATTTAAATTCGTTGTTTTGATTTAAATTCTGTTCTGTACATTCTAATTCCGTTGTTTTCATTCAAATTCCGCTGTTTTCATTCTAATTCTGTTGTTTGTTTTAAGCTTCCATTGTTTTCATTCAAATTCTGTTCTGTTCATTCTAATTCCGTTGTTTTCATTCAGTCTCTGTTCTGTACATTCTAATTCTGTTGTTTTCATTCAAATTACATTGTTTTGATTCAAATTCTGTTCTGTTCATTCTAATTCCATTGTTTTCATTCAAATTCCGTTGTTTTCATTCAAACCCTGTTCTGTACATTCTAATTCCGTTGTTTTCATTCAAATTCCGTTGTTTTCATTCAAACCCTGTTCTGTACATTCTAATTCCGTTGTTTTCATTCAAATTCCGTTGTTTTCATTCTAATTCTGTTGTTTGTTTTAAACTTCCATTGTTTTCATTCAAATTCCGTTGTTTTCATTCTAATTCTGTTGTTTGTTTTTAACTTCCATAGTTATCATTCAAATTCTGTTGTTTTCATTCAAATTCCGTTGTTTTCATTCAAACCCTGTTCTGTACATTCTAATTCCGTTGTTTTCATTCAAATTCCGTTGTTTTCATTCTAATTCTGTTGTTTTCATTTAAATTCGTTGTTTTGATTTAAATTCTGTTCTGTACATTCTAATTCCGTTGTTTTCATTCAAATTCCGCTGTTTTCATTCTAATTCTGTTGTTTGTTTTAAGCTTCCATTGTTTTCATTCAAATTCTGTTCTGTTCATTCTAATTCCGTTGTTTTCATTCAGTCTCTGTTCTGTACATTCTAATTCTGTTGTTTTCATTCAAATTACATTGTTTTGATTCAAATTCTGTTCTGTTCATTCTAATTCCATTGTTTTCATTCAAATTCCGTTGTTTTCATTCAAACCCTGTTCTGTACATTCTAATTCCGTTGTTTTCATTCAAATTCCGTTGTTTTCATTCTAATTCTGTTGTTTTCATTTAAATTCGTTGTTTTGATTTAAATTCTGTTCTGTACATTCTAATTCCGTTGTTTTCATTCAAATTCCGTTGTTTTCATTCTAATTCTGTTGTTTTCATTTAAATTCGTTGTTTTGATTTAAATTCTGTTCTGTACATTCTAATTCCGTTGTTTTCATTCAGTCTCTGTTCTGTACATTCTAATTCTGTTGTTTTCATTCAAATTACATTGTTTTGATTCAAATTCTGTTCTGTTCATTCTAATTCCATTGTTTTCATTCAAATTCGTTGTTTTGATTTAAATTCTGTTCTGTACATTCTAATTCCGTTGTTTTCATTCAAATTCCGCTGTTTTCATTCTAATTCTGTTGTTTGTTTTAAGCTTCCATTGTTTTCATTCAAATTCTGTTCTGTTCATTCTAATTCCGTTGTTTTCTTTCAGTCTCTGTTCTGTACATTCTAATTCTGTTGTTTTCATTCAAATTACATTGTTTTGATTCAAATTCTGTTCTGTACATTCTAATTCCATTGTTTTCATTCAAATTCCGTTGTTTTCATTCAAACCCTGTTCTGTACATTCTAATTCCGTTGTTTTCATTCAAATTCCGTTGTTTTCATTCTAATTCTGTTGTTTTCATTCAAATTACATTGTTTTGATTCAAATTCTGTTCTGTTCATTCTAATTCCATTGTTTTCATTCAAATTCTGTTGTTTTCATTCAAACCCTGTTCTGTACATTCTAATTCCGTTGTTTTCATTCAAATTCCGTTGTTTTCATTCTAATTCTGTTGTTTGTTTTAAACTTCCATTGTTTTCATTCAAATTCCGTTGTTTTCATTCTAATTCTGTTGTTTGTTTTAAACTTCCATGGTTATCATTCAAATTCTGTTGTTTTCATTTAAATTCGTTGTTTTGATTTAAATTCTGTTCTGTACATTCTAATTCCGTTGTTTTCATTCAAATTCCGCTGTTTTCATTCTAATTCTGTTGTTTGTTTTAAGCTTCCATTGTTTTCATTCAAATTCTGTTCTGTTCATTCTAATTCCGTTGTTTTCATTCAGTCTCTGTTCTGTACATTCTAATTCTGTTGTTTTCATTCAAATTACATTGTTTTGATTCAAATTCTGTTCTGTTCATTCTAATTCCATTGTTTTCATTCAAATTCCGTTGTTTTCATTCAAACCCTGTTCTGTACATTCTAATTCCGTTGTTTTCATTCAAATTCCGTTGTTTTCATTCTAATTCTGTTGTTTTCATTTAAATTCGTTGTTTTGATTTAAATTCTGTTCTGTACATTCTAATTCCGTTGTTTTCATTCAAATTCCGTTGTTTTCATTCTAATTCTGTTGTTTTCATTTAAATTCGTTGTTTTGATTTAAATTCTGTTCTGTACATTCTAATTCCGTTGTTTTCATTCAGTCTCTGTTCTGTACATTCTAATTCTGTTGTTTTCATTCAAATTACATTGTTTTGATTCAAATTCTGTTCTGTTCATTCTAATTCCATTGTTTTCATTCAAATTCGTTGTTTTGATTTAAATTCTGTTCTGTACATTCTAATTCCGTTGTTTTCATTCAAATTCCGCTGTTTTCATTCTAATTCTGTTGTTTGTTTTAAGCTTCCATTGTTTTCATTCAAATTCTGTTCTGTTCATTCTAATTCCGTTGTTTTCATTCAGTCTCTGTTCTGTACAATCTAATTCTGTTGTTTTCATTCAAATTACATTGTTTTCATTCTAATTCTGTTGTTTTCATTTAAATTCGTTGTTTTGATTTAAATTCTGTTCTGTACATTCTAATTCCGTTGTTTTCATTCAAATTCCGCTGTTTTCATTCTAATTCTGTTGTTTGTTTTAAGCTTCCATTGTTTTCATTCAAATTCTATTCTGTTCATTCTAATTCCGTTGTTTTCTTTCAGTCTCTGTTCTGTACATTCTAATTCTGTTGTTTTCATTCAAATTACATTGTTTTGATTCAAATTCTGTTCTGTTCATTCTAATTCCATTGTTTTCATTCAAATTCCGTTGTTTTCATTCAAACCCTGTTCTGTACATTCTAATTCCGTTGTTTTCATTCAAATTCTGTTGTTTTCATTCAAACCCTGTTCTGTACATTCTAATTCCGTTGTTTTCATTCAAATTCCGTTGTTTTCATTCTAATTCTGTTGTTTGTTTTAAACTTCCATTGTTTTCATTCAAATTCCGTTGTTTTCATTCTAATTCTGTTGTTTGTTTTAAACTTCCATGGTTATCATTCAAATTCTGTTGTTTTCATTTAAATTCGTTGTTTTGATTTAAATTCTGTTCTGTACATTCTAATTCCGTTGTTTTCATTCAAATTCCGCTGTTTTCATTCTAATTCTGTTGTTTGTTTTAAGCTTCCATTGTTTTCATTCAAATTCTGTTCTGTTCATTCTAATTCCGTTGTTTTCATTCAGTCTCTGTTCTGTACATTCTAATTCTGTTGTTTTCATTCAAATTACATTGTTTTGATTCAAATTCTGTTCTGTTCATTCTAATTCCGTTGTTTTCATTCAAATTCCGTTGTTTTCATTCTAATTCTGTTGTTTGTTTTAAACTTCCATTGTTTTCATTCAAATTCCGTTGTTTTCATTCTAATTCTGTTGTTTGTTTTAAACTTCCATAGTTATCATTCAAATTCTGTTGTTTTCATTTAAATTCGTTGTTTTGATTTAAATTCTGTTCTGTACATTCTAATTCCGTTGTTTTCATTCAAATTCCGCTGTTTTCATTCTAATTCTGTTGTTTGTTTTAAACTTCCATTGTTTTCATTCAAATTCTGTTCTGTTCATTCTAATTCCGTTGTTTTCTTTCAGTCTCTGTTCTGTACATTCTAATTCTGTTGTTTTCATTCAAATTACATTGTTTTGATTCAAATTCTGTTCTGTTCATTCTAATTCCATTGTTTTCATTCAAATTCCGTTGTTTTCATTCAAACCCTGTTCTGTACATTCTAATTCCGTTGTTTTCATTCAAATTCCGTTGTTTTCATTCTAATTCCATTGTTTTCATTCAAATTCCGTTGTTTTCATTCAAACCCTGTTCTGTACATTCTAATTCCGTTGTTTTCATTCAAATTCCGTTGTTTTCATTCTAATTCTGTTGTTTTCATTTAAATTCGTTGTTTTGATTTAAATTCTGTTCTGTACATTCTAATTCCGTTGTTTTCATTCAAATTCCGCTGTTTTCATTCAAACCCTGTTCTGTACATTCTAATTCCGTTGTTTTCATTCAAATTCCGTTGTTTTCATTCTAATTCTGTTGTTTGTTTTAAACTTCCATAGTTATCATTCAAATTCTGTTGTTTTCATTTAAATTCGTTGTTTTGATTCAAATTCTGTTCTGTTCATTCTAATTCCATTGTTTTCATTCAAATTCCGTTGTTTTCATTCAAACCCTGTTCTGTACATTCTAATTCCGTTGTTTTCATTCAAATTCCATTGTTTTCATTCTAATTCTGTTGTTTTCATTTAAATTCGTTGTTTTGATTTAAATTCTGTTCTGTACATTCTAATTCCGTTGTTTTCATTCAAATTCCGCTGTTTTCATTCTAATTCTGTTGTTTGTTTTAAGCTTCCATTGTTTTCATTCAAATTCTGTTCTGTTCATTCTAATTCCGTTGTTTTCATTCAGTCTCTGTTCTGTACATTCTAATTCCATTGTTTTCATTCAAATTCCGTTGTTTTCATTCAAACCCTGTTCTGTACATTCTAATTCCGTTGTTTTCATTCAAATTCCGTTGTTTTCATTCTAATTCTGTTGTTTTCATTTAAATTCCGTTGTTTTGATTTAAATTCTGTTCTGTACATTCTAATTCCGTTGTTTTCATTCAAATTCCGTTGTTTTCATTCTAATTCTGTTGTTTTCATTTAAATTCGTTGTTTTGATTTAAATTCTGTTCTGTACATTCTAATTCCGTTGTTTTCATTCAGTCTCTGTTCTGTACATTCTAATTCTGTTGTTTTCATTCAAATTACATTGTTTTGATTCAAATTCTGTTCTGTTCATTCTAATTCCATTGTTTTCATTCAAATTCGTTGTTTTGATTTAAATTCTGTTCTGTACATTCTAATTCCGTTGTTTTCATTCAAATTCCGCTGTTTTCATTCTAATTCTGTTGTTTGTTTTAAGCTTCCATTGTTTTCATTCAAATTCTGTTCTGTTCATTCTAATTCCGTTGTTTTCTTTCAGTCTCTGTTCTGTACATTCTAATTCTGTTGTTTTCATTCAAATTACATTGTTTTGATTCAAATTCTGTTCTGTTCATTCTAATTCCATTGTTTTCATTCAAATTCCGTTGTTTTCATTCAAACCCTGTTCTGTACATTCTAATTCCGTTGTTTTCATTCAAATTCTGTTGTTTTCATTCAAACCCTGTTCTGTACATTCTAATTCCGTTGTTTTCATTCAAATTCCGTTGTTTTCATTCTAATTCTGTTGTTTGTTTTAAACTTCCATTGTTTTCATTCAAATTCCGTTGTTTTCATTCTAATTCTGTTGTTTGTTTTAAACTTCCATGGTTATCATTCAAATTCTGTTGTTTTCATTTAAATTCGTTGTTTTGATTTAAATTCTGTTCTGTACATTCTAATTCCGTTGTTTTCATTCAAATTCCGCTGTTTTCATTCTAATTCTGTTGTTTGTTTTAAGCTTCCATTGTTTTCATTCAAATTCTGTTCTGTTCATTCTAATTCCGTTGTTTTCATTCAGTCTCTGTTCTGTACATTCTAATTCTGTTGTTTTCATTCAAATTACATTGTTTTGATTCAAATTCTGTTCTGTTCATTCTAATTCCGTTGTTTTCATTCAAATTCCGTTGTTTTCATTCTAATTCTGTTGTTTGTTTTAAACTTCCATTGTTTTCATTCAAATTCCGTTGTTTTCATTCTAATTCTGTTGTTTGTTTTAAACTTCCATAGTTATCATTCAAATTCTGTTGTTTTCATTTAAATTCGTTGTTTTGATTTAAATTCTGTTCTGTACATTCTAATTCCGTTGTTTTCATTCAAATTCCGCTGTTTTCATTCTAATTCTGTTGTTTTCATTCAAACCCTGTTCTGTACATTCTAATTCCGTTGTTTTCATTCAAATTCCGTTGTTTTCATTCTAATTCCATTGTTTTCATTCAAATTCCGTTGTTTTCATTCAAACCCTGTTCTGTACATTCTAATTCCGTTGTTTTCATTCAAATTCCGTTGTTTTCATTCTAATTCTGTTGTTTTCATTTAAATTCGTTGTTTTGATTTAAATTCTGTTCTGTACATTCTAATTCCGTTGTTTTCATTCTAATTCCGTTGTTTTCATTCTAATTCTGTTGTTTTCATTTAAATTCGTTGTTTTGATTTAAATTCTGTTCTGTACATTCTAATTCCGTTGTTTTCATTCAAATTCCGCTGTTTTCATTCTAATTCTGTTGTTTGTTTTAAGCTTCCATTGTTTTCATTCAAATTCTGTTCTGTTCATTCTAATTCCGTTGTTTTCATTCAAATTCCGTTGTTTTCATTCTAATTCTGTTGTTTGTTTTAAACTTCCATAGTTATCATTCAAATTCTGTTGTTTTCATTTAAATTCGTTGTTTTGATTCAAATTCTGTTCTGTTCATTCTAATTCCGTTGTTTTCATTCAAATTCCATTGTTTTCATTCTAATTCTGTTGTTTTCATTTAAATTCGTTGTTTTGATTTAAATTCTGTTCTGTACATTCTAATTCCGTTGTTTTCATTCAAATTCCGCTGTTTTCATTCTAATTCTGTTGTTTGTTTTAAGCTTCCATTGTTTTCATTCAAATTCTGTTCTGTTCATTCTAATTCCGTTGTTTTCATTCAGTCTCTGTTCTGTACATTCTAATTCTGTTGTTTTCATTCAAATTACATTGTTTTGATTCAAATTCTGTTCTGTTCATTCTAATTCCATTGTTTTCATTCAAATTCCGTTGTTTTCATTCAAACCCTGTTCTGTACATTCTAATTCCGTTGTTTTCATTCAAATTCCGTTGTTTTCATTCAAACCCTGTTCTGTACATTCTAATTCCGTTGTTTTCATTCAAATTCCGTTGTTTTCATTCTAATTCTGTTGTTTGTTTTAAACTTCCATTGTTTTCATTCAAATTCCGTTGTTTTCATTCTAATTCTGTTGTTTGTTTTTAACTTCCATAGTTATCATTCAAATTCTGTTGTTTTCATTCAAATTCCGTTGTTTTCATTCAAACCCTGTTCTGTACATTCTAATTCCGTTGTTTTCATTCAAATTCCGTTGTTTTCATTCTAATTCTGTTGTTTTCATTTAAATTCGTTGTTTTGATTTAAATTCTGTTCTGTACATTCTAATTCCGTTGTTTTCATTCAAATTCCGCTGTTTTCATTCTAATTCTGTTGTTTGTTTTAAGCTTCCATTGTTTTCATTCAAATTCTGTTCTGTTCATTCTAATTCCGTTGTTTTCATTCAGTCTCTGTTCTGTACATTCTAATTCTGTTGTTTTCATTCAAATTACATTGTTTTGATTCAAATTCTGTTCTGTTCATTCTAATTCCATTGTTTTCATTCAAATTCCGTTGTTTTCATTCAAACCCTGTTCTGTACATTCTAATTCCGTTGTTTTCATTCAAATTCCGTTGTTTTCATTCTAATTCTGTTGTTTTCATTTAAATTCGTTGTTTTGATTTAAATTCTGTTCTGTACATTCTAATTCCGTTGTTTTCATTCAAATTCCGTTGTTTTCATTCTAATTCTGTTGTTTTCATTTAAATTCGTTGTTTTGATTTAAATTCTGTTCTGTACATTCTAATTCCGTTGTTTTCATTCAGTCTCTGTTCTGTACATTCTAATTCTGTTGTTTTCATTCAAATTACATTGTTTTGATTCAAATTCTGTTCTGTTCATTCTAATTCCATTGTTTTCATTCAAATTCGTTGTTTTGATTTAAATTCTGTTCTGTACATTCTAATTCCGTTGTTTTCATTCAAATTCCGCTGTTTTCATTCTAATTCTGTTGTTTGTTTTAAGCTTCCATTGTTTTCATTCAAATTCTGTTCTGTTCATTCTAATTCCGTTGTTTTCTTTCAGTCTCTGTTCTGTACATTCTAATTCTGTTGTTTTCATTCAAATTACATTGTTTTGATTCAAATTCTGTTCTGTTCATTCTAATTCCATTGTTTTCATTCAAATTCCGTTGTTTTCATTCAAACCCTGTTCTGTACATTCTAATTCCGTTGTTTTCATTCAAATTCCGTTGTTTTCATTCTAATTCTGTTGTTTTCATTCAAATTACATTGTTTTGATTCAAATTCTGTTCTGTACATTCTAATTCCGTTGTTTTCATTCAAATTCCGTTGTTTTCATTCTAATTCTGTTGTTTTCATTTAAATTCGTTGTTTTGATTTAAATTCTGTTCTGTACATTCTAATTCCGTTGTTTTCATTCAGTCTCTGTTCTGTACATTCTAATTCCGTTGTTTTCATTCAAATTCCGCTGTTTTCATTCAAACCCTGTTCTGTACATTCTAATTCCGTTGTTTTCATTCAAATTCCGTTGTTTTAATTCTAATTCTGTTGTTTGTTTTAAACTTCCATAGTTATCATTCAAATTCTGTTGTTTTCATTTAAATTCGTTGTTTTGATTTAAATTCTGTTCTGTACATTCTAATTCCGTTGTTTTCATTCAGTCTCTGTTCTGTACATTCTAATTCTGTTGTTTTCATTCAAATTACATTGTTTTGATTCAAATTCTGTTCTGTTCATTCTAATTCCATTGTTTTCATTCAAATTCGTTGTTTTGATTTAAATTCTGTTCTGTACATTCTAATTCCGTTGTTTTCATTCAAATTCCGCTGTTTTCATTCTAATTCTGTTGTTTGTTTTAAGCTTCCATTGTTTTCATTCAAATTCTGTTCTGTTCATTCTAATTCCGTTGTTTTCTTTCAGTCTCTGTTCTGTACATTCTAATTCTGTTGTTTTCATTCAAATTACATTGTTTTGATTCAAATTCTGTTCTGTTCATTCTAATTCCATTGTTTTCATTCAAATTCCGTTGTTTTGATTCAAACCCTGTTCTGTACATTCTAATTCCGTTGTTTTCATTCTAATTCTGTTGTTTTCATTCAAACCCTGTTCTGTACATTCTAATTCCGTTGTTTTCATTCTAATTCTGTTGTTTTCATTTAAATTCGTTGTTTTGATTTAAATTCTGTTCTGTACATTCTAATTCCGTTGTTTTCATTCAAATTCCGCTGTTTTCATTCAAACCCTGTTCTGTACATTCTAATTCCGTTGTTTTCATTCAAATTCCGTTGTTTTCATTCTAATTCTGTTGTTTTCATTTAAATTCGTTGTTTTGATTTAAATTCTGTTCTGTACATTCTAATTCCGTTGTTTTCATTCAAATTCCGCTGTTTTCATTCTAATTCTGTTGTTTGTTTTAAGCTTCCATTGTTTTCATTCAAATTCTGTTCTGTTCATTCTAATTCCGTTGTTTTCATTCAGTCTCTGTTCTGTACATTCTAATTCTGTTGTTTTCATTCAAATTACATTGTTTTGATTCAAATTCTGTTCTGTTCATTCTAATTCCATTGTTTTCATTCAAATTCCGTTGTTTTCATTCAAACCCTGTTCTGTACATTCTAATTCCGTTGTTTTCATTCAAATTCCGTTGTTTTCATTCTAATTCTGTTGTTTTCATTTAAATTCGTTGTTTTGATTTAAATTCTGTTCTGTACATTCTAATTCCGTTGTTTTCATTCAAATTCCGTTGTTTTCATTCTAATTCTGTTGTTTTCATTTAAATTCGTTGTTTTGATTTAAATTCTGTTCTGTACATTCTAATTCCGTTGTTTTCATTCAGTCTCTGTTCTGTACATTCTAATTCTGTTGTTTTCATTCAAATTACATTGTTTTGATTCAAATTCTGTTCTGTTCATTCTAATTCCATTGTTTTCATTCAAATTCGTTGTTTTGATTTAAATTCTGTTCTGTACATTCTAATTCCGTTGTTTTCATTCAAATTCCGCTGTTTTCATTCTAATTCTGTTGTTTGTTTTAAGCTTCCATTGTTTTCATTCAAATTCTGTTCTGTTCATTCTAATTCCGTTGTTTTCTTTCAGTCTCTGTTCTGTACATTCTAATTCTGTTGTTTTCATTCAAATTACATTGTTTTGATTCAAATTCTGTTCTGTTCATTCTAATTCCATTGTTTTCATTCAAATTCCGTTGTTTTCATTCAAACCCTGTTCTGTACATTCTAATTCCGTTGTTTTCATTCAAATTCTGTTGTTTTCATTCAAACCCTGTTCTGTACATTCTAATTCCGTTGTTTTCATTCTAATTCTGTTGTTTGTTTTAAACTTCCATTGTTTTCATTCAAATTCCGTTGTTTTCATTCTAATTCTGTTGTTTGTTTTAAACTTCCATGGTTATCATTCAAATTCTGTTGTTTTCATTTAAATTCGTTGTTTTGATTTAAATTCTGTTCTGTTCATTCTAATTCCATTGTTTTCATTCAAATTCCGTTGTTTTCATTCAAACCCTGTTCTGTACATTCTAATTCCGTTGTTTTCATTCAAATTCCGTTGTTTTCATTCTAATTCTGTTGTTTTCATTTAAATTCGTTGTTTTGATTTAAATTCTGTTCTGTACATTCTAATTCCGTTGTTTTCATTCTAATTCCGTTGTTTTCATTCTAATTCTGTTGTTTTCATTTAAATTCGTTGTTTTGATTTAAATTCTGTTCTGTACATTCTAATTCCGTTGTTTTCATTCAAATTCCGCTGTTTTCATTCTAATTCTGTTGTTTGTTTTAAGCTTCCATTGTTTTCATTCAAATTCTGTTCTGTTCATTCTAATTCCGTTGTTTTCATTCAGTCTCTGTTCTGTACAATCTAATTCTGTTGATTTCATTCAAATTACATTGTTTTGATTCAAATTCTGTTCTGTTCATTCTAATTCCATTGTTTTCATTCAAATTCCGTTGTTTTCATTCAAACCCTGTTCTGTACATTCTAATTCCGTTGTTTTCATTCAACTTCCATAGTTATCATTCAAATTCTGTTGTTTTCATTTAAATTCGTTGTTTTGATTCAAATTCTGTTCTGTTCATTCTAATTCCATTGTTTTCATTCAAATTCCGTTGTTTTCATTCAAACCCTGTTCTGTACATTCTAATTCCGTTGTTTTCATTCAAATTCCGTTGTTTTCATTCTAATTCTGTTGTTTTCATTTAAATTCGTTGTTTTGATTTAAATTCTGTTCTGTACATTCTAATTCCGTTGTTTTCATTCAAATTCCGCTGTTTTCATTCTAATTCTGTTGTTTGTTTTAAGCTTCCATTGTTTTGATTCAAATTCTGTTCTGTTCATTCTAATTCCGTTGTTTTCATTCAAATTCCGTTGTTTTCATTCTAATTCTGTTGTTTGTTTTAAACTTCCATTGTTTTCATTCAAATTCCGTTGTTTTCATTCTAATTCTGTTGTTTGTTTTAAACTTCCATAGTTATCATTCAAATTCTGTTGTTTTCATTTAAATTCGTTGTTTTGATTTAAATTCTGTTCTGTACATTCTAATTCTGTTGTTTTCATTCAAATTCCGCTGTTTTCATTCTAATTCTGTTGTTTGTTTTAAACTTCCATTGTTTTCATTCAAACCCTGTTCTGTACATTCTAATTCCGTTGTTTTCATTCAAATTCCGTTGTTTTCATTCAAACCCTGTTCTGTACATTCTAATTCCGTTGTTTTCATTCAAATTCCGTTGTTTTCATTCTAATTCTGTTGTTTGTTTTAAACTTCCATTGTTTTCATTCAAATTCCGTTGTTTTCATTCTAATTCTGTTGTTTGTTTTTAACTTCCATAGTTATCATTCAAATTCTGTTGTTTTCATTCAAATTCCGTTGTTGTCATTCAAACCCTGTTCTGTACATTCTAATTCCGTTGTTTTCATTCAAATTCCGTTGTTTTCATTCTAATTCTGTTGTTTTCATTTAAATTCGTTGTTTTGATTTAAATTCTGTTCTGTACATTCTAATTCCGTTGTTTTCATTCAAATTCCGCTGTTTTCATTCTAATTCTGTTGTTTGTTTTAAGCTTCCATTGTTTTCATTCAAATTCTGTTCTGTTCATTCTAATTCCGTTGTTTTCATTCAGTCTCTGTTCTGTACAATCTAATTCTGTTGATTTCATTCAAATTACATTGTTTTGATTCAAATTCTGTTCTGTTCATTCTAATTCCATTGTTTTCATTCAAATTCCGTTGTTTTCATTCAAACCCTGTTCTGTACATTCTAATTCCGTTGTTTTCATTCTAATTCTGTTGTTTTCATTTAAATTCGTTGTTTTGATTTAAATTCTGTTCTGTACATTCTAATTCCGTTGTTTTCATTCAAATTCCGCTGTTTTCATTCAAACCCTGTTCTGTACATTCTAATTCCGTTGTTTTCATTCAAATTCCGTTGTTTTCATTCTAATTCTGTTGTTTGTTTTAAACTTCCATAGTTATCATTCAAATTCTGTTGTTTTCATTTAAATTCGTTGTTTTGATTCAAATTCTGTTCTGTTCATTCTAATTCCATTGTTTTCATTCAAATTCCGTTGTTTTCATTCAAACCCTGTTCTGTACATTCTAATTCCGTTGTTTTCATTCAAATTCTGTTGTTTTCATTTAAATTCGTTGTTTTGATTTAAATTCTGTTCTGTACATTCTAATTCCGTTGTTTTCATTCAAATTCCGCTGTTTTCATTCTAATTCTGTTGTTTGTTTTAAGCTTCCATTGTTTTCATTCAAATTCTGTTCTGTTCATTCTAATTCCGTTGTTTTCATTCAGTCTCTGTTCTGTACATTCTAATTCTGTTGTTTTCATTCAAATTACATTGTTTTGATTCAAATTCTGTTCTGTTCATTCTAATTCCATTGTTTTCATTCAAATTCCGTTGTTTTCATTCAAACCCTGTTCTGTACATTCTAATTCCGTTGTTTTCATTCAAATTCCGTTGTTTTCATTCAAACCCTGTTCTGTACATTCTAATTCCGTTGTTTTCATTCAAATTCCGTTGTTTTCATTCTAATTCTGTTGTTTGTTTTAAACTTCCATTGTTTTCATTCAAATTCCGTTGTTTTCATTCTAATTCTGTTGTTTTCATTCAAATTACATTGTTTTGATTCAAATTCTGTTCTGTTCATTCTAATTCCGTTGTTTTCATTCAAATTCCGTTGTTTTCATTCTAATTCTGTTGTTTGTTTTAAACTTCCATTGTTTTCATTCAAATTCCGTTGTTTTCATTCTAATTCTGTTGTTTGTTTTAAACTTCCATAGTTATCATTCAAATTCTGTTGTTTTCATTTAAATTCGTTGTTTTGATTTAAATTCTGTTCTGTACATTCTAATTCCGTTGTTTTCATTCAAATTCCGCTGTTTTCATTCTAATTCTGTTGTTTGTTTTAAACGTCCATTGTTTTCATTCAAATTCTGTTCTGTTCATTCTAATTCCGTTGTTTTCTTTCAGTCTCTGTTCTGTACATTCTAATTCTGTTGTTTTCATTCAAATTACATTGTTTTGATTCAAATTCTGTTCTGTTCATTCTAATTCCATTGTTTTCATTCAAATTCCGTTGTTTTCATTCAAACCCTGTTCTGTACATTCTAATTCCGTTGTTTTCATTCAAATTCCGTTGTTTTCATTCTAATTCCATTGTTTTCATTCAAATTCCGTTGTTTTCATTCAAACCCTGTTCTGTACATTCTAATTCCGTTGTTTTCATTCAAATTCCGTTGTTTTCATTCTAATTCTGTTGTTTTCATTTAAATTCGTTGTTTTGATTTAAATTCTGTTCTGTACATTCTAATTCCGTTGTTTTCATTCAAATTCCGCTGTTTTCATTCAAACCCTGTTCTGTACATTCTAATTCCGTTGTTTTCATTCAAATTCCGTTGTTTTCATTCTAATTCTGTTGTTTGTTTTAAACTTCCATAGTTATCATTCAAATTCTGTTGTTTTCATTTAAATTCGTTGTTTTGATTCAAATTCTGTTCTGTTCATTCTAATTCCATTGTTTTCATTCAAATTCCGTTGTTTTCATTCAAACCCTGTTCTGTACATTCTAATTCCGTTGTTTTCATTCAAATTCTGTTGTTTTCATTTAAATTCGTTGTTTTGATTTAAATTCTGTTCTGTACATTCTAATTCCGTTGTTTTCATTCAAATTCCGCTGTTTTCATTCTAATTCTGTTGTTTGTTTTAAGCTTCCATTGTTTTCATTCAAATTCTGTTCTGTTCATTCTAATTCCGTTGTTTTCATTCAGTCTCTGTTCTGTACATTCTAATTCTGTTGTTTTCATTCAAATTACATTGTTTTGATTCAAATTCTGTTCTGTTCATTCTAATTCCATTGTTTTCATTCAAATTCCGTTGTTTTCATTCAAACCCTGTTCTGCACATTCAAATTCCGTTGTTTTCATTCAAATTCCGTTGTTTTCATTCAAACCCTGTTCTGTACATTCTAGAGATGGCACGATACCACTTTTTTATGTCCGATACCGATACCGATATCATAAATTTGGATATCTGCCGATACCGATATGAATCCGATATAGTGTTTTTTAATCAACAAAACTGTTTTTTAAATATCTTGCTGCATTTTGTATAAGTTCATACTCAAGTTTAAAACAACAACTACACTAAAGCTATTCTGTTATACCTGTATCCAAAAAAAATATTTCATAGTTCAGCAATACTGATCAATCTAATAAACTTAAACCTACACCATCCTCCCTATTCTGGTATTTTAAAGAGTACTTAGCATATATATTAAGCAACCTAACTAATAGGGTTCCAACTCCCAGCAACAACAAAAATAAATAAATAAAAAATAGGGAACCACCCCCCACCCTCCACCTCATGATGCTTAATCGACGTAATCAACCTTAATTTGATGCAGTGTGGAAAAAAATGCACAGAAATCAATTATTTTTCAAGAAATATTAAATAGATTCAACATCTTTCTTCAACAAAATTGCAGACTGCACAGATGGTACCTTCCCAAAGGAAAATGTACTATAGCTTACTAGGGTGTATATATTAGACTTAATAGTTACTATATACAGTAATGGACTTCTATTCATTTTGCATCAAATTAAAACTTTGGCTGTCAGATAATTATTTATTAAAAGCTAGACATTTTAAATGAGAATAAGAAAGAAAAGTATGTCTTTGTGCCCCCTTTTCCCTGTTCATGCCCTATCGGCCCCCCTGGCTAAACTTTGCTAGATCCGCCCCTGCACAGTTACAGCCGTCAGCTACGTAGAAAAAGATCCTCGAGTAGAAAGTAATATTAAATACATTCTAACAACAGCTTATAGAGCTTAAACGTGCTGCTGTTGTTCAGCCGCTGGTTTCCTCTTTCTGGTGCAAAGTGGGCCAAAAGCAAACAAGAGAGACGTACGCCCGACAGAAAAGCCGATCAGCTGATCATTAAGCAGTTTCATGATCGAAGTAGCAGCAAGAAGAGGCAGTCGTTTGTTAAGCTTAACGCAGGAATGCTTTACAAACATTCAGAGATGGACTTACACACTTGCTTTACTTCTCTCGGGGATAACTTTGTCGGAGATGAAATGCGGGGTTGCTAGCGAAGCTCCACATGCTATCCAGACCACCGACAGGTCCCGCATGCCACAGCCGCTCTATCACGTGATGCATACTGCTCCGACTGCTAACGTTCTGAGGTGAGTTACGGGGTGTTGCAAGTTTTGTGAGCTGCTTTCGTGATATTTAATGGATCGGATTACATTTTTTATTTTTCTCCGATATCCGATCCAGTAATTTAGGTCAGTATCGGACCGATACCGATACGTAATATCGGATCGGTCCATCTCTAGTACATTCTAATTCCGTTGTTTTCATTCAAATTCCGTTGTTTTCATTCTAATTCTGTTGTTTGTTTTAAACTTCCATTGTTTTCATTCAAATTCCGTTGTTTTCATTCTAATTCTGTTGTTTGTTTTAAACTTCCATAGTTATCATTCAAATTCTGTTGTTTTCATTCAAATTCCGTTGTTTTCATTCAAACCCTGTTCTGTACATTCTAATTCCGTTGTTTTCATTCAAATTCCGTTGTTTTCATTCTAATTCTGTTGTTTTCATTTAAATTCGTTGTTTTGATTTAAATTCTGTTCTGTACATTCTAATTCCGTTGTTTTCATTCAAATTCCGCTGTTTTCATTCTAATTCTGTTGTTTGTTTTAAGCTTCCATTGTTTTCATTCAAATTCTGTTCTGTTCATTCTAATTCCGTTGTTTTCATTCAGTCTCTGTTCTGTACATTCTAATTCTGTTGTTTTCATTCAAATTACATTGTTTTGATTCAAATTCTGTTCTGTTCATTCTAATTCCGTTGTTTTCATTCAAATTCCGTTGTTTTCATTCTAATTCTGTTGTTTTCATTTAAATTCGTTGTTTTGATTTAAATTCTGTTCTGTACATTCTAATTCCGTTGTTTTCATTCAAATTCCGTTGTTTTCATTCTAATTCTGTTGTTTTCATTTAAATTCGTTGTTTTGATTTAAATTCTGTTCTGTACATTCTAATTCCGTTGTTTTCATTCAGTCTCTGTTCTGTACATTCTAATTCTGTTGTTTTCATTCTAATTCTGTTGTTTTCATTCAAACCCTGTTCTGTACATTCTAATTCCGTTGTTTTCATTCAAATTCCGCTGTTTTCATTCTAATTCTGTTGTTTGTTTTAAGCTTCCATTGTTTTCATTCAAATTCTGTTCTGTTCATTCTAATTCCGTTGTTTTCTTTCAGTCTCTGTTCTGTACATTCTAATTCTGTTGTTTTCATTCAAATTACATTGTTTTGATTCAAATTCTGTTCTGTTCATTCTAATTCCATTGTTTTCATTCAAATTCGTTGTTTTGATTTAAATTCTGTTCTGTACATTCTAATTCCGTTGTTTTCATTCAAATTCCGCTGTTTTCATTCTAATTCTGTTGTTTGTTTTAAGCTTCCATTGTTTTCATTCAAATTCTGTTCTGTTCATTCTAATTCCGTTGTTTTCTCTCAGTCTCTGTTCTGTACATTCTAATTCTGTTGTTTTCATTCAAATTACATTGTTTTGATTCAAATTCTGTTCTGTTCATTCTAATTCCATTGTTTTCATTCAAATTCCGTTGTTTTCATTCTAATTCTGTTGTTTTCATTTAAATTCGTTGTTTTGATTTAAATTCTGTTCTGTACATTCTAATTCCGTTGTTTTCATTCAGTCTCTGTTCTGTACATTCTAATTCTGTTGTTTTCATTCAAATTACATTGTTTTGATTCAAATTCTGTTCTGTTCATTCTAATTCCATTGTTTTCATTCAAATTCGTTGTTTTGATTTAAATTCTGTTCTGTACATTCTAATTCCGTTGTTTTCATTCAAATTCCGCTGTTTTCATTCTAATTCTGTTGTTTGTTTTAAGCTTCCATTGTTTTCATTCAAATTCTGTTCTGTTCATTCTAATTCCGTTGTTTTCTTTCAGTCTCTGTTCTGTACATTCTAATTCTGTTGTTTTCATTCAAATTACATTGTTTTGATTCAAATTCTGTTCTGTTCATTCTAATTCCATTGTTTTCATTCAAATTCCGTTGTTTTCATTCAAACCCTGTTCTGTACATTCTTATTCCGTTGTTTTCATTCAAATTCCGTTGTTTTCATTCAAACCCTGTTCTGTACATTCTAATTCCGTTGTTTTCATTCAAATTCCGTTGTTTTCATTCAAACCCTGTTCTGTACATTCTAATTCCGTTGTTTTCATTCAAATTCCGTTGTTTTCATTCTAATTCTGTTGTTTGTTTTAAACTTCCATTGTTTTCATTCAAATTCTGTTCTGTTCATTCTAATTCCGTTGTTTTCTTTCAGTCTCTGTTCTGTACATTCTAATTCTGTTGTTTTCATTCAAATTACATTGTTTTGATTCAAATTCTGTTCTGTTCATTCTAATTCCATTGTTTTCATTCAAATTCCGTTGTTTTCATTCAAACCCTGTTCTGTACATTCTAATTCCGTTGTTTTCATTCAAATTCCGTTGTTTTAATTCTAATTCTGTTGTTTGTTTTAAACTTCCATAGTTATCATTCAAATTCTGTTGTTTTCATTTAAATTCGTTGTTTTGATTTAAATTCTGTTCTGTACATTCTAATTCCGTTGTTTTCATTCAGTCTCTGTTCTGTACATTCTAATTCTGTTGTTTTCATTCAAATTACATTGTTTTGATTCAAATTCTGTTCTGTTCATTCTAATTCCATTGTTTTCATTCAAATTCGTTGTTTTGATTTAAATTCTGTTCTGTACATTCTAATTCCGTTGTTTTCATTCAAATTCTGCTGTTTTCATTCTAATTCTGTTGTTTGTTTTAAGCTTCCATTGTTTTCATTCAAATTCTGTTCTGTTCATTCTAATTCCGTTGTTTTCTTTCAGTCTCTGTTCTGTACATTCTAATTCTGTTGTTTTCATTCAAATTACATTGTTTTGATTCAAATTCTGTTGTGTTCATTCTAATTCCATTGTTTTCATTCAAATTCCGTTGTTTTGATTCAAACCCTGTTCTGTACATTCTAATTCCGTTGTTTTCATTCTAATTCTGTTGTTTTCATTCAAACCCTGTTCTGTACATTCTAATTCCGTTGTTTTCATTCAAATTCCGCTGTTTTCATTCTAATTCTGTTGTTTGTTTTAAGCTTCCATTGTTTTCATTCAAATTCTGTTCTGTTCATTCTAATTCCGTTGTTTTCATTCAGTCTCTGTTCTGTACATTCTAATTCTGTTGTTTTCATTCAAATTACATTGTTTTGATTCAAATTCTGTTCTGTTCATTCTAATTCCATTGTTTTCATTCAAATTCGTTGTTTTGATTTAAATTCTGTTCTGTACATTCTAATTCCGTTGTTTTCATTCAAATTCCGCTGTTTTCATTCTAATTCTGTTGTTTGTTTTAAACTTCCATTGTTTTCATTCAAATTCCGTTGTTTTCATTCTAATTCTGTTGTTTGTTTTAAACTTCCATAGTTATCATTCAAATTCTGTTGTTTTCATTTAAATTCGTTGTTTTGATTTAAATTCTGTTCTGTACATTCTAATTCCGTTGTTTTCATTCAAATTCCGCTGTTTTCATTCTAATTCTGTTGTTTGTTTTAAGCTTCCATTGTTTTCATTCAAATTCTGTTCTGTTCATTCTAATTCCGTTGTTTTCTCTCAGTCTCTGTTCTGTACATTCTAATTCTGTTGTTTTCATTCAAATTACATTGTTTTGATTCAAATTCTGTTCTGTTCATTCTAATTCCATTGTTTTCATTCAAATTCCGTTGTTTTCATTCTAATTCTGTTGTTTTCATTTAAATTCGTTGTTTTGATTTAAATTCTGTTCTGTACATTCTAATTCCGTTGTTTTCATTCAGTCTCTGTTCTGTACATTCTAATTCTGTTGTTTTCATTCAAATTACATTGTTTTGATTCAAATTCTGTTCTGTTCATTCTAATTCCATTGTTTTCATTCAAATTCGTTGTTTTGATTTAAATTCTGTTCTGTACATTCTAATTCCGTTGTTTTCATTCAAATTCCGCTGTTTTCATTCTAATTCTGTTGTTTGTTTTAAGCTTCCATTGTTTTCATTCAAATTCTGTTCTGTTCATTCTAATTCCGTTGTTTTCTTTCAGTCTCTGTTCTGTACATTCTAATTCTGTTGTTTGTTTTAAGCTTCCATTGTTTTCATTCAAATTCTGTTCTGTTCATTCTAATTCCGTTGTTTTCTTTCAGTCTCTGTTCTGTACATTCTAATTCTGTTGTTTTCATTCAAATTACATTGTTTTGATTCAAATTCTGTTCTGTTCATTCTAATTCCATTGTTTTCATTCAAATTCGTTGTTTTGATTTAAATTCTGTTCTGTACATTCTAATTCCGTTGTTTTCATTCAAATTCCGCTGTTTTCATTCTAATTCTGTTGTTTGTTTTAAGCTTCCATTGTTTTCATTCAAATTCTGTTCTGTTCATTCTAATTCCGTTGTTTTCTCTCAGTCTCTGTTCTGTACATTCTAATTCTGTTGTTTTCATTCAAATTACATTGTTTTGATTCAAATTCTGTTCTGTTCATTCTAATTCCATTGTTTTCATTCAAATTCCGTTGTTTTCATTCAAACCCTGTTCTGTACATTCTAATTCCGTTGTTTTCATTCAAATTCCGTTGTTTTCATTCAAACCCTGTTCTGTACATTCTAATTCCGTTGTTTTCATTCAAATTCCGTTGTTTTCATTCTAATTCTGTTGTTTGTTTTAAACTTCCATTGTTTTCATTCAAATTCCGTTGTTTTCATTCTAATTCTGTTGTTTGTTTTTAACTTCCATAGTTATCATTCAAATTCTGTTGTTTTCATTCAAATTCCGTTGTTTTCATTCAAACCCTGTTCTGTACATTCTAATTCCGTTGTTTTCATTCAAATTCCGTTGTTTTCATTCTAATTCTGTTGTTTTCATTTAAATTCGTTGTTTTGATTTAAATTCTGTTCTGTACATTCTAATTCCGTTGTTTTCATTCAAATTCCGCTGTTTTCATTCTAATTCTGTTGTTTGTTTTAAGCTTCCATTGTTTTCATTCAAATTCTGTTCTGTTCATTCTAATTCCGTTGTTTTCATTCAGTCTCTGTTCTGTACATTCTAATTCTGTTGTTTTCATTCAAATTACATTGTTTTGATTCAAATTCTGTTCTGTTCATTCTAATTCCATTGTTTTCATTCAAATTCCGTTGTTTTCATTCAAACCCTGTTCTGTACATTCTAATTCCGTTGTTTTCATTCAAATTCCGTTGTTTTCATTCAAACCCTGTTCTGTACATTCTAATTCCGTTGTTTTCATTCAAATTCCGTTGTTTTCATTCTAATTCTGTTGTTTGTTTTAAACTTCCATTGTTTTCATTCAAATTCCGTTGTTTTCATTCTAATTCTGTTGTTTGTTTTTAACTTCCATAGTTATCATTCAAATTCTGTTGTTTTCATTCAAATTCCGTTGTTTTCATTCAAACCCTGTTCTGTACATTCTAATTCCGTTGTTTTCATTCAAATTCCGTTGTTTTCATTCTAATTCTGTTGTTTTCATTTAAATTCGTTGTTTTGATTTAAATTCTGTTCTGTACATTCTAATTCCGTTGTTTTCATTCAAATTCCGTTGTTTTCATTCTAATTCTGTTGTTTTCATTTAAATTCGTTGTTTTGATTTAAATTCTGTTCTGTACATTCTAATTCCGTTGTTTTCATTCAGTCTCTGTTCTGTACATTCTAATTCTGTTGTTTTCATTCAAATTACATTGTTTTGATTCAAATTCTGTTCTGTTCATTCTAATTCCATTGTTTTCATTCAAATTCGTTGTTTTGATTTAAATTCTGTTCTGTACATTCTAATTCCGTTGTTTTCATTCAAATTCCGCTGTTTTCATTCTAATTCTGTTGTTTGTTTTAAGCTTCCATTGTTTTCATTCAAATTCTGTTCTGTTCATTCTAATTCCGTTGTTTTCTTTCAGTCTCTGTTCTGTACATTCTAATTCTGTTGTTTTCATTCAAATTACATTGTTTTGATTCAAATTCTGTTCTGTTCATTCTAATTCCATTGTTTTCATTCAAATTCCGTTGTTTTCATTCAAACCCTGTTCTGTACATTCTAATTCCGTTGTTTTCATTCAAATTCTGTTGTTTTCATTCAAACCCTGTTCTGTACATTCTAATTCCGTTGTTTTCATTCAAATTCCGTTGTTTTCATTCTAATTCTGTTGTTTGTTTTAAACTTCCATTGTTTTCATTCAAATTCCGTTGTTTTCATTCTAATTCTGTTGTTTGTTTTAAACTTCCATGGTTATCATTCAAATTCTGTTGTTTTCATTTAAATTCGTTGTTTTGATTTAAATTCTGTTCTGTACATTCTAATTCCGTTGTTTTCATTCAAATTCCGCTGTTTTCATTCTAATTCTGTTGTTTGTTTTAAGCTTCCATTGTTTTCATTCAAATTCTGTTCTGTTCATTCTAATTCCGTTGTTTTCATTCAGTCTCTGTTCTGTACATTCTAATTCTGTTGTTTTCATTCAAATTACATTGTTTTGATTCAAATTCTGTTCTGTTCATTCTAATTCCGTTGTTTTCATTCAAATTCCGTTGTTTTCATTCTAATTCTGTTGTTTGTTTTAAACTTCCATTGTTTTCATTCAAATTCCGTTGTTTTCATTCTAATTCTGTTGTTTGTTTTAAACTTCCATAGTTATCATTCAAATTCTGTTGTTTTCATTTAAATTCGTTGTTTTGATTTAAATTCTGTTCTGTACATTCTAATTCCGTTGTTTTCATTCAAATTCCGCTGTTTTCATTCTAATTCTGTTGTTTGTTTTAAACTTCCATTGTTTTCATTCAAATTCTGTTCTGTTCATTCTAATTCCGTTGTTTTCTTTCAGTCTCTGTTCTGTACATTCTAATTCTGTTGTTTTCATTCAAATTACATTGTTTTGATTCAAATTCTGTTCTGTTCATTCTAATTCCATTGTTTTCATTCAAATTCCGTTGTTTTCATTCAAACCCTGTTCTGTACATTCTAATTCCGTTGTTTTCATTCTAATTCTGTTGTTTTCATTCAAACCCTGTTCTGTACATTCTAATTCCGTTGTTTTCATTCAAATTCCGCTGTTTTCATTCTAATTCTGTTGTTTTCATTCAAACCCTGTTCTGTACATTCTAATTCCGTTGTTTTCATTCAAATTCCGCTGTTTTCATTCTAATTCTGTTGTTTGTTTTAAGCTTCCATTGTTTTCATTCAAATTCTGTTCTGTTCATTCTAATTCCGTTGTTTTCTTTCAGTCTCTGTTCTGTACATTCTAATTCTGTTGTTTTCATTCAAATTACATTGTTTTGATTCAAATTCTGTTCTGTTCATTCTAATTCCATTGTTTTCATTCAAATTCGTTGTTTTGATTTAAATTCTGTTCTGTACATTCTAATTCCGTTGTTTTCATTCAAATTCCGCTGTTTTCATTCTAATTCTGTTGTTTGTTTTAAGCTTCCATTGTTTTCATTCAAATTCTGTTCTGTTCATTCTAATTCCGTTGTTTTCTTTCAGTCTCTGTTCTGTACATTCTAATTCTGTTGTTTTCATTCAAATTCCGCTGTTTTCATTCTAATTCTGTTGTTTGTTTTAAACTTCCATTGTTTTCATTCAAATTCTGTTCTGTTCATTCTAATTCCGTTGTTTTCTTTCAGTCTCTGTTCTGTACATTCTAATTCTGTTGTTTTCATTCAAATTACATTGTTTTGATTCAAATTCTGTTCTGTTCATTCTAATTCCATTGTTTTCATTCAAATTCCGTTGTTTTCATTCAAACCCTGTTCTGTACATTCTAATTCCGTTGTTTTCATTCAAATTCCGTTGTTTTCATTCTAATTCTGTTGTTTTCATTTAAATTCGTTGTTTTGATTTAAATTCTGTTCTGTACATTCTAATTCCGTTGTTTTCATTCAAATTCCGCTGTTTTCATTCTAATTCTGTTGTTTGTTTTAAGCTTCCATTGTTTTCATTCAAATTCTGTTCTGTTCATTCTAATTCCGTTGTTTTCATTCAGTCTCTGTTCTGTACATTCTAATTCTGTTGTTTTCATTCAAATTACATTGTTTTGATTCAAATTCTGTTCTGTTCATTCTAATTCCATTGTTTTCATTCAAATTCCGTTGTTTTCATTCAAACCCTGTTCTGTACATTCTAATTCCGTTGTTTTCATTCAAATTCCGTTGTTTTCATTCTAATTCAGTTGTTTTCATTTAAATTCGTTGTTTTGATTTAAATTCTGTTCTGTACATTCTAATTCCGTTGTTTTCATTCAAATTCCGCTGTTTTCATTCTAATTCTGTTGTTTGTTTTAAGCTTCCATTGTTTTCATTCAAATTCTGTTCTGTTCATTCTAATTCCATTGTTTTCATTCAAATTCCGTTGTTTTCATTCAAACCCTGTTCTGTACATTCTAATTCCGTTGTTTTCATTCAAATTCCGTTGTTTTCATTCAAACCCTGTTCTGTACATTCTAATTCCGTTGTTTTCATTCAAATTCCGTTGTTTTCATTCTAATTCTGTTGTTTGTTTTAAACTTCCATTGTTTTCATTCAAATTCCGTTGTTTTCATTCTAATTCTGTTGTTTGTTTTTAACTTCCATAGTTATCATTCAAATTCTGTTGTTTTCATTCAAATTCCGTTGTTTTCATTCAAACCCTGTTCTGTACATTCTAATTCCGTTGTTTTCATTCAAATTCCGTTGTTTTCATTCTAATTCTGTTGTTTTCATTTAAATTCGTTGTTTTGATTTAAATTCTGTTCTGTACATTCTAATTCCGTTGTTTTCATTCAAATTCCGCTGTTTTCATTCTAATTCTGTTGTTTGTTTTAAGCTTCCATTGTTTTCATTCAAATTCCGTTCTGTTCATTCTAATTCCGTTGTTTTCATTCAGTCTCTGTTCTGTACATTCTAATTCTGTTGTTTTCATTCAAATTACATTGTTTTGATTCAAATTCTGTTCTGTTCATTCTAATTCCATTGTTTTCATTCAAATTCCGTTGTTTTCATTCAAACCCTGTTCTGTACATTCTAATTCCGTTGTTTTCATTCAAATTCCGTTGTTTTCATTCTAATTCTGTTGTTTTCATTTAAATTCGTTGTTTTGATTTAAATTCTGTTCTGTACATTCTAATTCCGTTGTTTTCATTCAAATTCCGTTGTTTTCATTCTAATTCTGTTGTTTTCATTTAAATTCGTTGTTTTGATTTAAATTCTGTTCTGTACATTCTAATTCCGTTGTTTTCATTCAGTCTCTGTTCTGTACATTCTAATTCTGTTGTTTTCATTCAAATTACATTGTTTTGATTCAAATTCTGTTCTGTTCATTCTAATTCCATTGTTTTCATTCAAATTCGTTGTTTTGATTTAAATTCTGTTCTGTACATTCTAATTCCGTTGTTTTCATTCAAATTCCGCTGTTTTCATTCTAATTCTGTTGTTTGTTTTAAGCTTCCATTGTTTTCATTCAAATTCTGTTCTGTTCATTCTAATTCCGTTGTTTTCTTTCAGTCTCTGTTCTGTACATTCTAATTCTGTTGTTTTCATTCAAATTACATTGTTTTGATTCAAATTCTGTTCTGTTCATTCTAATTCCATTGTTTTCATTCAAATTCCGTTGTTTTCATTCAAACCCTGTTCTGTACATTCTAATTCCGTTGTTTTCATTCAAATTCTGTTGTTTTCATTCAAACCCTGTTCTGTACATTCTAATTCCGTTGTTTTCATTCAAATTCCGTTGTTTTCATTCTAATTCTGTTGTTTGTTTTAAACTTCCATTGTTTTCATTCAAATTCCGTTGTTTTCATTCTAATTCTGTTGTTTGTTTTAAACTTCCATGGTTATCATTCAAATTCTGTTGTTTTCATTTAAATTCGTTGTTTTGATTTAAATTCTGTTCTGTACATTCTAATTCTGTTGTTTTCATTCAAATTCCGCTGTTTTCATTCTAATTCTGTTGTTTGTTTTAAGCTTCCATTGTTTTCATTCAAATTCTGTTCTGTTCATTCTAATTCCGTTGTTTTCATTCAGTCTCTGTTCTGTACATTCTAATTCTGTTGTTTTCATTCAAATTACATTGTTTTGATTCAAATTCTGTTCTGTTCATTCTAATTCCATTGTTTTCATTCAAATTCCGTTGTTTTCATTCAAACCCTGTTCTGTACATTCTAATTCCGTTGTTTTCATTCAAATTCCGTTGTTTTCATTCAAACCCTGTTCTGTACATTCTAATTCCGTTGTTTTCATTCAAATTCCGTTGTTTTCATTCTAATTCTGTTGTTTGTTTTAAACTTCCATTGTTTTCATTCAAATTCCGTTGTTTTCATTCTAATTCTGTTGTTTGTTTTAAACTTCCATAGTTATCATTCAAATTCTGTTGTTTTCATTTAAATTCGTTGTTTTGATTTAAATTCTGTTCTGTACATTCTAATTCCGTTGTTTTCATTCAAATTCCGCTGTTTTCATTCTAATTCTGTTGTTTGTTTTAAACTTCCATTGTTTTCATTCAAATTCTGTTCTGTTCATTCTAATTCCGTTGTTTTCTTTCAGTCTCTGTTCTGTACATTCTAATTCTGTTGTTTTCATTCAAATTACATTGTTTTGATTCAAATTCTGTTCTGTTCATTCTAATTCCATTGTTTTCATTCAAATTCCGTTGTTTTCATTCAAACCCTGTTCTGTACATTCTAATTCCGTTGTTTTCATTCAAATTCCGTTGTTTTCATTCTAATTCCATTGTTTTCATTCAAATTCCGTTGTTTTCATTCAAACCCTGTTCTGTACATTCTAATTCCGTTGTTTTCATTCAAATTCCGTTGTTTTCATTCTAATTCTGTTGTTTTCATTTAAATTCGTTGTTTTGATTTAAATTCTGTTCTGTACATTCTAATTCCGTTGTTTTCATTCAAATTCCGTTGTTTTCATTCTAATTCTGTTGTTTTCATTTAAATTCGTTGTTTTGATTTAAATTCTGTTCTGTACATTCTAATTCCGTTGTTTTCATTCAAATTCCGCTGTTTTCATTCTAATTCTGTTGTTTGTTTTAAGCTTCCATTGTTTTCATTCAAATTCTGTTCTGTTCATTCTAATTCCGTTGTTTTCATTCAGTCTCTGTTCTGTACAATCTAATTCTGTTGATTTCATTCAAATTACATTGTTTTGATTCAAATTCTGTTCTGTTCATTCTAATTCCATTGTTTTCATTCAAATTCCGTTGTTTTCATTCAAACCCTGTTCTGTACATTCTAATTCCGTTGTTTTCATTCAAATTCCGTTGTTTTCATTCTAATTCTGTTGTTTTCATTTAAATTCGTTGTTTTGATTTAAATTCTGTTCTGTACATTCTAATTCCGTTGTTTTCATTCAAATTCCGCTGTTTTCATTCAAACCCTGTTCTGTACATTCTAATTCCGTTGTTTTCATTCAAATTCCGTTGTTTTTATTCTAATTCTGTTGTTTGTTTTAAACTTCCATAGTTATCATTCAAATTCTGTTGTTTTCATTTAAATTCGTTGTTTTGATTCAAATTCTGTTCTGTTCATTCTAATTCCATTGTTTTCATTCAAATTCCGTTGTTTTCATTCAAACCCTGTTCTGTACATTCTAATTCCGTTGTTTTCATTCAAATTCCGTTGTTTTCATTTAAATTCGTTGTTTTGATTTAAATTCTGTTCTGTACATTCTAATTCCGTTGTTTTCATTCAAATTCCGCTGTTTTCATTCTAATTCTGTTGTTTGTTTTAAGCTTCCATTGTTTTCATTCAAATTCTGTTCTGTTCATTCTAATTCCGTTGTTTTCATTCAGTCTCTGTTCTGTACATTCTAATTCTGTTGTTTTCATTCAAATTACATTGTTTTGATTCAAATTCTGTTCTGTTCATTCTAATTCCATTGTTTTCATTCAAATTCCGTTGTTTTCATTCAAACCCTGTTCTGTACATTCTAATTCCGTTGTTTTCATTCAAATTCCGTTGTTTTCATTCAAACCCTGTTCTGTACATTCTAATTCCGTTGTTTTCATTCAAATTCCGTTGTTTTCATTCTAATTCTGTTGTTTGTTTTAAACTTCCATTGTTTTCATTCAAATTCCGTTGTTTTCATTCTAATTCTGTTGTTTGTTTTAAACTTCCATAGTTATCATTCAAATTCTGTTGTTTTCATTCAAATTCCGTTGTTTTCATTCAAACCCTGTTCTGTACATTCTAATTCCGTTGTTTTCATTCAAATTCCGTTGTTTTCATTCTAATTCTGTTGTTTTGATTTAAATTCTGTTCTGTACATTCTAATTCCGTTGTTTTCATTCTAATTCCGCTGTTTTCATTCTAATTCTGTTGTTTGTTTTAAGCTTCCATTGTTTTCATTCAAATTCTGTTCTGTTCATTCTAATTCCGTTGTTTTCATTCAGTCTCTGTTCTGTACATTCTAATTCTGTTGTTTTCATTCAAATTACATTGTTTTGATTCAAATTCTGTTCTGTTCATTCTAATTCCATTGTTTTCATTCAAATTCCGTTGTTTTCATTCAAACCCTGTTCTGTACATTCTAATTCCGTTGTTTTCATTCAAATTCCGTTGTTTTCATTCAAATTCTGTTGTTTTCATTTAAATTCGTTGTTTTGATTTAAATTCTGTTCTGTACATTCTAATTCCGTTGTTTTCATTCAAATTCCGTTGTTTTCATTCTAATTCTGTTGTTTGTTTTAAGCTTCCATTGTTTTCATTCAAATTCTGTTCTGTTCATTCTAATTCCGTTGTTTTCATTCAGTCTCTGTTCTGTACATTCTAATTCTGTTGTTTTCATTCAAATTACATTGTTTTGATTCAAATTCTGTTCTGTTCATTCTAATTCCATTGTTTTCATTCAAATTCCGTTGTTTTCATTCAAACCCTGTTCTGTACATTCTAATTCCGTTGTTTTCATTCAAATTCCGTTGTTTTCATTCTAATTCTGTTGTTTTCATTTAAATTCGTTGTTTTGATTTAAATTCTGTTCTGTACATTCTAATTCCGTTGTTTTCATTCAAATTCCGTTGTTTTCATTCTAATTCTGTTGTTTTCATTTAAATTCGTTGTTTTGATTTAAATTCTGTTCTGTACATTCTAATTCCGTTGTTTTCATTCAGTCTCTGTTCTGTACATTCTAATTCTGTTGTTTTCATTCAAATTACATTGTTTTGATTCAAATTCTGTTCTGTTCATTCTAATTCCATTGTTTTCATTCAAATTCGTTGTTTTGATTTAAATTCTGTTCTGTACATTCTAATTCCGTTGTTTTCATTCAAATTCCGCTGTTTTCATTCTAATTCTGTTGTTTGTTTTAAGCTTCCATTGTTTTCATTCAAATTCTGTTCTGTTCATTCTAATTCCGTTGTTTTCTTTCAGTCTCTGTTCTGTACATTCTAATTCTGTTGTTTTCATTCAAATTACATTGTTTTGATTCAAATTCTGTTCTGTTCATTCTAATTCCATTGTTTTCATTCAAATTCGTTGTTTTGATTTAAATTCTGTTCTGTACATTCTAATTCCGTTGTTTTCATTCAAATTCCGCTGTTTTCATTCAAACCCTGTTCTGTACATTCTAATTCCGTTGTTTTCATTCAAATTCCGTTGTTTTAATTCTAATTCTGTTGTTTGTTTTAAACTTCCATAGTTATCATTCAAATTCTGTTGTTTTCATTTAAATTCGTTGTTTTGATTTAAATTCTGTTCTGTACATTCTAATTCCGTTGTTTTCATTCAGTCTCTGTTCTGTACATTCTAATTCTGTTGTTTTCATTCAAACCCTGTTCTGTACATTCTAATTCCGTTGTTTTCATTCAAATTCCGCTGTTTTCATTCTAATTCTGTTGTTTGTTTTAAGCTTCCATTGTTTTCATTCAAATTCCGTTGTTTTCATTCTAATTCCGTTGTTTTCTCTCAGTCTCTGTTCTGTACATTCTAATTCTGTTGTTTTCATTCAAATTACATTGTTTTGATTCAAATTCTGTTCTGTTCATTCTAATTCCATTGTTTTCATTCAAATTCCGTTGTTTTCATTCTAATTCTGTTGTTTTCATTTAAATTCGTTGTTTTGATTTAAATTCTGTTCTGTACATTCTAATTCCGTTGTTTTCATTCAAATTCCGCTGTTTTCATTCAAACCCTGTTCTGTACATTCTAATTCCGTTGTTTTCATTCAAATTCCGTTGTTTTAATTCTAATTCTGTTGTTTGTTTTAAACTTCCATAGTTATCATTCAAATTCTGTTGTTTTCATTTAAATTCGTTGTTTTGATTTAAATTCTGTTCTGTACATTCTAATTCCGTTGTTTTCATTCAGTCTCTGTTCTGTACATTCTAATTCTGTTGTTTTCATTCAAACCCTGTTCTGTACATTCTAATTCCGTTGTTTTCATTCAAATTCCGCTGTTTTCATTCTAATTCTGTTGTTTGTTTTAAGCTTCCATTGTTTTCATTCAAATTCTGTTCTGTTCATTCTAATTCCGTTGTTTTCTTTCAGTCTCTGTTCTGTACATTCTAATTCTGTTGTTTTCATTCAAATTACATTGTTTTGATTCAAATTCTGTTCTGTTCATTCTAATTCCATTGTTTTCATTCAAATTCGTTGTTTTGATTTAAATTCTGTTCTGTACATTCTAATTCCGTTGTTTTCATTCAAATTCCGCTGTTTTCATTCTAATTCTGTTGTTTGTTTTAAGCTTCCATTGTTTTCATTCAAATTCTGTTCTGTTCATTCTAATTCCGTTGTTTTCTCTCAGTCTCTGTTCTGTACATTCTAATTCTGTTGTTTTCATTCAAATTACATTGTTTTGATTCAAATTCTGTTCTGTTCATTCTAATTCCATTGTTTTCATTCAAATTCCGTTGTTTTCATTCTAATTCTGTTGTTTTCATTTAAATTCGTTGTTTTGATTTAAATTCTGTTCTGTACATTCTAATTCCGTTGTTTTCATTCAGTCTCTGTTCTGTACATTCTAATTCTGTTGTTTTCATTCAAATTACATTGTTTTGATTCAAATTCTGTTCTGTTCAGTCTAATTCCATTGTTTTCATTCAAATTCGTTGTTTTGATTTAAATTCTGTTCTGTACATTCTAATTCCGTTGTTTTCATTCAAATTCCGCTGTTTTCATTCTAATTCTGTTGTTTGTTTTAGGCTTCCATTGTTTTCATTCAAATTCTGTTCTGTTCATTCTAATTCCGTTGTTTTCTTTCAGTCTCTGTTCTGTACATTCTAATTCTGTTGTTTTCATTCAAATTACATTGTTTTGATTCAAATTCTGTTCTGTTCATTCTAATTCCATTGTTTTCATTCAAATTCCGTTGTTTTCATTCAAACCCTGTTCTGTACATTCTAATTCCGTTGTTTTCATTCAAATTCTGTTGTTTTCATTCAAACCCTGTTCTGTACATTCTAATTCCGTTGTTTTCATTCAAATTCCGTTGTTTTCATTCTAATTCTGTTGTTTGTTTTAAACTTCCATTGTTTTCATTCAAATTCCGTTGTTTTCATTCTAATTCTGTTGTTTGTTTTAAACTTCCATGGTTATCATTCAAATTCTGTTGTTTTCATTTAAATTCGTTGTTTTGATTTAAATTCTGTTCTGTACATTCTAATTCCGTTGTTTTCATTCAAATTCCGTTGTTTTCATTCTAATTCTGTTGTTTTCATTTAAATTCGTTGTTTTGATTTAAATTCTGTTCTGTACATTCTAATTCCGTTGTTTTCATTCAAATTCTGCTGTTTTCATTCTAATTCTGTTGTTTGTTTTAAGCTTCCATTGTTTTCATTCAAATTCCGTTCTGTTCATTCTAATTCCGTTGTTTTCATTCAGTCTCTGTTCTGTACATTCTAATTCTGTTGTTTTCATTCAAATTACATTGTTTTGATTCAAATTCTGTTCTGTTCATTCTAATTCCATTGTTTTCATTCAAATTCCGTTGTTTTCATTCAAACCCTGTTCTGTACATTCTAATTCCGTTGTTTTCATTCAAATTCCGTTGTTTTCATTCTAATTCTGTTGTTTTCATTTAAATTCGTTGTTTTGATTTAAATTCTGTTCTGTACATTCTAATTCCGTTGTTTTCATTCAAATTCCGTTGTTTTCATTCTAATTCTGTTGTTTTCATTTAAATTCGTTGTTTTGATTTAAATTCTGTTCTGTACATTCTAATTCCGTTGTTTTCATTCAGTCTCTGTTCTGTACATTCTAATTCTGTTGTTTTCATTCAAATTACATTGTTTTGATTCAAATTCTGTTCTGTTCATTCTAATTCCATTGTTTTCATTCAAATTCGTTGTTTTGATTTAAATTCTGTTCTGTACATTCTAATTCCGTTGTTTTCATTCAAATTCCGCTGTTTTCATTCTAATTCTGTTGTTTGTTTTAAGCTTCCATTGTTTTCATTCAAATTCTGTTCTGTTCATTCTAATTCCGTTGTTTTCTTTCAGTCTCTGTTCTGTACATTCTAATTCTGTTGTTTTCATTCAAATTACATTGTTTTGATTCAAATTCTGTTCTGTTCATTCTAATTCCATTGTTTTCATTCAAATTCCGTTGTTTTCATTCAAACCCTGTTCTGTACATTCTAATTCCGTTGTTTTCATTCAAATTCTGTTGTTTTCATTCAAACCCTGTTCTGTACATTCTAATTCCGTTGTTTTCATTCAAATTCCGTTGTTTTCATTCTAATTCTGTTGTTTGTTTTAAACTTCCATTGTTTTCATTCAAATTCCGTTGTTTTCATTCTAATTCTGTTGTTTGTTTTAAACTTCCATGGTTATCATTCAAATTCTGTTGTTTTCATTTAAATTCGTTGTTTTGATTTAAATTCTGTTCTGTACATTCTAATTCCGTTGTTTTCATTCAAATTCCGCTGTTTTCATTCTAATTCTGTTGTTTGTTTTAAGCTTCCATTGTTTTCATTCAAATTCTGTTCTGTTCATTCTAATTCCGTTGTTTTCATTCAGTCTCTGTTCTGTACATTCTAATTCTGTTGTTTTCATTCAAATTACATTGTTTTGATTCAAATTCTGTTCTGTTCATTCTAATTCCATTGTTTTCATTCAAATTCCGTTGTTTTCATTCAAACCCTGTTCTGTACATTCTAATTCCGTTGTTTTCATTCAAATTCCGTTGTTTTCATTCAAACCCTGTTCTGTACATTCTAATTCCGTTGTTTTCATTCAAATTCCGTTGTTTTCATTCTAATTCTGTTGTTTGTTTTAAACTTCCATTGTTTTCATTCAAATTCCGTTGTTTTCATTCTAATTCTGTTGTTTGTTTTAAACTTCCATAGTTATCATTCAAATTCTGTTGTTTTCATTTAAATTCGTTGTTTTGATTTAAATTCTGTTCTGTACATTCTAATTCCGTTGTTTTCATTCAAATTCCGCTGTTTTCATTCTAATTCTGTTGTTTGTTTTAAACTTCCATTGTTTTCATTCAAATTCTGTTCTGTTCATTCTAATTCCGTTGTTTTCTTTCAGTCTCTGTTCTGTACATTCTAATTCTGTTGTTTTCATTCAAATTACATTGTTTTGATTCAAATTCTGTTCTGTTCATTCTAATTCCATTGTTTTCATTCAAATTCCGTTGTTTTCATTCAAACCCTGTTCTGTACATTCTAATTCCGTTGTTTTCATTCAAATTCCGTTGTTTTCATTCTAATTCCATTGTTTTCATTCAAATTCCGTTGTTTTCATTCAAACCCTGTTCTGTACATTCTAATTCCGTTGTTTTCATTCAAATTCCGTTGTTTTCATTCTAATTCTGTTGTTTTCATTTAAATTCGTTGTTTTGATTTAAATTCTGTTCTGTACATTCTAATTCCGTTGTTTTCATTCAAATTCCGTTGTTTTCATTCTAATTCTGTTGTTTTCATTTAAATTCGTTGTTTTGATTTAAATTCTGTTCTGTACATTCTAATTCCGTTGTTTTCATTCAAATTCCGCTGTTTTCATTCTAATTCTGTTGTTTGTTTTAAGCTTCCATTGTTTTCATTCAAATTCTGTTCTGTTCATTCTAATTCCGTTGTTTTCATTCAGTCTCTGTTCTGTACAATCTAATTCTGTTGATTTCATTCAAATTACATTGTTTTGATTCAAATTCTGTTCTGTTCATTCTAATTCCATTGTTTTCATTCAAATTCCGTTGTTTTCATTCAAACCCTGTTCTGTACATTCTAATTCCGTTGTTTTCATTCAAATTCCGTTGTTTTCATTCTAATTCTGTTGTTTTCATTTAAATTCGTTGTTTTGATTTAAATTCTGTTCTGTACATTCTAATTCCGTTGTTTTCATTCAAATTCCGCTGTTTTCATTCAAACCCTGTTCTGTACATTCTAATTCCGTTGTTTTCATTCAAATTCCGTTGTTTTTATTCTAATTCTGTTGTTTGTTTTAAACTTCCATAGTTATCATTCAAATTCTGTTGTTTTCATTTAAATTCGTTGTTTTGATTCAAATTCTGTTCTGTTCATTCTAATTCCATTGTTTTCATTCAAATTCCGTTGTTTTCATTCAAACCCTGTTCTGTACATTCTAATTCCGTTGTTTTCATTCAAATTCCGTTGTTTTCATTTAAATTCGTTGTTTTGATTTAAATTCTGTTCTGTACATTCTAATTCCGTTGTTTTCATTCAAATTCCGCTGTTTTCATTCTAATTCTGTTGTTTGTTTTAAGCTTCCATTGTTTTCATTCAAATTCTGTTCTGTTCATTCTAATTCCGTTGTTTTCATTCAGTCTCTGTTCTGTACATTCTAATTCTGTTGTTTTCATTCAAATTACATTGTTTTGATTCAAATTCTGTTCTGTTCATTCTAATTCCATTGTTTTCATTCAAATTCCGTTGTTTTCATTCAAACCCTGTTCTGTACATTCTAATTCCGTTGTTTTCATTCAAATTCCGTTGTTTTCATTCAAACCCTGTTCTGTACATTCTAATTCCGTTGTTTTCATTCAAATTCCGTTGTTTTCATTCTAATTCTGTTGTTTGTTTTAAACTTCCATTGTTTTCATTCAAATTCCGTTGTTTTCATTCTAATTCTGTTGTTTGTTTTAAACTTCCATAGTTATCATTCAAATTCTGTTGTTTTCATTCAAATTCCGTTGTTTTCATTCAAACCCTGTTCTGTACATTCTAATTCCGTTGTTTTCATTCAAATTCCGTTGTTTTCATTCTAATTCTGTTGTTTTGATTTAAATTCTGTTCTGTACATTCTAATTCCGTTGTTTTCATTCTAATTCCGCTGTTTTCATTCTAATTCTGTTGTTTGTTTTAAGCTTCCATTGTTTTCATTCAAATTCTGTTCTGTTCATTCTAATTCCGTTGTTTTCATTCAAATTCCGTTGTTTTCATTCAAACCCTGTTCTGTACATTCTAATTCCGTTGTTTTCATTCAAATTCCGTTGTTTTCATTCAAATTCTGTTGTTTTCATTTAAATTCGTTGTTTTGATTTAAATTCTGTTCTGTACATTCTAATTCCGTTGTTTTCATTCAAATTCCGTTGTTTTCATTCTAATTCTGTTGTTTGTTTTAAGCTTCCATTGTTTTCATTCAAATTCTGTTCTGTTCATTCTAATTCCGTTGTTTTCATTCAGTCTCTGTTCTGTACATTCTAATTCTGTTGTTTTCATTCAAATTACATTGTTTTGATTCAAATTCTGTTCTGTTCATTCTAATTCCATTGTTTTCATTCAAATTCCGTTGTTTTCATTCAAACCCTGTTCTGTACATTCTAATTCCGTTGTTTTCATTCAAATTCCGTTGTTTTCATTCTAATTCTGTTGTTTTCATTTAAATTCGTTGTTTTGATTTAAATTCTGTTCTGTACATTCTAATTCCGTTGTTTTCATTCAAATTCCGTTGTTTTCATTCTAATTCTGTTGTTTTCATTTAAATTCGTTGTTTTGATTTAAATTCTGTTCTGTACATTCTAATTCCGTTGTTTTCATTCAGTCTCTGTTCTGTACATTCTAATTCTGTTGTTTTCATTCAAATTACATTGTTTTGATTCAAATTCTGTTCTGTTCATTCTAATTCCATTGTTTTCATTCAAATTCGTTGTTTTGATTTAAATTCTGTTCTGTACATTCTAATTCCGTTGTTTTCATTCAAATTCCGCTGTTTTCATTCTAATTCTGTTGTTTGTTTTAAGCTTCCATTGTTTTCATTCAAATTCTGTTCTGTTCATTCTAATTCCGTTGTTTTCTTTCAGTCTCTGTTCTGTACATTCTAATTCTGTTGTTTTCATTCAAATTACATTGTTTTGATTCAAATTCTGTTCTGTTCATTCTAATTCCATTGTTTTCATTCAAATTCGTTGTTTTGATTTAAATTCTGTTCTGTACATTCTAATTCCGTTGTTTTCATTCAAATTCCGCTGTTTTCATTCAAACCCTGTTCTGTACATTCTAATTCCGTTGTTTTCATTCAAATTCCGTTGTTTTAATTCTAATTCTGTTGTTTGTTTTAAACTTCCATAGTTATCATTCAAATTCTGTTGTTTTCATTTAAATTCGTTGTTTTGATTTAAATTCTGTTCTGTACATTCTAATTCCGTTGTTTTCATTCAGTCTCTGTTCTGTACATTCTAATTCTGTTGTTTTCATTTAAACCCTGTTCTGTACATTCTAATTCCGTTGTTTTCATTCAAATTCCGCTGTTTTCATTCTAATTCTGTTGTTTGTTTTAAGCTTCCATTGTTTTCATTCAAATTCCGTTGTTTTCATTCTAATTCCGTTGTTTTCTCTCAGTCTCTGTTCTGTACATTCTAATTCTGTTGTTTTCATTCAAATTACATTGTTTTGATTCAAATTCTGTTCTGTTCATTCTAATTCCATTGTTTTCATTCAAATTCCGTTGTTTTCATTCTAATTCTGTTGTTTTCATTTAAATTCGTTGTTTTGATTTAAATTCTGTTCTGTACATTCTAATTCCGTTGTTTTCATTCAAATTCCGCTGTTTTCATTCAAACCCTGTTCTGTACATTCTAATTCCGTTGTTTTCATTCAAATTCCGTTGTTTTAATTCTAATTCTGTTGTTTGTTTTAAACTTCCATAGTTATCATTCAAATTCTGTTGTTTTCATTTAAATTCGTTGTTTTGATTTAAATTCTGTTCTGTACATTCTAATTCCGTTGTTTTCATTCAGTCTCTGTTCTGTACATTCTAATTCTGTTGTTTTCATTCAAACCCTGTTCTGTACATTCTAATTCCGTTGTTTTCATTCAAATTCCGCTGTTTTCATTCTAATTCTGTTGTTTGTTTTAAGCTTCCATTGTTTTCATTCAAATTCTGTTCTGTTCATTCTAATTCCGTTGTTTTCTTTCAGTCTCTGTTCTGTACATTCTAATTCTGTTGTTTTCATTCAAATTACATTGTTTTGATTCAAATTCTGTTCTGTTCATTCTAATTCCATTGTTTTCATTCAAATTCGTTGTTTTGATTTAAATTCTGTTCTGTACATTCTAATTCCGTTGTTTTCATTCAAATTCCGCTGTTTTCATTCTAATTCTGTTGTTTGTTTTAAGCTTCCATTGTTTTCATTCAAATTCTGTTCTGTTCATTCTAATTCCGTTGTTTTCTCTCAGTCTCTGTTCTGTACATTCTAATTCTGTTGTTTTCATTCAAATTACATTGTTTTGATTCAAATTCTGTTCTGTTCATTCTAATTCCATTGTTTTCATTCAAATTCCGTTGTTTTCATTCTAATTCTGTTGTTTTCATTTAAATTCGTTGTTTTGATTTAAATTCTGTTCTGTACATTCTAATTCCGTTGTTTTCATTCAGTCTCTGTTCTGTACATTCTAATTCTGTTGTTTTCATTCAAATTACATTGTTTTGATTCAAATTCTGTTCTGTTCAGTCTAATTCCATTGTTTTCATTCAAATTCGTTGTTTTGATTTAAATTCTGTTCTGTACATTCTAATTCCGTTGTTTTCATTCAAATTCCGCTGTTTTCATTCTAATTCTGTTGTTTGTTTTAGGCTTCCATTGTTTTCATTCAAATTCTGTTCTGTTCATTCTAATTCCGTTGTTTTCTTTCAGTCTCTGTTCTGTACATTCTAATTCTGTTGTTTTCATTCAAATTACATTGTTTTGATTCAAATTCTGTTCTGTTCATTCTAATTCCATTGTTTTCATTCAAATTCCGTTGTTTTCATTCAAACCCTGTTCTGTACATTCTAATTCCGTTGTTTTCATTCAAATTCTGTTGTTTTCATTCAAACCCTGTTCTGTACATTCTAATTCCGTTGTTTTCATTCAAATTCCGTTGTTTTCATTCTAATTCTGTTGTTTGTTTTAAACTTCCATTGTTTTCATTCAAATTCCGTTGTTTTCATTCTAATTCTGTTGTTTGTTTTAAACTTCCATGGTTATCATTCAAATTCTGTTGTTTTCATTTAAATTCGTTGTTTTGATTTAAATTCTGTTCTGTACATTCTAATTCCGTTGTTTTCATTCAAATTCCGTTGTTTTCATTCTAATTCTGTTGTTTTCATTTAAATTCGTTGTTTTGATTTAAATTCTGTTCTGTACATTCTAATTCCGTTCTTTTCATTCAGTCTCTGTTCTGTACATTCTAATTCTGTTGTTTTCATTCAAATTACATTATTTTGATTCAAATTCTGTTCTGTTCATTCTAATTCCATTGTTTTCATTCAAATTCGTTGTTTTGATTTAAATTCTGTTCTGTACATTCTAATTCCGTTGTTTTCATTCAAATTCCGCTGTTTTCATTCTAATTCTGTTGTTTGTTTTAAGCTTCCATTGTTTTCATTCAAATTCTGTTCTGTTCATTCTAATTCCGTTGTTTTCATTCAGTCTCTGTTCTGTACATTCTAATTCTGTTGTTTTCATTCAAATTACATTGTTTTGATTCAAATTCTGTTCTGTTCATTCTAATTCCATTGTTTTCATTCAAATTCCGTTGTTTTCATTCAAACCCTGTTCTGTACATTCTAATTCCGTTGTTTTCATTCAAATTCCGTTGTTTTCATTCAAACCCTGTTCTGTACATTCTAATTCCGTTGTTTTCATTCAAATTCCGTTGTTTTCATTCTAATTCTGTTGTTTGTTTTAAACTTCCATTGTTTTCATTCAAATTCCGTTGTTTTCATTCTAATTCTGTTGTTTGTTTTAAACTTCCATAGTTATCATTCAAATTCTGTTGTTTTCATTTAAATTCGTTGTTTTGATTTAAATTGTGTTCTGTACATTCTAATTCCGTTGTTTTCATTCAAATTCCGCTGTTTTCATTCTAATTCTGTTGTTTGTTTTAAGCTTCCATTGTTTTCATTCAAATTCTGTTCTGTTCATTCTAATTCCGTTGTTTTCTTTCAGTCTCTGTTCTGTACATTCTAATTCTGTTGTTTTCATTCAAATTACATTGTTTTGATTCAAATTCTGTTCTGTTCATTCTAATTCCATTGTTTTCATTCAAATTCCGTTGTTTTCATTCAAACCCTGTTCTGTACATTCTAATTCCGTTGTTTTCATTCAAATTCCGTTGTTTTCATTCTAATTCTGTTGTTTTCATTTAAATTCGTTGTTTTGATTTAAATTCTGTTCTGTACATTCTAATTCCGTTGTTTTCATTCAAATTCTGCTGTTTTCATTCTAATTCTGTTGTTTGTTTTAAGCTTCCATTGTTTTCATTCAAATTCTGTTCTGTTCATTCTAATTCCGTTGTTTTCATTCAGTCTCTGTTCTGTACAATCTAATTCTGTTGTTTTCATTCAAATTACATTGTTTTGATTCAAATTCTGTTCTGTTCATTCTAATTCCATTGTTTTCATTCAAATTCCGTTGTTTTCATTCAAACCCTGTTCTGTACATTCTAATTCCGTTGTTTTCATTCAAATTCTGTTGTTTTCATTCAAACCCTGTTCTGTACATTCTAATTCCGTTGTTTTCATTCAAATTCCGTTGTTTTCATTCTAATTCTGTTGTTTGTTTTAAACTTCCATTGTTTTCATTCAAATTCCGTTGTTTTCATTCTAATTCTGTTGTTTGTTTTAAACTTCCATGGTTATCATTCAAATTCTGTTGTTTTCATTTAAATTCGTTGTTTTGATTTAAATTCTGTTCTGTACATTCTAATTCCGTTGTTTTCATTCAAATTCCACTGTTTTCATTCTAATTCTGTTGTTTGTTTTAAGCTTCCATTGTTTTCATTCAAATTCTGTTCTGTTCATTCTAATTCCGTTGTTTTCATTCAGTCTCTGTTCTGTACATTCTAATTCTGTTGTTTTCATTCAAATTACATTGTTTTGATTCAAATTCTGTTCTGTTCATTCTAATTCCATTGTTTTCATTCAAATTCCGTTGTTTTCATTCAAACCCTGTTCTGTACATTCTAATTCCGTTGTTTTCATTCAAATTCCGTTGTTTTCATTCAAACCCTGTTCTGTACATTCTAATTCCGTTGTTTTCATTCTAATTCTGTTGTTTGTTTTAAACTTCCATTGTTTTCATTCTAATTCCGTTGTTTTCATTCAAATTCCGTTGTTTTCATTCAAATTCCGTTGTTTTCATTCTAATTCTGTTGTTTGTTTTAAACTTCCATAGTTATCATTCAAATTCTGTTGTTTTCATTTAAATTCGTTGTTTTGATTCAAATTCTGTTCTGTTCATTCTAATTCCATTGTTTTCATTCAAATTCCGTTGTTTTCATTCAAACCCTGTTCTGTACATTCTAATTCCGTTGTTTTCATTCTAATTCTGTTGTTTTCATTTAAATTCGTTGTTTTGATTTAAATTCTGTTCTGTACATTCTAATTCCGTTGTTTTCATTCAAATTCCGCTGTTTTCATTCTAATTCTGTTGTTTGTTTTAAGCTTCCATTGTTTTCATTCAAATTCTGTTCTGTTCATTCTAATTCCGTTGTTTTCATTCAGTCTCTGTTCTGTACATTCTAATTCTGTTGTTTTCATTCAAATTACATTGTTTTGATTCAAATTCTGTTCTGTTCATTCTAATTCCATTGTTTTCATTCAAATTCCGTTGTTTTCATTCAAACCCTGTTCTGTACATTCTAATTCCGTTGTTTTCATTCAAATTCCGTTGTTTTCATTCAAACCCTGTTCTGTACATTCTAATTCCGTTGTTTTCATTCAAATTCCGTTGTTTTCATTCTAATTCTGTTGTTTGTTTTAAACTTCCATTGTTTTCATTCAAATTCCGTTGTTTTCATTCTAATTCTGTTGTTTGTTTTTAACTTCCATAGTTATCATTCAAATTCTGTTGTTTTCATTCAAATTCCGTTGTTTTCATTCAAACCCTGTTCTGTACATTCTAATTCCGTTGTTTTCATTCAAATTCCGTTGTTTTCATTCTAATTCTGTTGTTTTCATTTAAATTCGTTGTTTTGATTTAAATTCTGTTCTGTACATTCTAATTCCGTTGTTTTCATTCAAATTCCGCTGTTTTCATTCTAATTCTGTTGTTTGTTTTAAGCTTCCATTGTTTTCATTCAAATTCTGTTCTGTTCATTCTAATTCCGTTGTTTTCATTCAGTCTCTGTTCTGTACATTCTAATTCTGTTGTTTTCATTCAAATTACATTGTTTTGATTCAAATTCTGTTCTGTTCATTCTAATTCCATTGTTTTCATTCAAATTCCGTTGTTTTCATTCAAACCCTGTTCTGTACATTCTAATTCCGTTGTTTTCATTCAAATTCCGTTGTTTTCATTCTAATTCTGTTGTTTTCATTTAAATTCGTTGTTTTGATTTAAATTCTGTTCTGTACATTCTAATTCCGTTGTTTTCATTCAGTCTCTGTTCTGTACATTCTAATTCTGTTGTTTTCATTCAAATTACATTGTTTTGATTCAAATTCTGTTCTGTTCATTCTAATTCCATTGTTTTCATTCAAATTCGTTGTTTTGATTTAAATTCTGTTCTGTACATTCTAATTCCGTTGTTTTCATTCAAATTCCGCTGTTTTCATTCTAATTCTGTTGTTTGTTTTAAGCTTCCATTGTTTTCATTCAAATTCTGTTCTGTTCATTCTAATTCCGTTGTTTTCTTTCAGTCTCTGTTCTGTACATTCTAATTCTGTTGTTTTCATTCAAATTACATTGTTTTGATTCAAATTCTGTTCTGTACATTCTAATTCCATTGTTTTCATTCAAATTCCGTTGTTTTCATTCAAACCCTGTTCTGTACATTCTAATTCCGTTGTTTTCATTCAAATTCCGTTGTTTTCATTCTAATTCTGTTGTTTTCATTCAAATTACATTGTTTTGATTCAAATTCTGTTCTGTTCATTCTAATTCCATTGTTTTCATTCAAATTCTGTTGTTTTCATTCAAACCCTGTTCTGTACATTCTAATTCCGTTGTTTTCATTCAAATTCCGTTGTTTTCATTCTAATTCTGTTGTTTGTTTTAAACTTCCATTGTTTTCATTCAAATTCCGTTGTTTTCATTCTAATTCTGTTGTTTGTTTTAAACTTCCATGGTTATCATTCAAATTCTGTTGTTTTCATTTAAATTCGTTGTTTTGATTTAAATTCTGTTCTGTACATTCTAATTCCGTTGTTTTCATTCAAATTCCGCTGTTTTCATTCTAATTCTGTTGTTTGTTTTAAGCTTCCATTGTTTTCATTCAAATTCTGTTCTGTTCATTCTAATTCCGTTGTTTTCATTCAGTCTCTGTTCTGTACATTCTAATTCTGTTGTTTTCATTCAAATTACATTGTTTTGATTCAAATTCTGTTCTGTTCATTCTAATTCCATTGTTTTCATTCAAATTCCGTTGTTTTCATTCAAACCCTGTTCTGTACATTCTAATTCCGTTGTTTTCATTCAAATTCCGTTGTTTTCATTCTAATTCTGTTGTTTTCATTTAAATTCGTTGTTTTGATTTAAATTCTGTTCTGTACATTCTAATTCCGTTGTTTTCATTCAAATTCCGTTGTTTTCATTCTAATTCTGTTGTTTTCATTTAAATTCGTTGTTTTGATTTAAATTCTGTTCTGTACATTCTAATTCCGTTGTTTTCATTCAGTCTCTGTTCTGTACATTCTAATTCTGTTGTTTTCATTCAAATTACATTGTTTTGATTCAAATTCTGTTCTGTTCATTCTAATTCCATTGTTTTCATTCAAATTCGTTGTTTTGATTTAAATTCTGTTCTGTACATTCTAATTCCGTTGTTTTCATTCAAATTCCGCTGTTTTCATTCTAATTCTGTTGTTTGTTTTAAGCTTCCCTTGTTTTCATTCAAATTCTGTTCTGTTCATTCTAATTCCGTTGTTTTCATTCAGTCTCTGTTCTGTACAATCTAATTCTGTTGTTTTCATTCAAATTACATTGTTTTCATTCTAATTCTGTTGTTTTCATTTAAATTCGTTGTTTTGATTTAAATTCTGTTCTGTACATTCTAATTCCGTTGTTTTCATTCAAATTCCGCTGTTTTCATTCTAATTCTGTTGTTTGTTTTAAGCTTCCATTGTTTTCATTCAAATTCTATTCTGTTCATTCTAATTCCGTTGTTTTCTTTCAGTCTCTGTTCTGTACATTCTAATTCTGTTGTTTTCATTCAAATTACATTGTTTTGATTCAAATTCTGTTCTGTTCATTCTAATTCCATTGTTTTCATTCAAATTCCGTTGTTTTCATTCAAACCCTGTTCTGTACATTCTAATTCCGTTGTTTTCATTCAAATTCTGTTGTTTTCATTCAAACCCTGTTCTGTACATTCTAATTCCGTTGTTTTCATTCAAATTCCGTTGTTTTCATTCTAATTCTGTTGTTTGTTTTAAACTTCCATTGTTTTCATTCAAATTCCGTTGTTTTCATTCTAATTCTGTTGTTTGTTTTAAACTTCCATGGTTATCATTCAAATTCTGTTGTTTTCATTTAAATTCGTTGTTTTGATTTAAATTCTGTTCTGTACATTCTAATTCCGTTGTTTTCATTCAAATTCCGCTGTTTTCATTCTAATTCTGTTGTTTGTTTTAAGCTTCCATTGTTTTCATTCAAATTCTGTTCTGTTCATTCTAATTCCGTTGTTTTCATTCAGTCTCTGTTCTGTACATTCTAATTCTGTTGTTTTCATTCAAATTACATTGTTTTGATTCAAATTCTGTTCTGTTCATTCTAATTCCGTTGTTTTCATTCAAATTCCGTTGTTTTCATTCTAATTCTGTTGTTTGTTTTAAACTTCCATTGTTTTCATTCAAATTCCGTTGTTTTCATTCTAATTCTGTTGTTTGTTTTAAACTTCCATAGTTATCATTCAAATTCTGTTGTTTTCATTTAAATTCGTTGTTTTGATTTAAATTCTGTTCTGTACATTCTAATTCCGTTGTTTTCATTCAAATTCCGCTGTTTTCATTCTAATTCTGTTGTTTGTTTTAAACTTCCATTGTTTTCATTCAAATTCTGTTCTGTTCATTCTAATTCCGTTGTTTTCTTTCAGTCTCTGTTCTGTACATTCTAATTCTGTTGTTTTCATTCAAATTACATTGTTTTGATTCAAATTCTGTTCTGTTCATTCTAATTCCATTGTTTTCATTCAAATTCCGTTGTTTTCATTCAAACCCTGTTCTGTACATTCTAATTCCGTTGTTTTCATTCAAATTCCGTTGTTTTCATTCTAATTCCATTGTTTTCATTCAAATTCCGTTGTTTTCATTCAAACCCTGTTCTGTACATTCTAATTCCGTTGTTTTCATTCAAATTCCGTTGTTTTCATTCTAATTCTGTTGTTTTCATTTAAATTCGTTGTTTTGATTTAAATTCTGTTCTGTACATTCTAATTCCGTTGTTTTCATTCAAATTCCGCTGTTTTCATTCAAACCCTGTTCTGTACATTCTAATTCCGTTGTTTTCATTCAAATTCCGTTGTTTTCATTCTAATTCTGTTGTTTGTTTTAAACTTCCATAGTTATCATTCAAATTCTGTTGTTTTCATTTAAATTCGTTGTTTTGATTCAAATTCTGTTCTGTTCATTCTAATTCCATTGTTTTCATTCAAATTCCGTTGTTTTCATTCAAACCCTGTTCTGTACATTCTAATTCCGTTGTTTTCATTCAAATTCCATTGTTTTCATTCTAATTCTGTTGTTTTCATTTAAATTCGTTGTTTTGATTTAAATTCTGTTCTGTACATTCTAATTCCGTTGTTTTCATTCAAATTCCGCTGTTTTCATTCTAATTCTGTTGTTTGTTTTAAGCTTCCATTGTTTTCATTCAAATTCTGTTCTGTTCATTCTAATTCCGTTGTTTTCATTCAGTCTCTGTTCTGTACATTCTAATTCCATTGTTTTCATTCAAATTCCGTTGTTTTCATTCAAACCCTGTTCTGTACATTCTAATTCCGTTGTTTTCATTCAAATTCCGTTGTTTTCATTCTAATTCTGTTGTTTTCATTTAAATTCCGTTGTTTTGATTTAAATTCTGTTCTGTACATTCTAATTCCGTTGTTTTCATTCAAATTCCGTTGTTTTCATTCTAATTCTGTTGTTTTCATTTAAATTCGTTGTTTTGATTTAAATTCTGTTCTGTACATTCTAATTCCGTTGTTTTCATTCAGTCTCTGTTCTGTACATTCTAATTCTGTTGTTTTCATTCAAATTACATTGTTTTGATTCAAATTCTGTTCTGTTCATTCTAATTCCATTGTTTTCATTCAAATTCGTTGTTTTGATTTAAATTCTGTTCTGTACATTCTAATTCCGTTGTTTTCATTCAAATTCCGCTGTTTTCATTCTAATTCTGTTGTTTGTTTTAAGCTTCCATTGTTTTCATTCAAATTCTGTTCTGTTCATTCTAATTCCGTTGTTTTCTTTCAGTCTCTGTTCTGTACATTCTAATTCTGTTGTTTTCATTCAAATTACATTGTTTTGATTCAAATTCTGTTCTGTTCATTCTAATTCCATTGTTTTCATTCAAATTCCGTTGTTTTCATTCAAACCCTGTTCTGTACATTCTAATTCCGTTGTTTTCATTCAAATTCTGTTGTTTTCATTCAAACCCTGTTCTGTACATTCTAATTCCGTTGTTTTCATTCAAATTCCGTTGTTTTCATTCTAATTCTGTTGTTTGTTTTAAACTTCCATTGTTTTCATTCAAATTCCGTTGTTTTCATTCTAATTCTGTTGTTTGTTTTAAACTTCCATGGTTATCATTCAAATTCTGTTGTTTTCATTTAAATTCGTTGTTTTGATTTAAATTCTGTTCTGTACATTCTAATTCCGTTGTTTTCATTCAAATTCCGCTGTTTTCATTCTAATTCTGTTGTTTGTTTTAAGCTTCCATTGTTTTCATTCAAATTCTGTTCTGTTCATTCTAATTCCGTTGTTTTCATTCAGTCTCTGTTCTGTACATTCTAATTCTGTTGTTTTCATTCAAATTACATTGTTTTGATTCAAATTCTGTTCTGTTCATTCTAATTCCGTTGTTTTCATTCAAATTCCGTTGTTTTCATTCTAATTCTGTTGTTTGTTTTAAACTTCCATTGTTTTCATTCAAATTCCGTTGTTTTCATTCTAATTCTGTTGTTTGTTTTAAACTTCCATAGTTATCATTCAAATTCTGTTGTTTTCATTTAAATTCGTTGTTTTGATTTAAATTCTGTTCTGTACATTCTAATTCCGTTGTTTTCATTCAAATTCCGCTGTTTTCATTCTAATTCTGTTGTTTTCATTCAAACCCTGTTCTGTACATTCTAATTCCGTTGTTTTCATTCAAATTCCGTTGTTTTCATTCTAATTCCATTGTTTTCATTCAAATTCCGTTGTTTTCATTCAAACCCTGTTCTGTACATTCTAATTCCGTTGTTTTCATTCAAATTCCGTTGTTTTCATTCTAATTCTGTTGTTTTCATTTAAATTCGTTGTTTTGATTTAAATTCTGTTCTGTACATTCTAATTCCGTTGTTTTCATTCTAATTCCGTTGTTTTCATTCTAATTCTGTTGTTTTCATTTAAATTCGTTGTTTTGATTTAAATTCTGTTCTGTACATTCTAATTCCGTTGTTTTCATTCAAATTCCGCTGTTTTCATTCTAATTCTGTTGTTTGTTTTAAGCTTCCATTGTTTTCATTCAAATTCTGTTCTGTTCATTCTAATTCCGTTGTTTTCATTCAAATTCCGTTGTTTTCATTCTAATTCTGTTGTTTGTTTTAAACTTCCATAGTTATCATTCAAATTCTGTTGTTTTCATTTAAATTCGTTGTTTTGATTCAAATTCTGTTCTGTTCATTCTAATTCCATTGTTTTCATTCAAATTCCGTTGTTTTCATTCAAACCCTGTTCTGTACATTCTAATTCCGTTGTTTTCATTCAAATTCCATTGTTTTCATTCTAATTCTGTTGTTTTCATTTAAATTCGTTGTTTTGATTTAAATTCTGTTCTGTACATTCTAATTCCGTTGTTTTCATTCAAATTCCGCTGTTTTCATTCTAATTCTGTTGTTTGTTTTAAGCTTCCATTGTTTTCATTCAAATTCTGTTCTGTTCATTCTAATTCCGTTGTTTTCATTCAGTCTCTGTTCTGTACATTCTAATTCTGTTGTTTTCATTCAAATTACATTGTTTTGATTCAAATTCTGTTCTGTTCATTCTAATTCCATTGTTTTCATTCAAATTCCGTTGTTTTCATTCAAACCCTGTTCTGTACATTCTAATTCCGTTGTTTTCATTCAAATTCCGTTGTTTTCATTCAAACCCTGTTCTGTACATTCTAATTCCGTTGTTTTCATTCAAATTCCGTTGTTTTCATTCTAATTCTGTTGTTTGTTTTAAACTTCCATTGTTTTCATTCAAATTCCGTTGTTTTCATTCTAATTCTGTTGTTTGTTTTTAACTTCCATAGTTATCATTCAAATTCTGTTGTTTTCATTCAAATTCCGTTGTTTTCATTCAAACCCTGTTCTGTACATTCTAATTCCGTTGTTTTCATTCAAATTCCGTTGTTTTCATTCTAATTCTGTTGTTTTCATTTAAATTCGTTGTTTTGATTTAAATTCTGTTCTGTACATTCTAATTCCGTTGTTTTCATTCAAATTCCGCTGTTTTCATTCTAATTCTGTTGTTTGTTTTAAGCTTCCATTGTTTTCATTCAAATTCTGTTCTGTTCATTCTAATTCCGTTGTTTTCATTCAGTCTCTGTTCTGTACATTCTAATTCTGTTGTTTTCATTCAAATTACATTGTTTTGATTCAAATTCTGTTCTGTTCATTCTAATTCCATTGTTTTCATTCAAATTCCGTTGTTTTCATTCAAACCCTGTTCTGTACATTCTAATTCCGTTGTTTTCATTCAAATTCCGTTGTTTTCATTCTAATTCTGTTGTTTTCATTTAAATTCGTTGTTTTGATTTAAATTCTGTTCTGTACATTCTAATTCCGTTGTTTTCATTCAAATTCCGTTGTTTTCATTCTAATTCTGTTGTTTTCATTTAAATTCGTTGTTTTGATTTAAATTCTGTTCTGTACATTCTAATTCCGTTGTTTTCATTCAGTCTCTGTTCTGTACATTCTAATTCTGTTGTTTTCATTCAAATTACATTGTTTTGATTCAAATTCTGTTCTGTTCATTCTAATTCCATTGTTTTCATTCAAATTCGTTGTTTTGATTTAAATTCTGTTCTGTACATTCTAATTCCGTTGTTTTCATTCAAATTCCGCTGTTTTCATTCTAATTCTGTTGTTTGTTTTAAGCTTCCATTGTTTTCATTCAAATTCTGTTCTGTTCATTCTAATTCCGTTGTTTTCTTTCAGTCTCTGTTCTGTACATTCTAATTCTGTTGTTTTCATTCAAATTACATTGTTTTGATTCAAATTCTGTTCTGTTCATTCTAATTCCATTGTTTTCATTCAAATTCCGTTGTTTTCATTCAAACCCTGTTCTGTACATTCTAATTCCGTTGTTTTCATTCAAATTCCGTTGTTTTCATTCTAATTCTGTTGTTTTCATTCAAATTACATTGTTTTGATTCAAATTCTGTTCTGTACATTCTAATTCCGTTGTTTTCATTCAAATTCCGTTGTTTTCATTCTAATTCTGTTGTTTTCATTTAAATTCGTTGTTTTGATTTAAATTCTGTTCTGTACATTCTAATTCCGTTGTTTTCATTCAGTCTCTGTTCTGTACATTCTAATTCCGTTGTTTTCATTCAAATTCCGCTGTTTTCATTCAAACCCTGTTCTGTACATTCTAATTCCGTTGTTTTCATTCAAATTCCGTTGTTTTAATTCTAATTCTGTTGTTTGTTTTAAACTTCCATAGTTATCATTCAAATTCTGTTGTTTTCATTTAAATTCGTTGTTTTGATTTAAATTCTGTTCTGTACATTCTAATTCCGTTGTTTTCATTCAGTCTCTGTTCTGTACATTCTAATTCTGTTGTTTTCATTCAAATTACATTGTTTTGATTCAAATTCTGTTCTGTTCATTCTAATTCCATTGTTTTCATTCAAATTCGTTGTTTTGATTTAAATTCTGTTCTGTACATTCTAATTCCGTTGTTTTCATTCAAATTCCGCTGTTTTCATTCTAATTCTGTTGTTTGTTTTAAGCTTCCATTGTTTTCATTCAAATTCTGTTCTGTTCATTCTAATTCCGTTGTTTTCTTTCAGTCTCTGTTCTGTACATTCTAATTCTGTTGTTTTCATTCAAATTACATTGTTTTGATTCAAATTCTGTTCTGTTCATTCTAATTCCATTGTTTTCATTCAAATTCCGTTGTTTTGATTCAAACCCTGTTCTGTACATTCTAATTCCGTTGTTTTCATTCTAATTCTGTTGTTTTCATTCAAACCCTGTTCTGTACATTCTAATTCCGTTGTTTTCATTCTAATTCTGTTGTTTTCATTTAAATTCGTTGTTTTGATTTAAATTCTGTTCTGTACATTCTAATTCCGTTGTTTTCATTCAAATTCCGCTGTTTTCATTCAAACCCTGTTCTGTACATTCTAATTCCGTTGTTTTCATTCAAATTCCGTTGTTTTCATTCTAATTCTGTTGTTTTCATTTAAATTCGTTGTTTTGATTTAAATTCTGTTCTGTACATTCTAATTCCGTTGTTTTCATTCAAATTCCGCTGTTTTCATTCTAATTCTGTTGTTTGTTTTAAGCTTCCATTGTTTTCATTCAAATTCTGTTCTGTTCATTCTAATTCCGTTGTTTTCATTCAGTCTCTGTTCTGTACATTCTAATTCTGTTGTTTTCATTCAAATTACATTGTTTTGATTCAAATTCTGTTCTGTTCATTCTAATTCCATTGTTTTCATTCAAATTCCGTTGTTTTCATTCAAACCCTGTTCTGTACATTCTAATTCCGTTGTTTTCATTCAAATTCCGTTGTTTTCATTCTAATTCTGTTGTTTTCATTTAAATTCGTTGTTTTGATTTAAATTCTGTTCTGTACATTCTAATTCCGTTGTTTTCATTCAAATTCCGTTGTTTTCATTCTAATTCTGTTGTTTTCATTTAAATTCGTTGTTTTGATTTAAATTCTGTTCTGTACATTCTAATTCCGTTGTTTTCATTCAGTCTCTGTTCTGTACATTCTAATTCTGTTGTTTTCATTCAAATTACATTGTTTTGATTCAAATTCTGTTCTGTTCATTCTAATTCCATTGTTTTCATTCAAATTCGTTGTTTTGATTTAAATTCTGTTCTGTACATTCTAATTCCGTTGTTTTCATTCAAATTCCGCTGTTTTCATTCTAATTCTGTTGTTTGTTTTAAGCTTCCATTGTTTTCATTCAAATTCTGTTCTGTTCATTCTAATTCCGTTGTTTTCTTTCAGTCTCTGTTCTGTACATTCTAATTCTGTTGTTTTCATTCAAATTACATTGTTTTGATTCAAATTCTGTTCTGTTCATTCTAATTCCATTGTTTTCATTCAAATTCCGTTGTTTTCATTCAAACCCTGTTCTGTACATTCTAATTCCGTTGTTTTCATTCAAATTCTGTTGTTTTCATTCAAACCCTGTTCTGTACATTCTAATTCCGTTGTTTTCATTCTAATTCTGTTGTTTGTTTTAAACTTCCATTGTTTTCATTCAAATTCCGTTGTTTTCATTCTAATTCTGTTGTTTGTTTTAAACTTCCATGGTTATCATTCAAATTCTGTTGTTTTCATTTAAATTCGTTGTTTTGATTTAAATTCTGTTCTGTTCATTCTAATTCCATTGTTTTCATTCAAATTCCGTTGTTTTCATTCAAACCCTGTTCTGTACATTCTAATTCCGTTGTTTTCATTCAAATTCCGTTGTTTTCATTCTAATTCTGTTGTTTTCATTTAAATTCGTTGTTTTGATTTAAATTCTGTTCTGTACATTCTAATTCCGTTGTTTTCATTCTAATTCCGTTGTTTTCATTCTAATTCTGTTGTTTTCATTTAAATTCGTTGTTTTGATTTAAATTCTGTTCTGTACATTCTAATTCCGTTGTTTTCATTCAAATTCCGCTGTTTTCATTCTAATTCTGTTGTTTGTTTTAAGCTTCCATTGTTTTCATTCAAATTCTGTTCTGTTCATTCTAATTCCGTTGTTTTCATTCAGTCTCTGTTCTGTACAATCTAATTCTGTTGATTTCATTCAAATTACATTGTTTTGATTCAAATTCTGTTCTGTTCATTCTAATTCCATTGTTTTCATTCAAATTCCGTTGTTTTCATTCAAACCCTGTTCTGTACATTCTAATTCCGTTGTTTTCATTCAACTTCCATAGTTATCATTCAAATTCTGTTGTTTTCATTTAAATTCGTTGTTTTGATTCAAATTCTGTTCTGTTCATTCTAATTCCATTGTTTTCATTCAAATTCCGTTGTTTTCATTCAAACCCTGTTCTGTACATTCTAATTCCGTTGTTTTCATTCAAATTCCGTTGTTTTCATTCTAATTCTGTTGTTTTCATTTAAATTCGTTGTTTTGATTTAAATTCTGTTCTGTACATTCTAATTCCGTTGTTTTCATTCAAATTCCGCTGTTTTCATTCTAATTCTGTTGTTTGTTTTAAGCTTCCATTGTTTTCATTCAAATTCTGTTCTGTTCATTCTAATTCCGTTGTTTTCATTCAGTCTCTGTTCTGTACATTCTAATTCTGTTGTTTTCATTCAAATTACATTGTTTTGATTCAAATTCTGTTCTGTTCATTCTAATTCCATTGTTTTCATTCAAATTCCGTTGTTTTCATTCAAACCCTGTTCTGTACATTCTAATTCCGTTGTTTTCATTCAAATTCCGTTGTTTTCATTCAAACCCTGTTCTGTACATTCTAATTCCGTTGTTTTCATTCAAATTCCGTTGTTTTCATTCTAATTCTGTTGTTTGTTTTAAACTTCCATTGTTTTCATTCAAATTCCGTTGTTTTCATTCTAATTCTGTTGTTTGTTTTTAACTTCCATAGTTATCATTCAAATTCTGTTGTTTTCATTCAAATTCCGTTGTTTTCATTCAAACCCTGTTCTGTACATTCTAATTCCGTTGTTTTCATTCAAATTCCGTTGTTTTCATTCTAATTCTGTTGTTTTCATTTAAATTCGTTGTTTTGATTTAAATTCTGTTCTGTACATTCTAATTCCGTTGTTTTCATTCAAATTCCGCTGTTTTCATTCTAATTCTGTTGTTTGTTTTAAGCTTCCATTGTTTTCATTCAAATTCTGTTCTGTTCATTCTAATTCCGTTGTTTTCATTCAGTCTCTGTTCTGTACATTCTAATTCTGTTGTTTTCATTCAAATTACATTGTTTTGATTCAAATTCTGTTCTGTTCATTCTAATTCCATTGTTTTCATTCAAATTCCGTTGTTTTCATTCAAACCCTGTTCTGTACATTCTAATTCCGTTGTTTTCATTCAAATTCCGTTGTTTTCATTCAAACCCTGTTCTGTACATTCTAATTCCGTTGTTTTCATTCAAATTCCGTTGTTTTCATTCTAATTCTGTTGTTTGTTTTAAACTTCCATTGTTTTCATTCAAATTCCGTTGTTTTCATTCTAATTCTGTTGTTTGTTTTTAACTTCCATAGTTATCATTCAAATTCTGTTGTTTTCATTCAAATTCCGTTGTTTTCATTCAAACCCTGTTCTGTACATTCTAATTCCGTTGTTTTCATTCAAATTCCGTTGTTTTCATTCTAATTCTGTTGTTTTCATTTAAATTCGTTGTTTTGATTTAAATTCTGTTCTGTACATTCTAATTCCGTTGTTTTCATTCAAATTCCGTTGTTTTCATTCTAATTCTGTTGTTTTCATTTAAATTCGTTGTTTTGATTTAAATTCTGTTCTGTACATTCTAATTCCGTTGTTTTCATTCAGTCTCTGTTCTGTACATTCTAATTCTGTTGTTTTCATTCAAATTACATTGTTTTGATTCAAATTCTGTTCTGTTCATTCTAATTCCATTGTTTTCATTCAAATTCGTTGTTTTGATTTAAATTCTGTTCTGTACATTCTAATTCCGTTGTTTTCATTCAAATTCCGCTGTTTTCATTCTAATTCTGTTGTTTGTTTTAAGCTTCCATTGTTTTCATTCAAATTCTGTTCTGTTCATTCTAATTCCGTTGTTTTCTTTCAGTCTCTGTTCTGTACATTCTAATTCTGTTGTTTTCATTCAAATTACATTGTTTTGATTCAAATTCTGTTCTGTTCATTCTAATTCCATTGTTTTCATTCAAATTCCGTTGTTTTCATTCAAACCCTGTTCTGTACATTCTAATTCCGTTGTTTTCATTCAAATTCTGTTGTTTTCATTCAAACCCTGTTCTGTACATTCTAATTCCGTTGTTTTCATTCAAATTCCGTTGTTTTCATTCTAATTCTGTTGTTTGTTTTAAACTTCCATTGTTTTCATTCAAATTCCGTTGTTTTCATTCTAATTCTGTTGTTTGTTTTAAACTTCCATGGTTATCATTCAAATTCTGTTGTTTTCATTTAAATTCGTTGTTTTGATTTAAATTCTGTTCTGTACATTCTAATTCCGTTGTTTTCATTCAAATTCCGCTGTTTTCATTCTAATTCTGTTGTTTGTTTTAAGCTTCCATTGTTTTCATTCAAATTCTGTTCTGTTCATTCTAATTCCGTTGTTTTCATTCAGTCTCTGTTCTGTACATTCTAATTCTGTTGTTTTCATTCAAATTACATTGTTTTGATTCAAATTCTGTTCTGTTCATTCTAATTCCGTTGTTTTCATTCAAATTCCGTTGTTTTCATTCTAATTCTGTTGTTTGTTTTAAACTTCCATTGTTTTCATTCAAATTCCGTTGTTTTCATTCTAATTCTGTTGTTTGTTTTAAACTTCCATAGTTATCATTCAAATTCTGTTGTTTTCATTTAAATTCGTTGTTTTGATTTAAATTCTGTTCTGTACATTCTAATTCTGTTGTTTTCATTCAAATTCCGCTGTTTTCATTCTAATTCTGTTGTTTGTTTTAAACTTCCATTGTTTTCATTCAAACCCTGTTCTGTACATTCTAATTCCGTTGTTTTCATTCAAATTCCGTTGTTTTCATTCAAACCCTGTTCTGTACATTCTAATTCCGTTGTTTTCATTCAAATTCCGTTGTTTTCATTCTAATTCTGTTGTTTGTTTTAAACTTCCATTGTTTTCATTCAAATTCCGTTGTTTTCATTCTAATTCTGTTGTTTGTTTTTAACTTCCATAGTTATCATTCAAATTCTGTTGTTTTCATTCAAATTCCGTTGTTGTCATTCAAACCCTGTTCTGTACATTCTAATTCCGTTGTTTTCATTCAAATTCCGTTGTTTTCATTCTAATTCTGTTGTTTTCATTTAAATTCGTTGTTTTGATTTAAATTCTGTTCTGTACATTCTAATTCCGTTGTTTTCATTCAAATTCCGCTGTTTTCATTCTAATTCTGTTGTTTGTTTTAAGCTTCCATTGTTTTCATTCAAATTCTGTTCTGTTCATTCTAATTCCGTTGTTTTCATTCAGTCTCTGTTCTGTACAATCTAATTCTGTTGATTTCATTCAAATTACATTGTTTTGATTCAAATTCTGTTCTGTTCATTCTAATTCCATTGTTTTCATTCAAATTCCGTTGTTTTCATTCAAACCCTGTTCTGTACATTCTAATTCCGTTGTTTTCATTCTAATTCTGTTGTTTTCATTTAAATTCGTTGTTTTGATTTAAATTCTGTTCTGTACATTCTAATTCCGTTGTTTTCATTCAAATTCCGCTGTTTTCATTCAAACCCTGTTCTGTACATTCTAATTCCGTTGTTTTCATTCAAATTCCGTTGTTTTCATTCTAATTCTGTTGTTTGTTTTAAACTTCCATAGTTATCATTCAAATTCTGTTGTTTTCATTTAAATTCGTTGTTTTGATTCAAATTCTGTTCTGTTCATTCTAATTCCATTGTTTTCATTCAAATTCCGTTGTTTTCATTCAAACCCTGTTCTGTACATTCTAATTCCGTTGTTTTCATTCAAATTCTGTTGTTTTCATTTAAATTCGTTGTTTTGATTTAAATTCTGTTCTGTACATTCTAATTCCGTTGTTTTCATTCAAATTCCGCTGTTTTCATTCTAATTCTGTTGTTTGTTTTAAGCTTCCATTGTTTTCATTCAAATTCTGTTCTGTTCATTCTAATTCCGTTGTTTTCATTCAGTCTCTGTTCTGTACATTCTAATTCTGTTGTTTTCATTCAAATTACATTGTTTTGATTCAAATTCTGTTCTGTTCATTCTAATTCCATTGTTTTCATTCAAATTCCGTTGTTTTCATTCAAACCCTGTTCTGTACATTCTAATTCCGTTGTTTTCATTCAAATTCCGTTGTTTTCATTCAAACCCTGTTCTGTACATTCTAATTCCGTTGTTTTCATTCAAATTCCGTTGTTTTCATTCTAATTCTGTTGTTTGTTTTAAACTTCCATTGTTTTCATTCAAATTCCGTTGTTTTCATTCTAATTCTGTTGTTTTCATTCAAATTACATTGTTTTGATTCAAATTCTGTTCTGTTCATTCTAATTCCGTTGTTTTCATTCAAATTCCGTTGTTTTCATTCTAATTCTGTTGTTTGTTTTAAACTTCCATTGTTTTCATTCAAATTCCGTTGTTTTCATTCTAATTCTGTTGTTTGTTTTAAACTTCCATAGTTATCATTCAAATTCTGTTGTTTTCATTTAAATTCGTTGTTTTGATTTAAATTCTGTTCTGTACATTCTAATTCCGTTGTTTTCATTCAAATTCCGCTGTTTTCATTCTAATTCTGTTGTTTGTTTTAAACGTCCATTGTTTTCATTCAAATTCTGTTCTGTTCATTCTAATTCCGTTGTTTTCTTTCAGTCTCTGTTCTGTACATTCTAATTCTGTTGTTTTCATTCAAATTACATTGTTTTGATTCAAATTCTGTTCTGTTCATTCTAATTCCATTGTTTTCATTCAAATTCCGTTGTTTTCATTCAAACCCTGTTCTGTACATTCTAATTCCGTTGTTTTCATTCAAATTCCGTTGTTTTCATTCTAATTCCATTGTTTTCATTCAAATTCCGTTGTTTTCATTCAAACCCTGTTCTGTACATTCTAATTCCGTTGTTTTCATTCAAATTCCGTTGTTTTCATTCTAATTCTGTTGTTTTCATTTAAATTCGTTGTTTTGATTTAAATTCTGTTCTGTACATTCTAATTCCGTTGTTTTCATTCAAATTCCGCTGTTTTCATTCAAACCCTGTTCTGTACATTCTAATTCCGTTGTTTTCATTCAAATTCCGTTGTTTTCATTCTAATTCTGTTGTTTGTTTTAAACTTCCATAGTTATCATTCAAATTCTGTTGTTTTCATTTAAATTCGTTGTTTTGATTCAAATTCTGTTCTGTTCATTCTAATTCCATTGTTTTCATTCAAATTCCGTTGTTTTCATTCAAACCCTGTTCTGTACATTCTAATTCCGTTGTTTTCATTCAAATTCTGTTGTTTTCATTTAAATTCGTTGTTTTGATTTAAATTCTGTTCTGTACATTCTAATTCCGTTGTTTTCATTCAAATTCCGCTGTTTTCATTCTAATTCTGTTGTTTGTTTTAAGCTTCCATTGTTTTCATTCAAATTCTGTTCTGTTCATTCTAATTCCGTTGTTTTCATTCAGTCTCTGTTCTGTACATTCTAATTCTGTTGTTTTCATTCAAATTACATTGTTTTGATTCAAATTCTGTTCTGTTCATTCTAATTCCATTGTTTTCATTCAAATTCCGTTGTTTTCATTCAAACCCTGTTCTGCACATTCAAATTCCGTTGTTTTCATTCAAATTCCGTTGTTTTCATTCAAACCCTGTTCTGTACATTCTAGAGATGGCACGATACCACTTTTTTATGTCCGATACCGATACCGATATCATAAATTTGGATATCTGCCGATACCGATATGAATCCGATATAGTGTTTTTTAATCAACAAAACTGTTTTTTAAATATCTTGCTGCATTTTGTATAAGTTCATACTCAAGTTTAAAACAACAACTACACTAAAGCTATTCTGTTATACCTGTATCCAAAAAAAATATTTCATAGTTCAGCAATACTGATCAATCTAATAAACTTAAACCTACACCATCCTCCCTATTCTGGTATTTTAAAGAGTACTTAGCATATATATTAAGCAACCTAACTAATAGGGTTCCAACTCCCAGCAACAACAAAAATAAATAAATAAAAAATAGGGAACCACCCCCCACCCTCCACCTCATGATGCTTAATCGACGTAATCAACCTTAATTTGATGCAGTGTGGAAAAAAATGCACAGAAATCAATTATTTTTCAAGAAATATTAAATAGATTCAACATCTTTCTTCAACAAAATTGCAGACTGCACAGATGGTACCTTCCCAAAGGAAAATGTACTATAGCTTACTAGGGTGTATATATTAGACTTAATAGTTACTATATACAGTAATGGACTTCTATTCATTTTGCATCAAATTAAAACTTTGGCTGTCAGATAATTATTTATTAAAAGCTAGACATTTTAAATGAGAATAAGAAAGAAAAGTATGTCTTTGTGCCCCCTTTTCCCTGTTCATGCCCTATCGGCCCCCCTGGCTAAACTTTGCTAGATCCGCCCCTGCACAGTTACAGCCGTCAGCTACGTAGAAAAAGATCCTCGAGTAGAAAGTAATATTAAATACATTCTAACAACAGCTTATAGAGCTTAAACGTGCTGCTGTTGTTCAGCCGCTGGTTTCCTCTTTCTGGTGCAAAGTGGGCCAAAAGCAAACAAGAGAGACGTACGCCCGACAGAAAAGCCGATCAGCTGATCATTAAGCAGTTTCATGATCGAAGTAGCAGCAAGAAGAGGCAGTCGTTTGTTAAGCTTAACGCAGGAATGCTTTACAAACATTCAGAGATGGACTTACACACTTGCTTTACTTCTCTCGGGGATAACTTTGTCGGAGATGAAATGCGGGGTTGCTAGCGAAGCTCCACATGCTATCCAGACCACCGACAGGTCCCGCATGCCACAGCCGCTCTATCACGTGATGCATACTGCTCCGACTGCTAACGTTCTGAGGTGAGTTACGGGGTGTTGCAAGTTTTGTGAGCTGCTTTCGTGATATTTAATGGATCGGATTACATTTTTTATTTTTCTCCGATATCCGATCCAGTAATTTAGGTCAGTATCGGACCGATACCGATACGTAATATCGGATCAGTCCATCTCTAGTACATTCTAATTCCGTTGTTTTCATTCAAATTCCGTTGTTTTCATTCTAATTCTGTTGTTTGTTTTAAACTTCCATTGTTTTCATTCAAATTCCGTTGTTTTCATTCTAATTCTGTTGTTTGTTTTAAACTTCCATAGTTATCATTCAAATTCTGTTGTTTTCATTCAAATTCCGTTGTTTTCATTCAAACCCTGTTCTGTACATTCTAATTCCGTTGTTTTCATTCAAATTCCGTTGTTTTCATTCTAATTCTGTTGTTTTCATTTAAATTCGTTGTTTTGATTTAAATTCTGTTCTGTACATTCTAATTCCGTTGTTTTCATTCAAATTCCGCTGTTTTCATTCTAATTCTGTTGTTTGTTTTAAGCTTCCATTGTTTTCATTCAAATTCTGTTCTGTTCATTCTAATTCCGTTGTTTTCATTCAGTCTCTGTTCTGTACATTCTAATTCTGTTGTTTTCATTCAAATTACATTGTTTTGATTCAAATTCTGTTCTGTTCATTCTAATTCCGTTGTTTTCATTCAAATTCCGTTGTTTTCATTCTAATTCTGTTGTTTTCATTTAAATTCGTTGTTTTGATTTAAATTCTGTTCTGTACATTCTAATTCCGTTGTTTTCATTCAAATTCCGTTGTTTTCATTCTAATTCTGTTGTTTTCATTTAAATTCGTTGTTTTGATTTAAATTCTGTTCTGTACATTCTAATTCCGTTGTTTTCATTCAGTCTCTGTTCTGTACATTCTAATTCTGTTGTTTTCATTCTAATTCTGTTGTTTTCATTCAAACCCTGTTCTGTACATTCTAATTCCGTTGTTTTCATTCAAATTCCGCTGTTTTCATTCTAATTCTGTTGTTTGTTTTAAGCTTCCATTGTTTTCATTCAAATTCTGTTCTGTTCATTCTAATTCCGTTGTTTTCTTTCAGTCTCTGTTCTGTACATTCTAATTCTGTTGTTTTCATTCAAATTACATTGTTTTGATTCAAATTCTGTTCTGTTCATTCTAATTCCATTGTTTTCATTCAAATTCGTTGTTTTGATTTAAATTCTGTTCTGTACATTCTAATTCCGTTGTTTTCATTCAAATTCCGCTGTTTTCATTCTAATTCTGTTGTTTGTTTTAAGCTTCCATTGTTTTCATTCAAATTCTGTTCTGTTCATTCTAATTCCGTTGTTTTCTCTCAGTCTCTGTTCTGTACATTCTAATTCTGTTGTTTTCATTCAAATTACATTGTTTTGATTCAAATTCTGTTCTGTTCATTCTAATTCCATTGTTTTCATTCAAATTCCGTTGTTTTCATTCTAATTCTGTTGTTTTCATTTAAATTCGTTGTTTTGATTTAAATTCTGTTCTGTACATTCTAATTCCGTTGTTTTCATTCAGTCTCTGTTCTGTACATTCTAATTCTGTTGTTTTCATTCAAATTACATTGTTTTGATTCAAATTCTGTTCTGTTCATTCTAATTCCATTGTTTTCATTCAAATTCGTTGTTTTGATTTAAATTCTGTTCTGTACATTCTAATTCCGTTGTTTTCATTCAAATTCCGCTGTTTTCATTCTAATTCTGTTGTTTGTTTTAAGCTTCCATTGTTTTCATTCAAATTCTGTTCTGTTCATTCTAATTCCGTTGTTTTCTTTCAGTCTCTGTTCTGTACATTCTAATTCTGTTGTTTTCATTCAAATTACATTGTTTTGATTCAAATTCTGTTCTGTTCATTCTAATTCCATTGTTTTCATTCAAATTCCGTTGTTTTCATTCAAACCCTGTTCTGTACATTCTTATTCCGTTGTTTTCATTCAAATTCCGTTGTTTTCATTCAAACCCTGTTCTGTACATTCTAATTCCGTTGTTTTCATTCAAATTCCGTTGTTTTCATTCAAACCCTGTTCTGTACATTCTAATTCCGTTGTTTTCATTCAAATTCCGTTGTTTTCATTCTAATTCTGTTGTTTGTTTTAAACTTCCATTGTTTTCATTCAAATTCTGTTCTGTTCATTCTAATTCCGTTGTTTTCTTTCAGTCTCTGTTCTGTACATTCTAATTCTGTTGTTTTCATTCAAATTACATTGTTTTGATTCAAATTCTGTTCTGTTCATTCTAATTCCATTGTTTTCATTCAAATTCCGTTGTTTTCATTCAAACCCTGTTCTGTACATTCTAATTCCGTTGTTTTCATTCAAATTCCGTTGTTTTAATTCTAATTCTGTTGTTTGTTTTAAACTTCCATAGTTATCATTCAAATTCTGTTGTTTTCATTTAAATTCGTTGTTTTGATTTAAATTCTGTTCTGTACATTCTAATTCCGTTGTTTTCATTCAGTCTCTGTTCTGTACATTCTAATTCTGTTGTTTTCATTCAAATTACATTGTTTTGATTCAAATTCTGTTCTGTTCATTCTAATTCCATTGTTTTCATTCAAATTCGTTGTTTTGATTTAAATTCTGTTCTGTACATTCTAATTCCGTTGTTTTCATTCAAATTCTGCTGTTTTCATTCTAATTCTGTTGTTTGTTTTAAGCTTCCATTGTTTTCATTCAAATTCTGTTCTGTTCATTCTAATTCCGTTGTTTTCTTTCAGTCTCTGTTCTGTACATTCTAATTCTGTTGTTTTCATTCAAATTACATTGTTTTGATTCAAATTCTGTTGTGTTCATTCTAATTCCATTGTTTTCATTCAAATTCCGTTGTTTTGATTCAAACCCTGTTCTGTACATTCTAATTCCGTTGTTTTCATTCTAATTCTGTTGTTTTCATTCAAACCCTGTTCTGTACATTCTAATTCCGTTGTTTTCATTCAAATTCCGCTGTTTTCATTCTAATTCTGTTGTTTGTTTTAAGCTTCCATTGTTTTCATTCAAATTCTGTTCTGTTCATTCTAATTCCGTTGTTTTCTTTCAGTCTCTGTTCTGTACATTCTAATTCTGTTGTTTTCATTCAAATTACATTGTTTTGATTCAAATTCTGTTCTGTTCATTCTAATTCCATTGTTTTCATTCAAATTCCGTTGTTTTCATTCAAACCCTGTTCTGTACATTCTTATTCCGTTGTTTTCATTCAAATTCCGTTGTTTTCATTCTAATTCTGTTGTTTGTTTTAAACTTCCATTGTTTTCATTCAAATTCCGTTGTTTTCATTCTAATTCTGTTGTTTGTTTTAAACTTCCATGGTTATCATTCAAATTCTGTTGTTTTCATTTAAATTCGTTGTTTTGATTTAAATTCTGTTCTGTACATTCTAATTCCGTTGTTTTCATTCAAATTCCGCTGTTTTCATTCTAATTCTGTTGTTTGTTTTAAGCTTCCATTGTTTTCATTCAAATTCTGTTCTGTTCATTCTAATTCCGTTGTTTTCATTCAGTCTCTGTTCTGTACATTCTAATTCTGTTGTTTTCATTCAAATTACATTGTTTTGATTCAAATTCTGTTCTGTTCATTCTAATTCCATTGTTTTCATTCAAATTCGTTGTTTTGATTTAAATTCTGTTCTGTACATTCTAATTCCGTTGTTTTCATTCAAATTCCGCTGTTTTCATTCTAATTCTGTTGTTTGTTTTAAACTTCCATTGTTTTCATTCAAATTCCGTTGTTTTCATTCTAATTCTGTTGTTTGTTTTAAACTTCCATAGTTATCATTCAAATTCTGTTGTTTTCATTTAAATTCGTTGTTTTGATTTAAATTCTGTTCTGTACATTCTAATTCCGTTGTTTTCATTCAAATTCCGCTGTTTTCATTCTAATTCTGTTGTTTGTTTTAAGCTTCCATTGTTTTCATTCAAATTCTGTTCTGTTCATTCTAATTCCGTTGTTTTCTCTCAGTCTCTGTTCTGTACATTCTAATTCTGTTGTTTTCATTCAAATTACATTGTTTTGATTCAAATTCTGTTCTGTTCATTCTAATTCCATTGTTTTCATTCAAATTCCGTTGTTTTCATTCTAATTCTGTTGTTTTCATTTAAATTCGTTGTTTTGATTTAAATTCTGTTCTGTACATTCTAATTCCGTTGTTTTCATTCAGTCTCTGTTCTGTACATTCTAATTCTGTTGTTTTCATTCAAATTACATTGTTTTGATTCAAATTCTGTTCTGTTCATTCTAATTCCATTGTTTTCATTCAAATTCGTTGTTTTGATTTAAATTCTGTTCTGTACATTCTAATTCCGTTGTTTTCATTCAAATTCCGCTGTTTTCATTCTAATTCTGTTGTTTGTTTTAAGCTTCCATTGTTTTCATTCAAATTCTGTTCTGTTCATTCTAATTCCGTTGTTTTCTTTCAGTCTCTGTTCTGTACATTCTAATTCTGTTGTTTGTTTTAAGCTTCCATTGTTTTCATTCAAATTCTGTTCTGTTCATTCTAATTCCGTTGTTTTCTTTCAGTCTCTGTTCTGTACATTCTAATTCTGTTGTTTTCATTCAAATTACATTGTTTTGATTCAAATTCTGTTCTGTTCATTCTAATTCCATTGTTTTCATTCAAATTCGTTGTTTTGATTTAAATTCTGTTCTGTACATTCTAATTCCGTTGTTTTCATTCAAATTCCGCTGTTTTCATTCTAATTCTGTTGTTTGTTTTAAGCTTCCATTGTTTTCATTCAAATTCTGTTCTGTTCATTCTAATTCCGTTGTTTTCTCTCAGTCTCTGTTCTGTACATTCTAATTCTGTTGTTTTCATTCAAATTACATTGTTTTGATTCAAATTCTGTTCTGTTCATTCTAATTCCATTGTTTTCATTCAAATTCCGTTGTTTTCATTCAAACCCTGTTCTGTACATTCTAATTCCGTTGTTTTCATTCAAATTCCGTTGTTTTCATTCAAACCCTGTTCTGTACATTCTAATTCCGTTGTTTTCATTCAAATTCCGTTGTTTTCATTCTAATTCTGTTGTTTGTTTTAAACTTCCATTGTTTTCATTCAAATTCCGTTGTTTTCATTCTAATTCTGTTGTTTGTTTTTAACTTCCATAGTTATCATTCAAATTCTGTTGTTTTCATTCAAATTCCGTTGTTTTCATTCAAACCCTGTTCTGTACATTCTAATTCCGTTGTTTTCATTCAAATTCCGTTGTTTTCATTCTAATTCTGTTGTTTTCATTTAAATTCGTTGTTTTGATTTAAATTCTGTTCTGTACATTCTAATTCCGTTGTTTTCATTCAAATTCCGCTGTTTTCATTCTAATTCTGTTGTTTGTTTTAAGCTTCCATTGTTTTCATTCAAATTCTGTTCTGTTCATTCTAATTCCGTTGTTTTCATTCAGTCTCTGTTCTGTACATTCTAATTCTGTTGTTTTCATTCAAATTACATTGTTTTGATTCAAATTCTGTTCTGTTCATTCTAATTCCATTGTTTTCATTCAAATTCCGTTGTTTTCATTCAAACCCTGTTCTGTACATTCTAATTCCGTTGTTTTCATTCAAATTCCGTTGTTTTCATTCAAACCCTGTTCTGTACATTCTAATTCCGTTGTTTTCATTCAAATTCCGTTGTTTTCATTCTAATTCTGTTGTTTGTTTTAAACTTCCATTGTTTTCATTCAAATTCCGTTGTTTTCATTCTAATTCTGTTGTTTGTTTTTAACTTCCATAGTTATCATTCAAATTCTGTTGTTTTCATTCAAATTCCGTTGTTTTCATTCAAACCCTGTTCTGTACATTCTAATTCCGTTGTTTTCATTCAAATTCCGTTGTTTTCATTCTAATTCTGTTGTTTTCATTTAAATTCGTTGTTTTGATTTAAATTCTGTTCTGTACATTCTAATTCCGTTGTTTTCATTCAAATTCCGTTGTTTTCATTCTAATTCTGTTGTTTTCATTTAAATTCGTTGTTTTGATTTAAATTCTGTTCTGTACATTCTAATTCCGTTGTTTTCATTCAGTCTCTGTTCTGTACATTCTAATTCTGTTGTTTTCATTCAAATTACATTGTTTTGATTCAAATTCTGTTCTGTTCATTCTAATTCCATTGTTTTCATTCAAATTCGTTGTTTTGATTTAAATTCTGTTCTGTACATTCTAATTCCGTTGTTTTCATTCAAATTCCGCTGTTTTCATTCTAATTCTGTTGTTTGTTTTAAGCTTCCATTGTTTTCATTCAAATTCTGTTCTGTTCATTCTAATTCCGTTGTTTTCTTTCAGTCTCTGTTCTGTACATTCTAATTCTGTTGTTTTCATTCAAATTACATTGTTTTGATTCAAATTCTGTTCTGTTCATTCTAATTCCATTGTTTTCATTCAAATTCCGTTGTTTTCATTCAAACCCTGTTCTGTACATTCTAATTCCGTTGTTTTCATTCAAATTCTGTTGTTTTCATTCAAACCCTGTTCTGTACATTCTAATTCCGTTGTTTTCATTCAAATTCCGTTGTTTTCATTCTAATTCTGTTGTTTGTTTTAAACTTCCATTGTTTTCATTCAAATTCCGTTGTTTTCATTCTAATTCTGTTGTTTGTTTTAAACTTCCATGGTTATCATTCAAATTCTGTTGTTTTCATTTAAATTCGTTGTTTTGATTTAAATTCTGTTCTGTACATTCTAATTCCGTTGTTTTCATTCAAATTCCGCTGTTTTCATTCTAATTCTGTTGTTTGTTTTAAGCTTCCATTGTTTTCATTCAAATTCTGTTCTGTTCATTCTAATTCCGTTGTTTTCATTCAGTCTCTGTTCTGTACATTCTAATTCTGTTGTTTTCATTCAAATTACATTGTTTTGATTCAAATTCTGTTCTGTTCATTCTAATTCCGTTGTTTTCATTCAAATTCCGTTGTTTTCATTCTAATTCTGTTGTTTGTTTTAAACTTCCATTGTTTTCATTCAAATTCCGTTGTTTTCATTCTAATTCTGTTGTTTGTTTTAAACTTCCATAGTTATCATTCAAATTCTGTTGTTTTCATTTAAATTCGTTGTTTTGATTTAAATTCTGTTCTGTACATTCTAATTCTGTTGTTTTCATTCAAATTCCGCTGTTTTCATTCTAATTCTGTTGTTTGTTTTAAACTTCCATTGTTTTCATTCAAACCCTGTTCTGTACATTCTAATTCCGTTGTTTTCATTCAAATTCCGTTGTTTTCATTCAAACCCTGTTCTGTACATTCTAATTCCGTTGTTTTCATTCAAATTCCGTTGTTTTCATTCTAATTCTGTTGTTTGTTTTAAACTTCCATTGTTTTCATTCAAATTCCGTTGTTTTCATTCTAATTCTGTTGTTTGTTTTTAACTTCCATAGTTATCATTCAAATTCTGTTGTTTTCATTCAAATTCCGTTGTTGTCATTCAAACCCTGTTCTGTACATTCTAATTCCGTTGTTTTCATTCAAATTCCGTTGTTTTCATTCTAATTCTGTTGTTTTCATTTAAATTCGTTGTTTTGATTTAAATTCTGTTCTGTACATTCTAATTCCGTTGTTTTCATTCAAATTCCGCTGTTTTCATTCTAATTCTGTTGTTTGTTTTAAGCTTCCATTGTTTTCATTCAAATTCTGTTCTGTTCATTCTAATTCCGTTGTTTTCATTCAGTCTCTGTTCTGTACAATCTAATTCTGTTGATTTCATTCAAATTACATTGTTTTGATTCAAATTCTGTTCTGTTCATTCTAATTCCATTGTTTTCATTCAAATTCCGTTGTTTTCATTCAAACCCTGTTCTGTACATTCTAATTCCGTTGTTTTCATTCTAATTCTGTTGTTTTCATTTAAATTCGTTGTTTTGATTTAAATTCTGTTCTGTACATTCTAATTCCGTTGTTTTCATTCAAATTCCGCTGTTTTCATTCAAACCCTGTTCTGTACATTCTAATTCCGTTGTTTTCATTCAAATTCCGTTGTTTTCATTCTAATTCTGTTGTTTGTTTTAAACTTCCATAGTTATCATTCAAATTCTGTTGTTTTCATTTAAATTCGTTGTTTTGATTCAAATTCTGTTCTGTTCATTCTAATTCCATTGTTTTCATTCAAATTCCGTTGTTTTCATTCAAACCCTGTTCTGTACATTCTAATTCCGTTGTTTTCATTCAAATTCTGTTGTTTTCATTTAAATTCGTTGTTTTGATTTAAATTCTGTTCTGTACATTCTAATTCCGTTGTTTTCATTCAAATTCCGCTGTTTTCATTCTAATTCTGTTGTTTGTTTTAAGCTTCCATTGTTTTCATTCAAATTCTGTTCTGTTCATTCTAATTCCGTTGTTTTCATTCAGTCTCTGTTCTGTACATTCTAATTCTGTTGTTTTCATTCAAATTACATTGTTTTGATTCAAATTCTGTTCTGTTCATTCTAATTCCATTGTTTTCATTCAAATTCCGTTGTTTTCATTCAAACCCTGTTCTGTACATTCTAATTCCGTTGTTTTCATTCAAATTCCGTTGTTTTCATTCAAACCCTGTTCTGTACATTCTAATTCCGTTGTTTTCATTCAAATTCCGTTGTTTTCATTCTAATTCTGTTGTTTGTTTTAAACTTCCATTGTTTTCATTCAAATTCCGTTGTTTTCATTCTAATTCTGTTGTTTTCATTCAAATTACATTGTTTTGATTCAAATTCTGTTCTGTTCATTCTAATTCCGTTGTTTTCATTCAAATTCCGTTGTTTTCATTCTAATTCTGTTGTTTGTTTTAAACTTCCATTGTTTTCATTCAAATTCCGTTGTTTTCATTCTAATTCTGTTGTTTGTTTTAAACTTCCATAGTTATCATTCAAATTCTGTTGTTTTCATTTAAATTCGTTGTTTTGATTTAAATTCTGTTCTGTACATTCTAATTCCGTTGTTTTCATTCAAATTCCGCTGTTTTCATTCTAATTCTGTTGTTTGTTTTAAACGTCCATTGTTTTCATTCAAATTCTGTTCTGTTCATTCTAATTCCGTTGTTTTCTTTCAGTCTCTGTTCTGTACATTCTAATTCTGTTGTTTTCATTCAAATTACATTGTTTTGATTCAAATTCTGTTCTGTTCATTCTAATTCCATTGTTTTCATTCAAATTCCGTTGTTTTCATTCAAACCCTGTTCTGTACATTCTAATTCCGTTGTTTTCATTCAAATTCCGTTGTTTTCATTCTAATTCCATTGTTTTCATTCAAATTCCGTTGTTTTCATTCAAACCCTGTTCTGTACATTCTAATTCCGTTGTTTTCATTCAAATTCCGTTGTTTTCATTCTAATTCTGTTGTTTTCATTTAAATTCGTTGTTTTGATTTAAATTCTGTTCTGTACATTCTAATTCCGTTGTTTTCATTCAAATTCCGCTGTTTTCATTCAAACCCTGTTCTGTACATTCTAATTCCGTTGTTTTCATTCAAATTCCGTTGTTTTCATTCTAATTCTGTTGTTTGTTTTAAACTTCCATAGTTATCATTCAAATTCTGTTGTTTTCATTTAAATTCGTTGTTTTGATTCAAATTCTGTTCTGTTCATTCTAATTCCATTGTTTTCATTCAAATTCCGTTGTTTTCATTCAAACCCTGTTCTGTACATTCTAATTCCGTTGTTTTCATTCAAATTCTGTTGTTTTCATTTAAATTCGTTGTTTTGATTTAAATTCTGTTCTGTACATTCTAATTCCGTTGTTTTCATTCAAATTCCGCTGTTTTCATTCTAATTCTGTTGTTTGTTTTAAGCTTCCATTGTTTTCATTCAAATTCTGTTCTGTTCATTCTAATTCCGTTGTTTTCATTCAGTCTCTGTTCTGTACATTCTAATTCTGTTGTTTTCATTCAAATTACATTGTTTTGATTCAAATTCTGTTCTGTTCATTCTAATTCCATTGTTTTCATTCAAATTCCGTTGTTTTCATTCAAACCCTGTTCTGCACATTCAAATTCCGTTGTTTTCATTCAAATTCCGTTGTTTTCATTCAAACCCTGTTCTGTACATTCTAGAGATGGCACGATACCACTTTTTTATGTCCGATACCGATACCGATATCATAAATTTGGATATCTGCCGATACCGATATGAATCCGATATAGTGTTTTTTAATCAACAAAACTGTTTTTTAAATATCTTGCTGCATTTTGTATAAGTTCATACTCAAGTTTAAAACAACAACTACACTAAAGCTATTCTGTTATACCTGTATCCAAAAAAAATATTTCATAGTTCAGCAATACTGATCAATCTAATAAACTTAAACCTACACCATCCTCCCTATTCTGGTATTTTAAAGAGTACTTAGCATATATATTAAGCAACCTAACTAATAGGGTTCCAACTCCCAGCAACAACAAAAATAAATAAATAAAAAATAGGGAACCACCCCCCACCCTCCACCTCATGATGCTTAATCGACGTAATCAACCTTAATTTGATGCAGTGTGGAAAAAAATGCACAGAAATCAATTATTTTTCAAGAAATATTAAATAGATTCAACATCTTTCTTCAACAAAATTGCAGACTGCACAGATGGTACCTTCCCAAAGGAAAATGTACTATAGCTTACTAGGGTGTATATATTAGACTTAATAGTTACTATATACAGTAATGGACTTCTATTCATTTTGCATCAAATTAAAACTTTGGCTGTCAGATAATTATTTATTAAAAGCTAGACATTTTAAATGAGAATAAGAAAGAAAAGTATGTCTTTGTGCCCCCTTTTCCCTGTTCATGCCCTATCGGCCCCCCTGGCTAAACTTTGCTAGATCCGCCCCTGCACAGTTACAGCCGTCAGCTACGTAGAAAAAGATCCTCGAGTAGAAAGTAATATTAAATACATTCTAACAACAGCTTATAGAGCTTAAACGTGCTGCTGTTGTTCAGCCGCTGGTTTCCTCTTTCTGGTGCAAAGTGGGCCAAAAGCAAACAAGAGAGACGTACGCCCGACAGAAAAGCCGATCAGCTGATCATTAAGCAGTTTCATGATCGAAGTAGCAGCAAGAAGAGGCAGTCGTTTGTTAAGCTTAACGCAGGAATGCTTTACAAACATTCAGAGATGGACTTACACACTTGCTTTACTTCTCTCGGGGATAACTTTGTCGGAGATGAAATGCGGGGTTGCTAGCGAAGCTCCACATGCTATCCAGACCACCGACAGGTCCCGCATGCCACAGCCGCTCTATCACGTGATGCATACTGCTCCGACTGCTAACGTTCTGAGGTGAGTTACGGGGTGTTGCAAGTTTTGTGAGCTGCTTTCGTGATATTTAATGGATCGGATTACATTTTTTATTTTTCTCCGATATCCGATCCAGTAATTTAGGTCAGTATCGGACCGATACCGATACGTAATATCGGATCGGTCCATCTCTAGTACATTCTAATTCCGTTGTTTTCATTCAAATTCCGTTGTTTTCATTCTAATTCTGTTGTTTGTTTTAAACTTCCATTGTTTTCATTCAAATTCCGTTGTTTTCATTCTAATTCTGTTGTTTGTTTTAAACTTCCATAGTTATCATTCAAATTCTGTTGTTTTCATTCAAATTCCGTTGTTTTCATTCAAACCCTGTTCTGTACATTCTAATTCCGTTGTTTTCATTCAAATTCCGTTGTTTTCATTCTAATTCTGTTGTTTTCATTTAAATTCGTTGTTTTGATTTAAATTCTGTTCTGTACATTCTAATTCCGTTGTTTTCATTCAAATTCCGCTGTTTTCATTCTAATTCTGTTGTTTGTTTTAAGCTTCCATTGTTTTCATTCAAATTCTGTTCTGTTCATTCTAATTCCGTTGTTTTCATTCAGTCTCTGTTCTGTACATTCTAATTCTGTTGTTTTCATTCAAATTACATTGTTTTGATTCAAATTCTGTTCTGTTCATTCTAATTCCGTTGTTTTCATTCAAATTCCGTTGTTTTCATTCTAATTCTGTTGTTTTCATTTAAATTCGTTGTTTTGATTTAAATTCTGTTCTGTACATTCTAATTCCGTTGTTTTCATTCAAATTCCGTTGTTTTCATTCTAATTCTGTTGTTTTCATTTAAATTCGTTGTTTTGATTTAAATTCTGTTCTGTACATTCTAATTCCGTTGTTTTCATTCAGTCTCTGTTCTGTACATTCTAATTCTGTTGTTTTCATTCTAATTCTGTTGTTTTCATTCAAACCCTGTTCTGTACATTCTAATTCCGTTGTTTTCATTCAAATTCCGCTGTTTTCATTCTAATTCTGTTGTTTGTTTTAAGCTTCCATTGTTTTCATTCAAATTCTGTTCTGTTCATTCTAATTCCGTTGTTTTCTTTCAGTCTCTGTTCTGTACATTCTAATTCTGTTGTTTTCATTCAAATTACATTGTTTTGATTCAAATTCTGTTCTGTTCATTCTAATTCCATTGTTTTCATTCAAATTCGTTGTTTTGATTTAAATTCTGTTCTGTACATTCTAATTCCGTTGTTTTCATTCAAATTCCGCTGTTTTCATTCTAATTCTGTTGTTTGTTTTAAGCTTCCATTGTTTTCATTCAAATTCTGTTCTGTTCATTCTAATTCCGTTGTTTTCTCTCAGTCTCTGTTCTGTACATTCTAATTCTGTTGTTTTCATTCAAATTACATTGTTTTGATTCAAATTCTGTTCTGTTCATTCTAATTCCATTGTTTTCATTCAAATTCCGTTGTTTTCATTCTAATTCTGTTGTTTTCATTTAAATTCGTTGTTTTGATTTAAATTCTGTTCTGTACATTCTAATTCCGTTGTTTTCATTCAGTCTCTGTTCTGTACATTCTAATTCTGTTGTTTTCATTCAAATTACATTGTTTTGATTCAAATTCTGTTCTGTTCATTCTAATTCCATTGTTTTCATTCAAATTCGTTGTTTTGATTTAAATTCTGTTCTGTACATTCTAATTCCGTTGTTTTCATTCAAATTCCGCTGTTTTCATTCTAATTCTGTTGTTTGTTTTAAGCTTCCATTGTTTTCATTCAAATTCTGTTCTGTTCATTCTAATTCCGTTGTTTTCTTTCAGTCTCTGTTCTGTACATTCTAATTCTGTTGTTTTCATTCAAATTACATTGTTTTGATTCAAATTCTGTTCTGTTCATTCTAATTCCATTGTTTTCATTCAAATTCCGTTGTTTTCATTCAAACCCTGTTCTGTACATTCTTATTCCGTTGTTTTCATTCAAATTCCGTTGTTTTCATTCAAACCCTGTTCTGTACATTCTAATTCCGTTGTTTTCATTCAAATTCCGTTGTTTTCATTCAAACCCTGTTCTGTACATTCTAATTCCGTTGTTTTCATTCAAATTCCGTTGTTTTCATTCTAATTCTGTTGTTTGTTTTAAACTTCCATTGTTTTCATTCAAATTCTGTTCTGTTCATTCTAATTCCGTTGTTTTCTTTCAGTCTCTGTTCTGTACATTCTAATTCTGTTGTTTTCATTCAAATTACATTGTTTTGATTCAAATTCTGTTCTGTTCATTCTAATTCCATTGTTTTCATTCAAATTCCGTTGTTTTCATTCAAACCCTGTTCTGTACATTCTAATTCCGTTGTTTTCATTCAAATTCCGTTGTTTTAATTCTAATTCTGTTGTTTGTTTTAAACTTCCATAGTTATCATTCAAATTCTGTTGTTTTCATTTAAATTCGTTGTTTTGATTTAAATTCTGTTCTGTACATTCTAATTCCGTTGTTTTCATTCAGTCTCTGTTCTGTACATTCTAATTCTGTTGTTTTCATTCAAATTACATTGTTTTGATTCAAATTCTGTTCTGTTCATTCTAATTCCATTGTTTTCATTCAAATTCGTTGTTTTGATTTAAATTCTGTTCTGTACATTCTAATTCCGTTGTTTTCATTCAAATTCTGCTGTTTTCATTCTAATTCTGTTGTTTGTTTTAAGCTTCCATTGTTTTCATTCAAATTCTGTTCTGTTCATTCTAATTCCGTTGTTTTCTTTCAGTCTCTGTTCTGTACATTCTAATTCTGTTGTTTTCATTCAAATTACATTGTTTTGATTCAAATTCTGTTGTGTTCATTCTAATTCCATTGTTTTCATTCAAATTCCGTTGTTTTGATTCAAACCCTGTTCTGTACATTCTAATTCCGTTGTTTTCATTCTAATTCTGTTGTTTTCATTCAAACCCTGTTCTGTACATTCTAATTCCGTTGTTTTCATTCAAATTCCGCTGTTTTCATTCTAATTCTGTTGTTTGTTTTAAGCTTCCATTGTTTTCATTCAAATTCTGTTCTGTTCATTCTAATTCCGTTGTTTTCTTTCAGTCTCTGTTCTGTACATTCTAATTCTGTTGTTTTCATTCAAATTACATTGTTTTGATTCAAATTCTGTTCTGTTCATTCTAATTCCATTGTTTTCATTCAAATTCCGTTGTTTTCATTCAAACCCTGTTCTGTACATTCTTATTCCGTTGTTTTCATTCAAATTCCGTTGTTTTCATTCTAATTCTGTTGTTTGTTTTAAACTTCCATTGTTTTCATTCAAATTCCGTTGTTTTCATTCTAATTCTGTTGTTTGTTTTAAACTTCCATGGTTATCATTCAAATTCTGTTGTTTTCATTTAAATTCGTTGTTTTGATTTAAATTCTGTTCTGTACATTCTAATTCCGTTGTTTTCATTCAAATTCCGCTGTTTTCATTCTAATTCTGTTGTTTGTTTTAAGCTTCCATTGTTTTCATTCAAATTCTGTTCTGTTCATTCTAATTCCGTTGTTTTCATTCAGTCTCTGTTCTGTACATTCTAATTCTGTTGTTTTCATTCAAATTACATTGTTTTGATTCAAATTCTGTTCTGTTCATTCTAATTCCATTGTTTTCATTCAAATTCGTTGTTTTGATTTAAATTCTGTTCTGTACATTCTAATTCCGTTGTTTTCATTCAAATTCCGCTGTTTTCATTCTAATTCTGTTGTTTGTTTTAAACTTCCATTGTTTTCATTCAAATTCCGTTGTTTTCATTCTAATTCTGTTGTTTGTTTTAAACTTCCATAGTTATCATTCAAATTCTGTTGTTTTCATTTAAATTCGTTGTTTTGATTTAAATTCTGTTCTGTACATTCTAATTCCGTTGTTTTCATTCAAATTCCGCTGTTTTCATTCTAATTCTGTTGTTTGTTTTAAGCTTCCATTGTTTTCATTCAAATTCTGTTCTGTTCATTCTAATTCCGTTGTTTTCTCTCAGTCTCTGTTCTGTACATTCTAATTCTGTTGTTTTCATTCAAATTACATTGTTTTGATTCAAATTCTGTTCTGTTCATTCTAATTCCATTGTTTTCATTCAAATTCCGTTGTTTTCATTCTAATTCTGTTGTTTTCATTTAAATTCGTTGTTTTGATTTAAATTCTGTTCTGTACATTCTAATTCCGTTGTTTTCATTCAGTCTCTGTTCTGTACATTCTAATTCTGTTGTTTTCATTCAAATTACATTGTTTTGATTCAAATTCTGTTCTGTTCATTCTAATTCCATTGTTTTCATTCAAATTCGTTGTTTTGATTTAAATTCTGTTCTGTACATTCTAATTCCGTTGTTTTCATTCAAATTCCGCTGTTTTCATTCTAATTCTGTTGTTTGTTTTAAGCTTCCATTGTTTTCATTCAAATTCTGTTCTGTTCATTCTAATTCCGTTGTTTTCTTTCAGTCTCTGTTCTGTACATTCTAATTCTGTTGTTTGTTTTAAGCTTCCATTGTTTTCATTCAAATTCTGTTCTGTTCATTCTAATTCCGTTGTTTTCTTTCAGTCTCTGTTCTGTACATTCTAATTCTGTTGTTTTCATTCAAATTACATTGTTTTGATTCAAATTCTGTTCTGTTCATTCTAATTCCATTGTTTTCATTCAAATTCGTTGTTTTGATTTAAATTCTGTTCTGTACATTCTAATTCCGTTGTTTTCATTCAAATTCCGCTGTTTTCATTCTAATTCTGTTGTTTGTTTTAAGCTTCCATTGTTTTCATTCAAATTCTGTTCTGTTCATTCTAATTCCGTTGTTTTCTCTCAGTCTCTGTTCTGTACATTCTAATTCTGTTGTTTTCATTCAAATTACATTGTTTTGATTCAAATTCTGTTCTGTTCATTCTAATTCCATTGTTTTCATTCAAATTCCGTTGTTTTCATTCAAACCCTGTTCTGTACATTCTAATTCCGTTGTTTTCATTCAAATTCCGTTGTTTTCATTCAAACCCTGTTCTGTACATTCTAATTCCGTTGTTTTCATTCAAATTCCGTTGTTTTCATTCTAATTCTGTTGTTTGTTTTAAACTTCCATTGTTTTCATTCAAATTCCGTTGTTTTCATTCTAATTCTGTTGTTTGTTTTTAACTTCCATAGTTATCATTCAAATTCTGTTGTTTTCATTCAAATTCCGTTGTTTTCATTCAAACCCTGTTCTGTACATTCTAATTCCGTTGTTTTCATTCAAATTCCGTTGTTTTCATTCTAATTCTGTTGTTTTCATTTAAATTCGTTGTTTTGATTTAAATTCTGTTCTGTACATTCTAATTCCGTTGTTTTCATTCAAATTCCGCTGTTTTCATTCTAATTCTGTTGTTTGTTTTAAGCTTCCATTGTTTTCATTCAAATTCTGTTCTGTTCATTCTAATTCCGTTGTTTTCATTCAGTCTCTGTTCTGTACATTCTAATTCTGTTGTTTTCATTCAAATTACATTGTTTTGATTCAAATTCTGTTCTGTTCATTCTAATTCCATTGTTTTCATTCAAATTCCGTTGTTTTCATTCAAACCCTGTTCTGTACATTCTAATTCCGTTGTTTTCATTCAAATTCCGTTGTTTTCATTCAAACCCTGTTCTGTACATTCTAATTCCGTTGTTTTCATTCAAATTCCGTTGTTTTCATTCTAATTCTGTTGTTTGTTTTAAACTTCCATTGTTTTCATTCAAATTCCGTTGTTTTCATTCTAATTCTGTTGTTTGTTTTTAACTTCCATAGTTATCATTCAAATTCTGTTGTTTTCATTCAAATTCCGTTGTTTTCATTCAAACCCTGTTCTGTACATTCTAATTCCGTTGTTTTCATTCAAATTCCGTTGTTTTCATTCTAATTCTGTTGTTTTCATTTAAATTCGTTGTTTTGATTTAAATTCTGTTCTGTACATTCTAATTCCGTTGTTTTCATTCAAATTCCGTTGTTTTCATTCTAATTCTGTTGTTTTCATTTAAATTCGTTGTTTTGATTTAAATTCTGTTCTGTACATTCTAATTCCGTTGTTTTCATTCAGTCTCTGTTCTGTACATTCTAATTCTGTTGTTTTCATTCAAATTACATTGTTTTGATTCAAATTCTGTTCTGTTCATTCTAATTCCATTGTTTTCATTCAAATTCGTTGTTTTGATTTAAATTCTGTTCTGTACATTCTAATTCCGTTGTTTTCATTCAAATTCCGCTGTTTTCATTCTAATTCTGTTGTTTGTTTTAAGCTTCCATTGTTTTCATTCAAATTCTGTTCTGTTCATTCTAATTCCGTTGTTTTCTTTCAGTCTCTGTTCTGTACATTCTAATTCTGTTGTTTTCATTCAAATTACATTGTTTTGATTCAAATTCTGTTCTGTTCATTCTAATTCCATTGTTTTCATTCAAATTCCGTTGTTTTCATTCAAACCCTGTTCTGTACATTCTAATTCCGTTGTTTTCATTCAAATTCTGTTGTTTTCATTCAAACCCTGTTCTGTACATTCTAATTCCGTTGTTTTCATTCAAATTCCGTTGTTTTCATTCTAATTCTGTTGTTTGTTTTAAACTTCCATTGTTTTCATTCAAATTCCGTTGTTTTCATTCTAATTCTGTTGTTTGTTTTAAACTTCCATGGTTATCATTCAAATTCTGTTGTTTTCATTTAAATTCGTTGTTTTGATTTAAATTCTGTTCTGTACATTCTAATTCCGTTGTTTTCATTCAAATTCCGCTGTTTTCATTCTAATTCTGTTGTTTGTTTTAAGCTTCCATTGTTTTCATTCAAATTCTGTTCTGTTCATTCTAATTCCGTTGTTTTCATTCAGTCTCTGTTCTGTACATTCTAATTCTGTTGTTTTCATTCAAATTACATTGTTTTGATTCAAATTCTGTTCTGTTCATTCTAATTCCATTGTTTTCATTCAAATTCCGTTGTTTTCATTCAAACCCTGTTCTGTACATTCTAATTCCGTTGTTTTCATTCAAATTCCGTTGTTTTAATTCTAATTCTGTTGTTTGTTTTAAACTTCCATAGTTATCATTCAAATTCTGTTGTTTTCATTTAAATTCGTTGTTTTGATTTAAATTCTGTTCTGTACATTCTAATTCCGTTGTTTTCATTCAGTCTCTGTTCTGTACATTCTAATTCTGTTGTTTTCATTCAAATTACATTGTTTTGATTCAAATTCTGTTCTGTTCATTCTAATTCCATTGTTTTCATTCAAATTCGTTGTTTTGATTTAAATTCTGTTCTGTACATTCTAATTCCGTTGTTTTCATTCAAATTCTGCTGTTTTCATTCTAATTCTGTTGTTTGTTTTAAGCTTCCATTGTTTTCATTCAAATTCTGTTCTGTTCATTCTAATTCCGTTGTTTTCTTTCAGTCTCTGTTCTGTACATTCTAATTCTGTTGTTTTCATTCAAATTACATTGTTTTGATTCAAATTCTGTTGTGTTCATTCTAATTCCATTGTTTTCATTCAAATTCCGTTGTTTTGATTCAAACCCTGTTCTGTACATTCTAATTCCGTTGTTTTCATTCTAATTCTGTTGTTTTCATTCAAACCCTGTTCTGTACATTCTAATTCCGTTGTTTTCATTCAAATTCCGCTGTTTTCATTCTAATTCTGTTGTTTGTTTTAAGCTTCCATTGTTTTCATTCAAATTCTGTTCTGTTCATTCTAATTCCGTTGTTTTCTTTCAGTCTCTGTTCTGTACATTCTAATTCTGTTGTTTTCATTCAAATTACATTGTTTTGATTCAAATTCTGTTCTGTTCATTCTAATTCCATTGTTTTCATTCAAATTCCGTTGTTTTCATTCAAACCCTGTTCTGTACATTCTTATTCCGTTGTTTTCATTCAAATTCCGTTGTTTTCATTCTAATTCTGTTGTTTGTTTTAAACTTCCATTGTTTTCATTCAAATTCCGTTGTTTTCATTCTAATTCTGTTGTTTGTTTTAAACTTCCATGGTTATCATTCAAATTCTGTTGTTTTCATTTAAATTCGTTGTTTTGATTTAAATTCTGTTCTGTACATTCTAATTCCGTTGTTTTCATTCAAATTCCGCTGTTTTCATTCTAATTCTGTTGTTTGTTTTAAGCTTCCATTGTTTTCATTCAAATTCTGTTCTGTTCATTCTAATTCCGTTGTTTTCATTCAGTCTCTGTTCTGTACATTCTAATTCTGTTGTTTTCATTCAAATTACATTGTTTTGATTCAAATTCTGTTCTGTTCATTCTAATTCCATTGTTTTCATTCAAATTCGTTGTTTTGATTTAAATTCTGTTCTGTACATTCTAATTCCGTTGTTTTCATTCAAATTCCGCTGTTTTCATTCTAATTCTGTTGTTTGTTTTAAACTTCCATTGTTTTCATTCAAATTCCGTTGTTTTCATTCTAATTCTGTTGTTTGTTTTAAACTTCCATAGTTATCATTCAAATTCTGTTGTTTTCATTTAAATTCGTTGTTTTGATTTAAATTCTGTTCTGTACATTCTAATTCCGTTGTTTTCATTCAAATTCCGCTGTTTTCATTCTAATTCTGTTGTTTGTTTTAAGCTTCCATTGTTTTCATTCAAATTCTGTTCTGTTCATTCTAATTCCGTTGTTTTCTCTCAGTCTCTGTTCTGTACATTCTAATTCTGTTGTTTTCATTCAAATTACATTGTTTTGATTCAAATTCTGTTCTGTTCATTCTAATTCCATTGTTTTCATTCAAATTCCGTTGTTTTCATTCTAATTCTGTTGTTTTCATTTAAATTCGTTGTTTTGATTTAAATTCTGTTCTGTACATTCTAATTCCGTTGTTTTCATTCAGTCTCTGTTCTGTACATTCTAATTCTGTTGTTTTCATTCAAATTACATTGTTTTGATTCAAATTCTGTTCTGTTCATTCTAATTCCATTGTTTTCATTCAAATTCGTTGTTTTGATTTAAATTCTGTTCTGTACATTCTAATTCCGTTGTTTTCATTCAAATTCCGCTGTTTTCATTCTAATTCTGTTGTTTGTTTTAAGCTTCCATTGTTTTCATTCAAATTCTGTTCTGTTCATTCTAATTCCGTTGTTTTCTTTCAGTCTCTGTTCTGTACATTCTAATTCTGTTGTTTGTTTTAAGCTTCCATTGTTTTCATTCAAATTCTGTTCTGTTCATTCTAATTCCGTTGTTTTCTTTCAGTCTCTGTTCTGTACATTCTAATTCTGTTGTTTTCATTCAAATTACATTGTTTTGATTCAAATTCTGTTCTGTTCATTCTAATTCCATTGTTTTCATTCAAATTCGTTGTTTTGATTTAAATTCTGTTCTGTACATTCTAATTCCGTTGTTTTCATTCAAATTCCGCTGTTTTCATTCTAATTCTGTTGTTTGTTTTAAGCTTCCATTGTTTTCATTCAAATTCTGTTCTGTTCATTCTAATTCCGTTGTTTTCTCTCAGTCTCTGTTCTGTACATTCTAATTCTGTTGTTTTCATTCAAATTACATTGTTTTGATTCAAATTCTGTTCTGTTCATTCTAATTCCATTGTTTTCATTCAAATTCCGTTGTTTTCATTCAAACCCTGTTCTGTACATTCTAATTCCGTTGTTTTCATTCAAATTCCGTTGTTTTCATTCAAACCCTGTTCTGTACATTCTAATTCCGTTGTTTTCATTCAAATTCCGTTGTTTTCATTCTAATTCTGTTGTTTGTTTTAAACTTCCATTGTTTTCATTCAAATTCCGTTGTTTTCATTCTAATTCTGTTGTTTGTTTTTAACTTCCATAGTTATCATTCAAATTCTGTTGTTTTCATTCAAATTCCGTTGTTTTCATTCAAACCCTGTTCTGTACATTCTAATTCCGTTGTTTTCATTCAAATTCCGTTGTTTTCATTCTAATTCTGTTGTTTTCATTTAAATTCGTTGTTTTGATTTAAATTCTGTTCTGTACATTCTAATTCCGTTGTTTTCATTCAAATTCCGCTGTTTTCATTCTAATTCTGTTGTTTGTTTTAAGCTTCCATTGTTTTCATTCAAATTCTGTTCTGTTCATTCTAATTCCGTTGTTTTCATTCAGTCTCTGTTCTGTACATTCTAATTCTGTTGTTTTCATTCAAATTACATTGTTTTGATTCAAATTCTGTTCTGTTCATTCTAATTCCATTGTTTTCATTCAAATTCCGTTGTTTTCATTCAAACCCTGTTCTGTACATTCTAATTCCGTTGTTTTCATTCAAATTCCGTTGTTTTCATTCAAACCCTGTTCTGTACATTCTAATTCCGTTGTTTTCATTCAAATTCCGTTGTTTTCATTCTAATTCTGTTGTTTGTTTTAAACTTCCATTGTTTTCATTCAAATTCCGTTGTTTTCATTCTAATTCTGTTGTTTGTTTTTAACTTCCATAGTTATCATTCAAATTCTGTTGTTTTCATTCAAATTCCGTTGTTTTCATTCAAACCCTGTTCTGTACATTCTAATTCCGTTGTTTTCATTCAAATTCCGTTGTTTTCATTCTAATTCTGTTGTTTTCATTTAAATTCGTTGTTTTGATTTAAATTCTGTTCTGTACATTCTAATTCCGTTGTTTTCATTCAAATTCCGTTGTTTTCATTCTAATTCTGTTGTTTTCATTTAAATTCGTTGTTTTGATTTAAATTCTGTTCTGTACATTCTAATTCCGTTGTTTTCATTCAGTCTCTGTTCTGTACATTCTAATTCTGTTGTTTTCATTCAAATTACATTGTTTTGATTCAAATTCTGTTCTGTTCATTCTAATTCCATTGTTTTCATTCAAATTCGTTGTTTTGATTTAAATTCTGTTCTGTACATTCTAATTCCGTTGTTTTCATTCAAATTCCGCTGTTTTCATTCTAATTCTGTTGTTTGTTTTAAGCTTCCATTGTTTTCATTCAAATTCTGTTCTGTTCATTCTAATTCCGTTGTTTTCTTTCAGTCTCTGTTCTGTACATTCTAATTCTGTTGTTTTCATTCAAATTACATTGTTTTGATTCAAATTCTGTTCTGTTCATTCTAATTCCATTGTTTTCATTCAAATTCCGTTGTTTTCATTCAAACCCTGTTCTGTACATTCTAATTCCGTTGTTTTCATTCAAATTCTGTTGTTTTCATTCAAACCCTGTTCTGTACATTCTAATTCCGTTGTTTTCATTCAAATTCCGTTGTTTTCATTCTAATTCTGTTGTTTGTTTTAAACTTCCATTGTTTTCATTCAAATTCCGTTGTTTTCATTCTAATTCTGTTGTTTGTTTTAAACTTCCATGGTTATCATTCAAATTCTGTTGTTTTCATTTAAATTCGTTGTTTTGATTTAAATTCTGTTCTGTACATTCTAATTCCGTTGTTTTCATTCAAATTCCGCTGTTTTCATTCTAATTCTGTTGTTTGTTTTAAGCTTCCATTGTTTTCATTCAAATTCTGTTCTGTTCATTCTAATTCCGTTGTTTTCATTCAGTCTCTGTTCTGTACATTCTAATTCTGTTGTTTTCATTCAAATTACATTGTTTTGATTCAAATTCTGTTCTGTTCATTCTAATTCCGTTGTTTTCATTCAAATTCCGTTGTTTTCATTCTAATTCTGTTGTTTGTTTTAAACTTCCATTGTTTTCATTCAAATTCCGTTGTTTTCATTCTAATTCTGTTGTTTGTTTTAAACTTCCATAGTTATCATTCAAATTCTGTTGTTTTCATTTAAATTCGTTGTTTTGATTTAAATTCTGTTCTGTACATTCTAATTCTGTTGTTTTCATTCAAATTCCGCTGTTTTCATTCTAATTCTGTTGTTTGTTTTAAACTTCCATTGTTTTCATTCAAACCCTGTTCTGTACATTCTAATTCCGTTGTTTTCATTCAAATTCCGTTGTTTTCATTCAAACCCTGTTCTGTACATTCTAATTCCGTTGTTTTCATTCAAATTCCGTTGTTTTCATTCTAATTCTGTTGTTTGTTTTAAACTTCCATTGTTTTCATTCAAATTCCGTTGTTTTCATTCTAATTCTGTTGTTTGTTTTTAACTTCCATAGTTATCATTCAAATTCTGTTGTTTTCATTCAAATTCCGTTGTTGTCATTCAAACCCTGTTCTGTACATTCTAATTCCGTTGTTTTCATTCAAATTCCGTTGTTTTCATTCTAATTCTGTTGTTTTCATTTAAATTCGTTGTTTTGATTTAAATTCTGTTCTGTACATTCTAATTCCGTTGTTTTCATTCAAATTCCGCTGTTTTCATTCAAACCCTGTTCTGTACATTCTAATTCCGTTGTTTTCATTCAAATTCTGTTGTTTTCATTTAAATTCGTTGTTTTGATTTAAATTCTGTTCTGTACATTCTAATTCCGTTGTTTTCATTCAAATTCCGCTGTTTTCATTCTAATTCTGTTGTTTGTTTTAAGCTTCCATTGTTTTCATTCAAATTCTGTTCTGTTCATTCTAATTCCGTTGTTTTCATTCAGTCTCTGTTCTGTACATTCTAATTCTGTTGTTTTCATTCAAATTACATTGTTTTGATTCAAATTCTGTTCTGTTCATTCTAATTCCATTGTTTTCATTCAAATTCCGTTGTTTTCATTCAAACCCTGTTCTGTACATTCTAATTCCGTTGTTTTCATTCAAATTCCGTTGTTTTCATTCAAACCCTGTTCTGTACATTCTAATTCCGTTGTTTTCATTCAAATTCCGTTGTTTTCATTCTAATTCTGTTGTTTGTTTTAAACTTCCATTGTTTTCATTCAAATTCCGTTGTTTTCATTCTAATTCTGTTGTTTTCATTCAAATTACATTGTTTTGATTCAAATTCTGTTCTGTTCATTCTAATTCCGTTGTTTTCATTCAAATTCCGTTGTTTTCATTCTAATTCTGTTGTTTGTTTTAAACTTCCATTGTTTTCATTCAAATTCCGTTGTTTTCATTCTAATTCTGTTGTTTGTTTTAAACTTCCATAGTTATCATTCAAATTCTGTTGTTTTCATTTAAATTCGTTGTTTTGATTTAAATTCTGTTCTGTACATTCTAATTCCGTTGTTTTCATTCAAATTCCGCTGTTTTCATTCTAATTCTGTTGTTTGTTTTAAACGTCCATTGTTTTCATTCAAATTCTGTTCTGTTCATTCTAATTCCGTTGTTTTCTTTCAGTCTCTGTTCTGTACATTCTAATTCTGTTGTTTTCATTCAAATTACATTGTTTTGATTCAAATTCTGTTCTGTTCATTCTAATTCCATTGTTTTCATTCAAATTCCGTTGTTTTCATTCAAACCCTGTTCTGTACATTCTAATTCCGTTGTTTTCATTCAAATTCCGTTGTTTTCATTCTAATTCCATTGTTTTCATTCAAATTCCGTTGTTTTCATTCAAACCCTGTTCTGTACATTCTAATTCCGTTGTTTTCATTCAAATTCCGTTGTTTTCATTCTAATTCTGTTGTTTTCATTTAAATTCGTTGTTTTGATTTAAATTCTGTTCTGTACATTCTAATTCCGTTGTTTTCATTCAAATTCCGCTGTTTTCATTCAAACCCTGTTCTGTACATTCTAATTCCGTTGTTTTCATTCAAATTCCGTTGTTTTCATTCTAATTCTGTTGTTTGTTTTAAACTTCCATAGTTATCATTCAAATTCTGTTGTTTTCATTTAAATTCGTTGTTTTGATTCAAATTCTGTTCTGTTCATTCTAATTCCATTGTTTTCATTCAAATTCCGTTGTTTTCATTCAAACCCTGTTCTGTACATTCTAATTCCGTTGTTTTCATTCAAATTCTGTTGTTTTCATTTAAATTCGTTGTTTTGATTTAAATTCTGTTCTGTACATTCTAATTCCGTTGTTTTCATTCAAATTCCGCTGTTTTCATTCTAATTCTGTTGTTTGTTTTAAGCTTCCATTGTTTTCATTCAAATTCTGTTCTGTTCATTCTAATTCCGTTGTTTTCATTCAGTCTCTGTTCTGTACATTCTAATTCTGTTGTTTTCATTCAAATTACATTGTTTTGATTCAAATTCTGTTCTGTTCATTCTAATTCCATTGTTTTCATTCAAATTCCGTTGTTTTCATTCAAACCCTGTTCTGCACATTCAAATTCCGTTGTTTTCATTCAAATTCCGTTGTTTTCATTCAAACCCTGTTCTGTACATTCTAGAGATGGCACGATACCACTTTTTTATGTCCGATACCGATACCGATATCATAAATTTGGATATCTGCCGATACCGATATGAATCCGATATAGTGTTTTTTAATCAACAAAACTGTTTTTTAAATATCTTGCTGCATTTTGTATAAGTTCATACTCAAGTTTAAAACAACAACTACACTAAAGCTATTCTGTTATACCTGTATCCAAAAAAAATATTTCATAGTTCAGCAATACTGATCAATCTAATAAACTTAAACCTACACCATCCTCCCTATTCTGGTATTTTAAAGAGTACTTAGCATATATATTAAGCAACCTAACTAATAGGGTTCCAACTCCCAGCAACAACAAAAATAAATAAATAAAAAATAGGGAACCACCCCCCACCCTCCACCTCATGATGCTTAATCGACGTAATCAACCTTAATTTGATGCAGTGTGGAAAAAAATGCACAGAAATCAATTATTTTTCAAGAAATATTAAATAGATTCAACATCTTTCTTCAACAAAATTGCAGACTGCACAGATGGTACCTTCCCAAAGGAAAATGTACTATAGCTTACTAGGGTGTATATATTAGACTTAATAGTTACTATATACAGTAATGGACTTCTATTCATTTTGCATCAAATTAAAACTTTGGCTGTCAGATAATTATTTATTAAAAGCTAGACATTTTAAATGAGAATAAGAAAGAAAAGTATGTCTTTGTGCCCCCTTTTCCCTGTTCATGCCCTATCGGCCCCCCTGGCTAAACTTTGCTAGATCCGCCCCTGCACAGTTACAGCCGTCAGCTACGTAGAAAAAGATCCTCGAGTAGAAAGTAATATTAAATACATTCTAACAACAGCTTATAGAGCTTAAACGTGCTGCTGTTGTTCAGCCGCTGGTTTCCTCTTTCTGGTGCAAAGTGGGCCAAAAGCAAACAAGAGAGACGTACGCCCGACAGAAAAGCCGATCAGCTGATCATTAAGCAGTTTCATGATCGAAGTAGCAGCAAGAAGAGGCAGTCGTTTGTTAAGCTTAACGCAGGAATGCTTTACAAACATTCAGAGATGGACTTACACACTTGCTTTACTTCTCTCGGGGATAACTTTGTCGGAGATGAAATGCGGGGTTGCTAGCGAAGCTCCACATGCTATCCAGACCACCGACAGGTCCCGCATGCCACAGCCGCTCTATCACGTGATGCATACTGCTCCGACTGCTAACGTTCTGAGGTGAGTTACGGGGTGTTGCAAGTTTTGTGAGCTGCTTTCGTGATATTTAATGGATCGGATTACATTTTTTATTTTTCTCCGATATCCGATCCAGTAATTTAGGTCAGTATCGGACCGATACCGATACGTAATATCGGATCGGTCCATCTCTAGTACATTCTAATTCCGTTGTTTTCATTCAAATTCCGTTGTTTTCATTCTAATTCTGTTGTTTGTTTTAAACTTCCATTGTTTTCATTCAAATTCCGTTGTTTTCATTCTAATTCTGTTGTTTGTTTTAAACTTCCATAGTTATCATTCAAATTCTGTTGTTTTCATTCAAATTCCGTTGTTTTCATTCAAACCCTGTTCTGTACATTCTAATTCCGTTGTTTTCATTCAAATTCCGTTGTTTTCATTCTAATTCTGTTGTTTTCATTTAAATTCGTTGTTTTGATTTAAATTCTGTTCTGTACATTCTAATTCCGTTGTTTTCATTCAAATTCCGCTGTTTTCATTCTAATTCTGTTGTTTGTTTTAAGCTTCCATTGTTTTCATTCAAATTCTGTTCTGTTCATTCTAATTCCGTTGTTTTCATTCAGTCTCTGTTCTGTACATTCTAATTCTGTTGTTTTCATTCAAATTACATTGTTTTGATTCAAATTCTGTTCTGTTCATTCTAATTCCGTTGTTTTCATTCAAATTCCGTTGTTTTCATTCTAATTCTGTTGTTTTCATTTAAATTCGTTGTTTTGATTTAAATTCTGTTCTGTACATTCTAATTCCGTTGTTTTCATTCAAATTCCGTTGTTTTCATTCTAATTCTGTTGTTTTCATTTAAATTCGTTGTTTTGATTTAAATTCTGTTCTGTACATTCTAATTCCGTTGTTTTCATTCAGTCTCTGTTCTGTACATTCTAATTCTGTTGTTTTCATTCTAATTCTGTTGTTTTCATTCAAACCCTGTTCTGTACATTCTAATTCCGTTGTTTTCATTCAAATTCCGCTGTTTTCATTCTAATTCTGTTGTTTGTTTTAAGCTTCCATTGTTTTCATTCAAATTCTGTTCTGTTCATTCTAATTCCGTTGTTTTCTTTCAGTCTCTGTTCTGTACATTCTAATTCTGTTGTTTTCATTCAAATTACATTGTTTTGATTCAAATTCTGTTCTGTTCATTCTAATTCCATTGTTTTCATTCAAATTCGTTGTTTTGATTTAAATTCTGTTCTGTACATTCTAATTCCGTTGTTTTCATTCAAATTCCGCTGTTTTCATTCTAATTCTGTTGTTTGTTTTAAGCTTCCATTGTTTTCATTCAAATTCTGTTCTGTTCATTCTAATTCCGTTGTTTTCTCTCAGTCTCTGTTCTGTACATTCTAATTCTGTTGTTTTCATTCAAATTACATTGTTTTGATTCAAATTCTGTTCTGTTCATTCTAATTCCATTGTTTTCATTCAAATTCCGTTGTTTTCATTCTAATTCTGTTGTTTTCATTTAAATTCGTTGTTTTGATTTAAATTCTGTTCTGTACATTCTAATTCCGTTGTTTTCATTCAGTCTCTGTTCTGTACATTCTAATTCTGTTGTTTTCATTCAAATTACATTGTTTTGATTCAAATTCTGTTCTGTTCATTCTAATTCCATTGTTTTCATTCAAATTCGTTGTTTTGATTTAAATTCTGTTCTGTACATTCTAATTCCGTTGTTTTCATTCAAATTCCGCTGTTTTCATTCTAATTCTGTTGTTTGTTTTAAGCTTCCATTGTTTTCATTCAAATTCTGTTCTGTTCATTCTAATTCCGTTGTTTTCTTTCAGTCTCTGTTCTGTACATTCTAATTCTGTTGTTTGTTTTAAGCTTCCATTGTTTTCATTCAAATTCTGTTCTGTTCATTCTAATTCCGTTGTTTTCTTTCAGTCTCTGTTCTGTACATTCTAATTCTGTTGTTTTCATTCAAATTACATTGTTTTGATTCAAATTCTGTTCTGTTCATTCTAATTCCATTGTTTTCATTCAAATTCGTTGTTTTGATTTAAATTCTGTTCTGTACATTCTAATTCCGTTGTTTTCATTCAAATTCCGCTGTTTTCATTCTAATTCTGTTGTTTGTTTTAAGCTTCCATTGTTTTCATTCAAATTCTGTTCTGTTCATTCTAATTCCGTTGTTTTCTCTCAGTCTCTGTTCTGTACATTCTAATTCTGTTGTTTTCATTCAAATTACATTGTTTTGATTCAAATTCTGTTCTGTTCATTCTAATTCCATTGTTTTCATTCAAATTCCGTTGTTTTCATTCTAATTCTGTTGTTTTCATTTAAATTCGTTGTTTTGATTTAAATTCTGTTCTGTACATTCTAATTCCGTTGTTTTCATTCAGTCTCTGTTCTGTACATTCTAATTCTGTTGTTTTCATTCAAATTACATTGTTTTGATTCAAATTCTGTTCTGTTCATTCTAATTCCATTGTTTTCATTCAAATTCGTTGTTTTGATTTAAATTCTGTTCTGTACATTCTAATTCCGTTGTTTTCATTCAAATTCCGCTGTTTTCATTCTAATTCTGTTGTTTGTTTTAAGCTTCCATTGTTTTCATTCAAATTCTGTTCTGTTCATTCTAATTCCGTTGTTTTCTTTCAGTCTCTGTTCTGTACATTCTAATTCTGTTGTTTTCATTCAAATTACATTGTTTTGATTCAAATTCTGTTCTGTTCATTCTAATTCCATTGTTTTCATTCAAATTCCGTTGTTTTCATTCAAACCCTGTTCTGTACATTCTTATTCCGTTGTTTTCATTCAAATTCCGTTGTTTTCATTCAAACCCTGTTCTGTACATTCTAATTCCGTTGTTTTCATTCAAATTCCGTTGTTTTCATTCAAACCCTGTTCTGTACATTCTAATTCCGTTGTTTTCATTCAAATTCCGTTGTTTTCATTCTAATTCTGTTGTTTGTTTTAAACTTCCATTGTTTTCATTCAAATTCTGTTCTGTTCATTCTAATTCCGTTGTTTTCTTTCAGTCTCTGTTCTGTACATTCTAATTCTGTTGTTTTCATTCAAATTACATTGTTTTGATTCAAATTCTGTTCTGTTCATTCTAATTCCATTGTTTTCATTCAAATTCCGTTGTTTTCATTCAAACCCTGTTCTGTACATTCTAATTCCGTTGTTTTCATTCAAATTCCGTTGTTTTAATTCTAATTCTGTTGTTTGTTTTAAACTTCCATAGTTATCATTCAAATTCTGTTGTTTTCATTTAAATTCGTTGTTTTGATTTAAATTCTGTTCTGTACATTCTAATTCCGTTGTTTTCATTCAGTCTCTGTTCTGTACATTCTAATTCTGTTGTTTTCATTCAAATTACATTGTTTTGATTCAAATTCTGTTCTGTTCATTCTAATTCCATTGTTTTCATTCAAATTCGTTGTTTTGATTTAAATTCTGTTCTGTACATTCTAATTCCGTTGTTTTCATTCAAATTCCGCTGTTTTCATTCTAATTCTGTTGTTTGTTTTAAGCTTCCATTCTTTTCATTCAAATTCTGTTCTGTTCATTCTAATTCCGTTGTTTTCTTTCAGTCTCTGTTCTGTACATTCTAATTCTGTTGTTTTCATTCAAATTACATTGTTTTGATTCAAATTCTGTTGTGTTCATTCTAATTCCATTGTTTTCATTCAAATTCCGTTGTTTTGATTCAAACCCTGTTCTGTACATTCTAATTCCGTTGTTTTCATTCTAATTCTGTTGTTTTCATTCAAACCCTGTTCTGTACATTCTAATTCCGTTGTTTTCATTCAAATTCCGCTGTTTTCATTCTAATTCTGTTGTTTGTTTTAAGCTTCCATTGTTTTCATTCAAATTCTGTTCTGTTCATTCTAATTCCGTTGTTTTCTTTCAGTCTCTGTTCTGTACATTCTAATTCTGTTGTTTTCATTCAAATTACATTGTTTTGATTCAAATTCTGTTCTGTTCATTCTAATTCCATTGTTTTCATTCAAATTCCGTTGTTTTCATTCAAACCCTGTTCTGTACATTCTAATTCCGTTGTTTTCATTCAAATTCTGTTGTTTTCATTCAAACCCTGTTCTGTACATTCTAATTCCGTTGTTTTCATTCAAATTCCGTTGTTTTCATTCTAATTCTGTTGTTTGTTTTAAACTTCCATTGTTTTCATTCAAATTCCGTTGTTTTCATTCTAATTCTGTTGTTTGTTTTAAACTTCCATGGTTATCATTCAAATTCTGTTGTTTTCATTTAAATTCGTTGTTTTGATTTAAATTCTGTTCTGTACATTCTAATTCCGTTGTTTTCATTCAAATTCCGCTGTTTTCATTCTAATTCTGTTGTTTGTTTTAAGCTTCCATTGTTTTCATTCAAATTCTGTTCTGTTCATTCTAATTCCGTTGTTTTCATTCAGTCTCTGTTCTGTACATTCTAATTCTGTTGTTTTCATTCAAATTACATTGTTTTGATTCAAATTCTGTTCTGTTCATTCTAATTCCATTGTTTTCATTCAAATTCCGTTGTTTTCATTCAAACCCTGTTCTGTACATTCTAATTCCGTTGTTTTCATTCAAATTCCGTTGTTTTCATTCAAACCCTGTTCTGTACATTCTAATTCCGTTGTTTTCATTCAAATTCCGTTGTTTTCATTCTAATTCTGTTGTTTGTTTTAAACTTCCATTGTTTTCATTCAAATTCCGTTGTTTTCATTCTAATTCTGTTGTTTTCATTCAAATTACATTGTTTTGATTCAAATTCTGTTCTGTTCATTCTAATTCCGTTGTTTTCATTCAAATTCCGTTGTTTTCATTCTAATTCTGTTGTTTGTTTTAAGCTTCCATTGTTTTCATTCAAATTCTGTTCTGTTCATTCTAATTCCGTTGTTTTCTTTCAGTCTCTGTTCTGTACATTCTAATTCTGTTGTTTTCATTCAAATTACATTGTTTTGATTCAAATTCTGTTCTGTTCATTCTAATTCCATTGTTTTCATTCAAATTCCGTTGTTTTCATTCAAACCCTGTTCTGTACATTCTTATTCCGTTGTTTTCATTCAAATTCCGTTGTTTTCATTCAAACCCTGTTCTGTACATTCTAATTCCGTTGTTTTCATTCAAATTCCGTTGTTTTCATTCAAACCCTGTTCTGTACATTCTAATTCCGTTGTTTTCATTCAAATTCCGTTGTTTTCATTCTAATTCTGTTGTTTGTTTTAAACTTCCATTGTTTTCATTCAAATTCTGTTCTGTTCATTCTAATTCCGTTGTTTTCTTTCAGTCTCTGTTCTGTACATTCTAATTCTGTTGTTTTCATTCAAATTACATTGTTTTGATTCAAATTCTGTTCTGTTCATTCTAATTCCATTGTTTTCATTCAAATTCCGTTGTTTTCATTCAAACCCTGTTCTGTACATTCTAATTCCGTTGTTTTCATTCAAATTCCGTTGTTTTAATTCTAATTCTGTTGTTTGTTTTAAACTTCCATAGTTATCATTCAAATTCTGTTGTTTTCATTTAAATTCGTTGTTTTGATTTAAATTCTGTTCTGTACATTCTAATTCCGTTGTTTTCATTCAGTCTCTGTTCTGTACATTCTAATTCTGTTGTTTTCATTCAAATTACATTGTTTTGATTCAAATTCTGTTCTGTTCATTCTAATTCCATTGTTTTCATTCAAATTCGTTGTTTTGATTTAAATTCTGTTCTGTACATTCTAATTCCGTTGTTTTCATTCAAATTCTGCTGTTTTCATTCTAATTCTGTTGTTTGTTTTAAGCTTCCATTGTTTTCATTCAAATTCTGTTCTGTTCATTCTAATTCCGTTGTTTTCTTTCAGTCTCTGTTCTGTACATTCTAATTCTGTTGTTTTCATTCAAATTACATTGTTTTGATTCAAATTCTGTTGTGTTCATTCTAATTCCATTGTTTTCATTCAAATTCCGTTGTTTTGATTCAAACCCTGTTCTGTACATTCTAATTCCGTTGTTTTCATTCTAATTCTGTTGTTTTCATTCAAACCCTGTTCTGTACATTCTAATTCCGTTGTTTTCATTCAAATTCCGCTGTTTTCATTCTAATTCTGTTGTTTGTTTTAAGCTTCCATTGTTTTCATTCAAATTCTGTTCTGTTCATTCTAATTCCGTTGTTTTCTTTCAGTCTCTGTTCTGTACATTCTAATTCTGTTGTTTTCATTCAAATTACATTGTTTTGATTCAAATTCTGTTCTGTTCATTCTAATTCCATTGTTTTCATTCAAATTCCGTTGTTTTCATTCAAACCCTGTTCTGTACATTCTTATTCCGTTGTTTTCATTCAAATTCCGTTGTTTTCATTCTAATTCTGTTGTTTGTTTTAAACTTCCATTGTTTTCATTCAAATTCCGTTGTTTTCATTCTAATTCTGTTGTTTGTTTTAAACTTCCATGGTTATCATTCAAATTCTGTTGTTTTCATTTAAATTCGTTGTTTTGATTTAAATTCTGTTCTGTACATTCTAATTCCGTTGTTTTCATTCAAATTCCGCTGTTTTCATTCTAATTCTGTTGTTTGTTTTAAGCTTCCATTGTTTTCATTCAAATTCTGTTCTGTTCATTCTAATTCCGTTGTTTTCATTCAGTCTCTGTTCTGTACATTCTAATTCTGTTGTTTTCATTCAAATTACATTGTTTTGATTCAAATTCTGTTCTGTTCATTCTAATTCCATTGTTTTCATTCAAATTCGTTGTTTTGATTTAAATTCTGTTCTGTACATTCTAATTCCGTTGTTTTCATTCAAATTCCGCTGTTTTCATTCTAATTCTGTTGTTTGTTTTAAACTTCCATTGTTTTCATTCAAATTCCGTTGTTTTCATTCTAATTCTGTTGTTTGTTTTAAACTTCCATAGTTATCATTCAAATTCTGTTGTTTTCATTTAAATTCGTTGTTTTGATTTAAATTCTGTTCTGTACATTCTAATTCCGTTGTTTTCATTCAAATTCCGCTGTTTTCATTCTAATTCTGTTGTTTGTTTTAAGCTTCCATTGTTTTCATTCAAATTCTGTTCTGTTCATTCTAATTCCGTTGTTTTCTCTCAGTCTCTGTTCTGTACATTCTAATTCTGTTGTTTTCATTCAAATTACATTGTTTTGATTCAAATTCTGTTCTGTTCATTCTAATTCCATTGTTTTCATTCAAATTCCGTTGTTTTCATTCTAATTCTGTTGTTTTCATTTAAATTCGTTGTTTTGATTTAAATTCTGTTCTGTACATTCTAATTCCGTTGTTTTCATTCAGTCTCTGTTCTGTACATTCTAATTCTGTTGTTTTCATTCAAATTACATTGTTTTGATTCAAATTCTGTTCTGTTCATTCTAATTCCATTGTTTTCATTCAAATTCGTTGTTTTGATTTAAATTCTGTTCTGTACATTCTAATTCCGTTGTTTTCATTCAAATTCCGCTGTTTTCATTCTAATTCTGTTGTTTGTTTTAAGCTTCCATTGTTTTCATTCAAATTCTGTTCTGTTCATTCTAATTCCGTTGTTTTCTTTCAGTCTCTGTTCTGTACATTCTAATTCTGTTGTTTGTTTTAAGCTTCCATTGTTTTCATTCAAATTCTGTTCTGTTCATTCTAATTCCGTTGTTTTCTTTCAGTCTCTGTTCTGTACATTCTAATTCTGTTGTTTTCATTCAAATTACATTGTTTTGATTCAAATTCTGTTCTGTTCATTCTAATTCCATTGTTTTCATTCAAATTCGTTGTTTTGATTTAAATTCTGTTCTGTACATTCTAATTCCGTTGTTTTCATTCAAATTCCGCTGTTTTCATTCTAATTCTGTTGTTTGTTTTAAGCTTCCATTGTTTTCATTCAAATTCTGTTCTGTTCATTCTAATTCCGTTGTTTTCTCTCAGTCTCTGTTCTGTACATTCTAATTCTGTTGTTTTCATTCAAATTACATTGTTTTGATTCAAATTCTGTTCTGTTCATTCTAATTCCATTGTTTTCATTCAAATTCCGTTGTTTTCATTCAAACCCTGTTCTGTACATTCTAATTCCGTTGTTTTCATTCAAATTCCGTTGTTTTCATTCAAACCCTGTTCTGTACATTCTAATTCCGTTGTTTTCATTCAAATTCCGTTGTTTTCATTCTAATTCTGTTGTTTGTTTTAAACTTCCATTGTTTTCATTCAAATTCCGTTGTTTTCATTCTAATTCTGTTGTTTGTTTTTAACTTCCATAGTTATCATTCAAATTCTGTTGTTTTCATTCAAATTCCGTTGTTTTCATTCAAACCCTGTTCTGTACATTCTAATTCCGTTGTTTTCATTCAAATTCCGTTGTTTTCATTCTAATTCTGTTGTTTTCATTTAAATTCGTTGTTTTGATTTAAATTCTGTTCTGTACATTCTAATTCCGTTGTTTTCATTCAAATTCCGCTGTTTTCATTCTAATTCTGTTGTTTGTTTTAAGCTTCCATTGTTTTCATTCAAACCCTGTTCTGTTCATTCTAATTCCGTTGTTTTCATTCAGTCTCTGTTCTGTACATTCTAATTCTGTTGTTTTCATTCAAATTACATTGTTTTGATTCAAATTCTGTTCTGTTCATTCTAATTCCATTGTTTTCATTCAAATTCCGTTGTTTTCATTCAAACCCTGTTCTGTACATTCTAATTCCGTTGTTTTCATTCAAATTCCGTTGTTTTCATTCAAACCCTGTTCTGTACATTCTAATTCCGTTGTTTTCATTCAAATTCCGTTGTTTTCATTCTAATTCTGTTGTTTGTTTTAAACTTCCATTGTTTTCATTCAAATTCCGTTGTTTTCATTCTAATTCTGTTGTTTGTTTTTAACTTCCATAGTTATCATTCAAATTCTGTTGTTTTCATTCAAATTCCGTTGTTTTCATTCAAACCCTGTTCTGTACATTCTAATTCCGTTGTTTTCATTCAAATTCCGTTGTTTTCATTCTAATTCTGTTGTTTTCATTTAAATTCGTTGTTTTGATTTAAATTCTGTTCTGTACATTCTAATTCCGTTGTTTTCATTCAAATTCCGTTGTTTTCATTCTAATTCTGTTGTTTTCATTTAAATTCGTTGTTTTGATTTAAATTCTGTTCTGTACATTCTAATTCCGTTGTTTTCATTCAGTCTCTGTTCTGTACATTCTAATTCTGTTGTTTTCATTCAAATTACATTGTTTTGATTCAAATTCTGTTCTGTTCATTCTAATTCCATTGTTTTCATTCAAATTCGTTGTTTTGATTTAAATTCTGTTCTGTACATTCTAATTCCGTTGTTTTCATTCAAATTCCGCTGTTTTCATTCTAATTCTGTTGTTTGTTTTAAGCTTCCATTGTTTTCATTCAAATTCTGTTCTGTTCATTCTAATTCCGTTGTTTTCTTTCAGTCTCTGTTCTGTACATTCTAATTCTGTTGTTTTCATTCAAATTACATTGTTTTGATTCAAATTCTGTTCTGTTCATTCTAATTCCATTGTTTTCATTCAAATTCCGTTGTTTTCATTCAAACCCTGTTCTGTACATTCTAATTCCGTTGTTTTCATTCAAATTCTGTTGTTTTCATTCAAACCCTGTTCTGTACATTCTAATTCCGTTGTTTTCATTCAAATTCCGTTGTTTTCATTCTAATTCTGTTGTTTGTTTTAAACTTCCATTGTTTTCATTCAAATTCCGTTGTTTTCATTCTAATTCTGTTGTTTGTTTTAAACTTCCATGGTTATCATTCAAATTCTGTTGTTTTCATTTAAATTCGTTGTTTTGATTTAAATTCTGTTCTGTACATTCTAATTCCGTTGTTTTCATTCAAATTCCGCTGTTTTCATTCTAATTCTGTTGTTTGTTTTAAGCTTCCATTGTTTTCATTCAAATTCTGTTCTGTTCATTCTAATTCCGTTGTTTTCATTCAGTCTCTGTTCTGTACATTCTAATTCTGTTGTTTTCATTCAAATTACATTGTTTTGATTCAAATTCTGTTCTGTTCATTCTAATTCCGTTGTTTTCATTCAAATTCCGTTGTTTTCATTCTAATTCTGTTGTTTGTTTTAAACTTCCATTGTTTTCATTCAAATTCCGTTGTTTTCATTCTAATTCTGTTGTTTGTTTTAAACTTCCATAGTTATCATTCAAATTCTGTTGTTTTCATTTAAATTCGTTGTTTTGATTTAAATTCTGTTCTGTACATTCTAATTCTGTTGTTTTCATTCAAATTCCGCTGTTTTCATTCTAATTCTGTTGTTTGTTTTAAACTTCCATTGTTTTCATTCAAACCCTGTTCTGTACATTCTAATTCCGTTGTTTTCATTCAAATTCCGTTGTTTTCATTCAAACCCTGTTCTGTACATTCTAATTCCGTTGTTTTCATTCAAATTCCGTTGTTTTCATTCTAATTCTGTTGTTTGTTTTAAACTTCCATTGTTTTCATTCAAATTCCGTTGTTTTCATTCTAATTCTGTTGTTTGTTTTTAACTTCCATAGTTATCATTCAAATTCTGTTGTTTTCATTCAAATTCCGTTGTTGTCATTCAAACCCTGTTCTGTACATTCTAATTCCGTTGTTTTCATTCAAATTCCGTTGTTTTCATTCTAATTCTGTTGTTTTCATTTAAATTCGTTGTTTTGATTTAAATTCTGTTCTGTACATTCTAATTCCGTTGTTTTCATTCAAATTCCGCTGTTTTCATTCTAATTCTGTTGTTTGTTTTAAGCTTCCATTGTTTTCATTCAAATTCTGTTCTGTTCATTCTAATTCCGTTGTTTTCATTCAGTCTCTGTTCTGTACAATCTAATTCTGTTGATTTCATTCAAATTACATTGTTTTGATTCAAATTCTGTTCTGTTCATTCTAATTCCATTGTTTTCATTCAAATTCCGTTGTTTTCATTCAAACCCTGTTCTGTACATTCTAATTCCGTTGTTTTCATTCTAATTCTGTTGTTTTCATTTAAATTCGTTGTTTTGATTTAAATTCTGTTCTGTACATTCTAATTCCGTTGTTTTCATTCAAATTCCGCTGTTTTCATTCAAACCCTGTTCTGTACATTCTAATTCCGTTGTTTTCATTCAAATTCCGTTGTTTTCATTCTAATTCTGTTGTTTGTTTTAAACTTCCATAGTTATCATTCAAATTCTGTTGTTTTCATTTAAATTCGTTGTTTTGATTCAAATTCTGTTCTGTTCATTCTAATTCCATTGTTTTCATTCAAATTCCGTTGTTTTCATTCAAACCCTGTTCTGTACATTCTAATTCCGTTGTTTTCATTCAAATTCTGTTGTTTTCATTTAAATTCGTTGTTTTGATTTAAATTCTGTTCTGTACATTCTAATTCCGTTGTTTTCATTCAAATTCCGCTGTTTTCATTCTAATTCTGTTGTTTGTTTTAAGCTTCCATTGTTTTCATTCAAATTCTGTTCTGTTCATTCTAATTCCGTTGTTTTCATTCAGTCTCTGTTCTGTACATTCTAATTCTGTTGTTTTCATTCAAATTACATTGTTTTGATTCAAATTCTGTTCTGTTCATTGTAATTCCATTGTTTTCATTCAAATTCCGTTGTTTTCATTCAAACCCTGTTCTGTACATTCTAATTCCGTTGTTTTCATTCAAATTCCGTTGTTTTCATTCAAACCCTGTTCTGTACATTCTAATTCCGTTGTTTTCATTCAAATTCCGTTGTTTTCATTCTAATTCTGTTGTTTGTTTTAAACTTCCATTGTTTTCATTCAAATTCCGTTGTTTTCATTCTAATTCTGTTGTTTTCATTCAAATTACATTGTTTTGATTCAAATTCTGTTCTGTTCATTCTAATTCCGTTGTTTTCATTCAAATTCCGTTGTTTTCATTCTAATTCTGTTGTTTGTTTTAAACTTCCATTGTTTTCATTCAAATTCCGTTGTTTTCATTCTAATTCTGTTGTTTGTTTTAAACTTCCATAGTTATCATTCAAATTCTGTTGTTTTCATTTAAATTCGTTGTTTTGATTTAAATTCTGTTCTGTACATTCTAATTCCGTTGTTTTCATTCAAATTCCGCTGTTTTCATTCTAATTCTGTTGTTTGTTTTAAACGTCCATTGTTTTCATTCAAATTCTGTTCTGTTCATTCTAATTCCGTTGTTTTCTTTCAGTCTCTGTTCTGTACATTCTAATTCTGTTGTTTTCATTCAAATTACATTGTTTTGATTCAAATTCTGTTCTGTTCATTCTAATTCCATTGTTTTCATTCAAATTCCGTTGTTTTCATTCAAACCCTGTTCTGTACATTCTAATTCCGTTGTTTTCATTCAAATTCCGTTGTTTTCATTCTAATTCCATTGTTTTCATTCAAATTCCGTTGTTTTCATTCAAACCCTGTTCTGTACATTCTAATTCCGTTGTTTTCATTCAAATTCCGTTGTTTTCATTCTAATTCTGTTGTTTTCATTTAAATTCGTTGTTTTGATTTAAATTCTGTTCTGTACATTCTAATTCCGTTGTTTTCATTCAAATTCCGCTGTTTTCATTCAAACCCTGTTCTGTACATTCTAATTCCGTTGTTTTCATTCAAATTCCGTTGTTTTCATTCTAATTCTGTTGTTTGTTTTAAACTTCCATAGTTATCATTCAAATTCTGTTGTTTTCATTTAAATTCGTTGTTTTGATTCAAATTCTGTTCTGTTCATTCTAATTCCATTGTTTTCATTCAAATTCCGTTGTTTTCATTCAAACCCTGTTCTGTACATTCTAATTCCGTTGTTTTCATTCAAATTCTGTTGTTTTCATTTAAATTCGTTGTTTTGATTTAAATTCTGTTCTGTACATTCTAATTCCGTTGTTTTCATTCAAATTCCGCTGTTTTCATTCTAATTCTGTTGTTTGTTTTAAGCTTCCATTGTTTTCATTCAAATTCTGTTCTGTTCATTCTAATTCCGTTGTTTTCATTCAGTCTCTGTTCTGTACATTCTAATTCTGTTGTTTTCATTCAAATTACATTGTTTTGATTCAAATTCTGTTCTGTTCATTCTAATTCCATTGTTTTCATTCAAATTCCGTTGTTTTCATTCAAACCCTGTTCTGCACATTCAAATTCCGTTGTTTTCATTCAAATTCCGTTGTTTTCATTCAAACCCTGTTCTGTACATTCTAGAGATGGCACGATACCACTTTTTTATGTCCGATACCGATACCGATATCATAAATTTGGATATCTGCCGATACCGATATGAATCCGATATAGTGTTTTTTAATCAACAAAACTGTTTTTTAAATATCTTGCTGCATTTTGTATAAGTTCATACTCAAGTTTAAAACAACAACTACACTAAAGCTATTCTGTTATACCTGTATCCAAAAAAAATATTTCATAGTTCAGCAATACTGATCAATCTAATAAACTTAAACCTACACCATCCTCCCTATTCTGGTATTTTAAAGAGTACTTAGCATATATATTAAGCAACCTAACTAATAGGGTTCCAACTCCCAGCAACAACAAAAATAAATAAATAAAAAATAGGGAACCACCCCCCACCCTCCACCTCATGATGCTTAATCGACGTAATCAACCTTAATTTGATGCAGTGTGGAAAAAAATGCACAGAAATCAATTATTTTTCAAGAAATATTAAATAGATTCAACATCTTTCTTCAACAAAATTGCAGACTGCACAGATGGTACCTTCCCAAAGGAAAATGTACTATAGCTTACTAGGGTGTATATATTAGACTTAATAGTTACTATATACAGTAATGGACTTCTATTCATTTTGCATCAAATTAAAACTTTGGCTGTCAGATAATTATTTATTAAAAGCTAGACATTTTAAATGAGAATAAGAAAGAAAAGTATGTCTTTGTGCCCCCTTTTCCCTGTTCATGCCCTATCGGCCCCCCTGGCTAAACTTTGCTAGATCCGCCCCTGCACAGTTACAGCCGTCAGCTACGTAGAAAAAGATCCTCGAGTAGAAAGTAATATTAAATACATTCTAACAACAGCTTATAGAGCTTAAACGTGCTGCTGTTGTTCAGCCGCTGGTTTCCTCTTTCTGGTGCAAAGTGGGCCAAAAGCAAACAAGAGAGACGTACGCCCGACAGAAAAGCCGATCAGCTGATCATTAAGCAGTTTCATGATCGAAGTAGCAGCAAGAAGAGGCAGTCGTTTGTTAAGCTTAACGCAGGAATGCTTTACAAACATTCAGAGATGGACTTACACACTTGCTTTACTTCTCTCGGGGATAACTTTGTCGGAGATGAAATGCGGGGTTGCTAGCGAAGCTCCACATGCTATCCAGACCACCGACAGGTCCCGCATGCCACAGCCGCTCTATCACGTGATGCATACTGCTCCGACTGCTAACGTTCTGAGGTGAGTTACGGGGTGTTGCAAGTTTTGTGAGCTGCTTTCGTGATATTTAATGGATCGGATTACATTTTTTATTTTTCTCCGATATCCGATCCAGTAATTTAGGTCAGTATCGGACCGATACCGATACGTAATATCGGATCGGTCCATCTCTAGTACATTCTAATTCCGTTGTTTTCATTCAAATTCCGTTGTTTTCATTCTAATTCTGTTGTTTGTTTTAAACTTCCATTGTTTTCATTCAAATTCCGTTGTTTTCATTCTAATTCTGTTGTTTGTTTTAAACTTCCATAGTTATCATTCAAATTCTGTTGTTTTCATTCAAATTCCGTTGTTTTCATTCAAACCCTGTTCTGTACATTCTAATTCCGTTGTTTTCATTCAAATTCCGTTGTTTTCATTCTAATTCTGTTGTTTTCATTTAAATTCGTTGTTTTGATTTAAATTCTGTTCTGTACATTCTAATTCCGTTGTTTTCATTCAAATTCCGCTGTTTTCATTCTAATTCTGTTGTTTGTTTTAAGCTTCCATTGTTTTCATTCAAATTCTGTTCTGTTCATTCTAATTCCGTTGTTTTCATTCAGTCTCTGTTCTGTACATTCTAATTCTGTTGTTTTCATTCAAATTACATTGTTTTGATTCAAATTCTGTTCTGTTCATTCTAATTCCGTTGTTTTCATTCAAATTCCGTTGTTTTCATTCTAATTCTGTTGTTTTCATTTAAATTCGTTGTTTTGATTTAAATTCTGTTCTGTACATTCTAATTCCGTTGTTTTCATTCAAATTCCGTTGTTTTCATTCTAATTCTGTTGTTTTCATTTAAATTCGTTGTTTTGATTTAAATTCTGTTCTGTACATTCTAATTCCGTTGTTTTCATTCAGTCTCTGTTCTGTACATTCTAATTCTGTTGTTTTCATTCTAATTCTGTTGTTTTCATTCAAACCCTGTTCTGTACATTCTAATTCCGTTGTTTTCATTCAAATTCCGCTGTTTTCATTCTAATTCTGTTGTTTGTTTTAAGCTTCCATTGTTTTCATTCAAATTCTGTTCTGTTCATTCTAATTCCGTTGTTTTCTTTCAGTCTCTGTTCTGTACATTCTAATTCTGTTGTTTTCATTCAAATTACATTGTTTTGATTCAAATTCTGTTCTGTTCATTCTAATTCCATTGTTTTCATTCAAATTCGTTGTTTTGATTTAAATTCTGTTCTGTACATTCTAATTCCGTTGTTTTCATTCAAATTCCGCTGTTTTCATTCTAATTCTGTTGTTTGTTTTAAGCTTCCATTGTTTTCATTCAAATTCTGTTCTGTTCATTCTAATTCCGTTGTTTTCTCTCAGTCTCTGTTCTGTACATTCTAATTCTGTTGTTTTCATTCAAATTACATTGTTTTGATTCAAATTCTGTTCTGTTCATTCTAATTCCATTGTTTTCATTCAAATTCCGTTGTTTTCATTCTAATTCTGTTGTTTTCATTTAAATTCGTTGTTTTGATTTAAATTCTGTTCTGTACATTCTAATTCCGTTGTTTTCATTCAGTCTCTGTTCTGTACATTCTAATTCTGTTGTTTTCATTCAAATTACATTGTTTTGATTCAAATTCTGTTCTGTTCATTCTAATTCCATTGTTTTCATTCAAATTCGTTGTTTTGATTTAAATTCTGTTCTGTACATTCTAATTCCGTTGTTTTCATTCAAATTCCGCTGTTTTCATTCTAATTCTGTTGTTTGTTTTAAGCTTCCATTGTTTTCATTCAAATTCTGTTCTGTTCATTCTAATTCCGTTGTTTTCTTTCAGTCTCTGTTCTGTACATTCTAATTCTGTTGTTTTCATTCAAATTACATTGTTTTGATTCAAATTCTGTTCTGTTCATTCTAATTCCATTGTTTTCATTCAAATTCCGTTGTTTTCATTCAAACCCTGTTCTGTACATTCTTATTCCGTTGTTTTCATTCAAATTCCGTTGTTTTCATTCAAACCCTGTTCTGTACATTCTAATTCCGTTGTTTTCATTCAAATTCCGTTGTTTTCATTCAAACCCTGTTCTGTACATTCTAATTCCGTTGTTTTCATTCAAATTCCGTTGTTTTCATTCTAATTCTGTTGTTTGTTTTAAACTTCCATTGTTTTCATTCAAATTCTGTTCTGTTCATTCTAATTCCGTTGTTTTCTTTCAGTCTCTGTTCTGTACATTCTAATTCTGTTGTTTTCATTCAAATTACATTGTTTTGATTCAAATTCTGTTCTGTTCATTCTAATTCCATTGTTTTCATTCAAATTCCGTTGTTTTCATTCAAACCCTGTTCTGTACATTCTAATTCCGTTGTTTTCATTCAAATTCCGTTGTTTTAATTCTAATTCTGTTGTTTGTTTTAAACTTCCATAGTTATCATTCAAATTCTGTTGTTTTCATTTAAATTCGTTGTTTTGATTTAAATTCTGTTCTGTACATTCTAATTCCGTTGTTTTCATTCAGTCTCTGTTCTGTACATTCTAATTCTGTTGTTTTCATTCAAATTACATTGTTTTGATTCAAATTCTGTTCTGTTCATTCTAATTCCATTGTTTTCATTCAAATTCGTTGTTTTGATTTAAATTCTGTTCTGTACATTCTAATTCCGTTGTTTTCATTCAAATTCTGCTGTTTTCATTCTAATTCTGTTGTTTGTTTTAAGCTTCCATTGTTTTCATTCAAATTCTGTTCTGTTCATTCTAATTCCGTTGTTTTCTTTCAGTCTCTGTTCTGTACATTCTAATTCTGTTGTTTTCATTCAAATTACATTGTTTTGATTCAAATTCTGTTGTGTTCATTCTAATTCCATTGTTTTCATTCAAATTCCGTTGTTTTGATTCAAACCCTGTTCTGTACATTCTAATTCCGTTGTTTTCATTCTAATTCTGTTGTTTTCATTCAAACCCTGTTCTGTACATTCTAATTCCGTTGTTTTCATTCAAATTCCGCTGTTTTCATTCTAATTCTGTTGTTTGTTTTAAGCTTCCATTGTTTTCATTCAAATTCTGTTCTGTTCATTCTAATTCCGTTGTTTTCTTTCAGTCTCTGTTCTGTACATTCTAATTCTGTTGTTTTCATTCAAATTACATTGTTTTGATTCAAATTCTGTTCTGTTCATTCTAATTCCATTGTTTTCATTCAAATTCCGTTGTTTTCATTCAAACCCTGTTCTGTACATTCTTATTCCGTTGTTTTCATTCAAATTCCGTTGTTTTCATTCTAATTCTGTTGTTTGTTTTAAACTTCCATTGTTTTCATTCAAATTCCGTTGTTTTCATTCTAATTCTGTTGTTTGTTTTAAACTTCCATGGTTATCATTCAAATTCTGTTGTTTTCATTTAAATTCGTTGTTTTGATTTAAATTCTGTTCTGTACATTCTAATTCCGTTGTTTTCATTCAAATTCCGCTGTTTTCATTCTAATTCTGTTGTTTGTTTTAAGCTTCCATTGTTTTCATTCAAATTCTGTTCTGTTCATTCTAATTCCGTTGTTTTCATTCAGTCTCTGTTCTGTACATTCTAATTCTGTTGTTTTCATTCAAATTACATTGTTTTGATTCAAATTCTGTTCTGTTCATTCTAATTCCATTGTTTTCATTCAAATTCGTTGTTTTGATTTAAATTCTGTTCTGTACATTCTAATTCCGTTGTTTTCATTCAAATTCCGCTGTTTTCATTCTAATTCTGTTGTTTGTTTTAAACTTCCATTGTTTTCATTCAAATTCCGTTGTTTTCATTCTAATTCTGTTGTTTGTTTTAAACTTCCATAGTTATCATTCAAATTCTGTTGTTTTCATTTAAATTCGTTGTTTTGATTTAAATTCTGTTCTGTACATTCTAATTCCGTTGTTTTCATTCAAATTCCGCTGTTTTCATTCTAATTCTGTTGTTTGTTTTAAGCTTCCATTGTTTTCATTCAAATTCTGTTCTGTTCATTCTAATTCCGTTGTTTTCTCTCAGTCTCTGTTCTGTACATTCTAATTCTGTTGTTTTCATTCAAATTACATTGTTTTGATTCAAATTCTGTTCTGTTCATTCTAATTCCATTGTTTTCATTCAAATTCCGTTGTTTTCATTCTAATTCTGTTGTTTTCATTTAAATTCGTTGTTTTGATTTAAATTCTGTTCTGTACATTCTAATTCCGTTGTTTTCATTCAGTCTCTGTTCTGTACATTCTAATTCTGTTGTTTTCATTCAAATTACATTGTTTTGATTCAAATTCTGTTCTGTTCATTCTAATTCCATTGTTTTCATTCAAATTCGTTGTTTTGATTTAAATTCTGTTCTGTACATTCTAATTCCGTTGTTTTCATTCAAATTCCGCTGTTTTCATTCTAATTCTGTTGTTTGTTTTAAGCTTCCATTGTTTTCATTCAAATTCTGTTCTGTTCATTCTAATTCCGTTGTTTTCTTTCAGTCTCTGTTCTGTACATTCTAATTCTGTTGTTTGTTTTAAGCTTCCATTGTTTTCATTCAAATTCTGTTCTGTTCATTCTAATTCCGTTGTTTTCTTTCAGTCTCTGTTCTGTACATTCTAATTCTGTTGTTTTCATTCAAATTACATTGTTTTGATTCAAATTCTGTTCTGTTCATTCTAATTCCATTGTTTTCATTCAAATTCGTTGTTTTGATTTAAATTCTGTTCTGTACATTCTAATTCCGTTGTTTTCATTCAAATTCCGCTGTTTTCATTCTAATTCTGTTGTTTGTTTTAAGCTTCCATTGTTTTCATTCAAATTCTGTTCTGTTCATTCTAATTCCGTTGTTTTCTCTCAGTCTCTGTTCTGTACATTCTAATTCTGTTGTTTTCATTCAAATTACATTGTTTTGATTCAAATTCTGTTCTGTTCATTCTAATTCCATTGTTTTCATTCAAATTCCGTTGTTTTCATTCTAATTCTGTTGTTTTCATTTAAATTCGTTGTTTTGATTTAAATTCTGTTCTGTACATTCTAATTCCGTTGTTTTCATTCAGTCTCTGTTCTGTACATTCTAATTCTGTTGTTTTCATTCAAATTACATTGTTTTGATTCAAATTCTGTTCTGTTCATTCTAATTCCATTGTTTTCATTCAAATTCGTTGTTTTGATTTAAATTCTGTTCTGTACATTCTAATTCCGTTGTTTTCATTCAAATTCCGCTGTTTTCATTCTAATTCTGTTGTTTGTTTTAAGCTTCCATTGTTTTCATTCAAATTCTGTTCTGTTCATTCTAATTCCGTTGTTTTCTTTCAGTCTCTGTTCTGTACATTCTAATTCTGTTGTTTTCATTCAAATTACATTGTTTTGATTCAAATTCTGTTCTGTTCATTCTAATTCCATTGTTTTCATTCAAATTCCGTTGTTTTCATTCAAACCCTGTTCTGTACATTCTTATTCCGTTGTTTTCATTCAAATTCCGTTGTTTTCATTCAAACCCTGTTCTGTACATTCTAATTCCGTTGTTTTCATTCAAATTCCGTTGTTTTCATTCAAACCCTGTTCTGTACATTCTAATTCCGTTGTTTTCATTCAAATTCCGTTGTTTTCATTCTAATTCTGTTGTTTGTTTTAAACTTCCATTGTTTTCATTCAAATTCTGTTCTGTTCATTCTAATTCCGTTGTTTTCTTTCAGTCTCTGTTCTGTACATTCTAATTCTGTTGTTTTCATTCAAATTACATTGTTTTGATTCAAATTCTGTTCTGTTCATTCTAATTCCATTGTTTTCATTCAAATTCCGTTGTTTTCATTCAAACCCTGTTCTGTACATTCTAATTCCGTTGTTTTCATTCAAATTCCGTTGTTTTAATTCTAATTCTGTTGTTTGTTTTAAACTTCCATAGTTATCATTCAAATTCTGTTGTTTTCATTTAAATTCGTTGTTTTGATTTAAATTCTGTTCTGTACATTCTAATTCCGTTGTTTTCATTCAGTCTCTGTTCTGTACATTCTAATTCTGTTGTTTTCATTCAAATTACATTGTTTTGATTCAAATTCTGTTCTGTTCATTCTAATTCCATTGTTTTCATTCAAATTCGTTGTTTTGATTTAAATTCTGTTCTGTACATTCTAATTCCGTTGTTTTCATTCAAATTCCGCTGTTTTCATTCTAATTCTGTTGTTTGTTTTAAGCTTCCATTCTTTTCATTCAAATTCTGTTCTGTTCATTCTAATTCCGTTGTTTTCTTTCAGTCTCTGTTCTGTACATTCTAATTCTGTTGTTTTCATTCAAATTACATTGTTTTGATTCAAATTCTGTTGTGTTCATTCTAATTCCATTGTTTTCATTCAAATTCCGTTGTTTTGATTCAAACCCTGTTCTGTACATTCTAATTCCGTTGTTTTCATTCTAATTCTGTTGTTTTCATTCAAACCCTGTTCTGTACATTCTAATTCCGTTGTTTTCATTCAAATTCCGCTGTTTTCATTCTAATTCTGTTGTTTGTTTTAAGCTTCCATTGTTTTCATTCAAATTCTGTTCTGTTCATTCTAATTCCGTTGTTTTCTTTCAGTCTCTGTTCTGTACATTCTAATTCTGTTGTTTTCATTCAAATTACATTGTTTTGATTCAAATTCTGTTCTGTTCATTCTAATTCCATTGTTTTCATTCAAATTCCGTTGTTTTCATTCAAACCCTGTTCTGTACATTCTAATTCCGTTGTTTTCATTCAAATTCTGTTGTTTTCATTCAAACCCTGTTCTGTACATTCTAATTCCGTTGTTTTCATTCAAATTCCGTTGTTTTCATTCTAATTCTGTTGTTTGTTTTAAACTTCCATTGTTTTCATTCAAATTCCGTTGTTTTCATTCTAATTCTGTTGTTTGTTTTAAACTTCCATGGTTATCATTCAAATTCTGTTGTTTTCATTTAAATTCGTTGTTTTGATTTAAATTCTGTTCTGTACATTCTAATTCCGTTGTTTTCATTCAAATTCCGCTGTTTTCATTCTAATTCTGTTGTTTGTTTTAAGCTTCCATTGTTTTCATTCAAATTCTGTTCTGTTCATTCTAATTCCGTTGTTTTCATTCAGTCTCTGTTCTGTACATTCTAATTCTGTTGTTTTCATTCAAATTACATTGTTTTGATTCAAATTCTGTTCTGTTCATTCTAATTCCATTGTTTTCATTCAAATTCGTTGTTTTGATTTAAATTCTGTTCTGTACATTCTAATTCCGTTGTTTTCATTCAAATTCCGTTGTTTTCATTCAAACCCTGTTCTGTACATTCTAATTCCGTTGTTTTCATTCAAATTCCGTTGTTTTCATTCTAATTCTGTTGTTTTCATTTAAATTCGTTGTTTTGATTTAAATTCTGTTCTGTACATTCTAATTCCGTTGTTTTCATTCAAATTCCGCTGTTTTCATTCAAACCCTGTTCTGTACATTCTAATTCCGTTGTTTTCATTCAAATTCCGTTGTTTTCATTCTAATTCTGTTGTTTGTTTTAAACTTCCATAGTTATCATTCAAATTCTGTTCTGTTCATTCTAATTCCATTGTTTTCATTCAAATTCCGTTGTTTTCATTCAAACCCTGTTCTGTACATTCTAATTCCGTTGTTTTCATTCAAATTCTGTTGTTTTCATTTAAATTCGTTGTTTTGATTTAAATTCTGTTCTGTACATTCTAATTCCGTTGTTTTCATTCAAATTCCGCTGTTTTCATTCTAATTCTGTTGTTTGTTTTAAGCTTCCATTGTTTTCATTCAAATTCTGTTCTGTTCATTCTAATTCCGTTGTTTTCATTCAGTCTCTGTTCTGTACATTCTAATTCTGTTGTTTTCATTCAAATTACATTGTTTTGATTCAAATTCTGTTCTGTTCATTCTAATTCCATTGTTTTCATTCAAATTCGTTGTTTTGATTTAAATTCTGTTCTGTACATTCTAATTCCGTTGTTTTCATTCAAATTCCGCTGTTTTCATTCTAATTCTGTTGTTTGTTTTAAACTTCCATTGTTTTCATTCAAATTCCGTTGTTTTCATTCTAATTCTGTTGTTTGTTTTAAACTTCCATAGTTATCATTCAAATTCTGTTGTTTTCATTTAAATTCGTTGTTTTGATTTAAATTCTGTTCTGTACATTCTAATTCCGTTGTTTTCATTCAAATTCCGCTGTTTTCATTCTAATTCTGTTGTTTGTTTTAAGCTTCCATTGTTTTCATTCAAATTCTGTTCTGTTCATTCTAATTCCGTTGTTTTCTCTCAGTCTCTGTTCTGTACATTCTAATTCTGTTGTTTTCATTCAAATTACATTGTTTTGATTCAAATTCTGTTCTGTTCATTCTAATTCCATTGTTTTCATTCAAATTCCGTTGTTTTCATTCTAATTCTGTTGTTTTCATTTAAATTCGTTGTTTTGATTTAAATTCTGTTCTGTACATTCTAATTCCGTTGTTTTCATTCAGTCTCTGTTCTGTACATTCTAATTCTGTTGTTTTCATTCAAATTACATTGTTTTGATTCAAATTCTGTTCTGTTCATTCTAATTCCATTGTTTTCATTCAAATTCGTTGTTTTGATTTAAATTCTGTTCTGTACATTCTAATTCCGTTGTTTTCATTCAAATTCCGCTGTTTTCATTCTAATTCTGTTGTTTGTTTTAAGCTTCCATTGTTTTCATTCAAATTCTGTTCTGTTCATTCTAATTCCGTTGTTTTCTTTCAGTCTCTGTTCTGTACATTCTAATTCTGTTGTTTGTTTTAAGCTTCCATTGTTTTCATTCAAATTCTGTTCTGTTCATTCTAATTCCGTTGTTTTCTTTCAGTCTCTGTTCTGTACATTCTAATTCTGTTGTTTTCATTCAAATTACATTGTTTTGATTCAAATTCTGTTCTGTTCATTCTAATTCCATTGTTTTCATTCAAATTCGTTGTTTTGATTTAAATTCTGTTCTGTACATTCTAATTCCGTTGTTTTCATTCAAATTCCGCTGTTTTCATTCTAATTCTGTTGTTTGTTTTAAGCTTCCATTGTTTTCATTCAAATTCTGTTCTGTTCATTCTAATTCCGTTGTTTTCTCTCAGTCTCTGTTCTGTACATTCTAATTCTGTTGTTTTCATTCAAATTACATTGTTTTGATTCAAATTCTGTTCTGTTCATTCTAATTCCATTGTTTTCATTCAAATTCCGTTGTTTTCATTCTAATTCTGTTGTTTTCATTTAAATTCGTTGTTTTGATTTAAATTCTGTTCTGTACATTCTAATTCCGTTGTTTTCATTCAGTCTCTGTTCTGTACATTCTAATTCTGTTGTTTTCATTCAAATTACATTGTTTTGATTCAAATTCTGTTCTGTTCATTCTAATTCCATTGTTTTCATTCAAATTCGTTGTTTTGATTTAAATTCTGTTCTGTACATTCTAATTCCGTTGTTTTCATTCAAATTCCGCTGTTTTCATTCTAATTCTGTTGTTTGTTTTAAGCTTCCATTGTTTTCATTCAAATTCTGTTCTGTTCATTCTAATTCCGTTGTTTTCTTTCAGTCTCTGTTCTGTACATTCTAATTCTGTTGTTTTCATTCAAATTACATTGTTTTGATTCAAATTCTGTTCTGTTCATTCTAATTCCATTGTTTTCATTCAAATTCCGTTGTTTTCATTCAAACCCTGTTCTGTACATTCTTATTCCGTTGTTTTCATTCAAATTCCGTTGTTTTCATTCAAACCCTGTTCTGTACATTCTAATTCCGTTGTTTTCATTCAAATTCCGTTGTTTTCATTCAAACCCTGTTCTGTACATTCTAATTCCGTTGTTTTCATTCAAATTCCGTTGTTTTCATTCTAATTCTGTTGTTTGTTTTAAACTTCCATTGTTTTCATTCAAATTCTGTTCTGTTCATTCTAATTCCGTTGTTTTCTTTCAGTCTCTGTTCTGTACATTCTAATTCTGTTGTTTTCATTCAAATTACATTGTTTTGATTCAAATTCTGTTCTGTTCATTCTAATTCCATTGTTTTCATTCAAATTCCGTTGTTTTCATTCAAACCCTGTTCTGTACATTCTAATTCCGTTGTTTTCATTCAAATTCCGTTGTTTTAATTCTAATTCTGTTGTTTGTTTTAAACTTCCATAGTTATCATTCAAATTCTGTTGTTTTCATTTAAATTCGTTGTTTTGATTTAAATTCTGTTCTGTACATTCTAATTCCGTTGTTTTCATTCAGTCTCTGTTCTGTACATTCTAATTCTGTTGTTTTCATTCAAATTACATTGTTTTGATTCAAATTCTGTTCTGTTCATTCTAATTCCATTGTTTTCATTCAAATTCGTTGTTTTGATTTAAATTCTGTTCTGTACATTCTAATTCCGTTGTTTTCATTCAAATTCCGCTGTTTTCATTCTAATTCTGTTGTTTGTTTTAAACTTCCATAGTTATCATTCAAATTCTGTTGTTTTCATTTAAATTCGTTGTTTTGATTTAAATTCTGTTCTGTACATTCTAATTCCGTTGTTTTCATTCAGTCTCTGTTCTGTACATTCTAATTCTGTTGTTTTCATTCAAATTACATTGTTTTGATTCAAATTCTGTTCTGTTCATTCTAATTCCATTGTTTTCATTCAAATTCGTTGTTTTGATTTAAATTCTGTTCTGTACATTCTAATTCCGTTGTTTTCATTCAAATTCCGCTGTTTTCATTCTAATTCTGTTGTTTGTTTTAAGCTTCCATTCTTTTCATTCAAATTCTGTTCTGTTCATTCTAATTCCGTTGTTTTCTTTCAGTCTCTGTTCTGTACATTCTAATTCTGTTGTTTTCATTCAAATTACATTGTTTTGATTCAAATTCTGTTCTGTTCATTCTAATTCCATTGTTTTCATTCAAATTCCGTTGTTTTCATTCAAACCCTGTTCTGTACATTCTAATTCCGTTGTTTTCATTCAAATTCTGTTGTTTTCATTCAAACCCTGTTCTGTACATTCTAATTCCGTTGTTTTCATTCAAATTCCGTTGTTTTCATTCTAATTCTGTTGTTTGTTTTAAACTTCCATTGTTTTCATTCAAATTCCGTTGTTTTCATTCTAATTCTGTTGTTTGTTTTAAACTTCCATGGTTATCATTCAAATTCTGTTGTTTTCATTTAAATTCGTTGTTTTGATTTAAATTCTGTTCTGTACATTCTAATTCCGTTGTTTTCATTCAAATTCCGCTGTTTTCATTCTAATTCTGTTGTTTGTTTTAAGCTTCCATTGTTTTCATTCAAATTCTGTTCTGTTCATTCTAATTCCGTTGTTTTCATTCAGTCTCTGTTCTGTACATTCTAATTCTGTTGTTTTCATTCAAATTACATTGTTTTGATTCAAATTCTGTTCTGTTCATTCTAATTCCATTGTTTTCATTCAAATTCGTTGTTTTGATTTAAATTCTGTTCTGTACATTCTAATTCCGTTGTTTTCATTCAAATTCCGCTGTTTTCATTCTAATTCTGTTGTTTGTTTTAAGCTTCCATTGTTTTCATTCAAATTCCGTTGTTTTCATTCTAATTCTGTTGTTTGTTTTAAACTTCCATAGTTATCATTCAAATTCTGTTGTTTTCATTTAAATTCGTTGTTTTGATTTAAATTCTGTTCTGTACATTCTAATTCCGTTGTTTTCATTCAAATTCCGCTGTTTTCATTCTAATTCTGTTGTTTGTTTTAAACTTCCATTGTTTTCATTCAAATTCTGTTCTGTTCATTCTAATTCCGTTGTTTTCTTTCAGTCTCTGTTCTGTACATTCTAATTCTGTTGTTTTCATTCAAATTACATTGTTTTGATTCAAATTCTGTTCTGTTTATTCTAATTCCATTGTTTTCATTCAAATTCCGTTGTTTTCATTCAAACCCTGTTCTGTACATTCTAATTCCGTTGTTTTCATTCAAATTCCGTTGTTTTCATTCTAATTCTGTTGTTTTCATTTAAATTCGTTGTTTTGATTTAAATTCTGTTCTGTACATTCTAATTCCGTTGTTTTCATTCAAATTCCGCTGTTTTCATTCTAATTCTGTTGTTTGTTTTAAGCTTCCATTGTTTTCATTCAAATTCTGTTCTGTTCATTCTAATTCCGTTGTTTTCATTCAGTCTCTGTTCTGTACAATCTAATTCTGTTGTTTTCATTCAAATTACATTGTTTTGATTCAAATTCTGTTCTGTTCATTCTAATTCCGTTGTTTTCATTCAAATTCCGTTGTTTTCATTCTAATTCTGTTGTTTGTTTTAAACTTCCATTGTTTTCATTCAAATTCCGTTGTTTTCATTCTAATTCTGTTGTTTGTTTTAAACTTCCATAGTTATCATTCAAATTCTGTTGTTTTCATTTAAATTCGTTGTTTTGATTTAAATTCTGTTCTGTACATTCTAATTCCGTTGTTTTCATTCAAATTCCGCTGTTTTCATTCTAATTCTGTTGTTTGTTTTAAACTTCCATTGTTTTCATTCAAATTCTGTTCTGTTCATTCTAATTCCGTTGTTTTCTTTCAGTCTCTGTTCTGTACATTCTAATTCTGTTGTTTTCATTCAAATTACATTGTTTTGATTCAAATTCTGTTCTGTTCATTCTAATTCCATTGTTTTCATTCAAATTCCGTTGTTTTCATTCAAACCCTGTTCTGTACATTCTAATTCCGTTGTTTTCATTCAAATTCCGTTGTTTTCATTCTAATTCCATTGTTTTCATTCAAATTCCGTTGTTTTCATTCAAACCCTGTTCTGTACATTCTAATTCCGTTGTTTTCATTCAAATTCCGTTGTTTTCATTCTAATTCTGTTGTTTTCATTTAAATTCGTTGTTTTGATTTAAATTCTGTTCTGTACATTCTAATTCCGTTGTTTTCATTCAAATTCCGTTGTTTTCATTCTAATTCTGTTGTTTTCATTTAAATTCGTTGTTTTGATTTAAATTCTGTTCTGTACATTCTAATTCCGTTGTTTTCATTCAAATTCCGCTGTTTTCATTCTAATTCTGTTGTTTGTTTTAAGCTTCCATTGTTTTCATTCAAATTCTGTTCTGTTCATTCTAATTCCGTTGTTTTCATTCAGTCTCTGTTCTGTACAATCTAATTCTGTTGATTTCATTCAAATTACATTGTTTTGATTCAAATTCTGTTCTGTTCATTCTAATTCCATTGTTTTCATTCAAATTCCGTTGTTTTCATTCAAACCCTGTTCTGTACATTCTAATTCCGTTGTTTTCATTCAAATTCCGTTGTTTTCATTCTAATTCTGTTGTTTTCATTTAAATTCGTTGTTTTGATTTAAATTCTGTTCTGTACATTCTAATTCCGTTGTTTTCATTCAAATTCCGCTGTTTTCATTCAAACCCTGTTCTGTACATTCTAATTCCGTTGTTTTCATTCAAATTCCGTTGTTTTCATTCTAATTCTGTTGTTTGTTTTAAACTTCCATAGTTATCATTCAAATTCTGTTCTGTTCATTCTAATTCCATTGTTTTCATTCAAATTCCGTTGTTTTCATTCAAACCCTGTTCTGTACATTCTAATTCCGTTGTTTTCATTCAAATTCTGTTGTTTTCATTTAAATTCGTTGTTTTGATTTAAATTCTGTTCTGTACATTCTAATTCCGTTGTTTTCATTCAAATTCCGCTGTTTTCATTCTAATTCTGTTGTTTGTTTTAAGCTTCCATTGTTTTCATTCAAATTCTGTTCTGTTCATTCTAATTCCGTTGTTTTCATTCAGTCTCTGTTCTGTACATTCTAATTCTGTTGTTTTCATTCAAATTACATTGTTTTGATTCAAATTCTGTTCTGTTCATTCTAATTCCATTGTTTTCATTCAAATTCCGTTGTTTTCATTCAAACCCTGTTCTGTACATTCTAATTCCGTTGTTTTCATTCAAATTCCGTTGTTTTCATTCAAACCCTGTTCTGTACATTCTAATTCCGTTGTTTTCATTCAAATTCCGTTGTTTTCATTCTAATTCTGTTGTTTGTTTTAAACTTCCATTGTTTTCATTCAAATTCCGTTGTTTTCATTCTAATTCTGTTGTTTGTTTTAAACTTCCATAGTTATCATTCAAATTCTGTTGTTTTCATTCAAATTCCGTTGTTGTCATTCAAACCCTGTTCTGTACATTCTAATTCCGTTGTTTTCATTCAAATTCCGTTGTTTTCATTCTAATTCTGTTGTTTTCATTTAAATTCGTTGTTTTGATTTAAATTCTGTTCTGTACATTCTAATTCCGTTGTTTTCATTCAAATTCCGCTGTTTTCATTCTAATTCTGTTGTTTGTTTTAAGCTTCCATTGTTTTCATTCAAATTCTGTTCTGTTCATTCTAATTCCGTTGTTTTCATTCAGTCTCTGTTCTGTACATTCTAATTCTGTTGTTTTCATTCAAATTACATTGTTTTGATTCAAATTCTGTTCTGTTCATTCTAATTCCGTTGTTTTCATTCAAATTCCGTTGTTTTCATTCTAATTCTGTTGTTTTCATTTAAAGTCGTTGTTTTGATTTAAATTCTGTTCTGTACATTCTAATTCCGTTGTTTTCATTCAAATTCCGTTGTTTTCATTCTAATTCTGTTGTTTTCATTTAAATTCGTTGTTTTGATTTAAATTCTGTTCTGTACATTCTAATTCCGTTGTTTTCATTCAGTCTCTGTTCTGTACATTCTAATTCTGTTGTTTTCATTCTAATTCTGTTGTTTTCATTCAAACCCTGTTCTGTACATTCTAATTCCGTTGTTTTCATTCAAATTCCGCTGTTTTCATTCTAATTCTGTTGTTTGTTTTAAGCTTCCATTGTTTTCATTCAAATTCTGTTCTGTTCATTCTAATTCCGTTGTTTTCTTTCAGTCTCTGTTCTGTACATTCTAATTCTGTTGTTTTCATTCAAATTACATTGTTTTGATTCAAATCCTGTTCTGTTCATTCTAATTCCATTGTTTTCATTCAAATTCGTTGTTTTGATTTAAATTCTGTTCTGTACATTCTAATTCCGTTGTTTTCATTCAAATTCCGCTGTTTTCATTCTAATTCTGTTGTTTGTTTTAAGCTTCCATTGTTTTCATTCAAATTCTGTTCTGTTCATTCTAATTCCGTTGTTTTCTCTCAGTCTCTGTTCTGTACATTCTAATTCTGTTGTTTTCATTCAAATTACATTGTTTTGATTCAAATTCTGTTCTGTTCATTCTAATTCCATTGTTTTCATTCAAATTCCGTTGTTTTCATTCTAATTCTGTTGTTTTCATTTAAATTCGTTGTTTTGATTTAAATTCTGTTCTGTACATTCTAATTCCGTTGTTTTCATTCAGTCTCTGTTCTGTACATTCTAATTCTGTTGTTTTCATTCTAATTCTGTTGTTTTCATTCAAACCCTGTTCTGTACATTCTAATTCCGTTGTTTTCATTCAAATTCCGCTGTTTTCATTCTAATTCTGTTGTTTGTTTTAAGCTTCCATTGTTTTCATTCAAATTCTGTTCTGTTCATTCTAATTCCGTTGTTTTCTTTCAGTCTCTGTTCTGTACATTCTAATTCTGTTGTTTTCATTCAAATTACATTGTTTTGATTCAAATCCTGTTCTGTTCATTCTAATTCCATTGTTTTCATTCAAATTCGTTGTTTTGATTTAAATTCTGTTCTGTACATTCTAATTCCGTTGTTTTCATTCAAATTCCGCTGTTTTCATTCTAATTCTGTTGTTTGTTTTAAGCTTCCATTGTTTTCATTCAAATTCTGTTCTGTTCATTCTAATTCCGTTGTTTTCTCTCAGTCTCTGTTCTGTACATTCTAATTCTGTTGTTTTCATTCAAATTACATTGTTTTGATTCAAATTCTGTTCTGTTCATTCTAATTCCATTGTTTTCATTCAAATTCCGTTGTTTTCATTCAAACCCTGTTCTGTACATTCTAATTCCGTTGTTTTCATTCAAATTCCGTTGTTTTCATTCAAACCCTGTTCTGTACATTCTAATTCCGTTGTTTTCATTCAAATTCCGTTGTTTTCATTCAAACCCTGTTCTGTACATTCTAATTCCGTTGTTTTCATTCAAATTCCGTTGTTTTCATTCTAATTCTGTTGTTTGTTTTAAACTTCCATTGTTTTCATTCAAATTCTGTTCTGTTCATTCTAATTCCGTTGTTTTCTTTCAGTCTCTGTTCTGTACATTCTAATTCTGTTGTTTTCATTCAAATTACATTGTTTTGATTCAAATTCTGTTCTGTTCATTCTAATTCCATTGTTTTCATTCAAATTCGTTGTTTTGATTTAAATTCTGTTCTGTACATTCTAATTCCGTTGTTTTCATTCAAATTCCGCTGTTTTCATTCTAATTCTGTTGTTTGTTTTAAGCTTCCATTGTTTTCATTCAAATTCCGTTGTTTTCATTCTAATTCTGTTGTTTGTTTTAAACTTCCATAGTTATCATTCAAATTCTGTTGTTTTCATTTAAATTCGTTGTTTTGATTTAAATTCTTTTCTGTACATTCTAATTCCGTTGTTTTCATTCAAATTCCGCTGTTTTCATTCTAATTCTGTTGTTTGTTTTAAACTTCCATTGTTTTCATTCAAATTCTGTTCTGTTCATTCTAATTCCGTTGTTTTCTTTCAGTCTCTGTTCTGTACATTCTAATTCTGTTGTTTTCATTCAAATTACATTGTTTTGATTCAAATTCTGTTCTGTTCATTCTAATTCCATTGTTTTCATTCAAATTCCGTTGTTTTCATTCAAACCCTGTTCTGTACATTCTAATTCCGTTGTTTTCATTCAAATTCCGTTGTTTTCATTCTAATTCTGTTGTTTTCATTTAAATTCGTTGTTTTGATTCAAATTCTGTTCTGTTCATTCTAATTCCATTGTTTTCATTCAAATTCCGTTGTTTTCATTCAAACCCTGTTCTGTACATTCTAATTCCGTTGTTTTCATTCAAATTCCGTTGTTTTCATTCTAATTCCATTGTTTTCATTCAAATTCCGTTGTTTTCATTCAAACCCTGTTCTGTACATTCTAATTCCGTTGTTTTCATTCAAATTCCGCTGTTTTCATTCTAATTCTGTTGTTTGTTTTAAGCTTCCATTGTTTTCATTCAAATTCTGTTCTGTTCATTCTAATTCCGTTGTTTTCTTTCAGTCTCTGTTCTGTACATTCTAATTCTGTTGTTTTCATTCAAATTACATTGTTTTGATTCAAATTCTGTTCTGTTCATTCTAATTCCGTTGTTTTCATTCAAATTCCGTTGTTTTCATTCTAATTCTGTTGTTTGTTTTAAACTTCCATTGTTTTCATTCAAATTCCGTTGTTTTCATTCTAATTCTGTTGTTTGTTTTAAACTTCCATAGTTATCATTCAAATTCTGTTGTTTTCATTTAAATTCGTTGTTTTGATTTAAATTCTGTTCTGTACATTCTAATTCCGTTGTTTTCATTCAAATTCCGCTGTTTTCATTCTAATTCTGTTGTTTGTTTTAAACTTCCATTGTTTTCATTCAAATTCTGTTCTGTTCATTCTAATTCCGTTGTTTTCTTTCAGTCTCTGTTCTGTACATTCTAATTCTGTTGTTTTCATTCAAATTACATTGTTTTGATTCAAATTCTGTTCTGTTCATTCTAATTCCATTGTTTTCATTCAAATTCCGTTGTTTTCATTCAAACCCTGTTCTGTACATTCTAATTCCGTTGTTTTCATTCAAATTCCGTTGTTTTCATTCTAATTCCATTGTTTTCATTCAAATTCCGTTGTTTTCATTCAAACCCTGTTCTGTACATTCTAATTCCGTTGTTTTCATTCAAATTCCGTTGTTTTCATTCTAATTCTGTTGTTTTCATTTAAATTCGTTGTTTTGATTTAAATTCTGTTCTGTACATTCTAATTCCGTTGTTTTCATTCAAATTCCGTTGTTTTCATTCTAATTCTGTTGTTTTCATTTAAATTCGTTGTTTTGATTTAAATTCTGTTCTGTACATTCTAATTCCGTTGTTTTCATTCAAATTCCGCTGTTTTCATTCTAATTCTGTTGTTTGTTTTAAGCTTCCATTGTTTTCATTCAAATTCTGTTCTGTTCATTCTAATTCCGTTGTTTTCATTCAGTCTCTGTTCTGTACAATCTAATTCTGTTGATTTCATTCAAATTACATTGTTTTGATTCAAATTCTGTTCTGTTCATTCTAATTCCATTGTTTTCATTCAAATTCCGTTGTTTTCATTCAAACCCTGTTCTGTACATTCTAATTCCGTTGTTTTCATTCAAATTCCGTTGTTTTCATTCTAATTCTGTTGTTTTCATTTAAATTCGTTGTTTTGATTTAAATTCTGTTCTGTACATTCTAATTCCGTTGTTTTCATTCAAATTCCGCTGTTTTCATTCAAACCCTGTTCTGTACATTCTAATTCCGTTGTTTTCATTCAAATTCCGTTGTTTTCATTCTAATTCTGTTGTTTGTTTTAAACTTCCATAGTTATCATTCAAATTCTGTTCTGTTCATTCTAATTCCATTGTTTTCATTCAAATTCCGTTGTTTTCATTCAAACCCTGTTCTGTACATTCTAATTCCGTTGTTTTCATTCAAATTCTGTTGTTTTCATTTAAATTCGTTGTTTTGATTTAAATTCTGTTCTGTACATTCTAATTCCGTTGTTTTCATTCAAATTCCGCTGTTTTCATTCTAATTCTGTTGTTTGTTTTAAGCTTCCATTGTTTTCATTCAAATTCTGTTCTGTTCATTCTAATTCCGTTGTTTTCATTCAGTCTCTGTTCTGTACATTCTAATTCTGTTGTTTTCATTCAAATTACATTGTTTTGATTCAAATTCTGTTCTGTTCATTCTAATTCCATTGTTTTCATTCAAATTCCGTTGTTTTCATTCAAACCCTGTTCTGTACATTCTAATTCCGTTGTTTTCATTCAAATTCCGTTGTTTTCATTCAAACCCTGTTCTGTACATTCTAATTCCGTTGTTTTCATTCAAATTCCGTTGTTTTCATTCTAATTCTGTTGTTTGTTTTAAACTTCCATTGTTTTCATTCAAATTCCGTTGTTTTCATTCTAATTCTGTTGTTTGTTTTAAACTTCCATAGTTATCATTCAAATTCTGTTGTTTTCATTCAAATTCCGTTGTTGTCATTCAAACCCTGTTCTGTACATTCTAATTCCGTTGTTTTCATTCAAATTCCGTTGTTTTCATTCAGTCTCTGTTCTGTACATTCTAATTCTGTTGTTTTCATTCAAATTACATTGTTTTGATTCAAATTCTGTTCTGTTCATTCTAATTCCGTTGTTTTCATTCAAATTCCGTTGTTTTCATTCTAATTCTGTTGTTTTCATTTAAATTCGTTGTTTTGATTTAAATTCTGTTCTGTACATTCTAATTCCGTTGTTTTCATTCAAATTCCGTTGTTTTCATTCTAATTCTGTTGTTTTCATTTAAATTCGTTGTTTTGATTTAAATTCTGTTCTGTACATTCTAATTCCGTTGTTTTCATTCAGTCTCTGTTCTGTACATTCTAATTCTGTTGTTTTCATTCTAATTCTGTTGTTTTCATTCAAACCCTGTTCTGTACATTCTAATTCCGTTGTTTTCATTCAAATTCCGCTGTTTTCATTCTAATTCTGTTGTTTGTTTTAAGCTTCCATTGTTTTCATTCAAATTCTGTTCTGTTCATTCTAATTCCGTTGTTTTCTTTCAGTCTCTGTTCTGTACATTCTAATTCTGTTGTTTTCATTCAAATTACATTGTTTTGATTCAAATCCTGTTCTGTTCATTCTAATTCCATTGTTTTCATTCAAATTCGTTGTTTTGATTTAAATTCTGTTCTGTACATTCTAATTCCGTTGTTTTCATTCAAATTCCGCTGTTTTCATTCTAATTCTGTTGTTTGTTTTAAGCTTCCATTGTTTTCATTCAAATTCTGTTCTGTTCATTCTAATTCCGTTGTTTTCTCTCAGTCTCTGTTCTGTACATTCTAATTCTGTTGTTTTCATTCAAATTACATTGTTTTGATTCAAATTCTGTTCTGTTCATTCTAATTCCATTGTTTTCATTCAAATTCCGTTGTTTTCATTCTAATTCTGTTGTTTTCATTTAAATTCGTTGTTTTGATTTAAATTCTGTTCTGTACATTCTAATTCCGTTGTTTTCATTCAGTCTCTGTTCTGTACATTCTAATTCTGTTGTTTTCATTCAAATTACATTGTTTTGATTCAAATTCTGTTCTGTTCATTCTAATTCCATTGTTTTCATTCAAATTCGTTGTTTTGATTTAAATTCTGTTCGGTACATTCTAATTCCGTTGTTTTCATTCAAATTCCGCTGTTTTCATTCTAATTCTGTTGTTTGTTTTAAGCTTCCATTGTTTTCATTCAAATTCTGTTCTGTTCATTCTAATTCCGTTGTTTTCTTTCAGTCTCTGTTCTGTACATTCTAATTCTGTTGTTTTCATTCAAATTACATTGTTTTGATTCAAATTCTGTTCTGTTCATTCTAATTCCATTGTTTTCATTCAAATTCCGTTGTTTTCATTCAAACCCTGTTCTGTACATTCTAATTCCGTTGTTTTCATTCAAATTCCGCGTTGTTTTCATTCAAACCCTGTTCTGTACATTCTAATTCCGTTGTTTTCATTCAAATTCCGTTGTTTTCATTCAAACCCTGTTCTGTACATTCTAATTCCGTTGTTTTCATTCAAATTCCGTTGTTTTCATTCTAATTCTGTTGTTTGTTTTAAACTTCCATTGTTTTCATTCAAATTCTGTTCTGTTCATTCTAATTCCGTTGTTTTCTTTCAGTCTCTGTTCTGTACATTCTAATTCTGTTGTTTTCATTCAAATTACATTGTTTTGATTCAAATTCTGTTCTGTTCATTCTAATTCCATTGTTTTCATTCAAATTCGTTGTTTTGATTTAAATTCTGTTCTGTACATTCTAATTCCGTTGTTTTCATTCAAATTCCGCTGTTTTCATTCTAATTCTGTTGTTTGTTTTAAGCTTCCATTGTTTTCATTCAAATTCCGTTGTTTTCATTCTAATTCTGTTGTTTGTTTTAAACTTCCATAGTTATCATTCAAATTCTGTTGTTTTCATTTAAATTCGTTGTTTTGATTTAAATTCTTTTCTGTACATTCTAATTCCGTTGTTTTCATTCAAATTCCGCTGTTTTCATTCTAATTCTGTTGTTTGTTTTAAACTTCCATTGTTTTCATTCAAATTCTGTTCTGTTCATTCTAATTCCGTTGTTTTCTTTCAGTCTCTGTTCTGTACATTCTAATTCTGTTGTTTTCATTCAAATTACATTGTTTTGATTCAAATTCTGTTCTGTTCATTCTAATTCCATTGTTTTCATTCAAATTCCGTTGTTTTCATTCAAACCCTGTTCTGTACATTCTAATTCCGTTGTTTTCATTCAAATTCCGTTGTTTTCATTCTAATTCTGTTGTTTTCATTTAAATTCGTTGTTTTGATCCAAATTCTGTTCTGTTCATTCTAATTCCATTGTTTTCATTCAAATTCCGTTGTTTTCATTCAAACCCTGTTCTGTACATTCTAATTCCGTTGTTTTCATTCAAATTCCGTTGTTTTCATTCTAATTCCATTGTTTTCATTCAAATTCCGTTGTTTTCATTCAAACCCTGTTCTGTACATTCTAATTCCGTTGTTTTCATTCAAATTCCGCTGTTTTCATTCTAATTCTGTTGTTTGTTTTAAGCTTCCATTGTTTTCATTCAAATTCTGTTCTGTTCATTCTAATTCCGTTGTTTTCTTTCAGTCTCTGTTCTGTACATTCTAATTCTGTTGTTTTCATTCAAATTACATTGTTTTGATTCAAATTCTGTTCTGTTCATTCTAATTCCATTGTTTTCATTCAAATTCGTTGTTTTGATTTAAATTCTGTTCTGTACATTCTAATTCCGTTGTTTTCATTCAAATTCCGCTGTTTTCATTCTAATTCTGTTGTTTGTTTTAAGCTTCCATTGTTTTCATTCAAATTCCGTTGTTTTCATTCTAATTCTGTTGTTTGTTTTAAACTTCCATAGTTATCATTCAAATTCTGTTGTTTTCATTTAAATTCGTTGTTTTGATTTAAATTCTGTTCTGTACATTCTAATTCCGTTGTTTTCATTCAAATTCCGCTGTTTTCATTCTAATTCTGTTGTTTGTTTTAAACTTCCATTGTTTTCATTCAAATTCTGTTCTGTTCATTCTAATTCCGTTGTTTTCTTTCAGTCTCTGTTCTGTACATTCTAATTCTGTTGTTTTCATTCAAATTACATTGTTTTGATTCAAATTCTGTTCTGTTCATTCTAATTCCATTGTTTTCATTCAAATTCCGTTGTTTTCATTCAAACCCTGTTCTGTACATTCTAATTCCGTTGTTTTCATTCAAATTCCGTTGTTTTCATTCTAATTCTGTTGTTTTCATTTAAATTCGTTGTTTTGATTTAAATTCTGTTCTGTACATTCTAATTCCGTTGTTTTCATTCAAATTCCGCTGTTTTCATTCTAATTCTGTTGTTTGTTTTAAGCTTCCATTGTTTTCATTCAAATTCTGTTCTGTTCATTCTAATTCCGTTGTTTTCATTCAGTCTCTGTTCTGTACAATCTAATTCTGTTGTTTTCATTCAAATTACATTGTTTTGATTCAAATTCTGTTCTGTTCATTCTAATTCCATTGTTTTCATTCAAATTCCGTTGTTTTCATTCAAACCCTGTTCTGTACATTCTAATTCCGTTGTTTTCATTCAAATTCCGTTGTTTTCATTCTAATTCTGTTGTTTGTTTTAAACTTCCATAGTTATCATTCAAATTCTGTTGTTTTCATTTAAATTCGTTGTTTTGATTTAAACCCTGTTCTGTACATTCTAATTCCGTTGTTTTCATTCTAATTCTGTTGTTTTCATTCAAACCCTGTTCTGTACATTCTAATTCCGTTGTTTTCATTCAAATTCCGCTGTTTTCATTCTAATTCTGTTGTTTGTTTTAAGCTTCCATTGTTTTCATTCAAATTCTGTTCTGTTCATTCTAATTCCGTTGTTTTCTTTCAGTCTCTGTTCTGTACATTCTAATTCTGTTGTTTTCATTCAAATTACATTGTTTTGATTCAAATTCTGTTCTGTTCATTCTAATTCCATTGTTTTCATTCAAATTCCGTTGTTTTCATTCAAACCCTGTTCTGTACATTCTAATTCCGTTGTTTTCATTCAAATTCTGTTGTTTTCATTCAAACCCTGTTCTGTACATTCTAATTCCGTTGTTTTCATTCAAATTCCGTTGTTTTCATTCTAATTCTGTTGTTTGTTTTAAACTTCCATTGTTTTCATTCAAATTCCGTTGTTTTCATTCTAATTCTGTTGTTTGTTTTAAACTTCCATGGTTATCATTCAAATTCTGTTGTTTTCATTTAAATTCGTTGTTTTGATTTAAATTCTGTTCTGTACATTCTAATTCCGTTGTTTTCATTCAAATTCCGCTGTTTTCATTCTAATTCTGTTGTTTGTTTTAAGCTTCCATTGTTTTCATTCAAATTCTGTTCTGTTCATTCTAATTCCGTTGTTTTCATTCAGTCTCTGTTCTGTACATTCTAATTCTGTTGTTTTCATTCAAATTACATTGTTTTGATTCAAATTCTGTTCTGTTCATTCTAATTCCATTGTTTTCATTCAAATTCGTTGTTTTGATTTAAATTCTGTTCTGTACATTCTAATTCCGTTGTTTTCATTCAAATTCCGCTGTTTTCATTCTAATTCTGTTGTTTGTTTTAAGCTTCCATTGTTTTCATTCAAATTCCGTTGTTTTCATTCTAATTCTGTTGTTTGTTTTAAACTTCCATAGTTATCATTCAAATTCTGTTGTTTTCATTTAAATTCGTTGTTTTGATTTAAATTCTGTTCTGTACATTCTAATTCCGTTGTTTTCATTCAAATTCCGCTGTTTTCATTCTAATTCTGTTGTTTGTTTTAAACTTCCATTGTTTTCATTCAAATTCTGTTCTGTTCATTCTAATTCCGTTGTTTTCTTTCAGTCTCTGTTCTGTACATTCTAATTCTGTTGTTTTCATTCAAATTACATTGTTTTGATTCAAATTCTGTTCTGTTTATTCTAATTCCATTGTTTTCATTCAAATTCCGTTGTTTTCATTCAAACCCTGTTCTGTACATTCTAATTCCGTTGTTTTCATTCAAATTCCGTTGTTTTCATTCTAATTCTGTTGTTTTCATTTAAATTCGTTGTTTTGATTTAAATTCTGTTCTGTACATTCTAATTCCGTTGTTTTCATTCAAATTCCGCTGTTTTCATTCTAATTCTGTTGTTTGTTTTAAGCTTCCATTGTTTTCATTCAAATTCTGTTCTGTTCATTCTAATTCCGTTGTTTTCATTCAGTCTCTGTTCTGTACAATCTAATTCTGTTGTTTTCATTCAAATTACATTGTTTTGATTCAAATTCTGTTCTGTTCATTCTAATTCCGTTGTTTTCATTCAAATTCCGTTGTTTTCATTCTAATTCTGTTGTTTGTTTTAAACTTCCATTGTTTTCATTCAAATTCCGTTGTTTTCATTCTAATTCTGTTGTTTGTTTTAAACTTCCATAGTTATCATTCAAATTCTGTTGTTTTCATTTAAATTCGTTGTTTTGATTTAAATTCTGTTCTGTACATTCTAATTCCGTTGTTTTCATTCAAATTCCGCTGTTTTCATTCTAATTCTGTTGTTTGTTTTAAACTTCCATTGTTTTCATTCAAATTCTGTTCTGTTCATTCTAATTCCGTTGTTTTCTTTCAGTCTCTGTTCTGTACATTCTAATTCTGTTGTTTTCATTCAAATTACATTGTTTTGATTCAAATTCTGTTCTGTTCATTCTAATTCCATTGTTTTCATTCAAATTCCGTTGTTTTCATTCAAACCCTGTTCTGTACATTCTAATTCCGTTGTTTTCATTCAAATTCCGTTGTTTTCATTCTAATTCCATTGTTTTCATTCAAATTCCGTTGTTTTCATTCAAACCCTGTTCTGTACATTCTAATTCCGTTGTTTTCATTCAAATTCCGTTGTTTTCATTCTAATTCTGTTGTTTTCATTTAAATTCGTTGTTTTGATTTAAATTCTGTTCTGTACATTCTAATTCCGTTGTTTTCATTCAAATTCCGTTGTTTTCATTCTAATTCTGTTGTTTTCATTTAAATTCGTTGTTTTGATTTAAATTCTGTTCTGTACATTCTAATTCCGTTGTTTTCATTCAAATTCCGCTGTTTTCATTCTAATTCTGTTGTTTGTTTTAAGCTTCCATTGTTTTCATTCAAATTCTGTTCTGTTCATTCTAATTCCGTTGTTTTCATTCAGTCTCTGTTCTGTACAATCTAATTCTGTTGATTTCATTCAAATTACATTGTTTTGATTCAAATTCTGTTCTGTTCATTCTAATTCCATTGTTTTCATTCAAATTCCGTTGTTTTCATTCAAACCCTGTTCTGTACATTCTAATTCCGTTGTTTTCATTCAAATTCCGTTGTTTTCATTCTAATTCTGTTGTTTTCATTTAAATTCGTTGTTTTGATTTAAATTCTGTTCTGTACATTCTAATTCCGTTGTTTTCATTCAAATTCCGCTGTTTTCATTCAAACCCTGTTCTGTACATTCTAATTCCGTTGTTTTCATTCAAATTCCGTTGTTTTCATTCTAATTCTGTTGTTTGTTTTAAACTTCCATAGTTATCATTCAAATTCTGTTCTGTTCATTCTAATTCCATTGTTTTCATTCAAATTCCGTTGTTTTCATTCAAACCCTGTTCTGTACATTCTAATTCCGTTGTTTTCATTCAAATTCTGTTGTTTTCATTTAAATTCGTTGTTTTGATTTAAATTCTGTTCTGTACATTCTAATTCCGTTGTTTTCATTCAAATTCCGCTGTTTTCATTCTAATTCTGTTGTTTGTTTTAAGCTTCCATTGTTTTCATTCAAATTCTGTTCTGTTCATTCTAATTCCGTTGTTTTCATTCAGTCTCTGTTCTGTACATTCTAATTCTGTTGTTTTCATTCAAATTACATTGTTTTGATTCAAATTCTGTTCTGTTCATTCTAATTCCATTGTTTTCATTCAAATTCCGTTGTTTTCATTCAAACCCTGTTCTGTACATTCTAATTCCGTTGTTTTCATTCAAATTCCGTTGTTTTCATTCAAACCCTGTTCTGTACATTCTAATTCCGTTGTTTTCATTCAAATTCCGTTGTTTTCATTCTAATTCTGTTGTTTGTTTTAAACTTCCATTGTTTTCATTCAAATTCCGTTGTTTTCATTCTAATTCTGTTGTTTGTTTTAAACTTCCATAGTTATCATTCAAATTCTGTTGTTTTCATTCAAATTCCGTTGTTGTCATTCAAACCCTGTTCTGTACATTCTAATTCCGTTGTTTTCATTCAAATTCCGTTGTTTTCATTCTAATTCTGTTGTTTTCATTTAAATTCGTTGTTTTGATTTAAATTCTGTTCTGTACATTCTAATTCCGTTGTTTTCATTCAAATTCCGCTGTTTTCATTCTAATTCTGTTGTTTGTTTTAAGCTTCCATTGTTTTCATTCAAATTCTGTTCTGTTCATTCTAATTCCGTTGTTTTCATTCAGTCTCTGTTCTGTACATTCTAATTCTGTTGTTTTCATTCAAATTACATTGTTTTGATTCAAATTCTGTTCTGTTCATTCTAATTCCGTTGTTTTCATTCAAATTCCGTTGTTTTCATTCTAATTCTGTTGTTTTCATTTAAAGTCGTTGTTTTGATTTAAATTCTGTTCTGTACATTCTAATTCCGTTGTTTTCATTCAAATTCCGTTGTTTTCATTCTAATTCTGTTGTTTTCATTTAAATTCGTTGTTTTGATTTAAATTCTGTTCTGTACATTCTAATTCCGTTGTTTTCATTCAGTCTCTGTTCTGTACATTCTAATTCTGTTGTTTTCATTCTAATTCTGTTGTTTTCATTCAAACCCTGTTCTGTACATTCTAATTCCGTTGTTTTCATTCAAATTCCGCTGTTTTCATTCTAATTCTGTTGTTTGTTTTAAGCTTCCATTGTTTTCATTCAAATTCTGTTCTGTTCATTCTAATTCCGTTGTTTTCTTTCAGTCTCTGTTCTGTACATTCTAATTCTGTTGTTTTCATTCAAATTACATTGTTTTGATTCAAATCCTGTTCTGTTCATTCTAATTCCATTGTTTTCATTCAAATTCGTTGTTTTGATTTAAATTCTGTTCTGTACATTCTAATTCCGTTGTTTTCATTCAAATTCCGCTGTTTTCATTCTAATTCTGTTGTTTGTTTTAAGCTTCCATTGTTTTCATTCAAATTCTGTTCTGTTCATTCTAATTCCGTTGTTTTCTCTCAGTCTCTGTTCTGTACATTCTAATTCTGTTGTTTTCATTCAAATTACATTGTTTTGATTCAAATTCTGTTCTGTTCATTCTAATTCCATTGTTTTCATTCAAATTCCGTTGTTTTCATTCTAATTCTGTTGTTTTCATTTAAATTCGTTGTTTTGATTTAAATTCTGTTCTGTACATTCTAATTCCGTTGTTTTCATTCAGTCTCTGTTCTGTACATTCTAATTCTGTTGTTTTCATTCAAATTACATTGTTTTGATTCAAATTCTGTTCTGTTCATTCTAATTCCATTGTTTTCATTCAAATTCGTTGTTTTGATTTAAATTCTGTTCTGTACATTCTAATTCCGTTGTTTTCATTCAAATTCCGCTGTTTTCATTCTAATTCTGTTGTTTGTTTTAAGCTTCCATTGTTTTCATTCAAATTCTGTTCTGTTCATTCTAATTCCGTTGTTTTCTTTCAGTCTCTGTTCTGTACATTCTAATTCTGTTGTTTTCATTCAAATTACATTGTTTTGATTCAAATTCTGTTCTGTTCATTCTAATTCCATTGTTTTCATTCAAATTCCGTTGTTTTCATTCAAACCCTGTTCTGTACATTCTAATTCCGTTGTTTTCATTCAAATTCCGTTGTTTTCATTCAAACCCTGTTCTGTACATTCTAATTCCGTTGTTTTCATTCAAATTCCGTTGTTTTCATTCAAACCCTGTTCTGTACATTCTAATTCCGTTGTTTTCATTCAAATTCCGTTGTTTTCATTCTAATTCTGTTGTTTGTTTTAAACTTCCATTGTTTTCATTCAAATTCTGTTCTGTTCATTCTAATTCCGTTGTTTTCTTTCAGTCTCTGTTCTGTACATTCTAATTCTGTTGTTTTCATTCAAATTACATTGTTTTGATTCAAATTCTGTTCTGTTCATTCTAATTCCATTGTTTTCATTCAAATTCGTTGTTTTGATTTAAATTCTGTTCTGTACATTCTAATTCCGTTGTTTTCATTCAAATTCCGCTGTTTTCATTCTAATTCTGTTGTTTGTTTTAAGCTTCCATTGTTTTCATTCAAATTCCGTTGTTTTCATTCTAATTCTGTTGTTTGTTTTAAACTTCCATAGTTATCATTCAAATTCTGTTGTTTTCATTTAAATTCGTTGTTTTGATTTAAATTCTTTTCTGTACATTCTAATTCCGTTGTTTTCATTCAAATTCCGCTGTTTTCATTCTAATTCTGTTGTTTGTTTTAAACTTCCATTGTTTTCATTCAAATTCTGTTCTGTTCATTCTAATTCCGTTGTTTTCTTTCAGTCTCTGTTCTGTACATTCTAATTCTGTTGTTTTCATTCAAATTACATTGTTTTGATTCAAATTCTGTTCTGTTCATTCTAATTCCATTGTTTTCATTCAAATTCCGTTGTTTTCATTCAAACCCTGTTCTGTACATTCTAATTCCGTTGTTTTCATTCAAATTCCGTTGTTTTCATTCTAATTCTGTTGTTTTCATTTAAATTCGTTGTTTTGATTCAAATTCTGTTCTGTTCATTCTAATTCCATTGTTTTCATTCAAATTCCGTTGTTTTCATTCAAACCCTGTTCTGTACATTCTAATTCCGTTGTTTTCATTCAAATTCCGTTGTTTTCATTCTAATTCCATTGTTTTCATTCAAATTCCGTTGTTTTCATTCAAACCCTGTTCTGTACATTCTAATTCCGTTGTTTTCATTCAAATTCCGCTGTTTTCATTCTAATTCTGTTGTTTGTTTTAAGCTTCCATTGTTTTCATTCAAATTCTGTTCTGTTCATTCTAATTCCGTTGTTTTCTTTCAGTCTCTGTTCTGTACATTCTAATTCTGTTGTTTTCATTCAAATTACATTGTTTTGATTCAAATTCTGTTCTGTTCATTCTAATTCCGTTGTTTTCATTCAAATTCCGTTGTTTTCATTCTAATTCTGTTGTTTGTTTTAAACTTCCATTGTTTTCATTCAAATTCCGTTGTTTTCATTCTAATTCTGTTGTTTGTTTTAAACTTCCATAGTTATCATTCAAATTCTGTTGTTTTCATTTAAATTCGTTGTTTTGATTTAAATTCTGTTCTGTACATTCTAATTCCGTTGTTTTCATTCAAATTCCGCTGTTTTCATTCTAATTCTGTTGTTTGTTTTAAACTTCCATTGTTTTCATTCAAATTCTGTTCTGTTCATTCTAATTCCGTTGTTTTCTTTCAGTCTCTGTTCTGTACATTCTAATTCTGTTGTTTTCATTCAAATTACATTGTTTTGATTCAAATTCTGTTCTGTTCATTCTAATTCCATTGTTTTCATTCAAATTCCGTTGTTTTCATTCAAACCCTGTTCTGTACATTCTAATTCCGTTGTTTTCATTCAAATTCCGTTGTTTTCATTCTAATTCCATTGTTTTCATTCAAATTCCGTTGTTTTCATTCAAACCCTGTTCTGTACATTCTAATTCCGTTGTTTTCATTCAAATTCCGTTGTTTTCATTCTAATTCTGTTGTTTTCATTTAAATTCGTTGTTTTGATTTAAATTCTGTTCTGTACATTCTAATTCCGTTGTTTTCATTCAAATTCCGTTGTTTTCATTCTAATTCTGTTGTTTTCATTTAAATTCGTTGTTTTGATTTAAATTCTGTTCTGTACATTCTAATTCCGTTGTTTTCATTCAAATTCCGCTGTTTTCATTCTAATTCTGTTGTTTGTTTTAAGCTTCCATTGTTTTCATTCAAATTCTGTTCTGTTCATTCTAATTCCGTTGTTTTCATTCAGTCTCTGTTCTGTACAATCTAATTCTGTTGATTTCATTCAAATTACATTGTTTTGATTCAAATTCTGTTCTGTTCATTCTAATTCCATTGTTTTCATTCAAATTCCGTTGTTTTCATTCAAACCCTGTTCTGTACATTCTAATTCCGTTGTTTTCATTCAAATTCCGTTGTTTTCATTCTAATTCTGTTGTTTTCATTTAAATTCGTTGTTTTGATTTAAATTCTGTTCTGTACATTCTAATTCCGTTGTTTTCATTCAAATTCCGCTGTTTTCATTCAAACCCTGTTCTGTACATTCTAATTCCGTTGTTTTCATTCAAATTCCGTTGTTTTCATTCTAATTCTGTTGTTTGTTTTAAACTTCCATAGTTATCATTCAAATTCTGTTCTGTTCATTCTAATTCCATTGTTTTCATTCAAATTCCGTTGTTTTCATTCAAACCCTGTTCTGTACATTCTAATTCCGTTGTTTTCATTCAAATTCTGTTGTTTTCATTTAAATTCGTTGTTTTGATTTAAATTCTGTTCTGTACATTCTAATTCCGTTGTTTTCATTCAAATTCCGCTGTTTTCATTCTAATTCTGTTGTTTGTTTTAAGCTTCCATTGTTTTCATTCAAATTCTGTTCTGTTCATTCTAATTCCGTTGTTTTCATTCAGTCTCTGTTCTGTACATTCTAATTCTGTTGTTTTCATTCAAATTACATTGTTTTGATTCAAATTCTGTTCTGTTCATTCTAATTCCATTGTTTTCATTCAAATTCCGTTGTTTTCATTCAAACCCTGTTCTGTACATTCTAATTCCGTTGTTTTCATTCAAATTCCGTTGTTTTCATTCAAACCCTGTTCTGTACATTCTAATTCCGTTGTTTTCATTCAAATTCCGTTGTTTTCATTCTAATTCTGTTGTTTGTTTTAAACTTCCATTGTTTTCATTCAAATTCCGTTGTTTTCATTCTAATTCTGTTGTTTGTTTTAAACTTCCATAGTTATCATTCAAATTCTGTTGTTTTCATTCAAATTCCGTTGTTGTCATTCAAACCCTGTTCTGTACATTCTAATTCCGTTGTTTTCATTCAAATTCCGTTGTTTTCATTCAGTCTCTGTTCTGTACATTCTAATTCTGTTGTTTTCATTCAAATTACATTGTTTTGATTCAAATTCTGTTCTGTTCATTCTAATTCCGTTGTTTTCATTCAAATTCCGTTGTTTTCATTCTAATTCTGTTGTTTTCATTTAAATTCGTTGTTTTGATTTAAATTCTGTTCTGTACATTCTAATTCCGTTGTTTTCATTCAAATTCCGTTGTTTTCATTCTAATTCTGTTGTTTTCATTTAAATTCGTTGTTTTGATTTAAATTCTGTTCTGTACATTCTAATTCCGTTGTTTTCATTCAGTCTCTGTTCTGTACATTCTAATTCTGTTGTTTTCATTCTAATTCTGTTGTTTTCATTCAAACCCTGTTCTGTACATTCTAATTCCGTTGTTTTCATTCAAATTCCGCTGTTTTCATTCTAATTCTGTTGTTTGTTTTAAGCTTCCATTGTTTTCATTCAAATTCTGTTCTGTTCATTCTAATTCCGTTGTTTTCTTTCAGTCTCTGTTCTGTACATTCTAATTCTGTTGTTTTCATTCAAATTACATTGTTTTGATTCAAATCCTGTTCTGTTCATTCTAATTCCATTGTTTTCATTCAAATTCGTTGTTTTGATTTAAATTCTGTTCTGTACATTCTAATTCCGTTGTTTTCATTCAAATTCCGCTGTTTTCATTCTAATTCTGTTGTTTGTTTTAAGCTTCCATTGTTTTCATTCAAATTCTGTTCTGTTCATTCTAATTCCGTTGTTTTCTCTCAGTCTCTGTTCTGTACATTCTAATTCTGTTGTTTTCATTCAAATTACATTGTTTTGATTCAAATTCTGTTCTGTTCATTCTAATTCCATTGTTTTCATTCAAATTCCGTTGTTTTCATTCTAATTCTGTTGTTTTCATTTAAATTCGTTGTTTTGATTTAAATTCTGTTCTGTACATTCTAATTCCGTTGTTTTCATTCAGTCTCTGTTCTGTACATTCTAATTCTGTTGTTTTCATTCAAATTACATTGTTTTGATTCAAATTCTGTTCTGTTCATTCTAATTCCATTGTTTTCATTCAAATTCGTTGTTTTGATTTAAATTCTGTTCGGTACATTCTAATTCCGTTGTTTTCATTCAAATTCCGCTGTTTTCATTCTAATTCTGTTGTTTGTTTTAAGCTTCCATTGTTTTCATTCAAATTCTGTTCTGTTCATTCTAATTCCGTTGTTTTCTTTCAGTCTCTGTTCTGTACATTCTAATTCTGTTGTTTTCATTCAAATTACATTGTTTTGATTCAAATTCTGTTCTGTTCATTCTAATTCCATTGTTTTCATTCAAATTCCGTTGTTTTCATTCAAACCCTGTTCTGTACATTCTAATTCCGTTGTTTTCATTCAAATTCCGCGTTGTTTTCATTCAAACCCTGTTCTGTACATTCTAATTCCGTTGTTTTCATTCAAATTCCGTTGTTTTCATTCAAACCCTGTTCTGTACATTCTAATTCCGTTGTTTTCATTCAAATTCCGTTGTTTTCATTCTAATTCTGTTGTTTGTTTTAAACTTCCATTGTTTTCATTCAAATTCTGTTCTGTTCATTCTAATTCCGTTGTTTTCTTTCAGTCTCTGTTCTGTACATTCTAATTCTGTTGTTTTCATTCAAATTACATTGTTTTGATTCAAATTCTGTTCTGTTCATTCTAATTCCATTGTTTTCATTCAAATTCGTTGTTTTGATTTAAATTCTGTTCTGTACATTCTAATTCCGTTGTTTTCATTCAAATTCCGCTGTTTTCATTCTAATTCTGTTGTTTGTTTTAAGCTTCCATTGTTTTCATTCAAATTCCGTTGTTTTCATTCTAATTCTGTTGTTTGTTTTAAACTTCCATAGTTATCATTCAAATTCTGTTGTTTTCATTTAAATTCGTTGTTTTGATTTAAATTCTTTTCTGTACATTCTAATTCCGTTGTTTTCATTCAAATTCCGCTGTTTTCATTCTAATTCTGTTGTTTGTTTTAAACTTCCATTGTTTTCATTCAAATTCTGTTCTGTTCATTCTAATTCCGTTGTTTTCTTTCAGTCTCTGTTCTGTACATTCTAATTCTGTTGTTTTCATTCAAATTACATTGTTTTGATTCAAATTCTGTTCTGTTCATTCTAATTCCATTGTTTTCATTCAAATTCCGTTGTTTTCATTCAAACCCTGTTCTGTACATTCTAATTCCGTTGTTTTCATTCAAATTCCGTTGTTTTCATTCTAATTCTGTTGTTTTCATTTAAATTCGTTGTTTTGATCCAAATTCTGTTCTGTTCATTCTAATTCCATTGTTTTCATTCAAATTCCGTTGTTTTCATTCAAACCCTGTTCTGTACATTCTAATTCCGTTGTTTTCATTCAAATTCCGTTGTTTTCATTCTAATTCCATTGTTTTCATTCAAATTCCGTTGTTTTCATTCAAACCCTGTTCTGTACATTCTAATTCCGTTGTTTTCATTCAAATTCCGCTGTTTTCATTCTAATTCTGTTGTTTGTTTTAAGCTTCCATTGTTTTCATTCAAATTCTGTTCTGTTCATTCTAATTCCGTTGTTTTCTTTCAGTCTCTGTTCTGTACATTCTAATTCTGTTGTTTTCATTCAAATTACATTGTTTTGATTCAAATTCTGTTCTGTTCATTCTAATTCCATTGTTTTCATTCAAATTCGTTGTTTTGATTTAAATTCTGTTCTGTACATTCTAATTCCGTTGTTTTCATTCAAATTCCGCTGTTTTCATTCTAATTCTGTTGTTTGTTTTAAGCTTCCATTGTTTTCATTCAAATTCCGTTGTTTTCATTCTAATTCTGTTGTTTGTTTTAAACTTCCATAGTTATCATTCAAATTCTGTTGTTTTCATTTAAATTCGTTGTTTTGATTTAAATTCTGTTCTGTACATTCTAATTCCGTTGTTTTCATTCAAATTCCGCTGTTTTCATTCTAATTCTGTTGTTTGTTTTAAACTTCCATTGTTTTCATTCAAATTCTGTTCTGTTCATTCTAATTCCGTTGTTTTCTTTCAGTCTCTGTTCTGTACATTCTAATTCTGTTGTTTTCATTCAAATTACATTGTTTTGATTCAAATTCTGTTCTGTTCATTCTAATTCCATTGTTTTCATTCAAATTCCGTTGTTTTCATTCAAACCCTGTTCTGTACATTCTAATTCCGTTGTTTTCATTCAAATTCCGTTGTTTTCATTCTAATTCTGTTGTTTTCATTTAAATTCGTTGTTTTGATTTAAATTCTGTTCTGTACATTCTAATTCCGTTGTTTTCATTCAAATTCCGCTGTTTTCATTCTAATTCTGTTGTTTGTTTTAAGCTTCCATTGTTTTCATTCAAATTCTGTTCTGTTCATTCTAATTCCGTTGTTTTCATTCAGTCTCTGTTCTGTACAATCTAATTCTGTTGTTTTCATTCAAATTACATTGTTTTGATTCAAATTCTGTTCTGTTCATTCTAATTCCATTGTTTTCATTCAAATTCCGTTGTTTTCATTCAAACCCTGTTCTGTACATTCTAATTCCGTTGTTTTCATTCAAATTCCGTTGTTTTCATTCTAATTCTGTGGTTTTCATTTAAATTCGTTGTTTTGATTTAAATTCTGTTCTGTACATTCTAATTCCGTTGTTTTCATTCAAATTCCGCTGTTTTCATTCAAACCCTGTTCTGTACATTCTAATTCCGTTGTTTTCATTCAAATTCCGTTGTTTTAATTCTAATTCTGTTGTTTGTTTTAAACTTCCATAGTTATCATTCAAATTCTGTTGTTTTCATTTAAATTCGTTGTTTTGATTTAAACCCTGTTCTGTACATTCTAATTCCGTTGTTTTCATTCTAATTCTGTTGTTTTCATTCAAACCCTGTTCTGTACATTCTAATTCCGTTGTTTTCATTCAAATTCCGCTGTTTTCATTCTAATTCTGTTGTTTGTTTTAAGCTTCCATTGTTTTCATTCAAATTCTGTTCTGTTCATTCTAATTCCGTTGTTTTCTTTCAGTCTCTGTTCTGTACATTCTAATTCTGTTGTTTTCATTCAAATTACATTGTTTTGATTCAAATTCTGTTCTGTTCATTCTAATTCCATTGTTTTCATTCAAATTCCGTTGTTTTCATTCAAACCCTGTTCTGTACATTCTAATTCCGTTGTTTTCATTCAAATTCTGTTGTTTTCATTCAAACCCTGTTCTGTACATTCTAATTCCGTTGTTTTCATTCAAATTCCGTTGTTTTCATTCTAATTCTGTTGTTTGTTTTAAACTTCCATTGTTTTCATTCAAATTCCGTTGTTTTCATTCTAATTCTGTTGTTTGTTTTAAACTTCCATGGTTATCATTCAAATTCTGTTGTTTTCATTTAAATTCGTTGTTTTGATTTAAATTCTGTTCTGTACATTCTAATTCCGTTGTTTTCATTCAAATTCCGCTGTTTTCATTCTAATTCTGTTGTTTGTTTTAAGCTTCCATTGTTTTCATTCAAATTCTGTTCTGTTCATTCTAATTCCGTTGTTTTCATTCAGTCTCTGTTCTGTACATTCTAATTCTGTTGTTTTCATTCAAATTACATTGTTTTGATTCAAATTCTGTTCTGTTCATTCTAATTCCATTGTTTTCATTCAAATTCGTTGTTTTGATTTAAATTCTGTTCTGTACATTCTAATTCCGTTGTTTTCATTCAAATTCCGCTGTTTTCATTCTAATTCTGTTGTTTGTTTTAAGCTTCCATTGTTTTCATTCAAATTCCGTTGTTTTCATTCTAATTCTGTTGTTTGTTTTAAACTTCCATAGTTATCATTCAAATTCTGTTGTTTTCATTTAAATTCGTTGTTTTGATTTAAATTCTGTTCTGTACATTCTAATTCCGTTGTTTTCATTCAAATTCCGCTGTTTTCATTCTAATTCTGTTGTTTGTTTTAAACTTCCATTGTTTTCATTCAAATTCTGTTCTGTTCATTCTAATTCCGTTGTTTTCTTTCAGTCTCTGTTCTGTACATTCTAATTCTGTTGTTTTCATTCAAATTACATTGTTTTGATTCAAATTCTGTTCTGTTTATTCTAATTCCATTGTTTTCATTCAAATTCCGTTGTTTTCATTCAAACCCTGTTCTGTACATTCTAATTCCGTTGTTTTCATTCAAATTCCGTTGTTTTCATTCTAATTCTGTTGTTTTCATTTAAATTCGTTGTTTTGATTTAAATTCTGTTCTGTACATTCTAATTCCGTTGTTTTCATTCAAATTCCGCTGTTTTCATTCTAATTCTGTTGTTTGTTTTAAGCTTCCATTGTTTTCATTCAAATTCTGTTCTGTTCATTCTAATTCCGTTGTTTTCATTCAGTCTCTGTTCTGTACAATCTAATTCTGTTGTTTTCATTCAAATTACATTGTTTTGATTCAAATTCTGTTCTGTTCATTCTAATTCCGTTGTTTTCATTCAAATTCCGTTGTTTTCATTCTAATTCTGTTGTTTGTTTTAAACTTCCATTGTTTTCATTCAAATTCCGTTGTTTTCATTCTAATTCTGTTGTTTGTTTTAAACTTCCATAGTTATCATTCAAATTCTGTTGTTTTCATTTAAATTCGTTGTTTTGATTTAAATTCTGTTCTGTACATTCTAATTCCGTTGTTTTCATTCAAATTCCGCTGTTTTCATTCTAATTCTGTTGTTTGTTTTAAACTTCCATTGTTTTCATTCAAATTCTGTTCTGTTCATTCTAATTCCGTTGTTTTCTTTCAGTCTCTGTTCTGTACATTCTAATTCTGTTGTTTTCATTCAAATTACATTGTTTTGATTCAAATTCTGTTCTGTTCATTCTAATTCCATTGTTTTCATTCAAATTCCGTTGTTTTCATTCAAACCCTGTTCTGTACATTCTAATTCCGTTGTTTTCATTCAAATTCCGTTGTTTTCATTCTAATTCCATTGTTTTCATTCAAATTCCGTTGTTTTCATTCAAACCCTGTTCTGTACATTCTAATTCCGTTGTTTTCATTCAAATTCCGTTGTTTTCATTCTAATTCTGTTGTTTTCATTTAAATTCGTTGTTTTGATTTAAATTCTGTTCTGTACATTCTAATTCCGTTGTTTTCATTCAAATTCCGTTGTTTTCATTCTAATTCTGTTGTTTTCATTTAAATTCGTTGTTTTGATTTAAATTCTGTTCTGTACATTCTAATTCCGTTGTTTTCATTCAAATTCCGCTGTTTTCATTCTAATTCTGTTGTTTGTTTTAAGCTTCCATTGTTTTCATTCAAATTCTGTTCTGTTCATTCTAATTCCGTTGTTTTCATTCAGTCTCTGTTCTGTACAATCTAATTCTGTTGATTTCATTCAAATTACATTGTTTTGATTCAAATTCTGTTCTGTTCATTCTAATTCCATTGTTTTCATTCAAATTCCGTTGTTTTCATTCAAACCCTGTTCTGTACATTCTAATTCCGTTGTTTTCATTCAAATTCCGTTGTTTTCATTCTAATTCTGTTGTTTTCATTTAAATTCGTTGTTTTGATTTAAATTCTGTTCTGTACATTCTAATTCCGTTGTTTTCATTCAAATTCCGCTGTTTTCATTCAAACCCTGTTCTGTACATTCTAATTCCGTTGTTTTCATTCAAATTCCGTTGTTTTCATTCTAATTCTGTTGTTTGTTTTAAACTTCCATAGTTATCATTCAAATTCTGTTCTGTTCATTCTAATTCCATTGTTTTCATTCAAATTCCGTTGTTTTCATTCAAACCCTGTTCTGTACATTCTAATTCCGTTGTTTTCATTCAAATTCTGTTGTTTTCATTTAAATTCGTTGTTTTGATTTAAATTCTGTTCTGTACATTCTAATTCCGTTGTTTTCATTCAAATTCCGCTGTTTTCATTCTAATTCTGTTGTTTGTTTTAAGCTTCCATTGTTTTCATTCAAATTCTGTTCTGTTCATTCTAATTCCGTTGTTTTCATTCAGTCTCTGTTCTGTACATTCTAATTCTGTTGTTTTCATTCAAATTACATTGTTTTGATTCAAATTCTGTTCTGTTCATTCTAATTCCATTGTTTTCATTCAAATTCCGTTGTTTTCATTCAAACCCTGTTCTGTACATTCTAATTCCGTTGTTTTCATTCAAATTCCGTTGTTTTCATTCAAACCCTGTTCTGTACATTCTAATTCCGTTGTTTTCATTCAAATTCCGTTGTTTTCATTCTAATTCTGTTGTTTGTTTTAAACTTCCATTGTTTTCATTCAAATTCCGTTGTTTTCATTCTAATTCTGTTGTTTGTTTTAAACTTCCATAGTTATCATTCAAATTCTGTTGTTTTCATTCAAATTCCGTTGTTTTCATTCAAACCCTGTTCTGTACATTCTAATTCCGTTGTTTTCATTCAAATTCCGTTGTTTTCATTCAAACCCTGTTCTGTACATTCTAATTCCGTTGTTTTCATTCAAATTCCGTTGTTTTCATTCTAATTCTGTTGTTTTCATTTAAATTCGTTGTTTTGATTTAAATTCTGTTCTGTACATTCTAATTCCGTTGTTTTCATTCAAATTCCGCTGTTTTCATTCAAACCCTGTTCTGTACATTCTAATTCCGTTGTTTTCATTCAAATTCCGTTGTTTTCATTCTAATTCTGTTGTTTGTTTTAAACTTCCATAGTTATCATTCAAATTCTGTTCTGTTCATTCTAATTCCATTGTTTTCATTCAAATTCCGTTGTTTTCATTCAAACCCTGTTCTGTACATTCTAATTCCGTTGTTTTCATTCAAATTCTGTTGTTTTCATTTAAATTCGTTGTTTTGATTTAAATTCTGTTCTGTACATTCTAATTCCGTTGTTTTCATTCAAATTCCGCTGTTTTCATTCTAATTCTGTTGTTTGTTTTAAGCTTCCATTGTTTTCATTCAAATTCTGTTCTGTTCATTCTAATTCCGTTGTTTTCATTCAGTCTCTGTTCTGTACATTCTAATTCTGTTGTTTTCATTCAAATTACATTGTTTTGATTCAAATTCTGTTCTGTTCATTCTAATTCCATTGTTTTCATTCAAATTCCGTTGTTTTCATTCAAACCCTGTTCTGTACATTCTAATTCCGTTGTTTTCATTCAAATTCCGTTGTTTTCATTCAAACCCTGTTCTGTACATTCTAATTCCGTTGTTTTCATTCAAATTCCGTTGTTTTCATTCTAATTCTGTTGTTTGTTTTAAACTTCCATTGTTTTCATTCAAATTCCGTTGTTTTCATTCTAATTCTGTTGTTTGTTTTAAACTTCCATAGTTATCATTCAAATTCTGTTGTTTTCATTCAAATTCCGTTGTTGTCATTCAAACCCTGTTCTGTACATTCTAATTCCGTTGTTTTCATTCAAATTCCGTTGTTTTCATTCAGTCTCTGTTCTGTACATTCTAATTCTGTTGTTTTCATTCAAATTACATTGTTTTGATTCAAATTCTGTTCTGTTCATTCTAATTCCGTTGTTTTCATTCAAATTCCGTTGTTTTCATTCTAATTCTGTTGTTTTCATTTAAATTCGTTGTTTTGATTTAAATTCTGTTCTGTACATTCTAATTCCGTTGTTTTCATTCAAATTCCGTTGTTTTCATTCTAATTCTGTTGTTTTCATTTAAATTCGTTGTTTTGATTTAAATTCTGTTCTGTACATTCTAATTCCGTTGTTTTCATTCAGTCTCTGTTCTGTACATTCTAATTCTGTTGTTTTCATTCTAATTCTGTTGTTTTCATTCAAACCCTGTTCTGTACATTCTAATTCCGTTGTTTTCATTCAAATTCCGCTGTTTTCATTCTAATTCTGTTGTTTGTTTTAAGCTTCCATTGTTTTCATTCAAATTCTGTTCTGTTCATTCTAATTCCGTTGTTTTCTTTCAGTCTCTGTTCTGTACATTCTAATTCTGTTGTTTTCATTCAAATTACATTGTTTTGATTCAAATCCTGTTCTGTTCATTCTAATTCCATTGTTTTCATTCAAATTCGTTGTTTTGATTTAAATTCTGTTCTGTACATTCTAATTCCGTTGTTTTCATTCAAATTCCGCTGTTTTCATTCTAATTCTGTTGTTTGTTTTAAGCTTCCATTGTTTTCATTCAAATTCTGTTCTGTTCATTCTAATTCCGTTGTTTTCTCTCAGTCTCTGTTCTGTACATTCTAATTCTGTTGTTTTCATTCAAATTACATTGTTTTGATTCAAATTCTGTTCTGTTCATTCTAATTCCATTGTTTTCATTCAAATTCCGTTGTTTTCATTCAAACCCTGTTCTGTACATTCTAATTCCGTTGTTTTCATTCAAATTCCGTTGTTTTCATTCAAACCCTGTTCTGTACATTCTAATTCCGTTGTTTTCATTCAAATTCCGTTGTTTTCATTCAAACCCTGTTCTGTACATTCTAATTCCGTTGTTTTCATTCAAATTCCGTTGTTTTCATTCTAATTCTGTTGTTTGTTTTAAACTTCCATTGTTTTCATTCAAATTCTGTTCTGTTCATTCTAATTCCGTTGTTTTCTTTCAGTCTCTGTTCTGTACATTCTAATTCTGTTGTTTTCATTCAAATTACATTGTTTTGATTCAAATTCTGTTCTGTTCATTCTAATTCCATTGTTTTCATTCAAATTCGTTGTTTTGATTTAAATTCTGTTCTGTACATTCTAATTCCGTTGTTTTCATTCAAATTCCGCTGTTTTCATTCTAATTCTGTTGTTTGTTTTAAGCTTCCATTGTTTTCATTCAAATTCCGTTGTTTTCATTCTAATTCTGTTGTTTGTTTTAAACTTCCATAGTTATCATTCAAATTCTGTTGTTTTCATTTAAATTCGTTGTTTTGATTTAAATTCTTTTCTGTACATTCTAATTCCGTTGTTTTCATTCAAATTCCGCTGTTTTCATTCTAATTCTGTTGTTTGTTTTAAACTTCCATTGTTTTCATTCAAATTCTGTTCTGTTCATTCTAATTCCGTTGTTTTCTTTCAGTCTCTGTTCTGTACATTCTAATTCTGTTGTTTTCATTCAAATTACATTGTTTTGATTCAAATTCTGTTCTGTTCATTCTAATTCCATTGTTTTCATTCAAATTCCGTTGTTTTCATTCAAACCCTGTTCTGTACATTCTAATTCCGTTGTTTTCATTCAAATTCCGTTGTTTTCATTCTAATTCTGTTGTTTTCATTTAAATTCGTTGTTTTGATCCAAATTCTGTTCTGTTCATTCTAATTCCATTGTTTTCATTCAAATTCCGTTGTTTTCATTCAAACCCTGTTCTGTACATTCTAATTCCGTTGTTTTCATTCAAATTCCGTTGTTTTCATTCTAATTCCATTGTTTTCATTCAAATTCCGTTGTTTTCATTCAAACCCTGTTCTGTACATTCTAATTCCGTTGTTTTCATTCAAATTCCGCTGTTTTCATTCTAATTCTGTTGTTTGTTTTAAGCTTCCATTGTTTTCATTCAAATTCTGTTCTGTTCATTCTAATTCCGTTGTTTTCTTTCAGTCTCTGTTCTGTACATTCTAATTCTGTTGTTTTCATTCAAATTACATTGTTTTGATTCAAATTCTGTTCTGTTCATTCTAATTCCATTGTTTTCATTCAAATTCGTTGTTTTGATTTAAATTCTGTTCTGTACATTCTAATTCCGTTGTTTTCATTCAAATTCCGCTGTTTTCATTCTAATTCTGTTGTTTGTTTTAAGCTTCCATTGTTTTCATTCAAATTCCGTTGTTTTCATTCTAATTCTGTTGTTTGTTTTAAACTTCCATAGTTTTCATTCTAATTCTGTTGTTTTCATTTAAATTCGTTGTTTTGATTTAAATTCTGTTCTGTACATTCTAATTCCGTTGTTTTCATTCAAATTCCGCTGTTTTCATTCTAATTCTGTTGTTTGTTTTAAGCTTCCATTGTTTTCATTCAAATTCTGTTCTGTTCATTCTAATTCCGTTGTTTTCATTCAGTCTCTGTTCTGTACAATCTAATTCTGTTGTTTTCATTCAAATTACATTGTTTTGATTCAAATTCTGTTCTGTTCATTCTAATTCCGTTGTTTTCATTCAAATTCCGTTGTTTTCATTCTAATTCTGTTGTTTGTTTTAAACTTCCATTGTTTTCATTCAAATTCCGTTGTTTTCATTCTAATTCTGTTGTTTGTTTTAAACTTCCATAGTTATCATTCAAATTCTGTTGTTTTCATTTAAATTCGTTGTTTTGATTTAAATTCTGTTCTGTACATTCTAATTCCGTTGTTTTCATTCAAATTCCGCTGTTTTCATTCTAATTCTGTTGTTTGTTTTAAACTTCCATTGTTTTCATTCAAATTCTGTTCTGTTCATTCTAATTCCGTTGTTTTCTTTCAGTCTCTGTTCTGTACATTCTAATTCTGTTGTTTTCATTCAAATTACATTGTTTTGATTCAAATTCTGTTCTGTTCATTCTAATTCCATTGTTTTCATTCAAATTCCGTTGTTTTCATTCAAACCCTGTTCTGTACATTCTAATTCCGTTGTTTTCATTCAAATTCCGTTGTTTTCATTCTAATTCCATTGTTTTCATTCAAATTCCGTTGTTTTCATTCAAACCCTGTTCTGTACATTCTAATTCCGTTGTTTTCATTCAAATTCCGTTGTTTTCATTCTAATTCTGTTGTTTTCATTTAAATTCGTTGTTTTGATTTAAATTCTGTTCTGTACATTCTAATTCCGTTGTTTTCATTCAAATTCCGTTGTTTTCATTCTAATTCTGTTGTTTTCATTTAAATTCGTTGTTTTGATTTAAATTCTGTTCTGTACATTCTAATTCCGTTGTTTTCATTCAAATTCCGCTGTTTTCATTCTAATTCTGTTGTTTGTTTTAAGCTTCCATTGTTTTCATTCAAATTCTGTTCTGTTCATTCTAATTCCGTTGTTTTCATTCAGTCTCTGTTCTGTACAATCTAATTCTGTTGATTTCATTCAAATTACATTGTTTTGATTCAAATTCTGTTCTGTTCATTCTAATTCCATTGTTTTCATTCAAATTCCGTTGTTTTCATTCAAACCCTGTTCTGTACATTCTAATTCCGTTGTTTTCATTCAAATTCCGTTGTTTTCATTCTAATTCTGTTGTTTTCATTTAAATTCGTTGTTTTGATTTAAATTCTGTTCTGTACATTCTAATTCCGTTGTTTTCATTCAAATTCCGCTGTTTTCATTCAAACCCTGTTCTGTACATTCTAATTCCGTTGTTTTCATTCAAATTCCGTTGTTTTCATTCTAATTCTGTTGTTTGTTTTAAACTTCCATAGTTATCATTCAAATTCTGTTCTGTTCATTCTAATTCCATTGTTTTCATTCAAATTCCGTTGTTTTCATTCAAACCCTGTTCTGTACATTCTAATTCCGTTGTTTTCATTCAAATTCTGTTGTTTTCATTTAAATTCGTTGTTTTGATTTAAATTCTGTTCTGTACATTCTAATTCCGTTGTTTTCATTCAAATTCCGCTGTTTTCATTCTAATTCTGTTGTTTGTTTTAAGCTTCCATTGTTTTCATTCAAATTCTGTTCTGTTCATTCTAATTCCGTTGTTTTCATTCAGTCTCTGTTCTGTACATTCTAATTCTGTTGTTTTCATTCAAATTACATTGTTTTGATTCAAATTCTGTTCTGTTCATTCTAATTCCATTGTTTTCATTCAAATTCCGTTGTTTTCATTCAAACCCTGTTCTGTACATTCTAATTCCGTTGTTTTCATTCAAATTCCGTTGTTTTCATTCAAACCCTGTTCTGTACATTCTAATTCCGTTGTTTTCATTCAAATTCCGTTGTTTTCATTCTAATTCTGTTGTTTGTTTTAAACTTCCATTGTTTTCATTCAAATTCCGTTGTTTTCATTCTAATTCTGTTGTTTGTTTTAAACTTCCATAGTTATCATTCAAATTCTGTTGTTTTCATTCAAATTCCGTTGTTGTCATTCAAACCCTGTTCTGTACATTCTAATTCCGTTGTTTTCATTCAAATTCCGTTGTTTTCATTCAAACCCTGTTCTGTACATTCTAATTCCGTTGTTTTCATTCAAATTCCGTTGTTTTCATTCTAATTCTGTTGTTTTCATTTAAATTCGTTGTTTTGATTTAAATTCTGTTCTGTACATTCTAATTCCGTTGTTTTCATTCAAATTCCGCTGTTTTCATTCAAACCCTGTTCTGTACATTCTAATTCCGTTGTTTTCATTCAAATTCCGTTGTTTTCATTCTAATTCTGTTGTTTGTTTTAAACTTCCATAGTTATCATTCAAATTCTGTTCTGTTCATTCTAATTCCATTGTTTTCATTCAAATTCCGTTGTTTTCATTCAAACCCTGTTCTGTACATTCTAATTCCGTTGTTTTCATTCAAATTCTGTTGTTTTCATTTAAATTCGTTGTTTTGATTTAAATTCTGTTCTGTACATTCTAATTCCGTTGTTTTCATTCAAATTCCGCTGTTTTCATTCTAATTCTGTTGTTTGTTTTAAGCTTCCATTGTTTTCATTCAAATTCTGTTCTGTTCATTCTAATTCCGTTGTTTTCATTCAGTCTCTGTTCTGTACATTCTAATTCTGTTGTTTTCATTCAAATTACATTGTTTTGATTCAAATTCTGTTCTGTTCATTCTAATTCCATTGTTTTCATTCAAATTCCGTTGTTTTCATTCAAACCCTGTTCTGTACATTCTAATTCCGTTGTTTTCATTCAAATTCCGTTGTTTTCATTCAAACCCTGTTCTGTACATTCTAATTCCGTTGTTTTCATTCAAATTCCGTTGTTTTCATTCTAATTCTGTTGTTTGTTTTAAACTTCCATTGTTTTCATTCAAATTCCGTTGTTTTCATTCTAATTCTGTTGTTTGTTTTAAACTTCCATAGTTATCATTCAAATTCTGTTGTTTTCATTCAAATTCCGTTGTTGTCATTCAAACCCTGTTCTGTACATTCTAATTCCGTTGTTTTCATTCAAATTCCGTTGTTTTCATTCAGTCTCTGTTCTGTACATTCTAATTCTGTTGTTTTCATTCAAATTACATTGTTTTGATTCAAATTCTGTTCTGTTCATTCTAATTCCGTTGTTTTCATTCAAATTCCGTTGTTTTCATTCTAATTCTGTTGTTTTCATTTAAATTCGTTGTTTTGATTTAAATTCTGTTCTGTACATTCTAATTCCGTTGTTTTCATTCAAATTCCGTTGTTTTCATTCTAATTCTGTTGTTTTCATTTAAATTCGTTGTTTTGATTTAAATTCTGTTCTGTACATTCTAATTCCGTTGTTTTCATTCAGTCTCTGTTCTGTACATTCTAATTCTGTTGTTTTCATTCTAATTCTGTTGTTTTCATTCAAACCCTGTTCTGTACATTCTAATTCCGTTGTTTTCATTCAAATTCCGCTGTTTTCATTCTAATTCTGTTGTTTGTTTTAAGCTTCCATTGTTTTCATTCAAATTCTGTTCTGTTCATTCTAATTCCGTTGTTTTCTTTCAGTCTCTGTTCTGTACATTCTAATTCTGTTGTTTTCATTCAAATTACATTGTTTTGATTCAAATCCTGTTCTGTTCATTCTAATTCCATTGTTTTCATTCAAATTCGTTGTTTTGATTTAAATTCTGTTCTGTACATTCTAATTCCGTTGTTTTCATTCAAATTCCGCTGTTTTCATTCTAATTCTGTTGTTTGTTTTAAGCTTCCATTGTTTTCATTCAAATTCTGTTCTGTTCATTCTAATTCCGTTGTTTTCTCTCAGTCTCTGTTCTGTACATTCTAATTCTGTTGTTTTCATTCAAATTACATTGTTTTGATTCAAATTCTGTTCTGTTCATTCTAATTCCATTGTTTTCATTCAAATTCCGTTGTTTTCATTCTAATTCTGTTGTTTTCATTTAAATTCGTTGTTTTGATTTAAATTCTGTTCTGTACATTCTAATTCCGTTGTTTTCATTCAGTCTCTGTTCTGTACATTCTAATTCTGTTGTTTTCATTCAAATTACATTGTTTTGATTCAAATTCTGTTCTGTTCATTCTAATTCCATTGTTTTCATTCAAATTCGTTGTTTTGATTTAAATTCTGTTCGGTACATTCTAATTCCGTTGTTTTCATTCAAATTCCGCTGTTTTCATTCTAATTCTGTTGTTTGTTTTAAGCTTCCATTGTTTTCATTCAAATTCTGTTCTGTTCATTCTAATTCCGTTGTTTTCTTTCAGTCTCTGTTCTGTACATTCTAATTCTGTTGTTTTCATTCAAATTACATTGTTTTGATTCAAATTCTGTTCTGTTCATTCTAATTCCATTGTTTTCATTCAAATTCCGTTGTTTTCATTCAAACCCTGTTCTGTACATTCTAATTCCGTTGTTTTCATTCAAATTCCGTTGTTTTCATTCAAACCCTGTTCTGTACATTCTAATTCCGTTGTTTTCATTCAAATTCCGTTGTTTTCATTCAAACCCTGTTCTGTACATTCTAATTCCGTTGTTTTCATTCAAATTCCGTTGTTTTCATTCTAATTCTGTTGTTTGTTTTAAACTTCCATTGTTTTCATTCAAATTCTGTTCTGTTCATTCTAATTCCGTTGTTTTCTTTCAGTCTCTGTTCTGTACATTCTAATTCTGTTGTTTTCATTCAAATTACATTGTTTTGATTCAAATTCTGTTCTGTTCATTCTAATTCCATTGTTTTCATTCAAATTCGTTGTTTTGATTTAAATTCTGTTCTGTACATTCTAATTCCGTTGTTTTCATTCAAATTCCGCTGTTTTCATTCTAATTCTGTTGTTTGTTTTAAGCTTCCATTGTTTTCATTCAAATTCCGTTGTTTTCATTCTAATTCTGTTGTTTGTTTTAAACTTCCATAGTTATCATTCAAATTCTGTTGTTTTCATTTAAATTCGTTGTTTTGATTTAAATTCTTTTCTGTACATTCTAATTCCGTTGTTTTCATTCAAATTCCGCTGTTTTCATTCTAATTCTGTTGTTTGTTTTAAACTTCCATTGTTTTCATTCAAATTCTGTTCTGTTCATTCTAATTCCGTTGTTTTCTTTCAGTCTCTGTTCTGTACATTCTAATTCTGTTGTTTTCATTCAAATTACATTGTTTTGATTCAAATTCTGTTCTGTTCATTCTAATTCCATTGTTTTCATTCAAATTCCGTTGTTTTCATTCAAACCCTGTTCTGTACATTCTAATTCCGTTGTTTTCATTCAAATTCCGTTGTTTTCATTCTAATTCTGTTGTTTTCATTTAAATTCGTTGTTTTGATCCAAATTCTGTTCTGTTCATTCTAATTCCATTGTTTTCATTCAAATTCCGTTGTTTTCATTCAAACCCTGTTCTGTACATTCTAATTCCGTTGTTTTCATTCAAATTCCGTTGTTTTCATTCTAATTCCATTGTTTTCATTCAAATTCCGTTGTTTTCATTCAAACCCTGTTCTGTACATTCTAATTCCGTTGTTTTCATTCAAATTCCGCTGTTTTCATTCTAATTCTGTTGTTTGTTTTAAGCTTCCATTGTTTTCATTCAAATTCTGTTCTGTTCATTCTAATTCCGTTGTTTTCTTTCAGTCTCTGTTCTGTACATTCTAATTCTGTTGTTTTCATTCAAATTACATTGTTTTGATTCAAATTCTGTTCTGTTCATTCTAATTCCATTGTTTTCATTCAAATTCGTTGTTTTGATTTAAATTCTGTTCTGTACATTCTAATTCCGTTGTTTTCATTCAAATTCCGCTGTTTTCATTCTAATTCTGTTGTTTGTTTTAAGCTTCCATTGTTTTCATTCAAATTCCGTTGTTTTCATTCTAATTCTGTTGTTTGTTTTAAACTTCCATAGTTATCATTCAAATTCTGTTGTTTTCATTTAAATTCGTTGTTTTGATTTAAATTCTGTTCTGTACATTCTAATTCCGTTGTTTTCATTCAAATTCCGCTGTTTTCATTCTAATTCTGTTGTTTGTTTTAAACTTCCATTGTTTTCATTCAAATTCTGTTCTGTTCATTCTAATTCCGTTGTTTTCTTTCAGTCTCTGTTCTGTACATTCTAATTCTGTTGTTTTCATTCAAATTACATTGTTTTGATTCAAATTCTGTTCTGTTCATTCTAATTCCATTGTTTTCATTCAAATTCCGTTGTTTTCATTCAAACCCTGTTCTGTACATTCTAATTCCGTTGTTTTCATTCAAATTCCGTTGTTTTCATTCTAATTCTGTTGTTTTCATTTAAATTCGTTGTTTTGATTTAAATTCTGTTCTGTACATTCTAATTCCGTTGTTTTCATTCAAATTCCGCTGTTTTCATTCTAATTCTGTTGTTTGTTTTAAGCTTCCATTGTTTTCATTCAAATTCTGTTCTGTTCATTCTAATTCCGTTGTTTTCATTCAGTCTCTGTTCTGTACAATCTAATTCTGTTGTTTTCATTCAAATTACATTGTTTTGATTCAAATTCTGTTCTGTTCATTCTAATTCCATTGTTTTCATTCAAATTCCGTTGTTTTCATTCAAACCCTGTTCTGTACATTCTAATTCCGTTGTTTTCATTCAAATTCCGTTGTTTTCATTCTAATTCTGTGGTTTTCATTTAAATTCGTTGTTTTGATTTAAATTCTGTTCTGTACATTCTAATTCCGTTGTTTTCATTCAAATTCCGCTGTTTTCATTCAAACCCTGTTCTGTACATTCTAATTCCGTTGTTTTCATTCAAATTCCGTTGTTTTAATTCTAATTCTGTTGTTTGTTTTAAACTTCCATAGTTATCATTCAAATTCTGTTGTTTTCATTTAAATTCGTTGTTTTGATTTAAATTCTGTTCTGTACATTCTAATTCCGTTGTTTTCATTCAGTCTCTGTTCTGTACATTCTAATTCTGTTGTTTTCATTCAAATTACATTGTTTTGATTCAAATTCTGTTCTGTTCATTCTAATTCCATTGTTTTCATTCAAATTCGTTGTTTTGATTTAAATTCTGTTCTGTACATTCTAATTCCGTTGTTTTCATTCAAATTCCGCTGTTTTCATTCTAATTCTGTTGTTTGTTTTAAGCTTCCATTGTTTTCATTCAAATTCTGTTCTGTTCATTCTAATTCCGTTGTTTTCTTTCAGTCTCTGTTCTGTACATTCTAATTCTGTTGTTTTCATTCAAATTACATTGTTTTGATTCAAATTCTGTTCTGTTCATTCTAATTCCATTGTTTTCATTCAAATTCCGTTGTTTTGATTCAAACCCTGTTCTGTACATTCTAATTCCGTTGTTTTCATTCTAATTCTGTTGTTTTCATTCAAACCCTGTTCTGTACATTCTAATTCCGTTGTTTTCATTCAAATTCCGCTGTTTTCATTCTAATTCTGTTGTTTGTTTTAAGCTTCCATTGTTTTCATTCAAATTCTGTTCGGGGCCCTGTTTCAGGAAGCCGGTTTGGAAAACTCAGAGTGAAAAACGACACTCACGGTTGAGTAACCCCGAACTGTCCAACTCGGAATATTCCGTTTCAGAAAGGCTGATAACAATTAGTTCAGTCAACGCGGAGTTGCTTTAACCCCAAGTGAAGCGCGCGGACGAGGATACATAAAGCCCTGATTAGTGGAGCACAGATTAAGCGAGTCACCATGGAGACGGAGGGAAAGAAGGCGCGGTCAATGTATTTTACAGCGCTTGAGGCCGAAATTCTAATGGCAGCATATGCCGATAACATGCAAATTCCGCGGAAAAAAGTAACACAGCCACAGCTGCAAAAGCATGCATGGCAAAACATAGCCGACAGAGTCAATGCGTGAGTGTTAATTTAAACATTGATCGAGGGATTTCCACCCATTTAACACGTTATTTGATCATATGTTATTTTATTTGTTATTTTATACATTTTATTTTGTGATGTGATGTGAGCGCAGGTGCAACCCAACAGGCCCCCAACGTTCCTGGCAGCAAGTAAAAATGAAATATAAAAATATAGTCCAAACAGGTAAGGTGTAATTGTATTATGAGCCATAGTGCTTGGTCTGTTTGTCCCATGTAAATCAATTGCAGTTAGAGGCTACATTAATTTTCTTTCTGTAAGCACTTATTGAAATTATCTGAGCACATTACAAGTACATATTTGCTTACTCTGTATGCTCAAATGTGGCCCGTTATAGCCAACAGAAAAAAAGCGGAGGCCCGAAAAACAGGTGGGGGTCCTCCACCACCACCACTCACAGAGGCTGAGCAGTTGGCCCTCAGCCAAAACAGTGGGCGCCCTGTGGCCGAAGGCATCTCTGCGGGGACATCCTCTGAGTCAATAACCCCGCAAGACACAAGTGCCTACATAAGGGGTAAATTCAAAATAATACATGATGTGCATACATCCTTTCTTCACAGTCACCTTTGCAGTGCTACTCATTCATTTGATAAACTCTTTACCATAATGAATTATTTTGTAGTGAAGTTATTTTCCGACTGATTTTGCCTTCCCTCAGCCTTGGTTGTCTTTGAGAGCATAATGACAATGAAGTGTAAGGTGCTTGGTATGTTTGTTAATTGCCATTTGGTCCCTTGTAAGTTATAAGTGACCTGTATAAACCTCATATTCTATCAGTTGATGGTGATGGTGTACTGCATCTGGTGCAGCCTCCTGTTGAGCCAGACCAACATGCAGTTGTGAGTAATACTCCACAGATTAGATGAGTTTACAGTAGAACAGCAATGTTGTTTATTTCTTTACTACAGGAAAATAATGAAGAAACATTGACAGCTGTTACAGAGGAGGAAGCAACAGAGACACTTTATGAGGTTTACATCTTTTAATACTTTGTGTACAGGAAATACAGGCGACCAATAAAGCCAGTTGAACAAAAAATCTGTTTATTCTTCTTTCAACATGTTGAGGTGATGGGTCAAAAGAAATGATTGTGACATATGGTGTCTCTGACTGCGCTTCCATCTTGTATGTCCGTGGGAGGGTCAGGATGTTCATGGTTTGGATCACTGCTGATGTTTGGTTCAGAAGGACAGTGTTCTCCTCTAATTGTGGCAATGTTGTGAAGAATCACACATGCCACAATAATGTCACATGCCCTTTCTGGGGTGACCCTGAGTCTTTGCAGGCACTGGAACCGGGCCTTAAGCATTCCGATAGTCATTTCAATTCTGGCTCTTGTCCTGCAATTAGCCAGATTATATCACTGCTGTGGGCCCGGTTCAGGGTCAGGGTAAGGGGTAAGCAAATAGGGTAAACATGGATACCCCCTATCACCAAGCAAGTAGCCAGTGAACTCTCCTAAGACAGAAGGGTACACTTCAGTTCAAATGTCCCTGAAGCAATTGGTCTTTATATATTTTAAAGCATTCTCAACTCACCATGTCCAAATTTTGTGCTCAGTGTACATTCACGGAATATTTGTGAGTCATGGACAGAGCCTGGCCACTTGGCTTCCACATTTGTGATAATGTTGGCAGCATCACATATGATCTTCACAGTGCAGAGAACACAAATTAGCATCCATTACTATAATGAAATAATTTGTTAGTTTGACATGCTACAGGGAACTATGTACCTGCACATTAATGCTGTGGAAAGACTTCCTGTTCACATAGTCTCCTTCATTTACTGAAGGAGCAATGATTGGAATGTGAGTGCCATCTATACAGCCAATCACGCCTGGGAACCGTGAAAATAAATGTAAAATTTAAGTAGTAGTTCAAGTATCACCACATCATGAATTAAGTTCTGTTCATCCTGCTACCTGCAATTTTGTGGCATCCCTCTTTGATAAATCTTGTGGGTCTATGACCGGGGAACACCACAGACGAGTACAGGAGACGTTTCAGTGCAACTGTAACATTCCTGACTGCCCGACAGACGGTAGCCTTGGAAACGTGCTCAGCGTCACCAATATTATACAGAAAGCTCCCGTTTGCAAGAAACCGAAGTGCAATACAAATAATATGCAATGAACTGAGAGGATGTCCGCGATGTGTCACATGCGTAATATATGGCCTGAGGATGTTATCCAAATAAATTATAGATTGTGCTGAGAAACGGTAACGTTCACACAGAAAATCATCAGGAAATGATAAAATGTCCAAACGCGCTCTGATCACTCTCTCCCGGCGGAGAGCTCTGCGGAGAATTTGGGCTTCACGATCTACTGGCTCTTCAAGGAAGTGGCACGCCATGTCCGACACTTCCTACTGTCAGGTTTCCGACAAAGGGGCGGAGACAGTCAGGGTTAGTTGTAGTAAACCTGCTAGGGGGCAGGTTAGCTTCACGGAGTGTGTCGTCATAGTGACTCACTCAGGCTGCAGCTGAACTCGCTTTGTGAAACCGAAAACCCAGAGTTTTCGTTAACTCAGGGTATACTTACTCAGTTTTTCCACTAAACCGGCTTCCTGAAACAGGGCCCTGTTCATTCTAATTCCGTTGTTTTCTTTCAGTCTCTGTTCTGTACATTCTAATTCCGTTGTTTTCATTCAAATTCCGCTGTTTTCATTCTAATTCTGTTGTTTGTTTTAAGCTTCCATTGTTTTCATTCAAATTCTGTTCTGTTCATTCTAATTCCGTTGTTTTCATTCAGTCTCTGTTCTGTACAATCTAATTCTGTTGTTTTCATTCAAATTACATTGTTTTCATTCTAATTCTGTTGTTTTCATTTAAATTCGTTGTTTTGATTTAAATTCTGTTCTGTACATTCTAATTCCGTTGTTTTCATTCAGTCTCTGTTCTGTACATTCTAATTCTGTTGTTTTCATTCTAATTCTGTTGTTTTCATTCAAACCCTGTTCTGTACATTCTAATTCCGTTGTTTTCATTCAAATTCCGCTGTTTTCATTCTAATTCTGTTGTTTGTTTTAAGCTTCCATTGTTTTCATTCAAATTCTGTTCTGTTCATTCTAATTCCGTTGTTTTCTTTCAGTCTCTGTTCTGTACATTCTAATTCTGTTGTTTTCATTCAAATTACATTGTTTTGATTCAAATCCTGTTCTGTTCATTCTAATTCCATTGTTTTCATTCAAATTCGTTGTTTTGATTTAAATTCTGTTCTGTACATTCTAATTCCGTTGTTTTCATTCAAATTCCGCTGTTTTCATTCTAATTCTGTTGTTTGTTTTAAGCTTCCATTGTTTTCATTCAAATTCTGTTCTGTTCATTCTAATTCCGTTGTTTTCTCTCAGTCTCTGTTCTGTACATTCTAATTCTGTTGTTTTCATTCAAATTACATTGTTTTGATTCAAATTCTGTTCTGTTCATTCTAATTCCATTGTTTTCATTCAAATTCCGTTGTTTTCATTCTAATTCTGTTGTTTTCATTTAAATTCGTTGTTTTGATTTAAATTCTGTTCTGTACATTCTAATTCCGTTGTTTTCATTCAGTCTCTGTTCTGTACATTCTAATTCTGTTGTTTTCATTCAAATTACATTGTTTTGATTCAAATTCTGTTCTGTTCATTCTAATTCCATTGTTTTCATTCAAATTCGTTGTTTTGATTTAAATTCTGTTCGGTACATTCTAATTCCGTTGTTTTCATTCAAATTCCGCTGTTTTCATTCTAATTCTGTTGTTTGTTTTAAGCTTCCATTGTTTTCATTCAAATTCTGTTCTGTTCATTCTAATTCCGTTGTTTTCTTTCAGTCTCTGTTCTGTACATTCTAATTCTGTTGTTTTCATTCAAATTACATTGTTTTGATTCAAATTCTGTTCTGTTCATTCTAATTCCATTGTTTTCATTCAAATTCCGTTGTTTTCATTCAAACCCTGTTCTGTACATTCTAATTCCGTTGTTTTCATTCAAATTCCGCGTTGTTTTCATTCAAACCCTGTTCTGTACATTCTAATTCCGTTGTTTTCATTCAAATTCCGTTGTTTTCATTCAAACCCTGTTCTGTACATTCTAATTCCGTTGTTTTCATTCAAATTCCGTTGTTTTCATTCTAATTCTGTTGTTTGTTTTAAACTTCCATTGTTTTCATTCAAATTCTGTTCTGTTCATTCTAATTCCGTTGTTTTCTTTCAGTCTCTGTTCTGTACATTCTAATTCTGTTGTTTTCATTCAAATTACATTGTTTTGATTCAAATTCTGTTCTGTTCATTCTAATTCCATTGTTTTCATTCAAATTCGTTGTTTTGATTTAAATTCTGTTCTGTACATTCTAATTCCGTTGTTTTCATTCAAATTCCGCTGTTTTCATTCTAATTCTGTTGTTTGTTTTAAGCTTCCATTGTTTTCATTCAAATTCCGTTGTTTTCATTCTAATTCTGTTGTTTGTTTTAAACTTCCATAGTTATCATTCAAATTCTGTTGTTTTCATTTAAATTCGTTGTTTTGATTTAAATTCTTTTCTGTACATTCTAATTCCGTTGTTTTCATTCAAATTCCGCTGTTTTCATTCTAATTCTGTTGTTTGTTTTAAACTTCCATTGTTTTCATTCAAATTCTGTTCTGTTCATTCTAATTCCGTTGTTTTCTTTCAGTCTCTGTTCTGTACATTCTAATTCTGTTGTTTTCATTCAAATTACATTGTTTTGATTCAAATTCTGTTCTGTTCATTCTAATTCCATTGTTTTCATTCAAATTCCGTTGTTTTCATTCAAACCCTGTTCTGTACATTCTAATTCCGTTGTTTTCATTCAAATTCCGTTGTTTTCATTCTAATTCTGTTGTTTTCATTTAAATTCGTTGTTTTGATCCAAATTCTGTTCTGTTCATTCTAATTCCATTGTTTTCATTCAAATTCCGTTGTTTTCATTCAAACCCTGTTCTGTACATTCTAATTCCGTTGTTTTCATTCAAATTCCGTTGTTTTCATTCTAATTCCATTGTTTTCATTCAAATTCCGTTGTTTTCATTCAAACCCTGTTCTGTACATTCTAATTCCGTTGTTTTCATTCAAATTCCGCTGTTTTCATTCTAATTCTGTTGTTTGTTTTAAGCTTCCATTGTTTTCATTCAAATTCTGTTCTGTTCATTCTAATTCCGTTGTTTTCTTTCAGTCTCTGTTCTGTACATTCTAATTCTGTTGTTTTCATTCAAATTACATTGTTTTGATTCAAATTCTGTTCTGTTCATTCTAATTCCATTGTTTTCATTCAAATTCGTTGTTTTGATTTAAATTCTGTTCTGTACATTCTAATTCCGTTGTTTTCATTCAAATTCCGCTGTTTTCATTCTAATTCTGTTGTTTGTTTTAAGCTTCCATTGTTTTCATTCAAATTCCGTTGTTTTCATTCTAATTCTGTTGTTTGTTTTAAACTTCCATAGTTATCATTCAAATTCTGTTGTTTTCATTTAAATTCGTTGTTTTGATTTAAATTCTGTTCTGTACATTCTAATTCCGTTGTTTTCATTCAAATTCCGCTGTTTTCATTCTAATTCTGTTGTTTGTTTTAAACTTCCATTGTTTTCATTCAAATTCTGTTCTGTTCATTCTAATTCCGTTGTTTTCTTTCAGTCTCTGTTCTGTACATTCTAATTCTGTTGTTTTCATTCAAATTACATTGTTTTGATTCAAATTCTGTTCTGTTCATTCTAATTCCATTGTTTTCATTCAAATTCCGTTGTTTTCATTCAAACCCTGTTCTGTACATTCTAATTCCGTTGTTTTCATTCAAATTCCGTTGTTTTCATTCTAATTCTGTTGTTTTCATTTAAATTCGTTGTTTTGATTTAAATTCTGTTCTGTACATTCTAATTCCGTTGTTTTCATTCAAATTCCGCTGTTTTCATTCTAATTCTGTTGTTTGTTTTAAGCTTCCATTGTTTTCATTCAAATTCTGTTCTGTTCATTCTAATTCCGTTGTTTTCATTCAGTCTCTGTTCTGTACAATCTAATTCTGTTGTTTTCATTCAAATTACATTGTTTTGATTCAAATTCTGTTCTGTTCATTCTAATTCCATTGTTTTCATTCAAATTCCGTTGTTTTCATTCAAACCCTGTTCTGTACATTCTAATTCCGTTGTTTTCATTCAAATTCCGTTGTTTTCATTCTAATTCTGTGGTTTTCATTTAAATTCGTTGTTTTGATTTAAATTCTGTTCTGTACATTCTAATTCCGTTGTTTTCATTCAAATTCCGCTGTTTTCATTCAAACCCTGTTCTGTACATTCTAATTCCGTTGTTTTCATTCAAATTCCGTTGTTTTAATTCTAATTCTGTTGTTTGTTTTAAACTTCCATAGTTATCATTCAAATTCTGTTGTTTTCATTTAAATTCGTTGTTTTGATTTAAACCCTGTTCTGTACATTCTAATTCCGTTGTTTTCATTCTAATTCTGTTGTTTTCATTCAAACCCTGTTCTGTACATTCTAATTCCGTTGTTTTCATTCAAATTCCGCTGTTTTCATTCTAATTCTGTTGTTTGTTTTAAGCTTCCATTGTTTTCATTCAAATTCTGTTCTGTTCATTCTAATTCCGTTGTTTTCTTTCAGTCTCTGTTCTGTACATTCTAATTCTGTTGTTTTCATTCAAATTACATTGTTTTGATTCAAATTCTGTTCTGTTCATTCTAATTCCATTGTTTTCATTCAAATTCCGTTGTTTTCATTCAAACCCTGTTCTGTACATTCTAATTCCGTTGTTTTCATTCAAATTCTGTTGTTTTCATTCAAACCCTGTTCTGTACATTCTAATTCCGTTGTTTTCATTCAAATTCCGTTGTTTTCATTCTAATTCTGTTGTTTGTTTTAAACTTCCATTGTTTTCATTCAAATTCCGTTGTTTTCATTCTAATTCTGTTGTTTGTTTTAAACTTCCATGGTTATCATTCAAATTCTGTTGTTTTCATTTAAATTCGTTGTTTTGATTTAAATTCTGTTCTGTACATTCTAATTCCGTTGTTTTCATTCAAATTCCGCTGTTTTCATTCTAATTCTGTTGTTTGTTTTAAGCTTCCATTGTTTTCATTCAAATTCTGTTCTGTTCATTCTAATTCCGTTGTTTTCATTCAGTCTCTGTTCTGTACATTCTAATTCTGTTGTTTTCATTCAAATTACATTGTTTTGATTCAAATTCTGTTCTGTTCATTCTAATTCCATTGTTTTCATTCAAATTCGTTGTTTTGATTTAAATTCTGTTCTGTACATTCTAATTCCGTTGTTTTCATTCAAATTCCGCTGTTTTCATTCTAATTCTGTTGTTTGTTTTAAGCTTCCATTGTTTTCATTCAAATTCCGTTGTTTTCATTCTAATTCTGTTGTTTGTTTTAAACTTCCATAGTTATCATTCAAATTCTGTTGTTTTCATTTAAATTCGTTGTTTTGATTTAAATTCTGTTCTGTACATTCTAATTCCGTTGTTTTCATTCAAATTCCGCTGTTTTCATTCTAATTCTGTTGTTTGTTTTAAACTTCCATTGTTTTCATTCAAATTCTGTTCTGTTCATTCTAATTCCGTTGTTTTCTTTCAGTCTCTGTTCTGTACATTCTAATTCTGTTGTTTTCATTCAAATTACATTGTTTTGATTCAAATTCTGTTCTGTTTATTCTAATTCCATTGTTTTCATTCAAATTCCGTTGTTTTCATTCAAACCCTGTTCTGTACATTCTAATTCCGTTGTTTTCATTCAAATTCCGTTGTTTTCATTCTAATTCTGTTGTTTTCATTTAAATTCGTTGTTTTGATTTAAATTCTGTTCTGTACATTCTAATTCCGTTGTTTTCATTCAAATTCCGCTGTTTTCATTCTAATTCTGTTGTTTGTTTTAAGCTTCCATTGTTTTCATTCAAATTCTGTTCTGTTCATTCTAATTCCGTTGTTTTCATTCAGTCTCTGTTCTGTACAATCTAATTCTGTTGTTTTCATTCAAATTACATTGTTTTGATTCAAATTCTGTTCTGTTCATTCTAATTCCGTTGTTTTCATTCAGTCTCTGTTCTGTACAATCTAATTCTGTTGTTTTCATTCAAATTACATTGTTTTGATTCAAATTCTGTTCTGTTCATTCTAATTCCATTGTTTTCATTCAAATTCCGTTGTTTTCATTCAAACCCTGTTCTGTACATTCTAATTCCGTTGTTTTCATTCAAATTCCGTTGTTTTCATTCTAATTCTGTGGTTTTCATTTAAATTCGTTGTTTTGATTTAAATTCTGTTCTGTACATTCTAATTCCGTTGTTTTCATTCAAATTCCGCTGTTTTCATTCAAACCCTGTTCTGTACATTCTAATTCCGTTGTTTTCATTCAAATTCCGTTGTTTTAATTCTAATTCTGTTGTTTGTTTTAAACTTCCATAGTTATCATTCAAATTCTGTTGTTTTCATTTAAATTCGTTGTTTTGATTTAAACCCTGTTCTGTACATTCTAATTCCGTTGTTTTCATTCTAATTCTGTTGTTTTCATTCAAACCCTGTTCTGTACATTCTAATTCCGTTGTTTTCATTCAAATTCCGCTGTTTTCATTCTAATTCTGTTGTTTGTTTTAAGCTTCCATTGTTTTCATTCAAATTCTGTTCTGTTCATTCTAATTCCGTTGTTTTCTTTCAGTCTCTGTTCTGTACATTCTAATTCTGTTGTTTTCATTCAAATTACATTGTTTTGATTCAAATTCTGTTCTGTTCATTCTAATTCCATTGTTTTCATTCAAATTCCGTTGTTTTCATTCAAACCCTGTTCTGTACATTCTAATTCCGTTGTTTTCATTCAAATTCTGTTGTTTTCATTCAAACCCTGTTCTGTACATTCTAATTCCGTTGTTTTCATTCAAATTCCGTTGTTTTCATTCTAATTCTGTTGTTTGTTTTAAACTTCCATTGTTTTCATTCAAATTCCGTTGTTTTCATTCTAATTCTGTTGTTTGTTTTAAACTTCCATGGTTATCATTCAAATTCTGTTGTTTTCATTTAAATTCGTTGTTTTGATTTAAATTCTGTTCTGTACATTCTAATTCCGTTGTTTTCATTCAAATTCCGCTGTTTTCATTCTAATTCTGTTGTTTGTTTTAAGCTTCCATTGTTTTCATTCAAATTCTGTTCTGTTCATTCTAATTCCGTTGTTTTCATTCAGTCTCTGTTCTGTACATTCTAATTCTGTTGTTTTCATTCAAATTACATTGTTTTGATTCAAATTCTGTTCTGTTCATTCTAATTCCATTGTTTTCATTCAAATTCGTTGTTTTGATTTAAATTCTGTTCTGTACATTCTAATTCCGTTGTTTTCATTCAAATTCCGCTGTTTTCATTCTAATTCTGTTGTTTGTTTTAAGCTTCCATTGTTTTCATTCAAATTCCGTTGTTTTCATTCTAATTCTGTTGTTTGTTTTAAACTTCCATAGTTATCATTCAAATTCTGTTGTTTTCATTTAAATTCGTTGTTTTGATTTAAATTCTGTTCTGTACATTCTAATTCCGTTGTTTTCATTCAAATTCCGCTGTTTTCATTCTAATTCTGTTGTTTGTTTTAAACTTCCATTGTTTTCATTCAAATTCTGTTCTGTTCATTCTAATTCCGTTGTTTTCTTTCAGTCTCTGTTCTGTACATTCTAATTCTGTTGTTTTCATTCAAATTACATTGTTTTGATTCAAATTCTGTTCTGTTTATTCTAATTCCATTGTTTTCATTCAAATTCCGTTGTTTTCATTCAAACCCTGTTCTGTACATTCTAATTCCGTTGTTTTCATTCAAATTCCGTTGTTTTCATTCTAATTCTGTTGTTTTCATTTAAATTCGTTGTTTTGATTTAAATTCTGTTCTGTACATTCTAATTCCGTTGTTTTCATTCAAATTCCGCTGTTTTCATTCTAATTCTGTTGTTTGTTTTAAGCTTCCATTGTTTTCATTCAAATTCTGTTCTGTTCATTCTAATTCCGTTGTTTTCATTCAGTCTCTGTTCTGTACAATCTAATTCTGTTGTTTTCATTCAAATTACATTGTTTTGATTCAAATTCTGTTCTGTTCATTCTAATTCCGTTGTTTTCATTCAAATTCCGTTGTTTTCATTCTAATTCTGTTGTTTGTTTTAAACTTCCATTGTTTTCATTCAAATTCCGTTGTTTTCATTCTAATTCTGTTGTTTGTTTTAAACTTCCATAGTTATCATTCAAATTCTGTTGTTTTCATTTAAATTCGTTGTTTTGATTTAAATTCTGTTCTGTACATTCTAATTCCGTTGTTTTCATTCAAATTCCGCTGTTTTCATTCTAATTCTGTTGTTTGTTTTAAACTTCCATTGTTTTCATTCAAATTCTGTTCTGTTCATTCTAATTCCGTTGTTTTCTTTCAGTCTCTGTTCTGTACATTCTAATTCTGTTGTTTTCATTCAAATTACATTGTTTTGATTCAAATTCTGTTCTGTTCATTCTAATTCCATTGTTTTCATTCAAATTCCGTTGTTTTCATTCAAACCCTGTTCTGTACATTCTAATTCCGTTGTTTTCATTCAAATTCCGTTGTTTTCATTCTAATTCCATTGTTTTCATTCAAATTCCGTTGTTTTCATTCAAACCCTGTTCTGTACATTCTAATTCCGTTGTTTTCATTCAAATTCCGTTGTTTTCATTCTAATTCTGTTGTTTTCATTTAAATTCGTTGTTTTGATTTAAATTCTGTTCTGTACATTCTAATTCCGTTGTTTTCATTCAAATTCCGTTGTTTTCATTCTAATTCTGTTGTTTTCATTTAAATTCGTTGTTTTGATTTAAATTCTGTTCTGTACATTCTAATTCCGTTGTTTTCATTCAAATTCCGCTGTTTTCATTCTAATTCTGTTGTTTGTTTTAAGCTTCCATTGTTTTCATTCAAATTCTGTTCTGTTCATTCTAATTCCGTTGTTTTCATTCAGTCTCTGTTCTGTACAATCTAATTCTGTTGATTTCATTCAAATTACATTGTTTTGATTCAAATTCTGTTCTGTTCATTCTAATTCCATTGTTTTCATTCAAATTCCGTTGTTTTCATTCAAACCCTGTTCTGTACATTCTAATTCCGTTGTTTTCATTCAAATTCCGTTGTTTTCATTCTAATTCTGTTGTTTTCATTTAAATTCGTTGTTTTGATTTAAATTCTGTTCTGTACATTCTAATTCCGTTGTTTTCATTCAAATTCCGCTGTTTTCATTCAAACCCTGTTCTGTACATTCTAATTCCGTTGTTTTCATTCAAATTCCGTTGTTTTCATTCTAATTCTGTTGTTTGTTTTAAACTTCCATAGTTATCATTCAAATTCTGTTCTGTTCATTCTAATTCCATTGTTTTCATTCAAATTCCGTTGTTTTCATTCAAACCCTGTTCTGTACATTCTAATTCCGTTGTTTTCATTCAAATTCTGTTGTTTTCATTTAAATTCGTTGTTTTGATTTAAATTCTGTTCTGTACATTCTAATTCCGTTGTTTTCATTCAAATTCCGCTGTTTTCATTCTAATTCTGTTGTTTGTTTTAAGCTTCCATTGTTTTCATTCAAATTCTGTTCTGTTCATTCTAATTCCGTTGTTTTCATTCAGTCTCTGTTCTGTACATTCTAATTCTGTTGTTTTCATTCAAATTACATTGTTTTGATTCAAATTCTGTTCTGTTCATTCTAATTCCATTGTTTTCATTCAAATTCCGTTGTTTTCATTCAAACCCTGTTCTGTACATTCTAATTCCGTTGTTTTCATTCAAATTCCGTTGTTTTCATTCAAACCCTGTTCTGTACATTCTAATTCCGTTGTTTTCATTCAAATTCCGTTGTTTTCATTCTAATTCTGTTGTTTGTTTTAAACTTCCATTGTTTTCATTCAAATTCCGTTGTTTTCATTCTAATTCTGTTGTTTGTTTTAAACTTCCATAGTTATCATTCAAATTCTGTTGTTTTCATTCAAATTCCGTTGTTGTCATTCAAACCCTGTTCTGTACATTCTAATTCCGTTGTTTTCATTCAAATTCCGTTGTTTTCATTCAAACCCTGTTCTGTACATTCTAATTCCGTTGTTTTCATTCAAATTCCGTTGTTTTCATTCTAATTCTGTTGTTTTCATTTAAATTCGTTGTTTTGATTTAAATTCTGTTCTGTACATTCTAATTCCGTTGTTTTCATTCAAATTCCGCTGTTTTCATTCAAACCCTGTTCTGTACATTCTAATTCCGTTGTTTTCATTCAAATTCCGTTGTTTTCATTCTAATTCTGTTGTTTGTTTTAAACTTCCATAGTTATCATTCAAATTCTGTTCTGTTCATTCTAATTCCATTGTTTTCATTCAAATTCCGTTGTTTTCATTCAAACCCTGTTCTGTACATTCTAATTCCGTTGTTTTCATTCAAATTCTGTTGTTTTCATTTAAATTCGTTGTTTTGATTTAAATTCTGTTCTGTACATTCTAATTCCGTTGTTTTCATTCAAATTCCGCTGTTTTCATTCTAATTCTGTTGTTTGTTTTAAGCTTCCATTGTTTTCATTCAAATTCTGTTCTGTTCATTCTAATTCCGTTGTTTTCATTCAGTCTCTGTTCTGTACATTCTAATTCTGTTGTTTTCATTCAAATTACATTGTTTTGATTCAAATTCTGTTCTGTTCATTCTAATTCCATTGTTTTCATTCAAATTCCGTTGTTTTCATTCAAACCCTGTTCTGTACATTCTAATTCCGTTGTTTTCATTCAAATTCCGTTGTTTTCATTCAAACCCTGTTCTGTACATTCTAATTCCGTTGTTTTCATTCAAATTCCGTTGTTTTCATTCTAATTCTGTTGTTTGTTTTAAACTTCCATTGTTTTCATTCAAATTCCGTTGTTTTCATTCTAATTCTGTTGTTTGTTTTAAACTTCCATAGTTATCATTCAAATTCTGTTGTTTTCATTCAAATTCCGTTGTTGTCATTCAAACCCTGTTCTGTACATTCTAATTCCGTTGTTTTCATTCAAATTCCGTTGTTTTCATTCAGTCTCTGTTCTGTACATTCTAATTCTGTTGTTTTCATTCAAATTACATTGTTTTGATTCAAATTCTGTTCTGTTCATTCTAATTCCGTTGTTTTCATTCAAATTCCGTTGTTTTCATTCTAATTCTGTTGTTTTCATTTAAATTCGTTGTTTTGATTTAAATTCTGTTCTGTACATTCTAATTCCGTTGTTTTCATTCAAATTCCGTTGTTTTCATTCTAATTCTGTTGTTTTCATTTAAATTCGTTGTTTTGATTTAAATTCTGTTCTGTACATTCTAATTCCGTTGTTTTCATTCAGTCTCTGTTCTGTACATTCTAATTCTGTTGTTTTCATTCTAATTCTGTTGTTTTCATTCAAACCCTGTTCTGTACATTCTAATTCCGTTGTTTTCATTCAAATTCCGCTGTTTTCATTCTAATTCTGTTGTTTGTTTTAAGCTTCCATTGTTTTCATTCAAATTCTGTTCTGTTCATTCTAATTCCGTTGTTTTCTTTCAGTCTCTGTTCTGTACATTCTAATTCTGTTGTTTTCATTCAAATTACATTGTTTTGATTCAAATCCTGTTCTGTTCATTCTAATTCCATTGTTTTCATTCAAATTCGTTGTTTTGATTTAAATTCTGTTCTGTACATTCTAATTCCGTTGTTTTCATTCAAATTCCGCTGTTTTCATTCTAATTCTGTTGTTTGTTTTAAGCTTCCATTGTTTTCATTCAAATTCTGTTCTGTTCATTCTAATTCCGTTGTTTTCTCTCAGTCTCTGTTCTGTACATTCTAATTCTGTTGTTTTCATTCAAATTACATTGTTTTGATTCAAATTCTGTTCTGTTCATTCTAATTCCATTGTTTTCATTCAAATTCCGTTGTTTTCATTCTAATTCTGTTGTTTTCATTTAAATTCGTTGTTTTGATTTAAATTCTGTTCTGTACATTCTAATTCCGTTGTTTTCATTCAGTCTCTGTTCTGTACATTCTAATTCTGTTGTTTTCATTCAAATTACATTGTTTTGATTCAAATTCTGTTCTGTTCATTCTAATTCCATTGTTTTCATTCAAATTCGTTGTTTTGATTTAAATTCTGTTCGGTACATTCTAATTCCGTTGTTTTCATTCAAATTCCGCTGTTTTCATTCTAATTCTGTTGTTTGTTTTAAGCTTCCATTGTTTTCATTCAAATTCTGTTCTGTTCATTCTAATTCCGTTGTTTTCTTTCAGTCTCTGTTCTGTACATTCTAATTCTGTTGTTTTCATTCAAATTACATTGTTTTGATTCAAATTCTGTTCTGTTCATTCTAATTCCATTGTTTTCATTCAAATTCCGTTGTTTTCATTCAAACCCTGTTCTGTACATTCTAATTCCGTTGTTTTCATTCAAATTCCGTTGTTTTCATTCAAACCCTGTTCTGTACATTCTAATTCCGTTGTTTTCATTCAAATTCCGTTGTTTTCATTCAAACCCTGTTCTGTACATTCTAATTCCGTTGTTTTCATTCAAATTCCGTTGTTTTCATTCTAATTCTGTTGTTTGTTTTAAACTTCCATTGTTTTCATTCAAATTCTGTTCTGTTCATTCTAATTCCGTTGTTTTCTTTCAGTCTCTGTTCTGTACATTCTAATTCTGTTGTTTTCATTCAAATTACATTGTTTTGATTCAAATTCTGTTCTGTTCATTCTAATTCCATTGTTTTCATTCAAATTCGTTGTTTTGATTTAAATTCTGTTCTGTACATTCTAATTCCGTTGTTTTCATTCAAATTCCGCTGTTTTCATTCTAATTCTGTTGTTTGTTTTAAGCTTCCATTGTTTTCATTCAAATTCCGTTGTTTTCATTCTAATTCTGTTGTTTGTTTTAAACTTCCATAGTTATCATTCAAATTCTGTTGTTTTCATTTAAATTCGTTGTTTTGATTTAAATTCTTTTCTGTACATTCTAATTCCGTTGTTTTCATTCAAATTCCGCTGTTTTCATTCTAATTCTGTTGTTTGTTTTAAACTTCCATTGTTTTCATTCAAATTCTGTTCTGTTCATTCTAATTCCGTTGTTTTCTTTCAGTCTCTGTTCTGTACATTCTAATTCTGTTGTTTTCATTCAAATTACATTGTTTTGATTCAAATTCTGTTCTGTTCATTCTAATTCCATTGTTTTCATTCAAATTCCGTTGTTTTCATTCAAACCCTGTTCTGTACATTCTAATTCCGTTGTTTTCATTCAAATTCCGTTGTTTTCATTCTAATTCTGTTGTTTTCATTTAAATTCGTTGTTTTGATCCAAATTCTGTTCTGTTCATTCTAATTCCATTGTTTTCATTCAAATTCCGTTGTTTTCATTCAAACCCTGTTCTGTACATTCTAATTCCGTTGTTTTCATTCAAATTCCGTTGTTTTCATTCTAATTCCATTGTTTTCATTCAAATTCCGTTGTTTTCATTCAAACCCTGTTCTGTACATTCTAATTCCGTTGTTTTCATTCAAATTCCGCTGTTTTCATTCTAATTCTGTTGTTTGTTTTAAGCTTCCATTGTTTTCATTCAAATTCTGTTCTGTTCATTCTAATTCCGTTGTTTTCTTTCAGTCTCTGTTCTGTACATTCTAATTCTGTTGTTTTCATTCAAATTACATTGTTTTGATTCAAATTCTGTTCTGTTCATTCTAATTCCATTGTTTTCATTCAAATTCGTTGTTTTGATTTAAATTCTGTTCTGTACATTCTAATTCCGTTGTTTTCATTCAAATTCCGCTGTTTTCATTCTAATTCTGTTGTTTGTTTTAAGCTTCCATTGTTTTCATTCAAATTCCGTTGTTTTCATTCTAATTCTGTTGTTTGTTTTAAACTTCCATAGTTATCATTCAAATTCTGTTGTTTTCATTTAAATTCGTTGTTTTGATTTAAATTCTGTTCTGTACATTCTAATTCCGTTGTTTTCATTCAAATTCCGCTGTTTTCATTCTAATTCTGTTGTTTGTTTTAAACTTCCATTGTTTTCATTCAAATTCTGTTCTGTTCATTCTAATTCCGTTGTTTTCTTTCAGTCTCTGTTCTGTACATTCTAATTCTGTTGTTTTCATTCAAATTACATTGTTTTGATTCAAATTCTGTTCTGTTCATTCTAATTCCATTGTTTTCATTCAAATTCCGTTGTTTTCATTCAAACCCTGTTCTGTACATTCTAATTCCGTTGTTTTCATTCAAATTCCGTTGTTTTCATTCTAATTCTGTTGTTTTCATTTAAATTCGTTGTTTTGATTTAAATTCTGTTCTGTACATTCTAATTCCGTTGTTTTCATTCAAATTCCGCTGTTTTCATTCTAATTCTGTTGTTTGTTTTAAGCTTCCATTGTTTTCATTCAAATTCTGTTCTGTTCATTCTAATTCCGTTGTTTTCATTCAGTCTCTGTTCTGTACAATCTAATTCTGTTGTTTTCATTCAAATTACATTGTTTTGATTCAAATTCTGTTCTGTTCATTCTAATTCCATTGTTTTCATTCAAATTCCGTTGTTTTCATTCAAACCCTGTTCTGTACATTCTAATTCCGTTGTTTTCATTCAAATTCCGTTGTTTTCATTCTAATTCTGTGGTTTTCATTTAAATTCGTTGTTTTGATTTAAATTCTGTTCTGTACATTCTAATTCCGTTGTTTTCATTCAAATTCCGCTGTTTTCATTCAAACCCTGTTCTGTACATTCTAATTCCGTTGTTTTCATTCAAATTCCGTTGTTTTAATTCTAATTCTGTTGTTTGTTTTAAACTTCCATAGTTATCATTCAAATTCTGTTGTTTTCATTTAAATTCGTTGTTTTGATTTAAATTCTGTTCTGTACATTCTAATTCCGTTGTTTTCATTCAGTCTCTGTTCTGTACATTCTAATTCTGTTGTTTTCATTCAAATTACATTGTTTTGATTCAAATTCTGTTCTGTTCATTCTAATTCCATTGTTTTCATTCAAATTCGTTGTTTTGATTTAAATTCTGTTCTGTACATTCTAATTCCGTTGTTTTCATTCAAATTCCGCTGTTTTCATTCTAATTCTGTTGTTTGTTTTAAGCTTCCATTGTTTTCATTCAAATTCTGTTCTGTTCATTCTAATTCCGTTGTTTTCTTTCAGTCTCTGTTCTGTACATTCTAATTCTGTTGTTTTCATTCAAATTACATTGTTTTGATTCAAATTCTGTTCTGTTCATTCTAATTCCATTGTTTTCATTCAAATTCCGTTGTTTTGATTCAAACCCTGTTCTGTACATTCTAATTCCGTTGTTTTCATTCTAATTCTGTTGTTTTCATTCAAACCCTGTTCTGTACATTCTAATTCCGTTGTTTTCATTCAAATTCCGCTGTTTTCATTCTAATTCTGTTGTTTGTTTTAAGCTTCCATTGTTTTCATTCAAATTCTGTTCGGGGCCCTGTTTCAGGAAGCCGGTTTGGAAAACTCAGAGTGAAAAACGACACTCACGGTTGAGTAACCCCGAACTGTCCAACTCGGAATATTCCGTTTCAGAAAGGCTGATAACAATTAGTTCAGTCAACGCGGAGTTGCTTTAACCCCAAGTGAAGCGCGCGGACGAGGATACATAAAGCCCTGATTAGTGGAGCACAGATTAAGCGAGTCACCATGGAGACGGAGGGAAAGAAGGCGCGGTCAATGTATTTTACAGCGCTTGAGGCCGAAATTCTAATGGCAGCATATGCCGATAACATGCAAATTCCGCGGAAAAAAGTAACACAGCCACAGCTGCAAAAGCATGCATGGCAAAACATAGCCGACAGAGTCAATGCGTGAGTGTTAATTTAAACATTGATCGAGGGATTTCCACCCATTTAACACGTTATTTGATCATATGTTATTTTATTTGTTATTTTATACATTTTATTTTGTGATGTGATGTGAGCGCAGGTGCAACCCAACAGGCCCCCAACGTTCCTGGCAGCAAGTAAAAATGAAATATAAAAATATAGTCCAAACAGGTAAGGTGTAATTGTATTATGAGCCATAGTGCTTGGTCTGTTTGTCCCATGTAAATCAATTGCAGTTAGAGGCTACATTAATTTTCTTTCTGTAAGCACTTATTGAAATTATCTGAGCACATTACAAGTACATATTTGCTTACTCTGTATGCTCAAATGTGGCCCGTTATAGCCAACAGAAAAAAAGCGGAGGCCCGAAAAACAGGTGGGGGTCCTCCACCACCACCACTCACAGAGGCTGAGCAGTTGGCCCTCAGCCAAAACAGTGGGCGCCCTGTGGCCGAAGGCATCTCTGCGGGGACATCCTCTGAGTCAATAACCCCGCAAGACACAAGTGCCTACATAAGGGGTAAATTCAAAATAATACATGATGTGCATACATCCTTTCTTCACAGTCACCTTTGCAGTGCTACTCATTCATTTGATAAACTCTTTACCATAATGAATTATTTTGTAGTGAAGTTATTTTCCGACTGATTTTGCCTTCCCTCAGCCTTGGTTGTCTTTGAGAGCATAATGACAATGAAGTGTAAGGTGCTTGGTATGTTTGTTAATTGCCATTTGGTCCCTTGTAAGTTATAAGTGACCTGTATAAACCTCATATTCTATCAGTTGATGGTGATGGTGTACTGCATCTGGTGCAGCCTCCTGTTGAGCCAGACCAACATGCAGTTGTGAGTAATACTCCACAGATTAGATGAGTTTACAGTAGAACAGCAATGTTGTTTATTTCTTTACTACAGGAAAATAATGAAGAAACATTGACAGCTGTTACAGAGGAGGAAGCAACAGAGACACTTTATGAGGTTTACATCTTTTAATACTTTGTGTACAGGAAATACAGGCGACCAATAAAGCCAGTTGAACAAAAAATCTGTTTATTCTTCTTTCAACATGTTGAGGTGATGGGTCAAAAGAAATGATTGTGACATATGGTGTCTCTGACTGCGCTTCCATCTTGTATGTCCGTGGGAGGGTCAGGATGTTCATGGTTTGGATCACTGCTGATGTTTGGTTCAGAAGGACAGTGTTCTCCTCTAATTGTGGCAATGTTGTGAAGAATCACACATGCCACAATAATGTCACATGCCCTTTCTGGGGTGACCCTGAGTCTTTGCAGGCACTGGAACCGGGCCTTAAGCATTCCGATAGTCATTTCAATTCTGGCTCTTGTCCTGCAATTAGCCAGATTATATCACTGCTGTGGGCCCGGTTCAGGGTCAGGGTAAGGGGTAAGCAAATAGGGTAAACATGGATACCCCCTATCACCAAGCAAGTAGCCAGTGAACTCTCCTAAGACAGAAGGGTACACTTCAGTTCAAATGTCCCTGAAGCAATTGGTCTTTATATATTTTAAAGCATTCTCAACTCACCATGTCCAAATTTTGTGCTCAGTGTACATTCACGGAATATTTGTGAGTCATGGACAGAGCCTGGCCACTTGGCTTCCACATTTGTGATAATGTTGGCAGCATCACATATGATCTTCACAGTGCAGAGAACACAAATTAGCATCCATTACTATAATGAAATAATTTGTTAGTTTGACATGCTACAGGGAACTATGTACCTGCACATTAATGCTGTGGAAAGACTTCCTGTTCACATAGTCTCCTTCATTTACTGAAGGAGCAATGATTGGAATGTGAGTGCCATCTATACAGCCAATCACGCCTGGGAACCGTGAAAATAAATGTAAAATTTAAGTAGTAGTTCAAGTATCACCACATCATGAATTAAGTTCTGTTCATCCTGCTACCTGCAATTTTGTGGCATCCCTCTTTGATAAATCTTGTGGGTCTATGACCGGGGAACACCACAGACGAGTACAGGAGACGTTTCAGTGCAACTGTAACATTCCTGACTGCCCGACAGACGGTAGCCTTGGAAACGTGCTCAGCGTCACCAATATTATACAGAAAGCTCCCGTTTGCAAGAAACCGAAGTGCAATACAAATAATATGCAATGAACTGAGAGGATGTCCGCGATGTGTCACATGCGTAATATATGGCCTGAGGATGTTATCCAAATAAATTATAGATTGTGCTGAGAAACGGTAACGTTCACACAGAAAATCATCAGGAAATGATAAAATGTCCAAACGCGCTCTGATCACTCTCTCCCGGCGGAGAGCTCTGCGGAGAATTTGGGCTTCACGATCTACTGGCTCTTCAAGGAAGTGGCACGCCATGTCCGACACTTCCTACTGTCAGGTTTCCGACAAAGGGGCGGAGACAGTCAGGGTTAGTTGTAGTAAACCTGCTAGGGGGCAGGTTAGCTTCACGGAGTGTGTCGTCATAGTGACTCACTCAGGCTGCAGCTGAACTCGCTTTGTGAAACCGAAAACCCAGAGTTTTCGTTAACTCAGGGTATACTTACTCAGTTTTTCCACTAAACCGGCTTCCTGAAACAGGGCCCTGTTCATTCTAATTCCGTTGTTTTCTTTCAGTCTCTGTTCTGTACATTCTAATTCCGTTGTTTTCATTCAAATTCCGCTGTTTTCATTCTAATTCTGTTGTTTGTTTTAAGCTTCCATTGTTTTCATTCAAATTCTGTTCTGTTCATTCTAATTCCGTTGTTTTCATTCAGTCTCTGTTCTGTACAATCTAATTCTGTTGTTTTCATTCAAATTACATTGTTTTCATTCTAATTCTGTTGTTTTCATTTAAATTCGTTGTTTTGATTTAAATTCTGTTCTGTACATTCTAATTCCGTTGTTTTCATTCAAATTCCGCTGTTTTCATTCTAATTCTGTTGTTTGTTTTAAGCTTCCATTGTTTTCATTCAAATTCTGTTCTGTTCATTCTAATTCCGTTGTTTTCTTTCAGTCTCTGTTCTGTACATTCTAATTCTGTTGTTTTCATTCAAATTACATTGTTTTGATTCAAATTCTGTTCTGTTCATTCTAATTCCATTGTTTTCATTCAAATTCCGTTGTTTTCATTCTAATTCTGTTGTTTTCATTTAAATTCGTTGTTTTGATTTAAATTCTGTTCTGTACATTCTAATTCCGTTGTTTTCATTCAAATTCCGTTGTTTTCATTCTAATTCTGTTGTTTTCATTTAAATTCGTTGTTTTGATTTAAATTCTGTTCTGTACATTCTAATTCCGTTGTTTTCTTTCAGTCTCTGTTCTGTACATTCTAATTCTGTTGTTTTCATTCAAATTACATTGTTTTGATTCAAATTCTGTTCTGTTCATTCTAATTCCATTGTTTTCATTCAAATTCCGTTGTTTTCATTCAAACCCTGTTCTGTACATTCTAATTCCGTTGTTTTCATTCTAATTCTGTTGTTTTCATTCAAACCCTGTTCTGTACATTCTAATTCCGTTGTTTTCATTCAAATTCCGCTGTTTTCATTCTAATTCTGTTGTTTGTTTTAAGCTTCCATTGTTTTCATTCAAATTCTGTTCTGTTCATTCTAATTCCGTTGTTTTCTTTCAGTCTCTGTTCTGTAGATTCTAATTCTGTTGTTTTCATTCAAATTACATTGTTTTGATTCAAATTCTGTTCTGTTCATTCTAATTCCATTGTTTTCATTCAAATTCGTTGTTTTGATTTAAATTCTGTTCTGTACATTCTAATTCCGTTGTTTTCATTCAAATTCCGCTGTTTTCATTCTAATTCTGTTGTTTGTTTTAAGCTTCCATTGTTTTCATTCAAATTCTGTTCTGTTCATTCTAATTCCGTTGTTTTCTTTCAGTCTCTGTTCTGTACATTCTAATTCTGTTGTTTTCATTCAAATTACATTGTTTTGATTCAAATTCTGTTCTGTTCATTCTAATTCCATTGTTTTCATTCAAATTCCGTTGTTTTCATTCAAACCCTGTTCTGTACATTCTAATTCCGTTGTTTTCATTCAAATTCCGTTGTTTTAATTCTAATTCTGTTGTTTGTTTTAAACTTCCATAGTTATCATTCAAATTCTGTTGTTTTCATTTAAATTCGTTGTTTTGATTTAAATTCTGTTCTGTACATTCTAATTCCGTTGTTTTCATTCAGTCTCTGTTCTGTACATTCTAATTCTGTTGTTTTCATTCAAATTACATTGTTTTGATTCAAATTCTGTTCTGTTCATTCTAATTCCATTGTTTTCATTCAAATTCGTTGTTTTGATTTAAATTCTGTTCTGTACATTCTAATTCCGTTGTTTTCATTCAAATTCCGCTGTTTTCATTCTAATTCTGTTGTTTGTTTTAAGCTTCCATTGTTTTCATTCAAATTCTGTTCTGTTCATTCTAATTCCGTTGTTTTCTTTCAGTCTCTGTTCTGTACATTCTAATTCTGTTGTTTTCATTCAAATTCCGCTGTTTTCATTCTAATTCTGTTGTTTGTTTTAAACTTCCATTGTTTTGATTCAAATTCTGTTCTGTTCATTCTAATTCCATTGTTTTCATTCAAATTCCGTTGTTTTCATTCAAACCCTGTTCTGTACATTCTAATTCCGTTGTTTTCATTCAAATTCCGTTGTTTTCATTCTAATTCTGTTGTTTTCATTTAAATTCGTTGTTTTGATTTAAATTCTGTTCTGTACATTCTAATTCCGTTGTTTTCATTCAAATTCCGCTGTTTTCATTCTAATTCTGTTGTTTGTTTTAAGCTTCCATTGTTTTCATTCAAATTCTGTTCTGTTCATTCTAATTCCGTTGTTTTCATTCAGTCTCTGTTCTGTACATTCTAATTCTGTTGTTTTCATTCAAATTACATTGTTTTGATTCAAATTCTGTTCTGTTCATTCTAATTCCATTGTTTTCATTCAAATTCCGTTGTTTTCATTCAAACCCTGTTCTGTACATTCTAATTCCGTTGTTTTCATTCAAATTCCGTTGTTTTCATTCAAACCCTGTTCTGTACATTCTAATTCCGTTGTTTTCATTCAAATTCCGTTGTTTTCATTCTAATTCTGTTATTTGTTTTAAACTTCCATTGTTTTCATTCAAATTCCGTTGTTTTCATTCTAATTCTGTTGTTTGTTTTAAACTTCCATAGTTATCATTCAAATTCTGTTGTTTTCATTCAAATTCCGTTGTTTTCATTCAAACCCTGTTCTGTACATTCTAATTCCGTTGTTTTCATTCAAATTCCGTTGTTTTCATTCTAATTCTGTTGTTTTCATTTAAATTCGTTGTTTTGATTTAAATTCTGTTCTGTACATTCTAATTCCGTTGTTTTCATTCAAATTCCGCTGTTTTCATTCTAATTCTGTTGTTTGTTTTAAGCTTCCATTGTTTTCATTCAAATTCTGTTCTGTTCATTCTAATTCCGTTGTTTTCATTCAGTCTCTGTTCTGTACATTCTAATTCTGTTGTTTTCATTCAAATTACATTGTTTTGATTCAAATTCTGTTCTGTTCATTCTAATTCCATTGTTTTCATTCAAATTCCGTTGTTTTCATTCAAACCCTGTTCTGTACATTCTAATTCCGTTGTTTTCATTCAAATTCCGTTGTTTTCATTCTAATTCTGTTGTTTTCATTTAAATTCGTTGTTTTGATTTAAATTCTGTTCTGTACATTCTAATTCCGTTGTTTTCATTCAAATTCCGCTGTTTTCATTCTAATTCTGTTGTTTGTTTTAAGCTTCCATTGTTTTCATTCAAATTCTGTTCTGTTCATTCTAATTCCGTTGTTTTCATTCAGTCTCTGTTCTGTACATTCTAATTCTGTTGTTTTCATTCAAATTACATTGTTTTGATTCAAATTCTGTTCTGTTCATTCTAATTCCATTGTTTTCATTCAAATTCCGTTGTTTTCATTCAAACCCTGTTCTGTACATTCTAATTCCGTTGTTTTCATTCAAATTCCGTTGTTTTCATTCAAACCCTGTTCTGTACATTCTAATTCCGTTGTTTTCATTCAAATTCCGTTGTTTTCATTCTAATTCTGTTGTTTGTTTTAAACTTCCATTGTTTTCATTCAAATTCCGTTGTTTTCATTCTAATTCTGTTGTTTGTTTTTAACTTCCATAGTTATCATTCAAATTCTGTTGTTTTCATTCAAATTCCGTTGTTTTCATTCAAACCCTGTTCTGTACATTCTAATTCCGTTGTTTTCATTCAAATTCCGTTGTTTTCATTCTAATTCTGTTGTTTTCATTTAAATTCGTTGTTTTGATTTAAATTCTGTTCTGTACATTCTAATTCCGTTGTTTTCATTCAAATTCCGCTGTTTTCATTCTAATTCTGTTGTTTGTTTTAAGCTTCCATTGTTTTCATTCAAATTCCGTTCTGTTCATTCTAATTCCGTTATTTTCATTCAGTCTCTGTTCTGTACATTCTAATTCTGTTGTTTTCATTCAAATTACATTGTTTTGATTCAAATTCTGTTCTGTTCATTCTAATTCCATTGTTTTCATTCAAATTCCGTTGTTTTCATTCAAACCCTGTTCTGTACATTCTAATTCCGTTGTTTTCATTCAAATTCCGTTGTTTTCATTCTAATTCTGTTGTTTTCATTTAAATTCGTTGTTTTGATTTAAATTCTGTTCTGTACATTCTAATTCCGTTGTTTTCATTCAAATTCCGTTGTTTTCATTCTAATTCTGTTGTTTTCATTTAAATTCGTTGTTTTGATTTAAATTCTGTTCTGTACATTCTAATTCCGTTGTTTTCATTCAGTCTCTGTTCTGTACATTCTAATTCTGTTGTTTTCATTCAAATTACATTGTTTTGATTCAAATTCTGTTCTGTTCATTCTAATTCCATTGTTTTCATTCAAATTCGTTGTTTTGATTTAAATTCTGTTCTGTACATTCTAATTCCGTTGTTTTCATTCAAATTCCGCTGTTTTCATTCTAATTCTGTTGTTTGTTTTAAACTTCCATGGTTATCATTCAAATTCTGTTGTTTTCATTTAAATTCGTTGTTTTGATTTAAATTCTGTTCTGTACATTCTAATTCCGTTGTTTTCATTCAAATTCCGCTGTTTTCATTCTAATTCTGTTGTTTGTTTTAAGCTTCCATTGTTTTCATTCAAATTCTGTTCTGTTCATTCTAATTCCGTTGTTTTCATTCAGTCTCTGTTCTGTACATTCTAATTCTGTTGTTTTCATTCAAATTACATTGTTTTGATTCAAATTCTGTTCTGTTCATTCTAATTCCATTGTTTTCATTCAAATTCCGTTGTTTTCATTCAAACCCTGTTCTGTACATTCTAATTCCGTTGTTTTCATTCAAATTCCGTTGTTTTCATTCAAACCCTGTTCTGTACATTCTAATTCCGTTGTTTTCATTCAAATTCCGTTGTTTTCATTCAAACCCTGTTCTGTACATTCTAATTCCGTTGTTTTCATTCAAATTCCGTTGTTTTCATTCTAATTCTGTTGTTTGTTTTAAACTTCCATTGTTTTCATTCAAATTCCGTTGTTTTCATTCTAATTCTGTTGTTTGTTTTAAACTTCCATAGTTATCATTCAAATTCTGTTGTTTTCATTCAAATTCCGTTGTTTTCATTCAAACCCTGTTCTGTACATTCTAATTCCGTTGTTTTCATTCAAATTCCGTTGTTTTCATTCTAATTCTGTTGTTTTCATTTAAATTCGTTGTTTTGATTTAAATTCTGTTCTGTACATTCTAATTCCGTTGTTTTCATTCAAATTCCGCTGTTTTCATTCTAATTCTGTTGTTTGTTTTAAGCTTCCATTGTTTTCATTCAAATTCTGTTCTGTTCATTCTAATTCCGTTGTTTTCATTCAGTCTCTGTTCTGTACATTCTAATTCTGTTGTTTTCATTCAAATTACATTGTTTTGATTCAAATTCTGTTCTGTTCATTCTAATTCCATTGTTTTCATTCAAATTCCGTTGTTTTCATTCAAACCCTGTTCTGTACATTCTAATTCCGTTGTTTTCATTCAAATTCCGTTGTTTTCATTCTAATTCTGTTGTTTTCATTTAAATTCGTTGTTTTGATTTAAATTCTGTTCTGTACATTCTAATTCCGTTGTTTTCATTCAAATTCCGTTGTTTTCATTCTAATTCTGTTGTTTGTTTTAAGCTTCCATTGTTTTCATTCAAATTCTGTTCTGTTCATTCTAATTCCGTTGTTTTCATTCAGTCTCTGTTCTGTACATTCTAATTCTGTTGTTTTCATTCAAATTACATTGTTTTGATTCAAATTCTGTTCTGTTCATTCTAATTCCATTGTTTTCATTCAAATTCCGTTGTTTTCATTCAAACCCTGTTCTGTACATTCTAATTCCGTTGTTTTCATTCAAATTCCGTTGTTTTCATTCTAATTCTGTTGTTTTCATTTAAATTCGTTGTTTTGATTTAAATTCTGTTCTGTACATTCTAATTCCGTTGTTTTCATTCAAATTCCGTTGTTTTCATTCTAATTCTGTTGTTTTCATTTAAATTCGTTGTTTTGATTTAAATTCTGTTCTGTACATTCTAATTCCGTTGTTTTCATTCAGTCTCTGTTCTGTACATTCTAATTCTGTTGTTTTCATTCAAATTACATTGTTTTGATTCAAATTCTGTTCTGTTCATTCTAATTCCATTGTTTTCATTCAAATTCGTTGTTTTGATTTAAATTCTGTTCTGTACATTCTAATTCCGTTGTTTTCATTCAAATTCCGCTGTTTTCATTCTAATTCTGTTGTTTGTTTTAAGCTTCCATTGTTTTCATTCAAATTCTGTTCTGTTCATTCTAATTCCGTTGTTTTCTTTCAGTCTCTGTTCTGTACATTCTAATTCTGTTGTTTTCATTCAAATTACATTGTTTTGATTCAAATTCTGTTCTGTTCATTCTAATTCCATTGTTTTCATTCAAATTCCGTTGTTTTCATTCTAATTCTGTTGTTTTCATTTAAATTCGTTGTTTTGATTTAAATTCTGTTCTGTACATTCTAATTCCGTTGTTTTCATTCAAATTCCGCTGTTTTCATTCAAACCCTGTTCTGTACATTCTAATTCCGTTGTTTTCATTCAAATTCCGTTGTTTTAATTCTAATTCTGTTGTTTGTTTTAAACTTCCATAGTTATCATTCAAATTCTGTTGTTTTCATTTAAATTCGTTGTTTTGATTTAAATTCTGTTCTGTACATTCTAATTCCGTTGTTTTCATTCAGTCTCTGTTCTGTACATTCTAATTCTGTTGTTTTCATTCAAACCCTGTTCTGTACATTCTAATTCCGTTGTTTTCATTCAAATTCCGCTGTTTTCATTCTAATTCTGTTGTTTGTTTTAAGCTTCCATTGTTTTCATTCAAATTCTGTTCTGTTCATTCTAATTCCGTTGTTTTCTTTCAGTCTCTGTTCTGTACATTCTAATTCTGTTGTTTTCATTCAAATTACATTGTTTTGATTCAAATCCTGTTCTGTTCATTCTAATTCCATTGTTTTCATTCAAATTCGTTGTTTTGATTTAAATTCTGTTCTGTACATTCTAATTCCGTTGTTTTCATTCAAATTCCGCTGTTTTCATTCTAATTCTGTTGTTTGTTTTAAGCTTCCATTGTTTTCATTCAAATTCTGTTCTGTTCATTCTAATTCCGTTGTTTTCTCTCAGTCTCTGTTCTGTACATTCTAATTCTGTTGTTTTCATTCAAATTACATTGTTTTGATTCAAATTCTGTTCTGTTCATTCTAATTCCATTGTTTTCATTCAAATTCCGTTGTTTTCATTCTAATTCTGTTGTTTTCATTTAAATTCGTTGTTTTGATTTAAATTCTGTTCTGTACATTCTAATTCCGTTGTTTTCATTCAAATTCCGTTGTTTTCATTCTAATTCTGTTGTTTTCATTTAAATTCGTTGTTTTGATTTAAATTCTGTTCTGTACATTCTAATTCCGTTGTTTTCATTCAAATTCCGCTGTTTTCATTCTAATTCTGTTGTTTGTTTTAAGCTTCCATTGTTTTCATTCAAATTCTGTTCTGTTCATTCTAATTCCGTTGTTTTCATTCAGTCTCTGTTCTGTACAATCTAATTCTGTTGATTTCATTCAAATTACATTGTTTTGATTCAAATTCTGTTCTGTTCATTCTAATTCCATTGTTTTCATTCAAATTCCGTTGTTTTCATTCAAACCCTGTTCTGTACATTCTAATTCCGTTGTTTTCATTCAAATTCCGTTGTTTTCATTCTAATTCTGTTGTTTTCATTTAAATTCGTTGTTTTGATTTAAATTCTGTTCTGTACATTCTAATTCCGTTGTTTTCATTCAAATTCCGCTGTTTTCATTCAAACCCTGTTCTGTACATTCTAATTCCGTTGTTTTCATTCAAATTCCGTTGTTTTCATTCAAATTCCGTTGTTTTCATTCTAATTCTGTTGTTTGTTTTAAACTTCCATAGTTATCATTCAAATTCTGTTGTTTTCATTTAAATTCGTTGTTTTGATTCAAATTCTGTTCTGTTCATTCTAATTCCATTGTTTTCATTCAAATTCCGTTGTTTTCATTCAAACCCTGTTCTGTACATTCTAATTCCGTTGTTTTCATTTAAATTCGTTGTTTTGATTTAAATTCTGTTCTGTACATTCTAATTCCGTTGTTTTCATTCAAATTCCGCTGTTTTCATTCTAATTCTGTTGTTTGTTTTAAGCTTCCATTGTTTTCATTCAAATTCTGTTCTGTTCATTCTAATTCCGTTGTTTTCATTCAGTCTCTGTTCTGTACATTCTAATTCTGTTGTTTTCATTCAAATTACATTGTTTTGATTCAAATTCTGTTCTGTTCATTCTAATTCCATTGTTTTCATTCAAATTCCGTTGTTTTCATTCAAACCCTGTTCTGTACATTCTAATTCCGTTGTTTTCATTCAAATTCCGTTGTTTTCATTCAAACCCTGTTCTGTACATTCTAATTCTGTTGTTTTCATTCAAATTCCGTTGTTTTCATTCTAATTCTGTTGTTTGTTTTAAACTTCCATTGTTTTCATTCAAATTCCGTTGTTTTCATTCTAATTCTGTTGTTTGTTTTAAACTTCCATAGTTATCATTCAAATTCTGTTGTTTTCATTCAAATTCCGTTGTTTTCATTCAAACCCTGTTCTGTACATTCTAATTCCGTTGTTTTCATTCAAATTCCGTTGTTTTCATTCTAATTCTGTTGTTTTCATTTAAATTCGTTGTTTTGATTTAAATTCTGTTCTGTACATTCTAATTCCGTTGTTTTCATTCTAATTCCGCTGTTTTCATTCTAATTCTGTTGTTTGTTTTAAGCTTCCATTGTTTTCATTCAAATTCTGTTCTGTTCATTCTAATTCCGTTGTTTTCATTCAGTCTCTGTTCTGTACATTCTAATTCTGTTGTTTTCATTCAAATTACATTGTTTTGATTCAAATTCTGTTCTGTTCATTCTAATTCCATTGTTTTCATTCAAATTCCGTTGTTTTCATTCAAACCCTGTTCTGTACATTCTAATTCCGTTGTTTTCATTCAAATTCTGTTGTTTTCATTCTAATTCTGTTGTTTTCATTTAAATTCGTTGTTTTGATTTAAATTCTGTTCTGTACATTCTAATTCCGTTGTTTTCATTCAGTCTCTGTTCTGTACATTCTAATTCTGTTGTTTTCATTCAAATTACATTGTTTTGATTCAAATTCTGTTCTGTTCATTCTAATTCCATTGTTTTCATTCAAATTCGTTGTTTTGATTTAAATTCTGTTCTGTACATTCTAATTCCGTTGTTTTCATTCAAATTCCGCTGTTTTCATTCTAATTCTGTTGTTTGTTTTAAGCTTCCATTGTTTTCATTCAAATTCTGTTCTGTTCATTCTAATTCCGTTGTTTTCTTTCAGTCTCTGTTCTGTACATTCTAATTCTGTTGTTTTCATTCAAATTACATTGTTTTGATTCAAATTCTGTTCTGTTCATTCTAATTCCATTGTTTTCATTCAAATTCCGTTGTTTTCATTCAAACCCTGTTCTGTACATTCTAATTCCGTTGTTTTCATTCTAATTCTGTTGTTTTCATTCAAACCCTGTTCTGTACATTCTAATTCCGTTGTTTTCATTCAAATTCCGCTGTTTTCATTCTAATTCTGTTGTTTGTTTTAAGCTTCCATTGTTTTCATTCAAATTCTGTTCTGTTCATTCTAATTCCGTTGTTTTCTTTCAGTCTCTGTTCTGTACATTCTAATTCTGTTGTTTTCATTCAAATTACATTGTTTTGATTCAAATTCTGTTCTGTTCATTCTAATTCCATTGTTTTCATTCAAATTCGTTGTTTTGATTTAAATTCTGTTCTGTACATTCTAATTCCGTTGTTTTCATTCAAATTCCGCTGTTTTCATTCTAATTCTGTTGTTTGTTTTAAGCTTCCATTGTTTTCATTCAAATTCTGTTCTGTTCATTCTAATTCCGTTGTTTTCTTTCAGTCTCTGTTCTGTACATTCTAATTCTGTTGTTTTCATTCAAATTCCGCTGTTTTCATTCTAATTCTGTTGTTTGTTTTAAACTTCCATTGTTTTCATTCAAATTCTGTTCTGTTCATTCTAATTCCGTTGTTTTCTTTCAGTCTCTGTTCTGTACATTCTAATTCTGTTGTTTTCATTCAAATTACATTGTTTTGATTCAAATTCTGTTCTGTTCATTCTAATTCCATTGTTTTCATTCAAATTCCGTTGTTTTCATTCAAACCCTGTTCTGTACATTCTAATTCCGTTGTTTTCATTCAAATTCCGTTGTTTTCATTCTAATTCTGTTGTTTTCATTTAAATTCGTTGTTTTGATTTAAATTCTGTTCTGTACATTCTAATTCCGTTGTTTTCATTCAAATTCCGCTGTTTTCATTCTAATTCTGTTGTTTGTTTTAAGCTTCCATTGTTTTCATTCAAATTCTGTTCTGTTCATTCTAATTCCGTTGTTTTCATTCAGTCTCTGTTCTGTACATTCTAATTCTGTTGTTTTCATTCAAATTACATTGTTTTGATTCAAATTCTGTTCTGTTCATTCTAATTCCATTGTTTTCATTCAAATTCCGTTGTTTTCATTCAAACCCTGTTCTGTACATTCTAATTCCGTTGTTTTCATTCAAATTCCGTTGTTTTCATTCAAACCCTGTTCTGTACATTCTAATTCCGTTGTTTTCATTCAAATTCCGTTGTTTTCATTCTAATTCTGTTGTTTGTTTTAAACTTCCATTGTTTTCATTCAAATTCCGTTGTTTTCATTCTAATTCTGTTGTTTGTTTTTAACTTCCATAGTTATCATTCAAATTCTGTTGTTTTCATTCAAATTCCGTTGTTTTCATTCAAACCCTGTTCTGTACATTCTAATTCCGTTGTTTTCATTCAAATTCCGTTGTTTTCATTCTAATTCTGTTGTTTTCATTTAAATTCGTTGTTTTGATTTAAATTCTGTTCTGTACATTCTAATTCCGTTGTTTTCATTCAAATTCCGCTGTTTTCATTCTAATTCTGTTGTTTGTTTTAAGCTTCCATTGTTTTCATTCAAATTCCGTTCTGTTCATTCTAATTCCGTTGTTTTCATTCAGTCTCTGTTCTGTACATTCTAATTCTCTTGTTTTCATTCAAACCCTGTTCTGTACATTCTAATTCCGTTGTTTTCATTCAAATTCCGCTGTTTTCATTCTAATTCTGTTGTTTGTTTTAAGCTTCCATTGTTTTCATTCAAATTCTGTTCTGTTCATTCTAATTCCGTTGTTTTCTTTCAGTCTCTGTTCTGTACATTCTAATTCTGTTGTTTTCATTCAAATTACATTGTTTTGATTCAAATCCTGTTCTGTTCATTCTAATTCCATTGTTTTCATTCAAATTCGTTGTTTTGATTTAAATTCTGTTCTGTACATTCTAATTCCGTTGTTTTCATTCAAATTCCGCTGTTTTCATTCTAATTCTGTTGTTTGTTTTAAGCTTCCATTGTTTTCATTCAAATTCTGTTCTGTTCATTCTAATTCCGTTGTTTTCTCTCAGTCTCTGTTCTGTACATTCTAATTCTGTTGTTTTCATTCAAATTACATTGTTTTGATTCAAATTCTGTTCTGTTCATTCTAATTCCATTGTTTTCATTCAAATTCCGTTGTTTTCATTCTAATTCTGTTGTTTTCATTTAAATTCGTTGTTTTGATTTAAATTCTGTTCTGTACATTCTAATTCCGTTGTTTTCATTCAAATTCCGTTGTTTTCATTCTAATTCTGTTGTTTTCATTTAAATTCGTTGTTTTGATTTAAATTCTGTTCTGTACATTCTAATTCCGTTGTTTTCATTCAAATTCCGCTGTTTTCATTCTAATTCTGTTGTTTGTTTTAAGCTTCCATTGTTTTCATTCAAATTCTGTTCTGTTCATTCTAATTCCGTTGTTTTCATTCAGTCTCTGTTCTGTACAATCTAATTCTGTTGATTTCATTCAAATTACATTGTTTTGATTCAAATTCTGTTCTGTTCATTCTAATTCCATTGTTTTCATTCAAATTCCGTTGTTTTCATTCAAACCCTGTTCTGTACATTGTAATTCCGTTGTTTTCATTCAAATTCCGTTGTTTTCATTCTAATTCTGTTGTTTTCATTTAAATTCGTTGTTTTGATTTAAATTCTGTTCTGTACATTCTAATTCCGTTGTTTTCATTCAAATTCCGCTGTTTTCATTCAAACCCTGTTCTGTACATTCTAATTCCGTTGTTTTCATTCAAATTCCGTTGTTTTCATTCTAATTCTGTTGTTTGTTTTAAACTTCCATAGTTATCATTCAAATTCTGTTGTTTTCATTTAAATTCGTTGTTTTGATTCAAATTCTGTTCTGTTCATTCTAATTCCATTGTTTTCATTCAAATTCCGTTGTTTTCATTCAAACCCTGTTCTGTACATTCTAATTCCGTTGTTTTCATTTAAATTCGTTGTTTTGATTTAAATTCTGTTCTGTACATTCTAATTCCGTTGTTTTCATTCAAATTCCGCTGTTTTCATTCTAATTCTGTTGTTTGTTTTAAGCTTCCATTGTTTTCATTCAAATTCTGTTCTGTTCATTCTAATTCCGTTGTTTTCATTCAGTCTCTGTTCTGTACATTCTAATTCTGTTGTTTTCATTCAAATTACATTGTTTTGATTCAAATTCTGTTCTGTTCATTCTAATTCCATTGTTTTCATTCAAATTCCGTTGTTTTCATTCAAACCCTGTTCTGTACATTCTAATTCCGTTGTTTTCATTCAAATTCCGTTGTTTTCATTCAAACCCTGTTCTGTACATTCTAATTCCGTTGTTTTCATTCAAATTCCGTTGTTTTCATTCTAATTCTGTTGTTTGTTTTAAACTTCCATTGTTTTCATTCAAATTCCGTTGTTTTCATTCTAATTCTGTTGTTTGTTTTAAACTTCCATAGTTATCATTCAAATTCTGTTGTTTTCATTCAAATTCCGTTGTTTTCATTCAAACCCTGTTCTGTACATTCTAATTCCGTTGTTTTCATTCAAATTCCGTTGTTTTCATTCTAATTCTGTTGTTTTCATTTAAATTCGTTGTTTTGATTTAAATTCTGTTCTGTACATTCTAATTCCGTTGTTTTCATTCTAATTCCGCTGTTTTCATTCTAATTCTGTTGTTTGTTTTAAGCTTCCATTGTTTTCATTCAAATTCTGTTCTGTTCATTCTAATTCCGTTGTTTTCATTCAGTCTCTGTTCTGTACATTCTAATTCTGTTGTTTTCATTCAAATTACATTGTTTTGATTCAAATTCTGTTCTGTTCATTCTAATTCCATTGTTTTCATTCAAATTCCGTTGTTTTCATTCAAACCCTGTTCTGTACATTCTAATTCCGTTGTTTTCATTCAAATTCCGTTGTTTTCATTCTAATTCTGTTGTTTTCATTTAAATTCGTTGTTTTGATTTAAATTCTGTTCTGTACATTCTAATTCCGTTGTTTTCATTCAAATTCCGTTGTTTTCATTCTAATTCTGTTGTTTGTTTTAAGCTTCCATTGTTTTCATTCAAATTCTGTTCTGTTCATTCTAATTCCGTTGTTTTCATTCAGTCTCTGTTCTGTACATTCTAATTCTGTTGTTTTCATTCAAATTACATTGTTTTGATTCAAATTCTGTTCTGTTCATTCTAATTCCATTGTTTTCATTCAAATTCCGTTGTTTTCATTCAAACCCTGTTCTGTACATTCTAATTCCGTTGTTTTCATTCAAATTCCGTTGTTTTCATTCTAATTCTGTTGTTTTCATTTAAATTCGTTGTTTTGATTTAAATTCTGTTCTGTACATTCTAATTCCGTTGTTTTCATTCAAATTCCGTTGTTTTCATTCTAATTCTGTTGTTTTCATTTAAATTCGTTGTTTTGATTTAAATTCTGTTCTGTACATTCTAATTCCGTTGTTTTCATTCAGTCTCTGTTCTGTACATTCTAATTCTGTTGTTTTCATTCAAATTCCATTGTTTTGATTCAAATTCTGTTCTGTTCATTCTAATTCCATTGTTTTCATTCAAATTCGTTGTTTTGATTTAAATTCTGTTCTGTACATTCTAATTCCGTTGTTTTCATTCAAATTCTGTTCTGTTCATTCTAATTCCGTTGTTTTCTTTCAGTCTCTGTTCTGTACATTCTAATTCTGTTGTTTTCATTCAAATTACATTGTTTTGATTCAAATTCTGTTCTGTTCATTCTAATTCCATTGTTTTCATTCAAATTCCGTTGTTTTCATTCAAACCCTGTTCTGTACATTCTAATTCCGTTGTTTTCATTCTAATTCTGTTGTTTTCATTCAAACCCTGTTCTGTACATTCTAATTCCGTTGTTTTCATTCAAATTCCGCTGTTTTCATTCTAATTCTGTTGTTTGTTTTAAGCTTCCATTGTTTTCATTCAAATTCTGTTCTGTTCATTCTAATTCCGTTGTTTTCTTTCAGTCTCTGTTCTGTACATTCTAATTCTGTTGTTTTCATTCAAATTACATTGTTTTGATTCAAATTCTGTTCTGTTCATTCTAATTCCATTGTTTTCATTCAAATTCGTTGTTTTGATTTAAATTCTGTTCTGTACATTCTAATTCCGTTGTTTTCATTCAAATTCCGCTGTTTTCATTCTAATTCTGTTGTTTGTTTTAAGCTTCCATTGTTTTCATTCAAATTCTGTTCTGTTCATTCTAATTCCGTTGTTTTCTTTCAGTCTCTGTTCTGTACATTCTAATTCTGTTGTTTTCATTCAAATTCCGCTGTTTTCATTCTAATTCTGTTGTTTGTTTTAAACTTCCATTGTTTTCATTCAAATTCTGTTCTGTTCATTCTAATTCCATTGTTTTCTTTCAGTCTCTGTTCTGTACATTCTAATTCTGTTGTTTTCATTCAAATTACATTGTTTTGATTCAAATTCTGTTCTGTTCATTCTAATTCCATTGTTTTCATTCAAATTCCGTTGTTTTCATTCAAACCCTGTTCTGTACATTCTAATTCCGTTGTTTTCATTCAAATTCCGTTGTTTTCATTCTAATTCTGTTGTTTTCATTTAAATTCGTTGTTTTGATTTAAATTCTGTTCTGTACATTCTAATTCCGTTGTTTTCATTCAAATTCCGCTGTTTTCATTCTAATTCTGTTGTTTGTTTTAAGCTTCCATTGTTTTCATTCAAATTCTGTTCTGTTCATTCTAATTCCGTTGTTTTCATTCAGTCTCTGTTCTGTACATTCTAATTCTGTTGTTTTCATTCAAATTACATTGTTTTGATTCAAATTCTGTTCTGTTCATTCTAATTCCATTGTTTTCATTCAAATTCCGTTGTTTTCATTCAAACCCTGTTCTGTACATTCTAATTCCGTTGTTTTCATTCAAATTCCGTTGTTTTCATTCAAACCCTGTTCTGTACATTCTAATTCCGTTGTTTTCATTCAAATTCCGTTGTTTTCATTCTAATTCTGTTGTTTGTTTTAAACTTCCATTGTTTTCATTCAAATTCCGTTGTTTTCATTCTAATTCTGTTGTTTGTTTTTAACTTCCATAGTTATCATTCAAATTCTGTTGTTTTCATTCAAATTCCGTTGTTTTCATTCAAACCCTGTTCTGTACATTCTAATTCCGTTGTTTTCATTCAAATTCCGTTGTTTTCATTCTAATTCTGTTGTTTTCATTTAAATTCGTTGTTTTGATTTAAATTCTGTTCTGTACATTCTAATTCCGTTGTTTTCATTCAAATTCCGCTGTTTTCATTCTAATTCTGTTGTTTGTTTTAAGCTTCCATTGTTTTCATTCAAATTCCGTTCTGTTCATTCTAATTCCGTTGTTTTCATTCAGTCTCTGTTCTGTACATTCTAATTCTGTTGTTTTCATTCAAATTACATTGTTTTGATTCAAATTCTGTTCTGTTCATTCTAATTCCATTGTTTTCATTCAAATTCCGTTGTTTTCATTCAAACCCTGTTCTGTACATTCTAATTCCGTTGTTTTCATTCAAATTCCGTTGTTTTCATTCTAATTCTGTTGTTTTCATTTAAATTCGTTGTTTTGATTTAAATTCTGTTCTGTACATTCTAATTCCGTTGTTTTCATTCAAATTCCGTTGTTTTCATTCTAATTCTGTTGTTTTCATTTAAATTCGTTGTTTTGATTTAAATTCTGTTCTGTACATTCTAATTCCGTTGTTTTCATTCAGTCTCTGTTCTGTACATTCTAATTCTGTTGTTTTCATTCAAATTACATTGTTTTGATTCAAATTCTGTTCTGTTCATTCTAATTCCATTGTTTTCATTCAAATTCGTTGTTTTGATTTAAATTCTGTTCTGTACATTCTAATTCCGTTGTTTTCATTCAAATTCCGCTGTTTTCATTCTAATTCTGTTGTTTGTTTTAAGCTTCCATTGTTTTCATTCAAATTCTGTTCTGTTCATTCTAATTCCGTTGTTTTCTTTCAGTCTCTGTTCTGTACATTCTAATTCTGTTGTTTTCATTCAAATTACATTGTTTTGATTCAAATTCTGTTCTGTTCATTCTAATTCCATTGTTTTCATTCAAATTCCGTTGTTTTCATTCAAACCCTGTTCTGTACATTCTAATTCCGTTGTTTTCATTCAAATTCTGTTGTTTTCATTCAAACCCTGTTCTGTACATTCTAATTCCGTTGTTTTCATTCAAATTCCGTTGTTTTCATTCTAATTCTGTTGTTTGTTTTAAACTTCCATTGTTTTCATTCAAATTCCGTTGTTTTCATTCTAATTCTGTTGTTTGTTTTAAACTTCCATGGTTATCATTCAAATTCTGTTGTTTTCATTTAAATTCGTTGTTTTGATTTAAATTCTGTTCTGTACATTCTAATTCCGTTGTTTTCATTCAAATTCCGCTGTTTTCATTCTAATTCTGTTGTTTGTTTTAAGCTTCCATTGTTTTCATTCAAATTCTGTTCTGTTCATTCTAATTCCGTTGTTTTCATTCAGTCTCTGTTCTGTACATTCTAATTCTGTTGTTTTCATTCAAATTACATTGTTTTGATTCAAATTCTGTTCTGTTCATTCTAATTCCATTGTTTTCATTCAAATTCCGTTGTTTTCATTCAAACCCTGTTCTGTACATTCTAATTCCGTTGTTTTCATTCAAATTCCGTTGTTTTCATTCAAACCCTGTTCTGTACATTCTAATTCCGTTGTTTTCATTCAAATTCCGTTGTTTTCATTCTAATTCTGTTGTTTGTTTTAAACTTCCATTGTTTTCATTCAAATTCCGTTGTTTTCATTCTAATTCTGTTGTTTGTTTTAAACTTCCATAGTTATCATTCAAATTCTGTTGTTTTCATTTAAATTCGTTGTTTTGATTTAAATTCTGTTCTGTACATTCTAATTCCGTTGTTTTCATTCAAATTCCGCTGTTTTCATTCTAATTCTGTTGTTTGTTTTAAACTTCCATTGTTTTCATTCAAATTCTGTTCTGTTCATTCTAATTCCGTTGTTTTCTTTCAGTCTCTGTTCTGTACATTCTAATTCTGTTGTTTTCATTCAAATTACATTGTTTTGATTCAAATTCTGTTCTGTTCATTCTAATTCCATTGTTTTCATTCAAATTCCGTTGTTTTCATTCAAACCCTGTTCTGTACATTCTAATTCCGTTGTTTTCATTCAAATTCCGTTGTTTTCATTCTAATTCCATTGTTTTCATTCAAATTCCGTTGTTTTCATTCAAACCCTGTTCTGTACATTCTAATTCCGTTGTTTTCATTCAAATTCCGTTGTTTTCATTCTAATTCTGTTGTTTTCATTTAAATTCGTTGGTTTGATTTAAATTCTGTTCTGTACATTCTAATTCCGTTGTTTTCATTCAAATTCCGTTGTTTTCATTCTAATTCTGTTGTTTGTTTTAAGCTTCCATTGTTTTCATTCAAATTCTGTTCTGTTCATTCTAATTCCGTTGTTTTCATTCAGTCTCTGTTCTGTACATTCTAATTCTGTTATTTTCATTCAAATTACATTGTTTTGATTCAAATTCTGTTCTGTTCATTCTAATTCCATTGTTTTCATTCAAATTCCGTTGTTTTCATTCAAACCCTGTTCTGTACATTCTAATTCCGTTGTTTTCATTCAAATTCCGTTGTTTTCATTCTAATTCTGTTGTTTTCATTTAAATTCGTTGTTTTGATTTAAATTCTGTTCTGTACATTCTAATTCCGTTGTTTTCATTCAAATTCCGTTGTTTTCATTCTAATTCTGTTGTTTTCATTTAAATTCGTTGTTTTGATTTAAATTCTGTTCTGTACATTCTAATTCCGTTGTTTTCATTCAGTCTCTGTTCTGTACATTCTAATTCTGTTGTTTTCATTCAAATTACATTGTTTTGATTCAAATTCTGTTCTGTTCATTCTAATTCCATTGTTTTCATTCAAATTCGTTGTTTTGATTTAAATTCTGTTCTGTACATTCTAATTCCGTTGTTTTCATTCAAATTCCGCTGTTTTCATTCTAATTCTGTTGTTTGTTTTAAGCTTCCATTGTTTTCATTCAAATTCTGTTCTGTTCATTCTAATTCCGTTGTTTTCTTTCAGTCTCTGTTCTGTACATTCTAATTCTGTTGTTTTCATTCAAATTACATTGTTTTGATTCAAATTCTGTTCTGTTCATTCTAATTCCATTGTTTTCATTCAAATTCCGTTGTTTTCATTCAAATTCCGCTGTTTTCATTCATACCCTGTTCTGTACATTCTAATTCCGTTGTTTTCATTCAAATTCCGTTGTTTTAATTCTAATTCTGTTGTTTGTTTTAAACTTCCATAGTTATCATTCAAATTCTGTTGTTTTCATTTAAATTCGTTGTTTTGATTTAAATTCTGTTCTGTACATTCTAATTCCGTTGTTTTCATTCAGTCTCTGTTCTGTACATTCTAATTCTGTTGTTTTCATTCAAACCCTGTTCTGTACATTCTAATTCCGTTGTTTTCATTCAAATTCCGCTGTTTTCATTCTAATTCTGTTGTTTGTTTTAAGCTTCCATTGTTTTCATTCAAATTCTGTTCTGTTCATTCTAATTCCGTTGTTTTCTTTCAGTCTCTGTTCTGTACATTCTAATTCTGTTGTTTTCATTCAAATTACATTGTTTTGATTCAAATCCTGTTCTGTTCATTCTAATTCCATTGTTTTCATTCAAATTCGTTGTTTTGATTTAAATTCTGTTCTGTACATTCTAATTCCGTTGTTTTCATTCAAATTCCGCTGTTTTCATTCTAATTCTGTTGTTTGTTTTAAGCTTCCATTGTTTTCATTCAAATTCTGTTCTGTTCATTCTAATTCCGTTGTTTTCTCTCAGTCTCTGTTCTGTACATTCTAATTCTGTTGTTTTCATTCAAATTACATTGTTTTGATTCAAATTCTGTTCTGTTCATTCTAATTCCATTGTTTTCATTCAAATTCCGTTGTTTTCATTCTAATTCTGTTGTTTTCATTTAAATTCGTTGTTTTGATTTAAATTCTGTTCTGTACATTCTAATTCCGTTGTTTTCATTCAGTCTCTGTTCTGTACATTCTAATTCTGTTGTTTTCATTCAAATTACATTGTTTTGATTCAAATTCTGTTCTGTTCATTCTAATTCCATTGTTTTCATTCAAATTCGTTGTTTTGATTTAAATTCTGTTCTGTACATTCTAATTCCGTTGTTTTCATTCTAATTCTGTTGTTTGTTTTAAACTTCCATTGTTTTCATTCAAATTCCGTTGTTTTCATTCTAATTCTGTTGTTTGTTTTAAACTTCCATAGTTATCATTCAAATTCTGTTGTTTTCATTTAAATTCGTTGTTTTGATTTAAATTCTGTTCTGTACATTCTAATTCCGTTGTTTTCATTCAAATTCCGCTGTTTTCATTCTAATTCTGTTGTTTGTTTTAAACTTCCATTGTTTTCATTCAAATTCTGTTCTGTTCATTCTAATTCCGTTGTTTTCTTTCAGTCTCTGTTCTGTACATTCTAATTCTGTTGTTTTCATTCAAATTACATTGTTTTGATTCAAATTCTGTTCTGTTCATTCTAATTCCATTGTTTTCATTCAAATTCCGTTGTTTTCATTCAAACCCTGTTCTGTACATTCTAATTCCGTTGTTTTCATTCTAATTCTGTTGTTTTCATTCAAACCCTGTTCTGTACATTCTAATTCCGTTGTTTTCATTCAAATTCCGCTGTTTTCATTCTAATTCTGTTGTTTGTTTTAAGCTTCCATTGTTTTCATTCAAATTCTGTTCTGTTCATTCTAATTCCGTTGTTTTCTTTCAGTCTCTGTTCTGTACATTCTAATTCTGTTGTTTTCATTCAAATTACATTGTTTTGATTCAAATTCTGTTCTGTTCATTCTAATTCCATTGTTTTCATTCAAATTCGTTGTTTTGATTTAAATTCTGTTCTGTACATTCTAATTCCGTTGTTTTCATTCAAATTCCGCTGTTTTCATTCTAATTCTGTTGTTTGTTTTAAGCTTCCATTGTTTTCATTCAAATTCTGTTCTGTTCATTCTAATTCCGTTGTTTTCTTTCAGTCTCTGTTCTGTACATTCTAATTCTGTTGTTTTCATTCAAATTCCGCTGTTTTCATTCTAATTCTGTTGTTTGTTTTAAACTTCCATTGTTTTCATTCAAATTCTGTTCTGTTCATTCTAATTCCGTTGTTTTCTTTCAGTCTCTGTTCTGTACATTCTAATTCTGTTGTTTTCATTCAAATTACATTGTTTTGATTCAAATTCTGTTCTGTTCATTCTAATTCCATTGTTTTCATTCAAATTCCGTTGTTTTCATTCAAACCCTGTTCTGTACATTCTAATTCCGTTGTTTTCATTCAAATTCCGTTGTTTTCATTCTAATTCTGTTGTTTTCATTTAAATTCGTTGTTTTGATTTAAATTCTGTTCTGTACATTCTAATTCCGTTGTTTTCATTCAAATTCCGCTGTTTTCATTCTAATTCTGTTGTTTGTTTTAAGCTTCCATTGTTTTCATTCAAATTCCGTTCTGTTCATTCTAATTCCGTTGTTTTCATTCAGTCTCTGTTCTGTACATTCTAATTCTGTTGTTTTCATTCAAATTACATTGTTTTGATTCAAATTCTGTTCTGTTCATTCTAATTCCATTGTTTTCATTCAAATTCCGTTGTTTTCATTCAAACCCTGTTCTGTACATTCTAATTCCGTTGTTTTCATTCAAATTCCGTTGTTTTCATTCTAATTCTGTTGTTTTCATTTAAATTCGTTGTTTTGATTTAAATTCTGTTCTGTACATTCTAATTCCGTTGTTTTCATTCAAATTCCGTTGTTTTCATTCTAATTCTGTTGTTTTCATTTAAATTCGTTGTTTTGATTTAAATTCTGTTCTGTACATTCTAATTCCGTTGTTTTCATTCAGTCTCTGTTCTGTACATTCTAATTCTGTTGTTTTCATTCAAATTACATTGTTTTGATTCAAATTCTGTTCTGTTCATTCTAATTCCATTGTTTTCATTCAAATTCGTTGTTTTGATTTAAATTCTGTTCTGTACATTCTAATTCCGTTGTTTTCATTCAAATTCCGCTGTTTTCATTCTAATTCTGTTGTTTGTTTTAAGCTTCCATTGTTTTCATTCAAATTCTGTTCTGTTCATTCTAATTCCGTTGTTTTCTTTCAGTCTCTGTTCTGTACATTCTAATTCTGTTGTTTTCATTCAAATTACATTGTTTTGATTCAAATTCTGTTCTGTTCATTCTAATTCCATTGTTTTCATTCAAATTCCGTTGTTTTCATTCAAACCCTGTTCTGTACATTCTAATTCCGTTGTTTTCATTCAAATTCTGTTGTTTTCATTCAAACCCTGTTCTGTACATTCTAATTCCGTTGTTTTCATTCAAATTCCGTTGTTTTCATTCTAATTCTGTTGTTTGTTTTAAACTTCCATTGTTTTCATTCAAATTCCGTTGTTTTCATTCTAATTCTGTTGTTTGTTTTAAACTTCCATGGTTATCATTCAAATTCTGTTGTTTTCATTTAAATTCGTTGTTTTGATTTAAATTCTGTTCTGTACATTCTAATTCCGTTGTTTTCATTCAAATTCCGCTGTTTTCATTCTAATTCTGTTGTTTGTTTTAAGCTTCCATTGTTTTCATTCAAATTCCGTTCTGTTCATTCTAATTCCGTTGTTTTCATTCAGTCTCTGTTCTGTACATTCTAATTCTGTTGTTTTCATTCAAATTACATTGTTTTGATTCAAATTCTGTTCTGTTCATTCTAATTCCATTGTTTTCATTCAAATTCCGTTGTTTTCATTCAAACCCTGTTCTGTACATTCTAATTCCGTTGTTTTCATTCAAATTCCGTTGTTTTCATTCTAATTCTGTTGTTTTCATTTAAATTCGTTGTTTTGATTTAAATTCTGTTCTGTACATTCTAATTCCGTTGTTTTCATTCAAATTCCGTTGTTTTCATTCTAATTCTGTTGTTTTCATTTAAATTCGTTGTTTTGATTTAAATTCTGTTCTGTACATTCTAATTCCGTTGTTTTCATTCAGTCTCTGTTCTGTACATTCTAATTCTGTTGTTTTCATTCAAATTACATTGTTTTGATTCAAATTCTGTTCTGTTCATTCTAATTCCATTGTTTTCATTCAAATTCGTTGTTTTGATTTAAATTCTGTTCTGTACATTCTAATTCCGTTGTTTTCATTCAAATTCCGCTGTTTTCATTCTAATTCTGTTGTTTGTTTTAAGCTTCCATTGTTTTCATTCAAATTCTGTTCTGTTCATTCTAATTCCGTTGTTTTCTTTCAGTCTCTGTTCTGTACATTCTAATTCTGTTGTTTTCATTCAAATTACATTGTTTTGATTCAAATTCTGTTCTGTTCATTCTAATTCCATTGTTTTCATTCAAATTCCGTTGTTTTCATTCAAACCCTGTTCTGTACATTCTAATTCCGTTGTTTTCATTCAAATTCTGTTGTTTTCATTCAAACCCTGTTCTGTACATTCTAATTCCGTTGTTTTCATTCAAATTCCGTTGTTTTCATTCTAATTCTGTTGTTTGTTTTAAACTTCCATTGTTTTCATTCAAATTCCGTTGTTTTCATTCTAATTCTGTTGTTTGTTTTAAACTTCCATGGTTATCATTCAAATTCTGTTGTTTTCATTTAAATTCGTTGTTTTGATTTAAATTCTGTTCTGTACATTCTAATTCCGTTGTTTTCATTCAAATTCCGCTGTTTTCATTCTAATTCTGTTGTTTGTTTTAAGCTTCCATTGTTTTCATTCAAATTCTGTTCTGTTCATTCTAATTCCGTTGTTTTCATTCAGTCTCTGTTCTGTACATTCTAATTCTGTTGTTTTCATTCAAATTACATTGTTTTGATTCAAATTCTGTTCTGTTCATTCTAATTCCATTGTTTTCATTCAAATTCCGTTGTTTTCATTCAAACCCTGTTCTGTACATTCTAATTCCGTTGTTTTCATTCAAATTCCGTTGTTTTCATTCAAACCCTGTTCTGTACATTCTAATTCCGTTGTTTTCATTCAAATTCCGTTGTTTTCATTCTAATTCTGTTGTTTGTTTTAAACTTCCATTGTTTTCATTCAAATTCCGTTGTTTTCATTCTAATTCTGTTGTTTGTTTTAAACTTCCATAGTTATCATTCAAATTCTGTTGTTTTCATTTAAATTCGTTGTTTTGATTTAAATTCTGTTCTGTACATTCTAATTCCGTTGTTTTCATTCAAATTCCGCTGTTTTCATTCTAATTCTGTTGTTTGTTTTAAACTTCCATTGTTTTCATTCAAATTCTGTTCTGTTCATTCTAATTCCGTTGTTTTCTTTCAGTCTCTGTTCTGTACATTCTAATTCTGTTGTTTTCATTCAAATTACATTGTTTTGATTCAAATTCTGTTCTGTTCATTCTAATTCCATTGTTTTCATTCAAATTCCGTTGTTTTCATTCAAACCCTGTTCTGTACATTCTAATTCCGTTGTTTTCATTCAAATTCCGTTGTTTTCATTCTAATTCCATTGTTTTCATTCAAATTCCGTTGTTTTCATTCAAACCCTGTTCTGTACATTCTAATTCCGTTGTTTTCATTCAAATTCCGTTGTTTTCATTCTAATTCTGTTGTTTTCATTTAAATTCGTTGTTTTGATTTAAATTCTGTTCTGTACATTCTAATTCCGTTGTTTTCATTCAAATTCCGTTGTTTTCATTCTAATTCTGTTGTTTGTTTTAAGCTTCCATTGTTTTCATTCAAATTCTGTTCTGTTCATTCTAATTCCGTTGTTTTCATTCAGTCTCTGTTCTGTACATTCTAATTCTGTTATTTTCATTCAAATTACATTGTTTTGATTCAAATTCTGTTCTGTTCATTCTAATTCCATTGTTTTCATTCAAATTCCGTTGTTTTCATTCAAACCCTGTTCTGTACATTCTAATTCCGTTGTTTTCATTCAAATTCCGTTGTTTTCATTCTAATTCTGTTGTTTTCATTTAAATTCGTTGTTTTGATTTAAATTCTGTTCTGTACATTCTAATTCCGTTGTTTTCATTCAAATTCCGTTGTTTTCATTCTAATTCTGTTGTTTTCATTTAAATTCGTTGTTTTGATTTAAATTCTGTTCTGTACATTCTAATTCCGTTGTTTTCATTCAGTCTCTGTTCTGTACATTCTAATTCTGTTGTTTTCATTCAAATTACATTGTTTTGATTCAAATTCTGTTCTGTTCATTCTAATTCCATTGTTTTCATTCAAATTCGTTGTTTTGATTTAAATTCTGTTCTGTACATTCTAATTCCGTTGTTTTCATTCAAATTCCGCTGTTTTCATTCTAATTCTGTTGTTTGTTTTAAGCTTCCATTGTTTTCATTCAAATTCTGTTCTGTTCATTCTAATTCCGTTGTTTTCTTTCAGTCTCTGTTCTGTACATTCTAATTCTGTTGTTTTCATTCAAATTACATTGTTTTGATTCAAATTCTGTTCTGTTCATTCTAATTCCATTGTTTTCATTCAAATTCCGTTGTTTTCATTCAAATTCCGCTGTTTTCATTCAAACCCTGTTCTGTACATTCTAATTCCGTTGTTTTCATTCAAATTCCGTTGTTTTAATTCTAATTCTGTTGTTTGTTTTAAACTTCCATAGTTATCATTCAAATTCTGTTGTTTTCATTTAAATTCGTTGTTTTGATTTAAATTCTGTTCTGTACATTCTAATTCCGTTGTTTTCATTCAGTCTCTGTTCTGTACATTCTAATTCTGTTGTTTTCATTCAAACCCTGTTCTGTACATTCTAATTCCGTTGTTTTCATTCAAATTCCGCTGTTTTCATTCTAATTCTGTTGTTTGTTTTAAGCTTCCATTGTTTTCATTCAAATTCTGTTCTGTTCATTCTAATTCCGTTGTTTTCTTTCAGTCTCTGTTCTGTACATTCTAATTCTGTTGTTTTCATTCAAATTACATTGTTTTGATTCAAATCCTGTTCTGTTCATTCTAATTCCATTGTTTTCATTCAAATTCGTTGTTTTGATTTAAATTCTGTTCTGTACATTCTAATTCCGTTGTTTTCATTCAAATTCCGCTGTTTTCATTCTAATTCTGTTGTTTGTTTTAAGCTTCCATTGTTTTCATTCAAATTCTGTTCTGTTCATTCTAATTCCGTTGTTTTCTCTCAGTCTCTGTTCTGTACATTCTAATTCTGTTGTTTTCATTCAAATTACATTGTTTTGATTCAAATTCTGTTCTGTTCATTCTAATTCCATTGTTTTCATTCAAATTCCGTTGTTTTCATTCTAATTCTGTTGTTTTCATTTAAATTCGTTGTTTTGATTTAAATTCTGTTCTGTACATTCTAATTCCGTTGTTTTCATTCAGTCTCTGTTCTGTACATTCTAATTCTGTTGTTTTCATTCAAATTACATTGTTTTGATTCAAATTCTGTTCTGTTCATTCTAATTCCATTGTTTTCATTCAAATTCGTTGTTTTGATTTAAATTCTGTTCTGTACATTCTAATTCCGTTGTTTTCATTCTAATTCTGTTGTTTGTTTTAAACTTCCATTGTTTTCATTCAAATTCCGTTGTTTTCATTCTAATTCTGTTGTTTGTTTTAAACTTCCATAGTTATCATTCAAATTCTGTTGTTTTCATTTAAATTCGTTGTTTTGATTTAAATTCTGTTCTGTACATTCTAATTCCGTTGTTTTCATTCAAATTCCGCTGTTTTCATTCTAATTCTGTTGTTTGTTTTAAACTTCCATTGTTTTCATTCAAATTCTGTTCTGTTCATTCTAATTCCGTTGTTTTCTTTCAGTCTCTGTTCTGTACATTCTAATTCTGTTGTTTTCATTCAAATTACATTGTTTTGATTCAAATTCTGTTCTGTTCATTCTAATTCCATTGTTTTCATTCAAATTCCGTTGTTTTCATTCAAACCCTGTTCTGTACATTCTAATTCCGTTGTTTTCATTCTAATTCTGTTGTTTTCATTCAAACCCTGTTCTGTACATTCTAATTCCGTTGTTTTCATTCAAATTCCGCTGTTTTCATTCTAATTCTGTTGTTTGTTTTAAGCTTCCATTGTTTTCATTCAAATTCTGTTCTGTTCATTCTAATTCCGTTGTTTTCTTTCAGTCTCTGTTCTGTACATTCTAATTCTGTTGTTTTCATTCAAATTACATTGTTTTGATTCAAATTCTGTTCTGTTCATTCTAATTCCATTGTTTTCATTCAAATTCGTTGTTTTGATTTAAATTCTGTTCTGTACATTCTAATTCCGTTGTTTTCATTCAAATTCCGCTGTTTTCATTCTAATTCTGTTGTTTGTTTTAAGCTTCCATTGTTTTCATTCAAATTCTGTTCTGTTCATTCTAATTCCGTTGTTTTCTTTCAGTCTCTGTTCTGTACATTCTAATTCTGTTGTTTTCATTCAAATTCCGCTGTTTTCATTCTAATTCTGTTGTTTGTTTTAAACTTCCATTGTTTTCATTCAAATTCTGTTCTGTTCATTCTAATTCCGTTGTTTTCTTTCAGTCTCTGTTCTGTACATTCTAATTCTGTTGTTTTCATTCAAATTACATTGTTTTGATTCAAATTCTGTTCTGTTCATTCTAATTCCATTGTTTTCATTCAAATTCCGTTGTTTTCATTCAAACCCTGTTCTGTACATTCTAATTCCGTTGTTTTCATTCAAATTCCGTTGTTTTCATTCTAATTCTGTTGTTTTCATTTAAATTCGTTGTTTTGATTTAAATTCTGTTCTGTACATTCTAATTCCGTTGTTTTCATTCAAATTCCGCTGTTTTCATTCTAATTCTGTTGTTTGTTTTAAGCTTCCATTGTTTTCATTCAAATTCTGTTCTGTTCATTCTAATTCCGTTGTTTTCATTCAGTCTCTGTTCTGTACATTCTAATTCTGTTGTTTTCATTCAAATTACATTGTTTTGATTCAAATTCTGTTCTGTTCATTCTAATTCCATTGTTTTCATTCAAATTCCGTTGTTTTCATTCAAACCCTGTTCTGTACATTCTAATTCCGTTGTTTTCATTCAAATTCCGTTGTTTTCATTCTAATTCAGTTGTTTTCATTTAAATTCGTTGTTTTGATTTAAATTCTGTTCTGTACATTCTAATTCCGTTGTTTTCATTCAAATTCCGCTGTTTTCATTCTAATTCTGTTGTTTGTTTTAAGCTTCCATTGTTTTCATTCAAATTCTGTTCTGTTCATTCTAATTCCATTGTTTTCATTCAAATTCCGTTGTTTTCATTCAAACCCTGTTCTGTACATTCTAATTCCGTTGTTTTCATTCAAATTCCGTTGTTTTCATTCTAATTCTGTTGTTTGTTTTAAACTTCCATTGTTTTCATTCAAATTCCGTTGTTTTCATTCTAATTCTGTTGTTTGTTTTTAACTTCCATAGTTATCATTCAAATTCTGTTGTTTTCATTCAAATTCCGTTGTTTTCATTCAAACCCTGTTCTGTACATTCTAATTCCGTTGTTTTCATTCAAATTCCGTTGTTTTCATTCTAATTCTGTTGTTTTCATTTAAATTCGTTGTTTTGATTTAAATTCTGTTCTGTACATTCTAATTCCGTTGTTTTCATTCAAATTCCGCTGTTTTCATTCTAATTCTGTTGTTTGTTTTAAGCTTCCATTGTTTTCATTCAAATTCCGTTCTGTTCATTCTAATTCCGTTGTTTTCATTCAGTCTCTGTTCTGTACATTCTAATTCTGTTGTTTTCATTCAAATTACATTGTTTTGATTCAAATTCTGTTCTGTTCATTCTAATTCCATTGTTTTCATTCAAATTCCGTTGTTTTCATTCAAACCCTGTTCTGTACATTCTAATTCCGTTGTTTTCATTCAAATTCCGTTGTTTTCATTCTAATTCTGTTGTTTTCATTTAAATTCGTTGTTTTGATTTAAATTCTGTTCTGTACATTCTAATTCCGTTGTTTTCATTCAAATTCCGTTGTTTTCATTCTAATTCTGTTGTTTTCATTTAAATTCGTTGTTTTGATTTAAATTCTGTTCTGTACATTCTAATTCCGTTGTTTTCATTCAGTCTCTGTTCTGTACATTCTAATTCTGTTGTTTTCATTCAAATTACATTGTTTTGATTCAAATTCTGTTCTGTTCATTCTAATTCCATTGTTTTCATTCAAATTCGTTGTTTTGATTTAAATTCTGTTCTGTACATTCTAATTCCGTTGTTTTCATTCAAATTCCGTTGTTTTCATTCTAATTCTGTTGTTTGTTTTAAACTTCCATTGTTTTCATTCAAATTCCGTTGTTTTCATTCTAATTCTGTTGTTTGTTTTAAACTTCCATGGTTATCATTCAAATTCTGTTGTTTTCATTTAAATTCGTTGTTTTGATTTAAATTCTGTTCTGTACATTCTAATTCCGTTGTTTTCATTCAAATTCCGCTGTTTTCATTCTAATTCTGTTGTTTGTTTTAAGCTTCCATTGTTTTCATTCAAATTCTGTTCTGTTCATTCTAATTCCGTTGTTTTCATTCAGTCTCTGTTCTGTACATTCTAATTCTGTTGTTTTCATTCAAATTACATTGTTTTGATTCAAATTCTGTTCTGTTCATTCTAATTCCATTGTTTTCATTCAAATTCCGTTGTTTTCATTCAAACCCTGTTCTGTACATTCTAATTCCGTTGTTTTCATTCAAATTCCGTTGTTTTCATTCAAACCCTGTTCTGTACATTCTAATTCCGTTGTTTTCATTCAAATTCCGTTGTTTTCATTCTAATTCTGTTGTTTGTTTTAAACTTCCATTGTTTTCATTCAAATTCCGTTGTTTTCATTCTAATTCTGTTGTTTGTTTTAAACTTCCATAGTTATCATTCAAATTCTGTTGTTTTCATTTAAATTCGTTGTTTTGATTTAAATTCTGTTCTGTACATTCTAATTCCGTTGTTTTCATTCAAATTCCGCTGTTTTCATTCTAATTCTGTTGTTTGTTTTAAACTTCCATTGTTTTCATTCAAATTCTGTTCTGTTCATTCTAATTCCGTTGTTTTCTTTCAGTCTCTGTTCTGTACATTCTAATTCTGTTGTTTTCATTCAAATTACATTGTTTTGATTCAAATTCTGTTCTGTTCATTCTAATTCCATTGTTTTCATTCAAATTCCGTTGTTTTCATTCAAACCCTGTTCTGTACATTCTAATTCCGTTGTTTTCATTCAAATTCCGTTGTTTTCATTCTAATTCCATTGTTTTCATTCAAATTCCGTTGTTTTCATTCAAACCCTGTTCTGTACATTCTAATTCCGTTGTTTTCATTCAAATTCCGTTGTTTTCATTCTAATTCTGTTGTTTTCATTTAAATTCGTTGTTTTGATTTAAATTCTGTTCTGTACATTCTAATTCCGTTGTTTTCATTCAAATTCCGTTGTTTTCATTCTAATTCTGTTGTTTTCATTTAAATTCGTTGTTTTGATTTAAATTCTGTTCTGTACATTCTAATTCCGTTGTTTTCATTCAAATTCCGCTGTTTTCATTCTAATTCTGTTGTTTGTTTTAAGCTTCCATTGTTTTCATTCAAATTCTGTTCTGTTCATTCTAATTCCGTTGTTTTCATTCAGTCTCTGTTCTGTACAATCTAATTCTGTTGATTTCATTCAAATTACATTGTTTTGATTCAAATTCTGTTCTGTTCATTCTAATTCCATTGTTTTCATTCAAATTCCGTTGTTTTCATTCAAACCCTGTTCTGTACATTCTAATTCCGTTGTTTTCATTCAAATTCCGTTGTTTTCATTCTAATTCTGTTGTTTTCATTTAAATTCGTTGTTTTGATTTAAATTCTGTTCTGTACATTCTAATTCCGTTGTTTTCATTCAAATTCCGCTGTTTTCATTCAAACCCTGTTCTGTACATTCTAATTCCGTTGTTTTCATTCAAATTCCGTTGTTTTTATTCTAATTCTGTTGTTTGTTTTAAACTTCCATAGTTATCATTCAAATTCTGTTGTTTTCATTTAAATTCGTTGTTTTGATTCAAATTCTGTTCTGTTCATTCTAATTCCATTGTTTTCATTCAAATTCCGTTGTTTTCATTCAAACCCTGTTCTGTACATTCTAATTCCGTTGTTTTCATTCAAATTCCGTTGTTTTCATTTAAATTCGTTGTTTTGATTTAAATTCTGTTCTGTACATTCTAATTCCGTTGTTTTCATTCAAATTCCGCTGTTTTCATTCTAATTCTGTTGTTTGTTTTAAGCTTCCATTGTTTTCATTCAAATTCTGTTCTGTTCATTCTAATTCCGTTGTTTTCATTCAGTCTCTGTTCTGTACATTCTAATTCTGTTGTTTTCATTCAAATTACATTGTTTTGATTCAAATTCTGTTCTGTTCATTCTAATTCCATTGTTTTCATTCAAATTCCGTTGTTTTCATTCAAACCCTGTTCTGTACATTCTAATTCCGTTGTTTTCATTCAAATTCCGTTGTTTTCATTCAAACCCTGTTCTGTACATTCTAATTCCGTTGTTTTCATTCAAATTCCGTTGTTTTCATTCTAATTCTGTTGTTTGTTTTAAACTTCCATTGTTTTCATTCAAATTCCGTTGTTTTCATTCTAATTCTGTTGTTTGTTTTAAACTTCCATAGATATCATTCAAATTCTGTTGTTTTCATTCAAATTCCGTTGTTTTCATTCAAACCCTGTTCTGTACATTCTAATTCCGTTGTTTTCATTCAAATTCCGTTGTTTTCATTCTAATTCTGTTGTTTTGATTTAAATTCTGTTCTGTACATTCTAATTCCGTTGTTTTCATTCTAATTCCGCTGTTTTCATTCTAATTCTGTTGTTTGTTTTAAGCTTCCATTGTTTTCATTCAAATTCTGTTCTGTTCATTCTAATTCCGTTGTTTTCATTCAGTCTCTGTTCTGTACATTCTAATTCTGTTGTTTTCATTCAAATTACATTGTTTTGATTCAAATTCTGTTCTGTTCATTCTAATTCCATTGTTTTCATTCAAATTCCGTTGTTTTCATTCAAACCCTGTTCTGTACATTCTAATTCCGTTGTTTTCATTCAAATTCCGTTGTTTTCATTCTAATTCTGTTGTTTTCATTTAAATTCGTTGTTTTGATTTAAATTCTGTTCTGTACATTCTAATTCCGTTGTTTTCATTCAAATTCCGTTGTTTTCATTCTAATTCTGTTGTTTTCATTTAAATTCGTTGTTTTGATTTAAATTCTGTTCTGTACATTCTAATTCCGTTGTTTTCATTCAGTCTCTGTTCTGTACATTCTAATTCTGTTGTTTTCATTCAAATTACATTGTTTTGATTCAAATTCTGTTCTGTTCATTCTAATTCCATTGTTTTCATTCAAATTCGTTGTTTTGATTTAAATTCTGTTCTGTACATTCTAATTCCGTTGTTTTCATTCAAATTCCGCTGTTTTCATTCTAATTCTGTTGTTTGTTTTAAGCTTCCATTGTTTTCATTCAAATTCTGTTCTGTTCATTCTAATTCCGTTGTTTTCTTTCAGTCTCTGTTCTGTACATTCTAATTCTGTTGTTTTCATTCAAATTACATTGTTTTGATTCAAATTCTGTTCTGTTCATTCTAATTCCATTGTTTTCATTCAAATTCGTTGTTTTGATTTAAATTCTGTTCTGTACATTCTAATTCCGTTGTTTTCATTCAAATTCCGCTGTTTTCATTCAAACCCTGTTCTGTACATTCTAATTCCGTTGTTTTCATTCAAATTCCGTTGTTTTAATTCTAATTCTGTTGTTTGTTTTAAACTTCCATAGTTATCATTCAAATTCTGTTGTTTTCATTTAAATTCGTTGTTTTGATTTAAATTCTGTTCTGTACATTCTAATTCCGTTGTTTTCATTCAGTCTCTGTTCTGTACATTCTAATTCTGTTGTTTTCATTCAAACCCTGTTCTGTACATTCTAATTCCGTTGTTTTCATTCAAATTCCGCTGTTTTCATTCTAATTCTGTTGTTTGTTTTAAGCTTCCATTGTTTTCATTCAAATTCCGTTGTTTTCATTCTAATTCCGTTGTTTTCTCTCAGTCTCTGTTCTGTACATTCTAATTCTGTTGTTTTCATTCAAATTACATTGTTTTGATTCAAATTCTGTTCTGTTCATTCTAATTCCATTGTTTTCATTCAAATTCCGTTGTTTTCATTCTAATTCTGTTGTTTTCATTTAAATTCGTTGTTTTGATTTAAATTCTGTTCTGTACATTCTAATTCCGTTGTTTTCATTCAAATTCCGCTGTTTTCATTCAAACCCTGTTCTGTACATTCTAATTCCGTTGTTTTCATTCAAATTCCGTTGTTTTAATTCTAATTCTGTTGTTTGTTTTAAACTTCCATAGTTATCATTCAAATTCTGTTGTTTTCATTTAAATTCGTTGTTTTGATTTAAATTCTGTTCTGTACATTCTAATTCCGTTGTTTTCATTCAGTCTCTGTTCTGTACATTCTAATTCTGTTGTTTTCATTCAAACCCTGTTCTGTACATTCTAATTCCGTTGTTTTCATTCAAATTCCGCTGTTTTCATTCTAATTCTGTTGTTTGTTTTAAGCTTCCATTGTTTTCATTCAAATTCTGTTCTGTTCATTCTAATTCCGTTGTTTTCTTTCAGTCTCTGTTCTGTACATTCTAATTCTGTTGTTTTCATTCAAATTACATTGTTTTGATTCAAATTCTGTTCTGTTCATTCTAATTCCATTGTTTTCATTCAAATTCGTTGTTTTGATTTAAATTCTGTTCTGTACATTCTAATTCCGTTGTTTTCATTCAAATTCCGCTGTTTTCATTCTAATTCTGTTGTTTGTTTTAAGCTTCCATTGTTTTCATTCAAATTCTGTTCTGTTCATTCTAATTCCGTTGTTTTCTCTCAGTCTCTGTTCTGTACATTCTAATTCTGTTGTTTTCATTCAAATTACATTGTTTTGATTCAAATTCTGTTCTGTTCATTCTAATTCCATTGTTTTCATTCAAATTCCGTTGTTTTCATTCTAATTCTGTTGTTTTCATTTAAATTCGTTGTTTTGATTTAAATTCTGTTCTGTACATTCTAATTCCGTTGTTTTCATTCAGTCTCTGTTCTGTACATTCTAATTCTGTTGTTTTCATTCAAATTACATTGTTTTGATTCAAATTCTGTTCTGTTCAGTCTAATTCCATTGTTTTCATTCAAATTCGTTGTTTTGATTTAAATTCTGTTCTGTACATTCTAATTCCGTTGTTTTCATTCAAATTCCGCTGTTTTCATTCTAATTCTGTTGTTTGTTTTAGGCTTCCATTGTTTTCATTCAAATTCTGTTCTGTTCATTCTAATTCCGTTGTTTTCTTTCAGTCTCTGTTCTGTACATTCTAATTCTGTTGTTTTCATTCAAATTACATTGTTTTGATTCAAATTCTGTTCTGTTCATTCTAATTCCATTGTTTTCATTCAAATTCCGTTGTTTTCATTCAAACCCTGTTCTGTACATTCTAATTCCGTTGTTTTCATTCAAATTCTGTTGTTTTCATTCAAACCCTGTTCTGTACATTCTAATTCCGTTGTTTTCATTCAAATTCCGTTGTTTTCATTCTAATTCTGTTGTTTGTTTTAAACTTCCATTGTTTTCATTCAAATTCCGTTGTTTTCATTCTAATTCTGTTGTTTGTTTTAAACTTCCATGGTTATCATTCAAATTCTGTTGTTTTCATTTAAATTCGTTGTTTTGATTTAAATTCTGTTCTGTACATTCTAATTCCGTTGTTTTCATTCAAATTCCGCTGTTTTCATTCTAATTCTGTTGTTTGTTTTAAGCTTCCATTGTTTTCATTCAAATTCTGTTCTGTTCATTCTAATTCCGTTGTTTTCATTCAGTCTCTGTTCTGTACATTCTAATTCTGTTGTTTTCATTCAAATTACATTGTTTTGATTCAAATTCTGTTCTGTTCATTCTAATTCCATTGTTTTCATTCAAATTCCGTTGTTTTCATTCAAACCCTGTTCTGTACATTCTAATTCCGTTGTTTTCATTCAAATTCCGTTGTTTTCATTCAAACCCTGTTCTGTACATTCTAATTCCGTTGTTTTCATTCAAATTCCGTTGTTTTCATTCTAATTCTGTTGTTTGTTTTAAACTTCCATTGTTTTCATTCAAATTCCGTTGTTTTCATTCTAATTCTGTTGTTTGTTTTAAACTTCCATAGTTATCATTCAAATTCTGTTGTTTTCATTTAAATTCGTTGTTTTGATTTAAATTGTGTTCTGTACATTCTAATTCCGTTGTTTTCATTCAAATTCCGCTGTTTTCATTCTAATTCTGTTGTTTGTTTTAAGCTTCCATTGTTTTCATTCAAATTCTGTTCTGTTCATTCTAATTCCGTTGTTTTCTTTCAGTCTCTGTTCTGTACATTCTAATTCTGTTGTTTTCATTCAAATTACATTGTTTTGATTCAAATTCTGTTCTGTTCATTCTAATTCCATTGTTTTCATTCAAATTCCGTTGTTTTCATTCAAACCCTGTTCTGTACATTCTAATTCCGTTGTTTTCATTCAAATTCCGTTGTTTTCATTCTAATTCTGTTGTTTTCATTTAAATTCGTTGTTTTGATTTAAATTCTGTTCTGTACATTCTAATTCCGTTGTTTTCATTCAAATTCTGCTGTTTTCATTCTAATTCTGTTGTTTGTTTTAAGCTTCCATTGTTTTCATTCAAATTCTGTTCTGTTCATTCTAATTCCGTTGTTTTCATTCAGTCTCTGTTCTGTACAATCTAATTCTGTTGTTTTCATTCAAATTACATTGTTTTGATTCAAATTCTGTTCTGTTCATTCTAATTCCATTGTTTTCATTCAAATTCCGTTGTTTTCATTCAAACCCTGTTCTGTACATTCTAATTCCGTTGTTTTCATTCAAATTCTGTTGTTTTCATTCAAACCCTGTTCTGTACATTCTAATTCCGTTGTTTTCATTCAAATTCCGTTGTTTTCATTCTAATTCTGTTGTTTGTTTTAAACTTCCATTGTTTTCATTCAAATTCCGTTGTTTTCATTCTAATTCTGTTGTTTGTTTTAAACTTCCATGGTTATCATTCAAATTCTGTTGTTTTCATTTAAATTCGTTGTTTTGATTTAAATTCTGTTCTGTACATTCTAATTCCGTTGTTTTCATTCAAATTCCACTGTTTTCATTCTAATTCTGTTGTTTGTTTTAAGCTTCCATTGTTTTCATTCAAATTCTGTTCTGTTCATTCTAATTCCGTTGTTTTCATTCAGTCTCTGTTCTGTACATTCTAATTCTGTTGTTTTCATTCAAATTACATTGTTTTGATTCAAATTCTGTTCTGTTCATTCTAATTCCATTGTTTTCATTCAAATTCCGTTGTTTTCATTCAAACCCTGTTCTGTACATTCTAATTCCGTTGTTTTCATTCAAATTCCGTTGTTTTCATTCAAACCCTGTTCTGTACATTCTAATTCCGTTGTTTTCATTCTAATTCTGTTGTTTGTTTTAAACTTCCATTGTTTTCATTCTAATTCCGTTGTTTTCATTCAAATTCCGTTGTTTTCATTCAAATTCCGTTGTTTTCATTCTAATTCTGTTGTTTGTTTTAAACTTCCATAGTTATCATTCAAATTCTGTTGTTTTCATTTAAATTCGTTGTTTTGATTCAAATTCTGTTCTGTTCATTCTAATTCCATTGTTTTCATTCAAATTCCGTTGTTTTCATTCAAACCCTGTTCTGTACATTCTAATTCCGTTGTTTTCATTCTAATTCTGTTGTTTTCATTTAAATTCGTTGTTTTGATTTAAATTCTGTTCTGTACATTCTAATTCCGTTGTTTTCATTCAAATTCCGCTGTTTTCATTCTAATTCTGTTGTTTGTTTTAAGCTTCCATTGTTTTCATTCAAATTCTGTTCTGTTCATTCTAATTCCGTTGTTTTCATTCAGTCTCTGTTCTGTACATTCTAATTCTGTTGTTTTCATTCAAATTACATTGTTTTGATTCAAATTCTGTTCTGTTCATTCTAATTCCATTGTTTTCATTCAAATTCCGTTGTTTTCATTCAAACCCTGTTCTGTACATTCTAATTCCGTTGTTTTCATTCAAATTCCGTTGTTTTCATTCTAATTCTGTTGTTTGTTTTAAACTTCCATTGTTTTCATTCAAATTCCGTTGTTTTCATTCTAATTCTGTTGTTTGTTTTTAACTTCCATAGTTATCATTCAAATTCTGTTGTTTTCATTCAAATTCCGTTGTTTTCATTCAAACCCTGTTCTGTACATTCTAATTCCGTTGTTTTCATTCAAATTCCGTTGTTTTCATTCTAATTCTGTTGTTTTCATTTAAATTCGTTGTTTTGATTTAAATTCTGTTCTGTACATTCTAATTCCGTTGTTTTCATTCAAATTCCGCTGTTTTCATTCTAATTCTGTTGTTTGTTTTAAGCTTCCATTGTTTTCATTCAAATTCTGTTCTGTTCATTCTAATTCCGTTGTTTTCATTCAGTCTCTGTTCTGTACATTCTAATTCTGTTGTTTTCATTCAAATTACATTGTTTTGATTCAAATTCTGTTCTGTTCATTCTAATTCCATTGTTTTCATTCAAATTCCGTTGTTTTCATTCAAACCCTGTTCTGTACATTCTAATTCCGTTGTTTTCATTCAAATTCCGTTGTTTTCATTCTAATTCTGTTGTTTTCATTTAAATTCGTTGTTTTGATTTAAATTCTGTTCTGTACATTCTAATTCCGTTGTTTTCATTCAAATTCCGTTGTTTTCATTCTAATTCTGTTGTTTTCATTTAAATTCGTTGTTTTGATTTAAATTCTGTTCTGTACATTCTAATTCCGTTGTTTTCATTCAGTCTCTGTTCTGTACATTCTAATTCTGTTGTTTTCATTCAAATTACATTGTTTTGATTCAAATTCTGTTCTGTTCATTCTAATTCCATTGTTTTCATTCAAATTCGTTGTTTTGATTTAAATTCTGTTCTGTACATTCTAATTCCGTTGTTTTCATTCAAATTCCGCTGTTTTCATTCTAATTCTGTTGTTTGTTTTAAGCTTCCATTGTTTTCATTCAAATTCTGTTCTGTTCATTCTAATTCCGTTGTTTTCTTTCAGTCTCTGTTCTGTACATTCTAATTCTGTTGTTTTCATTCAAATTACATTGTTTTGATTCAAATTCTGTTCTGTACATTCTAATTCCATTGTTTTCATTCAAATTCCGTTGTTTTCATTCAAACCCTGTTCTGTACATTCTAATTCCGTTGTTTTCATTCAAATTCCGTTGTTTTCATTCTAATTCTGTTGTTTTCATTCAAATTACATTGTTTTGATTCAAATTCTGTTCTGTTCATTCTAATTCCATTGTTTTCATTCAAATTCTGTTGTTTTCATTCAAACCCTGTTCTGTACATTCTAATTCCGTTGTTTTCATTCAAATTCCGTTGTTTTCATTCTAATTCTGTTGTTTGTTTTAAACTTCCATTGTTTTCATTCAAATTCCGTTGTTTTCATTCTAATTCTGTTGTTTGTTTTAAACTTCCATGGTTATCATTCAAATTCTGTTGTTTTCATTTAAATTCGTTGTTTTGATTTAAATTCTGTTCTGTACATTCTAATTCCGTTGTTTTCATTCAAATTCCGCTGTTTTCATTCTAATTCTGTTGTTTGTTTTAAGCTTCCATTGTTTTCATTCAAATTCTGTTCTGTTCATTCTAATTCCGTTGTTTTCATTCAGTCTCTGTTCTGTACATTCTAATTCTGTTGTTTTCATTCAAATTACATTGTTTTGATTCAAATTCTGTTCTGTTCATTCTAATTCCATTGTTTTCATTCAAATTCCGTTGTTTTCATTCAAACCCTGTTCTGTACATTCTAATTCCGTTGTTTTCATTCAAATTCCGTTGTTTTCATTCTAATTCTGTTGTTTTCATTTAAATTCGTTGTTTTGATTTAAATTCTGTTCTGTACATTCTAATTCCGTTGTTTTCATTCAAATTCCGTTGTTTTCATTCTAATTCTGTTGTTTTCATTTAAATTCGTTGTTTTGATTTAAATTCTGTTCTGTACATTCTAATTCCGTTGTTTTCATTCAGTCTCTGTTCTGTACATTCTAATTCTGTTGTTTTCATTCAAATTACATTGTTTTGATTCAAATTCTGTTCTGTTCATTCTAATTCCATTGTTTTCATTCAAATTCGTTGTTTTGATTTAAATTCTGTTCTGTACATTCTAATTCCGTTGTTTTCATTCAAATTCCGCTGTTTTCATTCTAATTCTGTTGTTTGTTTTAAGCTTCCATTGTTTTCATTCAAATTCTGTTCTGTTCATTCTAATTCCGTTGTTTTCATTCAGTCTCTGTTCTGTACAATCTAATTCTGTTGTTTTCATTCAAATTACATTGTTTTCATTCTAATTCTGTTGTTTTCATTTAAATTCGTTGTTTTGATTTAAATTCTGTTCTGTACATTCTAATTCCGTTGTTTTCATTCAAATTCCGCTGTTTTCATTCTAATTCTGTTGTTTGTTTTAAGCTTCCATTGTTTTCATTCAAATTCTATTCTGTTCATTCTAATTCCGTTGTTTTCTTTCAGTCTCTGTTCTGTACATTCTAATTCTGTTGTTTTCATTCAAATTACATTGTTTTGATTCAAATTCTGTTCTGTTCATTCTAATTCCATTGTTTTCATTCAAATTCCGTTGTTTTCATTCAAACCCTGTTCTGTACATTCTAATTCCGTTGTTTTCATTCAAATTCTGTTGTTTTCATTCAAACCCTGTTCTGTACATTCTAATTCCGTTGTTTTCATTCAAATTCCGTTGTTTTCATTCTAATTCTGTTGTTTGTTTTAAACTTCCATTGTTTTCATTCAAATTCCGTTGTTTTCATTCTAATTCTGTTGTTTGTTTTAAACTTCCATGGTTATCATTCAAATTCTGTTGTTTTCATTTAAATTCGTTGTTTTGATTTAAATTCTGTTCTGTACATTCTAATTCCGTTGTTTTCATTCAAATTCCGCTGTTTTCATTCTAATTCTGTTGTTTGTTTTAAGCTTCCATTGTTTTCATTCAAATTCTGTTCTGTTCATTCTAATTCCGTTGTTTTCATTCAGTCTCTGTTCTGTACATTCTAATTCTGTTGTTTTCATTCAAATTACATTGTTTTGATTCAAATTCTGTTCTGTTCATTCTAATTCCGTTGTTTTCATTCAAATTCCGTTGTTTTCATTCTAATTCTGTTGTTTGTTTTAAACTTCCATTGTTTTCATTCAAATTCCGTTGTTTTCATTCTAATTCTGTTGTTTGTTTTAAACTTCCATAGTTATCATTCAAATTCTGTTGTTTTCATTTAAATTCGTTGTTTTGATTTAAATTCTGTTCTGTACATTCTAATTCCGTTGTTTTCATTCAAATTCCGCTGTTTTCATTCTAATTCTGTTGTTTGTTTTAAACTTCCATTGTTTTCATTCAAATTCTGTTCTGTTCATTCTAATTCCGTTGTTTTCTTTCAGTCTCTGTTCTGTACATTCTAATTCTGTTGTTTTCATTCAAATTACATTGTTTTGATTCAAATTCTGTTCTGTTCATTCTAATTCCATTGTTTTCATTCAAATTCCGTTGTTTTCATTCAAACCCTGTTCTGTACATTCTAATTCCGTTGTTTTCATTCAAATTCCGTTGTTTTCATTCTAATTCCATTGTTTTCATTCAAATTCCGTTGTTTTCATTCAAACCCTGTTCTGTACATTCTAATTCCGTTGTTTTCATTCAAATTCCGTTGTTTTCATTCTAATTCTGTTGTTTTCATTTAAATTCGTTGTTTTGATTTAAATTCTGTTCTGTACATTCTAATTCCGTTGTTTTCATTCAAATTCCGCTGTTTTCATTCAAACCCTGTTCTGTACATTCTAATTCCGTTGTTTTCATTCAAATTCCGTTGTTTTCATTCTAATTCTGTTGTTTGTTTTAAACTTCCATAGTTATCATTCAAATTCTGTTGTTTTCATTTAAATTCGTTGTTTTGATTCAAATTCTGTTCTGTTCATTCTAATTCCATTGTTTTCATTCAAATTCCGTTGTTTTCATTCAAACCCTGTTCTGTACATTCTAATTCCGTTGTTTTCATTCAAATTCCATTGTTTTCATTCTAATTCTGTTGTTTTCATTTAAATTCGTTGTTTTGATTTAAATTCTGTTCTGTACATTCTAATTCCGTTGTTTTCATTCAAATTCCGCTGTTTTCATTCTAATTCTGTTGTTTGTTTTAAGCTTCCATTGTTTTCATTCAAATTCTGTTCTGTTCATTCTAATTCCGTTGTTTTCATTCAGTCTCTGTTCTGTACATTCTAATTCCATTGTTTTCATTCAAATTCCGTTGTTTTCATTCAAACCCTGTTCTGTACATTCTAATTCCGTTGTTTTCATTCAAATTCCGTTGTTTTCATTCTAATTCTGTTGTTTTCATTTAAATTCCGTTGTTTTGATTTAAATTCTGTTCTGTACATTCTAATTCCGTTGTTTTCATTCAAATTCCGTTGTTTTCATTCTAATTCTGTTGTTTTCATTTAAATTCGTTGTTTTGATTTAAATTCTGTTCTGTACATTCTAATTCCGTTGTTTTCATTCAGTCTCTGTTCTGTACATTCTAATTCTGTTGTTTTCATTCAAATTACATTGTTTTGATTCAAATTCTGTTCTGTTCATTCTAATTCCATTGTTTTCATTCAAATTCGTTGTTTTGATTTAAATTCTGTTCTGTACATTCTAATTCCGTTGTTTTCATTCAAATTCCGCTGTTTTCATTCTAATTCTGTTGTTTGTTTTAAGCTTCCATTGTTTTCATTCAAATTCTGTTCTGTTCATTCTAATTCCGTTGTTTTCTTTCAGTCTCTGTTCTGTACATTCTAATTCTGTTGTTTTCATTCAAATTACATTGTTTTGATTCAAATTCTGTTCTGTTCATTCTAATTCCATTGTTTTCATTCAAATTCCGTTGTTTTCATTCAAACCCTGTTCTGTACATTCTAATTCCGTTGTTTTCATTCAAATTCTGTTGTTTTCATTCAAACCCTGTTCTGTACATTCTAATTCCGTTGTTTTCATTCAAATTCCGTTGTTTTCATTCTAATTCTGTTGTTTGTTTTAAACTTCCATTGTTTTCATTCAAATTCCGTTGTTTTCATTCTAATTCTGTTGTTTGTTTTAAACTTCCATGGTTATCATTCAAATTCTGTTGTTTTCATTTAAATTCGTTGTTTTGATTTAAATTCTGTTCTGTACATTCTAATTCCGTTGTTTTCATTCAAATTCCGCTGTTTTCATTCTAATTCTGTTGTTTGTTTTAAGCTTCCATTGTTTTCATTCAAATTCTGTTCTGTTCATTCTAATTCCGTTGTTTTCATTCAGTCTCTGTTCTGTACATTCTAATTCTGTTGTTTTCATTCAAATTACATTGTTTTGATTCAAATTCTGTTCTGTTCATTCTAATTCCGTTGTTTTCATTCAAATTCCGTTGTTTTCATTCTAATTCTGTTGTTTGTTTTAAACTTCCATTGTTTTCATTCAAATTCCGTTGTTTTCATTCTAATTCTGTTGTTTGTTTTAAACTTCCATAGTTATCATTCAAATTCTGTTGTTTTCATTTAAATTCGTTGTTTTGATTTAAATTCTGTTCTGTACATTCTAATTCCGTTGTTTTCATTCAAATTCCGCTGTTTTCATTCTAATTCTGTTGTTTGTTTTAAACTTCCATTGTTTTGATTCAAATTCTGTTCTGTTCATTCTAATTCCATTGTTTTCATTCAAATTCCGTTGTTTTCATTCAAACCCTGTTCTGTACATTCTAATTCCGTTGTTTTCATTCAAATTCCGTTGTTTTCATTCTAATTCTGTTGTTTGTTTTAAACTTCCATTGTTTTCATTCAAATTCCGTTGTTTTCATTCTAATTCTGTTGTTTGTTTTAAACTTCCATGGTTATCATTCAAATTCTGTTGTTTTCATTTAAATTCGTTGTTTTGATTTAAATTCTGTTCTGTACATTCTAATTCCGTTGTTTTCATTCAAATTCCGCTGTTTTCATTCTAATTCTGTTGTTTGTTTTAAGCTTCCATTGTTTTCATTCAAATTCTGTTCTGTTCATTCTAATTCCGTTGTTTTCATTCAGTCTCTGTTCTGTACATTCTAATTCTGTTGTTTTCATTCAAATTACATTGTTTTGATTCAAATTCTGTTCTGTTCATTCTAATTCCGTTGTTTTCATTCAAATTCCGTTGTTTTCATTCTAATTCTGTTGTTTGTTTTAAACTTCCATTGTTTTCATTCAAATTCCGTTGTTTTCATTCTAATTCTGTTGTTTGTTTTAAACTTCCATAGTTATCATTCAAATTCTGTTGTTTTCATTTAAATTCGTTGTTTTGATTTAAATTCTGTTCTGTACATTCTAATTCCGTTGTTTTCATTCAAATTCCGCTGTTTTCATTCTAATTCTGTTGTTTGTTTTAAACTTCCATTGTTTTCATTCAAATTCTGTTCTGTTCATTCTAATTCCGTTGTTTTCTTTCAGTCTCTGTTCTGTACATTCTAATTCTGTTGTTTTCATTCAAATTACATTGTTTTGATTCAAATTCTGTTCTGTTCATTCTAATTCCATTGTTTTCATTCAAATTCCGTTGTTTTCATTCAAACCCTGTTCTGTACATTCTAATTCCGTTGTTTTCATTCAAATTCCGTTGTTTTCATTCTAATTCCATTGTTTTCATTCAAATTCCGTTGTTTTCATTCAAACCCTGTTCTGTACATTCTAATTCCGTTGTTTTCATTCAAATTCCGTTGTTTTCATTCTAATTCTGTTGTTTTCATTTAAATTCGTTGTTTTGATTTAAATTCTGTTCTGTACATTCTAATTCCGTTGTTTTCATTCAAATTCCGCTGTTTTCATTCAAACCCTGTTCTGTACATTCTAATTCCGTTGTTTTCATTCAAATTCCGTTGTTTTCATTCTAATTCTGTTGTTTGTTTTAAACTTCCATAGTTATCATTCAAATTCTGTTGTTTTCATTTAAATTCGTTGTTTTGATTCAAATTCTGTTCTGTTCATTCTAATTCCATTGTTTTCATTCAAATTCCGTTGTTTTCATTCAAACCCTGTTCTGTACATTCTAATTCCGTTGTTTTCATTCAAATTCCATTGTTTTCATTCTAATTCTGTTGTTTTCATTTAAATTCGTTGTTTTGATTTAAATTCTGTTCTGTACATTCTAATTCCGTTGTTTTCATTCAAATTCCGCTGTTTTCATTCTAATTCTGTTGTTTGTTTTAAGCTTCCATTGTTTTCATTCAAATTCTGTTCTGTTCATTCTAATTCCGTTGTTTTCATTCAGTCTCTGTTCTGTACATTCTAATTCCATTGTTTTCATTCAAATTCCGTTGTTTTCATTCAAACCCTGTTCTGTACATTCTAATTCCGTTGTTTTCATTCAAATTCCGTTGTTTTCATTCTAATTCTGTTGTTTTCATTTAAATTCCGTTGTTTTGATTTAAATTCTGTTCTGTACATTCTAATTCCGTTGTTTTCATTCAAATTCCGTTGTTTTCATTCTAATTCTGTTGTTTTCATTTAAATTCGTTGTTTTGATTTAAATTCTGTTCTGTACATTCTAATTCCGTTGTTTTCATTCAGTCTCTGTTCTGTACATTCTAATTCTGTTGTTTTCATTCAAATTACATTGTTTTGATTCAAATTCTGTTCTGTTCATTCTAATTCCATTGTTTTCATTCAAATTCGTTGTTTTGATTTAAATTCTGTTCTGTACATTCTAATTCCGTTGTTTTCATTCAAATTCCGCTGTTTTCATTCTAATTCTGTTGTTTGTTTTAAGCTTCCATTGTTTTCATTCAAATTCTGTTCTGTTCATTCTAATTCCGTTGTTTTCTTTCAGTCTCTGTTCTGTACATTCTAATTCTGTTGTTTTCATTCAAATTACATTGTTTTGATTCAAATTCTGTTCTGTTCATTCTAATTCCATTGTTTTCATTCAAATTCCGTTGTTTTCATTCAAACCCTGTTCTGTACATTCTAATTCCGTTGTTTTCATTCAAATTCTGTTGTTTTCATTCAAACCCTGTTCTGTACATTCTAATTCCGTTGTTTTCATTCAAATTCCGTTGTTTTCATTCTAATTCTGTTGTTTGTTTTAAACTTCCATTGTTTTCATTCAAATTCCGTTGTTTTCATTCTAATTCTGTTGTTTGTTTTAAACTTCCATGGTTATCATTCAAATTCTGTTGTTTTCATTTAAATTCGTTGTTTTGATTTAAATTCTGTTCTGTACATTCTAATTCCGTTGTTTTCATTCAAATTCCGCTGTTTTCATTCTAATTCTGTTGTTTGTTTTAAGCTTCCATTGTTTTCATTCAAATTCTGTTCTGTTCATTCTAATTCCGTTGTTTTCATTCAGTCTCTGTTCTGTACATTCTAATTCTGTTGTTTTCATTCAAATTACATTGTTTTGATTCAAATTCTGTTCTGTTCATTCTAATTCCGTTGTTTTCATTCAAATTCCGTTGTTTTCATTCTAATTCTGTTGTTTGTTTTAAACTTCCATTGTTTTCATTCAAATTCCGTTGTTTTCATTCTAATTCTGTTGTTTGTTTTAAACTTCCATAGTTATCATTCAAATTCTGTTGTTTTCATTTAAATTCGTTGTTTTGATTTAAATTCTGTTCTGTACATTCTAATTCCGTTGTTTTCATTCAAATTCCGCTGTTTTCATTCTAATTCTGTTGTTTGTTTTAAACTTCCATTGTTTTGATTCAAATTCTGTTCTGTTCATTCTAATTCCATTGTTTTCATTCAAATTCCGTTGTTTTCATTCAAACCCTGTTCTGTACATTCTAATTCCGTTGTTTTCATTCAAATTCCGTTGTTTTCATTCTAATTCTGTTGTTTGTTTTAAACTTCCATTGTTTTCATTCAAATTCCGTTGTTTTCATTCTAATTCTGTTGTTTGTTTTAAACTTCCATGGTTATCATTCAAATTCTGTTGTTTTCATTTAAATTCGTTGTTTTGATTTAAATTCTGTTCTGTACATTCTAATTCCGTTGTTTTCATTCAAATTCCGCTGTTTTCATTCTAATTCTGTTGTTTGTTTTAAGCTTCCATTGTTTTCATTCAAATTCTGTTCTGTTCATTCTAATTCCGTTGTTTTCATTCAGTCTCTGTTCTGTACATTCTAATTCTGTTGTTTTCATTCAAATTACATTGTTTTGATTCAAATTCTGTTCTGTTCATTCTAATTCCGTTGTTTTCATTCAAATTCCGTTGTTTTCATTCTAATTCTGTTGTTTGTTTTAAACTTCCATTGTTTTCATTCAAATTCCGTTGTTTTCATTCTAATTCTGTTGTTTGTTTTAAACTTCCATAGTTATCATTCAAATTCTGTTGTTTTCATTTAAATTCGTTGTTTTGATTTAAATTCTGTTCTGTACATTCTAATTCCGTTGTTTTCATTCAAATTCCGCTGTTTTCATTCTAATTCTGTTGTTTGTTTTAAACTTCCATTGTTTTCATTCAAATTCTGTTCTGTTCATTCTAATTCCGTTGTTTTCTTTCAGTCTCTGTTCTGTACATTCTAATTCTGTTGTTTTCATTCAAATTACATTGTTTTGATTCAAATTCTGTTCTGTTCATTCTAATTCCATTGTTTTCATTCAAATTCCGTTGTTTTCATTCAAACCCTGTTCTGTACATTCTAATTCCGTTGTTTTCATTCAAATTCCGTTGTTTTCATTCTAATTCCATTGTTTTCATTCAAATTCCGTTGTTTTCATTCAAACCCTGTTCTGTACATTCTAATTCCGTTGTTTTCATTCAAATTCCGTTGTTTTCATTCTAATTCTGTTGTTTTCATTTAAATTCGTTGTTTTGATTTAAATTCTGTTCTGTACATTCTAATTCCGTTGTTTTCATTCAAATTCCGCTGTTTTCATTCAAACCCTGTTCTGTACATTCTAATTCCGTTGTTTTCATTCAAATTCCGTTGTTTTCATTCTAATTCTGTTGTTTGTTTTAAACTTCCATAGTTATCATTCAAATTCTGTTGTTTTCATTTAAATTCGTTGTTTTGATTCAAATTCTGTTCTGTTCATTCTAATTCCATTGTTTTCATTCAAATTCCGTTGTTTTCATTCAAACCCTGTTCTGTACATTCTAATTCCGTTGTTTTCATTCAAATTCCATTGTTTTCATTCTAATTCTGTTGTTTTCATTTAAATTCGTTGTTTTGATTTAAATTCTGTTCTGTACATTCTAATTCCGTTGTTTTCATTCAAATTCCGCTGTTTTCATTCTAATTCTGTTGTTTGTTTTAAGCTTCCATTGTTTTCATTCAAATTCTGTTCTGTTCATTCTAATTCCGTTGTTTTCATTCAGTCTCTGTTCTGTACATTCTAATTCCATTGTTTTCATTCAAATTCCGTTGTTTTCATTCAAACCCTGTTCTGTACATTCTAATTCCGTTGTTTTCATTCAAATTCCGTTGTTTTCATTCTAATTCTGTTGTTTTCATTTAAATTCCGTTGTTTTGATTTAAATTCTGTTCTGTACATTCTAATTCCGTTGTTTTCATTCAAATTCCGTTGTTTTCATTCTAATTCTGTTGTTTTCATTTAAATTCGTTGTTTTGATTTAAATTCTGTTCTGTACATTCTAATTCCGTTGTTTTCATTCAGTCTCTGTTCTGTACATTCTAATTCTGTTGTTTTCATTCAAATTACATTGTTTTGATTCAAATTCTGTTCTGTTCATTCTAATTCCATTGTTTTCATTCAAATTCGTTGTTTTGATTTAAATTCTGTTCTGTACATTCTAATTCCGTTGTTTTCATTCAAATTCCGCTGTTTTCATTCTAATTCTGTTGTTTGTTTTAAGCTTCCATTGTTTTCATTCAAATTCTGTTCTGTTCATTCTAATTCCGTTGTTTTCTTTCAGTCTCTGTTCTGTACATTCTAATTCTGTTGTTTTCATTCAAATTACATTGTTTTGATTCAAATTCTGTTCTGTTCATTCTAATTCCATTGTTTTCATTCAAATTCCGTTGTTTTCATTCAAACCCTGTTCTGTACATTCTAATTCCGTTGTTTTCATTCAAATTCTGTTGTTTTCATTCAAACCCTGTTCTGTACATTCTAATTCCGTTGTTTTCATTCAAATTCCGTTGTTTTCATTCTAATTCTGTTGTTTGTTTTAAACTTCCATTGTTTTCATTCAAATTCCGTTGTTTTCATTCTAATTCTGTTGTTTGTTTTAAACTTCCATGGTTATCATTCAAATTCTGTTGTTTTCATTTAAATTCGTTGTTTTGATTTAAATTCTGTTCTGTACATTCTAATTCCGTTGTTTTCATTCAAATTCCGCTGTTTTCATTCTAATTCTGTTGTTTGTTTTAAGCTTCCATTGTTTTCATTCAAATTCTGTTCTGTTCATTCTAATTCCGTTGTTTTCATTCAGTCTCTGTTCTGTACATTCTAATTCTGTTGTTTTCATTCAAATTACATTGTTTTGATTCAAATTCTGTTCTGTTCATTCTAATTCCGTTGTTTTCATTCAAATTCCGTTGTTTTCATTCTAATTCTGTTGTTTGTTTTAAACTTCCATTGTTTTCATTCAAATTCCGTTGTTTTCATTCTAATTCTGTTGTTTGTTTTAAACTTCCATAGTTATCATTCAAATTCTGTTGTTTTCATTTAAATTCGTTGTTTTGATTTAAATTCTGTTCTGTACATTCTAATTCCGTTGTTTTCATTCAAATTCCGCTGTTTTCATTCTAATTCTGTTGTTTGTTTTAAACTTCCATTGTTTTGATTCAAATTCTGTTCTGTTCATTCTAATTCCATTGTTTTCATTCAAATTCCGTTGTTTTCATTCAAACCCTGTTCTGTACATTCTAATTCCGTTGTTTTCATTCAAATTCCGTTGTTTTCATTCTAATTCCATTGTTTTCATTCAAATTCCGTTGTTTTCATTCAAACCCTGTTCTGTACATTCTAATTCCGTTGTTTTCATTCAAATTCCGTTGTTTTCATTCTAATTCTGTTGTTTTCATTTAAATTCGTTGTTTTGATTTAAATTCTGTTCTGTACATTCTAATTCCGTTGTTTTCATTCTAATTCCGTTGTTTTCATTCTAATTCTGTTGTTTTCATTTAAATTCGTTGTTTTGATTTAAATTCTGTTCTGTACATTCTAATTCCGTTGTTTTCATTCAAATTCCGCTGTTTTCATTCTAATTCTGTTGTTTGTTTTAAGCTTCCATTGTTTTCATTCAAATTCTGTTCTGTTCATTCTAATTCCGTTGTTTTCATTCAAATTCCGTTGTTTTCATTCTAATTCTGTTGTTTGTTTTAAACTTCCATAGTTATCATTCAAATTCTGTTGTTTTCATTTAAATTCGTTGTTTTGATTCAAATTCTGTTCTGTTCATTCTAATTCCATTGTTTTCATTCAAATTCCGTTGTTTTCATTCAAACCCTGTTCTGTACATTCTAATTCCGTTGTTTTCATTCAAATTCCATTGTTTTCATTCTAATTCTGTTGTTTTCATTTAAATTCGTTGTTTTGATTTAAATTCTGTTCTGTACATTCTAATTCCGTTGTTTTCATTCAAATTCCGCTGTTTTCATTCTAATTCTGTTGTTTGTTTTAAGCTTCCATTGTTTTCATTCAAATTCTGTTCTGTTCATTCTAATTCCGTTGTTTTCATTCAGTCTCTGTTCTGTACATTCTAATTCTGTTGTTTTCATTCAAATTACATTGTTTTGATTCAAATTCTGTTCTGTTCATTCTAATTCCATTGTTTTCATTCAAATTCCGTTGTTTTCATTCAAACCCTGTTCTGTACATTCTAATTCCGTTGTTTTCATTCAAATTCCGTTGTTTTCATTCAAACCCTGTTCTGTACATTCTAATTCCGTTGTTTTCATTCAAATTCCGTTGTTTTCATTCTAATTCTGTTGTTTGTTTTAAACTTCCATTGTTTTCATTCAAATTCCGTTGTTTTCATTCTAATTCTGTTGTTTGTTTTTAACTTCCATAGTTATCATTCAAATTCTGTTGTTTTCATTCAAATTCCGTTGTTTTCATTCAAACCCTGTTCTGTACATTCTAATTCCGTTGTTTTCATTCAAATTCCGTTGTTTTCATTCTAATTCTGTTGTTTTCATTTAAATTCGTTGTTTTGATTTAAATTCTGTTCTGTACATTCTAATTCCGTTGTTTTCATTCAAATTCCGCTGTTTTCATTCTAATTCTGTTGTTTGTTTTAAGCTTCCATTGTTTTCATTCAAATTCTGTTCTGTTCATTCTAATTCCGTTGTTTTCATTCAGTCTCTGTTCTGTACATTCTAATTCTGTTGTTTTCATTCAAATTACATTGTTTTGATTCAAATTCTGTTCTGTTCATTCTAATTCCATTGTTTTCATTCAAATTCCGTTGTTTTCATTCAAACCCTGTTCTGTACATTCTAATTCCGTTGTTTTCATTCAAATTCCGTTGTTTTCATTCTAATTCTGTTGTTTTCATTTAAATTCGTTGTTTTGATTTAAATTCTGTTCTGTACATTCTAATTCCGTTGTTTTCATTCAAATTCCGTTGTTTTCATTCTAATTCTGTTGTTTTCATTTAAATTCGTTGTTTTGATTTAAATTCTGTTCTGTACATTCTAATTCCGTTGTTTTCATTCAGTCTCTGTTCTGTACATTCTAATTCTGTTGTTTTCATTCAAATTACATTGTTTTGATTCAAATTCTGTTCTGTTCATTCTAATTCCATTGTTTTCATTCAAATTCGTTGTTTTGATTTAAATTCTGTTCTGTACATTCTAATTCCGTTGTTTTCATTCAAATTCCGCTGTTTTCATTCTAATTCTGTTGTTTGTTTTAAGCTTCCATTGTTTTCATTCAAATTCTGTTCTGTTCATTCTAATTCCGTTGTTTTCTTTCAGTCTCTGTTCTGTACATTCTAATTCTGTTGTTTTCATTCAAATTACATTGTTTTGATTCAAATTCTGTTCTGTTCATTCTAATTCCATTGTTTTCATTCAAATTCCGTTGTTTTCATTCAAACCCTGTTCTGTACATTCTAATTCCGTTGTTTTCATTCAAATTCCGTTGTTTTCATTCTAATTCTGTTGTTTTCATTCAAATTACATTGTTTTGATTCAAATTCTGTTCTGTACATTCTAATTCCGTTGTTTTCATTCAAATTCCGTTGTTTTCATTCTAATTCTGTTGTTTTCATTTAAATTCGTTGTTTTGATTTAAATTCTGTTCTGTACATTCTAATTCCGTTGTTTTCATTCAGTCTCTGTTCTGTACATTCTAATTCCGTTGTTTTCATTCAAATTCCGCTGTTTTCATTCAAACCCTGTTCTGTACATTCTAATTCCGTTGTTTTCATTCAAATTCCGTTGTTTTAATTCTAATTCTGTTGTTTGTTTTAAACTTCCATAGTTATCATTCAAATTCTGTTGTTTTCATTTAAATTCGTTGTTTTGATTTAAATTCTGTTCTGTACATTCTAATTCCGTTGTTTTCATTCAGTCTCTGTTCTGTACATTCTAATTCTGTTGTTTTCATTCAAATTACATTGTTTTGATTCAAATTCTGTTCTGTTCATTCTAATTCCATTGTTTTCATTCAAATTCCGTTGTTTTCATTCAAACCCTGTTCTGTACATTCTAATTCCGTTGTTTTCATTCAAATTCCGTTGTTTTCATTCAAACCCTGTTCTGTACATTCTAATTCCGTTGTTTTCATTCAAATTCCGTTGTTTTCATTCTAATTCTGTTGTTTGTTTTAAACTTCCATTGTTTTCATTCAAATTCCGTTGTTTTCATTCTAATTCTGTTGTTTGTTTTTAACTTCCATAGTTATCATTCAAATTCTGTTGTTTTCATTCAAATTCCGTTGTTTTCATTCAAACCCTGTTCTGTACATTCTAATTCCGTTGTTTTCATTCAAATTCCGTTGTTTTCATTCTAATTCTGTTGTTTTCATTTAAATTCGTTGTTTTGATTTAAATTCTGTTCTGTACATTCTAATTCCGTTGTTTTCATTCAAATTCCGCTGTTTTCATTCTAATTCTGTTGTTTGTTTTAAGCTTCCATTGTTTTCATTCAAATTCTGTTCTGTTCATTCTAATTCCGTTGTTTTCATTCAGTCTCTGTTCTGTACATTCTAATTCTGTTGTTTTCATTCAAATTACATTGTTTTGATTCAAATTCTGTTCTGTTCATTCTAATTCCATTGTTTTCATTCAAATTCCGTTGTTTTCATTCAAACCCTGTTCTGTACATTCTAATTCCGTTGTTTTCATTCAAATTCCGTTGTTTTCATTCTAATTCTGTTGTTTTCATTTAAATTCGTTGTTTTGATTTAAATTCTGTTCTGTACATTCTAATTCCGTTGTTTTCATTCAAATTCCGTTGTTTTCATTCTAATTCTGTTGTTTTCATTTAAATTCGTTGTTTTGATTTAAATTCTGTTCTGTACATTCTAATTCCGTTGTTTTCATTCAGTCTCTGTTCTGTACATTCTAATTCTGTTGTTTTCATTCAAATTACATTGTTTTGATTCAAATTCTGTTCTGTTCATTCTAATTCCATTGTTTTCATTCAAATTCGTTGTTTTGATTTAAATTCTGTTCTGTACATTCTAATTCCGTTGTTTTCATTCAAATTCCGCTGTTTTCATTCTAATTCTGTTGTTTGTTTTAAGCTTCCATTGTTTTCATTCAAATTCTGTTCTGTTCATTCTAATTCCGTTGTTTTCTTTCAGTCTCTGTTCTGTACATTCTAATTCTGTTGTTTTCATTCAAATTACATTGTTTTGATTCAAATTCTGTTCTGTTCATTCTAATTCCATTGTTTTCATTCAAATTCCGTTGTTTTCATTCAAACCCTGTTCTGTACATTCTAATTCCGTTGTTTTCATTCAAATTCCGTTGTTTTCATTCTAATTCTGTTGTTTTCATTCAAATTACATTGTTTTGATTCAAATTCTGTTCTGTACATTCTAATTCCGTTGTTTTCATTCAAATTCCGTTGTTTTCATTCTAATTCTGTTGTTTTCATTTAAATTCGTTGTTTTGATTTAAATTCTGTTCTGTACATTCTAATTCCGTTGTTTTCATTCAGTCTCTGTTCTGTACATTCTAATTCCGTTGTTTTCATTCAAATTCCGCTGTTTTCATTCAAACCCTGTTCTGTACATTCTAATTCCGTTGTTTTCATTCAAATTCCGTTGTTTTAATTCTAATTCTGTTGTTTGTTTTAAACTTCCATAGTTATCATTCAAATTCTGTTGTTTTCATTTAAATTCGTTGTTTTGATTTAAATTCTGTTCTGTACATTCTAATTCCGTTGTTTTCATTCAGTCTCTGTTCTGTACATTCTAATTCTGTTGTTTTCATTCAAATTACATTGTTTTGATTCAAATTCTGTTCTGTTCATTCTAATTCCATTGTTTTCATTCAAATTCGTTGTTTTGATTTAAATTCTGTTCTGTACATTCTAATTCCGTTGTTTTCATTCAAATTCCGCTGTTTTCATTCTAATTCTGTTGTTTGTTTTAAGCTTCCATTGTTTTCATTCAAATTCTGTTCTGTTCATTCTAATTCCGTTGTTTTCTTTCAGTCTCTGTTCTGTACATTCTAATTCTGTTGTTTTCATTCAAATTACATTGTTTTGATTCAAATTCTGTTCTGTTCATTCTAATTCCATTGTTTTCATTCAAATTCCGTTGTTTTGATTCAAACCCTGTTCTGTACATTCTAATTCCGTTGTTTTCATTCTAATTCTGTTGTTTTCATTCAAACCCTGTTCTGTACATTCTAATTCCGTTGTTTTCATTCTAATTCTGTTGTTTTCATTTAAATTCGTTGTTTTGATTTAAATTCTGTTCTGTACATTCTAATTCCGTTGTTTTCATTCAAATTCCGCTGTTTTCATTCAAACCCTGTTCTGTACATTCTAATTCCGTTGTTTTCATTCAAATTCCGTTGTTTTCATTCTAATTCTGTTGTTTTCATTTAAATTCGTTGTTTTGATTTAAATTCTGTTCTGTACATTCTAATTCCGTTGTTTTCATTCAAATTCCGCTGTTTTCATTCTAATTCTGTTGTTTGTTTTAAGCTTCCATTGTTTTCATTCAAATTCTGTTCTGTTCATTCTAATTCCGTTGTTTTCATTCAGTCTCTGTTCTGTACATTCTAATTCTGTTGTTTTCATTCAAATTACATTGTTTTGATTCAAATTCTGTTCTGTTCATTCTAATTCCATTGTTTTCATTCAAATTCCGTTGTTTTCATTCAAACCCTGTTCTGTACATTCTAATTCCGTTGTTTTCATTCAAATTCCGTTGTTTTCATTCTAATTCTGTTGTTTTCATTTAAATTCGTTGTTTTGATTTAAATTCTGTTCTGTACATTCTAATTCCGTTGTTTTCATTCAAATTCCGTTGTTTTCATTCTAATTCTGTTGTTTTCATTTAAATTCGTTGTTTTGATTTAAATTCTGTTCTGTACATTCTAATTCCGTTGTTTTCATTCAGTCTCTGTTCTGTACATTCTAATTCTGTTGTTTTCATTCAAATTACATTGTTTTGATTCAAATTCTGTTCTGTTCATTCTAATTCCATTGTTTTCATTCAAATTCGTTGTTTTGATTTAAATTCTGTTCTGTACATTCTAATTCCGTTGTTTTCATTCAAATTCCGCTGTTTTCATTCTAATTCTGTTGTTTTCATTCAAATTACATTGTTTTGATTCAAATTCTGTTCTGTTCATTCTAATTCCATTGTTTTCATTCAAATTCCGTTGTTTTCATTCAAACCCTGTTCTGTACATTCTAATTCCGTTGTTTTCATTCAAATTCTGTTGTTTTCATTCAAACCCTGTTCTGTACATTCTAATTCCGTTGTTTTCATTCTAATTCTGTTGTTTGTTTTAAACTTCCATTGTTTTCATTCAAATTCCGTTGTTTTCATTCTAATTCTGTTGTTTGTTTTAAACTTCCATGGTTATCATTCAAATTCTGTTGTTTTCATTTAAATTCGTTGTTTTGATTTAAATTCTGTTCTGTTCATTCTAATTCCATTGTTTTCATTCAAATTCCGTTGTTTTCATTCAAACCCTGTTCTGTACATTCTAATTCCGTTGTTTTCATTCAAATTCCGTTGTTTTCATTCTAATTCTGTTGTTTTCATTTAAATTCGTTGTTTTGATTTAAATTCTGTTCTGTACATTCTAATTCCGTTGTTTTCATTCAAATTCCGCTGTTTTCATTCTAATTCTGTTGTTTGTTTTAAGCTTCCATTGTTTTCATTCAAATTCTGTTCTGTTCATTCTAATTCCGTTGTTTTCATTCAGTCTCTGTTCTGTACAATCTAATTCTGTTGATTTCATTCAAATTACATTGTTTTGATTCAAATTCTGTTCTGTTCATTCTAATTCCATTGTTTTCATTCAAATTCCGTTGTTTTCATTCAAACCCTGTTCTGTACATTCTAATTCCGTTGTTTTCATTCAACTTCCATAGTTATCATTCAAATTCTGTTGTTTTCATTTAAATTCGTTGTTTTGATTCAAATTCTGTTCTGTTCATTCTAATTCCATTGTTTTCATTCAAATTCCGTTGTTTTCATTCAAACCCTGTTCTGTACATTCTAATTCCGTTGTTTTCATTCAAATTCCGTTGTTTTCATTCTAATTCTGTTGTTTTCATTTAAATTCGTTGTTTTGATTTAAATTCTGTTCTGTACATTCTAATTCCGTTGTTTTCATTCAAATTCCGCTGTTTTCATTCTAATTCTGTTGTTTGTTTTAAGCTTCCATTGTTTTCATTCAAATTCTGTTCTGTTCATTCTAATTCCGTTGTTTTCATTCAGTCTCTGTTCTGTACATTCTAATTCTGTTGTTTTCATTCAAATTACATTGTTTTGATTCAAATTCTGTTCTGTTCATTCTAATTCCATTGTTTTCATTCAAATTCCGTTGTTTTCATTCAAACCCTGTTCTGTACATTCTAATTCCGTTGTTTTCATTCAAATTCCGTTGTTTTCATTCAAACCCTGTTCTGTACATTCTAATTCCGTTGTTTTCATTCAAATTCCGTTGTTTTCATTCTAATTCTGTTGTTTGTTTTAAACTTCCATTGTTTTCATTCAAATTCCGTTGTTTTCATTCTAATTCTGTTGTTTGTTTTTAACTTCCATAGTTATCATTCAAATTCTGTTGTTTTCATTCAAATTCCGTTGTTTTCATTCAAACCCTGTTCTGTACATTCTAATTCCGTTGTTTTCATTCAAATTCCGTTGTTTTCATTCTAATTCTGTTGTTTTCATTTAAATTCGTTGTTTTGATTTAAATTCTGTTCTGTACATTCTAATTCCGTTGTTTTCATTCAAATTCCGCTGTTTTCATTCTAATTCTGTTGTTTGTTTTAAGCTTCCATTGTTTTCATTCAAATTCTGTTCTGTTCATTCTAATTCCGTTGTTTTCATTCAGTCTCTGTTCTGTACATTCTAATTCTGTTGTTTTCATTCAAATTACATTGTTTTGATTCAAATTCTGTTCTGTTCATTCTAATTCCATTGTTTTCATTCAAATTCCGTTGTTTTCATTCAAACCCTGTTCTGTACATTCTAATTCCGTTGTTTTCATTCAAATTCCGTTGTTTTCATTCTAATTCTGTTGTTTTCATTTAAATTCGTTGTTTTGATTTAAATTCTGTTCTGTACATTCTAATTCCGTTGTTTTCATTCAAATTCCGTTGTTTTCATTCTAATTCTGTTGTTTTCATTTAAATTCGTTGTTTTGATTTAAATTCTGTTCTGTACATTCTAATTCCGTTGTTTTCATTCAGTCTCTGTTCTGTACATTCTAATTCTGTTGTTTTCATTCAAATTACATTGTTTTGATTCAAATTCTGTTCTGTTCATTCTAATTCCATTGTTTTCATTCAAATTCGTTGTTTTGATTTAAATTCTGTTCTGTACATTCTAATTCCGTTGTTTTCATTCAAATTCCGCTGTTTTCATTCTAATTCTGTTGTTTGTTTTAAGCTTCCATTGTTTTCATTCAAATTCTGTTCTGTTCATTCTAATTCCGTTGTTTTCTTTCAGTCTCTGTTCTGTACATTCTAATTCTGTTGTTTTCATTCAAATTACATTGTTTTGATTCAAATTCTGTTCTGTTCATTCTAATTCCATTGTTTTCATTCAAATTCCGTTGTTTTCATTCAAACCCTGTTCTGTACATTCTAATTCCGTTGTTTTCATTCAAATTCTGTTGTTTTCATTCAAACCCTGTTCTGTACATTCTAATTCCGTTGTTTTCATTCAAATTCCGTTGTTTTCATTCTAATTCTGTTGTTTGTTTTAAACTTCCATTGTTTTCATTCAAATTCCGTTGTTTTCATTCTAATTCTGTTGTTTGTTTTAAACTTCCATGGTTATCATTCAAATTCTGTTGTTTTCATTTAAATTCGTTGTTTTGATTTAAATTCTGTTCTGTACATTCTAATTCCGTTGTTTTCATTCAAATTCCGCTGTTTTCATTCTAATTCTGTTGTTTGTTTTAAGCTTCCATTGTTTTCATTCAAATTCTGTTCTGTTCATTCTAATTCCGTTGTTTTCATTCAGTCTCTGTTCTGTACATTCTAATTCTGTTGTTTTGATTCAAATTACATTGTTTTGATTCAAATTCTGTTCTGTTCATTCTAATTCCGTTGTTTTCATTCAAATTCCGTTGTTTTCATTCTAATTCTGTTGTTTGTTTTAAACTTCCATTGTTTTCATTCAAATTCCGTTGTTTTCATTCTAATTCTGTTGTTTGTTTTAAACTTCCATAGTTATCATTCAAATTCTGTTGTTTTCATTTAAATTCGTTGTTTTGATTTAAATTCTGTTCTGTACATTCTAATTCTGTTGTTTTCATTCAAATTCCGCTGTTTTCATTCTAATTCTGTTGTTTGTTTTAAACTTCCATTGTTTTCATTCAAATTCTGTTCTGTTCATTCTAATTCCGTTGTTTTCTTTCAGTCTCTGTTCTGTACATTCTAATTCTGTTGTTTTCATTCAAATTACATTGTTTTGATTCAAATTCTGTTCTGTTCATTCTAATTCCATTGTTTTCATTCAAATTCCGTTGTTTTCATTCAAACCCTGTTCTGTACATTCTAATTCCGTTGTTTTCATTCAAATTCCGTTGTTTTCATTCTAATTCCATTGTTTTCATTCAAATTCCGTTGTTTTCATTCAAACCCTGTTCTGTACATTCTAATTCCGTTGTTTTCATTCAAATTCCGTTGTTTTCATTCTAATTCTGTTGTTTTCATTTAAATTCGTTGTTTTGATTTAAATTCTGTTCTGTACATTCTAATTCCGTTGTTTTCATTCAAATTCCGTTGTTTTCATTCTAATTCTGTTGTTTTCATTTAAATTCGTTGTTTTGATTTAAATTCTGTTCTGTACATTCTAATTCCGTTGTTTTCATTCAAATTCCGCTGTTTTCATTCTAATTCTGTTGTTTGTTTTAAGCTTCCATTGTTTTCATTCAAATTCTGTTCTGTTCATTCTAATTCCGTTGTTTTCATTCAGTCTCTGTTCTGTACAATCTAATTCTGTTGATTTCATTCAAATTACATTGTTTTGATTCAAATTCTGTTCTGTTCATTCTAATTCCATTGTTTTCATTCAAATTCCGTTGTTTTCATTCAAACCCTGTTCTGTACATTCTAATTCCGTTGTTTTCATTCTAATTCTGTTGTTTTCATTTAAATTCGTTGTTTTGATTTAAATTCTGTTCTGTACATTCTAATTCCGTTGTTTTCATTCAAATTCCGCTGTTTTCATTCAAACCCTGTTCTGTACATTCTAATTCCGTTGTTTTCATTCAAATTCCGTTGTTTTCATTCTAATTCTGTTGTTTGTTTTAAACTTCCATAGTTATCATTCAAATTCTGTTGTTTTCATTTAAATTCGTTGTTTTGATTCAAATTCTGTTCTGTTCATTCTAATTCCATTGTTTTCATTCAAATTCCGTTGTTTTCATTCAAACCCTGTTCTGTACATTCTAATTCCGTTGTTTTCATTCAAATTCCGTTGTTTTCATTCTAATTCTGTTGTTTTCATTTAAATTCGTTGTTTTGATTTAAATTCTGTTCTGTACATTCTAATTCCGTTGTTTTCATTCAAATTCCGCTGTTTTCATTCTAATTCTGTTGTTTGTTTTAAGCTTCCATTGTTTTCATTCAAATTCTGTTCTGTTCATTCTAATTCCGTTGTTTTCATTCAGTCTCTGTTCTGTACATTCTAATTCTGTTGTTTTCATTCAAATTACATTGTTTTGATTCAAATTCTGTTCTGTTCATTCTAATTCCATTGTTTTCATTCAAATTCCGTTGTTTTCATTCAAACCCTGTTCTGTACATTCTAATTCCGTTGTTTTCATTCAAATTCCGTTGTTTTCATTCAAACCCTGTTCTGTACATTCTAATTCCGTTGTTTTCATTCAAATTCCGTTGTTTTCATTCTAATTCTGTTGTTTGTTTTAAACTTCCATTGTTTTCATTCAAATTCCGTTGTTTTCATTCTAATTCTGTTGTTTGTTTTTAACTTCCATAGTTATCATTCAAATTCTGTTGTTTTCATTCAAATTCCGTTGTTTTCATTCAAACCCTGTTCTGTACATTCTAATTCCGTTGTTTTCATTCAAATTCCGTTGTTTTCATTCTAATTCTGTTGTTTTCATTTAAATTCGTTGTTTTGATTTAAATTCTGTTCTGTACATTCTAATTCCGTTGTTTTCATTCAAATTCCGCTGTTTTCATTCTAATTCTGTTGTTTGTTTTAAGCTTCCATTGTTTTCATTCAAATTCTGTTCTGTTCATTCTAATTCCGTTGTTTTCATTCAGTCTCTGTTCTGTACATTCTAATTCTGTTGTTTTCATTCAAATTACATTGTTTTGATTCAAATTCTGTTCTGTTCATTCTAATTCCATTGTTTTCATTCAAATTCCGTTGTTTTCATTCAAACCCTGTTCTGTACATTCTAATTCCGTTGTTTTCATTCAAATTCCGTTGTTTTCATTCAAACCCTGTTCTGTACATTCTAATTCCGTTGTTTTCATTCAAATTCCGTTGTTTTCATTCTAATTCTGTTGTTTGTTTTAAACTTCCATTGTTTTCATTCAAATTCCGTTGTTTTCATTCTAATTCTGTTGTTTGTTTTAAACTTCCATAGTTATCATTCAAATTCCATTGTTTTCATTCAAATTCCGTTGTTTTCATTCAAACCCTGTTCTGTACATTCTAATTCCGTTGTTTTCATTCAAATTCCGTTGTTTTCATTCTAATTCTGTTGTTTTCATTTAAATTCGTTGTTTTGATTTAAATTCTGTTCTGTACATTCTAATTCCGTTGTTTTCATTCAAATTCCGTTGTTTTCATTCTAATTCTGTTGTTTTCATTTAAATTCGTTGTTTTGATTTAAATTCTGTTCTGTACATTCTAATTCCGTTGTTTTCATTCAGTCTCTGTTCTGTACATTCTAATTCTGTTGTTTTCATTCAAATTACATTGTTTTGATTCAAATTCTGTTCTGTTCATTCTAATTCCATTGTTTTCATTCAAATTCGTTGTTTTGATTTAAATTCTGTTCTGTACATTCTAATTCCGTTGTTTTCATTCAAATTCCGCTGTTTTCATTCTAATTCTGTTGTTTGTTTTAAGCTTCCATTGTTTTCATTCAAATTCTGTTCTGTTCATTCTAATTCCGTTGTTTTCTTTCAGTCTCTGTTCTGTACATTCTAATTCTGTTGTTTTCATTCAAATTACATTGTTTTGATTCAAATTCTGTTCTGTTCATTCTAATTCCATTGTTTTCATTCAAATTCCGTTGTTTTCATTCAAACCCTGTTCTGTACATTCTAATTCCGTTGTTTTCATTCAAATTCTGTTGTTTTCATTCAAACCCTGTTCTGTACATTCTAATTCCGTTGTTTTCATTCAAATTCCGTTGTTTTCATTCTAATTCTGTTGTTTGTTTTAAACTTCCATTGTTTTCATTCAAATTCCGTTGTTTTCATTCTAATTCTGTTGTTTGTTTTAAACTTCCATGGTTATCATTCAAATTCTGTTGTTTTCATTTAAATTCGTTGTTTTGATTTAAATTCTGTTCTGTACATTCTAATTCCGTTGTTTTCATTCAAATTCCGCTGTTTTCATTCTAATTCTGTTGTTTGTTTTAAGCTTCCATTGTTTTCATTCAAATTCTGTTCTGTTCATTCTAATTCCGTTGTTTTCATTCAGTCTCTGTTCTGTACATTCTAATTCTGTTGTTTTCATTCAAATTACATTGTTTTGATTCAAATTCTGTTCTGTTCATTCTAATTCCGTTGTTTTCATTCAAATTCCGTTGTTTTCATTCTAATTCTGTTGTTTGTTTTAAACTTCCATTGTTTTCATTCAAATTCCGTTGTTTTCATTCTAATTCTGTTGTTTGTTTTAAACTTCCATAGTTATCATTCAAATTCTGTTGTTTTCATTTAAATTCGTTGTTTTGATTTAAATTCTGTTCTGTACATTCTAATTCTGTTGTTTTCATTCAAATTCCGCTGTTTTCATTCTAATTCTGTTGTTTGTTTTAAACTTCCATTGTTTTCATTCAAACCCTGTTCTGTACATTCTAATTCCGTTGTTTTCATTCAAATTCCGTTGTTTTCATTCAAACCCTGTTCTGTACATTCTAATTCCGTTGTTTTCATTCAAATTCCGTTGTTTTCATTCTAATTCTGTTGTTTGTTTTAAACTTCCATTGTTTTCATTCAAATTCCGTTGTTTTCATTCTAATTCTGTTGTTTGTTTTTAACTTCCATAGTTATCATTCAAATTCTGTTGTTTTCATTCAAATTCCGTTGTTGTCATTCAAACCCTGTTCTGTACATTCTAATTCCGTTGTTTTCATTCAAATTCCGTTGTTTTCATTCTAATTCTGTTGTTTTCATTTAAATTCGTTGTTTTGATTTAAATTCTGTTCTGTACATTCTAATTCCGTTGTTTTCATTCAAATTCCGCTGTTTTCATTCTAATTCTGTTGTTTGTTTTAAGCTTCCATTGTTTTCATTCAAATTCTGTTCTGTTCATTCTAATTCCGTTGTTTTCATTCAGTCTCTGTTCTGTACAATCTAATTCTGTTGATTTCATTCAAATTACATTGTTTTGATTCAAATTCTGTTCTGTTCATTCTAATTCCATTGTTTTCATTCAAATTCCGTTGTTTTCATTCAAACCCTGTTCTGTACATTCTAATTCCGTTGTTTTCATTCTAATTCTGTTGTTTTCATTTAAATTCGTTGTTTTGATTTAAATTCTGTTCTGTACATTCTAATTCCGTTGTTTTCATTCAAATTCCGCTGTTTTCATTCAAACCCTGTTCTGTACATTCTAATTCCGTTGTTTTCATTCAAATTCCGTTGTTTTCATTCTAATTCTGTTGTTTGTTTTAAACTTCCATAGTTATCATTCAAATTCTGTTGTTTTCATTTAAATTCGTTGTTTTGATTCAAATTCTGTTCTGTTCATTCTAATTCCATTGTTTTCATTCAAATTCCGTTGTTTTCATTCAAACCCTGTTCTGTACATTCTAATTCCGTTGTTTTCATTCAAATTCTGTTGTTTTCATTTAAATTCGTTGTTTTGATTTAAATTCTGTTCTGTACATTCTAATTCCGTTGTTTTCATTCAAATTCCGCTGTTTTCATTCTAATTCTGTTGTTTGTTTTAAGCTTCCATTGTTTTCATTCAAATTCTGTTCTGTTCATTCTAATTCCGTTGTTTTCATTCAGTCTCTGTTCTGTACATTCTAATTCTGTTGTTTTCATTCAAATTACATTGTTTTGATTCAAATTCTGTTCTGTTCATTCTAATTCCATTGTTTTCATTCAAATTCCGTTGTTTTCATTCAAACCCTGTTCTGTACATTCTAATTCCGTTGTTTTCATTCAAATTCCGTTGTTTTCATTCAAACCCTGTTCTGTACATTCTAATTCCGTTGTTTTCATTCAAATTCCGTTGTTTTCATTCTAATTCTGTTGTTTGTTTTAAACTTCCATTGTTTTCATTCAAATTCCGTTGTTTTCATTCTAATTCTGTTGTTTGTTTTAAACTTCCATAGTTATCATTCAAATTCTGTTGTTTTCATTTAAATTCGTTGTTTTGATTTAAATTCTGTTCTGTACATTCTAATTCCGTTGTTTTCATTCAAATTCCGCTGTTTTCATTCTAATTCTGTTGTTTGTTTTAAACGTCCATTGTTTTCATTCAAATTCTGTTCTGTTCATTCTAATTCCGTTGTTTTCTTTCAGTCTCTGTTCTGTACATTCTAATTCTGTTGTTTTCATTCAAATTACATTGTTTTGATTCAAATTCTGTTCTGTTCATTCTAATTCCATTGTTTTCATTCAAATTCCGTTGTTTTCATTCAAACCCTGTTCTGTACATTCTAATTCCGTTGTTTTCATTCAAATTCCGTTGTTTTCATTCTAATTCCATTGTTTTCATTCAAATTCCGTTGTTTTCATTCAAACCCTGTTCTGTACATTCTAATTCCGTTGTTTTCATTCAAATTCCGTTGTTTTCATTCTAATTCTGTTGTTTTCATTTAAATTCGTTGTTTTGATTTAAATTCTGTTCTGTACATTCTAATTCCGTTGTTTTCATTCAAATTCCGCTGTTTTCATTCAAACCCTGTTCTGTACATTCTAATTCCGTTGTTTTCATTCAAATTCCGTTGTTTTCATTCTAATTCTGTTGTTTGTTTTAAACTTCCATAGTTATCATTCAAATTCTGTTGTTTTCATTTAAATTCGTTGTTTTGATTCAAATTCTGTTCTGTTCATTCTAATTCCATTGTTTTCATTCAAATTCCGTTGTTTTCATTCAAACCCTGTTCTGTACATTCTAATTCCGTTGTTTTCATTCAAATTCTGTTGTTTTCATTTAAATTCGTTGTTTTGATTTAAATTCTGTTCTGTACATTCTAATTCCGTTGTTTTCATTCAAATTCCGCTGTTTTCATTCTAATTTTGTTGTTTGTTTTAAGCTTCCATTGTTTTCATTCAAATTCTGTTCTGTTCATTCTAATTCCGTTGTTTTCATTCAGTCTCTGTTCTGTACATTCTAATTCTGTTGTTTTCATTCAAATTACATTGTTTTGATTCAAATTCTGTTCTGTTCATTCTAATTCCATTGTTTTCATTCAAATTCCGTTGTTTTCATTCAAACCCTGTTCTGCACATTCAAATTCCGTTGTTTTCATTCAAATTCCGTTGTTTTCATTCAAACCCTGTTCTGTACATTCTAGAGATGGCACGATACCACTTTTTTATGTCCGATACCGATACCGATATCATAAATTTGGATATCTGCCGATACCGATATGAATCCGATATAGTGTTTTTTAATCAACAAAACTGTTTTTTAAATATCTTGCTGCATTTTGTATAAGTTCATACTCAAGTTTAAAACAACAACTACACTAAAGCTATTCTGTTATACCTGTATCCAAAAAAAATATTTCATAGTTCAGCAATACTGATCAATCTAATAAACTTAAACCTACACCATCCTCCCTATTCTGGTATTTTAAAGAGTACTTAGCATATATATTAAGCAACCTAACTAATAGGGTTCCAACTCCCAGCAACAACAAAAATAAATAAATAAAAAATAGGGAACCACCCCCCACCCTCCACCTCATGATGCTTAATCGACGTAATCAACCTTAATTTGATGCAGTGTGGAAAAAAATGCACAGAAATCAATTATTTTTCAAGAAATATTAAATAGATTCAACATCTTTCTTCAACAAAATTGCAGACTGCACAGATGGTACCTTCCCAAAGGAAAATGTACTATAGCTTACTAGGGTGTATATATTAGACTTAATAGTTACTATATACAGTAATGGACTTCTATTCATTTTGCATCAAATTAAAACTTTGGCTGTCAGATAATTATTTATTAAAAGCTAGACATTTTAAATGAGAATAAGAAAGAAAAGTATGTCTTTGTGCCCCCTTTTCCCTGTTCATGCCCTATCGGCCCCCCTGGCTAAACTTTGCTAGATCCGCCCCTGCACAGTTACAGCCGTCAGCTACGTAGAAAAAGATCCTCGAGTAGAAAGTAATATTAAATACATTCTAACAACAGCTTATAGAGCTTAAACGTGCTGCTGTTGTTCAGCCGCTGGTTTCCTCTTTCTGGTGCAAAGTGGGCCAAAAGCAAACAAGAGAGACGTACGCCCGACAGAAAAGCCGATCAGCTGATCATTAAGCAGTTTCATGATCGAAGTAGCAGCAAGAAGAGGCAGTCGTTTGTTAAGCTTAACGCAGGAATGCTTTACAAACATTCAGAGATGGACTTACACACTTGCTTTACTTCTCTCGGGGATAACTTTGTCGGAGATGAAATGCGGGGTTGCTAGCGAAGCTCCACATGCTATCCAGACCACCGACAGGTCCCGCATGCCACAGCCGCTCTATCACGTGATGCATACTGCTCCGACTGCTAACGTTCTGAGGTGAGTTACGGGGTGTTGCAAGTTTTGTGAGCTGCTTTCGTGATATTTAATGGATCGGATTACATTTTTTATTTTTCTCCGATATCCGATCCAGTAATTTAGGTCAGTATCGGACCGATACCGATACGTAATATCGGATCGGTCCATCTCTAGTACATTCTAATTCCGTTGTTTTCATTCAAATTCCGTTGTTTTCATTCTAATTCTGTTGTTTGTTTTAAACTTCCATTGTTTTCATTCAAATTCCGTTGTTTTCATTCTAATTCTGTTGTTTGTTTTAAACTTCCATAGTTATCATTCAAATTCTGTTGTTTTCATTCAAATTCCGTTGTTTTCATTCAAACCCTGTTCTGTACATTCTAATTCCGTTGTTTTCATTCAAATTCCGTTGTTTTCATTCTAATTCTGTTGTTTTCATTTAAATTCGTTGTTTTGATTTAAATTCTGTTCTGTACATTCTAATTCCGTTGTTTTCATTCAAATTCCGCTGTTTTCATTCTAATTCTGTTGTTTGTTTTAAGCTTCCATTGTTTTCATTCAAATTCTGTTCTGTTCATTCTAATTCCGTTGTTTTCATTCAGTCTCTGTTCTGTACATTCTAATTCTGTTGTTTTCATTCAAATTACATTGTTTTGATTCAAATTCTGTTCTGTTCATTCTAATTCCGTTGTTTTCATTCAAATTCCGTTGTTTTCATTCTAATTCTGTTGTTTTCATTTAAATTCGTTGTTTTGATTTAAATTCTGTTCTGTACATTCTAATTCCGTTGTTTTCATTCAAATTCCGTTGTTTTCATTCTAATTCTGTTGTTTTCATTTAAATTCGTTGTTTTGATTTAAATTCTGTTCTGTACATTCTAATTCCGTTGTTTTCATTCAGTCTCTGTTCTGTACATTCTAATTCTGTTGTTTTCATTCTAATTCTGTTGTTTTCATTCAAACCCTGTTCTGTACATTCTAATTCCGTTGTTTTCATTCAAATTCCGCTGTTTTCATTCTAATTCTGTTGTTTGTTTTAAGCTTCCATTGTTTTCATTCAAATTCTGTTCTGTTCATTCTAATTCCGTTGTTTTCTTTCAGTCTCTGTTCTGTACATTCTAATTCTGTTGTTTTCATTCAAATTACATTGTTTTGATTCAAATTCTGTTCTGTTCATTCTAATTCCATTGTTTTCATTCAAATTCGTTGTTTTGATTTAAATTCTGTTCTGTACATTCTAATTCCGTTGTTTTCATTCAAATTCCGCTGTTTTCATTCTAATTCTGTTGTTTGTTTTAAGCTTCCATTGTTTTCATTCAAATTCTGTTCTGTTCATTCTAATTCCGTTGTTTTCTCTCAGTCTCTGTTCTGTACATTCTAATTCTGTTGTTTTCATTCAAATTACATTGTTTTGATTCAAATTCTGTTCTGTTCATTCTAATTCCATTGTTTTCATTCAAATTCCGTTGTTTTCATTCTAATTCTGTTGTTTTCATTTAAATTCGTTGTTTTGATTTAAATTCTGTTCTGTACATTCTAATTCCGTTGTTTTCATTCAGTCTCTGTTCTGTACATTCTAATTCTGTTGTTTTCATTCAAATTACATTGTTTTGATTCAAATTCTGTTCTGTTCATTCTAATTCCATTGTTTTCATTCAAATTCGTTGTTTTGATTTAAATTCTGTTCTGTACATTCTAATTCCGTTGTTTTCATTCAAATTCCGCTGTTTTCATTCTAATTCTGTTGTTTGTTTTAAGCTTCCATTGTTTTCATTCAAATTCTGTTCTGTTCATTCTAATTCCGTTGTTTTCTTTCAGTCTCTGTTCTGTACATTCTAATTCTGTTGTTTTCATTCAAATTACATTGTTTTGATTCAAATTCTGTTCTGTTCATTCTAATTCCATTGTTTTCATTCAAATTCCGTTGTTTTCATTCAAACCCTGTTCTGTACATTCTTATTCCGTTGTTTTCATTCAAATTCCGTTGTTTTCATTCAAACCCTGTTCTGTACATTCTAATTCCGTTGTTTTCATTCAAATTCCGTTGTTTTCATTCAAACCCTGTTCTGTACATTCTAATTCCGTTGTTTTCATTCAAATTCCGTTGTTTTCATTCTAATTCTGTTGTTTGTTTTAAACTTCCATTGTTTTCATTCAAATTCTGTTCTGTTCATTCTAATTCCGTTGTTTTCTTTCAGTCTCTGTTCTGTACATTCTAATTCTGTTGTTTTCATTCAAATTACATTGTTTTGATTCAAATTCTGTTCTGTTCATTCTAATTCCATTGTTTTCATTCAAATTCCGTTGTTTTCATTCAAACCCTGTTCTGTACATTCTAATTCCGTTGTTTTCATTCAAATTCCGTTGTTTTAATTCTAATTCTGTTGTTTGTTTTAAACTTCCATAGTTATCATTCAAATTCTGTTGTTTTCATTTAAATTCGTTGTTTTGATTTAAATTCTGTTCTGTACATTCTAATTCCGTTGTTTTCATTCAGTCTCTGTTCTGTACATTCTAATTCTGTTGTTTTCATTCAAATTACATTGTTTTGATTCAAATTCTGTTCTGTTCATTCTAATTCCATTGTTTTCATTCAAATTCGTTGTTTTGATTTAAATTCTGTTCTGTACATTCTAATTCCGTTGTTTTCATTCAAATTCTGCTGTTTTCATTCTAATTCTGTTGTTTGTTTTAAGCTTCCATTGTTTTCATTCAAATTCTGTTCTGTTCATTCTAATTCCGTTGTTTTCTTTCAGTCTCTGTTCTGTACATTCTAATTCTGTTGTTTTCATTCAAATTACATTGTTTTGATTCAAATTCTGTTGTGTTCATTCTAATTCCATTGTTTTCATTCAAATTCCGTTGTTTTGATTCAAACCCTGTTCTGTACATTCTAATTCCGTTGTTTTCATTCTAATTCTGTTGTTTTCATTCAAACCCTGTTCTGTACATTCTAATTCCGTTGTTTTCATTCAAATTCCGCTGTTTTCATTCTAATTCTGTTGTTTGTTTTAAGCTTCCATTGTTTTCATTCAAATTCTGTTCTGTTCATTCTAATTCCGTTGTTTTCTTTCAGTCTCTGTTCTGTACATTCTAATTCTGTTGTTTTCATTCAAATTACATTGTTTTGATTCAAATTCTGTTCTGTTCATTCTAATTCCATTGTTTTCATTCAAATTCCGTTGTTTTCATTCAAACCCTGTTCTGTACATTCTAATTCCGTTGTTTTCATTCAAATTCCGCTGTTTTCATTCTAATTCTGTTGTTTGTTTTAAGCTTCCATTGTTTTCATTCAAATTCTGTTCTGTTCATTCTAATTCCGTTGTTTTCTTTCAGTCTCTGTTCTGTACATTCTAATTCTGTTGTTTTCATTCAAATTACATTGTTTTGATTCAAATTCTGTTCTGTTCATTCTAATTCCATTGTTTTCATTCAAATTCCGTTGTTTTCATTCAAACCCTGTTCTGTACATTCTTATTCCGTTGTTTTCATTCAAATTCCGTTGTTTTCATTCTAATTCTGTTGTTTGTTTTAAACTTCCATTGTTTTCATTCAAATTCCGTTGTTTTCATTCTAATTCTGTTGTTTGTTTTAAACTTCCATGGTTATCATTCAAATTCTGTTGTTTTCATTTAAATTCGTTGTTTTGATTTAAATTCTGTTCTGTACATTCTAATTCCGTTGTTTTCATTCAAATTCCGCTGTTTTCATTCTAATTCTGTTGTTTGTTTTAAGCTTCCATTGTTTTCATTCAAATTCTGTTCTGTTCATTCTAATTCCGTTGTTTTCATTCAGTCTCTGTTCTGTACATTCTAATTCTGTTGTTTTCATTCAAATTACATTGTTTTGATTCAAATTCTGTTCTGTTCATTCTAATTCCATTGTTTTCATTCAAATTCGTTGTTTTGATTTAAATTCTGTTCTGTACATTCTAATTCCGTTGTTTTCATTCAAATTCCGCTGTTTTCATTCTAATTCTGTTGTTTGTTTTAAACTTCCATTGTTTTCATTCAAATTCCGTTGTTTTCATTCTAATTCTGTTGTTTGTTTTAAACTTCCATAGTTATCATTCAAATTCTGTTGTTTTCATTTAAATTCGTTGTTTTGATTTAAATTCTGTTCTGTACATTCTAATTCCGTTGTTTTCATTCAAATTCCACTGTTTTCATTCTAATTCTGTTGTTTGTTTTAAGCTTCCATTGTTTTCATTCAAATTCTGTTCTGTTCATTCTAATTCCGTTGTTTTCTCTCAGTCTCTGTTCTGTACATTCTAATTCTGTTGTTTTCATTCAAATTACATTGTTTTGATTCAAATTCTGTTCTGTTCATTCTAATTCCATTGTTTTCATTCAAATTCCGTTGTTTTCATTCTAATTCTGTTGTTTTCATTTAAATTCGTTGTTTTGATTTAAATTCTGTTCTGTACATTCTAATTCCGTTGTTTTCATTCAGTCTCTGTTCTGTACATTCTAATTCTGTTGTTTTCATTCAAATTACATTGTTTTGATTCAAATTCTGTTCTGTTCATTCTAATTCCATTGTTTTCATTCAAATTCGTTGTTTTGATTTAAATTCTGTTCTGTACATTCTAATTCCGTTGTTTTCATTCAAATTCCGCTGTTTTCATTCTAATTCTGTTGTTTGTTTTAAGCTTCCATTGTTTTCATTCAAATTCTGTTCTGTTCATTCTAATTCCGTTGTTTTCTTTCAGTCTCTGTTCTGTACATTCTAATTCTGTTGTTTGTTTTAAGCTTCCATTGTTTTCATTCAAATTCTGTTCTGTTCATTCTAATTCCGTTGTTTTCTTTCAGTCTCTGTTCTGTACATTCTAATTCTGTTGTTTTCATTCAAATTACATTGTTTTGATTCAAATTCTGTTCTGTTCATTCTAATTCCATTGTTTTCATTCAAATTCGTTGTTTTGATTTAAATTCTGTTCTGTACATTCTAATTCCGTTGTTTTCATTCAAATTCCGCTGTTTTCATTCTAATTCTGTTGTTTGTTTTAAGCTTCCATTGTTTTCATTCAAATTCTGTTCTGTTCATTCTAATTCCGTTGTTTTCTCTCAGTCTCTGTTCTGTACATTCTAATTCTGTTGTTTTCATTCAAATTACATTGTTTTGATTCAAATTCTGTTCTGTTCATTCTAATTCCATTGTTTTCATTCAAATTCCGTTGTTTTCATTCTAATTCTGTTGTTTTCATTTAAATTCGTTGTTTTGATTTAAATTCTGTTCTGTACATTCTAATTCCGTTGTTTTCATTCAGTCTCTGTTCTGTACATTCTAATTCTGTTGTTTTCATTCAAATTACATTGTTTTGATTCAAATTCTGTTCTGTTCATTCTAATTCCATTGTTTTCATTCAAATTCGTTGTTTTGATTTAAATTCTGTTCTGTACATTCTAATTCCGTTGTTTTCATTCCAATTCCGCTGTTTTCATTCTAATTCTGTTGTTTGTTTTAAGCTTCCATTGTTTTCATTCAAATTCTGTTCTGTTCATTCTAATTCCGTTGTTTTCTTTCAGTCTCTGTTCTGTACATTCTAATTCTGTTGTTTTCATTCAAATTACATTGTTTTGATTCAAATTCTGTTCTGTTCATTCTAATTCCATTGTTTTCATTCAAATTCCGTTGTTTTCATTCAAACCCTGTTCTGTACATTCTTATTCCGTTGTTTTCATTCAAATTCCGTTGTTTTCATTCAAACCCTGTTCTGTACATTCTAATTCCGTTGTTTTCATTCAAATTCCGTTGTTTTCATTCAAACCCTGTTCTGTACATTCTAATTCCGTTGTTTTCATTCAAATTCCGTTGTTTTCATTCTAATTCTGTTGTTTGTTTTAAACTTCCATTGTTTTCATTCAAATTCTGTTCTGTTCATTCTAATTCCGTTGTTTTCTTTCAGTCTCTGTTCTGTACATTCTAATTCTGTTGTTTTCATTCAAATTACATTGTTTTGATTCAAATTCTGTTCTGTTCATTCTAATTCCATTGTTTTCATTCAAATTCCGTTGTTTTCATTCAAACCCTGTTCTGTACATTCTAATTCCGTTGTTTTCATTCAAATTCCGTTGTTTTAATTCTAATTCTGTTGTTTGTTTTAAACTTCCATAGTTATCATTCAAATTCTGTTGTTTTCATTTAAATTCGTTGTTTTGATTTAAATTCTGTTCTGTACATTCTAATTCCGTTGTTTTCATTCAGTCTCTGTTCTGTACATTCTAATTCTGTTGTTTTCATTCAAATTACATTGTTTTGATTCAAATTCTGTTCTGTTCATTCTAATTCCATTGTTTTCATTCAAATTCGTTGTTTTGATTTAAATTCTGTTCTGTACATTCTAATTCCGTTGTTTTCATTCAAATTCCGCTGTTTTCATTCTAATTCTGTTGTTTGTTTTAAGCTTCCATTGTTTTCATTCAAATTCTGTTCTGTTCATTCTAATTCCGTTGTTTTCTTTCAGTCTCTGTTCTGTACATTCTAATTCTGTTGTTTTCATTCAAATTACATTGTTTTGATTCAAATTCTGTTGTGTTCATTCTAATTCCATTGTTTTCATTCAAATTCCGTTGTTTTGATTCAAACCCTGTTCTGTACATTCTAATTCCGTTGTTTTCATTCTAATTCTGTTGTTTTCATTCAAACCCTGTTCTGTACATTCTAATTCCGTTGTTTTCATTCAAATTCCGCTGTTTTCATTCTAATTCTGTTGTTTGTTTTAAGCTTCCATTGTTTTCATTCAAATTCTGTTCTGTTCATTCTAATTCCGTTGTTTTCTTTCAGTCTCTGTTCTGTACATTCTAATTCTGTTGTTTTCATTCAAATTACATTGTTTTGATTCAAATTCTGTTCTGTTCATTCTAATTCCATTGTTTTCATTCAAATTCCGTTGTTTTCATTCAAACCCTGTTCTGTACATTCTAATTCCGTTGTTTTCATTCAAATTCTGTTGTTTTCATTCAAACCCTGTTCTGTACATTCTAATTCCGTTGTTTTCATTCAAATTCCGTTGTTTTCATTCTAATTCTGTTGTTTGTTTTAAACTTCCATTGTTTTCATTCAAATTCCGTTGTTTTCATTCTAATTCTGTTGTTTGTTTTAAACTTCCATGGTTATCATTCAAATTCTGTTGTTTTCATTTAAATTCGTTGTTTTGATTTAAATTCTGTTCTGTACATTCTAATTCCGTTGTTTTCATTCAAATTCCGCTGTTTTCATTCTAATTCTGTTGTTTGTTTTAAGCTTCCATTGTTTTCATTCAAATTCTGTTCTGTTCATTCTAATTCCGTTGTTTTCATTCAGTCTCTGTTCTGTACATTCTAATTCTGTTGTTTTCATTCAAATTACATTGTTTTGATTCAAATTCTGTTCTGTTCATTCTAATTCCATTGTTTTCATTCAAATTCGTTGTTTTGATTTAAATTCTGTTCTGTACATTCTAATTCCGTTGTTTTCATTCAAATTCCGCTGTTTTCATTCTAATTCTGTTGTTTGTTTTAAACTTCCAGTGTTTTCATTCAAATTCCGTTGTTTTCATTCTAATTCTGTTGTTTGTTTTAAACTTCCATAGTTATCATTCAAATTCTGTTGTTTTCATTTAAATTCGTTGTTTTGATTTAAATTCTGTTCTGTACATTCTAATTCCGTTGTTTTCATTCAAATTCCGCTGTTTTCATTCTAATTCTGTTGTTTGTTTTAAGCTTCCATTGTTTTCATTCAAATTCTGTTCTGTTCATTCTAATTCCGTTGTTTTCTCTCAGTCTCTGTTCTGTACATTCTAATTCTGTTGTTTTCATTCAAATTACATTGTTTTGATTCAAATTCTGTTCTGTTCATTCTAATTCCATTGTTTTCATTCAAATTCCGTTGTTTTCATTCTAATTCTGTTGTTTTCATTTAAATTCGTTGTTTTGATTTAAATTCTGTTCTGTACATTCTAATTCCGTTGTTTTCATTCAGTCTCTGTTCTGTACATTCTAATTCTGTTGTTTTCATTCAAATTACATTGTTTTGATTCAAATTCTGTTCTGTTCATTCTAATTCCATTGTTTTCATTCAAATTCGTTGTTTTGATTTAAATTCTGTTCTGTACATTCTAATTCCGTTGTTTTCATTCAAATTCCGCTGTTTTCATTCTAATTCTGTTGTTTGTTTTAAGCTTCCATTGTTTTCATTCAAATTCTGTTCTGTTCATTCTAATTCCGTTGTTTTCTTTCAGTCTCTGTTCTGTACATTCTAATTCTGTTGTTTTCATTCAAATTACATTGTTTTGATTCAAATTCTGTTCTGTTCATTCTAATTCCATTGTTTTCATTCAAATTCCGTTGTTTTCATTCAAACCCTGTTCTGTACATTCTTATTCCGTTGTTTTCATTCAAATTCCGTTGTTTTCATTCAAACCCTGTTCTGTACATTCTAATTCCGTTGTTTTCATTCAAATTCCGTTGTTTTCATTCAAACCCTGTTCTGTACATTCTAATTCCGTTGTTTTCATTCAAATTCCGTTGTTTTCATTCTAATTCTGTTGTTTGTTTTAAACTTCCATTGTTTTCATTCAAATTCTGTTCTGTTCATTCTAATTCCGTTGTTTTCTTTCAGTCTCTGTTCTGTACATTCTAATTCTGTTGTTTTCATTCAAATTACATTGTTTTGATTCAAATTCTGTTCTGTTCATTCTAATTCCATTGTTTTCATTCAAATTCCGTTGTTTTCATTCAAACCCTGTTCTGTACATTCTAATTCCGTTGTTTTCATTCAAATTCCGTTGTTTTAATTCTAATTCTGTTGTTTGTTTTAAACTTCCATAGTTATCATTCAAATTCTGTTGTTTTCATTTAAATTCGTTGTTTTGATTTAAATTCTGTTCTGTACATTCTAATTCCGTTGTTTTCATTCAGTCTCTGTTCTGTACATTCTAATTCTGTTGTTTTCATTCAAATTACATTGTTTTGATTCAAATTCTGTTCTGTTCATTCTAATTCCATTGTTTTCATTCAAATTCGTTGTTTTGATTTAAATTCTGTTCTGTACATTCTAATTCCGTTGTTTTCATTCAAATTCCGCTGTTTTCATTCTAATTCTGTTGTTTGTTTTAAGCTTCCATTCTTTTCATTCAAATTCTGTTCTGTTCATTCTAATTCCGTTGTTTTCTTTCAGTCTCTGTTCTGTACATTCTAATTCTGTTGTTTTCATTCAAATTACATTGTTTTGATTCAAATTCTGTTGTGTTCATTCTAATTCCATTGTTTTCATTCAAATTCCGTTGTTTTGATTCAAACCCTGTTCTGTACATTCTAATTCCGTTGTTTTCATTCTAATTCTGTTGTTTTCATTCAAACCCTGTTCTGTACATTCTAATTCCGTTGTTTTCATTCAAATTCCGCTGTTTTCATTCTAATTCTGTTGTTTGTTTTAAGCTTCCATTGTTTTCATTCAAATTCTGTTCTGTTCATTCTAATTCCGTTGTTTTCTTTCAGTCTCTGTTCTGTACATTCTAATTCTGTTGTTTTCATTCAAATTACATTGTTTTGATTCAAATTCTGTTCTGTTCATTCTAATTCCATTGTTTTCATTCAAATTCCGTTGTTTTCATTCAAACCCTGTTCTGTACATTCTAATTCCGTTGTTTTCATTCAAATTCTGTTGTTTTCATTCAAACCCTGTTCTGTACATTCTAATTCCGTTGTTTTCATTCAAATTCCGTTGTTTTCATTCTAATTCTGTTGTTTGTTTTAAACTTCCATTGTTTTCATTCAAATTCCGTTGTTTTCATTCTAATTCTGTTGTTTGTTTTAAACTTCCATGGTTATCATTCAAATTCTGTTGTTTTCATTTAAATTCGTTGTTTTGATTTAAATTCTGTTCTGTACATTCTAATTCCGTTGTTTTCATTCAAATTCCGCTGTTTTCATTCTAATTCTGTTGTTTGTTTTAAGCTTCCATTGTTTTCATTCAAATTCTGTTCTGTTCATTCTAATTCCGTTGTTTTCATTCAGTCTCTGTTCTGTACATTCTAATTCTGTTGTTTTCATTCAAATTACATTGTTTTGATTCAAATTCTGTTCTGTTCATTCTAATTCCATTGTTTTCATTCAAATTCGTTGTTTTGATTTAAATTCTGTTCTGTACATTCTAATTCCGTTGTTTTCATTCAAATTCCGCTGTTTTCATTCTAATTCTGTTGTTTGTTTTAAGCTTCCATTGTTTTCATTCAAATTCCGTTGTTTTCATTCTAATTCTGTTGTTTGTTTTAAACTTCCATAGTTATCATTCAAATTCTGTTGTTTTCATTTAAATTCGTTGTTTTGATTTAAATTCTGTTCTGTACATTCTAATTCCGTTGTTTTCATTCAAATTCCGCTGTTTTCATTCTAATTCTGTTGTTTGTTTTAAACTTCCATTGTTTTCATTCAAATTCTGTTCTGTTCATTCTAATTCCGTTGTTTTCTTTCAGTCTCTGTTCTGTACATTCTAATTCTGTTGTTTTCATTCAAATTACATTGTTTTGATTCAAATTCTGTTCTGTTTATTCTAATTCCGTTGTTTTCATTCAAATTCCGTTGTTTTCATTCTAATTCTGTTGTTTTCATTTAAATTCGTTGTTTTGATTTAAATTCTGTTCTGTACATTCTAATTCCGTTGTTTTCATTCAAATTCCGCTGTTTTCATTCTAATTCTGTTGTTTGTTTTAAGCTTCCATTGTTTTCATTCAAATTCTGTTCTGTTCATTCTAATTCCGTTGTTTTCATTCAGTCTCTGTTCTGTACAATCTAATTCTGTTGTTTTCATTCAAATTACATTGTTTTGATTCAAATTCTGTTCTGTTCATTCTAATTCCGTTGTTTTCATTCAAATTCCGTTGTTTTCATTCTAATTCTGTTGTTTGTTTTAAACTTCCATTGTTTTCATTCAAATTCCGTTGTTTTCATTCTAATTCTGTTGTTTGTTTTAAACTTCCATAGTTATCATTCAAATTCTGTTGTTTTCATTTAAATTCGTTGTTTTGATTTAAATTCTGTTCTGTACATTCTAATTCCGTTGTTTTCATTCAAATTCCGCTGTTTTCATTCTAATTCTGTTGTTTGTTTTAAACTTCCATTGTTTTCATTCAAATTCTGTTCTGTTCATTCTAATTCCGTTGTTTTCTTTCAGTCTCTGTTCTGTACATTCTAATTCTGTTGTTTTCATTCAAATTACATTGTTTTGATTCAAATTCTGTTCTGTTCATTCTAATTCCATTGTTTTCATTCAAATTCCGTTGTTTTCATTCAAACCCTGTTCTGTACATTCTAATTCCGTTGTTTTCATTCAAATTCCGTTGTTTTCATTCTAATTCCATTGTTTTCATTCAAATTCCGTTGTTTTCATTCAAACCCTGTTCTGTACATTCTAATTCCGTTGTTTTCATTCAAATTCCGTTGTTTTCATTCTAATTCTGTTGTTTTCATTTAAATTCGTTGTTTTGATTTAAATTCTGTTCTGTACATTCTAATTCCGTTGTTTTCATTCATATTCCGTTGTTTTCATTCTAATTCTGTTGTTTTCATTTAAATTCGTTGTTTTGATTTAAATTCTGTTCTGTACATTCTAATTCCGTTGTTTTCATTCAAATTCCGCTGTTTTCATTCTAATTCTGTTGTTTGTTTTAAGCTTCCATTGTTTTCATTCAAATTCTGTTCTGTTCATTCTAATTCCGTTGTTTTCATTCAGTCTCTGTTCTGTACAATCTAATTCTGTTGATTTCATTCAAATTACATTGTTTTGATTCAAATTCTGTTCTGTTCATTCTAATTCCATTGTTTTCATTCAAATTCCGTTGTTTTCATTCAAACCCTGTTCTGTACATTCTAATTCCGTTGTTTTCATTCAAATTCCGTTGTTTTCATTCTAATTCTGTTGTTTTCATTTAAATTCGTTGTTTTGATTTAAATTCTGTTCTGTACATTCTAATTCCGTTGTTTTCATTCAAATTCCGCTGTTTTCATTCAAACCCTGTTCTGTACATTCTAATTCCGTTGTTTTCATTCAAATTCCGTTGTTTTCATTCTAATTCTGTTGTTTGTTTTAAACTTCCATAGTTATCATTCAAATTCTGTTCTGTTCATTCTAATTCCATTGTTTTCATTCAAATTCCGTTGTTTTCATTCAAACCCTGTTCTGTACATTCTAATTCCGTTGTTTTCATTCAAATTCTGTTGTTTTCATTTAAATTCGTTGTTTTGATTTAAATTCTGTTCTGTACATTCTAATTCCGTTGTTTTCATTCAAATTCCGCTGTTTTCATTCTAATTCTGTTGTTTGTTTTAAGCTTCCATTGTTTTCATTCAAATTCTGTTCTGTTCATTCTAATTCCGTTGTTTTCATTCAGTCTCTGTTCTGTACATTCTAATTCTGTTGTTTTCATTCAAATTACATTGTTTTGATTCAAATTCTGTTCTGTTCATTCTAATTCCATTGTTTTCATTCAAATTCCGTTGTTTTCATTCAAACCCTGTTCTGTACATTCTAATTCCGTTGTTTTCATTCAAATTCCGTTGTTTTCATTCAAACCCTGTTCTGTACATTCTAATTCCGTTGTTTTCATTCAAATTCCGTTGTTTTCATTCTAATTCTGTTGTTTGTTTTAAACTTCCATTGTTTTCATTCAAATTCCGTTGTTTTCATTCTAATTCTGTTGTTTGTTTTAAACTTCCATAGTTATCATTCAAATTCTGTTGTTTTCATTCAAATTCCGTTGTTGTCATTCAAACCCTGTTCTGTACATTCTAATTCCGTTGTTTTCATTCAAATTCCGTTGTTTTCATTCTAATTCTGTTGTTTTCATTTAAATTCGTTGTTTTGATTTAAATTCTGTTCTGTACATTCTAATTCCGTTGTTTTCATTCAAATTCCGCTGTTTTCATTCTAATTCTGTTGTTTGTTTTAAGCTTCCATTGTTTTCATTCAAATTCTGTTCTGTTCATTCTAATTCCGTTGTTTTCATTCAGTCTCTGTTCTGTACATTCTAATTCTGTTGTTTTCATTCAAATTACATTGTTTTGATTCAAATTCTGTTCTGTTCATTCTAATTCCGTTGTTTTCATTCAAATTCCGTTGTTTTCATTCTAATTCTGTTGTTTTCATTTAAATTCGTTGTTTTGATTTAAATTCTGTTCTGTACATTCTAATTCCGTTGTTTTCATTCAAATTCCGTTGTTTTCATTCTAATTCTGTTGTTTTCATTTAAATTCGTTGTTATGATTTAAATTCTGTTCTGTACATTCTAATTCCGTTGTTTTCATTCAGTCTCTGTTCTGTACATTCTAATTCTGTTGTTTTCATTCTAATTCTGTTGTTTTCATTCAAACCCTGTTCTGTACATTCTAATTCCGTTGTTTTCATTCAAATTCCGCTGTTTTCATTCTAATTCTGTTGTTTGTTTTAAGCTTCCATTGTTTTCATTCAAATTCTGTTCTGTTCATTCTAATTCCATTTTTTTCTTTCAGTCTCTGTTCTGTACATTCTAATTCTGTTGTTTTCATTCAAATTACATTGTTTTGATTCAAATCCTGTTCTGTTCATTCTAATTCCATTGTTTTCATTCAAATTCGTTGTTTTGATTTAAATTCTGTTCTGTACATTCTAATTCCGTTGTTTTCATTCAAATTCCGCTGTTTTCATTCTAATTCTGTTGTTTGTTTTAAGCTTCCATTGTTTTCATTCAAATTCTGTTCTGTTCATTCTAATTCCGTTGTTTTCTCTCAGTCTCTGTTCTGTACATTCTAATTCTGTTGTTTTCATTCAAATTACATTGTTTTGATTCAAATTCTGTTCTGTTCATTCTAATTCCATTGTTTTCATTCAAATTCCGTTGTTTTCATTCTAATTCTGTTGTTTTCATTTAAATTCGTTGTTTTGATTTAAATTCTGTTCTGTACATTCTAATTCCGTTGTTTTCATTCAGTCTCTGTTCTGTACATTCTAATTCTGTTGTTTTCATTCAAATTACATTGTTTTGATTCAAATTCTGTTCTGTTCATTCTAATTCCATTGTTTTCATTCAAATTCGTTGTTTTGATTTAAATTCTGTTCTGTACATTCTAATTCCGTTGTTTTCATTCAAATTCCGCTGTTTTCATTCTAATTCTGTTGTTTGTTTTAAGCTTCCATTGTTTTCATTCAAATTCTGTTCTGTTCATTCTAATTCCGTTGTTTTCTTTCAGTCTCTGTTCTGTACATTCTAATTCTGTTGTTTTCATTCAAATTACATTGTTTTGATTCAAATTCTGTTCTGTTCATTCTAATTCCATTGTTTTCATTCAAATTCCGTTGTTTTCATTCAAACCCTGTTCTGTACATTCTAATTCCGTTGTTTTCATTCAAATTCCGTTGTTTTCATTCAAACCCTGTTCTGTACATTCTAATTCCGTTGTTTTCATTCAAATTCCGTTGTTTTCATTCAAACCCTGTTCTGTACATTCTAATTCCGTTGTTTTCATTCAAATTCCGTTGTTTTCATTCTAATTCTGTTGTTTGTTTTAAACTTCCATTGTTTTCATTCAAATTCTGTTCTGTTCATTCTAATTCCGTTGTTTTCTTTCAGTCTCTGTTCTGTACATTCTAATTCTGTTGTTTTCATTCAAATTACATTGTTTTGATTCAAATTCTGTTCTGTTCATTCTAATTCCATTGTTTTCATTCAAATTCGTTGTTTTGATTTAAATTCTGTTCTGTACATTCTAATTCCGTTGTTTTCATTCAAATTCCGCTGTTTTCATTCTAATTCTGTTGTTTGTTTTAAGCTTCCATTGTTTTCATTCAAATTCCGTTGTTTTCATTCTAATTCTGTTGTTTGTTTTAAACTTCCATAGTTATCATTCAAATTCTGTTGTTTTCATTTAAATTCGTTGTTTTGATTTAAATTCTTTTCTGTACATTCTAATTCCGTTGTTTTCATTCAAATTCCGCTGTTTTCATTCTAATTCTGTTGTTTGTTTTAAACTTCCATTGTTTTCATTCAAATTCTGTTCTGTTCATTCTAATTCCGTTGTTTTCTTTCAGTCTCTGTTCTGTACATTCTAATTCTGTTGTTTTCATTCAAATTACATTGTTTTGATTCAAATTCTGTTCTGTTCATTCTAATTCCATTGTTTTCATTCAAATTCCGTTGTTTTCATTCAAACCCTGTTCTGTACATTCTAATTCCGTTGTTTTCATTCAAATTCCGTTGTTTTCATTCTAATTCTGTTGTTTTCATTTAAATTCGTTGTTTTGATTCAAATTCTGTTCTGTTCATTCTAATTCCATTGTTTTCATTCAAATTCCGTTGTTTTCATTCAAACCCTGTTCTGTACATTCTAATTCCGTTGTTTTCATTCAAATTCCGTTGTTTTCATTCTAATTCCATTGTTTTCATTCAAATTCCGTTGTTTTCATTCAAACCCTGTTCTGTACATTCTAATTCCGTTGTTTTCATTCAAATTCCGCTGTTTTCATTCTAATTCTGTTGTTTGTTTTAAGCTTCCATTGTTTTCATTCAAATTCTGTTCTGTTCATTCTAATTCCGTTGTTTTCTTTCAGTCTCTGTTCTGTACATTCTAATTCTGTTGTTTTCATTCAAATTACATTGTTTTGATTCAAATTCTGTTCTGTTCATTCTAATTCCATTGTTTTCATTCAAATTCGTTGTTTTGATTTAAATTCTGTTCTGTACATTCTAATTCCGTTGTTTTCATTCAAATTCCGCTGTTTTCATTCTAATTCTGTTGTTTGTTTTAAGCTTCCATTGTTTTCATTCAAATTCCGTTGTTTTCATTCTAATTCTGTTGTTTGTTTTAAACTTCCATAGTTATCATTCAAATTCTGTTGTTTTCATTTAAATTCGTTGTTTTGATTTAAATTCTGTTCTGTACATTCTAATTCCGTTGTTTTCATTCAAATTCCGCTGTTTTCATTCTAATTCTGTTGTTTGTTTTAAACTTCCATTGTTTTCATTCAAATTCTGTTCTGTTCATTCTAATTCCGTTGTTTTCTTTCAGTCTCTGTTCTGTACATTCTAATTCTGTTGTTTTCATTCAAATTACATTGTTTTGATTCAAATTCTGTTCTGTTCATTCTAATTCCATTGTTTTCATTCAAATTCCGTTGTTTTCATTCAAACCCTGTTCTGTACATTCTAATTCCGTTGTTTTCATTCAAATTCCGTTGTTTTCATTCTAATTCTGTTGTTTTCATTTAAATTCGTTGTTTTGATTTAAATTCTGTTCTGTACATTCTAATTCCGTTGTTTTCATTCAAATTCCGCTGTTTTCATTCTAATTCTGTTGTTTGTTTTAAGCTTCCATTGTTTTCATTCAAATTCTGTTCTGTTCATTCTAATTCCGTTGTTTTCATTCAGTCTCTGTTCTGTACAATCTAATTCTGTTGTTTTCATTCAAATTACATTGTTTTGATTCAAATTCTGTTCTGTTCATTCTAATTCCATTGTTTTCATTCAAATTCCGTTGTTTTCATTCAAACCCTGTTCTGTACATTCTAATTCCGTTGTTTTCATTCAAATTCCGTTGTTTTCATTCTAATTCTGTGGTTTTCATTTAAATTCGTTGTTTTGATTTAAATTCTGTTCTGTACATTCTAATTCCGTTGTTTTCATTCAAATTCCGCTGTTTTCATTCAAACCCTGTTCTGTACATTCTAATTCCGTTGTTTTCATTCAAATTCCGTTGTTTTAATTCTAATTCTGTTGTTTGTTTTAAACTTCCATAGTTATCATTCAAATTCTGTTGTTTTCATTTAAATTCGTTGTTTTGATTTAAATTCTGTTCTGTACATTCTAATTCCGTTGTTTTCATTCAGTCTCTGTTCTGTACATTCTAATTCTGTTGTTTTCATTCAAATTACATTGTTTTGATTCAAATTCTGTTCTGTTCATTCTAATTCCATTGTTTTCATTCAAATTCGTTGTTTTGATTTAAATTCTGTTCTGTACATTCTAATTCCGTTGTTTTCATTCAAATTCCGCTGTTTTCATTCTAATTCTGTTGTTTGTTTTAAGCTTCCATTGTTTTCATTCAAATTCTGTTCTGTTCATTCTAATTCCGTTGTTTTCTTTCAGTCTCTGTTCTGTACATTCTAATTCTGTTGTTTTCATTCAAATTACATTGTTTTGATTCAAATTCTGTTCTGTTCATTCTAATTCCATTGTTTTCATTCAAATTCCGTTGTTTTGATTCAAACCCTGTTCTGTACATTCTAATTCCGTTGTTTTCATTCTAATTCTGTTGTTTTCATTCAAACCCTGTTCTGTACATTCTAATTCCGTTGTTTTCATTCAAATTCCGTTGTTTTCATTCTAATTCTGTTGTTTTCATTTAAATTCGTTGTTTTGATTTAAATTCTGTTCTGTACATTCTAATTCCGTTGTTTTCATTCAAATTCCGCTGTTTTCATTCAAACCCTGTTCTGTACATTCTAATTCCGTTGTTTTCATTCAAATTCCGTTGTTTTCATTCTAATTCTGTTGTTTGTTTTAAACTTCCATAGTTATCATTCAAATTCTGTTGTTTTCATTTAAATTCGTTGTTTTGATTCAAATTCTGTTCTGTTCATTCTAATTCCATTGTTTTCATTCAAATTCCGTTGTTTTCATTCAAACCCTGTTCTGTACATTCTAATTCCGTTGTTTTCATTCAAATTCCATTGTTTTCATTCTAATTCTGTTGTTTTCATTTAAATTCGTTGTTTTGATTTAAATTCTGTTCTGTACATTCTAATTCCGTTGTTTTCATTCAAATTCCGCTGTTTTCATTCTAATTCTGTTGTTTGTTTTAAGCTTCCATTGTTTTCATTCAAATTCTGTTCTGTTCATTCTAATTCCGTTGTTTTCATTCAGTCTCTGTTCTGTACATTCTAATTCCATTGTTTTCATTCAAATTCCGTTGTTTTCATTCAAACCCTGTTCTGTACATTCTAATTCCGTTGTTTTCATTCAAATTCCGTTGTTTTCATTCTAATTCTGTTGTTTTCATTTAAATTCCGTTGTTTTGATTTAAATTCTGTTCTGTACATTCTAATTCCGTTGTTTTCATTCAAATTCCGTTGTTTTCATTCTAATTCTGTTGTTTTCATTTAAATTCGTTGTTTTGATTTAAATTCTGTTCTGTACATTCTAATTCCGTTGTTTTCATTCAGTCTCTGTTCTGTACATTCTAATTCTGTTGTTTTCATTCAAATTACATTGTTTTGATTCAAATTCTGTTCTGTTCATTCTAATTCCATTGTTTTCATTCAAATTCGTTGTTTTGATTTAAATTCTGTTCTGTACATTCTAATTCCGTTGTTTTCATTCAAATTCCGCTGTTTTCATTCTAATTCTGTTGTTTGTTTTAAACTTCCATTGTTTTCATTCAAATTCTGTTCTGTTCATTCTAATTCCGTTGTTTTCTTTCAGTCTCTGTTCTGTACATTCTAATTCTGTTGTTTTCATTCAAATTACATTGTTTTGATTCAAATTCTGTTCTGTTCATTCTAATTCCATTGTTTTCATTCAAATTCCGTTGTTTTCATTCAAACCCTGTTCTGTACATTCTAATTCCGTTGTTTTCATTCAAATTCCGTTGTTTTCATTCTAATTCTGTTGTTTTCATTTAAATTCGTTGTTTTGATTCAAATTCTGTTCTGTTCATTCTAATTCCATTGTTTTCATTCAAATTCCGTTGTTTTCATTCAAACCCTGTTCTGTACATTCTAATTCCGTTGTTTTCATTCAAATTCCGTTGTTTTCATTCTAATTCCATTGTTTTCATTCAAATTCCGTTGTTTTCATTCAAACCCTGTTCTGTACATTCTAATTCCGTTGTTTTCATTCAAATTCCGCTGTTTTCATTCTAATTCTGTTGTTTGTTTTAAGCTTCCATTGTTTTCATTCAAATTCTGTTCTGTTCATTCTAATTCCGTTGTTTTCTTTCAGTCTCTGTTCTGTACATTCTAATTCTGTTGTTTTCATTCAAATTACATTGTTTTGATTCAAATTCTGTTCTGTTCATTCTAATTCCATTGTTTTCATTCAAATTCGTTGTTTTGATTTAAATTCTGTTCTGTACATTCTAATTCCGTTGTTTTCATTCAAATTCCGCTGTTTTCATTCTAATTCTGTTGTTTGTTTTAAGCTTCCATTGTTTTCATTCAAATTCCGTTGTTTTCATTCTAATTCTGTTGTTTGTTTTAAACTTCCATAGTTATCATTCAAATTCTGTTGTTTTCATTTAAATTCGTTGTTTTGATTTAAATTCTGTTCTGTACATTCTAATTCCGTTGTTTTCATTCAAATTCCGCTGTTTTCATTCTAATTCTGTTGTTTGTTTTAAACTTCCATTGTTTTCATTCAAATTCTGTTCTGTTCATTCTAATTCCGTTGTTTTCTTTCAGTCTCTGTTCTGTACATTCTAATTCTGTTGTTTTCATTCAAATTACATTGTTTTGATTCAAATTCTGTTCTGTTCATTCTAATTCCATTGTTTTCATTCAAATTCCGTTGTTTTCATTCAAACCCTGTTCTGTACATTCTAATTCCGTTGTTTTCATTCAAATTCCGTTGTTTTCATTCTAATTCTGTTGTTTTCATTTAAATTCGTTGTTTTGATTTAAATTCTGTTCTGTACATTCTAATTCCGTTGTTTTCATTCAAATTCCGCTGTTTTCATTCTAATTCTGTTGTTTGTTTTAAGCTTCCATTGTTTTCATTCAAATTCTGTTCTGTTCATTCTAATTCCGTTGTTTTCATTCAGTCTCTGTTCTGTACAATCTAATTCTGTTGTTTTCATTCAAATTACATTGTTTTGATTCAAATTCTGTTCTGTTCATTCTAATTCCATTGTTTTCATTCAAATTCCGTTGTTTTCATTCAAACCCTGTTCTGTACATTCTAATTCCGTTGTTTTCATTCAAATTCCGTTGTTTTCATTCTAATTCTGTGGTTTTCATTTAAATTCGTTGTTTTGATTTAAATTCTGTTCTGTACATTCTAATTCCGTTGTTTTCATTCAAATTCCGCTGTTTTCATTCAAACCCTGTTCTGTACATTCTAATTCCGTTGTTTTCATTCAAATTCCGTTGTTTTAATTCTAATTCTGTTGTTTGTTTTAAACTTCCATAGTTATCATTCAAATTCTGTTGTTTTCATTTAAATTCGTTGTTTTGATTTAAATTCTGTTCTGTACATTCTAATTCCGTTGTTTTCATTCAGTCTCTGTTCTGTACATTCTAATTCTGTTGTTTTCATTCAAATTACATTGTTTTGATTCAAATTCTGTTCTGTTCATTCTAATTCCATTGTTTTCATTCAAATTCGTTGTTTTGATTTAAATTCTGTTCTGTACATTCTAATTCCGTTGTTTTCATTCAAATTCCGCTGTTTTCATTCTAATTCTGTTGTTTGTTTTAAGCTTCCATTGTTTTCATTCAAATTCTGTTCTGTTCATTCTAATTCCGTTGTTTTCTTTCAGTCTCTGTTCTGTACATTCTAATTCTGTTGTTTTCATTCAAATTACATTGTTTTGATTCAAATTCTGTTCTGTTCATTCTAATTCCATTGTTTTCATTCAAATTCCGTTGTTTTGATTCAAACCCTGTTCTGTACATTCTAATTCCGTTGTTTTCATTCTAATTCTGTTGTTTTCATTCAAACCCTGTTCTGTACATTCTAATTCCGTTGTTTTCATTCAAATTCCGTTGTTTTCATTCTAATTCTGTTGTTTTCATTTAAATTCGTTGTTTTGATTTAAATTCTGTTCTGTACATTCTAATTCCGTTGTTTTCATTCAAATTCCGCTGTTTTCATTCAAACCCTGTTCTGTACATTCTAATTCCGTTGTTTTCATTCAAATTCCGTTGTTTTCATTCTAATTCTGTTGTTTGTTTTAAACTTCCATAGTTATCATTCAAATTCTGTTGTTTTCATTTAAATTCGTTGTTTTGATTCAAATTCTGTTCTGTTCATTCTAATTCCATTGTTTTCATTCAAATTCCGTTGTTTTCATTCAAACCCTGTTCTGTACATTCTAATTCCGTTGTTTTCATTCAAATTCCATTGTTTTCATTCTAATTCTGTTGTTTTCATTTAAATTCGTTGTTTTGATTTAAATTCTGTTCTGTACATTCTAATTCCGTTGTTTTCATTCAAATTCCGCTGTTTTCATTCTAATTCTGTTGTTTGTTTTAAGCTTCCATTGTTTTCATTCAAATTCTGTTCTGTTCATTCTAATTCCGTTGTTTTCATTCAGTCTCTGTTCTGTACATTCTAATTCCATTGTTTTCATTCAAATTCCGTTGTTTTCATTCAAACCCTGTTCTGTACATTCTAATTCCGTTGTTTTCATTCAAATTCCGTTGTTTTCATTCTAATTCTGTTGTTTTCATTTAAATTCCGTTGTTTTGATTTAAATTCTGTTCTGTACATTCTAATTCCGTTGTTTTCATTCAAATTCCGTTGTTTTCATTCTAATTCTGTTGTTTTCATTTAAATTCGTTGTTTTGATTTAAATTCTGTTCTGTACATTCTAATTCCGTTGTTTTCATTCAGTCTCTGTTCTGTACATTCTAATTCTGTTGTTTTCATTCAAATTACATTGTTTTGATTCAAATTCTGTTCTGTTCATTCTAATTCCATTGTTTTCATTCAAATTCGTTGTTTTGATTTAAATTCTGTTCTGTACATTCTAATTCCGTTGTTTTCATTCAAATTCCGCTGTTTTCATTCTAATTCTGTTGTTTGTTTTAAGCTTCCATTGTTTTCATTCAAATTCTGTTCTGTTCATTCTAATTCCGTTGTTTTCTTTCAGTCTCTGTTCTGTACATTCTAATTCTGTTGTTTTCATTCAAATTACATTGTTTTGATTCAAATTCTGTTCTGTTCATTCTAATTCCATTGTTTTCATTCAAATTCCGTTGTTTTCATTCAAACCCTGTTCTGTACATTCTAATTCCGTTGTTTTCATTCAAATTCTGTTGTTTTCATTCAAACCCTGTTCTGTACATTCTAATTCCGTTGTTTTCATTCAAATTCCGTTGTTTTCATTCTAATTCTGTTGTTTGTTTTAAACTTCCATTGTTTTCATTCAAATTCCGTTGTTTTCATTCTAATTCTGTTGTTTGTTTTAAACTTCCATGGTTATCATTCAAATTCTGTTGTTTTCATTTAAATTCGTTGTTTTGATTTAAATTCTGTTCTGTACATTCTAATTCCGTTGTTTTCATTCAAATTCCGCTGTTTTCATTCTAATTCTGTTGTTTGTTTTAAGCTTCCATTGTTTTCATTCAAATTCTGTTCTGTTCATTCTAATTCCGTTGTTTTCATTCAGTCTCTGTTCTGTACATTCTAATTCTGTTGTTTTCATTCAAATTACATTGTTTTGATTCAAATTCTGTTCTGTTCATTCTAATTCCGTTGTTTTCATTCAAATTCCGTTGTTTTCATTCTAATTCTGTTGTTTGTTTTAAACTTCCATTGTTTTCATTCAAATTCCGTTGTTTTCATTCTAATTCTGTTGTTTGTTTTAAACTTCCATAGTTATCATTCAAATTCTGTTGTTTTCATTTAAATTCGTTGTTTTGATTTAAATTCTGTTCTGTACATTCTAATTCCGTTGTTTTCATTCAAATTCCGCTGTTTTCATTCTAATTCTGTTGTTTGTTTTAAACTTCCATTGTTTTGATTCAAATTCTGTTCTGTTCATTCTAATTCCATTGTTTTCATTCAAATTCCGTTGTTTTCATTCAAACCCTGTTCTGTACATTCTAATTCCGTTGTTTTCATTCAAATTCCGTTGTTTTCATTCTAATTCCATTGTTTTCATTCAAATTCCGTTGTTTTCATTCAAACCCTGTTCTGTACATTCTAATTCCGTTGTTTTCATTCAAATTCCGTTGTTTTCATTCTAATTCTGTTGTTTTCATTTAAATTCGTTGTTTTGATTTAAATTCTGTTCTGTACATTCTAATTCCGTTGTTTTCATTCTAATTCCGTTGTTTTCATTCTAATTCTGTTGTTTTCATTTAAATTCGTTGTTTTGATTTAAATTCTGTTCTGTACATTCTAATTCCGTTGTTTTCATTCAAATTCCGCTGTTTTCATTCTAATTCTGTTGTTTGTTTTAAGCTTCCATTGTTTTCATTCAAATTCTGTTCTGTTCATTCTAATTCCGTTGTTTTCATTCAAATTCCGTTGTTTTCATTCTAATTCTGTTGTTTGTTTTAAACTTCCATAGTTATCATTCAAATTCTGTTGTTTTCATTTAAATTCGTTGTTTTGATTCAAATTCTGTTCTGTTCATTCTAATTCCATTGTTTTCATTCAAATTCCGTTGTTTTCATTCAAACCCTGTTCTGTACATTCTAATTCCGTTGTTTTCATTCAAATTCCATTGTTTTCATTCTAATTCTGTTGTTTTCATTTAAATTCGTTGTTTTGATTTAAATTCTGTTCTGTACATTCTAATTCCGTTGTTTTCATTCAAATTCCGCTGTTTTCATTCTAATTCTGTTGTTTGTTTTAAGCTTCCATTGTTTTCATTCAAATTCTGTTCTGTTCATTCTAATTCCGTTGTTTTCATTCAGTCTCTGTTCTGTACATTCTAATTCTGTTGTTTTCATTCAAATTACATTGTTTTGATTCAAATTCTGTTCTGTTCATTCTAATTCCATTGTTTTCATTCAAATTCCGTTGTTTTCATTCAAACCCTGTTCTGTACATTCTAATTCCGTTGTTTTCATTCAAATTCCGTTGTTTTCATTCAAACCCTGTTCTGTACATTCTAATTCCGTTGTTTTCATTCAAATTCCGTTGTTTTCATTCTAATTCTGTTGTTTGTTTTAAACTTCCATTGTTTTCATTCAAATTCCGTTGTTTTCATTCTAATTCTGTTGTTTGTTTTTAACTTCCATAGTTATCATTCAAATTCTGTTGTTTTCATTCAAATTCCGTTGTTTTCATTCAAACCCTGTTCTGTACATTCTAATTCCGTTGTTTTCATTCAAATTCCGTTGTTTTCATTCTAATTCTGTTGTTTTCATTTAAATTCGTTGTTTTGATTTAAATTCTGTTCTGTACATTCTAATTCCGTTGTTTTCATTCAAATTCCGCTGTTTTCATTCTAATTCTGTTGTTTGTTTTAAGCTTCCATTGTTTTCATTCAAATTCTGTTCTGTTCATTCTAATTCCGTTGTTTTCATTCAGTCTCTGTTCTGTACATTCTAATTCTGTTGTTTTCATTCAAATTACATTGTTTTGATTCAAATTCTGTTCTGTTCATTCTAATTCCATTGTTTTCATTCAAATTCCGTTGTTTTCATTCAAACCCTGTTCTGTACATTCTAATTCCGTTGTTTTCATTCAAATTCCGTTGTTTTCATTCTAATTCTGTTGTTTTCATTTAAATTCGTTGTTTTGATTTAAATTCTGTTCTGTACATTCTAATTCCGTTGTTTTCATTCAAATTCCGTTGTTTTCATTCTAATTCTGTTGTTTTCATTTAAATTCGTTGTTTTGATTTAAATTCTGTTCTGTACATTCTAATTCCGTTGTTTTCATTCAGTCTCTGTTCTGTACATTCTAATTCTGTTGTTTTCATTCAAATTACATTGTTTTGATTCAAATTCTGTTCTGTTCATTCTAATTCCATTGTTTTCATTCAAATTCGTTGTTTTGATTTAAATTCTGTTCTGTACATTCTAATTCCGTTGTTTTCATTCAAATTCCGCTGTTTTCATTCTAATTCTGTTGTTTGTTTTAAGCTTCCATTGTTTTCATTCAAATTCTGTTCTGTTCATTCTAATTCCGTTGTTTTCTTTCAGTCTCTGTTCTGTACATTCTAATTCTGTTGTTTTCATTCAAATTACATTGTTTTGATTCAAATTCTGTTCTGTTCATTCTAATTCCATTGTTTTCATTCAAATTCCGTTGTTTTCATTCAAACCCTGTTCTGTACATTCTAATTCCGTTGTTTTCATTCAAATTCTGTTGTTTTCATTCAAACCCTGTTCTGTACATTCTAATTCCGTTGTTTTCATTCTAATTCTGTTGTTTGTTTTAAACTTCCATGGTTATCATTCAAATTCTGTTGTTTTCATTTAAATTCGTTGTTTTGATTTAAATTCTGTTCTGTTCATTCTAATTCCATTGTTTTCATTCAAATTCCGTTGTTTTCATTCAAACCCTGTTCTGTACATTCTAATTCCGTTGTTTTCATTCAAATTCCGTTGTTTTCATTCTAATTCTGTTGTTTTCATTTAAATTCGTTGTTTTGATTTAAATTCTGTTCTGTACATTCTAATTCCGTTGTTTTCATTCTAATTCCGTTGTTTTCATTCTAATTCTGTTGTTTTCATTTAAATTCGTTGTTTTGATTTAAATTCTGTTCTGTACATTCTAATTCCGTTGTTTTCATTCAAATTCCGCTGTTTTCATTCTAATTCTGTTGTTTGTTTTAAGCTTCCATTGTTTTCATTCAAATTCTGTTCTGTTCATTCTAATTCCGTTGTTTTCATTCAGTCTCTGTTCTGTACAATCTAATTCTGTTGATTTCATTCAAATTACATTGTTTTGATTCAAATTCTGTTCTGTTCATTCTAATTCCATTGTTTTCATTCAAATTCCGTTGTTTTCATTCAAACCCTGTTCTGTACATTCTAATTCCGTTGTTTTCATTCAACTTCCATAGTTATCATTCAAATTCTGTTGTTTTCATTTAAATTCGTTGTTTTGATTCAAATTCTGTTCTGTTCATTCTAATTCCATTGTTTTCATTCAAATTCCGTTGTTTTCATTCAAACCCTGTTCTGTACATTCTAATTCCGTTGTTTTCATTCAAATTCCGTTGTTTTCATTCTAATTCTGTTGTTTTCATTTAAATTCGTTGTTTTGATTTAAATTCTGTTCTGTACATTCTAATTCCGTTGTTTTCATTCAAATTCCGCTGTTTTCATTCTAATTCTGTTGTTTGTTTTAAGCTTCCATTGTTTTCATTCAAATTCTGTTCTGTTCATTCTAATTCCGTTGTTTTCATTCAGTCTCTGTTCTGTACATTCTAATTCTGTTGTTTTCATTCAAATTACATTGTTTTGATTCAAATTCTGTTCTGTTCATTCTAATTCCATTGTTTTCATTCAAATTCCGTTGTTTTCATTCAAACCCTGTTCTGTACATTCTAATTCCGTTGTTTTCATTCAAATTCCGTTGTTTTCATTCAAACCCTGTTCTGTACATTCTAATTCCGTTGTTTTCATTCAAATTCCGTTGTTTTCATTCTAATTCTGTTGTTTGTTTTAAACTTCCATTGTTTTCATTCAAATTCCGTTGTTTTCATTCTAATTCTGTTGTTTGTTTTTAACTTCCATAGTTATCATTCAAATTCTGTTGTTTTCATTCAAATTCCGTTGTTTTCATTCAAACCCTGTTCTGTACATTCTAATTCCGTTGTTTTCATTCAAATTCCGTTGTTTTCATTCTAATTCTGTTGTTTTCATTTAAATTCGTTGTTTTGATTTAAATTCTGTTCTGTACATTCTAATTCCGTTGTTTTCATTCAAATTCCGCTGTTTTCATTCTAATTCTGTTGTTTGTTTTAAGCTTCCATTGTTTTCATTCAAATTCTGTTCTGTTCATTCTAATTCCGTTGTTTTCATTCAGTCTCTGTTCTGTACATTCTAATTCTGTTGTTTTCATTCAAATTCCATTGTTTTCATTCAAATTCCGTTGTTTTCATTCTAATTCTGTTGTTTTCATTTAAATTCGTTGTTTTGATTTAAATTCTGTTCTGTACATTCTAATTCCGTTGTTTTCATTCAAATTCCGTTGTTTTCATTCTAATTCTGTTGTTTTCATTTAAATTCGTTGTTTTGATTTAAATTCTGTTCTGTACATTCTAATTCCGTTGTTTTCATTCAGTCTCTGTTCTGTACATTCTAATTCTGTTGTTTTCATTCAAATTACATTGTTTTGATTCAAATTCTGTTCTGTTCATTCTAATTCCATTGTTTTCATTCAAATTCGTTGTTTTGATTTAAATTCTGTTCTGTACATTCTAATTCCGTTGTTTTCATTCAAATTCCGCTGTTTTCATTCTAATTCCGTTGTTTTCATTCAAATTCCGTTGTTTTCATTCTAATTCTGTTGTTTTCATTTAAATTCGTTGTTTTGATTTAAATTCTGTTCTGTACATTCTAATTCCGTTGTTTTCATTCAAATTCCGCTGTTTTCATTCTAATTCTGTTGTTTGTTTTAAGCTTCCATTGTTTTCATTCAAATTCTGTTCTGTTCATTCTAATTCCGTTGTTTTCATTCAGTCTCTGTTCTGTACAATCTAATTCTGTTGATTTCATTCAAATTACATTGTTTTGATTCAAATTCTGTTCTGTTCATTCTAATTCCATTGTTTTCATTCAAATTCCGTTGTTTTCATTCAAACCCTGTTCTGTACATTCTAATTCCGTTGTTTTCATTCAAATTCCGTTGTTTTCATTCTAATTCTGTTGTTTTCATTTAAATTCGTTGTTTTGATTTAAATTCTGTTCTGTACATTCTAATTCCGTTGTTTTCATTCAAATTCCGTTGTTTTCATTCTAATTCTGTTGTTTTCATTTAAATTCGTTGTTTTGATTTAAATTCTGTTCTGTACATTCTAATTCCGTTGTTTTCATTCAGTCTCTGTTCTGTACATTCTAATTCTGTTGTTTTCATTCAAATTACATTGTTTTGATTCAAATTCTGTTCTGTTCATTCTAATTCCATTGTTTTCATTCAAATTCGTTGTTTTGATTTAAATTCTGTTCTGTACATTCTAATTCCGTTGTTTTCATTCAAATTCCGCTGTTTTCATTCTAATTCTGTTGTTTGTTTTAAGCTTCCATTGTTTTCATTCAAATTCTGTTCTGTTCATTCTAATTCCGTTGTTTTCTTTCAGTCTCTGTTCTGTACATTCTAATTCTGTTGTTTTCATTCAAATTACATTGTTTTGATTCAAATTCTGTTCTGTTCATTCTAATTCCATTGTTTTCATTCAAATTCCGTTGTTTTCATTCAAACCCTGTTCTGTACATTCTAATTCCGTTGTTTTCATTCAAATTCTGTTGTTTTCATTCAAACCCTGTTCTGTACATTCTAATTCCGTTGTTTTCATTCAAATTCCGTTGTTTTCATTCTAATTCTGTTGTTTGTTTTAAACTTCCATTGTTTTCATTCAAATTCCGTTGTTTTCATTCTAATTCTGTTGTTTGTTTTAAACTTCCATGGTTATCATTCAAATTCTGTTGTTTTCATTTAAATTCGTTGTTTTGATTTAAATTCTGTTCTGTACATTCTAATTCCGTTGTTTTCATTCAAATTCCGCTGTTTTCATTCTAATTCTGTTGTTTGTTTTAAGCTTCCATTGTTTTCATTCAAATTCTGTTCTGTTCATTCTAATTCCGTTGTTTTCATTCAGTCTCTGTTCTGTACATTCTAATTCTGTTGTTTTGATTCAAATTACATTGTTTTGATTCAAATTCTGTTCTGTTCATTCTAATTCCGTTGTTTTCATTCAAATTCCGTTGTTTTCATTCTAATTCTGTTGTTTGTTTTAAACTTCCATTGTTTTCATTCAAATTCCGTTGTTTTCATTCTAATTCTGTTGTTTGTTTTAAACTTCCATAGTTATCATTCAAATTCTGTTGTTTTCATTTAAATTCGTTGTTTTGATTTAAATTCTGTTCTGTACATTCTAATTCTGTTGTTTTCATTCAAATTCCGCTGTTTTCATTCTAATTCTGTTGTTTGTTTTAAACTTCCATTGTTTTCATTCAAATTCTGTTCTGTTCATTCTAATTCCGTTGTTTTCTTTCAGTCTCTGTTCTGTACATTCTAATTCTGTTGTTTTCATTCAAATTACATTGTTTTGATTCAAATTCTGTTCTGTTCATTCTAATTCCATTGTTTTCATTCAAATTCCGTTGTTTTCATTCAAACCCTGTTCTGTACATTCTAATTCCGTTGTTTTCATTCAAATTCCGTTGTTTTCATTCTAATTCCATTGTTTTCATTCAAATTCCGTTGTTTTCATTCAAACCCTGTTCTGTACATTCTAATTCCGTTGTTTTCATTCAAATTCCGTTGTTTTCATTCTAATTCTGTTGTTTTCATTTAAATTCGTTGTTTTGATTTAAATTCTGTTCTGTACATTCTAATTCCGTTGTTTTCATTCAAATTCCGTTGTTTTCATTCTAATTCTGTTGTTTTCATTTAAATTCGTTGTTTTGATTTAAATTCTGTTCTGTACATTCTAATTCCGTTGTTTTCATTCAAATTCCGCTGTTTTCATTCTAATTCTGTTGTTTGTTTTAAGCTTCCATTGTTTTCATTCAAATTCTGTTCTGTTCATTCTAATTCCGTTGTTTTCATTCAGTCTCTGTTCTGTACAATCTAATTCTGTTGATTTCATTCAAATTACATTGTTTTGATTCAAATTCTGTTCTGTTCATTCTAATTCCATTGTTTTCATTCAAATTCCGTTGTTTTCATTCAAACCCTGTTCTGTACATTCTAATTCCGTTGTTTTCATTCTAATTCTGTTGTTTTCATTTAAATTCGTTGTTTTGATTTAAATTCTGTTCTGTACATTCTAATTCCGTTGTTTTCATTCAAATTCCGCTGTTTTCATTCAAACCCTGTTCTGTACATTCTAATTCCGTTGTTTTCATTCAAATTCCGTTGTTTTCATTCTAATTCTGTTGTTTGTTTTAAACTTCCATAGTTATCATTCAAATTCTGTTGTTTTCATTTAAATTCGTTGTTTTGATTCAAATTCTGTTCTGTTCATTCTAATTCCATTGTTTTCATTCAAATTCCGTTGTTTTCATTCAAACCCTGTTCTGTACATTCTAATTCCGTTGTTTTCATTCAAATTCCGTTGTTTTCATTCTAATTCTGTTGTTTTCATTTAAATTCGTTGTTTTGATTTAAATTCTGTTCTGTACATTCTAATTCCGTTGTTTTCATTCAAATTCCGCTGTTTTCATTCTAATTCTGTTGTTTGTTTTAAGCTTCCATTGTTTTCATTCAAATTCTGTTCTGTTCATTCTAATTCCGTTGTTTTCATTCAGTCTCTGTTCTGTACATTCTAATTCTGTTGTTTTCATTCAAATTACATTGTTTTGATTCAAATTCTGTTCTGTTCATTCTAATTCCATTGTTTTCATTCAAATTCCGTTGTTTTCATTCAAACCCTGTTCTGTACATTCTAATTCCGTTGTTTTCATTCAAATTCCGTTGTTTTCATTCAAACCCTGTTCTGTACATTCTAATTCCGTTGTTTTCATTCAAATTCCGTTGTTTTCATTCTAATTCTGTTGTTTGTTTTAAACTTCCATTGTTTTCATTCAAATTCCGTTGTTTTCATTCTAATTCTGTTGTTTGTTTTTAACTTCCATAGTTATCATTCAAATTCTGTTGTTTTCATTCAAATTCCGTTGTTTTCATTCAAACCCTGTTCTGTACATTCTAATTCCGTTGTTTTCATTCAAATTCCGTTGTTTTCATTCTAATTCTGTTGTTTTCATTTAAATTCGTTGTTTTGATTTAAATTCTGTTCTGTACATTCTAATTCCGTTGTTTTCATTCAAATTCCGCTGTTTTCATTCTAATTCTGTTGTTTGTTTTAAGCTTCCATTGTTTTCATTCAAATTCTGTTCTGTTCATTCTAATTCCGTTGTTTTCATTCAGTCTCTGTTCTGTACATTCTAATTCTGTTGTTTTCATTCAAATTACATTGTTTTGATTCAAATTCTGTTCTGTTCATTCTAATTCCATTGTTTTCATTCAAATTCCGTTGTTTTCATTCAAACCCTGTTCTGTACATTCTAATTCCGTTGTTTTCATTCAAATTCCGTTGTTTTCATTCAAACCCTGTTCTGTACATTCTAATTCCGTTGTTTTCATTCAAATTCCGTTGTTTTCATTCTAATTCTGTTGTTTGTTTTAAACTTCCATTGTTTTCATTCAAATTCCGTTGTTTTCATTCTAATTCTGTTGTTTGTTTTAAACTTCCATAGTTATCATTCAAATTCCATTGTTTTCATTCAAATTCCGTTGTTTTCATTCAAACCCTGTTCTGTACATTCTAATTCCGTTGTTTTCATTCAAATTCCGTTGTTTTCATTCTAATTCTGTTGTTTTCATTTAAATTCGTTGTTTTGATTTAAATTCTGTTCTGTACATTCTAATTCCGTTGTTTTCATTCAAATTCCGTTGTTTTCATTCTAATTCTGTTGTTTTCATTTAAATTCGTTGTTTTGATTTAAATTCTGTTCTGTACATTCTAATTCCGTTGTTTTCATTCAGTCTCTGTTCTGTACATTCTAATTCTGTTGTTTTCATTCAAATTACATTGTTTTGATTCAAATTCTGTTCTGTTCATTCTAATTCCATTGTTTTCATTCAAATTCGTTGTTTTGATTTAAATTCTGTTCTGTACATTCTAATTCCGTTGTTTTCATTCAAATTCCGCTGTTTTCATTCTAATTCTGTTGTTTGTTTTAAGCTTCCATTGTTTTCATTCAAATTCTGTTCTGTTCATTCTAATTCCGTTGTTTTCTTTCAGTCTCTGTTCTGTACATTCTAATTCTGTTGTTTTCATTCAAATTACATTGTTTTGATTCAAATTCTGTTCTGTTCATTCTAATTCCATTGTTTTCATTCAAATTCCGTTGTTTTCATTCAAACCCTGTTCTGTACATTCTAATTCCGTTGTTTTCATTCAAATTCTGTTGTTTTCATTCAAACCCTGTTCTGTACATTCTAATTCCGTTGTTTTCATTCAAATTCCGTTGTTTTCATTCTAATTCTGTTGTTTGTTTTAAACTTCCATTGTTTTCATTCAAATTCCGTTGTTTTCATTCTAATTCTGTTGTTTGTTTTAAACTTCCATGGTTATCATTCAAATTCTGTTGTTTTCATTTAAATTCGTTGTTTTGATTTAAATTCTGTTCTGTACATTCTAATTCCGTTGTTTTCATTCAAATTCCGCTGTTTTCATTCTAATTCTGTTGTTTGTTTTAAGCTTCCATTGTTTTCATTCAAATTCTGTTCTGTTCATTCTAATTCCGTTGTTTTCATTCAGTCTCTGTTCTGTACATTCTAATTCTGTTGTTTTCATTCAAATTACATTGTTTTGATTCAAATTCTGTTCTGTTCATTCTAATTCCGTTGTTTTCATTCAAATTCCGTTGTTTTCATTCTAATTCTGTTGTTTGTTTTAAACTTCCATTGTTTTCATTCAAATTCCGTTGTTTTCATTCTAATTCTGTTGTTTGTTTTAAACTTCCATAGTTATCATTCAAATTCTGTTGTTTTCATTTAAATTCGTTGTTTTGATTTAAATTCTGTTCTGTACATTCTAATTCTGTTGTTTTCATTCAAATTCCGCTGTTTTCATTCTAATTCTGTTGTTTGTTTTAAACTTCCATTGTTTTCATTCAAACCCTGTTCTGTACATTCTAATTCCGTTGTTTTCATTCAAATTCCGTTGTTTTCATTCAAACCCTGTTCTGTACATTCTAATTCCGTTGTTTTCATTCAAATTCCGTTGTTTTCATTCTAATTCTGTTGTTTGTTTTAAACTTCCATTGTTTTCATTCAAATTCCGTTGTTTTCATTCTAATTCTGTTGTTTGTTTTTAACTTCCATAGTTATCATTCAAATTCTGTTGTTTTCATTCAAATTCCGTTGTTGTCATTCAAACCCTGTTCTGTACATTCTAATTCCGTTGTTTTCATTCAAATTCCGTTGTTTTCATTCTAATTCTGTTGTTTTCATTTAAATTCGTTGTTTTGATTTAAATTCTGTTCTGTACATTCTAATTCCGTTGTTTTCATTCAAATTCCGCTGTTTTCATTCTAATTCTGTTGTTTGTTTTAAGCTTCCATTGTTTTCATTCAAATTCTGTTCTGTTCATTCTAATTCCGTTGTTTTCATTCAGTCTCTGTTCTGTACAATCTAATTCTGTTGATTTCATTCAAATTACATTGTTTTGATTCAAATTCTGTTCTGTTCATTCTAATTCCATTGTTTTCATTCAAATTCCGTTGTTTTCATTCAAACCCTGTTCTGTACATTCTAATTCCGTTGTTTTCATTCTAATTCTGTTGTTTTCATTTAAATTCGTTGTTTTGATTTAAATTCTGTTCTGTACATTCTAATTCCGTTGTTTTCATTCAAATTCCGCTGTTTTCATTCAAACCCTGTTCTGTACATTCTAATTCCGTTGTTTTCATTCAAATTCCGTTGTTTTCATTCTAATTCTGTTGTTTGTTTTAAACTTCCATAGTTATCATTCAAATTCTGTTGTTTTCATTTAAATTCGTTGTTTTGATTCAAATTCTGTTCTGTTCATTCTAATTCCATTGTTTTCATTCAAATTCCGTTGTTTTCATTCAAACCCTGTTCTGTACATTCTAATTCCGTTGTTTTCATTCAAATTCTGTTGTTTTCATTTAAATTCGTTGTTTTGATTTAAATTCTGTTCTGTACATTCTAATTCCGTTGTTTTCATTCAAATTCCGCTGTTTTCATTCTAATTCTGTTGTTTGTTTTAAGCTTCCATTGTTTTCATTCAAATTCTGTTCTGTTCATTCTAATTCCGTTGTTTTCATTCAGTCTCTGTTCTGTACATTCTAATTCTGTTGTTTTCATTCAAATTACATTGTTTTGATTCAAATTCTGTTCTGTTCATTCTAATTCCATTGTTTTCATTCAAATTCCGTTGTTTTCATTCAAACCCTGTTCTGTACATTCTAATTCCGTTGTTTTCATTCAAATTCCGTTGTTTTCATTCAAACCCTGTTCTGTACATTCTAATTCCGTTGTTTTCATTCAAATTCCGTTGTTTTCATTCTAATTCTGTTGTTTGTTTTAAACTTCCATTGTTTTCATTCAAATTCCGTTGTTTTCATTCTAATTCTGTTGTTTTCATTCAAATTACATTGTTTTGATTCAAATTCTGTTCTGTTCATTCTAATTCCGTTGTTTTCATTCAAATTCCGTTGTTTTCATTCTAATTCTGTTGTTTGTTTTAAACTTCCATTGTTTTCATTCAAATTCCGTTGTTTTCATTCTAATTCTGTTGTTTGTTTTAAACTTCCATAGTTATCATTCAAATTCTGTTGTTTTCATTTAAATTCGTTGTTTTGATTTAAATTCTGTTCTGTACATTCTAATTCCGTTGTTTTCATTCAAATTCCGCTGTTTTCATTCTAATTCTGTTGTTTGTTTTAAACGTCCATTGTTTTCATTCAAATTCTGTTCTGTTCATTCTAATTCCGTTGTTTTCTTTCAGTCTCTGTTCTGTACATTCTAATTCTGTTGTTTTCATTCAAATTACATTGTTTTGATTCAAATTCTGTTCTGTTCATTCTAATTCCATTGTTTTCATTCAAATTCCGTTGTTTTCATTCAAACCCTGTTCTGTACATTCTAATTCCGTTGTTTTCATTCAAATTCCGTTGTTTTCATTCTAATTCCATTGTTTTCATTCAAATTCCGTTGTTTTCATTCAAACCCTGTTCTGTACATTCTAATTCCGTTGTTTTCATTCAAATTCCGTTGTTTTCATTCTAATTCTGTTGTTTTCATTTAAATTCGTTGTTTTGATTTAAATTCTGTTCTGTACATTCTAATTCCGTTGTTTTCATTCAAATTCCGCTGTTTTCATTCAAACCCTGTTCTGTACATTCTAATTCCGTTGTTTTCATTCAAATTCCGTTGTTTTCATTCTAATTCTGTTGTTTGTTTTAAACTTCCATAGTTATCATTCAAATTCTGTTGTTTTCATTTAAATTCGTTGTTTTGATTCAAATTCTGTTCTGTTCATTCTAATTCCATTGTTTTCATTCAAATTCCGTTGTTTTCATTCAAACCCTGTTCTGTACATTCTAATTCCGTTGTTTTCATTCAAATTCTGTTGTTTTCATTTAAATTCGTTGTTTTGATTTAAATTCTGTTCTGTACATTCTAATTCCGTTGTTTTCATTCAAATTCCGCTGTTTTCATTCTAATTCTGTTGTTTGTTTTAAGCTTCCATTGTTTTCATTCAAATTCTGTTCTGTTCATTCTAATTCCGTTGTTTTCATTCAGTCTCTGTTCTGTACATTCTAATTCTGTTGTTTTCATTCAAATTACATTGTTTTGATTCAAATTCTGTTCTGTTCATTCTAATTCCATTGTTTTCATTCAAATTCCGTTGTTTTCATTCAAACCCTGTTCTGCACATTCAAATTCCGTTGTTTTCATTCAAATTCCGTTGTTTTCATTCAAACCCTGTTCTGTACATTCTAGAGATGGCACGATACCACTTTTTTATGTCCGATACCGATACCGATATCATAAATTTGGATATCTGCCGATACCGATATGAATCCGATATAGTGTTTTTTAATCAACAAAACTGTTTTTTAAATATCTTGCTGCATTTTGTATAAGTTCATACTCAAGTTTAAAACAACAACTACACTAAAGCTATTCTGTTATACCTGTATCCAAAAAAAATATTTCATAGTTCAGCAATACTGATCAATCTAATAAACTTAAACCTACACCATCCTCCCTATTCTGGTATTTTAAAGAGTACTTAGCATATATATTAAGCAACCTAACTAATAGGGTTCCAACTCCCAGCAACAACAAAAATAAATAAATAAAAAATAGGGAACCACCCCCCACCCTCCACCTCATGATGCTTAATCGACGTAATCAACCTTAATTTGATGCAGTGTGGAAAAAAATGCACAGAAATCAATTATTTTTCAAGAAATATTAAATAGATTCAACATCTTTCTTCAACAAAATTGCAGACTGCACAGATGGTACCTTCCCAAAGGAAAATGTACTATAGCTTACTAGGGTGTATATATTAGACTTAATAGTTACTATATACAGTAATGGACTTCTATTCATTTTGCATCAAATTAAAACTTTGGCTGTCAGATAATTATTTATTAAAAGCTAGACATTTTAAATGAGAATAAGAAAGAAAAGTATGTCTTTGTGCCCCCTTTTCCCTGTTCATGCCCTATCGGCCCCCCTGGCTAAACTTTGCTAGATCCGCCCCTGCACAGTTACAGCCGTCAGCTACGTAGAAAAAGATCCTCGAGTAGAAAGTAATATTAAATACATTCTAACAACAGCTTATAGAGCTTAAACGTGCTGCTGTTGTTCAGCCGCTGGTTTCCTCTTTCTGGTGCAAAGTGGGCCAAAAGCAAACAAGAGAGACGTACGCCCGACAGAAAAGCCGATCAGCTGATCATTAAGCAGTTTCATGATCGAAGTAGCAGCAAGAAGAGGCAGTCGTTTGTTAAGCTTAACGCAGGAATGCTTTACAAACATTCAGAGATGGACTTACACACTTGCTTTACTTCTCTCGGGGATAACTTTGTCGGAGATGAAATGCGGGGTTGCTAGCGAAGCTCCACATGCTATCCAGACCACCGACAGCTCCCGCATGCCACAGCCGCTCTATCACGTGATGCATACTGCTCCGACTGCTAACGTTCTGAGGTGAGTTACGGGGTGTTGCAAGTTTTGTGAGCTGCTTTCGTGATATTTAATGGATCGGATTACATTTTTTATTTTTCTCCGATATCCGATCCAGTAATTTAGGTCAGTATCGGACCGATACCGATACGTAATATCGGATCGGTCCATCTCTAGTACATTCTAATTCCGTTGTTTTCATTCAAATTCCGTTGTTTTCATTCTAATTCTGTTGTTTGTTTTAAACTTCCATTGTTTTCATTCAAATTCCGTTGTTTTCATTCTAATTCTGTTGTTTGTTTTAAACTTCCATAGTTATCATTCAAATTCTGTTGTTTTCATTCAAATTCCGTTGTTTTCATTCAAACCCTGTTCTGTACATTCTAATTCCGTTGTTTTCATTCAAATTCCGTTGTTTTCATTCTAATTCTGTTGTTTTCATTTAAATTCGTTGTTTTGATTTAAATTCTGTTCTGTACATTCTAATTCCGTTGTTTTCATTCAAATTCCGCTGTTTTCATTCTAATTCTGTTGTTTGTTTTAAGCTTCCATTGTTTTCATTCAAATTCTGTTCTGTTCATTCTAATTCCGTTGTTTTCATTCAGTCTCTGTTCTGTACATTCTAATTCTGTTGTTTTCATTCAAATTACATTGTTTTGATTCAAATTCTGTTCTGTTCATTCTAATTCCGTTGTTTTCATTCAAATTCCGTTGTTTTCATTCTAATTCTGTTGTTTTCATTTAAATTCGTTGTTTTGATTTAAATTCTGTTCTGTACATTCTAATTCCGTTGTTTTCATTCAAATTCCGTTGTTTTCATTCTAATTCTGTTGTTTTCATTTAAATTCGTTGTTTTGATTTAAATTCTGTTCTGTACATTCTAATTCCGTTGTTTTCATTCAGTCTCTGTTCTGTACATTCTAATTCTGTTGTTTTCATTCTAATTCTGTTGTTTTCATTCAAACCCTGTTCTGTACATTCTAATTCCGTTGTTTTCATTCAAATTCCGCTGTTTTCATTCTAATTCTGTTGTTTGTTTTAAGCTTCCATTGTTTTCATTCAAATTCTGTTCTGTTCATTCTAATTCCGTTGTTTTCTTTCAGTCTCTGTTCTGTACATTCTAATTCTGTTGTTTTCATTCAAATTACATTGTTTTGATTCAAATTCTGTTCTGTTCATTCTAATTCCATTGTTTTCATTCAAATTCGTTGTTTTGATTTAAATTCTGTTCTGTACATTCTAATTCCGTTGTTTTCATTCAAATTCCGCTGTTTTCATTCTAATTCTGTTGTTTGTTTTAAGCTTCCATTGTTTTCATTCAAATTCTGTTCTGTTCATTCTAATTCCGTTGTTTTCTCTCAGTCTCTGTTCTGTACATTCTAATTCTGTTGTTTTCATTCAAATTACATTGTTTTGATTCAAATTCTGTTCTGTTCATTCTAATTCCATTGTTTTCATTCAAATTCCGTTGTTTTCATTCTAATTCTGTTGTTTTCATTTAAATTCGTTGTTTTGATTTAAATTCTGTTCTGTACATTCTAATTCCGTTGTTTTCATTCAGTCTCTGTTCTGTACATTCTAATTCTGTTGTTTTCATTCAAATTACATTGTTTTGATTCAAATTCTGTTCTGTTCATTCTAATTCCATTGTTTTCATTCAAATTCGTTGTTTTGATTTAAATTCTGTTCTGTACATTCTAATTCCGTTGTTTTCATTCAAATTCCGCTGTTTTCATTCTAATTCTGTTGTTTGTTTTAAGCTTCCATTGTTTTCATTCAAATTCTGTTCTGTTCATTCTAATTCCGTTGTTTTCTTTCAGTCTCTGTTCTGTACATTCTAATTCTGTTGTTTTCATTCAAATTACATTGTTTTGATTCAAATTCTGTTCTGTTCATTCTAATTCCATTGTTTTCATTCAAATTCCGTTGTTTTCATTCAAACCCTGTTCTGTACATTCTTATTCCGTTGTTTTCATTCAAATTCCGTTGTTTTCATTCAAACCCTGTTCTGTACATTCTAATTCCGTTGTTTTCATTCAAATTCCGTTGTTTTCATTCAAACCCTGTTCTGTACATTCTAATTCCGTTGTTTTCATTCAAATTCCGTTGTTTTCATTCTAATTCTGTTGTTTGTTTTAAACTTCCATTGTTTTCATTCAAATTCTGTTCTGTTCATTCTAATTCCGTTGTTTTCTTTCAGTCTCTGTTCTGTACATTCTAATTCTGTTGTTTTCATTCAAATTACATTGTTTTGATTCAAATTCTGTTCTGTTCATTCTAATTCCATTGTTTTCATTCAAATTCCGTTGTTTTCATTCAAACCCTGTTCTGTACATTCTAATTCCGTTGTTTTCATTCAAATTCCGTTGTTTTAATTCTAATTCTGTTGTTTGTTTTAAACTTCCATAGTTATCATTCAAATTCTGTTGTTTTCATTTAAATTCGTTGTTTTGATTTAAATTCTGTTCTGTACATTCTAATTCCGTTGTTTTCATTCAGTCTCTGTTCTGTACATTCTAATTCTGTTGTTTTCATTCAAATTACATTGTTTTGATTCAAATTCTGTTCTGTTCATTCTAATTCCATTGTTTTCATTCAAATTCGTTGTTTTGATTTAAATTCTGTTCTGTACATTCTAATTCCGTTGTTTTCATTCAAATTCTGCTGTTTTCATTCTAATTCTGTTGTTTGTTTTAAGCTTCCATTGTTTTCATTCAAATTCTGTTCTGTTCATTCTAATTCCGTTGTTTTCTTTCAGTCTCTGTTCTGTACATTCTAATTCTGTTGTTTTCATTCAAATTACATTGTTTTGATTCAAATTCTGTTGTGTTCATTCTAATTCCATTGTTTTCATTCAAATTCCGTTGTTTTGATTCAAACCCTGTTCTGTACATTCTAATTCCGTTGTTTTCATTCTAATTCTGTTGTTTTCATTCAAACCCTGTTCTGTACATTCTAATTCCGTTGTTTTCATTCAAATTCCGCTGTTTTCATTCTAATTCTGTTGTTTGTTTTAAGCTTCCATTGTTTTCATTCAAATTCTGTTCTGTTCATTCTAATTCCGTTGTTTTCTTTCAGTCTCTGTTCTGTACATTCTAATTCTGTTGTTTTCATTCAAATTACATTGTTTTGATTCAAATTCTGTTCTGTTCATTCTAATTCCATTGTTTTCATTCAAATTCCGTTGTTTTCATTCAAACCCTGTTCTGTACATTCTTATTCCGTTGTTTTCATTCAAATTCCGTTGTTTTCATTCTAATTCTGTTGTTTGTTTTAAACTTCCATTGTTTTCATTCAAATTCCGTTGTTTTCATTCTAATTCTGTTGTTTGTTTTAAACTTCCATGGTTATCATTCAAATTCTGTTGTTTTCATTTAAATTCGTTGTTTTGATTTAAATTCTGTTCTGTACATTCTAATTCCGTTGTTTTCATTCAAATTCCGCTGTTTTCATTCTAATTCTGTTGTTTGTTTTAAGCTTCCATTGTTTTCATTCAAATTCTGTTCTGTTCATTCTAATTCCGTTGTTTTCATTCAGTCTCTGTTCTGTACATTCTAATTCTGTTGTTTTCATTCAAATTACATTGTTTTGATTCAAATTCTGTTCTGTTCATTCTAATTCCATTGTTTTCATTCAAATTCGTTGTTTTGATTTAAATTCTGTTCTGTACATTCTAATTCCGTTGTTTTCATTCAAATTCCGCTGTTTTCATTCTAATTCTGTTGTTTGTTTTAAACTTCCATTGTTTTCATTCAAATTCCGTTGTTTTCATTCTAATTCTGTTGTTTGTTTTAAACTTCCATAGTTATCATTCAAATTCTGTTGTTTTCATTTAAATTCGTTGTTTTGATTTAAATTCTGTTCTGTACATTCTAATTCCGTTGTTTTCATTCAAATTCCGCTGTTTTCATTCTAATTCTGTTGTTTGTTTTAAGCTTCCATTGTTTTCATTCAAATTCTGTTCTGTTCATTCTAATTCCGTTGTTTTCTCTCAGTCTCTGTTCTGTACATTCTAATTCTGTTGTTTTCATTCAAATTACATTGTTTTGATTCAAATTCTGTTCTGTTCATTCTAATTCCATTGTTTTCATTCAAATTCCGTTGTTTTCATTCTAATTCTGTTGTTTTCATTTAAATTCGTTGTTTTGATTTAAATTCTGTTCTGTACATTCTAATTCCGTTGTTTTCATTCAGTCTCTGTTCTGTACATTCTAATTCTGTTGTTTTCATTCAAATTACATTGTTTTGATTCAAATTCTGTTCTGTTCATTCTAATTCCATTGTTTTCATTCAAATTCGTTGTTTTGATTTAAATTCTGTTCTGTACATTCTAATTCCGTTGTTTTCATTCCAATTCCGCTGTTTTCATTCTAATTCTGTTGTTTGTTTTAAGCTTCCATTGTTTTCATTCAAATTCTGTTCTGTTCATTCTAATTCCGTTGTTTTCTTTCAGTCTCTGTTCTGTACATTCTAATTCTGTTGTTTTCATTCAAATTACATTGTTTTGATTCAAATTCTGTTCTGTTCATTCTAATTCCATTGTTTTCATTCAAATTCCGTTGTTTTCATTCAAACCCTGTTCTGTACATTCTTATTCCGTTGTTTTCATTCAAATTCCGTTGTTTTCATTCAAACCCTGTTCTGTACATTCTAATTCCGTTGTTTTCATTCAAATTCCGTTGTTTTCATTCAAACCCTGTTCTGTACATTCTAATTCCGTTGTTTTCATTCAAATTCCGTTGTTTTCATTCTAATTCTGTTGTTTGTTTTAAACTTCCATTGTTTTCATTCAAATTCTGTTCTGTTCATTCTAATTCCGTTGTTTTCTTTCAGTCTCTGTTCTGTACATTCTAATTCTGTTGTTTTCATTCAAATTACATTGTTTTGATTCAAATTCTGTTCTGTTCATTCTAATTCCATTGTTTTCATTCAAATTCCGTTGTTTTCATTCAAACCCTGTTCTGTACATTCTAATTCCGTTGTTTTCATTCAAATTCCGTTGTTTTAATTCTAATTCTGTTGTTTGTTTTAAACTTCCATAGTTATCATTCAAATTCTGTTGTTTTCATTTAAATTCGTTGTTTTGATTTAAATTCTGTTCTGTACATTCTAATTCCGTTGTTTTCATTCAGTCTCTGTTCTGTACATTCTAATTCTGTTGTTTTCATTCAAATTACATTGTTTTGATTCAAATTCTGTTCTGTTCATTCTAATTCCATTGTTTTCATTCAAATTCGTTGTTTTGATTTAAATTCTGTTCTGTACATTCTAATTCCGTTGTTTTCATTCAAATTCCGCTGTTTTCATTCTAATTCTGTTGTTTGTTTTAAGCTTCCATTGTTTTCATTCAAATTCTGTTCTGTTCATTCTAATTCCGTTGTTTTCTTTCAGTCTCTGTTCTGTACATTCTAATTCTGTTGTTTTCATTCAAATTACATTGTTTTGATTCAAATTCTGTTGTGTTCATTCTAATTCCATTGTTTTCATTCAAATTCCGTTGTTTTGATTCAAACCCTGTTCTGTACATTCTAATTCCGTTGTTTTCATTCTAATTCTGTTGTTTTCATTCAAACCCTGTTCTGTACATTCTAATTCCGTTGTTTTCATTCAAATTCCGCTGTTTTCATTCTAATTCTGTTGTTTGTTTTAAGCTTCCATTGTTTTCATTCAAATTCTGTTCTGTTCATTCTAATTCCGTTGTTTTCTTTCAGTCTCTGTTCTGTACATTCTAATTCTGTTGTTTTCATTCAAATTACATTGTTTTGATTCAAATTCTGTTCTGTTCATTCTAATTCCATTGTTTTCATTCAAATTCCGTTGTTTTCATTCAAACCCTGTTCTGTACATTCTAATTCCGTTGTTTTCATTCAAATTCTGTTGTTTTCATTCAAACCCTGTTCTGTACATTCTAATTCCGTTGTTTTCATTCAAATTCCGTTGTTTTCATTCTAATTCTGTTGTTTGTTTTAAACTTCCATTGTTTTCATTCAAATTCCGTTGTTTTCATTCTAATTCTGTTGTTTGTTTTAAACTTCCATGGTTATCATTCAAATTCTGTTGTTTTCATTTAAATTCGTTGTTTTGATTTAAATTCTGTTCTGTACATTCTAATTCCGTTGTTTTCATTCAAATTCCGCTGTTTTCATTCTAATTCTGTTGTTTGTTTTAAGCTTCCATTGTTTTCATTCAAATTCTGTTCTGTTCATTCTAATTCCGTTGTTTTCATTCAGTCTCTGTTCTGTACATTCTAATTCTGTTGTTTTCATTCAAATTACATTGTTTTGATTCAAATTCTGTTCTGTTCATTCTAATTCCATTGTTTTCATTCAAATTCGTTGTTTTGATTTAAATTCTGTTCTGTACATTCTAATTCCGTTGTTTTCATTCAAATTCCGCTGTTTTCATTCTAATTCTGTTGTTTGTTTTAAACTTCCAGTGTTTTCATTCAAATTCCGTTGTTTTCATTCTAATTCTGTTGTTTGTTTTAAACTTCCATAGTTATCATTCAAATTCTGTTGTTTTCATTTAAATTCGTTGTTTTGATTTAAATTCTGTTCTGTACATTCTAATTCCGTTGTTTTCATTCAAATTCCGCTGTTTTCATTCTAATTCTGTTGTTTGTTTTAAGCTTCCATTGTTTTCATTCAAATTCTGTTCTGTTCATTCTAATTCCGTTGTTTTCTCTCAGTCTCTGTTCTGTACATTCTAATTCTGTTGTTTTCATTCAAATTACATTGTTTTGATTCAAATTCTGTTCTGTTCATTCTAATTCCATTGTTTTCATTCAAATTCCGTTGTTTTCATTCTAATTCTGTTGTTTTCATTTAAATTCGTTGTTTTGATTTAAATTCTGTTCTGTACATTCTAATTCCGTTGTTTTCATTCAGTCTCTGTTCTGTACATTCTAATTCTGTTGTTTTCATTCAAATTACATTGTTTTGATTCAAATTCTGTTCTGTTCATTCTAATTCCATTGTTTTCATTCAAATTCGTTGTTTTGATTTAAATTCTGTTCTGTACATTCTAATTCCGTTGTTTTCATTCAAATTCCGCTGTTTTCATTCTAATTCTGTTGTTTGTTTTAAGCTTCCATTGTTTTCATTCAAATTCTGTTCTGTTCATTCTAATTCCGTTGTTTTCTTTCAGTCTCTGTTCTGTACATTCTAATTCTGTTGTTTTCATTCAAATTACATTGTTTTGATTCAAATTCTGTTCTGTTCATTCTAATTCCATTGTTTTCATTCAAATTCCGTTGTTTTCATTCAAACCCTGTTCTGTACATTCTTATTCCGTTGTTTTCATTCAAATTCCGTTGTTTTCATTCAAACCCTGTTCTGTACATTCTAATTCCGTTGTTTTCATTCAAATTCCGTTGTTTTCATTCAAACCCTGTTCTGTACATTCTAATTCTGTTGTTTTCATTCAAATTACATTGTTTTGATTCAAATTCTGTTCTGTTCATTCTAATTCCATTGTTTTCATTCAAATTCCGTTGTTTTCATTCAAACCCTGTTCTGTACATTCTAATTCCGTTGTTTTCATTCAAATTCCGTTGTTTTAATTCTAATTCTGTTGTTTGTTTTAAACTTCCATAGTTATCATTCAAATTCTGTTGTTTTCATTTAAATTCGTTGTTTTGATTTAAATTCTGTTCTGTACATTCTAATTCCGTTGTTTTCATTCAGTCTCTGTTCTGTACATTCTAATTCTGTTGTTTTCATTCAAATTACATTGTTTTGATTCAAATTCTGTTCTGTTCATTCTAATTCCATTGTTTTCATTCAAATTCGTTGTTTTGATTTAAATTCTGTTCTGTACATTCTAATTCCGTTGTTTTCATTCAAATTCCGCTGTTTTCATTCTAATTCTGTTGTTTGTTTTAAGCTTCCATTCTTTTCATTCAAATTCTGTTCTGTTCATTCTAATTCCGTTGTTTTCTTTCAGTCTCTGTTCTGTACATTCTAATTCTGTTGTTTTCATTCAAATTACATTGTTTTGATTCAAATTCTGTTGTGTTCATTCTAATTCCATTGTTTTCATTCAAATTCCGTTGTTTTGATTCAAACCCTGTTCTGTACATTCTAATTCCGTTGTTTTCATTCTAATTCTGTTGTTTTCATTCAAACCCTGTTCTGTACATTCTAATTCCGTTGTTTTCATTCAAATTCCGCTGTTTTCATTCTAATTCTGTTGTTTGTTTTAAGCTTCCATTGTTTTCATTCAAATTCTGTTCTGTTCATTCTAATTCCGTTGTTTTCTTTCAGTCTCTGTTCTGTACATTCTAATTCTGTTGTTTTCATTCAAATTACATTGTTTTGATTCAAATTCTGTTCTGTTCATTCTAATTCCATTGTTTTCATTCAAATTCCGTTGTTTTCATTCAAACCCTGTTCTGTACATTCTAATTCCGTTGTTTTCATTCAAATTCTGTTGTTTTCATTCAAACCCTGTTCTGTACATTCTAATTCCGTTGTTTTCATTCAAATTCCGTTGTTTTCATTCTAATTCTGTTGTTTGTTTTAAACTTCCATTGTTTTCATTCAAATTCCGTTGTTTTCATTCTAATTCTGTTGTTTGTTTTAAACTTCCATGGTTATCATTCAAATTCTGTTGTTTTCATTTAAATTCGTTGTTTTGATTTAAATTCTGTTCTGTACATTCTAATTCCGTTGTTTTCATTCAAATTCCGCTGTTTTCATTCTAATTCTGTTGTTTGTTTTAAGCTTCCATTGTTTTCATTCAAATTCTGTTCTGTTCATTCTAATTCCGTTGTTTTCATTCAGTCTCTGTTCTGTACATTCTAATTCTGTTGTTTTCATTCAAATTACATTGTTTTGATTCAAATTCTGTTCTGTTCATTCTAATTCCATTGTTTTCATTCAAATTCGTTGTTTTGATTTAAATTCTGTTCTGTACATTCTAATTCCGTTGTTTTCATTCAAATTCCGCTGTTTTCATTCTAATTCTGTTGTTTGTTTTAAGCTTCCATTGTTTTCATTCAAATTCCGTTGTTTTCATTCTAATTCTGTTGTTTGTTTTAAACTTCCATAGTTATCATTCAAATTCTGTTGTTTTCATTTAAATTCGTTGTTTTGATTTAAATTCTGTTCTGTACATTCTAATTCCGTTGTTTTCATTCAAATTCCGCTGTTTTCATTCTAATTCTGTTGTTTGTTTTAAACTTCCATTGTTTTCATTCAAATTCTGTTCTGTTCATTCTAATTCCGTTGTTTTCTTTCAGTCTCTGTTCTGTACATTCTAATTCTGTTGTTTTCATTCAAATTACATTGTTTTGATTCAAATTCTGTTCTGTTTATTCTAATTCCATTGTTTTCATTCAAATTCCGTTGTTTTCATTCAAACCCTGTTCTGTACATTCTAATTCCGTTGTTTTCATTCAAATTCCGTTGTTTTCATTCTAATTCTGTTGTTTTCATTTAAATTCGTTGTTTTGATTTAAATTCTGTTCTGTACATTCTAATTCCGTTGTTTTCATTCAAATTCCGCTGTTTTCATTCTAATTCTGTTGTTTGTTTTAAGCTTCCATTGTTTTCATTCAAATTCTGTTCTGTTCATTCTAATTCCGTTGTTTTCATTCAGTCTCTGTTCTGTACAATCTAATTCTGTTGTTTTCATTCAAATTACATTGTTTTGATTCAAATTCTGTTCTGTTCATTCTAATTCCGTTGTTTTCATTCAAATTCCGTTGTTTTCATTCTAATTCTGTTGTTTGTTTTAAACTTCCATTGTTTTCATTCAAATTCCGTTGTTTTCATTCTAATTCTGTTGTTTGTTTTAAACTTCCATAGTTATCATTCAAATTCTGTTGTTTTCATTTAAATTCGTTGTTTTGATTTAAATTCTGTTCTGTACATTCTAATTCCGTTGTTTTCATTCAAATTCCGCTGTTTTCATTCTAATTCTGTTGTTTGTTTTAAACTTCCATTGTTTTCATTCAAATTCTGTTCTGTTCATTCTAATTCCGTTGTTTTCTTTCAGTCTCTGTTCTGTACATTCTAATTCTGTTGTTTTCATTCAAATTACATTGTTTTGATTCAAATTCTGTTCTGTTCATTCTAATTCCATTGTTTTCATTCAAATTCCGTTGTTTTCATTCAAACCCTGTTCTGTACATTCTAATTCCGTTGTTTTCATTCAAATTCCGTTGTTTTCATTCTAATTCCATTGTTTTCATTCAAATTCCGTTGTTTTCATTCAAACCCTGTTCTGTACATTCTAATTCCGTTGTTTTCATTCAAATTCCGTTGTTTTCATTCTAATTCTGTTGTTTTCATTTAAATTCGTTGTTTTGATTTAAATTCTGTTCTGTACATTCTAATTCCGTTGTTTTCATTCAAATTCCGTTGTTTTCATTCTAATTCTGTTGTTTTCATTTAAATTCGTTGTTTTGATTTAAATTCTGTTCTGTACATTCTAATTCCGTTGTTTTCATTCAAATTCCGCTGTTTTCATTCTAATTCTGTTGTTTGTTTTAAGCTTCCATTGTTTTCATTCAAATTCTGTTCTGTTCATTCTAATTCCGTTGTTTTCATTCAGTCTCTGTTCTGTACAATCTAATTCTGTTGATTTCATTCAAATTACATTGTTTTGATTCAAATTCTGTTCTGTTCATTCTAATTCCATTGTTTTCATTCAAATTCCGTTGTTTTCATTCAAACCCTGTTCTGTACATTCTAATTCCGTTGTTTTCATTCAAATTCCGTTGTTTTCATTCTAATTCTGTTGTTTTCATTTAAATTCGTTGTTTTGATTTAAATTCTGTTCTGTACATTCTAATTCCGTTGTTTTCATTCAAATTCCGCTGTTTTCATTCAAACCCTGTTCTGTACATTCTAATTCCGTTGTTTTCATTCAAATTCCGTTGTTTTCATTCTAATTCTGTTGTTTGTTTTAAACTTCCATAGTTATCATTCAAATTCTGTTCTGTTCATTCTAATTCCATTGTTTTCATTCAAATTCCGTTGTTTTCATTCAAACCCTGTTCGGTACATTCTAATTCCGTTGTTTTCATTCAAATTCTGTTGTTTTCATTTAAATTCGTTGTTTTGATTTAAATTCTGTTCTGTACATTCTAATTCCGTTGTTTTCATTCAAATTCCGCTGTTTTCATTCTAATTCTGTTGTTTGTTTTAAGCTTCCATTGTTTTCATTCAAATTCTGTTCTGTTCATTCTAATTCCGTTGTTTTCATTCAGTCTCTGTTCTGTACATTCTAATTCTGTTGTTTTCATTCAAATTACATTGTTTTGATTCAAATTCTGTTCTGTTCATTCTAATTCCATTGTTTTCATTCAAATTCGTTGTTTTGATTTAAATTCTGTTCTGTACATTCTAATTCCGTTGTTTTCATTCAAATTCCGCTGTTTTCATTCTAATTCTGTTGTTTGTTTTAAACTTCCAGTGTTTTCATTCAAATTCCGTTGTTTTCATTCTAATTCTGTTGTTTGTTTTAAACTTCCATAGTTATCATTCAAATTCTGTTGTTTTCATTTAAATTCGTTGTTTTGATTTAAATTCTGTTCTGTACATTCTAATTCCGTTGTTTTCATTCAAATTCCGCTGTTTTCATTCTAATTCTGTTGTTTGTTTTAAGCTTCCATTGTTTTCATTCAAATTCTGTTCTGTTCATTCTAATTCCGTTGTTTTCTCTCAGTCTCTGTTCTGTACATTCTAATTCTGTTGTTTTCATTCAAATTACATTGTTTTGATTCAAATTCTGTTCTGTTCATTCTAATTCCATTGTTTTCATTCAAATTCCGTTGTTTTCATTCTAATTCTGTTGTTTTCATTTAAATTCGTTGTTTTGATTTAAATTCTGTTCTGTACATTCTAATTCCGTTGTTTTCATTCAGTCTCTGTTCTGTACATTCTAATTCTGTTGTTTTCATTCAAATTACATTGTTTTGATTCAAATTCTGTTCTGTTCATTCTAATTCCATTGTTTTCATTCAAATTCGTTGTTTTGATTTAAATTCTGTTCTGTACATTCTAATTCCGTTGTTTTCATTCAAATTCCGCTGTTTTCATTCTAATTCTGTTGTTTGTTTTAAGCTTCCATTGTTTTCATTCAAATTCTGTTCTGTTCATTCTAATTCCGTTGTTTTCTTTCAGTCTCTGTTCTGTACATTCTAATTCTGTTGTTTTCATTCAAATTACATTGTTTTGATTCAAATTCTGTTCTGTTCATTCTAATTCCATTGTTTTCATTCAAATTCCGTTGTTTTCATTCAAACCCTGTTCTGTACATTCTTATTCCGTTGTTTTCATTCAAATTCCGTTGTTTTCATTCAAACCCTGTTCTGTACATTCTAATTCCGTTGTTTTCATTCAAATTCCGTTGTTTTCATTCAAACCCTGTTCTGTACATTCTAATTCTGTTGTTTTCATTCAAATTACATTGTTTTGATTCAAATTCTGTTCTGTTCATTCTAATTCCATTGTTTTCATTCAAATTCCGTTGTTTTCATTCAAACCCTGTTCTGTACATTCTAATTCCGTTGTTTTCATTCAAATTCCGTTGTTTTAATTCTAATTCTGTTGTTTGTTTTAAACTTCCATAGTTATCATTCAAATTCTGTTGTTTTCATTTAAATTCGTTGTTTTGATTTAAATTCTGTTCTGTACATTCTAATTCCGTTGTTTTCATTCAGTCTCTGTTCTGTACATTCTAATTCTGTTGTTTTCATTCAAATTACATTGTTTTGATTCAAATTCTGTTCTGTTCATTCTAATTCCATTGTTTTCATTCAAATTCGTTGTTTTGATTTAAATTCTGTTCTGTACATTCTAATTCCGTTGTTTTCATTCAAATTCCGCTGTTTTCATTCTAATTCTGTTGTTTGTTTTAAGCTTCCATTCTTTTCATTCAAATTCTGTTCTGTTCATTCTAATTCCGTTGTTTTCTTTCAGTCTCTGTTCTGTACATTCTAATTCTGTTGTTTTCATTCAAATTACATTGTTTTGATTCAAATTCTGTTGTGTTCATTCTAATTCCATTGTTTTCATTCAAATTCCGTTGTTTTGATTCAAACCCTGTTCTGTACATTCTAATTCCGTTGTTTTCATTCTAATTCTGTTGTTTTCATTCAAACCCTGTTCTGTACATTCTAATTCCGTTGTTTTCATTCAAATTCCGCTGTTTTCATTCTAATTCTGTTGTTTGTTTTAAGCTTCCATTGTTTTCATTCAAATTCTGTTCTGTTCATTCTAATTCCGTTGTTTTCTTTCAGTCTCTGTTCTGTACATTCTAATTCTGTTGTTTTCATTCAAATTACATTGTTTTGATTCAAATTCTGTTCTGTTCATTCTAATTCCATTGTTTTCATTCAAATTCCGTTGTTTTCATTCAAACCCTGTTCTGTACATTCTAATTCCGTTGTTTTCATTCAAATTCTGTTGTTTTCATTCAAACCCTGTTCTGTACATTCTAATTCCGTTGTTTTCATTCAAATTCCGTTGTTTTCATTCTAATTCTGTTGTTTGTTTTAAACTTCCATTGTTTTCATTCAAATTCCGTTGTTTTCATTCTAATTCTGTTGTTTGTTTTAAACTTCCATGGTTATCATTCAAATTCTGTTGTTTTCATTTAAATTCGTTGTTTTGATTTAAATTCTGTTCTGTACATTCTAATTCCGTTGTTTTCATTCAAATTCCGCTGTTTTCATTCTAATTCTGTTGTTTGTTTTAAGCTTCCATTGTTTTCATTCAAATTCTGTTCTGTTCATTCTAATTCCGTTGTTTTCATTCAGTCTCTGTTCTGTACATTCTAATTCTGTTGTTTTCATTCAAATTACATTGTTTTGATTCAAATTCTGTTCTGTTCATTCTAATTCCATTGTTTTCATTCAAATTCGTTGTTTTGATTTAAATTCTGTTCTGTACATTCTAATTCCGTTGTTTTCATTCAAATTCCGCTGTTTTCATTCTAATTCTGTTGTTTGTTTTAAGCTTCCATTGTTTTCATTCAAATTCCGTTGTTTTCATTCTAATTCTGTTGTTTGTTTTAAACTTCCATAGTTATCATTCAAATTCTGTTGTTTTCATTTAAATTCGTTGTTTTGATTTAAATTCTGTTCTGTACATTCTAATTCCGTTGTTTTCATTCAAATTCCGCTGTTTTCATTCTAATTCTGTTGTTTGTTTTAAACTTCCATTGTTTTCATTCAAATTCTGTTCTGTTCATTCTAATTCCGTTGTTTTCTTTCAGTCTCTGTTCTGTACATTCTAATTCTGTTGTTTTCATTCAAATTACATTGTTTTGATTCAAATTCTGTTCTGTTTATTCTAATTCCATTGTTTTCATTCAAATTCCGTTGTTTTCATTCAAACCCTGTTCTGTACATTCTAATTCCGTTGTTTTCATTCAAATTCCGTTGTTTTCATTCTAATTCTGTTGTTTTCATTTAAATTCGTTGTTTTGATTTAAATTCTGTTCTGTACATTCTAATTCCGTTGTTTTCATTCAAATTCCGCTGTTTTCATTCTAATTCTGTTGTTTGTTTTAAGCTTCCATTGTTTTCATTCAAATTCTGTTCTGTTCATTCTAATTCCGTTGTTTTCATTCAGTCTCTGTTCTGTACAATCTAATTCTGTTGTTTTCATTCAAATTACATTGTTTTGATTCAAATTCTGTTCTGTTCATTCTAATTCCGTTGTTTTCATTCAAATTCCGTTGTTTTCATTCTAATTCTGTTGTTTGTTTTAAACTTCCATTGTTTTCATTCAAATTCCGTTGTTTTCATTCTAATTCTGTTGTTTGTTTTAAACTTCCATAGTTATCATTCAAATTCTGTTGTTTTCATTTAAATTCGTTGTTTTGATTTAAATTCTGTTCTGTACATTCTAATTCCGTTGTTTTCATTCAAATTCCGCTGTTTTCATTCTAATTCTGTTGTTTGTTTTAAACTTCCATTGTTTTCATTCAAATTCTGTTCTGTTCATTCTAATTCCGTTGTTTTCTTTCAGTCTCTGTTCTGTACATTCTAATTCTGTTGTTTTCATTCAAATTACATTGTTTTGATTCAAATTCTGTTCTGTTCATTCTAATTCCATTGTTTTCATTCAAATTCCGTTGTTTTCATTCAAACCCTGTTCTGTACATTCTAATTCCGTTGTTTTCATTCAAATTCCGTTGTTTTCATTCTAATTCCATTGTTTTCATTCAAATTCCGTTGTTTTCATTCAAACCCTGTTCTGTACATTCTAATTCCGTTGTTTTCATTCAAATTCCGTTGTTTTCATTCTAATTCTGTTGTTTTCATTTAAATTCGTTGTTTTGATTTAAATTCTGTTCTGTACATTCTAATTCCGTTGTTTTCATTCAAATTCCGTTGTTTTCATTCTAATTCTGTTGTTTTCATTTAAATTCGTTGTTTTGATTTAAATTCTGTTCTGTACATTCTAATTCCGTTGTTTTCATTCAAATTCCGCTGTTTTCATTCTAATTCTGTTGTTTGTTTTAAGCTTCCATTGTTTTCATTCAAATTCTGTTCTGTTCATTCTAATTCCGTTGTTTTCATTCAGTCTCTGTTCTGTACAATCTAATTCTGTTGATTTCATTCAAATTACATTGTTTTGATTCAAATTCTGTTCTGTTCATTCTAATTCCATTGTTTTCATTCAAATTCCGTTGTTTTCATTCAAACCCTGTTCTGTACATTCTAATTCCGTTGTTTTCATTCAAATTCCGTTGTTTTCATTCTAATTCTGTTGTTTTCATTTAAATTCGTTGTTTTGATTTAAATTCTGTTCTGTACATTCTAATTCCGTTGTTTTCATTCAAATTCCGCTGTTTTCATTCAAACCCTGTTCTGTACATTCTAATTCCGTTGTTTTCATTCAAATTCCGTTGTTTTCATTCTAATTCTGTTGTTTGTTTTAAACTTCCATAGTTATCATTCAAATTCTGTTCTGTTCATTCTAATTCCATTGTTTTCATTCAAATTCCGTTGTTTTCATTCAAACCCTGTTCTGTACATTCTAATTCCGTTGTTTTCATTCAAATTCTGTTGTTTTCATTTAAATTCGTTGTTTTGATTTAAATTCTGTTCTGTACATTCTAATTCCGTTGTTTTCATTCAAATTCCGCTGTTTTCATTCTAATTCTGTTGTTTGTTTTAAGCTTCCATTGTTTTCATTCAAATTCTGTTCTGTTCATTCTAATTCCGTTGTTTTCATTCAGTCTCTGTTCTGTACATTCTAATTCTGTTGTTTTCATTCAAATTACATTGTTTTGATTCAAATTCTGTTCTGTTCATTCTAATTCCATTGTTTTCATTCAAATTCCGTTGTTTTCATTCAAACCCTGTTCTGTACATTCTAATTCCGTTGTTTTCATTCAAATTCCGTTGTTTTCATTCAAACCCTGTTCTGTACATTCTAATTCCGTTGTTTTCATTCAAATTCCGTTGTTTTCATTCTAATTCTGTTGTTTGTTTTAAACTTCCATTGTTTTCATTCAAATTCCGTTGTTTTCATTCTAATTCTGTTGTTTGTTTTAAACTTCCATAGTTATCATTCAAATTCTGTTGTTTTCATTCAAATTCCGTTGTTGTCATTCAAACCCTGTTCTGTACATTCTAATTCCGTTGTTTTCATTCAAATTCCGTTGTTTTCATTCTAATTCTGTTGTTTTCATTTAAATTCGTTGTTTTGATTTAAATTCTGTTCTGTACATTCTAATTCCGTTGTTTTCATTCAAATTCCGCTGTTTTCATTCTAATTCTGTTGTTTGTTTTAAGCTTCCATTGTTTTCATTCAAATTCTGTTCTGTTCATTCTAATTCCGTTGTTTTCATTCAGTCTCTGTTCTGTACATTCTAATTCTGTTGTTTTCATTCAAATTACATTGTTTTGATTCAAATTCTGTTCTGTTCATTCTAATTCCGTTGTTTTCATTCAAATTCCGTTGTTTTCATTCTAATTCTGTTGTTTTCATTTAAATTCGTTGTTTTGATTTAAATTCTGTTCTGTACATTCTAATTCCGTTGTTTTCATTCAAATTCCGTTGTTTTCATTCTAATTCTGTTGTTTTCATTTAAATTCGTTGTTATGATTTAAATTCTGTTCTGTACATTCTAATTCCGTTGTTTTCATTCAGTCTCTGTTCTGTACATTCTAATTCTGTTGTTTTCATTCTAATTCTGTTGTTTTCATTCAAACCCTGTTCTGTACATTCTAATTCCGTTGTTTTCATTCAAATTCCGCTGTTTTCATTCTAATTCTGTTGTTTGTTTTAAGCTTCCATTGTTTTCATTCAAATTCTGTTCTGTTCATTCTAATTCCGTTGTTTTCTTTCAGTCTCTGTTCTGTACATTCTAATTCTGTTGTTTTCATTCAAATTACATTGTTTTGATTCAAATCCTGTTCTGTTCATTCTAATTCCATTGTTTTCATTCAAATTCGTTGTTTTGATTTAAATTCTGTTCTGTACATTCTAATTCCGTTGTTTTCATTCAAATTCCGCTGTTTTCATTCTAATTCTGTTGTTTGTTTTAAACTTCCATTGTTTTCATTCAAATTCCGTTGTTTTCATTCTAATTCTGTTGTTTGTTTTAAACTTCCATAGTTATCATTCAAATTCTGTTGTTTTCATTTAAATTCGTTGTTTTGATTTAAATTCTGTTCTGTACATTCTAATTCCGTTGTTTTCATTCAAATTCCGCTGTTTTCATTCTAATTCTGTTGTTTGTTTTAAGCTTCCATTGTTTTCATTCAAATTCTGTTCTGTTCATTCTAATTCCGTTGTTTTCTCTCAGTCTCTGTTCTGTACATTCTAATTCTGTTGTTTTCATTCAAATTACATTGTTTTGATTCAAATTCTGTTCTGTTCATTCTAATTCCATTGTTTTCATTCAAATTCCGTTGTTTTCATTCTAATTCTGTTGTTTTCATTTAAATTCGTTGTTTTGATTTAAATTCTGTTCTGTACATTCTAATTCCGTTGTTTTCATTCAGTCTCTGTTCTGTACATTCTAATTCTGTTGTTTTCATTCAAATTACATTGTTTTGATTCAAATTCTGTTCTGTTCATTCTAATTCCATTGTTTTCATTCAAATTCGTTGTTTTGATTTAAATTCTGTTCTGTACATTCTAATTCCGTTGTTTTCATTCCAATTCCGCTGTTTTCATTCTAATTCTGTTGTTTGTTTTAAGCTTCCATTGTTTTCATTCAAATTCTGTTCTGTTCATTCTAATTCCGTTGTTTTCTTTCAGTCTCTGTTCTGTACATTCTAATTCTGTTGTTTTCATTCAAATTACATTGTTTTGATTCAAATTCTGTTCTGTTCATTCTAATTCCATTGTTTTCATTCAAATTCCGTTGTTTTCATTCAAACCCTGTTCTGTACATTCTTATTCCGTTGTTTTCATTCAAATTCCGTTGTTTTCATTCAAACCCTGTTCTGTACATTCTAATTCCGTTGTTTTCATTCAAATTCCGTTGTTTTCATTCAAACCCTGTTCTGTACATTCTAATTCCGTTGTTTTCATTCAAATTCCGTTGTTTTCATTCTAATTCTGTTGTTTGTTTTAAACTTCCATTGTTTTCATTCAAATTCTGTTCTGTTCATTCTAATTCCGTTGTTTTCTTTCAGTCTCTGTTCTGTACATTCTAATTCTGTTGTTTTCATTCAAATTACATTGTTTTGATTCAAATTCTGTTCTGTTCATTCTAATTCCATTGTTTTCATTCAAATTCCGTTGTTTTCATTCAAACCCTGTTCTGTACATTCTAATTCCGTTGTTTTCATTCAAATTCCGTTGTTTTAATTCTAATTCTGTTGTTTGTTTTAAACTTCCATAGTTATCATTCAAATTCTGTTGTTTTCATTTAAATTCGTTGTTTTGATTTAAATTCTGTTCTGTACATTCTAATTCCGTTGTTTTCATTCAGTCTCTGTTCTGTACATTCTAATTCTGTTGTTTTCATTCAAATTACATTGTTTTGATTCAAATTCTGTTCTGTTCATTCTAATTCCATTGTTTTCATTCAAATTCGTTGTTTTGATTTAAATTCTGTTCTGTACATTCTAATTCCGTTGTTTTCATTCAAATTCCGCTGTTTTCATTCTAATTCTGTTGTTTGTTTTAAGCTTCCATTGTTTTCATTCAAATTCTGTTCTGTTCATTCTAATTCCGTTGTTTTCTTTCAGTCTCTGTTCTGTACATTCTAATTCTGTTGTTTTCATTCAAATTACATTGTTTTGATTCAAATTCTGTTGTGTTCATTCTAATTCCATTGTTTTCATTCAAATTCCGTTGTTTTGATTCAAACCCTGTTCTGTACATTCTAATTCCGTTGTTTTCATTCTAATTCTGTTGTTTTCATTCAAACCCTGTTCTGTACATTCTAATTCCGTTGTTTTCATTCAAATTCCGCTGTTTTCATTCTAATTCTGTTGTTTGTTTTAAGCTTCCATTGTTTTCATTCAAATTCTGTTCTGTTCATTCTAATTCCGTTGTTTTCTTTCAGTCTCTGTTCTGTACATTCTAATTCTGTTGTTTTCATTCAAATTACATTGTTTTGATTCAAATTCTGTTCTGTTCATTCTAATTCCATTGTTTTCATTCAAATTCCGTTGTTTTCATTCAAACCCTGTTCTGTACATTCTAATTCCGTTGTTTTCATTCAAATTCTGTTGTTTTCATTCAAACCCTGTTCTGTACATTCTAATTCCGTTGTTTTCATTCAAATTCCGTTGTTTTCATTCTAATTCTGTTGTTTGTTTTAAACTTCCATTGTTTTCATTCAAATTCCGTTGTTTTCATTCTAATTCTGTTGTTTGTTTTAAACTTCCATGGTTATCATTCAAATTCTGTTGTTTTCATTTAAATTCGTTGTTTTGATTTAAATTCTGTTCTGTACATTCTAATTCCGTTGTTTTCATTCAAATTCCGCTGTTTTCATTCTAATTCTGTTGTTTGTTTTAAGCTTCCATTGTTTTCATTCAAATTCTGTTCTGTTCATTCTAATTCCGTTGTTTTCATTCAGTCTCTGTTCTGTACATTCTAATTCTGTTGTTTTCATTCAAATTACATTGTTTTGATTCAAATTCTGTTCTGTTCATTCTAATTCCATTGTTTTCATTCAAATTCGTTGTTTTGATTTAAATTCTGTTCTGTACATTCTAATTCCGTTGTTTTCATTCAAATTCCGCTGTTTTCATTCTAATTCTGTTGTTTGTTTTAAACTTCCAGTGTTTTCATTCAAATTCCGTTGTTTTCATTCTAATTCTGTTGTTTGTTTTAAACTTCCATAGTTATCATTCAAATTCTGTTGTTTTCATTTAAATTCGTTGTTTTGATTTAAATTCTGTTCTGTACATTCTAATTCCGTTGTTTTCATTCAAATTCCGCTGTTTTCATTCTAATTCTGTTGTTTGTTTTAAGCTTCCATTGTTTTCATTCAAATTCTGTTCTGTTCATTCTAATTCCGTTGTTTTCTCTCAGTCTCTGTTCTGTACATTCTAATTCTGTTGTTTTCATTCAAATTACATTGTTTTGATTCAAATTCTGTTCTGTTCATTCTAATTCCATTGTTTTCATTCAAATTCCGTTGTTTTCATTCTAATTCTGTTGTTTTCATTTAAATTCGTTGTTTTGATTTAAATTCTGTTCTGTACATTCTAATTCCGTTGTTTTCATTCAGTCTCTGTTCTGTACATTCTAATTCTGTTGTTTTCATTCAAATTACATTGTTTTGATTCAAATTCTGTTCTGTTCATTCTAATTCCATTGTTTTCATTCAAATTCGTTGTTTTGATTTAAATTCTGTTCTGTACATTCTAATTCCGTTGTTTTCATTCAAATTCCGCTGTTTTCATTCTAATTCTGTTGTTTGTTTTAAGCTTCCATTGTTTTCATTCAAATTCTGTTCTGTTCATTCTAATTCCGTTGTTTTCTTTCAGTCTCTGTTCTGTACATTCTAATTCTGTTGTTTTCATTCAAATTACATTGTTTTGATTCAAATTCTGTTCTGTTCATTCTAATTCCATTGTTTTCATTCAAATTCCGTTGTTTTCATTCAAACCCTGTTCTGTACATTCTTATTCCGTTGTTTTCATTCAAATTCCGTTGTTTTCATTCAAACCCTGTTCTGTACATTCTAATTCCGTTGTTTTCATTCAAATTCCGTTGTTTTCATTCAAACCCTGTTCTGTACATTCTAATTCTGTTGTTTTCATTCAAATTACATTGTTTTGATTCAAATTCTGTTCTGTTCATTCTAATTCCATTGTTTTCATTCAAATTCCGTTGTTTTCATTCAAACCCTGTTCTGTACATTCTAATTCCGTTGTTTTCATTCAAATTCCGTTGTTTTAATTCTAATTCTGTTGTTTGTTTTAAACTTCCATAGTTATCATTCAAATTCTGTTGTTTTCATTTAAATTCGTTGTTTTGATTTAAATTCTGTTCTGTACATTCTAATTCCGTTGTTTTCATTCAGTCTCTGTTCTGTACATTCTAATTCTGTTGTTTTCATTCAAATTACATTGTTTTGATTCAAATTCTGTTCTGTTCATTCTAATTCCATTGTTTTCATTCAAATTCGTTGTTTTGATTTAAATTCTGTTCTGTACATTCTAATTCCGTTGTTTTCATTCAAATTCCGCTGTTTTCATTCTAATTCTGTTGTTTGTTTTAAGCTTCCATTCTTTTCATTCAAATTCTGTTCTGTTCATTCTAATTCCGTTGTTTTCTTTCAGTCTCTGTTCTGTACATTCTAATTCTGTTGTTTTCATTCAAATTACATTGTTTTGATTCAAATTCTGTTGTGTTCATTCTAATTCCATTGTTTTCATTCAAATTCCGTTGTTTTGATTCAAACCCTGTTCTGTACATTCTAATTCCGTTGTTTTCATTCTAATTCTGTTGTTTTCATTCAAACCCTGTTCTGTACATTCTAATTCCGTTGTTTTCATTCAAATTCCGCTGTTTTCATTCTAATTCTGTTGTTTGTTTTAAGCTTCCATTGTTTTCATTCAAATTCTGTTCTGTTCATTCTAATTCCGTTGTTTTCTTTCAGTCTCTGTTCTGTACATTCTAATTCTGTTGTTTTCATTCAAATTACATTGTTTTGATTCAAATTCTGTTCTGTTCATTCTAATTCCATTGTTTTCATTCAAATTCCGTTGTTTTCATTCAAACCCTGTTCTGTACATTCTAATTCCGTTGTTTTCATTCAAATTCTGTTGTTTTCATTCAAACCCTGTTCTGTACATTCTAATTCCGTTGTTTTCATTCAAATTCCGTTGTTTTCATTCTAATTCTGTTGTTTGTTTTAAACTTCCATTGTTTTCATTCAAATTCCGTTGTTTTCATTCTAATTCTGTTGTTTGTTTTAAACTTCCATGGTTATCATTCAAATTCTGTTGTTTTCATTTAAATTCGTTGTTTTGATTTAAATTCTGTTCTGTACATTCTAATTCCGTTGTTTTCATTCAAATTCCGCTGTTTTCATTCTAATTCTGTTGTTTGTTTTAAGCTTCCATTGTTTTCATTCAAATTCCGTTGTTTTCATTCTAATTCTGTTGTTTGTTTTAAACTTCCATAGTTATCATTCAAATTCTGTTGTTTTCATTTAAATTCGTTGTTTTGATTTAAATTCTGTTCTGTACATTCTAATTCCGTTGTTTTCATTCAAATTCCGCTGTTTTCATTCTAATTCTGTTGTTTGTTTTAAACTTCCATTGTTTTCATTCAAATTCTGTTCTGTTCATTCTAATTCCGTTGTTTTCTTTCAGTCTCTGTTCTGTACATTCTAATTCTGTTGTTTTCATTCAAATTACATTGTTTTGATTCAAATTCTGTTCTGTTTATTCTAATTCCATTGTTTTCATTCAAATTCCGTTGTTTTCATTCAAACCCTGTTCTGTACATTCTAATTCCGTTGTTTTCATTCAAATTCCGTTGTTTTCATTCTAATTCTGTTGTTTTCATTTAAATTCGTTGTTTTGATTTAAATTCTGTTCTGTACATTCTAATTCCGTTGTTTTCATTCAAATTCCGCTGTTTTCATTCTAATTCTGTTGTTTGTTTTAAGCTTCCATTGTTTTCATTCAAATTCTGTTCTGTTCATTCTAATTCCGTTGTTTTCATTCAGTCTCTGTTCTGTACAATCTAATTCTGTTGTTTTCATTCAAATTACATTGTTTTGATTCAAATTCTGTTCTGTTCATTCTAATTCCGTTGTTTTCATTCAAATTCCGTTGTTTTCATTCTAATTCTGTTGTTTGTTTTAAACTTCCATTGTTTTCATTCAAATTCCGTTGTTTTCATTCTAATTCTGTTGTTTGTTTTAAACTTCCATAGTTATCATTCAAATTCTGTTGTTTTCATTTAAATTCGTTGTTTTGATTTAAATTCTGTTCTGTACATTCTAATTCCGTTGTTTTCATTCAAATTCCGCTGTTTTCATTCTAATTCTGTTGTTTGTTTTAAACTTCCATTGTTTTCATTCAAATTCTGTTCTGTTCATTCTAATTCCGTTGTTTTCTTTCAGTCTCTGTTCTGTACATTCTAATTCTGTTGTTTTCATTCAAATTACATTGTTTTGATTCAAATTCTGTTCTGTTCATTCTAATTCCATTGTTTTCATTCAAATTCCGTTGTTTTCATTCAAACCCTGTTCTGTACATTCTAATTCCGTTGTTTTCATTCAAATTCCGTTGTTTTCATTCTAATTCCATTGTTTTCATTCAAATTCCGTTGTTTTCATTCAAACCCTGTTCTGTACATTCTAATTCCGTTGTTTTCATTCAAATTCCGTTGTTTTCATTCTAATTCTGTTGTTTTCATTTAAATTCGTTGTTTTGATTTAAATTCTGTTCTGTACATTCTAATTCCGTTGTTTTCATTCAAATTCCGTTGTTTTCATTCTAATTCTGTTGTTTTCATTTAAATTCGTTGTTTTGATTTAAATTCTGTTCTGTACATTCTAATTCCGTTGTTTTCATTCAAATTCCGCTGTTTTCATTCTAATTCTGTTGTTTGTTTTAAGCTTCCATTGTTTTCATTCAAATTCTGTTCTGTTCATTCTAATTCCGTTGTTTTCATTCAGTCTCTGTTCTGTACAATCTAATTCTGTTGATTTCATTCAAATTACATTGTTTTGATTCAAATTCTGTTCTGTTCATTCTAATTCCATTGTTTTCATTCAAATTCCGTTGTTTTCATTCAAACCCTGTTCTGTACATTCTAATTCCGTTGTTTTCATTCAAATTCCGTTGTTTTCATTCTAATTCTGTTGTTTTCATTTAAATTCGTTGTTTTGATTTAAATTCTGTTCTGTACATTCTAATTCCGTTGTTTTCATTCAAATTCCGCTGTTTTCATTCAAACCCTGTTCTGTACATTCTAATTCCGTTGTTTTCATTCAAATTCCGTTGTTTTCATTCTAATTCTGTTGTTTGTTTTAAACTTCCATAGTTATCATTCAAATTCTGTTCTGTTCATTCTAATTCCATTGTTTTCATTCAAATTCCGTTGTTTTCATTCAAACCCTGTTCTGTACATTCTAATTCCGTTGTTTTCATTCAAATTCTGTTGTTTTCATTTAAATTCGTTGTTTTGATTTAAATTCTGTTCTGTACATTCTAATTCCGTTGTTTTCATTCAAATTCCGCTGTTTTCATTCTAATTCTGTTGTTTGTTTTAAGCTTCCATTGTTTTCATTCAAATTCTGTTCTGTTCATTCTAATTCCGTTGTTTTCATTCAGTCTCTGTTCTGTACATTCTAATTCTGTTGTTTTCATTCAAATTACATTGTTTTGATTCAAATTCTGTTCTGTTCATTCTAATTCCATTGTTTTCATTCAAATTCCGTTGTTTTCATTCAAACCCTGTTCTGTACATTCTAATTCCGTTGTTTTCATTCAAATTCCGTTGTTTTCATTCAAACCCTGTTCTGTACATTCTAATTCCGTTGTTTTCATTCAAATTCCGTTGTTTTCATTCTAATTCTGTTGTTTGTTTTAAACTTCCATTGTTTTCATTCAAATTCCGTTGTTTTCATTCTAATTCTGTTGTTTGTTTTAAACTTCCATAGTTATCATTCAAATTCTGTTGTTTTCATTCAAATTCCGTTGTTGTCATTCAAACCCTGTTCTGTACATTCTAATTCCGTTGTTTTCATTCAAATTCCGTTGTTTTCATTCTAATTCTGTTGTTTTCATTTAAATTCGTTGTTTTGATTTAAATTCTGTTCTGTACATTCTAATTCCGTTGTTTTCATTCAAATTCCGCTGTTTTCATTCTAATTCTGTTGTTTGTTTTAAGCTTCCATTGTTTTCATTCAAATTCTGTTCTGTTCATTCTAATTCCGTTGTTTTCATTCAGTCTCTGTTCTGTACATTCTAATTCTGTTGTTTTCATTCAAATTACATTGTTTTGATTCAAATTCTGTTCTGTTCATTCTAATTCCGTTGTTTTCATTCAAATTCCGTTGTTTTCATTCTAATTCTGTTGTTTTCATTTAAATTCGTTGTTTTGATTTAAATTCTGTTCTGTACATTCTAATTCCGTTGTTTTCATTCAAATTCCGTTGTTTTCATTCTAATTCTGTTGTTTTCATTTAAATTCGTTGTTATGATTTAAATTCTGTTCTGTACATTCTAATTCCGTTGTTTTCATTCAGTCTCTGTTCTGTACATTCTAATTCTGTTGTTTTCATTCTAATTCTGTTGTTTTCATTCAAACCCTGTTCTGTACATTCTAATTCCGTTGTTTTCATTCAAATTCCGCTGTTTTCATTCTAATTCTGTTGTTTGTTTTAAGCTTCCATTGTTTTCATTCAAATTCTGTTCTGTTCATTCTAATTCCGTTGTTTTCTTTCAGTCTCTGTTCTGTACATTCTAATTCTGTTGTTTTCATTCAAATTACATTGTTTTGATTCAAATCCTGTTCTGTTCATTCTAATTCCATTGTTTTCATTCAAATTCGTTGTTTTGATTTAAATTCTGTTCTGTACATTCTAATTCCGTTGTTTTCATTCAAATTCCGCTGTTTTCATTCTAATTCTGTTGTTTGTTTTAAGCTTCCATTGTTTTCATTCAAATTCTGTTCTGTTCATTCTAATTCCGTTGTTTTCTCTCAGTCTCTGTTCTGTACATTCTAATTCTGTTGTTTTCATTCAAATTACATTGTTTTGATTCAAATTCTGTTCTGTTCATTCTAATTCCATTGTTTTCATTCAAATTCCGTTGTTTTCATTCTAATTCTGTTGTTTTCATTTAAATTCGTTGTTTTGATTTAAATTCTGTTCTGTACATTCTAATTCCGTTGTTTTCATTCAGTCTCTGTTCTGTACATTCTAATTCTGTTGTTTTCATTCAAATTACATTGTTTTGATTCAAATTCTGTTCTGTTCATTCTAATTCCATTGTTTTCATTCAAATTCGTTGTTTTGATTTAAATTCTGTTCTGTACATTCTAATTCCGTTGTTTTCATTCAAATTCCGCTGTTTTCATTCTAATTCTGTTGTTTGTTTTAAGCTTCCATTGTTTTCATTCAAATTCTGTTCTGTTCATTCTAATTCCGTTGTTTTCTTTCAGTCTCTGTTCTGTACATTCTAATTCTGTTGTTTTCATTCAAATTACATTGTTTTGATTCAAATTCTGTTCTGTTCATTCTAATTCCATTGTTTTCATTCAAATTCCGTTGTTTTCATTCAAACCCTGTTCTGTACATTCTAATTCCGTTGTTTTCATTCAAATTCCGTTGTTTTCATTCAAACCCTGTTCTGTACATTCTAATTCCGTTGTTTTCATTCAAATTCCGTTGTTTTCATTCAAACCCTGTTCTGTACATTCTAATTCCGTTGTTTTCATTCAAATTCCGTTGTTTTCATTCTAATTCTGTTGTTTGTTTTAAACTTCCATTGTTTTCATTCAAATTCTGTTCTGTTCATTCTAATTCCGTTGTTTTCATTCAAATTACATTGTTTTGATTCAAATTCTGTTCTGTTCATTCTAATTCCATTGTTTTCATTCAAATTCGTTGTTTTGATTTAAATTCTGTTCTGTACATTCTAATTCCGTTGTTTTCATTCAAATTCCGCTGTTTTCATTCTAATTCTGTTGTTTGTTTTAAGCTTCCATTGTTTTCATTCAAATTCCGTTGTTTTCATTCTAATTCTGTTGTTTGTTTTAAACTTCCATAGTTATCATTCAAATTCTGTTGTTTTCATTCAAATTCGTTGTTTTGATTTAAATTCTGTTCTGTACATTCTAATTCCGTTGTTTTCATTCAAATTCCGCTGTTTTCATTCTAATTCTGTTGTTTGTTTTAAACTTCCATTGTTTTCATTCAAATTCTGTTCTGTTCATTCTAATTCCGTTGTTTTCATTCAGTCTCTGTTCTGTACAATCTAATTCTGTTGTTTTCATTCAAATTACATTGTTTTGATTCAAATTCTGTTCTGTTCATTCTAATTCCATTGTTTTCATTCAAATTCCGTTGTTTTCATTCAAACCCTGTTCTGTACATTCTAATTCCGTTGTTTTCATTCAAATTCCGTTGTTTTCATTCTAATTCTGTGGTTTTCATTTAAATTCGTTGTTTTGATTTAAATTCTGTTCTGTACATTCTAATTCCGTTGTTTTCATTCAAATTCCGCTGTTTTCATTCAAACCCTGTTCTGTACATTCTAATTCCGTTGTTTTCATTCAAATTCCGTTGTTTTAATTCTAATTCTGTTGTTTGTTTTAAACTTCCATAGTTATCATTCAAATTCTGTTGTTTTCATTTAAATTCGTTGTTTTGATTTAAATTCTGTTCTGTACATTCTAATTCCGTTGTTTTCATTCAGTCTCTGTTCTGTACATTCTAATTCTGTTGTTTTCATTCAAATTACATTGTTTTGATTCAAATTCTGTTCTGTTCATTCTAATTCCATTGTTTTCATTCAAATTCGTTGTTTTGATTTAAATTCTGTTCTGTACATTCTAATTCCGTTGTTTTCATTCAAATTCTGCTGTTTTCATTCTAATTCTGTTGTTTGTTTTAAGCTTCCATTGTTTTCATTCAAATTCTGTTCTGTTCATTCTAATTCCGTTGTTTTCTTTCAGTCTCTGTTCTGTACATTCTAATTCTGTTGTTTTCATTCAAATTACATTGTTTTGATTCAAATTCTGTTCTGTTCATTCTAATTCCATTGTTTTCATTCAAATTCCGTTGTTTTGATTCAAACCCTGTTCTGTACATTCTAATTCCGTTGTTTTCATTCTAATTCTGTTGTTTTCATTCAAACCCTGTTCTGTACATTCTAATTCCGTTGTTTTCATTCAAATTCCGCTGTTTTCATTCTAATTCTGTTGTTTGTTTTAAGCTTCCATTGTTTTCATTCAAATTCTGTTCGGGGCCCTGTTTCAGGAAGCCGGTTTGGAAAACTCAGAGTGAAAAACGACACTCACGGTTGAGTAACCCCGAACTGTCCAACTCGGAATATTCCGTTTCAGAAAGGCTGATAACAATTAGTTCAGTCAACGCGGAGTTGCTTTAACCCCAAGTGAAGCGCGCGGACGAGGATACATAAAGCCCTGATTAGTGGAGCACAGATTAAGCGAGTCACCATGGAGACGGAGGGAAAGAAGGCGCGGTCAATGTATTTTACAGCGCTTGAGGCCGAAATTCTAATGGCAGCATATGCCGATAACATGCAAATTCCGCGGAAAAAAGTAACACAGCCACAGCTGCAAAAGCATGCATGGCAAAACATAGCCGACAGAGTCAATGCGTGAGTGTTAATTTAAACATTGATCGAGGGATTTCCACCCATTTAACACGTTATTTGATCATATGTTATTTTATTTGTTATTTTATACATTTTATTTTGTGATGTGATGTGAGCGCAGGTGCAACCCAACAGGCCCCCAACGTTCCTGGCAGCAAGTAAAAATGAAATATAAAAATATAGTCCAAACAGGTAAGGTGTAATTGTATTATGAGCCATAGTGCTTGGTCTGTTTGTCCCATGTAAATCAATTGCAGTTAGAGGCTACATTAATTTTCTTTCTGTAAGCACTTATTGAAATTATCTGAGCACATTACAAGTACATATTTGCTTACTCTGTATGCTCAAATGTGGCCCGTTATAGCCAACAGAAAAAAAGCGGAGGCCCGAAAAACAGGTGGGGGTCCTCCACCACCACCACTCACAGAGGCTGAGCAGTTGGCCCTCAGCCAAAACAGTGGGCGCCCTGTGGCCGAAGGCATCTCTGCGGGGACATCCTCTGAGTCAATAACCCCGCAAGACACAAGTGCCTACATAAGGGGTAAATTCAAAATAATACATGATGTGCATACATCCTTTCTTCACAGTCACCTTTGCAGTGCTACTCATTCATTTGATAAACTCTTTACCATAATGAATTATTTTGTAGTGAAGTTATTTTCCGACTGATTTTGCCTTCCCTCAGCCTTGGTTGTCTTTGAGAGCATAATGACAATGAAGTGTAAGGTGCTTGGTATGTTTGTTAATTGCCATTTGGTCCCTTGTAAGTTATAAGTGACCTGTATAAACCTCATATTCTATCAGTTGATGGTGATGGTGTACTGCATCTGGTGCAGCCTCCTGTTGAGCCAGACCAACATGCAGTTGTGAGTAATACTCCACAGATTAGATGAGTTTACAGTAGAACAGCAATGTTGTTTATTTCTTTACTACAGGAAAATAATGAAGAAACATTGACAGCTGTTACAGAGGAGGAAGCAACAGAGACACTTTATGAGGTTTACATCTTTTAATACTTTGTGTACAGGAAATACAGGCGACCAATAAAGCCAGTTGAACAAAAAATCTGTTTATTCTTCTTTCAACATGTTGAGGTGATGGGTCAAAAGAAATGATTGTGACATATGGTGTCTCTGACTGCGCTTCCATCTTGTATGTCCGTGGGAGGGTCAGGATGTTCATGGTTTGGATCACTGCTGATGTTTGGTTCAGAAGGACAGTGTTCTCCTCTAATTGTGGCAATGTTGTGAAGAATCACACATGCCACAATAATGTCACATGCCCTTTCTGGGGTGACCCTGAGTCTTTGCAGGCACTGGAACCGGGCCTTAAGCATTCCGATAGTCATTTCAATTCTGGCTCTTGTCCTGCAATTAGCCAGATTATATCACTGCTGTGGGCCCGGTTCAGGGTCAGGGTAAGGGGTAAGCAAATAGGGTAAACATGGATACCCCCTATCACCAAGCAAGTAGCCAGTGAACTCTCCTAAGACAGAAGGGTACACTTCAGTTCAAATGTCCCTGAAGCAATTGGTCTTTATATATTTTAAAGCATTCTCAACTCACCATGTCCAAATTTTGTGCTCAGTGTACATTCACGGAATATTTGTGAGTCATGGACAGAGCCTGGCCACTTGGCTTCCACATTTGTGATAATGTTGGCAGCATCACATATGATCTTCACAGTGCAGAGAACACAAATTAGCATCCATTACTATAATGAAATAATTTGTTAGTTTGACATGCTACAGGGAACTATGTACCTGCACATTAATGCTGTGGAAAGACTTCCTGTTCACATAGTCTCCTTCATTTACTGAAGGAGCAATGATTGGAATGTGAGTGCCATCTATACAGCCAATCACGCCTGGGAACCGTGAAAATAAATGTAAAATTTAAGTAGTAGTTCAAGTATCACCACATCATGAATTAAGTTCTGTTCATCCTGCTACCTGCAATTTTGTGGCATCCCTCTTTGATAAATCTTGTGGGTCTATGACCGGGGAACACCACAGACGAGTACAGGAGACGTTTCAGTGCAACTGTAACATTCCTGACTGCCCGACAGACGGTAGCCTTGGAAACGTGCTCAGCGTCACCAATATTATACAGAAAGCTCCCGTTTGCAAGAAACCGAAGTGCAATACAAATAATATGCAATGAACTGAGAGGATGTCCGCGATGTGTCACATGCGTAATATATGGCCTGAGGATGTTATCCAAATAAATTATAGATTGTGCTGAGAAACGGTAACGTTCACACAGAAAATCATCAGGAAATGATAAAATGTCCAAACGCGCTCTGATCACTCTCTCCCGGCGGAGAGCTCTGCGGAGAATTTGGGCTTCACGATCTACTGGCTCTTCAAGGAAGTGGCACGCCATGTCCGACACTTCCTACTGTCAGGTTTCCGACAAAGGGGCGGAGACAGTCAGGGTTAGTTGTAGTAAACCTGCTAGGGGGCAGGTTAGCTTCACGGAGTGTGTCGTCATAGTGACTCACTCAGGCTGCAGCTGAACTCGCTTTGTGAAACCGAAAACCCAGAGTTTTCGTTAACTCAGGGTATACTTACTCAGTTTTTCCACTAAACCGGCTTCCTGAAACAGGGCCCTGTTCATTCTAATTCCGTTGTTTTCTTTCAGTCTCTGTTCTGTACATTCTAATTCCGTTGTTTTCATTCAAATTCCGCTGTTTTCATTCTAATTCTGTTGTTTGTTTTAAGCTTCCATTGTTTTCATTCAAATTCTGTTCTGTTCATTCTAATTCCGTTGTTTTCATTCAGTCTCTGTTCTGTACAATCTAATTCTGTTGTTTTCATTCAAATTACATTGTTTTCATTCTAATTCTGTTGTTTTCATTTAAATTCGTTGTTTTGATTTAAATTCTGTTCTGTACATTCTAATTCCGTTGTTTTCATTCAAATTCCGCTGTTTTCATTCTAATTCTGTTGTTTGTTTTAAGCTTCCATTGTTTTCATTCAAATTCTGTTCTGTTCATTCTAATTCCGTTGTTTTCTTTCAGTCTCTGTTCTGTACATTCTAATTCTGTTGTTTTCATTCAAATTACATTGTTTTGATTCAAATTCTGTTCTGTTCATTCTAATTCCATTGTTTTCATTCAAATTCCGTTGTTTTCATTCTAATTCTGTTGTTTTCATTTAAATTCGTTGTTTTGATTTAAATTCTGTTCTGTACATTCTAATTCCGTTGTTTTCATTCAAATTCCGTTGTTTTCATTCTAATTCTGTTGTTTTCATTTAAATTCGTTGTTTTGATTTAAATTCTGTTCTGTACATTCTAATTCCGTTGTTTTCTTTCAGTCTCTGTTCTGTACATTCTAATTCTGTTGTTTTCATTCAAATTACATTGTTTTGATTCAAATTCTGTTCTGTTCATTCTAATTCCATTGTTTTCATTCAAATTCCGTTGTTTTCATTCAAACCCTGTTCTGTACATTCTAATTCCGTTGTTTTCATTCTAATTCTGTTGTTTTCATTCAAACCCTGTTCTGTACATTCTAATTCCGTTGTTTTCATTCAAATTCCGCTGTTTTCATTCTAATTCTGTTGTTTGTTTTAAGCTTCCATTGTTTTCATTCAAATTCTGTTCTGTTCATTCTAATTCCGTTGTTTTCTTTCAGTCTCTGTTCTGTAGATTCTAATTCTGTTGTTTTCATTCAAATTACATTGTTTTGATTCAAATTCTGTTCTGTTCATTCTAATTCCATTGTTTTCATTCAAATTCGTTGTTTTGATTTAAATTCTGTTCTGTACATTCTAATTCCGTTGTTTTCATTCAAATTCCGCTGTTTTCATTCTAATTCTGTTGTTTGTTTTAAGCTTCCATTGTTTTCATTCAAATTCTGTTCTGTTCATTCTAATTCCGTTGTTTTCTTTCAGTCTCTGTTCTGTACATTCTAATTCTGTTGTTTTCATTCAAATTACATTGTTTTGATTCAAATTCTGTTCTGTTCATTCTAATTCCATTGTTTTCATTCAAATTCCGTTGTTTTCATTCAAACCCTGTTCTGTACATTCTAATTCCGTTGTTTTCATTCAAATTCCGTTGTTTTAATTCTAATTCTGTTGTTTGTTTTAAACTTCCATAGTTATCATTCAAATTCTGTTGTTTTCATTTAAATTCGTTGTTTTGATTTAAATTCTGTTCTGTACATTCTAATTCCGTTGTTTTCATTCAGTCTCTGTTCTGTACATTCTAATTCTGTTGTTTTCATTCAAATTACATTGTTTTGATTCAAATTCTGTTCTGTTCATTCTAATTCCATTGTTTTCATTCAAATTCGTTGTTTTGATTTAAATTCTGTTCTGTACATTCTAATTCCGTTGTTTTCATTCAAATTCCGCTGTTTTCATTCTAATTCTGTTGTTTGTTTTAAGCTTCCATTGTTTTCATTCAAATTCTGTTCTGTTCATTCTAATTCCGTTGTTTTCTTTCAGTCTCTGTTCTGTACATTCTAATTCTGTTGTTTTCATTCAAATTACATTGTTTTGATTCAAATTCTGTTCTGTTCATTCTAATTCCATTGTTTTCATTCAAATTCCGTTGTTTTGATTCAAACCCTGTTCTGTACATTCTAATTCCGTTGTTTTCATTCTAATTCTGTTGTTTTCATTCAAACCCTGTTCTGTACATTCTAATTCCGTTGTTTTCATTCTAATTCTGTTGTTTTCATTCAAACCCTGTTCTGTACATTCTAATTCCGTTGTTTTCATTCAAATTCCGCTGTTTTCATTCTAATTCTGTTGTTTGTTTTAAGCTTCCATTGTTTTCATTCAAATTCTGTTCTGTTCATTCTAATTCCGTTGTTTTCTTTCAGTCTCTGTTCTGTAGATTCTAATTCTGTTGTTTTCATTCAAATTACATTGTTTTGATTCAAATTCTGTTCTGTTCATTCTAATTCCATTGTTTTCATTCAAATTCGTTGTTTTGATTTAAATTCTGTTCTGTACATTCTAATTCCGTTGTTTTCATTCAAATTCCGCTGTTTTCATTCTAATTCTGTTGTTTGTTTTAAGCTTCCATTGTTTTCATTCAAATTCTGTTCTGTTCATTCTAATTCCGTTGTTTTCTTTCAGTCTCTGTTCTGTACATTCTAATTCTGTTGTTTTCATTCAAATTACATTGTTTTGATTCAAATTCTGTTCTGTTCATTCTAATTCCATTGTTTTCATTCAAATTCCGTTGTTTTCATTCAAACCCTGTTCTGTACATTCTAATTCCGTTGTTTTCATTCAAATTCCGTTGTTTTAATTCTAATTCTGTTGTTTGTTTTAAACTTCCATAGTTATCATTCAAATTCTGTTGTTTTCATTTAAATTCGTTGTTTTGATTTAAATTCTGTTCTGTACATTCTAATTCCGTTGTTTTCATTCAGTCTCTGTTCTGTACATTCTAATTCTGTTGTTTTCATTCAAATTACATTGTTTTGATTCAAATTCTGTTCTGTTCATTCTAATTCCATTGTTTTCATTCAAATTCGTTGTTTTGATTTAAATTCTGTTCTGTACATTCTAATTCCGTTGTTTTCATTCAAATTCCGCTGTTTTCATTCTAATTCTGTTGTTTGTTTTAAGCTTCCATTGTTTTCATTCAAATTCTGTTCTGTTCATTCTAATTCCGTTGTTTTCTTTCAGTCTCTGTTCTGTACATTCTAATTCTGTTGTTTTCATTCAAATTACATTGTTTTGATTCAAATTCTGTTCTGTTCATTCTAATTCCATTGTTTTCATTCAAATTCGTTGTTTTGATTTAAATTCTGTTCTGTACATTCTAATTCCGTTGTTTTCATTCAAATTCCGCTGTTTTCATTCTAATTCTGTTGTTTGTTTTAAGCTTCCATTGTTTTCATTCAAATTCTGTTCTGTTCATTCTAATTCCGTTGTTTTCTTTCAGTCTCTGTTCTGTACATTCTAATTCTGTTGTTTTCATTCAAATTCCGCTGTTTTCATTCTAATTCTGTTGTTTGTTTTAAACTTCCATTGTTTTGATTCAAATTCTGTTCTGTTCATTCTAATTCCATTGTTTTCATTCAAATTCCGTTGTTTTCATTCAAACCCTGTTCTGTACATTCTAATTCCGTTGTTTTCATTCAAATTCCGTTGTTTTCATTCTAATTCTGTTGTTTTCATTTAAATTCGTTGTTTTGATTTAAATTCTGTTCTGTACATTCTAATTCCGTTGTTTTCATTCAAATTCCGCTGTTTTCATTCTAATTCTGTTGTTTGTTTTAAGCTTCCATTGTTTTCATTCAAATTCTGTTCTGTTCATTCTAATTCCGTTGTTTTCATTCAGTCTCTGTTCTGTACATTCTAATTCTGTTGTTTTCATTCAAATTACATTGTTTTGATTCAAATTCTGTTCTGTTCATTCTAATTCCATTGTTTTCATTCAAATTCCGTTGTTTTCATTCAAACCCTGTTCTGTACATTCTAATTCCGTTGTTTTCATTCAAATTCCGTTGTTTTCATTCAAACCCTGTTCTGTACATTCTAATTCCGTTGTTTTCATTCAAATTCCGTTGTTTTCATTCTAATTCTGTTGTTTGTTTTAAACTTCCATTGTTTTCATTCAAATTCCGTTGTTTTCATTCTAATTCTGTTGTTTGTTTTTAACTTCCATAGTTATCATTCAAATTCTGTTGTTTTCATTCAAATTCCGTTGTTTTCATTCAAACCCTGTTCTGTACATTCTAATTCCGTTGTTTTCATTCAAATTCCGTTGTTTTCATTCTAATTCTGTTGTTTTCATTTAAATTCGTTGTTTTGATTTAAATTCTGTTCTGTACATTCTAATTCCGTTGTTTTCATTCAAATTCCGCTGTTTTCATTCTAATTCTGTTGTTTGTTTTAAGCTTCCATTGTTTTCATTCAAATTCCGTTCTGTTCATTCTAATTCCGTTGTTTTCATTCAGTCTCTGTTCTGTACATTCTAATTCTGTTGTTTTCATTCAAATTACATTGTTTTGATTCAAATTCTGTTCTGTTCATTCTAATTCCATTGTTTTCATTCAAATTCCGTTGTTTTCATTCAAACCCTGTTCTGTACATTCTAATTCCGTTGTTTTCATTCAAATTCCGTTGTTTTCATTCTAATTCTGTTGTTTTCATTTAAATTCGTTGTTTTGATTTAAATTCTGTTCTGTACATTCTAATTCCGTTGTTTTCATTCAAATTCCGTTGTTTTCATTCTAATTCTGTTGTTTTCATTTAAATTCGTTGTTTTGATTTAAATTCTGTTCTGTACATTCTAATTCCGTTGTTTTCATTCAGTCTCTGTTCTGTACATTCTAATTCTGTTGTTTTCATTCAAATTACATTGTTTTGATTCAAATTCTGTTCTGTTCATTCTAATTCCATTGTTTTCATTCAAATTCGTTGTTTTGATTTAAATTCTGTTCTGTACATTCTAATTCCGTTGTTTTCATTCAAATTCCGCTGTTTTCATTCTAATTCTGTTGTTTGTTTTAAACTTCCATGGTTATCATTCAAATTCTGTTGTTTTCATTTAAATTCGTTGTTTTGATTTAAATTCTGTTCTGTACATTCTAATTCCGTTGTTTTCATTCAAATTCCGCTGTTTTCATTCTAATTCTGTTGTTTGTTTTAAGCTTCCATTGTTTTCATTCAAATTCTGTTCTGTTCATTCTAATTCCGTTGTTTTCATTCAGTCTCTGTTCTGTACATTCTAATTCTGTTGTTTTCATTCAAATTACATTGTTTTGATTCAAATTCTGTTCTGTTCATTCTAATTCCATTGTTTTCATTCAAATTCCGTTGTTTTCATTCAAACCCTGTTCTGTACATTCTAATTCCGTTGTTTTCATTCAAATTCCGTTGTTTTCATTCAAACCCTGTTCTGTACATTCTAATTCCGTTGTTTTCATTCAAATTCCGTTGTTTTCATTCTAATTCTGTTGTTTGTTTTAAACTTCCATTGTTTTCATTCAAATTCCGTTGTTTTCATTCTAATTCTGTTGTTTGTTTTAAACTTCCATAGTTATCATTCAAATTCTGTTGTTTTCATTTAAATTCGTTGTTTTGATTTAAATTCTGTTCTGTACATTCTAATTCCGTTGTTTTCATTCAAATTCCGCTGTTTTCATTCTAATTCTGTTGTTTGTTTTAAACTTCCATTGTTTTCATTCAAATTCTGTTCTGTTCATTCTAATTTTTCTTTCAGTCTCTGTTCTGTACATTCTAATTCTGTTGTTTTCATTCAAATTACATTGTTTTGATTCAAATTCTGTTCTGTTCATTCTAATTCCATTGTTTTCATTCAAATTCCGTTGTTTTCATTCAAACCCTGTTCTGTACATTCTAATTCCGTTGTTTTCATTCAAATTCCGTTGTTTTCATTCTAATTCTGTTGTTTTCATTTAAATTCGTTGTTTTGATTTAAATTCTGTTCTGTACATTCTAATTCCGTTGTTTTCATTCAAATTCCGTTGTTTTCATTCTAATTCTGTTGTTTTCATTTAAATTCGTTGTTTTGATTTAAATTCTGTTCTGTACATTCTAATTCCGTTGTTTTCATTCAAATTCCGCTGTTTTCATTCTAATTCTGTTGTTTGTTTTAAGCTTCCATTGTTTTCATTCAAATTCTGTTCTGTTCATTCTAATTCCGTTGTTTTCATTCAGTCTCTGTTCTGTACAATCTAATTCTGTTGATTTCATTCAAATTACATTGTTTTGATTCAAATTCTGTTCTGTTCATTCTAATTCCATTGTTTTCATTCAAATTCCGTTGTTTTCATTCAAACCCTGTTCTGTACATTCTAATTCCGTTGTTTTCATTCAAATTCCGTTGTTTTCATTCTAATTCTGTTGTTTTCATTTAAATTCGTTGTTTTGATTTAAATTCTGTTCTGTACATTCTAATTCCGTTGTTTTCATTCAAATTCCGCTGTTTTCATTCAAACCCTGTTCTGTACATTCTAATTCCGTTGTTTTCATTCAAATTCCGTTGTTTTCATTCTAATTCTGTTGTTTGTTTTAAACTTCCATAGTTATCATTCAAATTCTGTTGTTTTCATTTAAATTCGTTGTTTTGATTCAAATTCTGTTCTGTTCATTCTAATTCCATTGTTTTCATTCAAATTCCGTTGTTTTCATTCAAACCCTGTTCTGTACATTCTAATTCCGTTGTTTTCATTCAAATTCCGTTGTTTTCATTTAAATTCGTTGTTTTGATTTAAATTCTGTTCTGTACATTCTAATTCCGTTGTTTTCATTCAAATTCCGCTGTTTTCATTCTAATTCTGTTGTTTGTTTTAAGCTTCCATTGTTTTCATTCAAATTCTGTTCTGTTCATTCTAATTCCGTTGTTTTCATTCAGTCTCTGTTCTGTACATTCTAATTCTGTTGTTTTCATTCAAATTACATTGTTTTGATTCAAATTCTGTTCTGTTCATTCTAATTCCATTGTTTTCATTCAAATTCCGTTGTTTTCATTCAAACCCTGTTCTGTACATTCTAATTCCGTTGTTTTCATTCAAATTCCGTTGTTTTCATTCAAACCCTGTTCTGTACATTCTAATTCCGTTGTTTTCATTCAAATTCCGTTGTTTTCATTCTAATTCTGTTGTTTGTTTTAAACTTCCATTGTTTTCATTCAAATTCCGTTGTTTTCATTCTAATTCTGTTGTTTGTTTTAAACTTCCATAGTTATCATTCAAATTCTGTTGTTTTCATTCAAATTCCGTTGTTTTCATTCAAACCCTGTTCTGTACATTCTAATTCCGTTGTTTTCATTCAAATTCCGTTGTTTTCATTCTAATTCTGTTGTTTTCATTTAAATTCGTTGTTTTGATTTAAATTCTGTTCTGTACATTCTAATTCCGTTGTTTTCATTCAAATTCCGCTGTTTTCATTCTAATTCTGTTGTTTGTTTTAAGCTTCCATTGTTTTCATTCAAATTCTGTTCTGTTCATTCTAATTCCGTTGTTTTCATTCAGTCTCTGTTCTGTACATTCTAATTCTGTTGTTTTCATTCAAATTACATTGTTTTGATTCAAATTCTGTTCTGTTCATTCTAATTCCATTGTTTTCATTCAAATTCCGTTGTTTTCATTCAAACCCTGTTCTGTACATTCTAATTCCGTTGTTTTCATTCAAATTCCGTTGTTTTCATTCTAATTCTGTTGTTTTCATTTAAATTCGTTGTTTTGATTTAAATTCTGTTCTGTACATTCTAATTCCGTTGTTTTCATTCAAATTCCGTTGTTTTCATTCTAATTCTGTTGTTTGTTTTAAGCTTCCATTGTTTTCATTCAAATTCTGTTCTGTTCATTCTAATTCCGTTGTTTTCATTCAGTCTCTGTTCTGTACATTCTAATTCTGTTGTTTTCATTCAAATTACATTGTTTTGATTCAAATTCTGTTCTGTTCATTCTAATTCCATTGTTTTCATTCAAATTCCGTTGTTTTCATTCAAACCCTGTTCTGTACATTCTAATTCCGTTGTTTTCATTCAAATTCCGTTGTTTTCATTCTAATTCTGTTGTTTTCATTTAAATTCGTTGTTTTGATTTAAATTCTGTTCTGTACATTCTAATTCCGTTGTTTTCATTCAAATTCCGTTGTTTTCATTCTAATTCTGTTGTTTTCATTTAAATTCGTTGTTTTCATTTAAATTCTGTTCTGTACATTCTAATTCCGTTGTTTTCATTCAGTCTCTGTTCTGTACATTCTAATTCTGTTGTTTTCATTCAAATTACATTGTTTTGATTCAAATTCTGTTCTGTTCATTCTAATTCCATTGTTTTCATTCAAATTCGTTGTTTTGATTTAAATTCTGTTCTGTACATTCTAATTCCGTTGTTTTCATTCAAATTCCGCTGTTTTCATTCTAATTCTGTTGTTTGTTTTAAGCTTCCATTGTTTTCATTCAAATTCTGTTCTGTTCATTCTAATTCCGTTGTTTTCTTTCAGTCTCTGTTCTGTACATTCTAATTCTGTTGTTTTCATTCAAATTACATTGTTTTGATTCAAATTCTGTTCTGTTCATTCTAATTCCATTGTTTTCATTCAAATTCCGTTGTTTTCATTCTAATTCTGTTGTTTTCATTTAAATTCGTTGTTTTGATTTAAATTCTGTTCTGTACATTCTAATTCCGTTGTTTTCATTCAAATTCCGCTGTTTTCATTCAAACCCTGTTCTGTACATTCTAATTCCGTTGTTTTCATTCAAATTCCGTTGTTTTAATTCTAATTCTGTTGTTTGTTTTAAACTTCCATAGTTATCATTCAAATTCTGTTGTTTTCATTTAAATTCGTTGTTTTGATTTAAATTCTGTTCTGTACATTCTAATTCCGTTGTTTTCATTCAGTCTCTGTTCTGTACATTCTAATTCTGTTGTTTTCATTCAAACCCTGTTCTGTACATTCTAATTCCGTTGTTTTCATTCAAATTCCGCTGTTTTCATTCTAATTCTGTTGTTTGTTTTAAGCTTCCATTGTTTTCATTCAAATTCTGTTCTGTTCATTCTAATTCCGTTGTTTTCTTTCAGTCTCTGTTCTGTACATTCTAATTCTGTTGTTTTCATTCAAATTACATTGTTTTGATTCAAATCCTGTTCTGTTCATTCTAATTCCATTGTTTTCATTCAAATTCGTTGTTTTGATTTAAATTCTGTTCTGTACATTCTAATTCCGTTGTTTTCATTCAAATTCCGCTGTTTTCATTCTAATTCTGTTGTTTGTTTTAAGCTTCCATTGTTTTCATTCAAATTCTGTTCTGTTCATTCTAATTCCGTTGTTTTCTCTCAGTCTCTGTTCTGTACATTCTAATTCTGTTGTTTTCATTCAAATTACATTGTTTTGATTCAAATTCTGTTCTGTTCATTCTAATTCCGTTGTTTTCATTCAAATTCCGTTGTTTTCATTCTAATTCTGTTGTTTTCATTTAAATTCGTTGTTTTGATTTAAATTCTGTTCTGTACATTCTAATTCCGTTGTTTTCATTCAAATTCCGCTGTTTTCATTCTAATTCTGTTGTTTGTTTTAAGCTTCCATTGTTTTCATTCAAATTCTGTTCTGTTCATTCTAATTCCGTTGTTTTCATTCAGTCTCTGTTCTGTACAATCTAATTCTGTTGATTTCATTCAAATTACATTGTTTTGATTCAAATTCTGTTCTGTTCATTCTAATGCCATTGTTTTCATTCAAATTCCGTTGTTTTCATTCAAACCCTGTTCTGTACATTCTAATTCCGTTGTTTTCATTCAAATTCCGTTGTTTTCATTCTAATTCTGTTGTTTTCATTTAAATTCGTTGTTTTGATTTAAATTCTGTTCTGTACATTCTAATTCCGTTGTTTTCATTCAAATTCCGCTGTTTTCATTCAAACCCTGTTCTGTACATTCTAATTCCGTTGTTTTCATTCAAATTCCGTTGTTTTCATTCAAATTCCGTTGTTTTCATTCTAATTCTGTTGTTTGTTTTAAACTTCCATAGTTATCATTCAAATTCTGTTGTTTTCATTTAAATTCGTTGTTTTGATTCAAATTCTGTTCTGTTCATTCTAATTCCATTGTTTTCATTCAAATTCCGTTGTTTTCATTCAAACCCTGTTCTGTACATTCTAATTCCGTTGTTTTCATTTAAATTCGTTGTTTTGATTTAAATTCTGTTCTGTACATTCTAATTCCGTTGTTTTCATTCAAATTCCGCTGTTTTCATTCTAATTCTGTTGTTTGTTTTAAGCTTCCATTGTTTTCATTCAAATTCTGTTCTGTTCATTCTAATTCCGTTGTTTTCATTCAGTCTCTGTTCTGTACATTCTAATTCTGTTGTTTTCATTCAAATTACATTGTTTTGATTCAAATTCTGTTCTGTTCATTCTAATTCCATTGTTTTCATTCAAATTCCGTTGTTTTCATTCAAACCCTGTTCTGTACATTCTAATTCCGTTGTTTTCATTCAAATTCCGTTGTTTTCATTCAAACCCTGTTCTGTACATTCTAATTCTGTTGTTTTCATTCAAATTCCGTTGTTTTCATTCTAATTCTGTTGTTTGTTTTAAACTTCCATTGTTTTCATTCAAATTCCGTTGTTTTCATTCTAATTCTGTTGTTTGTTTTAAACTTCCATAGTTATCATTCAAATTCTGTTGTTTTCATTCAAATTCCGTTGTTTTCATTCAAACCCTGTTCTGTACATTCTAATTCCGTTGTTTTCATTCAAATTCCGTTGTTTTCATTCTAATTCTGTTGTTTTCATTTAAATTCGTTGTTTTGATTTAAATTCTGTTCTGTACATTCTAATTCCGTTGTTTTCATTCTAATTCCGCTGTTTTCATTCTAATTCTGTTGTTTGTTTTAAGCTTCCATTGTTTTCATTCAAATTCTGTTCTGTTCATTCTAATTCCGTTGTTTTCATTCAGTCTCTGTTCTGTACATTCTAATTCTGTTGTTTTCATTCAAATTACATTGTTTTGATTCAAATTCTGTTCTGTTCATTCTAATTCCATTGTTTTCATTCAAATTCCGTTGTTTTCATTCAAACCCTGTTCTGTACATTCTAATTCCGTTGTTTTCATTCAAATTCTGTTGTTTTCATTCTAATTCTGTTGTTTTCATTTAAATTCGTTGTTTTGATTTAAATTCTGTTCTGTACATTCTAATTCCGTTGTTTTCATTCAAATTCCGTTGTTTTCATTCTAATTCTGTTGTTTGTTTTAAGCTTCCATTGTTTTCATTCAAATTCTGTTCTGTTCATTCTAATTCCGTTGTTTTCATTCAGTCTCTGTTCTGTACATTCTAATTCTGTTGTTTTCATTCAAATTACATTGTTTTGATTCAAATTCTGTTCTGTTCATTCTAATTCCATTGTTTTCATTCAAATTCCGTTGTTTTCATTCAAACCCTGTTCTGTACATTCTAATTCCGTTGTTTTCATTCAAATTCCGTTGTTTTCATTCTAATTCTGTTGTTTTCATTTAAATTCGTTGTTTTGATTTAAATTCTGTTCTGTACATTCTAATTCCGTTGTTTTCATTCAAATTCCGTTGTTTTCATTCTAATTCTGTTGTTTTCATTTAAATTCGTTGTTTTGATTTAAATTCTGTTCTGTACATTCTAATTCCGTTGTTTTCATTCAGTCTCTGTTCTGTACATTCTAATTCTGTTGTTTTCATTCAAATTACATTGTTTTGATTCAAATTCTGTTCTGTTCATTCTAATTCCATTGTTTTCATTCAAATTCGTTGTTTTGATTTAAATTCTGTTCTGTACATTCTAATTCCGTTGTTTTCATTCAAATTCCGCTGTTTTCATTCTAATTCTGTTGTTTGTTTTAAGCTTCCATTGTTTTCATTCAAATTCTGTTCTGTTCATTCTAATTCCGTTGTTTTCTTTCAGTCTCTGTTCTGTACATTCTAATTCTGTTGTTTTCATTCAAATTACATTGTTTTGATTCAAATTCTGTTCTGTTCATTCTAATTCCATTGTTTTCATTCAAATTCCGTTGTTTTCATTCAAACCCTGTTCTGTACATTCTAATTCCGTTGTTTTCATTCTAATTCTGTTGTTTTCATTCAAACCCTGTTCTGTACATTCTAATTCCGTTGTTTTCATTCAAATTCCGCTGTTTTCATTCTAATTCTGTTGTTTGTTTTAAGCTTCCATTGTTTTCATTCAAATTCTGTTCTGTTCATTCTAATTCCGTTGTTTTCTTTCAGTCTCTGTTCTGTACATTCTAATTCTGTTGTTTTCATTCAAATTACATTGTTTTGATTCAAATTCTGTTCTGTTCATTCTAATTCCATTGTTTTCATTCAAATTCGTTGTTTTGATTTAAATTCTGTTCTGTACATTCTAATTCCGTTGTTTTCATTCAAATTCCGCTGTTTTCATTCTAATTCTGTTGTTTGTTTTAAGCTTCCATTGTTTTCATTCAAATTCTGTTCTGTTCATTCTAATTCCGTTGTTTTCTTTCAGTCTCTGTTCTGTACATTCTAATTCTGTTGTTTTCATTCAAATTCCGCTGTTTTCATTCTAATTCTGTTGTTTGTTTTAAACTTCCATTGTTTTCATTCAAATTCTGTTCTGTTCATTCTAATTCCGTTGTTTTCTTTCAGTCTCTGTTCTGTACATTCTAATTCTGTTGTTTTCATTCAAATTACATTGTTTTGATTCAAATTCTGTTCTGTTCATTCTAATTCCATTGTTTTCATTCAAATTCCGTTGTTTTCATTCAAACCCTGTTCTGTACATTCTAATTCCGTTGTTTTCATTCAAATTCCGTTGTTTTCATTCTAATTCTGTTGTTTTCATTTAAATTCGTTGTTTTGATTTAAATTCTGTTCTGTACATTCTAATTCCGTTGTTTTCATTCAAATTCCGCTGTTTTCATTCTAATTCTGTTGTTTGTTTTAAGCTTCCATTGTTTTCATTCAAATTCTGTTCTGTTCATTCTAATTCCGTTGTTTTCATTCAGTCTCTGTTCTGTACATTCTAATTCTGTTGTTTTCATTCAAATTACATTGTTTTGATTCAAATTCTGTTCTGTTCATTCTAATTCCATTGTTTTCATTCAAATTCCGTTGTTTTCATTCAAACCCTGTTCTGTACATTCTAATTCCGTTGTTTTCATTCAAATTCCGTTGTTTTCATTCAAACCCTGTTCTGTACATTCTAATTCCGTTGTTTTCATTCAAATTCCGTTGTTTTCATTCTAATTCTGTTGTTTGTTTTAAACTTCCATTGTTTTCATTCAAATTCCGTTGTTTTCATTCTAATTCTGTTGTTTGTTTTTAACTTCCATAGTTATCATTCAAATTCTGTTGTTTTCATTCAAATTCCGTTGTTTTCATTCAAATTCCGTTGTTTTCATTCTAATTCTGTTGTTTTCATTTAAATTCGTTGTTTTGATTTAAATTCTGTTCTGTACATTCTAATTCCGTTGTTTTCATTCAAATTCCGCTGTTTTCATTCTAATTCTGTTGTTTGTTTTAAGCTTCCATTGTTTTCATTCAAATTCCGTTCTGTTCATTCTAATTCCGTTGTTTTCATTCAGTCTCTGTTCTGTACATTCTAATTCTGTTGTTTTCATTCAAACCCTGTTCTGTACATTCTAATTCCGTTGTTTTCATTCAAATTCCGCTGTTTTCATTCTAATTCTGTTGTTTGTTTTAAGCTTCCATTGTTTTCATTCAAATTCTGTTCTGTTCATTCTAATTCCGTTGTTTTCTTTCAGTCTCTGTTCTGTACATTCTAATTCTGTTGTTTTCATTCAAATTACATTGTTTTGATTCAAATCCTGTTCTGTTCATTCTAATTCCATTGTTTTCATTCAAATTCGTTGTTTTGATTTAAATTCTGTTCTGTACATTCTAATTCCGTTGTTTTCATTCAAATTCCGCTGTTTTCATTCTAATTCTGTTGTTTGTTTTAAGCTTCCATTGTTTTCATTCAAATTCTGTTCTGTTCATTCTAATTCCGTTGTTTTCTCTCAGTCTCTGTTCTGTACATTCTAATTCTGTTGTTTTCATTCAAATTACATTGTTTTGATTCAAATTCTGTTCTGTTCATTCTAATTCCATTGTTTTCATTCAAATTCCGTTGTTTTCATTCTAATTCTGTTGTTTTCATTTAAATTCGTTGTTTTGATTTAAATTCTGTTCTGTACATTCTAATTCCGTTGTTTTCATTCAAATTCCGTTGTTTTCATTCTAATTCTGTTGTTTTCATTTAAATTCGTTGTTTTGATTTAAATTCTGTTCTGTACATTCTAATTCCGTTGTTTTCATTCAAATTCCGCTGTTTTCATTCTAATTCTGTTGTTTGTTTTAAGCTTCCATTGTTTTCATTCAAATTCTGTTCTGTTCATTCTAATTCCGTTGTTTTCATTCAGTCTCTGTTCTGTACAATCTAATTCTGTTGATTTCATTCAAATTACATTGTTTTGATTCAAATTCTGTTCTGTTCATTCTAATTCCATTGTTTTCATTCAAATTCCGTTGTTTTCATTCAAACCCTGTTCTGTACATTCTAATTCCGTTGTTTTCATTCAAATTCCGTTGTTTTCATTCTAATTCTGTTGTTTTCATTTAAATTCGTTGTTTTGATTTAAATTCTGTTCTGTACATTCTAATTCCGTTGTTTTCATTCAAATTCCGCTGTTTTCATTCAAACCCTGTTCTGTACATTCTAATTCCGTTGTTTTCATTCAAATTCCGTTGTTTTCATTCTAATTCTGTTGTTTGTTTTAAACTTCCATAGTTATCATTCAAATTCTGTTGTTTTCATTTAAATTCGTTGTTTTGATTTAAATTCTGTTCTGTACATTCTAATTCCGTTGTTTTCATTCAGTCTCTGTTCTGTACATTCTAATTCTGTTGTTTTCATTCAAATTACATTGTTTTGATTCAAATTCTGTTCTGTTCATTCTAATTCCATTGTTTTCATTCAAATTCGTTGTTTTGATTTAAATTCTGTTCTGTACATTCTAATTCCGTTGTTTTCATTCAAATTCCGCTGTTTTCATTCTAATTCTGTTGTTTGTTTTAAGCTTCCATTGTTTTCATTCAAATTCTGTTCTGTTCATTCTAATTCCGTTGTTTTCTTTCAGTCTCTGTTCTGTACATTCTAATTCTGTTGTTTTCATTCAAATTACATTGTTTTGATTCAAATTCTGTTCTGTTCATTCTAATTCCATTGTTTTCATTCAAATTCCGTTGTTTTCATTCAAACCCTGTTCTGTACATTCTAATTCCGTTGTTTTCATTCTAATTCTGTTGTTTTCATTCAAACCCTGTTCTGTACATTCTAATTCCGTTGTTTTCATTCAAATTCCGCTGTTTTCATTCTAATTCTGTTGTTTGTTTTAAGCTTCCATTGTTTTCATTCAAATTCTGTTCTGTTCATTCTAATTCCGTTGTTTTCTTTCAGTCTCTGTTCTGTACATTCTAATTCTGTTGTTTTCATTCAAATTACATTGTTTTGATTCAAATTCTGTTCTGTTCATTCTAATTCCATTGTTTTCATTCAAATTCGTTGTTTTGATTTAAATTCTGTTCTGTACATTCTAATTCCGTTGTTTTCATTCAAATTCCGCTGTTTTCATTCTAATTCTGTTGTTTGTTTTAAGCTTCCATTGTTTTCATTCAAATTCTGTTCTGTTCATTCTAATTCCGTTGTTTTCTTTCAGTCTCTGTTCTGTACATTCTAATTCTGTTGTTTTCATTCAAATTCCGCTGTTTTCATTCTAATTCTGTTGTTTGTTTTAAACTTCCATTGTTTTGATTCAAATTCTGTTCTGTTCATTCTAATTCCATTGTTTTCATTCAAATTCCGTTGTTTTCATTCAAACCCTGTTCTGTACATTCTAATTCCGTTGTTTTCATTCAAATTCCGTTGTTTTCATTCTAATTCTGTTGTTTTCATTTAAATTCGTTGTTTTGATTTAAATTCTGTTCTGTACATTCTAATTCCGTTGTTTTCATTCAAATTCCGCTGTTTTCATTCTAATTCTGTTGTTTGTTTTAAGCTTCCATTGTTTTCATTCAAATTCTGTTCTGTTCATTCTAATTCCGTTGTTTTCATTCAGTCTCTGTTCTGTACATTCTAATTCTGTTGTTTTCATTCAAATTACATTGTTTTGATTCAAATTCTGTTCTGTTCATTCTAATTCCATTGTTTTCATTCAAATTCCGTTGTTTTCATTCAAACCCTGTTCTGTACATTCTAATTCCGTTGTTTTCATTCAAATTCCGTTGTTTTCATTCAAACCCTGTTCTGTACATTCTAATTCCGTTGTTTTCATTCAAATTCCGTTGTTTTCATTCTAATTCTGTTGTTTGTTTTAAACTTCCATTGTTTTCATTCAAATTCCGTTGTTTTCATTCTAATTCTGTTGTTTGTTTTTAACTTCCATAGTTATCATTCAAATTCTGTTGTTTTCATTCAAATTCCGTTGTTTTCATTCAAACCCTGTTCTGTACATTCTAATTCCGTTGTTTTCATTCAAATTCCGTTGTTTTCATTCTAATTCTGTTGTTTTCATTTAAATTCGTTGTTTTGATTTAAATTCTGTTCTGTACATTCTAATTCCGTTGTTTTCATTCAAATTCCGCTGTTTTCATTCTAATTCTGTTGTTTGTTTTAAGCTTCCATTGTTTTCATTCAAATTCCGTTCTGTTCATTCTAATTCCGTTGTTTTCATTCAGTCTCTGTTCTGTACATTCTAATTCTGTTGTTTTCATTCAAATTACATTGTTTTGATTCAAATTCTGTTCTGTTCATTCTAATTCCATTGTTTTCATTCAAATTCCGTTGTTTTCATTCAAACCCTGTTCTGTACATTCTAATTCCGTTGTTTTCATTCAAATTCCGTTGTTTTCATTCTAATTCTGTTGTTTTCATTTAAATTCGTTGTTTTGATTTAAATTCTGTTCTGTACATTCTAATTCCGTTGTTTTCATTCAAATTCCGTTGTTTTCATTCTAATTCTGTTGTTTTCATTTAAATTCGTTGTTTTGATTTAAATTCTGTTCTGTACATTCTAATTCCGTTGTTTTCATTCAGTCTCTGTTCTGTACATTCTAATTCTGTTGTTTTCATTCAAATTACATTGTTTTGATTCAAATTCTGTTCTGTTCATTCTAATTCCATTGTTTTCATTCAAATTCGTTGTTTTGATTTAAATTCTGTTCTGTACATTCTAATTCCGTTGTTTTCATTCAAATTCCGCTGTTTTCATTCTAATTCTGTTGTTTGTTTTAAACTTCCATGGTTATCATTCAAATTCTGTTGTTTTCATTTAAATTCGTTGTTTTGATTTAAATTCTGTTCTGTACATTCTAATTCCGTTGTTTTCATTCAAATTCCGCTGTTTTCATTCTAATTCTGTTGTTTGTTTTAAGCTTCCATTGTTTTCATTCAAATTCTGTTCTGTTCATTCTAATTCCGTTGTTTTCATTCAGTCTCTGTTCTGTACATTCTAATTCTGTTGTTTTCATTCAAATTACATTGTTTTGATTCAAATTCTGTTCTGTTCATTCTAATTCCATTGTTTTCATTCAAATTCCGTTGTTTTCATTCAAACCCTGTTCTGTACATTCTAATTCCGTTGTTTTCATTCAAATTCCGTTGTTTTCATTCAAACCCTGTTCTGTACATTCTAATTCCGTTGTTTTCATTCAAATTCCGTTGTTTTCATTCTAATTCTGTTGTTTGTTTTAAACTTCCATTGTTTTCATTCAAATTCCGTTGTTTTCATTCTAATTCTGTTGTTTGTTTTAAACTTCCATAGTTATCATTCAAATTCTGTTGTTTTCATTTAAATTCGTTGTTTTGATTTAAATTCTGTTCTGTACATTCTAATTCCGTTGTTTTCATTCAAATTCCGCTGTTTTCATTCTAATTCTGTTGTTTGTTTTAAACTTCCATTGTTTTCATTCAAATTCTGTTCTGTTCATTCTAATTTTTCTTTCAGTCTCTGTTCTGTACATTCTAATTCTGTTGTTTTCATTCAAATTACATTGTTTTGATTCAAATTCTGTTCTGTTCATTCTAATTCCATTGTTTTCATTCAAATTCCGTTGTTTTCATTCAAACCCTGTTCTGTACATTCTAATTCCGTTGTTTTCATTCAAATTCCGTTGTTTTCATTCTAATTCTGTTGTTTTCATTTAAATTCGTTGTTTTGATTTAAATTCTGTTCTGTACATTCTAATTCCGTTGTTTTCATTCAAATTCCGTTGTTTTCATTCTAATTCTGTTGTTTTCATTTAAATTCGTTGTTTTGATTTAAATTCTGTTCTGTACATTCTAATTCCGTTGTTTTCATTCAAATTCCGCTGTTTTCATTCTAATTCTGTTGTTTGTTTTAAGCTTCCATTGTTTTCATTCAAATTCTGTTCTGTTCATTCTAATTCCGTTGTTTTCATTCAGTCTCTGTTCTGTACAATCTAATTCTGTTGATTTCATTCAAATTACATTGTTTTGATTCAAATTCTGTTCTGTTCATTCTAATTCCATTGTTTTCATTCAAATTCCGTTGTTTTCATTCAAACCCTGTTCTGTACATTCTAATTCCGTTGTTTTCATTCAAATTCCGTTGTTTTCATTCTAATTCTGTTGTTTTCATTTAAATTCGTTGTTTTGATTTAAATTCTGTTCTGTACATTCTAATTCCGTTGTTTTCATTCAAATTCCGCTGTTTTCATTCAAACCCTGTTCTGTACATTCTAATTCCGTTGTTTTCATTCAAATTCCGTTGTTTTCATTCTAATTCTGTTGTTTGTTTTAAACTTCCATAGTTATCATTCAAATTCTGTTGTTTTCATTTAAATTCGTTGTTTTGATTCAAATTCTGTTCTGTTCATTCTAATTCCATTGTTTTCATTCAAATTCCGTTGTTTTCATTCAAACCCTGTTCTGTACATTCTAATTCCGTTGTTTTCATTCAAATTCCGTTGTTTTCATTTAAATTCGTTGTTTTGATTTAAATTCTGTTCTGTACATTCTAATTCCGTTGTTTTCATTCAAATTCCGCTGTTTTCATTCTAATTCTGTTGTTTGTTTTAAGCTTCCATTGTTTTCATTCAAATTCTGTTCTGTTCATTCTAATTCCGTTGTTTTCATTCAGTCTCTGTTCTGTACATTCTAATTCTGTTGTTTTCATTCAAATTACATTGTTTTGATTCAAATTCTGTTCTGTTCATTCTAATTCCATTGTTTTCATTCAAATTCCGTTGTTTTCATTCAAACCCTGTTCTGTACATTCTAATTCCGTTGTTTTCATTCAAATTCCGTTGTTTTCATTCAAACCCTGTTCTGTACATTCTAATTCCGTTGTTTTCATTCAAATTCCGTTGTTTTCATTCTAATTCTGTTGTTTGTTTTAAACTTCCATTGTTTTCATTCAAATTCCGTTGTTTTCATTCTAATTCTGTTGTTTGTTTTAAACTTCCATAGTTATCATTCAAATTCTGTTGTTTTCATTCAAATTCCGTTGTTTTCATTCAAACCCTGTTCTGTACATTCTAATTCCGTTGTTTTCATTCAAATTCCGTTGTTTTCATTCTAATTCTGTTGTTTTCATTTAAATTCGTTGTTTTGATTTAAATTCTGTTCTGTACATTCTAATTCCGTTGTTTTCATTCAAATTCCGCTGTTTTCATTCTAATTCTGTTGTTTGTTTTAAGCTTCCATTGTTTTCATTCAAATTCTGTTCTGTTCATTCTAATTCCGTTGTTTTCATTCAGTCTCTGTTCTGTACATTCTAATTCTGTTGTTTTCATTCAAATTACATTGTTTTGATTCAAATTCTGTTCTGTTCATTCTAATTCCATTGTTTTCATTCAAATTCCGTTGTTTTCATTCAAACCCTGTTCTGTACATTCTAATTCCGTTGTTTTCATTCAAATTCCGTTGTTTTCATTCTAATTCTGTTGTTTTCATTTAAATTCGTTGTTTTGATTTAAATTCTGTTCTGTACATTCTAATTCCGTTGTTTTCATTCAAATTCCGTTGTTTTCATTCTAATTCTGTTGTTTGTTTTAAGCTTCCATTGTTTTCATTCAAATTCTGTTCTGTTCATTCTAATTCCGTTGTTTTCATTCAGTCTCTGTTCTGTACATTCTAATTCTGTTGTTTTCATTCAAATTACATTGTTTTGATTCAAATTCTGTTCTGTTCATTCTAATTCCATTGTTTTCATTCAAATTCCGTTGTTTTCATTCAAACCCTGTTCTGTACATTCTAATTCCGTTGTTTTCATTCAAATTCCGTTGTTTTCATTCTAATTCTGTTGTTTTCATTTAAATTCGTTGTTTTGATTTAAATTCTGTTCTGTACATTCTAATTCCGTTGTTTTCATTCAAATTCCGTTGTTTTCATTCTAATTCTGTTGTTTTCATTTAAATTCGTTGTTTTCATTTAAATTCTGTTCTGTACATTCTAATTCCGTTGTTTTCATTCAGTCTCTGTTCTGTACATTCTAATTCTGTTGTTTTCATTCAAATTACATTGTTTTGATTCAAATTCTGTTCTGTTCATTCTAATTCCATTGTTTTCATTCAAATTCGTTGTTTTGATTTAAATTCTGTTCTGTACATTCTAATTCCGTTGTTTTCATTCAAATTCCGCTGTTTTCATTCTAATTCTGTTGTTTGTTTTAAGCTTCCATTGTTTTCATTCAAATTCTGTTCTGTTCATTCTAATTCCGTTGTTTTCTTTCAGTCTCTGTTCTGTACATTCTAATTCTGTTGTTTTCATTCAAATTACATTGTTTTGATTCAAATTCTGTTCTGTTCATTCTAATTCCATTGTTTTCATTCAAATTCCGTTGTTTTCATTCTAATTCTGTTGTTTTCATTTAAATTCGTTGTTTTGATTTAAATTCTGTTCTGTACATTCTAATTCCGTTGTTTTCATTCAAATTCCGCTGTTTTCATTCAAACCCTGTTCTGTACATTCTAATTCCGTTGTTTTCATTCAAATTCCGTTGTTTTAATTCTAATTCTGTTGTTTGTTTTAAACTTCCATAGTTATCATTCAAATTCTGTTGTTTTCATTTAAATTCGTTGTTTTGATTTAAATTCTGTTCTGTACATTCTAATTCCGTTGTTTTCATTCAGTCTCTGTTCTGTACATTCTAATTCTGTTGTTTTCATTCAAACCCTGTTCTGTACATTCTAATTCCGTTGTTTTCATTCAAATTCCGCTGTTTTCATTCTAATTCTGTTGTTTGTTTTAAGCTTCCATTGTTTTCATTCAAATTCTGTTCTGTTCATTCTAATTCCGTTGTTTTCTTTCAGTCTCTGTTCTGTACATTCTAATTCTGTTGTTTTCATTCAAATTACATTGTTTTGATTCAAATCCTGTTCTGTTCATTCTAATTCCATTGTTTTCATTCAAATTCGTTGTTTTGATTTAAATTCTGTTCTGTACATTCTAATTCCGTTGTTTTCATTCAAATTCCGCTGTTTTCATTCTAATTCTGTTGTTTGTTTTAAGCTTCCATTGTTTTCATTCAAATTCTGTTCTGTTCATTCTAATTCCGTTGTTTTCTCTCAGTCTCTGTTCTGTACATTCTAATTCTGTTGTTTTCATTCAAATTACATTGTTTTGATTCAAATTCTGTTCTGTTCATTCTAATTCCATTGTTTTCATTCAAATTCCGTTGTTTTCATTCTAATTCTGTTGTTTTCATTTAAATTCGTTGTTTTGATTTAAATTCTGTTCTGTACATTCTAATTCCGTTGTTTTCATTCAAATTCCGTTGTTTTCATTCTAATTCTGTTGTTTTCATTTAAATTCGTTGTTTTGATTTAAATTCTGTTCTGTACATTCTAATTCCGTTGTTTTCATTCAAATTCCGCTGTTTTCATTCTAATTCTGTTGTTTGTTTTAAGCTTCCATTGTTTTCATTCAAATTCTGTTCTGTTCATTCTAATTCCGTTGTTTTCATTCAGTCTCTGTTCTGTACAATCTAATTCTGTTGATTTCATTCAAATTACATTGTTTTGATTCAAATTCTGTTCTGTTCATTCTAATGCCATTGTTTTCATTCAAATTCCGTTGTTTTCATTCAAACCCTGTTCTGTACATTCTAATTCCGTTGTTTTCATTCAAATTCCGTTGTTTTCATTCTAATTCTGTTGTTTTCATTTAAATTCGTTGTTTTGATTTAAATTCTGTTCTGTACATTCTAATTCCGTTGTTTTCATTCAAATTCCGCTGTTTTCATTCAAACCCTGTTCTGTACATTCTAATTCCGTTGTTTTCATTCAAATTCCGTTGTTTTCATTCAAATTCCGTTGTTTTCATTCTAATTCTGTTGTTTGTTTTAAACTTCCATAGTTATCATTCAAATTCTGTTGTTTTCATTTAAATTCGTTGTTTTGATTCAAATTCTGTTCTGTTCATTCTAATTCCATTGTTTTCATTCAAATTCCGTTGTTTTCATTCAAACCCTGTTCTGTACATTCTAATTCCGTTGTTTTCATTTAAATTCGTTGTTTTGATTTAAATTCTGTTCTGTACATTCTAATTCCGTTGTTTTCATTCAAATTCCGCTGTTTTCATTCTAATTCTGTTGTTTGTTTTAAGCTTCCATTGTTTTCATTCAAATTCTGTTCTGTTCATTCTAATTCCGTTGTTTTCATTCAGTCTCTGTTCTGTACATTCTAATTCTGTTGTTTTCATTCAAATTACATTGTTTTGATTCAAATTCTGTTCTGTTCATTCTAATTCCATTGTTTTCATTCAAATTCCGTTGTTTTCATTCAAACCCTGTTCTGTACATTCTAATTCCGTTGTTTTCATTCAAATTCCGTTGTTTTCATTCAAACCCTGTTCTGTACATTCTAATTCTGTTGTTTTCATTCAAATTCCGTTGTTTTCATTCTAATTCTGTTGTTTGTTTTAAACTTCCATTGTTTTCATTCAAATTCCGTTGTTTTCATTCTAATTCTGTTGTTTGTTTTAAACTTCCATAGTTATCATTCAAATTCTGTTGTTTTCATTCAAATTCCGTTGTTTTCATTCAAACCCTGTTCTGTACATTCTAATTCCGTTGTTTTCATTCAAATTCCGTTGTTTTCATTCTAATTCTGTTGTTTTCATTTAAATTCGTTGTTTTGATTTAAATTCTGTTCTGTACATTCTAATTCCGTTGTTTTCATTCTAATTCCGCTGTTTTCATTCTAATTCTGTTGTTTGTTTTAAGCTTCCATTGTTTTCATTCAAATTCTGTTCTGTTCATTCTAATTCCGTTGTTTTCATTCAGTCTCTGTTCTGTACATTCTAATTCTGTTGTTTTCATTCAAATTACATTGTTTTGATTCAAATTCTGTTCTGTTCATTCTAATTCCATTGTTTTCATTCAAATTCCGTTGTTTTCATTCAAACCCTGTTCTGTACATTCTAATTCCGTTGTTTTCATTCAAATTCTGTTGTTTTCATTCTAATTCTGTTGTTTTCATTTAAATTCGTTGTTTTGATTTAAATTCTGTTCTGTACATTCTAATTCCGTTGTTTTCATTCAAATTCCGTTGTTTTCATTCTAATTCTGTTGTTTGTTTTAAGCTTCCATTGTTTTCATTCAAATTCTGTTCTGTTCATTCTAATTCCGTTGTTTTCATTCAGTCTCTGTTCTGTACATTCTAATTCTGTTGTTTTCATTCAAATTACATTGTTTTGATTCAAATTCTGTTCTGTTCATTCTAATTCCATTGTTTTCATTCAAATTCCGTTGTTTTCATTCAAACCCTGTTCTGTACATTCTAATTCCGTTGTTTTCATTCAAATTCCGTTGTTTTCATTCTAATTCTGTTGTTTTCATTTAAATTCGTTGTTTTGATTTAAATTCTGTTCTGTACATTCTAATTCCGTTGTTTTCATTCAAATTCCGTTGTTTTCATTCTAATTCTGTTGTTTTCATTTAAATTCGTTGTTTTGATTTAAATTCTGTTCTGTACATTCTAATTCCGTTGTTTTCATTCAGTCTCTGTTCTGTACATTCTAATTCTGTTGTTTTCATTCAAATTACATTGTTTTGATTCAAATTCTGTTCTGTTCATTCTAATTCCATTGTTTTCATTCAAATTCGTTGTTTTGATTTAAATTCTGTTCTGTACATTCTAATTCCGTTGTTTTCATTCAAATTCCGCTGTTTTCATTCTAATTCTGTTGTTTGTTTTAAGCTTCCATTGTTTTCATTCAAATTCTGTTCTGTTCATTCTAATTCCGTTGTTTTCTTTCAGTCTCTGTTCTGTACATTCTAATTCTGTTGTTTTCATTCAAATTACATTGTTTTGATTCAAATTCTGTTCTGTTCATTCTAATTCCATTGTTTTCATTCAAATTCCGTTGTTTTCATTCAAACCCTGTTCTGTACATTCTAATTCCGTTGTTTTCATTCTAATTCTGTTGTTTTCATTCAAACCCTGTTCTGTACATTCTAATTCCGTTGTTTTCATTCAAATTCCGCTGTTTTCATTCTAATTCTGTTGTTTGTTTTAAGCTTCCATTGTTTTCATTCAAATTCTGTTCTGTTCATTCTAATTCCGTTGTTTTCTTTCAGTCTCTGTTCTGTACATTCTAATTCTGTTGTTTTCATTCAAATTACATTGTTTTGATTCAAATTCTGTTCTGTTCATTCTAATTCCATTGTTTTCATTCAAATTCGTTGTTTTGATTTAAATTCTGTTCTGTACATTCTAATTCCGTTGTTTTCATTCAAATTCCGCTGTTTTCATTCTAATTCTGTTGTTTGTTTTAAGCTTCCATTGTTTTCATTCAAATTCTGTTCTGTTCATTCTAATTCCGTTGTTTTCTTTCAGTCTCTGTTCTGTACATTCTAATTCTGTTGTTTTCATTCAAATTCCGCTGTTTTCATTCTAATTCTGTTGTTTGTTTTAAACTTCCATTGTTTTCATTCAAATTCTGTTCTGTTCATTCTAATTCCGTTGTTTTCTTTCAGTCTCTGTTCTGTACATTCTAATTCTGTTGTTTTCATTCAAATTACATTGTTTTGATTCAAATTCTGTTCTGTTCATTCTAATTCCATTGTTTTCATTCAAATTCCGTTGTTTTCATTCAAACCCTGTTCTGTACATTCTAATTCCGTTGTTTTCATTCAAATTCCGTTGTTTTCATTCTAATTCTGTTGTTTTCATTTAAATTCGTTGTTTTGATTTAAATTCTGTTCTGTACATTCTAATTCCGTTGTTTTCATTCAAATTCCGCTGTTTTCATTCTAATTCTGTTGTTTGTTTTAAGCTTCCATTGTTTTCATTCAAATTCTGTTCTGTTCATTCTAATTCCGTTGTTTTCATTCAGTCTCTGTTCTGTACATTCTAATTCTGTTGTTTTCATTCAAATTACATTGTTTTGATTCAAATTCTGTTCTGTTCATTCTAATTCCATTGTTTTCATTCAAATTCCGTTGTTTTCATTCAAACCCTGTTCTGTACATTCTAATTCCGTTGTTTTCATTCAAATTCCGTTGTTTTCATTCAAACCCTGTTCTGTACATTCTAATTCCGTTGTTTTCATTCAAATTCCGTTGTTTTCATTCTAATTCTGTTGTTTGTTTTAAACTTCCATTGTTTTCATTCAAATTCCGTTGTTTTCATTCTAATTCTGTTGTTTGTTTTTAACTTCCATAGTTATCATTCAAATTCTGTTGTTTTCATTCAAATTCCGTTGTTTTCATTCAAATTCCGTTGTTTTCATTCTAATTCTGTTGTTTTCATTTAAATTCGTTGTTTTGATTTAAATTCTGTTCTGTACATTCTAATTCCGTTGTTTTCATTCAAATTCCGCTGTTTTCATTCTAATTCTGTTGTTTGTTTTAAGCTTCCATTGTTTTCATTCAAATTCCGTTCTGTTCATTCTAATTCCGTTGTTTTCATTCAGTCTCTGTTCTGTACATTCTAATTCTGTTGTTTTCATTCAAACCCTGTTCTGTACATTCTAATTCCGTTGTTTTCATTCAAATTCCGCTGTTTTCATTCTAATTCTGTTGTTTGTTTTAAGCTTCCATTGTTTTCATTCAAATTCTGTTCTGTTCATTCTAATTCCGTTGTTTTCTTTCAGTCTCTGTTCTGTACATTCTAATTCTGTTGTTTTCATTCAAATTACATTGTTTTGATTCAAATCCTGTTCTGTTCATTCTAATTCCATTGTTTTCATTCAAATTCGTTGTTTTGATTTAAATTCTGTTCTGTACATTCTAATTCCGTTGTTTTCATTCAAATTCCGCTGTTTTCATTCTAATTCTGTTGTTTGTTTTAAGCTTCCATTGTTTTCATTCAAATTCTGTTCTGTTCATTCTAATTCCGTTGTTTTCTCTCAGTCTCTGTTCTGTACATTCTAATTCTGTTGTTTTCATTCAAATTACATTGTTTTGATTCAAATTCTGTTCTGTTCATTCTAATTCCATTGTTTTCATTCAAATTCCGTTGTTTTCATTCTAATTCTGTTGTTTTCATTTAAATTCGTTGTTTTGATTTAAATTCTGTTCTGTACATTCTAATTCCGTTGTTTTCATTCAAATTCCGTTGTTTTCATTCTAATTCTGTTGTTTTCATTTAAATTCGTTGTTTTGATTTAAATTCTGTTCTGTACATTCTAATTCCGTTGTTTTCATTCAAATTCCGCTGTTTTCATTCTAATTCTGTTGTTTGTTTTAAGCTTCCATTGTTTTCATTCAAATTCTGTTCTGTTCATTCTAATTCCGTTGTTTTCATTCAGTCTCTGTTCTGTACAATCTAATTCTGTTGATTTTATTCAAATTACATTGTTTTGATTCAAATTCTGTTCTGTTCATTCTAATTCCATTGTTTTCATTCAAATTCCGTTGTTTTCATTCAAACCCTGTTCTGTACATTCTAATTCCGTTGTTTTCATTCAAATTCCGTTGTTTTCATTCTAATTCTGTTGTTTTCATTTAAATTCGTTGTTTTGATTTAAATTCTGTTCTGTACATTCTAATTCCGTTGTTTTCATTCAAATTCCGCTGTTTTCATTCAAACCCTGTTCTGTACATTCTAATTCCGTTGTTTTCATTCAAATTCCGTTGTTTTCATTCTAATTCTGTTGTTTGTTTTAAACTTCCATAGTTATCATTCAAATTCTGTTGTTTTCATTTAAATTCGTTGTTTTGATTCAAATTCTGTTCTGTTCATTCTAATTCCATTGTTTTCATTCAAATTCCGTTGTTTTCATTCAAACCCTGTTCTGTACATTCTAATTCCGTTGTTTTCATTTAAATTCGTTGTTTTGATTTAAATTCTGTTCTGTACATTCTAATTCCGTTGTTTTCATTCAAATTCCGCTGTTTTCATTCTAATTCTGTTGTTTGTTTTAAGCTTCCATTGTTTTCATTCAAATTCTGTTCTGTTCATTCTAATTCCGTTGTTTTCATTCAGTCTCTGTTCTGTACATTCTAATTCTGTTGTTTTCATTCAAATTACATTGTTTTGATTCAAATTCTGTTCTGTTCATTCTAATTCCATTGTTTTCATTCAAATTCCGTTGTTTTCATTCAAACCCTGTTCTGTACATTCTAATTCCGTTGTTTTCATTCAAATTCCGTTGTTTTCATTCAAACCCTGTTCTGTACATTCTAATTCCGTTGTTTTCATTCAAATTCCGTTGTTTTCATTCTAATTCTGTTGTTTGTTTTAAACTTCCATTGTTTTCATTCAAATTCCGTTGTTTTCATTCTAATTCTGTTGTTTGTTTTAAACTTCCATAGTTATCATTCAAATTCTGTTGTTTTCATTCAAATTCCGTTGTTTTCATTCAAACCCTGTTCTGTACATTCTAATTCCGTTGTTTTCATTCAAATTCCGTTGTTTTCATTCTAATTCTGTTGTTTTCATTTAAATTCGTTGTTTTGATTTAAATTCTGTTCTGTACATTCTAATTCCGTTGTTTTCATTCTAATTCCGCTGTTTTCATTCTAATTCTGTTGTTTGTTTTAAGCTTCCATTGTTTTCATTCAAATTCTGTTCTGTTCATTCTAATTCCGTTGTTTTCATTCAGTCTCTGTTCTGTACATTCTAATTCTGTTGTTTTCATTCAAATTACATTGTTTTGATTCAAATTCTGTTCTGTTCATTCTAATTCCATTGTTTTCATTCAAATTCCGTTGTTTTCATTCAAACCCTGTTCTGTACATTCTAATTCCGTTGTTTTCATTCAAATTCCGTTGTTTTCATTCTAATTCTGTTGTTTTCATTTAAATTCGTTGTTTTGATTTAAATTCTGTTCTGTACATTCTAATTCCGTTGTTTTCATTCAAATTCCGTTGTTTTCATTCTAATTCTGTTGTTTGTTTTAAGCTTCCATTGTTTTCATTCAAATTCTGTTCTGTTCATTCTAATTCCGTTGTTTTCATTCAGTCTCTGTTCTGTACATTCTAATTCTGTTGTTTTCATTCAAATTACATTGTTTTGATTCAAATTCTGTTCTGTTCATTCTAATTCCATTGTTTTCATTCAAATTCCGTTGTTTTCATTCAAACCCTGTTCTGTACATTCTAATTCCGTTGTTTTCATTCAAATTCCGTTGTTTTCATTCTAATTCTGTTGTTTTCATTTAAATTCGTTGTTTTGATTTAAATTCTGTTCTGTACATTCTAATTCCGTTGTTTTCATTCAAATTCCGTTGTTTTCATTCTAATTCTGTTGTTTTCATTTAAATTCGTTGTTTTGATTTAAATTCTGTTCTGTACATTCTAATTCCGTTGTTTTCATTCAGTCTCTGTTCTGTACATTCTAATTCTGTTGTTTTCATTCAAATTACATTGTTTTGATTCAAATTCTGTTCTGTTCATTCTAATTCCATTGTTTTCTTTTAGTCTCTGTTCTGTACATTCTAATTCTGTTGTTTTCATTCAAATTACATTGTTTTGATTCAAATTCTGTTCTGTTCATTCTAATTCCATTGTTTTCATTCAAATTCCGTTGTTTTCATTCAAACCCTGTTCTGTACATTCTAATTCCGTTGTTTTCATTCTAATTCTGTTGTTTTCATTCAAACCCTGTTCTGTACATTCTAATTCCGTTGTTTTCATTCAAATTCCGCTGTTTTCATTCTAATTCTGTTGTTTGTTTTAAGCTTCCATTGTTTTCATTCAAATTCTGTTCTGTTCATTCTAATTCCGTTGTTTTCTTTCAGTCTCTGTTCTGTACATTCTAATTCTGTTGTTTTCATTCAAATTACATTGTTTTGATTCAAATTCTGTTCTGTTCATTCTAATTCCATTGTTTTCATTCAAATTCGTTGTTTTGATTTAAATTCTGTTCTGTACATTCTAATTCCGTTGTTTTCATTCAAATTCCGCTGTTTTCATTCTAATTCTGTTGTTTGTTTTAAGCTTCCATTGTTTTCATTCAAATTCTGTTCTGTTCATTCTAATTCCGTTGTTTTCTTTCAGTCTCTGTTCTGTACATTCTAATTCTGTTGTTTTCATTCAAATTCCGCTGTTTTCATTCTAATTCTGTTGTTTGTTTTAAACTTCCATTGTTTTCATTCAAATTCTGTTCTGTTCATTCTAATTCCGTTGTTTTCTTTCAGTCTCTGTTCTGTACATTCTAATTCTGTTGTTTTCATTCAAATTACATTGTTTTGATTCAAATTCTGTTCTGTTCATTCTAATTCCATTGTTTTCATTCAAATTCCGTTGTTTTCATTCAAACCCTGTTCTGTACATTCTAATTCCGTTGTTTTCATTCAAATTCCGTTGTTTTCATTCTAATTCTGTTGTTTTCATTTAAATTCGTTGTTTTGATTTAAATTCTGTTCTGTACATTCTAATTCCGTTGTTTTCATTCAAATTCCGCTGTTTTCATTCTAATTCTGTTGTTTGTTTTAAGCTTCCATTGTTTTCATTCAAATTCTGTTCTGTTCATTCTAATTCCGTTGTTTTCATTCAGTCTCTGTTCTGTACATTCTAATTCTGTTGTTTTCATTCAAATTACATTGTTTTGATTCAAATTCTGTTCTGTTCATTCTAATTCCATTGTTTTCATTCAAATTCCGTTGTTTTCATTCAAACCCTGTTCTGTACATTCTAATTCCGTTGTTTTCATTCAAATTCCGTTGTTTTCATTCAAACCCTGTTCTGTACATTCTAATTCCGTTGTTTTCATTCAAATTCCGTTGTTTTCATTCTAATTCTGTTGTTTGTTTTAAACTTCCATTGTTTTCATTCAAATTCCGTTGTTTTCATTCTAATTCTGTTGTTTGTTTTTAACTTCCATAGTTATCATTCAAATTCTGTTGTTTTCATTCAAATTCCGTTGTTTTCATTCAAACCCTGTTCTGTACATTCTAATTCCGTTGTTTTCATTCAAATTCCGTTGTTTTCATTCTAATTCTGTTGTTTTCATTTAAATTCGTTGTTTTGATTTAAATTCTGTTCTGTACATTCTAATTCCGTTGTTTTCATTCAAATTCCGCTGTTTTCATTCTAATTCTGTTGTTTGTTTTAAGCTTCCATTGTTTTCATTCAAATTCCGTTCTGTTCATTCTAATTCCGTTGTTTTCATTCAGTCTCTGTTCTGTACATTCTAATTCTGTTGTTTTCATTCAAATTACATTGTTTTGATTCAAATTCTGTTCTGTTCATTCTAATTCCATTGTTTTCATTCAAATTCCGTTGTTTTCATTCAAACCCTGTTCTGTACATTCTAATTCCGTTGTTTTCATTCAAATTCCGTTGTTTTCATTCTAATTCTGTTGTTTTCATTTAAATTCGTTGTTTTGATTTAAATTCTGTTCTGTACATTCTAATTCCGTTGTTTTCATTCAAATTCCGTTGTTTTCATTCTAATTCTGTTGTTTTCATTTAAATTCGTTGTTTTGATTTAAATTCTGTTCTGTACATTCTAATTCCGTTGTTTTCATTCAGTCTCTGTTCTGTACATTCTAATTCTGTTGTTTTCATTCAAATTACATTGTTTTGATTCAAATTCTGTTCTGTTCATTCTAATTCCATTGTTTTCATTCAAATTCGTTGTTTTGATTTAAATTCTGTTCTGTACATTCTAATTCCGTTGTTTTCATTCAAATTCCGCTGTTTTCATTCTAATTCTGTTGTTTGTTTTAAGCTTCCATTGTTTTCATTCAAATTCTGTTCTGTTCATTCTAATTCCGTTGTTTTCTTTCAGTCTCTGTTCTGTACATTCTAATTCTGTTGTTTTCATTCAAATTACATTGTTTTGATTCAAATTCTGTTCTGTTCATTCTAATTCCATTGTTTTCATTCAAATTCCGTTGTTTTCATTCAAACCCTGTTCTGTACATTCTAATTCCGTTGTTTTCATTCAAATTCTGTTGTTTTCATTCAAACCCTGTTCTGTACATTCTAATTCCGTTGTTTTCATTCAAATTCCGTTGTTTTCATTCTAATTCTGTTGTTTGTTTTAAACTTCCATTGTTTTCATTCAAATTCCGTTGTTTTCATTCTAATTCTGTTGTTTGTTTTAAACTTCCATGGTTATCATTCAAATTCTGTTGTTTTCATTTAAATTCGTTGTTTTGATTTAAATTCTGTTCTGTACATTCTAATTCCGTTGTTTTCATTCAAATTCCGCTGTTTTCATTCTAATTCTGTTGTTTGTTTTAAGCTTCCATTGTTTTCATTCAAATTCTGTTCTGTTCATTCTAATTCCGTTGTTTTCATTCAGTCTCTGTTCTGTACATTCTAATTCTGTTGTTTTCATTCAAATTACATTGTTTTGATTCAAATTCTGTTCTGTTCATTCTAATTCCATTGTTTTCATTCAAATTCCGTTGTTTTCATTCAAACCCTGTTCTGTACATTCTAATTCCGTTGTTTTCATTCAAATTCCGTTGTTTTCATTCAAACCCTGTTCTGTACATTCTAATTCCGTTGTTTTCATTCAAATTCCGTTGTTTTCATTCTAATTCTGTTGTTTGTTTTAAACTTCCATTGTTTTCATTCAAATTCCGTTGTTTTCATTCTAATTCTGTTGTTTGTTTTAAACTTCCATAGTTATCATTCAAATTCTGTTGTTTTCATTTAAATTCGTTGTTTTGATTTAAATTCTGTTCTGTACATTCTAATTCCGTTGTTTTCATTCAAATTCCGCTGTTTTCATTCTAATTCTGTTGTTTGTTTTAAACTTCCATTGTTTTCATTCAAATTCTGTTCTGTTCATTCTAATTCCGTTGTTTTCTTTCAGTCTCTGTTCTGTACATTCTAATTCTGTTGTTTTCATTCAAATTACATTGTTTTGATTCAAATTCTGTTCTGTTCATTCTAATTCCATTGTTTTCATTCAAATTCCGTTGTTTTCATTCAAACCCTGTTCTGTACATTCTAATTCCGTTGTTTTCATTCAAATTCCGTTGTTTTCATTCTAATTCCATTGTTTTCATTCAAATTCCGTTGTTTTCATTCAAACCCTGTTCTGTACATTCTAATTCCGTTGTTTTCATTCAAATTCCGTTGTTTTCATTCTAATTCTGTTGTTTTCATTTAAATTCGTTGTTTTGATTTAAATTCTGTTCTGTACATTCTAATTCCGTTGTTTTCATTCAAATTCCGTTGTTTTCATTCTAATTCTGTTGTTTGTTTTAAGCTTCCATTGTTTTCATTCAAATTCTGTTCTGTTCATTCTAATTCCGTTGTTTTCATTCAGTCTCTGTTCTGTACATTCTAATTCTGTTATTTTCATTCAAATTACATTGTTTTGATTCAAATTCTGTTCTGTTCATTCTAATTCCATTGTTTTCATTCAAATTCCGTTGTTTTCATTCAAACCCTGTTCTGTACATTCTAATTCCGTTGTTTTCATTCAAATTCCGTTGTTTTCATTCTAATTCTGTTGTTTTCATTTAAATTCGTTGTTTTGATTTAAATTCTGTTCTGTACATTCTAATTCCGTTGTTTTCATTCAAATTCCGTTGTTTTCATTCTAATTCTGTTGTTTGTTTTAAACTTCCATTGTTTTCATTCAAATTCCGTTGTTTTCATTCTAATTCTGTTGTTTGTTTTTAACTTCCATAGTTATCATTCAAATTCTGTTGTTTTCATTCAAATTCCGTTGTTTTCATTCAAACCCTGTTCTGTACATTCTAATTCCGTTGTTTTCATTCAAATTCCGTTGTTTTCATTCTAATTCTGTTGTTTTCATTTAAATTCGTTGTTTTGATTTAAATTCTGTTCTGTACATTCTAATTCCGTTGTTTTCATTCAAATTCCGCTGTTTTCATTCTAATTCTGTTGTTTGTTTTAAGCTTCCATTGTTTTCATTCAAATTCCGTTCTGTTCATTCTAATTCCGTTGTTTTCATTCAGTCTCTGTTCTGTACATTCTAATTCTGTTGTTTTCATTCAAATTACATTGTTTTGATTCAAATTCTGTTCTGTTCATTCTAATTCCATTGTTTTCATTCAAATTCCGTTGTTTTCATTCAAACCCTGTTCTGTACATTCTAATTCCGTTGTTTTCATTCAAATTCCGTTGTTTTCATTCTAATTCTGTTGTTTTCATTTAAATTCGTTGTTTTGATTTAAATTCTGTTCTGTACATTCTAATTCCGTTGTTTTCATTCAAATTCCGTTGTTTTCATTCTAATTCTGTTGTTTTCATTTAAATTCGTTGTTTTCATTTAAATTCGTTGTTTTGATTTAAATTCTGTTCTGTACATTCTAATTCCGTTGTTTTCATTCAAATTCCGTTGTTTTCATTCTAATTCTGTTGTTTGTTTTAAGCTTCCATTGTTTTCATTCAAATTCTGTTCTGTTCATTCTAATTCCGTTGTTTTCATTCAGTCTCTGTTCTGTACATTCTAATTCTGTTATTTTCATTCAAATTACATTGTTTTGATTCAAATTCTGTTCTGTTCATTCTAATTCCATTGTTTTCATTCAAATTCCGTTGTTTTCATTCAAACCCTGTTCTGTACATTCTAATTCCGTTGTTTTCATTCAAATTCCGTTGTTTTCATTCTAATTCTGTTGTTTTCATTTAAATTCGTTGTTTTGATTTAAATTCTGTTCTGTACATTCTAATTCCGTTGTTTTCATTCAAATTCCGTTGTTTTCATTCTAATTCTGTTGTTTGTTTTAAACTTCCATTGTTTTCATTCAAATTCCGTTGTTTTCATTCTAATTCTGTTGTTTGTTTTTAACTTCCATAGTTATCATTCAAATTCTGTTGTTTTCATTCAAATTCCGTTGTTTTCATTCAAACCCTGTTCTGTACATTCTAATTCCGTTGTTTTCATTCAAATTCCGTTGTTTTCATTCTAATTCTGTTGTTTTCATTTAAATTCGTTGTTTTGATTTAAATTCTGTTCTGTACATTCTAATTCCGTTGTTTTCATTCAAATTCCGCTGTTTTCATTCTAATTCTGTTGTTTGTTTTAAGCTTCCATTGTTTTCATTCAAATTCCGTTCTGTTCATTCTAATTCCGTTGTTTTCATTCAGTCTCTGTTCTGTACATTCTAATTCTGTTGTTTTCATTCAAATTACATTGTTTTGATTCAAATTCTGTTCTGTTCATTCTAATTCCATTGTTTTCATTCAAATTCCGTTGTTTTCATTCAAACCCTGTTCTGTACATTCTAATTCCGTTGTTTTCATTCAAATTCCGTTGTTTTCATTCTAATTCTGTTGTTTTCATTTAAATTCGTTGTTTTGATTTAAATTCTGTTCTGTACATTCTAATTCCGTTGTTTTCATTCAAATTCCGTTGTTTTCATTCTAATTCTGTTGTTTTCATTTAAATTCGTTGTTTTGATTTAAATTCTGTTCTGTACATTCTAATTCCGTTGTTTTCATTCAGTCTCTGTTCTGTACATTCTAATTCTGTTGTTTTCATTCAAATTACATTGTTTTGATTCAAATTCTGTTCTGTTCATTCTAATTCCATTGTTTTCATTCAAATTCGTTGTTTTGATTTAAATTCTGTTCTGTACATTCTAATTCCGTTGTTTTCATTCAAATTCCGCTGTTTTCATTCTAATTCTGTTGTTTGTTTTAAGCTTCCATTGTTTTCATTCAAATTCTGTTCTGTTCATTCTAATTCCGTTGTTTTCTTTCAGTCTCTGTTCTGTACATTCTAATTCTGTTGTTTTCATTCAAATTACATTGTTTTGATTCAAATTCTGTTCTGTTCATTCTAATTCCATTGTTTTCATTCAAATTCCGTTGTTTTCATTCAAACCCTGTTCTGTACATTCTAATTCCGTTGTTTTCATTCAAATTCTGTTGTTTTCATTCAAACCCTGTTCTGTACATTCTAATTCCGTTGTTTTCATTCAAATTCCGTTGTTTTCATTCTAATTCTGTTGTTTGTTTTAAACTTCCATTGTTTTCATTCAAATTCCGTTGTTTTCATTCTAATTCTGTTGTTTGTTTTAAACTTCCATGGTTATCATTCAAATTCTGTTGTTTTCATTTAAATTCGTTGTTTTGATTTAAATTCTGTTCTGTACATTCTAATTCCGTTGTTTTCATTCAAATTCCGCTGTTTTCATTCTAATTCTGTTGTTTGTTTTAAGCTTCCATTGTTTTCATTCAAATTCTGTTCTGTTCATTCTAATTCCGTTGTTTTCATTCAGTCTCTGTTCTGTACATTCTAATTCTGTTGTTTTCATTCAAATTACATTGTTTTGATTCAAATTCTGTTCTGTTCATTCTAATTCCATTGTTTTCATTCAAATTCCGTTGTTTTCATTCAAACCCTGTTCTGTACATTCTAATTCCGTTGTTTTCATTCAAATTCCGTTGTTTTCATTCAAACCCTGTTCTGTACATTCTAATTCCGTTGTTTTCATTCAAATTCCGTTGTTTTCATTCTAATTCTGTTGTTTGTTTTAAACTTCCATTGTTTTCATTCAAATTCCGTTGTTTTCATTCTAATTCTGTTGTTTGTTTTAAACTTCCATAGTTATCATTCAAATTCTGTTGTTTTCATTTAAATTCGTTGTTTTGATTTAAATTCTGTTCTGTACATTCTAATTCCGTTGTTTTCATTCAAATTCCGCTGTTTTCATTCTAATTCTGTTGTTTGTTTTAAACTTCCATTGTTTTCATTCAAATTCTGTTCTGTTCATTCTAATTCCGTTGTTTTCTTTCAGTCTCTGTTCTGTACATTCTAATTCTGTTGTTTTCATTCAAATTACATTGTTTTGATTCAAATTCTGTTCTGTTCATTCTAATTCCATTGTTTTCATTCAAATTCCGTTGTTTTCATTCAAACCCTGTTCTGTACATTCTAATTCCGTTGTTTTCATTCAAATTCCGTTGTTTTCATTCTAATTCCATTGTTTTCATTCAAATTCCGTTGTTTTCATTCAAACCCTGTTCTGTACATTCTAATTCCGTTGTTTTCATTCAAATTCCGTTGTTTTCATTCTAATTCTGTTGTTTTCATTTAAATTCGTTGTTTTGATTTAAATTCTGTTCTGTACATTCTAATTCCGTTGTTTTCATTCAAATTCCGTTGTTTTCATTCTAATTCTGTTGTTTGTTTTAAGCTTCCATTGTTTTCATTCAAATTCTGTTCTGTTCATTCTAATTCCGTTGTTTTCATTCAGTCTCTGTTCTGTACATTCTAATTCTGTTATTTTCATTCAAATTACATTGTTTTGATTCAAATTCTGTTCTGTTCATTCTAATTCCATTGTTTTCATTCAAATTCCGTTGTTTTCATTCAAACCCTGTTCTGTACATTCTAATTCCGTTGTTTTCATTCAAATTCCGTTGTTTTCATTCTAATTCTGTTGTTTTCATTTAAATTCGTTGTTTTGATTTAAATTCTGTTCTGTACATTCTAATTCCGTTGTTTTCATTCAAATTCCGTTGTTTTCATTCTAATTCTGTTGTTTTCATTTAAATTCGTTGTTTTGATTTAAATTCTGTTCTGTACATTCTAATTCCGTTGTTTTCATTCAGTCTCTGTTCTGTACATTCTAATTCTGTTGTTTTCATTCAAATTACATTGTTTTGATTCAAATTCTGTTCTGTTCATTCTAATTCCATTGTTTTCATTCAAATTCGTTGTTTTGATTTAAATTCTGTTCTGTACATTCTAATTCCGTTGTTTTCATTCAAATTCCGCTGTTTTCATTCTAATTCTGTTGTTTGTTTTAAGCTTCCATTGTTTTCATTCAAATTCTGTTCTGTTCATTCTAATTCCGTTGTTTTCTTTCAGTCTCTGTTCTGTACATTCTAATTCTGTTGTTTTCATTCAAATTACATTGTTTTGATTCAAATTCTGTTCTGTTCATTCTAATTCCATTGTTTTCATTCAAATTCCGTTGTTTTCATTCAAATTCCGCTGTTTTCATTCAAACCCTGTTCTGTACATTCTAATTCCGTTGTTTTCATTCAAATTCCGTTGTTTTAATTCTAATTCTGTTGTTTGTTTTAAACTTCCATAGTTATCATTCAAATTCTGTTGTTTTCATTTAAATTCGTTGTTTTGATTTAAATTCTGTTCTGTACATTCTAATTCCGTTGTTTTCATTCAGTCTCTGTTCTGTACATTCTAATTCTGTTGTTTTCATTCAAACCCTGTTCTGTACATTCTAATTCCGTTGTTTTCATTCAAATTCCGCTGTTTTCATTCTAATTCTGTTGTTTGTTTTAAGCTTCCATTGTTTTCATTCAAATTCTGTTCTGTTCATTCTAATTCCGTTGTTTTCTTTCAGTCTCTGTTCTGTACATTCTAATTCTGTTGTTTTCATTCAAATTACATTGTTTTGATTCAAATCCTGTTCTGTTCATTCTAATTCCATTGTTTTCATTCAAATTCGTTGTTTTGATTTAAATTCTGTTCTGTACATTCTAATTCCGTTGTTTTCATTCAAATTCCGCTGTTTTCATTCTAATTCTGTTGTTTGTTTTAAGCTTCCATTGTTTTCATTCAAATTCTGTTCTGTTCATTCTAATTCCGTTGTTTTCTCTCAGTCTCTGTTCTGTACATTCTAATTCTGTTGTTTTCATTCAAATTACATTGTTTTGATTCAAATTCTGTTCTGTTCATTCTAATTCCATTGTTTTCATTCAAATTCCGTTGTTTTCATTCTAATTCTGTTGTTTTCATTTAAATTCGTTGTTTTGATTTAAATTCTGTTCTGTACATTCTAATTCCGTTGTTTTCATTCAGTCTCTGTTCTGTACATTCTAATTCTGTTGTTTTCATTCAAATTACATTGTTTTGATTCAAATTCTGTTCTGTTCATTCTAATTCCATTGTTTTCATTCAAATTCGTTGTTTTGATTTAAATTCTGTTCTGTACATTCTAATTCCGTTGTTTTCATTCTAATTCTGTTGTTTGTTTTAAACTTCCATTGTTTTCATTCAAATTCCGTTGTTTTCATTCTAATTCTGTTGTTTGTTTTAAACTTCCATAGTTATCATTCAAATTCTGTTGTTTTCATTTAAATTCGTTGTTTTGATTTAAATTCTGTTCTGTACATTCTAATTCCGTTGTTTTCATTCAAATTCCGCTGTTTTCATTCTAATTCTGTTGTTTGTTTTAAACTTCCATTGTTTTCATTCAAATTCTGTTCTGTTCATTCTAATTCCGTTGTTTTCTTTCAGTCTCTGTTCTGTACATTCTAATTCTGTTGTTTTCATTCAAATTACATTGTTTTGATTCAAATTCTGTTCTGTTCATTCTAATTCCATTGTTTTCATTCAAATTCCGTTGTTTTCATTCAAACCCTGTTCTGTACATTCTAATTCCGTTGTTTTCATTCTAATTCTGTTGTTTTCATTCAAACCCTGTTCTGTACATTCTAATTCCGTTGTTTTCATTCAAATTCCGTTGTTTTCATTCTAATTCTGTTGTTTGTTTTAAGCTTCCATTGTTTTCATTCAAATTCTGTTCTGTTCATTCTAATTCCGTTGTTTTCATTCAGTCTCTGTTCTGTACATTCTAATTCTGTTATTTTCATTCAAATTACATTGTTTTGATTCAAATTCTGTTCTGTTCATTCTAATTCCATTGTTTTCATTCAAATTCCGTTGTTTTCATTCAAACACTGTTCTGTACATTCTAATTCCGTTGTTTTCATTCAAATTCCGTTGTTTTCATTCTAATTCTGTTGTTTTCATTTAAATTCGTTGTTTTGATTTAAATTCTGTTCTGTACATTCTAATTCCGTTGTTTTCATTCAAATTCCGTTGTTTTCATTCTAATTCTGTTGTTTTCATTTAAATTCGTTGTTTTGATTTAAATTCTGTTCTGTACATTCTAATTCCGTTGTTTTCATTCAGTCTCTGTTCTGTACATTCTAATTCTGTTGTTTTCATTCAAATTACATTGTTTTGATTCAAATTCTGTTCTGTTCATTCTAATTCCATTGTTTTCATTCAAATTCGTTGTTTTGATTTAAATTCTGTTCTGTACATTCTAATTCCGTTGTTTTCATTCAAATTCCGCTGTTTTCATTCTAATTCTGTTGTTTGTTTTAAGCTTCCATTGTTTTCATTCAAATTCTGTTCTGTTCATTCTAATTCCGTTGTTTTCTTTCAGTCTCTGTTCTGTACATTCTAATTCTGTTGTTTTCATTCAAATTACATTGTTTTGATTCAAATTCTGTTCTGTTCATTCTAATTCCATTGTTTTCATTCAAATTCCGTTGTTTTCATTCAAATTCCGCTGTTTTCATTCAAACCCTGTTCTGTACATTCTAATTCCGTTGTTTTCATTCAAATTCCGTTGTTTTAATTCTAATTCTGTTGTTTGTTTTAAACTTCCATAGTTATCATTCAAATTCTGTTGTTTTCATTTAAATTCGTTGTTTTGATTTAAATTCTGTTCTGTACATTCTAATTCCGTTGTTTTCATTCAGTCTCTGTTCTGTACATTCTAATTCTGTTGTTTTCATTCAAACCCTGTTCTGTACATTCTAATTCCGTTGTTTTCATTCAAATTCCGCTGTTTTCATTCTAATTCTGTTGTTTGTTTTAAGCTTCCATTGTTTTCATTCAAATTCTGTTCTGTTCATTCTAATTCCGTTGTTTTCTTTCAGTCTCTGTTCTGTACATTCTAATTCTGTTGTTTTCATTCAAATTACATTGTTTTGATTCAAATCCTGTTCTGTTCATTCTAATTCCATTGTTTTCATTCAAATTCGTTGTTTTGATTTAAATTCTGTTCTGTACATTCTAATTCCGTTGTTTTCATTCAAATTCCGCTGTTTTCATTCTAATTCTGTTGTTTGTTTTAAGCTTCCATTGTTTTCATTCAAATTCTGTTCTGTTCATTCTAATTCCGTTGTTTTCTCTCAGTCTCTGTTCTGTACATTCTAATTCTGTTGTTTTCATTCAAATTACATTGTTTTGATTCAAATTCTGTTCTGTTCATTCTAATTCCATTGTTTTCATTCAAATTCCGTTGTTTTCATTCTAATTCTGTTGTTTTCATTTAAATTCGTTGTTTTGATTTAAATTCTGTTCTGTACATTCTAATTCCGTTGTTTTCATTCAGTCTCTGTTCTGTACATTCTAATTCTGTTGTTTTCATTCAAATTACATTGTTTTGATTCAAATTCTGTTCTGTTCATTCTAATTCCATTGTTTTCATTCAAATTCGTTGTTTTGATTTAAATTCTGTTCTGTACATTCTAATTCCGTTGTTTTCATTCTAATTCTGTTGTTTGTTTTAAACTTCCATTGTTTTCATTCAAATTCCGTTGTTTTCATTCTAATTCTGTTGTTTGTTTTAAACTTCCATAGTTATCATTCAAATTCTGTTGTTTTCATTTAAATTCGTTGTTTTGATTTAAATTCTGTTCTGTACATTCTAATTCCGTTGTTTTCATTCAAATTCCGCTGTTTTCATTCTAATTCTGTTGTTTGTTTTAAACTTCCATTGTTTTCATTCAAATTCTGTTCTGTTCATTCTAATTCCGTTGTTTTCTTTCAGTCTCTGTTCTGTACATTCTAATTCTGTTGTTTTCATTCAAATTACATTGTTTTGATTCAAATTCTGTTCTGTTCATTCTAATTCCATTGTTTTCATTCAAATTCCGTTGTTTTCATTCAAACCCTGTTCTGTACATTCTAATTCCGTTGTTTTCATTCTAATTCTGTTGTTTTCATTCAAACCCTGTTCTGTACATTCTAATTCCGTTGTTTTCATTCAAATTCCGCTGTTTTCATTCTAATTCTGTTGTTTGTTTTAAGCTTCCATTGTTTTCATTCAAATTCTGTTCTGTTCATTCTAATTCCGTTGTTTTCTTTCAGTCTCTGTTCTGTACATTCTAATTCTGTTGTTTTCATTCAAATTACATTGTTTTGATTCAAATTCTGTTCTGTTCATTCTAATTCCATTGTTTTCATTCAAATTCGTTGTTTTGATTTAAATTCTGTTCTGTACATTCTAATTCCGTTGTTTTCATTCAAATTCCGCTGTTTTCATTCTAATTCTGTTGTTTGTTTTAAGCTTCCATTGTTTTCATTCAAATTCTGTTCTGTTCATTCTAATTCCGTTGTTTTCTTTCAGTCTCTGTTCTGTACATTCTAATTCTGTTGTTTTCATTCAAATTCCGCTGTTTTCATTCTAATTCTGTTGTTTGTTTTAAACTTCCATTGTTTTCATTCAAATTCTGTTCTGTTCATTCTAATTCCGTTGTTTTCTTTCAGTCTCTGTTCTGTACATTCTAATTCTGTTGTTTTCATTCAAATTACATTGTTTTGATTCAAATTCTGTTCTGTTCATTCTAATTCCATTGTTTTCATTCAAATTCCGTTGTTTTCATTCAAACCCTGTTCTGTACATTCTAATTCCGTTGTTTTCATTCAAATTCCGTTGTTTTCATTCTAATTCTGTTGTTTTCATTTAAATTCGTTGTTTTGATTCAAATTCTGTTCTGTTCATTCTAATTCCATTGTTTTCATTCAAATTCCGTTGTTTTCATTCAAACCCTGTTCTGTACATTCTAATTCCGTTGTTTTCATTCAAATTCCGTTGTTTTCATTCTAATTCCATTGTTTTCATTCAAATTCCGTTGTTTTCATTCAAACCCTGTTCTGTACATTCTAATTCCGTTGTTTTCATTCAAATTCCGCTGTTTTCATTCTAATTCTGTTGTTTGTTTTAAGCTTCCATTGTTTTCATTCAAATTCTGTTCTGTTCATTCTAATTCCGTTGTTTTCTTTCAGTCTCTGTTCTGTACATTCTAATTCTGTTGTTTTCATTCAAATTACATTGTTTTGATTCAAATTCTGTTCTGTTCATTCTAATTCCATTGTTTTCATTCAAATTCGTTGTTTTGATTTAAATTCTGTTCTGTACATTCTAATTCCGTTGTTTTCATTCAAATTCCGCTGTTTTCATTCTAATTCTGTTGTTTGTTTTAAGCTTCCATTGTTTTCATTCAAATTCCGTTGTTTTCATTCTAATTCTGTTGTTTTCATTTAAATTCGTTGTTTTGATTTAAATTCTGTTCTGTACATTCTAATTCCGTTGTTTTCATTCAAATTCCGCTGTTTTCATTCTAATTCTGTTGTTTGTTTTAAGCTTCCATTGTTTTCATTCAAATTCTGTTCTGTTCATTCTAATTCCGTTGTTTTCATTCAGTCTCTGTTCTGTACATTCTAATTCTGTTGTTTTCATTCAAATTACATTGTTTTGATTCAAATTCTGTTCTGTTCATTCTAATTCCATTGTTTTCATTCAAATTCCGTTGTTTTCATTCAAACCCTGTTCTGTACATTCTAATTCCGTTGTTTTCATTCAAATTCCGTTGTTTTCATTCAAACCCTGTTCTGTACATTCTAATTCCGTTGTTTTCATTCAAATTCCGTTGTTTTCATTCTAATTCTGTTGTTTGTTTTAAACTTCCATTGTTTTCATTCAAATTCCGTTGTTTTCATTCTAATTCTGTTGTTTGTTTTTAACTTCCATAGTTATCATTCAAATTCTGTTGTTTTCATTCAAATTCCGTTGTTTTCATTCAAACCCTGTTCTGTACATTCTAATTCCGTTGTTTTCATTCAAATTCCGTTGTTTTCATTCTAATTCTGTTGTTTTCATTTAAATTCGTTGTTTTGATTTAAATTCTGTTCTGTACATTCTAATTCCGTTGTTTTCATTCAAATTCCGCTGTTTTCATTCTAATTCTGTTGTTTGTTTTAAGCTTCCATTGTTTTCATTCAAATTCCGTTCTGTTCATTCTAATTCCGTTGTTTTCATTCAGTCTCTGTTCTGTACATTCTAATTCTGTTGTTTTCATTCAAATTACATTGTTTTGATTCAAATTCTGTTCTGTTCATTCTAATTCCATTGTTTTCATTCAAATTCCGTTGTTTTCATTCAAACCCTGTTCTGTACATTCTAATTCCGTTGTTTTCATTCAAATTCCGTTGTTTTCATTCTAATTCTGTTGTTTTCATTTAAATTCGTTGTTTTGATTTAAATTCTGTTCTGTACATTCTAATTCCGTTGTTTTCATTCAAATTCCGTTGTTTTCATTCTAATTCTGTTGTTTTCATTTAAATTCGTTGTTTTGATTTAAATTCTGTTCTGTACATTCTAATTCCGTTGTTTTCATTCAGTCTCTGTTCTGTACATTCTAATTCTGTTGTTTTCATTCAAATTACATTGTTTTGATTCAAATTCTGTTCTGTTCATTCTAATTCCATTGTTTTCATTCAAATTCGTTGTTTTGATTTAAATTCTGTTCTGTACATTCTAATTCCGTTGTTTTCATTCAAATTCCGCTGTTTTCATTCTAATTCTGTTGTTTGTTTTAAGCTTCCATTGTTTTCATTCAAATTCTGTTCTGTTCATTCTAATTCCGTTGTTTTCTTTCAGTCTCTGTTCTGTACATTCTAATTCTGTTGTTTTCATTCAAATTACATTGTTTTGATTCAAATTCTGTTCTGTTCATTCTAATTCCATTGTTTTCATTCAAATTCCGTTGTTTTCATTCAAACCCTGTTCTGTACATTCTAATTCCGTTGTTTTCATTCAAATTCTGTTGTTTTCATTCAAACCCTGTTCTGTACATTCTAATTCCGTTGTTTTCATTCAAATTCCGTTGTTTTCATTCTAATTCTGTTGTTTGTTTTAAACTTCCATTGTTTTCATTCAAATTCCGTTGTTTTCATTCTAATTCTGTTGTTTGTTTTAAACTTCCATGGTTATCATTCAAATTCTGTTGTTTTCATTTAAATTCGTTGTTTTGATTTAAATTCTGTTCTGTACATTCTAATTCCGTTGTTTTCATTCAAATTCCGCTGTTTTCATTCTAATTCTGTTGTTTGTTTTAAGCTTCCATTGTTTTCATTCAAATTCTGTTCTGTTCATTCTAATTCCGTTGTTTTCATTCAGTCTCTGTTCTGTACATTCTAATTCTGTTGTTTTCATTCAAATTACATTGTTTTGATTCAAATTCTGTTCTGTTCATTCTAATTCCATTGTTTTCATTCAAATTCCGTTGTTTTCATTCAAACCCTGTTCTGTACATTCTAATTCCGTTGTTTTCATTCAAATTCCGTTGTTTTCATTCAAACCCTGTTCTGTACATTCTAATTCCGTTGTTTTCATTCAAATTCCGTTGTTTTCATTCTAATTCTGTTGTTTGTTTTAAACTTCCATTGTTTTCATTCAAATTCCGTTGTTTTCATTCTAATTCTGTTGTTTGTTTTAAACTTCCATAGTTATCATTCAAATTCTGTTGTTTTCATTTAAATTCGTTGTTTTGATTTAAATTCTGTTCTGTACATTCTAATTCCGTTGTTTTCATTCAAATTCCGCTGTTTTCATTCTAATTCTGTTGTTTGTTTTAAACTTCCATTGTTTTCATTCAAATTCTGTTCTGTTCATTCTAATTCCGTTGTTTTCTTTCAGTCTCTGTTCTGTACATTCTAATTCTGTTGTTTTCATTCAAATTACATTGTTTTGATTCAAATTCTGTTCTGTTCATTCTAATTCCATTGTTTTCATTCAAATTCCGTTGTTTTCATTCAAACCCTGTTCTGTACATTCTAATTCCGTTGTTTTCATTCAAATTCCGTTGTTTTCATTCTAATTCCATTGTTTTCATTCAAATTCCGTTGTTTTCATTCAAACCCTGTTCTGTACATTCTAATTCCGTTGTTTTCATTCAAATTCCGTTGTTTTCATTCTAATTCTGTTGTTTTCATTTAAATTCGTTGTTTTGATTTAAATTCTGTTCTGTACATTCTAATTCCGTTGTTTTCATTCAAATTCCGTTGTTTTAATTCTAATTCTGTTGTTTTCATTCAAATTACATTGTTTTGATTCAAATTCTGTTCTGTTCATTCTAATTCCATTGTTTTCATTCAAATTCCGTTGTTTTCATTCAAATTCCGCTGTTTTCATTCAAACCCTGTTCTGTACATTCTAATTCCGTTGTTTTCATTCAAATTCCGTTGTTTTAATTCTAATTCTGTTGTTTGTTTTAAACTTCCATAGTTATCATTCAAATTCTGTTGTTTTCATTTAAATTCGTTGTTTTGATTTAAATTCTGTTCTGTACATTCTAATTCCGTTGTTTTCATTCAGTCTCTGTTCTGTACATTCTAATTCTGTTGTTTTCATTCAAACCCTGTTCTGTACATTCTAATTCCGTTGTTTTCATTCAAATTCCGCTGTTTTCATTCTAATTCTGTTGTTTGTTTTAAGCTTCCATTGTTTTCATTCAAATTCTGTTCTGTTCATTCTAATTCCGTTGTTTTCTTTCAGTCTCTGTTCTGTACATTCTAATTCTGTTGTTTTCATTCAAATTACATTGTTTTGATTCAAATCCTGTTCTGTTCATTCTAATTCCATTGTTTTCATTCAAATTCGTTGTTTTGATTTAAATTCTGTTCTGTACATTCTAATTCCGTTGTTTTCATTCAAATTCCGCTGTTTTCATTCTAATTCTGTTGTTTGTTTTAAGCTTCCATTGTTTTCATTCAAATTCTGTTCTGTTCATTCTAATTCCGTTGTTTTCTCTCAGTCTCTGTTCTGTACATTCTAATTCTGTTGTTTTCATTCAAATTACATTGTTTTGATTCAAATTCTGTTCTGTTCATTCTAATTCCATTGTTTTCATTCAAATTCCGTTGTTTTCATTCTAATTCTGTTGTTTTCATTTAAATTCGTTGTTTTGATTTAAATTCTGTTCTGTACATTCTAATTCCGTTGTTTTCATTCAGTCTCTGTTCTGTACATTCTAATTCTGTTGTTTTCATTCAAATTACATTGTTTTGATTCAAATTCTGTTCTGTTCATTCTAATTCCATTGTTTTCATTCAAATTCGTTGTTTTGATTTAAATTCTGTTCTGTACATTCTAATTCCGTTGTTTTCATTCTAATTCTGTTGTTTGTTTTAAACTTCCATTGTTTTCATTCAAATTCCGTTGTTTTCATTCTAATTCTGTTGTTTGTTTTAAACTTCCATAGTTATCATTCAAATTCTGTTGTTTTCATTTAAATTCGTTGTTTTGATTTAAATTCTGTTCTGTACATTCTAATTCCGTTGTTTTCATTCAAATTCCGCTGTTTTCATTCTAATTCTGTTGTTTGTTTTAAACTTCCATTGTTTTCATTCAAATTCTGTTCTGTTCATTCTAATTCCGTTGTTTTCTTTCAGTCTCTGTTCTGTACATTCTAATTCTGTTGTTTTCATTCAAATTACATTGTTTTGATTCAAATTCTGTTCTGTTCATTCTAATTCCATTGTTTTCATTCAAATTCCGTTGTTTTCATTCAAACCCTGTTCTGTACATTCTAATTCCGTTGTTTTCATTCTAATTCTGTTGTTTTCATTCAAACCCTGTTCTGTACATTCTAATTCCGTTGTTTTCATTCAAATTCCGCTGTTTTCATTCTAATTCTGTTGTTTGTTTTAAGCTTCCATTGTTTTCATTCAAATTCTGTTCTGTTCATTCTAATTCCGTTGTTTTCTTTCAGTCTCTGTTCTGTACATTCTAATTCTGTTGTTTTCATTCAAATTACATTGTTTTGATTCAAATTCTGTTCTGTTCATTCTAATTCCATTGTTTTCATTCAAATTCGTTGTTTTGATTTAAATTCTGTTCTGTACATTCTAATTCCGTTGTTTTCATTCAAATTCCGCTGTTTTCATTCTAATTCTGTTGTTTGTTTTAAGCTTCCATTGTTTTCATTCAAATTCTGTTCTGTTCATTCTAATTCCGTTGTTTTCTTTCAGTCTCTGTTCTGTACATTCTAATTCTGTTGTTTTCATTCAAATTCCGCTGTTTTCATTCTAATTCTGTTGTTTGTTTTAAACTTCCATTGTTTTCATTCAAATTCTGTTCTGTTCATTCTAATTCCGTTGTTTTCTTTCAGTCTCTGTTCTGTACATTCTAATTCTGTTGTTTTCATTCAAATTACATTGTTTTGATTCAAATTCTGTTCTGTTCATTCTAATTCCATTGTTTTCATTCAAATTCCGTTGTTTTCATTCAAACCCTGTTCTGTACATTCTAATTCCGTTGTTTTCATTCAAATTCCGTTGTTTTCATTCTAATTCTGTTGTTTTCATTTAAATTCGTTGTTTTGATTCAAATTCTGTTCTGTTCATTCTAATTCCATTGTTTTCATTCAAATTCCGTTGTTTTCATTCAAACCCTGTTCTGTACATTCTAATTCCGTTGTTTTCATTCAAATTCCGTTGTTTTCATTCTAATTCCATTGTTTTCATTCAAATTCCGTTGTTTTCATTCAAACCCTGTTCTGTACATTCTAATTCCGTTGTTTTCATTCAAATTCCGCTGTTTTCATTCTAATTCTGTTGTTTGTTTTAAGCTTCCATTGTTTTCATTCAAATTCTGTTCTGTTCATTCTAATTCCGTTGTTTTCTTTCAGTCTCTGTTCTGTACATTCTAATTCTGTTGTTTTCATTCAAATTACATTGTTTTGATTCAAATTCTGTTCTGTTCATTCTAATTCCATTGTTTTCATTCAAATTCGTTGTTTTGATTTAAATTCTGTTCTGTACATTCTAATTCCGTTGTTTTCATTCAAATTCCGCTGTTTTCATTCTAATTCTGTTGTTTGTTTTAAGCTTCCATTGTTTTCATTCAAATTCCGTTGTTTTCATTCTAATTCTGTTGTTTTCATTTAAATTCGTTGTTTTGATTTAAATTCTGTTCTGTACATTCTAATTCCGTTGTTTTCATTCAAATTCCGCTGTTTTCATTCTAATTCTGTTGTTTGTTTTAAGCTTCCATTGTTTTCATTCAAATTCTGTTCTGTTCATTCTAATTCCGTTGTTTTCATTCAGTCTCTGTTCTGTACATTCTAATTCTGTTGTTTTCATTCAAATTACATTGTTTTGATTCAAATTCTGTTCTGTTCATTCTAATTCCATTGTTTTCATTCAAATTCCGTTGTTTTCATTCAAACCCTGTTCTGTACATTCTAATTCCGTTGTTTTCATTCAAATTCCGTTGTTTTCATTCAAACCCTGTTCTGTACATTCTAATTCCGTTGTTTTCATTCAAATTCCGTTGTTTTCATTCTAATTCTGTTGTTTGTTTTAAACTTCCATTGTTTTCATTCAAATTCCGTTGTTTTCATTCTAATTCTGTTGTTTGTTTTTAACTTCCATAGTTATCATTCAAATTCTGTTGTTTTCATTCAAATTCCGTTGTTTTCATTCAAACCCTGTTCTGTACATTCTAATTCCGTTGTTTTCATTCAAATTCCGTTGTTTTCATTCTAATTCTGTTGTTTTCATTTAAATTCGTTGTTTTGATTTAAATTCTGTTCTGTACATTCTAATTCCGTTGTTTTCATTCAAATTCCGCTGTTTTCATTCTAATTCTGTTGTTTGTTTTAAGCTTCCATTGTTTTCATTCAAATTCCGTTCTGTTCATTCTAATTCCGTTGTTTTCATTCAGTCTCTGTTCTGTACATTCTAATTCTGTTGTTTTCATTCAAATTACATTGTTTTGATTCAAATTCTGTTCTGTTCATTCTAATTCCATTGTTTTCATTCAAATTCCGTTGTTTTCATTCAAACCCTGTTCTGTACATTCTAATTCCGTTGTTTTCATTCAAATTCCGTTGTTTTCATTCTAATTCTGTTGTTTTCATTTAAATTCGTTGTTTTGATTTAAATTCTGTTCTGTACATTCTAATTCCGTTGTTTTCATTCAAATTCCGTTGTTTTCATTCTAATTCTGTTGTTTTCATTTAAATTCGTTGTTTTGATTTAAATTCTGTTCTGTACATTCTAATTCCGTTGTTTTCATTCAGTCTCTGTTCTGTACATTCTAATTCTGTTGTTTTCATTCAAATTACATTGTTTTGATTCAAATTCTGTTCTGTTCATTCTAATTCCATTGTTTTCATTCAAATTCGTTGTTTTGATTTAAATTCTGTTCTGTACATTCTAATTCCGTTGTTTTCATTCAAATTCCGCTGTTTTCATTCTAATTCTGTTGTTTGTTTTAAGCTTCCATTGTTTTCATTCAAATTCTGTTCTGTTCATTCTAATTCCGTTGTTTTCTTTCAGTCTCTGTTCTGTACATTCTAATTCTGTTGTTTTCATTCAAATTACATTGTTTTGATTCAAATTCTGTTCTGTTCATTCTAATTCCATTGTTTTCATTCAAATTCCGTTGTTTTCATTCAAACCCTGTTCTGTACATTCTAATTCCGTTGTTTTCATTCAAATTCTGTTGTTTTCATTCAAACCCTGTTCTGTACATTCTAATTCCGTTGTTTTCATTCAAATTCCGTTGTTTTCATTCTAATTCTGTTGTTTGTTTTAAACTTCCATTGTTTTCATTCAAATTCCGTTGTTTTCATTCTAATTCTGTTGTTTGTTTTAAACTTCCATGGTTATCATTCAAATTCTGTTGTTTTCATTTAAATTCGTTGTTTTGATTTAAATTCTGTTCTGTACATTCTAATTCCGTTGTTTTCATTCAAATTCCGCTGTTTTCATTCTAATTCTGTTGTTTGTTTTAAGCTTCCATTGTTTTCATTCAAATTCTGTTCTGTTCATTCTAATTCCGTTGTTTTCATTCAGTCTCTGTTCTGTACATTCTAATTCTGTTGTTTTCATTCAAATTACATTGTTTTGATTCAAATTCTGTTCTGTTCATTCTAATTCCATTGTTTTCATTCAAATTCCGTTGTTTTCATTCAAACCCTGTTCTGTACATTCTAATTCCGTTGTTTTCATTCAAATTCCGTTGTTTTCATTCAAACCCTGTTCTGTACATTCTAATTCCGTTGTTTTCATTCAAATTCCGTTGTTTTCATTCTAATTCTGTTGTTTGTTTTAAACTTCCATTGTTTTCATTCAAATTCCGTTGTTTTCATTCTAATTCTGTTGTTTGTTTTAAACTTCCATAGTTATCATTCAAATTCTGTTGTTTTCATTTAAATTCGTTGTTTTGATTTAAATTCTGTTCTGTACATTCTAATTCCGTTGTTTTCATTCAAATTCCGCTGTTTTCATTCTAATTCTGTTGTTTGTTTTAAACTTCCATTGTTTTCATTCAAATTCTGTTCTGTTCATTCTAATTCCGTTGTTTTCTTTCAGTCTCTGTTCTGTACATTCTAATTCTGTTGTTTTCATTCAAATTACATTGTTTTGATTCAAATTCTGTTCTGTTCATTCTAATTCCATTGTTTTCATTCAAATTCCGTTGTTTTCATTCAAACCCTGTTCTGTACATTCTAATTCCGTTGTTTTCATTCAAATTCCGTTGTTTTCATTCTAATTCCATTGTTTTCATTCAAATTCCGTTGTTTTCATTCAAACCCTGTTCTGTACATTCTAATTCCGTTGTTTTCATTCAAATTCCGTTGTTTTCATTCTAATTCTGTTGTTTTCATTTAAATTCGTTGTTTTGATTTAAATTCTGTTCTGTACATTCTAATTCCGTTGTTTTCATTCAAATTCCGTTGTTTTCATTCTAATTCTGTTGTTTGTTTTAAGCTTCCATTGTTTTCATTCAAATTCTGTTCTGTTCATTCTAATTCCGTTGTTTTCATTCAGTCTCTGTTCTGTACATTCTAATTCTGTTATTTTCATTCAAATTACATTGTTTTGATTCAAATTCTGTTCTGTTCATTCTAATTCCATTGTTTTCATTCAAATTCCGTTGTTTTCATTCAAACCCTGTTCTGTACATTCTAATTCCGTTGTTTTCATTCAAATTCCGTTGTTTTCATTCTAATTCTGTTGTTTTCATTTAAATTCGTTGTTTTGATTTAAATTCTGTTCTGTACATTCTAATTCCGTTGTTTTCATTCAAATTCCGTTGTTTTCATTCTAATTCTGTTGTTTTCATTTAAATTCGTTGTTTTGATTTAAATTCTGTTCTGTACATTCTAATTCCGTTGTTTTCATTCAGTCTCTGTTCTGTACATTCTAATTCTGTTGTTTTCATTCAAATTACATTGTTTTGATTCAAATTCTGTTCTGTTCATTCTAATTCCATTGTTTTCATTCAAATTCGTTGTTTTGATTTAAATTCTGTTCTGTACATTCTAATTCCGTTGTTTTCATTCAAATTCCGCTGTTTTCATTCTAATTCTGTTGTTTGTTTTAAGCTTCCATTGTTTTCATTCAAATTCTGTTCTGTTCATTCTAATTCCGTTGTTTTCTTTCAGTCTCTGTTCTGTACATTCTAATTCTGTTGTTTTCATTCAAATTACATTGTTTTGATTCAAATTCTGTTCTGTTCATTCTAATTCCATTGTTTTCATTCAAATTCCGTTGTTTTCATTCAAATTCCGCTGTTTTCATTCAAACCCTGTTCTGTACATTCTAATTCCGTTGTTTTCATTCAAATTCCGTTGTTTTAATTCTAATTCTGTTGTTTGTTTTAAACTTCCATAGTTATCATTCAAATTCTGTTGTTTTCATTTAAATTCGTTGTTTTGATTTAAATTCTGTTCTGTACATTCTAATTCCGTTGTTTTCATTCAGTCTCTGTTCTGTACATTCTAATTCTGTTGTTTTCATTCAAACCCTGTTCTGTACATTCTAATTCCGTTGTTTTCATTCAAATTCCGCTGTTTTCATTCTAATTCTGTTGTTTGTTTTAAGCTTCCATTGTTTTCATTCAAATTCTGTTCTGTTCATTCTAATTCCGTTGTTTTCTTTCAGTCTCTGTTCTGTACATTCTAATTCTGTTGTTTTCATTCAAATTACATTGTTTTGATTCAAATCCTGTTCTGTTCATTCTAATTCCATTGTTTTCATTCAAATTCGTTGTTTTGATTTAAATTCTGTTCTGTACATTCTAATTCCGTTGTTTTCATTCAAATTCCGCTGTTTTCATTCTAATTCTGTTGTTTGTTTTAAGCTTCCATTGTTTTCATTCAAATTCTGTTCTGTTCATTCTAATTCCGTTGTTTTCTCTCAGTCTCTGTTCTGTACATTCTAATTCTGTTGTTTTCATTCAAATTACATTGTTTTGATTCAAATTCTGTTCTGTTCATTCTAATTCCATTGTTTTCATTCAAATTCCGTTGTTTTCATTCTAATTCTGTTGTTTTCATTTAAATTCGTTGTTTTGATTTAAATTCTGTTCTGTACATTCTAATTCCGTTGTTTTCATTCAGTCTCTGTTCTGTACATTCTAATTCTGTTGTTTTCATTCAAATTACATTGTTTTGATTCAAATTCTGTTCTGTTCATTCTAATTCCATTGTTTTCATTCAAATTCGTTGTTTTGATTTAAATTCTGTTCTGTACATTCTAATTCCGTTGTTTTCATTCTAATTCTGTTGTTTGTTTTAAACTTCCATTGTTTTCATTCAAATTCCGTTGTTTTCATTCTAATTCTGTTGTTTGTTTTAAACTTCCATAGTTATCATTCAAATTCTGTTGTTTTCATTTAAATTCGTTGTTTTGATTTAAATTCTGTTCTGTACATTCTAATTCCGTTGTTTTCATTCAAATTCCGCTGTTTTCATTCTAATTCTGTTGTTTGTTTTAAACTTCCATTGTTTTCATTCAAATTCTGTTCTGTTCATTCTAATTCCGTTGTTTTCTTTCAGTCTCTGTTCTGTACATTCTAATTCTGTTGTTTTCATTCAAATTACATTGTTTTGATTCAAATTCTGTTCTGTTCATTCTAATTCCATTGTTTTCATTCAAATTCCGTTGTTTTCATTCAAACCCTGTTCTGTACATTCTAATTCCGTTGTTTTCATTCTAATTCTGTTGTTTTCATTCAAACCCTGTTCTGTACATTCTAATTCCGTTGTTTTCATTCAAATTCCGCTGTTTTCATTCTAATTCTGTTGTTTGTTTTAAGCTTCCATTGTTTTCATTCAAATTCTGTTCTGTTCATTCTAATTCCGTTGTTTTCTTTCAGTCTCTGTTCTGTACATTCTAATTCTGTTGTTTTCATTCAAATTACATTGTTTTGATTCAAATTCTGTTCTGTTCATTCTAATTCCATTGTTTTCATTCAAATTCGTTGTTTTGATTTAAATTCTGTTCTGTACATTCTAATTCCGTTGTTTTCATTCAAATTCCGCTGTTTTCATTCTAATTCTGTTGTTTGTTTTAAGCTTCCATTGTTTTCATTCAAATTCTGTTCTGTTCATTCTAATTCCGTTGTTTTCTTTCAGTCTCTGTTCTGTACATTCTAATTCTGTTGTTTTCATTCAAATTCCGCTGTTTTCATTCTAATTCTGTTGTTTGTTTTAAACTTCCATTGTTTTCATTCAAATTCTGTTCTGTTCATTCTAATTCCGTTGTTTTCTTTCAGTCTCTGTTCTGTACATTCTAATTCTGTTGTTTTCATTCAAATTACATTGTTTTGATTCAAATTCTGTTCTGTTCATTCTAATTCCATTGTTTTCATTCAAATTCCGTTGTTTTCATTCAAACCCTGTTCTGTACATTCTAATTCCGTTGTTTTCATTCAAATTCCGTTGTTTTCATTCTAATTCTGTTGTTTTCATTTAAATTCGTTGTTTTGATTTAAATTCTGTTCTGTACATTCTAATTCCGTTGTTTTCATTCAAATTCCGCTGTTTTCATTCTAATTCTGTTGTTTGTTTTAAGCTTCCATTGTTTTCATTCAAATTCTGTTCTGTTCATTCTAATTCCGTTGTTTTCATTCAGTCTCTGTTCTGTACATTCTAATTCTGTTGTTTTCATTCAAATTACATTGTTTTGATTCAAATTCTGTTCTGTTCATTCTAATTCCATTGTTTTCATTCAAATTCCGTTGTTTTCATTCAAACCCTGTTCTGTACATTCTAATTCCGTTGTTTTCATTCAAATTCCGTTGTTTTCATTCAAACCCTGTTCTGTACATTCTAATTCCGTTGTTTTCATTCAAATTCCGTTGTTTTCATTCTAATTCTGTTGTTTGTTTTAAACTTCCATTGTTTTCATTCAAATTCCGTTGTTTTCATTCTAATTCTGTTGTTTGTTTTTAACTTCCATAGTTATCATTCAAATTCTGTTGTTTTCATTCAAATTCCGTTGTTTTCATTCAAACCCTGTTCTGTACATTCTAATTCCGTTGTTTTCATTCAAATTCCGTTGTTTTCATTCTAATTCTGTTGTTTTCATTTAAATTCGTTGTTTTGATTTAAATTCTGTTCTGTACATTCTAATTCCGTTGTTTTCATTCAAATTCCGCTGTTTTCATTCTAATTCTGTTGTTTGTTTTAAGCTTCCATTGTTTTCATTCAAATTCCGTTCTGTTCATTCTAATTCCGTTGTTTTCATTCAGTCTCTGTTCTGTACATTCTAATTCTGTTGTTTTCATTCAAATTCCGCTGTTTTCATTCTAATTCTGTTGTTTGTTTTAAACTTCCATTGTTTTCATTCAAATTCTGTTCTGTTCATTCTAATTCCGTTGTTTTCTTTCAGTCTCTGTTCTGTACATTCTAATTCTGTTGTTTTCATTCAAATTACATTGTTTTGATTCAAATTCTGTTCTGTTCATTCTAATTCCATTGTTTTCATTCAAATTCCGTTGTTTTCATTCAAACCCTGTTCTGTACATTCTAATTCCGTTGTTTTCATTCAAATTCCGTTGTTTTCATTCTAATTCTGTTGTTTTCATTTAAATTCGTTGTTTTGATTTAAATTCTGTTCTGTACATTCTAATTCCGTTGTTTTCATTCAAATTCCGCTGTTTTCATTCTAATTCTGTTGTTTGTTTTAAGCTTCCATTGTTTTCATTCAAATTCTGTTCTGTTCATTCTAATTCCGTTGTTTTCATTCAGTCTCTGTTCTGTACATTCTAATTCTGTTGTTTTCATTCAAATTACATTGTTTTGATTCAAATTCTGTTCTGTTCATTCTAATTCCATTGTTTTCATTCAAATTCCGTTGTTTTCATTCAAACCCTGTTCTGTACATTCTAATTCCGTTGTTTTCATTCAAATTCCGTTGTTTTCATTCAAACCCTGTTCTGTACATTCTAATTCCGTTGTTTTCATTCAAATTCCGTTGTTTTCATTCTAATTCTGTTGTTTGTTTTAAACTTCCATTGTTTTCATTCAAATTCCGTTGTTTTCATTCTAATTCTGTTGTTTGTTTTTAACTTCCATAGTTATCATTCAAATTCTGTTGTTTTCATTCAAATTCCGTTGTTTTCATTCAAACCCTGTTCTGTACATTCTAATTCCGTTGTTTTCATTCAAATTCCGTTGTTTTCATTCTAATTCTGTTGTTTTCATTTAAATTCGTTGTTTTGATTTAAATTCTGTTCTGTACATTCTAATTCCGTTGTTTTCATTCAAATTCCGCTGTTTTCATTCTAATTCTGTTGTTTGTTTTAAGCTTCCATTGTTTTCATTCAAATTCCGTTCTGTTCATTCTAATTCCGTTGTTTTCATTCAGTCTCTGTTCTGTACATTCTAATTCTGTTGTTTTCATTCAAATTACATTGTTTTGATTCAAATTCTGTTCTGTTCATTCTAATTCCATTGTTTTCATTCAAATTCCGTTGTTTTCATTCAAACCCTGTTCTGTACATTCTAATTCCGTTGTTTTCATTCAAATTCCGTTGTTTTCATTCTAATTCTGTTGTTTTCATTTAAATTCGTTGTTTTGATTTAAATTCTGTTCTGTACATTCTAATTCCGTTGTTTTCATTAAAATTCCGTTGTTTTCATTCTAATTCTGTTGTTTTCATTTAAATTCGTTGTTTTGATTTAAATTCTGTTCTGTACATTCTAATTCCGTTGTTTTCATTCAGTCTCTGTTCTGTACATTCTAATTCTGTTGTTTTCATTCAAATTACATTGTTTTGATTCAAATTCTGTTCTGTTCATTCTAATTCCATTGTTTTCATTCAAATTCCGCTGTTTTCATTCTAATTCTGTTGTTTGTTTTAAGCTTCCATTGTTTTCATTCAAATTCTGTTCTGTTCATTCTAATTCCGTTGTTTTCTTTCAGTCTCTGTTCTGTACATTCTAATTCTGTTGTTTTCATTCAAATTACATTGTTTTGATTCAAATTCTGTTCTGTTCATTCTAATTCCATTGTTTTCATTCAAATTCCGTTGTTTTCATTCAAATTCCGCTGTTTTCATTCAAACCCTGTTCTGTACATTCTAATTCCGTTGTTTTCATTCAAATTCCGTTGTTTTAATTCTAATTCTGTTGTTTGTTTTAAACTTCCATAGTTATCATTCAAATTCTGTTGTTTTCATTTAAATTCGTTGTTTTGATTTAAATTCTGTTCTGTACATTCTAATTCCGTTGTTTTCATTCAGTCTCTGTTCTGTACATTCTAATTCTGTTGTTTTCATTCAAACCCTGTTCTGTACATTCTAATTCCGTTGTTTTCATTCAAATTCCGCTGTTTTCATTCTAATTCTGTTGTTTGTTTTAAGCTTCCATTGTTTTCATTCAAATTCTGTTCTGTTCATTCTAATTCCGTTGTTTTCTTTCAGTCTCTGTTCTGTACATTCTAATTCTGTTGTTTTCATTCAAATTACATTGTTTTGATTCAAATCCTGTTCTGTTCATTCTAATTCCATTGTTTTCATTCAAATTCGTTGTTTTGATTTAAATTCTGTTCTGTACATTCTAATTCCGTTGTTTTCATTCAAATTCCGCTGTTTTCATTCTAATTCTGTTGTTTGTTTTAAGCTTCCATTGTTTTCATTCAAATTCTGTTCTGTTCATTCTAATTCCGTTGTTTTCTCTCAGTCTCTGTTCTGTACATTCTAATTCTGTTGTTTTCATTCAAATTACATTGTTTTGATTCAAATTCTGTTCTGTTCATTCTAATTCCATTGTTTTCATTCAAATTCCGTTGTTTTCATTCTAATTCTGTTGTTTTCATTTAAATTCGTTGTTTTGATTTAAATTCTGTTCTGTACATTCTAATTCCGTTGTTTTCATTCAGTCTCTGTTCTGTACATTCTAATTCTGTTGTTTTCATTCAAATTACATTGTTTTGATTCAAATTCTGTTCTGTTCATTCTAATTCCATTGTTTTCATTCAAATTCGTTGTTTTGATTTAAATTCTGTTCTGTACATTCTAATTCCGTTGTTTTCATTCTAATTCTGTTGTTTGTTTTAAACTTCCATTGTTTTCATTCAAATTCCGTTGTTTTCATTCTAATTCTGTTGTTTGTTTTAAACTTCCATAGTTATCATTCAAATTCTGTTGTTTTCATTTAAATTCGTTGTTTTGATTTAAATTCTGTTCTGTACATTCTAATTCCGTTGTTTTCATTCAAATTCCGCTGTTTTCATTCTAATTCTGTTGTTTGTTTTAAACTTCCATTGTTTTCATTCAAATTCTGTTCTGTTCATTCTAATTCCGTTGTTTTCTTTCAGTCTCTGTTCTGTACATTCTAATTCTGTTGTTTTCATTCAAATTACATTGTTTTGATTCAAATTCTGTTCTGTTCATTCTAATTCCATTGTTTTCATTCAAATTCCGTTGTTTTCATTCAAACCCTGTTCTGTACATTCTAATTCCGTTGTTTTCATTCTAATTCTGTTGTTTTCATTCAAACCCTGTTCTGTACATTCTAATTCCGTTGTTTTCATTCAAATTCCGCTGTTTTCATTCTAATTCTGTTGTTTGTTTTAAGCTTCCATTGTTTTCATTCAAATTCTGTTCTGTTCATTCTAATTCCGTTGTTTTCTTTCAGTCTCTGTTCTGTACATTCTAATTCTGTTGTTTTCATTCAAATTACATTGTTTTGATTCAAATTCTGTTCTGTTCATTCTAATTCCATTGTTTTCATTCAAATTCGTTGTTTTGATTTAAATTCTGTTCTGTACATTCTAATTCCGTTGTTTTCATTCAAATTCCGCTGTTTTCATTCTAATTCTGTTGTTTGTTTTAAGCTTCCATTGTTTTCATTCAAATTCTGTTCTGTTCATTCTAATTCCGTTGTTTTCTTTCAGTCTCTGTTCTGTACATTCTAATTCTGTTGTTTTCATTCAAATTCCGCTGTTTTCATTCTAATTCTGTTGTTTGTTTTAAACTTCCATTGTTTTCATTCAAATTCTGTTCTGTTCATTCTAATTCCGTTGTTTTCTTTCAGTCTCTGTTCTGTACATTCTAATTCTGTTGTTTTCATTCAAATTACATTGTTTTGATTCAAATTCTGTTCTGTTCATTCTAATTCCATTGTTTTCATTCAAATTCCGTTGTTTTCATTCAAACCCTGTTCTGTACATTCTAATTCCGTTGTTTTCATTCAAATTCCGTTGTTTTCATTCTAATTCTGTTGTTTTCATTTAAATTCGTTGTTTTGATTCAAATTCTGTTCTGTTCATTCTAATTCCATTGTTTTCATTCAAATTCCGTTGTTTTCATTCAAACCCTGTTCTGTACATTCTAATTCCGTTGTTTTCATTCAAATTCCGTTGTTTTCATTCTAATTCCATTGTTTTCATTCAAATTCCGTTGTTTTCATTCAAACCCTGTTCTGTACATTCTAATTCCGTTGTTTTCATTCAAATTCCGCTGTTTTCATTCTAATTCTGTTGTTTGTTTTAAGCTTCCATTGTTTTCATTCAAATTCTGTTCTGTTCATTCTAATTCCGTTGTTTTCTTTCAGTCTCTGTTCTGTACATTCTAATTCTGTTGTTTTCATTCAAATTACATTGTTTTGATTCAAATTCTGTTCTGTTCATTCTAATTCCATTGTTTTCATTCAAATTCGTTGTTTTGATTTAAATTCTGTTCTGTACATTCTAATTCCGTTGTTTTCATTCAAATTCCGCTGTTTTCATTCTAATTCTGTTGTTTGTTTTAAGCTTCCATTGTTTTCATTCAAATTCCGTTGTTTTCATTCTAATTCTGTTGTTTTCATTTAAATTCGTTGTTTTGATTTAAATTCTGTTCTGTACATTCTAATTCCGTTGTTTTCATTCAAATTCCGCTGTTTTCATTCTAATTCTGTTGTTTGTTTTAAGCTTCCATTGTTTTCATTCAAATTCTGTTCTGTTCATTCTAATTCCGTTGTTTTCATTCAGTCTCTGTTCTGTACATTCTAATTCTGTTGTTTTCATTCAAATTACATTGTTTTGATTCAAATTCTGTTCTGTTCATTCTAATTCCATTGTTTTCATTCAAATTCCGTTGTTTTCATTCAAACCCTGTTCTGTACATTCTAATTCCGTTGTTTTCATTCAAATTCCGTTGTTTTCATTCAAACCCTGTTCTGTACATTCTAATTCCGTTGTTTTCATTCAAATTCCGTTGTTTTCATTCTAATTCTGTTGTTTGTTTTAAACTTCCATTGTTTTCATTCAAATTCCGTTGTTTTCATTCTAATTCTGTTGTTTGTTTTTAACTTCCATAGTTATCATTCAAATTCTGTTGTTTTCATTCAAATTCCGTTGTTTTCATTCAAACCCTGTTCTGTACATTCTAATTCCGTTGTTTTCATTCAAATTCCGTTGTTTTCATTCTAATTCTGTTGTTTTCATTTAAATTCGTTGTTTTGATTTAAATTCTGTTCTGTACATTCTAATTCCGTTGTTTTCATTCAAATTCCGCTGTTTTCATTCTAATTCTGTTGTTTGTTTTAAGCTTCCATTGTTTTCATTCAAATTCCGTTCTGTTCATTCTAATTCCGTTGTTTTCATTCAGTCTCTGTTCTGTACATTCTAATTCTGTTGTTTTCATTCAAATTACATTGTTTTGATTCAAATTCTGTTCTGTTCATTCTAATTCCATTGTTTTCATTCAAATTCCGTTGTTTTCATTCAAACCCTGTTCTGTACATTCTAATTCCGTTGTTTTCATTCAAATTCCGTTGTTTTCATTCTAATTCTGTTGTTTTCATTTAAATTCGTTGTTTTGATTTAAATTCTGTTCTGTACATTCTAATTCCGTTGTTTTCATTCAAATTCCGTTGTTTTCATTCTAATTCTGTTGTTTTCATTTAAATTCGTTGTTTTGATTTAAATTCTGTTCTGTACATTCTAATTCCGTTGTTTTCATTCAGTCTCTGTTCTGTACATTCTAATTCTGTTGTTTTCATTCAAATTACATTGTTTTGATTCAAATTCTGTTCTGTTCATTCTAATTCCATTGTTTTCATTCAAATTCGTTGTTTTGATTTAAATTCTGTTCTGTACATTCTAATTCCGTTGTTTTCATTCAAATTCCGCTGTTTTCATTCTAATTCTGTTGTTTGTTTTAAGCTTCCATTGTTTTCATTCAAATTCTGTTCTGTTCATTCTAATTCCGTTGTTTTCTTTCAGTCTCTGTTCTGTACATTCTAATTCTGTTGTTTTCATTCAAATTACATTGTTTTGATTCAAATTCTGTTCTGTTCATTCTAATTCCATTGTTTTCATTCAAATTCCGTTGTTTTCATTCAAACCCTGTTCTGTACATTCTAATTCCGTTGTTTTCATTCAAATTCCGTTGTTTTCATTCTAATTCTGTTGTTTGTTTTAAGCTTCCATTGTTTTCATTCAAATTCCGTTGTTTTCATTCTAATTCTGTTGTTTGTTTTAAACTTCCATGGTTATCATTCAAATTCTGTTGTTTTCATTTAAATTCGTTGTTTTGATTTAAATTCTGTTCTGTACATTCTAATTCCGTTGTTTTCATTCAAATTCCGCTGTTTTCATTCTAATTCTGTTGTTTGTTTTAAGCTTCCATTGTTTTCATTCAAATTCTGTTCTGTTCATTCTAATTCCGTTGTTTTCATTCAGTCTCTGTTCTGTACATTCTAATTCTGTTGTTTTCATTCAAATTACATTGTTTTGATTCAAATTCTGTTCTGTTCATTCTAATTCCATTGTTTTCATTCAAATTCCGTTGTTTTCATTCAAACCCTGTTCTGTACATTCTAATTCCGTTGTTTTCATTCAAATTCCGTTGTTTTCATTCAAACCCTGTTCTGTACATTCTAATTCCGTTGTTTTCATTCAAATTCCGTTGTTTTCATTCTAATTCTGTTGTTTGTTTTAAACTTCCATTGTTTTCATTCAAATTCCGTTGTTTTCATTCTAATTCTGTTGTTTGTTTTAAACTTCCATAGTTATCATTCAAATTCTGTTGTTTTCATTTAAATTCGTTGTTTTGATTTAAATTCTGTTCTGTACATTCTAATTCCGTTGTTTTCATTCAAATTCCGCTGTTTTCATTCTAATTCTGTTGTTTGTTTTAAGCTTCCATTGTTTTCATTCAAATTCTGTTCTGTTCATTCTAATTCCGTTGTTTTCTTTCAGTCTCTGTTCTGTACATTCTAATTCTGTTGTTTTCATTCAAATTCCGCTGTTTTCATTCTAATTCTGTTGTTTGTTTTAAACTTCCATTGTTTTCATTCAAATTCTGTTCTGTTCATTCTAATTCCGTTGTTTTCTTTCAGTCTCTCTTCTGTACATTCTAATTCTGTTGTTTTCATTCAAATTACATTGTTTTGATTCAAATTCTGTTCTGTTCATTCTAATTCCATTGTTTTCATTCAAATTCCGTTGTTTTCATTCAAACCCTGTTCTGTACATTCTAATTCCGTTGTTTTCATTCAAATTCCGTTGTTTTCATTCTAATTCTGTTGTTTTCATTTAAATTCGTTGTTTTGATTTAAATTCTGTTCTGTACATTCTAATTCCGTTGTTTTCATTCAAATTCCGTTGTTTTCATTCTAATTCTGTTGTTTTCATTTAAATTCGTTGTTTTGATTTAAATTCTGTTCTGTACATTCTAATTCCGTTGTTTTCATTCAGTCTCTGTTCTGTACATTCTAATTCTGTTGTTTTCATTCAAATTACATTGTTTTGATTCAAATTCTGTTCTGTTCATTCTAATTCCATTGTTTTCATTCAAATTCGTTGTTTTGATTTAAATTCTGTTCTGTACATTCTAATTCCGTTGTTTTCATTCAAATTCCGCTGTTTTCATTCTAATTCTGTTGTTTGTTTTAAGCTTCCATTGTTTTCATTCAAATTCTGTTCTGTTCATTCTAATTCCGTTGTTTTCTTTCAGTCTCTGTTCTGTACATTCTAATTCTGTTGTTTTCATTCAAATTACATTGTTTTGATTCAAATTCTGTTCTGTTCATTCTAATTCCATTGTTTTCATTCAAATTCCGTTGTTTTCATTCAAATTCCGCTGTTTTCATTCAAACCCTGTTCTGTACATTCTAATTCCGTTGTTTTCATTCAAATTCCGTTGTTTTAATTCTAATTCTGTTGTTTGTTTTAAACTTCCATAGTTATCATTCAAATTCTGTTGTTTTCATTTAAATTCGTTGTTTTGATTTAAATTCTGTTCTGTACATTCTAATTCCGTTGTTTTCATTCAGTCTCTGTTCTGTACATTCTAATTCTGTTGTTTTCATTCAAACCCTGTTCTGTACATTCTAATTCCGTTGTTTTCATTCAAATTCCGCTGTTTTCATTCTAATTCTGTTGTTTGTTTTAAGCTTCCATTGTTTTCATTCAAATTCTGTTCTGTTCATTCTAATTCCGTTGTTTTCTTTCAGTCTCTGTTCTGTACATTCTAATTCTGTTGTTTTCATTCAAATTACATTGTTTTGATTCAAATCCTGTTCTGTTCATTCTAATTCCATTGTTTTCATTCAAATTCGTTGTTTTGATTTAAATTCTGTTCTGTACATTCTAATTCCGTTGTTTTCATTCAAATTCCGCTGTTTTCATTCTAATTCTGTTGTTTGTTTTAAGCTTCCATTGTTTTCATTCAAATTCTGTTCTGTTCATTCTAATTCCGTTGTTTTCTCTCAGTCTCTGTTCTGTACATTCTAATTCTGTTGTTTTCATTCAAATTACATTGTTTTGATTCAAATTCTGTTCTGTTCATTCTAATTCCATTGTTTTCATTCAAATTCCGTTGTTTTCATTCTAATTCTGTTGTTTTCATTTAAATTCGTTGTTTTGATTTAAATTCTGTTCTGTACATTCTAATTCCGTTGTTTTCATTCAGTCTCTGTTCTGTACATTCTAATTCTGTTGTTTTCATTCAAATTACATTGTTTTGATTCAAATTCTGTTCTGTTCATTCTAATTCCATTGTTTTCATTCAAATTCGTTGTTTTGATTTAAATTCTGTTCTGTACATTCTAATTCCGTTGTTTTCATTCTAATTCTGTTGTTTGTTTTAAACTTCCATTGTTTTCATTCAAATTCCGTTGTTTTCATTCTAATTCTGTTGTTTGTTTTAAACTTCCATAGTTATCATTCAAATTCTGTTGTTTTCATTTAAATTCGTTGTTTTGATTTAAATTCTGTTCTGTACATTCTAATTCCGTTGTTTTCATTCAAATTCCGCTGTTTTCATTCTAATTCTGTTGTTTGTTTTAAACTTCCATTGTTTTCATTCAAATTCTGTTCTGTTCATTCTAATTCCGTTGTTTTCTTTCAGTCTCTGTTCTGTACATTCTAATTCTGTTGTTTTCATTCAAATTACATTGTTTTGATTCAAATTCTGTTCTGTTCATTCTAATTCCATTGTTTTCGTTCAAATTCCGTTGTTTTCATTCAAACCCTGTTCTGTACATTCTAATTCCGTTGTTTTCATTCTAATTCTGTTGTTTTCATTCAAACCCTGTTCTGTACATTCTAATTCCGTTGTTTTCATTCAAATTCCGCTGTTTTCATTCTAATTCTGTTGTTTGTTTTAAGCTTCCATTGTTTTCATTCAAATTCTGTTCTGTTCATTCTAATTCCGTTGTTTTCTTTCAGTCTCTGTTCTGTACATTCTAATTCTGTTGTTTTCATTCAAATTACATTGTTTTGATTCAAATTCTGTTCTGTTCATTCTAATTCCATTGTTTTCATTCAAATTCGTTGTTTTGATTTAAATTCTGTTCTGTACATTCTAATTCCGTTGTTTTCATTCAAATTCCGCTGTTTTCATTCTAATTCTGTTGTTTGTTTTAAGCTTCCATTGTTTTCATTCAAATTCTGTTCTGTTCATTCTAATTCCGTTGTTTTCTTTCAGTCTCTGTTCTGTACATTCTAATTCTGTTGTTTTCATTCAAATTCCGCTGTTTTCATTCTAATTCTGTTGTTTGTTTTAAACTTCCATTGTTTTCATTCAAATTCTGTTCTGTTCATTCTAATTCCGTTGTTTTCTTTCAGTCTCTCTTCTGTACATTCTAATTCTGTTGTTTTCATTCAAATTACATTGTTTTGATTCAAATTCTGTTCTGTTCATTCTAATTCCATTGTTTTCATTCAAATTCCGTTGTTTTCATTCAAACCCTGTTCTGTACATTCTAATTCCGTTGTTTTCATTCAAATTCCGTTGTTTTCATTCTAATTCTGTTGTTTTCATTTAAATTCGTTGTTTTGATTTAAATTCTGTTCTGTACATTCTAATTCCGTTGTTTTCATTCAAATTCCGCTGTTTTCATTCTAATTCTGTTGTTTGTTTTAAGCTTCCATTGTTTTCATTCAAATTCTGTTCTGTTCATTCTAATTCCGTTGTTTTCATTCAGTCTCTGTTCTGTACATTCTAATTCTGTTGTTTTCATTCAAATTACATTGTTTTGATTCAAATTCTGTTCTGTTCATTCTAATTCCATTGTTTTCATTCAAATTCCGTTGTTTTCATTCAAACCCTGTTCTGTACATTCTAATTCCGTTGTTTTCATTCAAATTCCGTTGTTTTCATTCAAACCCTGTTCTGTACATTCTAATTCCGTTGTTTTCATTCAAATTCCGTTGTTTTCATTCTAATTCTGTTGTTTGTTTTAAACTTCCATTGTTTTCATTCAAATTCCGTTGTTTTCATTCTAATTCTGTTGTTTGTTTTTAACTTCCATAGTTATCATTCAAATTCTGTTGTTTTCATTCAAATTCCGTTGTTTTCATTCAAACCCTGTTCTGTACATTCTAATTCCGTTGTTTTCATTCAAATTCCGTTGTTTTCATTCTAATTCTGTTGTTTTCATTTAAATTCGTTGTTTTGATTTAAATTCTGTTCTGTACATTCTAATTCCGTTGTTTTCATTCAAATTCCGCTGTTTTCATTCTAATTCTGTTGTTTGTTTTAAGCTTCCATTGTTTTCATTCAAATTCCGTTCTGTTCATTCTAATTCCGTTGTTTTCATTCAGTCTCTGTTCTGTACATTCTAATTCTGTTGTTTTCATTCAAATTCCGCTGTTTTCATTCTAATTCTGTTGTTTGTTTTAAACTTCCATTGTTTTCATTCAAATTCTGTTCTGTTCATTCTAATTCCGTTGTTTTCTTTCAGTCTCTGTTCTGTACATTCTAATTCTGTTGTTTTCATTCAAATTACATTGTTTTGATTCAAATTCTGTTCTGTTCATTCTAATTCCATTGTTTTCATTCAAATTCCGTTGTTTTCATTCAAACCCTGTTCTGTACATTCTAATTCCGTTGTTTTCATTCAAATTCCGTTGTTTTCATTCTAATTCTGTTGTTTTCATTTAAATTCGTTGTTTTGATTTAAATTCTGTTCTGTACATTCTAATTCCGTTGTTTTCATTCAAATTCCGCTGTTTTCATTCTAATTCTGTTGTTTGTTTTAAGCTTCCATTGTTTTCATTCAAATTCTGTTCTGTTCATTCTAATTCCGTTGTTTTCATTCAGTCTCTGTTCTGTACATTCTAATTCTGTTGTTTTCATTCAAATTACATTGTTTTGATTCAAATTCTGTTCTGTTCATTCTAATTCCATTGTTTTCATTCAAATTCCGTTGTTTTCATTCAAACCCTGTTCTGTACATTCTAATTCCGTTGTTTTCATTCAAATTCCGTTGTTTTCATTCAAACCCTGTTCTGTACATTCTAATTCCGTTGTTTTCATTCAAATTCCGTTGTTTTCATTCTAATTCTGTTGTTTGTTTTAAACTTCCATTGTTTTCATTCAAATTCCGTTGTTTTCATTCTAATTCTGTTGTTTGTTTTTAACTTCCATAGTTATCATTCAAATTCTGTTGTTTTCATTCAAATTCCGTTGTTTTCATTCAAACCCTGTTCTGTACATTCTAATTCCGTTGTTTTCATTCAAATTCCGTTGTTTTCATTCTAATTCTGTTGTTTTCATTTAAATTCGTTGTTTTGATTTAAATTCTGTTCTGTACATTCTAATTCCGTTGTTTTCATTCAAATTCCGCTGTTTTCATTCTAATTCTGTTGTTTGTTTTAAGCTTCCATTGTTTTCATTCAAATTCCGTTCTGTTCATTCTAATTCCGTTGTTTTCATTCAGTCTCTGTTCTGTACATTCTAATTCTGTTGTTTTCATTCAAATTACATTGTTTTGATTCAAATTCTGTTCTGTTCATTCTAATTCCATTGTTTTCATTCAAATTCCGTTGTTTTCATTCAAACCCTGTTCTGTACATTCTAATTCCGTTGTTTTCATTCAAATTCCGTTGTTTTCATTCTAATTCTGTTGTTTTCATTTAAATTCGTTGTTTTGATTTAAATTCTGTTCTGTACATTCTAATTCCGTTGTTTTCATTCAAATTCCGTTGTTTTCATTCTAATTCTGTTGTTTTCATTTAAATTCGTTGTTTTGATTTAAATTCTGTTCTGTACATTCTAATTCCGTTGTTTTCATTCAGTCTCTGTTCTGTACATTCTAATTCTGTTGTTTTCATTCAAATTACATTGTTTTGATTCAAATTCTGTTCTGTTCATTCTAATTCCATTGTTTTCATTCAAATTCGTTGTTTTGATTTAAATTCTGTTCTGTACATTCTAATTCCGTTGTTTTCATTCAAATTCCGCTGTTTTCATTCTAATTCTGTTGTTTGTTTTAAGCTTCCATTGTTTTCATTCAAATTCTGTTCTGTTCATTCTAATTCCGTTGTTTTCTTTCAGTCTCTGTTCTGTACATTCTAATTCTGTTGTTTTCATTCAAATTACATTGTTTTGATTCAAATTCTGTTCTGTTCATTCTAATTCCATTGTTTTCATTCAAATTCCGTTGTTTTCATTCAAACCCTGTTCTGTACATTCTAATTCCGTTGTTTTCATTCAAATTCTGTTGTTTTCATTCAAACCCTGTTCTGTACATTCTAATTCCGTTGTTTTCATTCAAATTCCGTTGTTTTCATTCTAATTCTGTTGTTTGTTTTAAACTTCCATTGTTTTCATTCAAATTCCGTTGTTTTCATTCTAATTCTGTTGTTTGTTTTAAACTTCCATGGTTATCATTCAAATTCTGTTGTTTTCATTTAAATTCGTTGTTTTGATTTAAATTCTGTTCTGTACATTCTAATTCCGTTGTTTTCATTCAAATTCCGCTGTTTTCATTCTAATTCTGTTGTTTGTTTTAAGCTTCCATTGTTTTCATTCAAATTCTGTTCTGTTCATTCTAATTCCGTTGTTTTCATTCAGTCTCTGTTCTGTACATTCTAATTCTGTTGTTTTCATTCAAATTACATTGTTTTGATTCAAATTCTGTTCTGTTCATTCTAATTCCATTGTTTTCATTCAAATTCCGTTGTTTTCATTCAAACCCTGTTCTGTACATTCTAATTCCGTTGTTTTCATTCAAATTCCGTTGTTTTCATTCAAACCCTGTTCTGTACATTCTAATTCCGTTGTTTTCATTCAAATTCCGTTGTTTTCATTCTAATTCTGTTGTTTGTTTTAAACTTCCATTGTTTTCATTCAAATTCCGTTGTTTTCATTCTAATTCTGTTGTTTGTTTTAAACTTCCATAGTTATCATTCAAATTCTGTTGTTTTCATTTAAATTCGTTGTTTTGATTTAAATTCTGTTCTGTACATTCTAATTCCGTTGTTTTCATTCAAATTCCGCTGTTTTCATTCTAATTCTGTTGTTTGTTTTAAACTTCCATTGTTTTCATTCAAATTCTGTTCTGTTCATTCTAATTCCGTTGTTTTCTTTCAGTCTCTGTTCTGTACATTCTAATTCTGTTGTTTTCATTCAAATTACATTGTTTTGATTCAAATTCTGTTCTGTTCATTCTAATTCCATTGTTTTCATTCAAATTCCGTTGTTTTCATTCAAACCCTGTTCTGTACATTCTAATTCCGTTGTTTTCATTCAAATTCCGTTGTTTTCATTCTAATTCCATTGTTTTCATTCAAATTCCGTTGTTTTCATTCAAACCCTGTTCTGTACATTCTAATTCCGTTGTTTTCATTCAAATTCCGTTGTTTTCATTCTAATTCTGTTGTTTTCATTTAAATTCGTTGTTTTGATTTAAATTCTGTTCTGTACATTCTAATTCCGTTGTTTTCATTCAAATTCCGTTGTTTTCATTCTAATTCTGTTGTTTGTTTTAAGCTTCCATTGTTTTCATTCAAATTCTGTTCTGTTCATTCTAATTCCGTTGTTTTCATTCAGTCTCTGTTCTGTACATTCTAATTCTGTTATTTTCATTCAAATTACATTGTTTTGATTCAAATTCTGTTCTGTTCATTCTAATTCCATTGTTTTCATTCAAATTCCGTTGTTTTCATTCAAACCCTGTTCTGTACATTCTAATTCCGTTGTTTTCATTCAAATTCCGTTGTTTTCATTCTAATTCTGTTGTTTTCATTTAAATTCGTTGTTTTGATTTAAATTCTGTTCTGTACATTCTAATTCCGTTGTTTTCATTCAAATTCCGTTGTTTTCATTCTAATTCTGTTGTTTTCATTTAAATTCGTTGTTTTGATTTAAATTCTGTTCTGTACATTCTAATTCCGTTGTTTTCATTCAGTCTCTGTTCTGTACATTCTAATTCTGTTGTTTTCATTCAAATTACATTGTTTTGATTCAAATTCTGTTCTGTTCATTCTAATTCCATTGTTTTCATTCAAATTCGTTGTTTTGATTTAAATTCTGTTCTGTACATTCTAATTCCGTTGTTTTCATTCAAATTCCGCTGTTTTCATTCTAATTCTGTTGTTTGTTTTAAGCTTCCATTGTTTTCATTCAAATTCTGTTCTGTTCATTCTAATTCCGTTGTTTTCTTTCAGTCTCTGTTCTGTACATTCTAATTCTGTTGTTTTCATTCAAATTACATTGTTTTGATTCAAATTCTGTTCTGTTCATTCTAATTCCATTGTTTTCATTCAAATTCCGTTGTTTTCATTCAAATTCCGCTGTTTTCATTCAAACCCTGTTCTGTACATTCTAATTCCGTTGTTTTCATTCAAATTCCGTTGTTTTAATTCTAATTCTGTTGTTTGTTTTAAACTTCCATAGTTATCATTCAAATTCTGTTGTTTTCATTTAAATTCGTTGTTTTGATTTAAATTCTGTTCTGTACATTCTAATTCCGTTGTTTTCATTCAGTCTCTGTTCTGTACATTCTAATTCTGTTGTTTTCATTCAAACCCTGTTCTGTACATTCTAATTCCGTTGTTTTCATTCAAATTCCGCTGTTTTCATTCTAATTCTGTTGTTTGTTTTAAGCTTCCATTGTTTTCATTCAAATTCTGTTCTGTTCATTCTAATTCCGTTGTTTTCTTTCAGTCTCTGTTCTGTACATTCTAATTCTGTTGTTTTCATTCAAATTACATTGTTTTGATTCAAATCCTGTTCTGTTCATTCTAATTCCATTGTTTTCATTCAAATTCGTTGTTTTGATTTAAATTCTGTTCTGTACATTCTAATTCCGTTGTTTTCATTCAAATTCCGCTGTTTTCATTCTAATTCTGTTGTTTGTTTTAAGCTTCCATTGTTTTCATTCAAATTCTGTTCTGTTCATTCTAATTCCGTTGTTTTCTCTCAGTCTCTGTTCTGTACATTCTAATTCTGTTGTTTTCATTCAAATTACATTGTTTTGATTCAAATTCTGTTCTGTTCATTCTAATTCCATTGTTTTCATTCAAATTCCGTTGTTTTCATTCTAATTCTGTTGTTTTCATTTAAATTCGTTGTTTTGATTTAAATTCTGTTCTGTACATTCTAATTCCGTTGTTTTCATTCAGTCTCTGTTCTGTACATTCTAATTCTGTTGTTTTCATTCAAATTACATTGTTTTGATTCAAATTCTGTTCTGTTCATTCTAATTCCATTGTTTTCATTCAAATTCGTTGTTTTGATTTAAATTCTGTTCTGTACATTCTAATTCCGTTGTTTTCATTCTAATTCTGTTGTTTGTTTTAAACTTCCATTGTTTTCATTCAAATTCCGTTGTTTTCATTCTAATTCTGTTGTTTGTTTTAAACTTCCATAGTTATCATTCAAATTCTGTTGTTTTCATTTAAATTCGTTGTTTTGATTTAAATTCTGTTCTGTACATTCTAATTCCGTTGTTTTCATTCAAATTCCGCTGTTTTCATTCTAATTCTGTTGTTTGTTTTAAACTTCCATTGTTTTCATTCAAATTCTGTTCTGTTCATTCTAATTCCGTTGTTTTCTTTCAGTCTCTGTTCTGTACATTCTAATTCTGTTGTTTTCATTCAAATTACATTGTTTTGATTCAAATTCTGTTCTGTTCATTCTAATTCCATTGTTTTCATTCAAATTCCGTTGTTTTCATTCAAACCCTGTTCTGTACATTCTAATTCCGTTGTTTTCATTCTAATTCTGTTGTTTTCATTCAAACCCTGTTCTGTACATTCTAATTCCGTTGTTTTCATTCAAATTCCGCTGTTTTCATTCTAATTCTGTTGTTTGTTTTAAGCTTCCATTGTTTTCATTCAAATTCTGTTCTGTTCATTCTAATTCCGTTGTTTTCTTTCAGTCTCTGTTCTGTACATTCTAATTCTGTTGTTTTCATTCAAATTACATTGTTTTGATTCAAATTCTGTTCTGTTCATTCTAATTCCATTGTTTTCATTCAAATTCGTTGTTTTGATTTAAATTCTGTTCTGTACATTCTAATTCCGTTGTTTTCATTCAAATTCCGCTGTTTTCATTCTAATTCTGTTGTTTGTTTTAAGCTTCCATTGTTTTCATTCAAATTCTGTTCTGTTCATTCTAATTCCGTTGTTTTCTTTCAGTCTCTGTTCTGTACATTCTAATTCTGTTGTTTTCATTCAAATTCCGCTGTTTTCATTCTAATTCTGTTGTTTGTTTTAAACTTCCATTGTTTTCATTCAAATTCTGTTCTGTTCATTCTAATTCCGTTGTTTTCTTTCAGTCTCTGTTCTGTACATTCTAATTCTGTTGTTTTCATTCAAATTACATTGTTTTGATTCAAATTCTGTTCTGTTCATTCTAATTCCATTGTTTTCATTCAAATTCCGTTGTTTTCATTCAAACCCTGTTCTGTACATTCTAATTCCGTTGTTTTCATTCAAATTCCGTTGTTTTCATTCTAATTCTGTTGTTTTCATTTAAATTCGTTGTTTTGATTTAAATTCTGTTCTGTACATTCTAATTCCGTTGTTTTCATTCAAATTCCGCTGTTTTCATTCTAATTCTGTTGTTTGTTTTAAGCTTCCATTGTTTTCATTCAAATTCTGTTCTGTTCATTCTAATTCCGTTGTTTTCATTCAGTCTCTGTTCTGTACATTCTAATTCTGTTGTTTTCATTCAAATTACATTGTTTTGATTCAAATTCTGTTCTGTTCATTCTAATTCCATTGTTTTCATTCAAATTCCGTTGTTTTCATTCAAACCCTGTTCTGTACATTCTAATTCCGTTGTTTTCATTCAAATTCCGTTGTTTTCATTCTAATTCTGTTGTTTTCATTTAAATTCGTTGTTTTGATTTAAATTCTGTTCTGTACATTCTAATTCCGTTGTTTTCATTCAAATTCCGTTGTTTTCATTCTAATTCTGTTGTTTGTTTTTAACTTCCATAGTTATCATTCAAATTCTGTTGTTTTCATTCAAATTCCGTTGTTTTCATTCAAACCCTGTTCTGTACATTCTAATTCCGTTGTTTTCATTCAAATTCCGTTGTTTTCATTCTAATTCTGTTGTTTTCATTTAAATTCGTTGTTTTGATTTAAATTCTGTTCTGTACATTCTAATTCCGTTGTTTTCATTCAAATTCCGCTGTTTTCATTCTAATTCTGTTGTTTGTTTTAAGCTTCCATTGTTTTCATTCAAATTCCGTTCTGTTCATTCTAATTCCGTTGTTTTCATTCAGTCTCTGTTCTGTACATTCTAATTCTGTTGTTTTCATTCAAATTACATTGTTTTGATTCAAATTCTGTTCTGTTCATTCTAATTCCATTGTTTTCATTCAAATTCCGTTGTTTTCATTCAAACCCTGTTCTGTACATTCTAATTCCGTTGTTTTCATTCAAATTCCGTTGTTTTCATTCTAATTCTGTTGTTTTCATTTAAATTCGTTGTTTTGATTTAAATTCTGTTCTGTACATTCTAATTCCGTTGTTTTCATTCAAATTCCGTTGTTTTCATTCTAATTCTGTTGTTTTCATTCAAATTACATTGTTTTGATTCAAATTCTGTTCTGTTCATTCTAATTCCATTGTTTTCATTCAAATTCGTTGTTTTGATTTAAATTCTGTTCTGTACATTCTAATTCCGTTGTTTTCATTCAAATTCCGCTGTTTTCATTCTAATTCTGTTGTTTGTTTTAAGCTTCCATTGTTTTCATTCAAATTCTGTTCTGTTCATTCTAATTCCGTTGTTTTCTTTCAGTCTCTGTTCTGTACATTCTAATTCTGTTGTTTTCATTCAAATTACATTGTTTTGATTCAAATTCTGTTCTGTTCATTCTAATTCCATTGTTTTCATTCAAATTCCGTTGTTTTCATTCAAACCCTGTTCTGTACATTCTAATTCCGTTGTTTTCATTCAAATTCTGTTGTTTTCATTCAAACCCTGTTCTGTACATTCTAATTCCGTTGTTTTCATTCAAATTCCGTTGTTTTCATTCTAATTCTGTTGTTTGTTTTAAACTTCCATTGTTTTCATTCAAATTCCGTTGTTTTCATTCTAATTCTGTTGTTTGTTTTAAACTTCCATGGTTATCATTCAAATTCTGTTGTTTTCATTTAAATTCGTTGTTTTGATTTAAATTCTGTTCTGTACATTCTAATTCCGTTGTTTTCATTCAAATTCCGCTGTTTTCATTCTAATTCTGTTGTTTGTTTTAAGCTTCCATTGTTTTCATTCAAATTCTGTTCTGTTCATTCTAATTCCGTTGTTTTCATTCAGTCTCTGTTCTGTACATTCTAATTCTGTTGTTTTCATTCAAATTACATTGTTTTGATTCAAATTCTGTTCTGTTCATTCTAATTCCATTGTTTTCATTCAAATTCCGTTGTTTTCATTCAAACCCTGTTCTGTACATTCTAATTCCGTTGTTTTCATTCAAATTCCGTTGTTTTCATTCAAACCCTGTTCTGTACATTCTAATTCCGTTGTTTTCATTCAAATTCCGTTGTTTTCATTCTAATTCTGTTGTTTGTTTTAAACTTCCATTGTTTTCATTCAAATTCCGTTGTTTTCATTCTAATTCTGTTGTTTGTTTTAAACTTCCATAGTTATCATTCAAATTCTGTTGTTTTCATTTAAATTCGTTGTTTTGATTTAAATTCTGTTCTGTACATTCTAATTCCGTTGTTTTCATTCAAATTCCGCTGTTTTCATTCTAATTCTGTTGTTTGTTTTAAACTTCCATTGTTTTCATTCAAATTCTGTTCTGTTCATTCTAATTCCGTTGTTTTCTTTCAGTCTCTGTTCTGTACATTCTAATTCTGTTGTTTTCATTCAAATTACATTGTTTTGATTCAAATTCTGTTCTGTTCATTCTAATTCCATTGTTTTCATTCAAATTCCGTTGTTTTCATTCAAACCCTGTTCTGTACATTCTAATTCCGTTGTTTTCATTCAAATTCCGTTGTTTTCATTCTAATTCCATTGTTTTCATTCAAATTCCGTTGTTTTCATTCAAACCCTGTTCTGTACATTCTAATTCCGTTGTTTTCATTCAAATTCCGTTGTTTTCATTCTAATTCTGTTGTTTTCATTTAAATTCGTTGTTTTGATTTAAATTCTGTTCTGTACATTCTAATTCCGTTGTTTTCATTCAAATTCCGTTGTTTTCATTCTAATTCTGTTGTTTTCATTTAAATTCGTTGTTTTGATTTAAATTCTGTTCTGTACATTCTAATTCCGTTGTTTTCATTCAAATTCCGCTGTTTTCATTCTAATTCTGTTGTTTGTTTTAAGCTTCCATTGTTTTCATTCAAATTCTGTTCTGTTCATTCTAATTCCGTTGTTTTCATTCAGTCTCTGTTCTGTACAATCTAATTCTGTTGATTTCATTCAAATTACATTGTTTTGATTCAAATTCTGTTCTGTTCATTCTAATTCCATTGTTTTCATTCAAATTCCGTTGTTTTCATTCAAACCCTGTTCTGTACATTCTAATTCCGTTGTTTTCATTCAAATTCCGTTGTTTTCATTCTAATTCTGTTGTTTTCATTTAAATTCGTTGTTTTGATTTAAATTCTGTTCTGTACATTCTAATTCCGTTGTTTTCATTCAAATTCCGCTGTTTTCATTCAAACCCTGTTCTGTACATTCTAATTCCGTTGTTTTCATTCAAATTCCGTTGTTTTTATTCTAATTCTGTTGTTTGTTTTAAACTTCCATAGTTATCATTCAAATTCTGTTGTTTTCATTTAAATTCGTTGTTTTGATTCAAATTCTGTTCTGTTCATTCTAATTCCATTGTTTTCATTCAAATTCCGTTGTTTTCATTCAAACCCTGTTCTGTACATTCTAATTCCGTTGTTTTCATTCAAATTCCGTTGTTTTCATTTAAATTCGTTGTTTTGATTTAAATTCTGTTCTGTACATTCTAATTCCGTTGTTTTCATTCAAATTCCGCTGTTTTCATTCTAATTCTGTTGTTTGTTTTAAGCTTCCATTGTTTTCATTCAAATTCTGTTCTGTTCATTCTAATTCCGTTGTTTTCATTCAGTCTCTGTTCTGTACATTCTAATTCTGTTGTTTTCATTCAAATTACATTGTTTTGATTCAAATTCTGTTCTGTTCATTCTAATTCCATTGTTTTCATTCAAATTCCGTTGTTTTCATTCAAACCCTGTTCTGTACATTCTAATTCCGTTGTTTTCATTCAAATTCCGTTGTTTTCATTCAAACCCTGTTCTGTACATTCTAATTCCGTTGTTTTCATTCAAATTCCGTTGTTTTCATTCTAATTCTGTTGTTTGTTTTAAACTTCCATTGTTTTCATTCAAATTCCGTTGTTTTCATTCTAATTCTGTTGTTTGTTTTAAACTTCCATAGTTATCATTCAAATTCTGTTGTTTTCATTCAAATTCCGTTGTTTTCATTCAAACCCTGTTCTGTACATTCTAATTCCGTTGTTTTCATTCAAATTCCGTTGTTTTCATTCTAATTCTGTTGTTTTCATTTAAATTCGTTGTTTTGATTTAAATTCTGTTCTGTACATTCTAATTCCGTTGTTTTCATTCTAATTCCGCTGTTTTCATTCTAATTCTGTTGTTTGTTTTAAGCTTCCATTGTTTTCATTCAAATTCTGTTCTGTTCATTCTAATTCCGTTGTTTTCATTCAGTCTCTGTTCTGTACATTCTAATTCTGTTGTTTTCATTCAAATTACATTGTTTTGATTCAAATTCTGTTCTGTTCATTCTAATTCCATTGTTTTCATTCAAATTCCGTTGTTTTCATTCAAACCCTGTTCTGTACATTCTAATTCCGTTGTTTTCATTCAAATTCCGTTGTTTTCATTCAAATTCTGTTGTTTTCATTTAAATTCGTTGTTTTGATTTAAATTCTGTTCTGTACATTCTAATTCCGTTGTTTTCATTCAAATTCCGTTGTTTTCATTCTAATTCTGTTGTTTGTTTTAAGCTTCCATTGTTTTCATTCAAATTCTGTTCTGTTCATTCTAATTCCGTTGTTTTCATTCAGTCTCTGTTCTGTACATTCTAATTCTGTTGTTTTCATTCAAATTACATTGTTTTGATTCAAATTCTGTTCTGTTCATTCTAATTCCATTGTTTTCATTCAAATTCCGTTGTTTTCATTCAAACCCTGTTCTGTACATTCTAATTCCGTTGTTTTCATTCAAATTCCGTTGTTTTCATTCTAATTCTGTTGTTTTCATTTAAATTCGTTGTTTTGATTTAAATTCTGTTCTGTACATTCTAATTCCGTTGTTTTCATTCAAATTCCGTTGTTTTCATTCTAATTCTGTTGTTTTCATTTAAATTCGTTGTTTTGATTTAAATTCTGTTCTGTACATTCTAATTCCGTTGTTTTCATTCAGTCTCTGTTCTGTACATTCTAATTCTGTTGTTTTCATTCAAATTACATTGTTTTGATTCAAATTCTGTTCTGTTCATTCTAATTCCATTGTTTTCATTCAAATTCGTTGTTTTGATTTAAATTCTGTTCTGTACATTCTAATTCCGTTGTTTTCATTCAAATTCCGCTGTTTTCATTCTAATTCTGTTGTTTGTTTTAAGCTTCCATTGTTTTCATTCAAATTCTGTTCTGTTCATTCTAATTCCGTTGTTTTCTTTCAGTCTCTGTTCTGTACATTCTAATTCTGTTGTTTTCATTCAAATTACATTGTTTTGATTCAAATTCTGTTCTGTTCATTCTAATTCCATTGTTTTCATTCAAATTCGTTGTTTTGATTTAAATTCTGTTCTGTACATTCTAATTCCGTTGTTTTCATTCAAATTCCGCTGTTTTCATTCAAACCCTGTTCTGTACATTCTAATTCCGTTGTTTTCATTCAAATTCCGTTGTTTTAATTCTAATTCTGTTGTTTGTTTTAAACTTCCATAGTTATCATTCAAATTCTGTTGTTTTCATTTAAATTCGTTGTTTTGATTTAAATTCTGTTCTGTACATTCTAATTCCGTTGTTTTCATTCAGTCTCTGTTCTGTACATTCTAATTCTGTTGTTTTCATTCAAACCCTGTTCTGTACATTCTAATTCCGTTGTTTTCATTCAAATTCCGCTGTTTTCATTCTAATTCTGTTGTTTGTTTTAAGCTTCCATTGTTTTCATTCAAATTCCGTTGTTTTCATTCTAATTCCGTTGTTTTCTCTCAGTCTCTGTTCTGTACATTCTAATTCTGTTGTTTTCATTCAAATTACATTGTTTTGATTCAAATTCTGTTCTGTTCATTCTAATTCCATTGTTTTCATTCAAATTCCGTTGTTTTCATTCTAATTCTGTTGTTTTCATTTAAATTCGTTGTTTTGATTTAAATTCTGTTCTGTACATTCTAATTCCGTTGTTTTCATTCAAATTCCGCTGTTTTCATTCAAACCCTGTTCTGTACATTCTAATTCCGTTGTTTTCATTCAAATTCCGTTGTTTTAATTCTAATTCTGTTGTTTGTTTTAAACTTCCATAGTTATCATTCAAATTCTGTTGTTTTCATTTAAATTCGTTGTTTTGATTTAAATTCTGTTCTGTACATTCTAATTCCGTTGTTTTCATTCAGTCTCTGTTCTGTACATTCTAATTCTGTTGTTTTCATTCAAACCCTGTTCTGTACATTCTAATTCCGTTGTTTTCATTCAAATTCCGCTGTTTTCATTCTAATTCTGTTGTTTGTTTTAAGCTTCCATTGTTTTCATTCAAATTCTGTTCTGTTCATTCTAATTCCGTTGTTTTCTTTCAGTCTCTGTTCTGTACATTCTAATTCTGTTGTTTTCATTCAAATTACATTGTTTTGATTCAAATTCTGTTCTGTTCATTCTAATTCCATTGTTTTCATTCAAATTCGTTGTTTTGATTTAAATTCTGTTCTGTACATTCTAATTCCGTTGTTTTCATTCAAATTCCGCTGTTTTCATTCTAATTCTGTTGTTTGTTTTAAGCTTCCATTGTTTTCATTCAAATTCTGTTCTGTTCATTCTAATTCCGTTGTTTTCTCTCAGTCTCTGTTCTGTACATTCTAATTCTGTTGTTTTCATTCAAATTACATTGTTTTGATTCAAATTCTGTTCTGTTCATTCTAATTCCATTGTTTTCATTCAAATTCCGTTGTTTTCATTCTAATTCTGTTGTTTTCATTTAAATTCGTTGTTTTGATTTAAATTCTGTTCTGTACATTCTAATTCCGTTGTTTTCATTCAGTCTCTGTTCTGTACATTCTAATTCTGTTGTTTTCATTCAAATTACATTGTTTTGATTCAAATTCTGTTCTGTTCAGTCTAATTCCATTGTTTTCATTCAAATTCGTTGTTTTGATTTAAATTCTGTTCTGTACATTCTAATTCCGTTGTTTTCATTCAAATTCCGCTGTTTTCATTCTAATTCTGTTGTTTGTTTTAGGCTTCCATTGTTTTCATTCAAATTCTGTTCTGTTCATTCTAATTCCGTTGTTTTCTTTCAGTCTCTGTTCTGTACATTCTAATTCTGTTGTTTTCATTCAAATTACATTGTTTTGATTCAAATTCTGTTCTGTTCATTCTAATTCCATTGTTTTCATTCAAATTCCGTTGTTTTCATTCAAACCCTGTTCTGTACATTCTAATTCCGTTGTTTTCATTCAAATTCTGTTGTTTTCATTCAAACCCTGTTCTGTACATTCTAATTCCGTTGTTTTCATTCAAATTCCGTTGTTTTCATTCTAATTCTGTTGTTTGTTTTAAACTTCCATTGTTTTCATTCAAATTCCGTTGTTTTCATTCTAATTCTGTTGTTTGTTTTAAACTTCCATGGTTATCATTCAAATTCTGTTGTTTTCATTTAAATTCGTTGTTTTGATTTAAATTCTGTTCTGTACATTCTAATTCCGTTGTTTTCATTCAAATTCCGCTGTTTTCATTCTAATTCTGTTGTTTGTTTTAAGCTTCCATTGTTTTCATTCAAATTCTGTTCTGTTCATTCTAATTCCGTTGTTTTCATTCAGTCTCTGTTCTGTACATTCTAATTCTGTTGTTTTCATTCAAATTACATTGTTTTGATTCAAATTCTGTTCTGTTCATTCTAATTCCATTGTTTTCATTCAAATTCCGTTGTTTTCATTCAAACCCTGTTCTGTACATTCTAATTCCGTTGTTTTCATTCAAATTCCGTTGTTTTCATTCAAACCCTGTTCTGTACATTCTAATTCCGTTGTTTTCATTCAAATTCCGTTGTTTTCATTCTAATTCTGTTGTTTGTTTTAAACTTCCATTGTTTTCATTCAAATTCCGTTGTTTTCATTCTAATTCTGTTGTTTGTTTTAAACTTCCATAGTTATCATTCAAATTCTGTTGTTTTCATTTAAATTCGTTGTTTTGATTTAAATTGTGTTCTGTACATTCTAATTCCGTTGTTTTCATTCAAATTCCGCTGTTTTCATTCTAATTCTGTTGTTTGTTTTAAGCTTCCATTGTTTTCATTCAAATTCTGTTCTGTTCATTCTAATTCCGTTGTTTTCTTTCAGTCTCTGTTCTGTACATTCTAATTCTGTTGTTTTCATTCAAATTACATTGTTTTGATTCAAATTCTGTTCTGTTCATTCTAATTCCATTGTTTTCATTCAAATTCCGTTGTTTTCATTCAAACCCTGTTCTGTACATTCTAATTCCGTTGTTTTCATTCAAATTCCGTTGTTTTCATTCTAATTCTGTTGTTTTCATTTAAATTCGTTGTTTTGATTTAAATTCTGTTCTGTACATTCTAATTCCGTTGTTTTCATTCAAATTCTGCTGTTTTCATTCTAATTCTGTTGTTTGTTTTAAGCTTCCATTGTTTTCATTCAAATTCTGTTCTGTTCATTCTAATTCCGTTGTTTTCATTCAGTCTCTGTTCTGTACAATCTAATTCTGTTGTTTTCATTCAAATTACATTGTTTTGATTCAAATTCTGTTCTGTTCATTCTAATTCCATTGTTTTCATTCAAATTCTGTTCTGTTCATTCTAATTCCGTTGTTTTCTTTCAGTCTCTGTTCTGTACATTCTAATTCTGTTGTTTTCATTCAAATTACATTGTTTTGATTCAAATTCTGTTCTGTTCATTCTAATTCCATTGTTTTCATTCAAATTCCGTTGTTTTCATTCAAACCCTGTTCTGTACATTCTAATTCCGTTGTTTTCATTCAAATTCTGTTGTTTTCATTCAAACCCTGTTCTGTACATTCTAATTCCGTTGTTTTCATTCAAATTCCGTTGTTTTCATTCTAATTCTGTTGTTTGTTTTAAACTTCCATTGTTTTCATTCAAATTCCGTTGTTTTCATTCTAATTCTGTTGTTTGTTTTAAACTTCCATGGTTATCATTCAAATTCTGTTGTTTTCATTTAAATTCGTTGTTTTGATTTAAATTCTGTTCTGTACATTCTAATTCCGTTGTTTTCATTCAAATTCCACTGTTTTCATTCTAATTCTGTTGTTTGTTTTAAGCTTCCATTGTTTTCATTCAAATTCTGTTCTGTTCATTCTAATTCCGTTGTTTTCATTCAGTCTCTGTTCTGTACATTCTAATTCTGTTGTTTTCATTCAAATTACATTGTTTTGATTCAAATTCTGTTCTGTTCATTCTAATTCCATTGTTTTCATTCAAATTCCGTTGTTTTCATTCAAACCCTGTTCTGTACATTCTAATTCCGTTGTTTTCATTCAAATTCCGTTGTTTTCATTCAAACCCTGTTCTGTACATTCTAATTCCGTTGTTTTCATTCTAATTCTGTTGTTTGTTTTAAACTTCCATTGTTTTCATTCAAATTCCGTTGTTTTCATTCTAATTCTGTTGTTTGTTTTAAACTTCCATAGTTATCATTCAAATTCTGTTGTTTTCATTTAAATTCGTTGTTTTGATTTAAATTCTGTTCTGTACATTCTAATTCCGTTGTTTTCATTCAAATTCCGCTGTTTTCATTCTAATTCTGTTGTTTGTTTTAAACTTCCATTGTTTTCATTCAAATTCTGTTCTGTTCATTCTAATTCCGTTGTTTTCTTTCAGTCTCTGTTCTGTACATTCTAATTCTGTTGTTTTCATTCAAATTACATTGTTTTGATTCAAATTCTGTTCTGTTCATTCTAATTCCATTGTTTTCATTCAAATTCCGTTGTTTTCATTCAAACCCTGTTCTGTACATTCTAATTCCGTTGTTTTCATTCAAATTCCGTTGTTTTCATTCTAATTCAGTTGTTTTCATTTAAATTCGTTGTTTTGATTTAAATTCTGTTCTGTACATTCTAATTCCGTTGTTTTCATTCAAATTCCGCTGTTTTCATTCTAATTCTGTTGTTTGTTTTAAGCTTCCATTGTTTTCATTCAAATTCTGTTCTGTTCATTCTAATTCCGTTGTTTTCATTCAGTCTCTGTTCTGTACAATCTAATTCTGTTGTTTTCATTTAAATTACATTGTTTTGATTCAAATTCTGTTCTGTTCATTCTAATTCCATTGTTTTCATTCAAATTCCGTTGTTTTCATTCAAACCCTGTTCTGTACATTCTAATTCCGTTGTTTTCATTCAAATTCCGTTGTTTTCATTCTAATTCTGTGGTTTTCATTTAAATTCGTTGTTTTGATTTAAATTCTGTTCTGTACATTCTAATTCCGTTGTTTTCATTCAAATTCCGCTGTTTTCATTCAAACCCTGTTCTGTACATTCTAATTCCGTTGTTTTCATTCAAATTCCGTTGTTTTAATTCTAATTCTGTTGTTTGTTTTAAACTTCCATAGTTATCATTCAAATTCTGTTGTTTTCATTTACATTCGTTGTTTTGATTTAAATTCTGTTCTGTACATTCTAATTCCGTTGTTTTCATTCAGTCTCTGTTCTGTACATTCTAATTCTGTTGTTTTCATTCAAATTACATTGTTTTGATTCAAATTCTGTTCTGTTCATTCTAATTCCATTGTTTTCATTCAAATTCGTTGTTTTGATTTAAATTCTGTTCTGTACATTCTAATTCCGTTGTTTTCATTCAAATTCCGCTGTTTTCATTCTAATTCTGTTGTTTGTTTTAAGCTTCCATTGTTTTCATTCAAATTCTGTTCTGTTCATTCTAATTCCGTTTTCTTTCAGTCTCTGTTCTGTACATTCTAATTCTGTTGTTTTCATTCAAATTACATTGTTTTGATTCAAATTCTGTTCTGTTCATTCTAATTCCATTGTTTTCATTCAAATTCCGTTGTTTTGATTCAAACCCTGTTCTGTACATTCTAATTCCGTTGTTTTCATTCTAATTCTGTTGTTTTCATTCAAACCCTGTTCTGTACATTCTAATTCCGTTGTTTTCATTCAAATTCCGCTGTTTTCATTCTAATTCTGTTGTTTGTTTTAAGCTTCCATTGTTTTCATTCAAATTCTGTTCTGTTCATTCTAATTCCGTTGTTTTCTTTCAGTCTCTGTTCTGTACATTCTAATTCTGTTGTTTTCATTCAAATTACATTGTTTTGATTCAAATTCTGTTCTGTTCATTCTAATTCCATTGTTTTCATTCAAATTCGTTGTTTTGATTTAAATTCTGTTCTGTACATTCTAATTCCGTTGTTTTCATTCAAATTCCGCTGTTTTCATTCTAATTCTGTTGTTTGTTTTAAGCTTCCATTGTTTTCATTCAAATTCTGTTCTGTTCATTCTAATTCCGTTGTTTTCTTTCAGTCTCTGTTCTGTACATTCTAATTCCGTTGTTTTCATTCAAATTCTGTTGTTTTCATTCAAACCCTGTTCTGTACATTCTAATTCCGTTGTTTTCATTCAAATTCCGTTGTTTTCATTCTAATTCTGTTGTTTGTTTTAAACTTCCATTGTTTTCATTCAAATTCCGTTGTTTTCATTCTAATTCTGTTGTTTGTTTTAAACTTCCATGGTTATCATTCAAATTCTGTTGTTTTCATTTAAATTCGTTGTTTTGATTTAAATTCTGTTCTGTACATTCTAATTCCGTTGTTTTCATTCAAATTCCGCTGTTTTCATTCTAATTCTGTTGTTTGTTTTAAGCTTCCATTGTTTTCATTCAAATTCTGTTCTGTTCATTCTAATTCCGTTGTTTTCATTCAGTCTCTGTTCTGTACATTCTAATTCTGTTGTTTTCATTCAAATTACATTGTTTTGATTCAAATTCTGTTCTGTTCATTCTAATTCCATTGTTTTCATTCAAATTCCGTTGTTTTCATTCAAACCCTGTTCTGTACATTCTAATTCCGTTGTTTTCATTCAAATTCCGTTGTTTTCATTCTAATTCTGTTGTTTTCATTTAAATTCGTTGTTTTGATTTAAATTCTGTTCTGTACATTCTAATTCCGTTGTTTTCATTCAGTCTCTGTTCTGTACATTCTAATTCTGTTGTTTTCATTCAAATTACATTGTTTTGATTCAAATTCTGTTCTGTTCATTCTAATTCCATTGTTTTCATTCAAATTCGTTGTTTTGATTTAAATTCTGTTCTGTACATTCTAATTCCGTTGTTTTCATTCAAATTCCGCTGTTTTCATTCTAATTCTGTTGTTTGTTTTAAGCTTCCATTGTTTTCATTCAAATTCTGTTCTGTTCATTCTAATTCCGTTGTTTTCATTCAGTCTCTGTTCTGTACATTCTAATTCTGTTGTTTTCATTCAAATTACATTGTTTTGATTCAAATTCTGTTCTGTTCATTCTAATTCCATTGTTTTCATTCAAATTCCGTTGTTTTCATTCAAACCCTGTTCTGTACATTCTAATTCCGTTGTTTTCATTCAAATTCCGTTGTTTTCATTCAAACCCTGTTCTGTACATTCTAATTCCGTTGTTTTCATTCAAATTCCGTTGTTTTCATTCTAATTCTGTTGTTTGTTTTAAACTTCCATTGTTTTCATTCAAATTCCGTTGTTTTCATTCTAATTCTGTTGTTTGTTTTAAACTTCCATAGTTATCATTCAAATTCTGTTGTTTTCATTTAAATTCGTTGTTTTGATTTAAATTCTGTTCTGTACATTCTAATTCCGTTGTTTTCATTCAAATTCCGCTGTTTTCATTCTAATTCTGTTGTTTGTTTTAAACTTCCATTGTTTTCATTCAAATTCTGTTCTGTTCATTCTAATTCCGTTGTTTTCTTTCAGTCTCTGTTCTGTACATTCTAATTCTGTTGTTTTCATTCAAATTACATTGTTTTGATTCAAATTCTGTTCTGTTCATTCTAATTCCATTGTTTTCATTCAAATTCCGTTGTTTTCATTCAAACCCTGTTCTGTACATTCTAATTCCGTTGTTTTCATTCAAATTCCGTTGTTTTCATTCTAATTCCATTGTTTTCATTCAAATTCCGTTGTTTTCATTCAAACCCTGTTCTGTACATTCTAATTCCGTTGTTTTCATTCAAATTCCGTTGTTTTCATTCTAATTCTGTTGTTTTCATTTAAATTCGTTGTTTTGATTTAAATTCTGTTCTGTACATTCTAATTCCGTTGTTTTCATTCAAATTCCGTTGTTTTCATTCTAATTCTGTTGTTTTCATTTAAATTCGTTGTTTTGATTTAAATTCTGTTCTGTACATTCTAATTCCGTTGTTTTCATTCAAATTCCGCTGTTTTCATTCTAATTCTGTTGTTTGTTTTAAGCTTCCATTGTTTTCATTCAAATTCTGTTCTGTTCATTCTAATTCCGTTGTTTTCATTCAGTCTCTGTTCTGTACAATCTAATTCTGTTGATTTCATTCAAATTACATTGTTTTGATTCAAATTCTGTTCTGTTCATTCTAATTCCATTGTTTTCATTCAAATTCCGTTGTTTTCATTCAAACCCTGTTCTGTACATTCTAATTCCGTTGTTTTCATTCAAATTCCGTTGTTTTCATTCTAATTCTGTTGTTTTCATTTAAATTCGTTGTTTTGATTTAAATTCTGTTCTGTACATTCTAATTCCGTTGTTTTCATTCAAATTCCGCTGTTTTCATTCAAACCCTGTTCTGTACATTCTAATTCCGTTGTTTTCATTCAAATTCCGTTGTTTTTATTCTAATTCTGTTGTTTGTTTTAAACTTCCATAGTTATCATTCAAATTCTGTTGTTTTCATTTAAATTCGTTGTTTTGATTCAAATTCTGTTCTGTTCATTCTAATTCCATTGTTTTCATTCAAATTCCGTTGTTTTCATTCAAACCCTGTTCTGTACATTCTAATTCCGTTGTTTTCATTCAAATTCCGTTGTTTTCATTTAAATTCGTTGTTTTGATTTAAATTCTGTTCTGTACATTCTAATTCCGTTGTTTTCATTCAAATTCCGCTGTTTTCATTCTAATTCTGTTGTTTGTTTTAAGCTTCCATTGTTTTCATTCAAATTCTGTTCTGTTCATTCTAATTCCGTTGTTTTCATTCAGTCTCTGTTCTGTACATTCTAATTCTGTTGTTTTCATTCAAATTACATTGTTTTGATTCAAATTCTGTTCTGTTCATTCTAATTCCATTGTTTTCATTCAAATTCCGTTGTTTTCATTCAAACCCTGTTCTGTACATTCTAATTCCGTTGTTTTCATTCAAATTCCGTTGTTTTCATTCAAACCCTGTTCTGTACATTCTAATTCCGTTGTTTTCATTCAAATTCCGTTGTTTTCATTCTAATTCTGTTGTTTGTTTTAAACTTCCATTGTTTTCATTCAAATTCCGTTGTTTTCATTCTAATTCTGTTGTTTGTTTTAAACTTCCATAGTTATCATTCAAATTCTGTTGTTTTCATTCAAATTCCGTTGTTTTCATTCAAACCCTGTTCTGTACATTCTAATTCCGTTGTTTTCATTCAAATTCCGTTGTTTTCATTCTAATTCTGTTGTTTTCATTTAAATTCGTTGTTTTGATTTAAATTCTGTTCTGTACATTCTAATTCCGTTGTTTTCATTCTAATTCCGCTGTTTTCATTCTAATTCTGTTGTTTGTTTTAAGCTTCCATTGTTTTCATTCAAATTCTGTTCTGTTCATTCTAATTCCGTTGTTTTCATTCAGTCTCTGTTCTGTACATTCTAATTCTGTTGTTTTCATTCAAATTACATTGTTTTGATTCAAATTCTGTTCTGTTCATTCTAATTCCATTGTTTTCATTCAAATTCCGTTGTTTTCATTCAAACCCTGTTCTGTACATTCTAATTCCGTTGTTTTCATTCAAATTCCGTTGTTTTCATTCAAATTCTGTTGTTTTCATTTAAATTCGTTGTTTTGATTTAAATTCTGTTCTGTACATTCTAATTCCGTTGTTTTCATTCAAATTCCGTTGTTTTCATTCTAATTCTGTTGTTTGTTTTAAGCTTCCATTGTTTTCATTCAAATTCTGTTCTGTTCATTCTAATTCCGTTGTTTTCATTCAGTCTCTGTTCTGTACATTCTAATTCTGTTGTTTTCATTCAAATTACATTGTTTTGATTCAAATTCTGTTCTGTTCATTCTAATTCCATTGTTTTCATTCAAATTCCGTTGTTTTCATTCAAACCCTGTTCTGTACATTCTAATTCCGTTGTTTTCATTCAAATTCCGTTGTTTTCATTCTAATTCTGTTGTTTTCATTTAAATTCGTTGTTTTGATTTAAATTCTGTTCTGTACATTCTAATTCCGTTGTTTTCATTCAAATTCCGTTGTTTTCATTCTAATTCTGTTGTTTTCATTTAAATTCGTTGTTTTGATTTAAATTCTGTTCTGTACATTCTAATTCCGTTGTTTTCATTCAGTCTCTGTTCTGTACATTCTAATTCTGTTGTTTTCATTCAAATTACATTGTTTTGATTCAAATTCTGTTCTGTTCATTCTAATTCCATTGTTTTCATTCAAATTCGTTGTTTTGATTTAAATTCTGTTCTGTACATTCTAATTCCGTTGTTTTCATTCAAATTCCGCTGTTTTCATTCTAATTCTGTTGTTTGTTTTAAGCTTCCATTGTTTTCATTCAAATTCTGTTCTGTTCATTCTAATTCCGTTGTTTTCTTTCAGTCTCTGTTCTGTACATTCTAATTCTGTTGTTTTCATTCAAATTACATTGTTTTGATTCAAATTCTGTTCTGTTCATTCTAATTCCATTGTTTTCATTCAAATTCGTTGTTTTGATTTAAATTCTGTTCTGTACATTCTAATTCCGTTGTTTTCATTCAAATTCCGCTGTTTTCATTCAAACCCTGTTCTGTACATTCTAATTCCGTTGTTTTCATTCAAATTCTGTTGTTTTAATTCTAATTCTGTTGTTTGTTTTAAACTTCCATAGTTATCATTCAAATTCTGTTGTTTTCATTTAAATTCGTTGTTTTGATTTAAATTCTGTTCTGTACATTCTAATTCCGTTGTTTTCATTCAGTCTCTGTTCTGTACATTCTAATTCTGTTGTTTTCATTCAAACCCTGTTCTGTACATTCTAATTCCGTTGTTTTCATTCAAATTCCGCTGTTTTCATTCTAATTCTGTTGTTTGTTTTAAGCTTCCATTGTTTTCATTCAAATTCCGTTGTTTTCATTCTAATTCCGTTGTTTTCTCTCAGTCTCTGTTCTGTACATTCTAATTCTGTTGTTTTCATTCAAATTACATTGTTTTGATTCAAATTCTGTTCTGTTCATTCTAATTCCATTGTTTTCATTCAAATTCCGTTGTTTTCATTCTAATTCTGTTGTTTTCATTTAAATTCGTTGTTTTGATTTAAATTCTGTTCTGTACATTCTAATTCCGTTGTTTTCATTCAAATTCCGCTGTTTTCATTCAAACCCTGTTCTGTACATTCTAATTCCGTTGTTTTCATTCAAATTCCGTTGTTTTAATTCTAATTCTGTTGTTTGTTTTAAACTTCCATAGTTATCATTCAAATTCTGTTGTTTTCATTTAAATTCGTTGTTTTGATTTAAATTCTGTTCTGTACATTCTAATTCCGTTGTTTTCATTCAGTCTCTGTTCTGTACATTCTAATTCTGTTGTTTTCATTCAAACCCTGTTCTGTACATTCTAATTCCGTTGTTTTCATTCAAATTCCGCTGTTTTCATTCTAATTCTGTTGTTTGTTTTAAGCTTCCATTGTTTTCATTCAAATTCTGTTCTGTTCATTCTAATTCCGTTGTTTTCTTTCAGTCTCTGTTCTGTACATTCTAATTCTGTTGTTTTCATTCAAATTACATTGTTTTGATTCAAATTCTGTTCTGTTCATTCTAATTCCATTGTTTTCATTCAAATTCGTTGTTTTGATTTAAATTCTGTTCTGTACATTCTAATTCCGTTGTTTTCATTCAAATTCCGCTGTTTTCATTCTAATTCTGTTGTTTGTTTTAAGCTTCCATTGTTTTCATTCAAATTCTGTTCTGTTCATTCTAATTCCGTTGTTTTCTCTCAGTCTCTGTTCTGTACATTCTAATTCTGTTGTTTTCATTCAAATTACATTGTTTTGATTCAAATTCTGTTCTGTTCATTCTAATTCCATTGTTTTCATTCAAATTCCGTTGTTTTCATTCTAATTCTGTTGTTTTCATTTAAATTCGTTGTTTTGATTTAAATTCTGTTCTGTACATTCTAATTCCGTTGTTTTCATTCAGTCTCTGTTCTGTACATTCTAATTCTGTTGTTTTCATTCAAATTACATTGTTTTGATTCAAATTCTGTTCTGTTCAGTCTAATTCCATTGTTTTCATTCAAATTCGTTGTTTTGATTTAAATTCTGTTCTGTACATTCTAATTCCGTTGTTTTCATTCAAATTCCGCTGTTTTCATTCTAATTCTGTTGTTTGTTTTAGGCTTCCATTGTTTTCATTCAAATTCTGTTCTGTTCATTCTAATTCCGTTGTTTTCTTTCAGTCTCTGTTCTGTACATTCTAATTCTGTTGTTTTCATTCAAATTACATTGTTTTGATTCAAATTCTGTTCTGTTCATTCTAATTCCATTGTTTTCATTCAAATTCCGTTGTTTTCATTCAAACCCTGTTCTGTACATTCTAATTCCGTTGTTTTCATTCAAATTCTGTTGTTTTCATTCAAACCCTGTTCTGTACATTCTAATTCCGTTGTTTTCATTCAAATTCCGTTGTTTTCATTCTAATTCTGTTGTTTGTTTTAAACTTCCATTGTTTTCATTCAAATTCCGTTGTTTTCATTCTAATTCTGTTGTTTGTTTTAAACTTCCATGGTTATCATTCAAATTCTGTTGTTTTCATTTAAATTCGTTGTTTTGATTTAAATTCTGTTCTGTACATTCTAATTCCGTTGTTTTCATTCAAATTCCGCTGTTTTCATTCTAATTCTGTTGTTTGTTTTAAGCTTCCATTGTTTTCATTCAAATTCTGTTCTGTTCATTCTAATTCCGTTGTTTTCATTCAGTCTCTGTTCTGTACATTCTAATTCTGTTGTTTTCATTCAAATTACATTGTTTTGATTCAAATTCTGTTCTGTTCATTCTAATTCCATTGTTTTCATTCAAATTCCGTTGTTTTCATTCAAACCCTGTTCTGTACATTCTAATTCCGTTGTTTTCATTCAAATTCCGTTGTTTTCATTCAAACCCTGTTCTGTACATTCTAATTCCGTTGTTTTCATTCAAATTCCGTTGTTTTCATTCTAATTCTGTTGTTTGTTTTAAACTTCCATTGTTTTCATTCAAATTCCGTTGTTTTCATTCTAATTCTGTTGTTTGTTTTAAACTTCCATAGTTATCATTCAAATTCTGTTGTTTTCATTTAAATTCGTTGTTTTGATTTAAATTGTGTTCTGTACATTCTAATTCCGTTGTTTTCATTCAAATTCCGCTGTTTTCATTCTAATTCTGTTGTTTGTTTTAAGCTTCCATTGTTTTCATTCAAATTCTGTTCTGTTCATTCTAATTCCGTTGTTTTCTTTCAGTCTCTGTTCTGTACATTCTAATTCTGTTGTTTTCATTCAAATTACATTGTTTTGATTCAAATTCTGTTCTGTTCATTCTAATTCCATTGTTTTCATTCAAATTCCGTTGTTTTCATTCAAACCCTGTTCTGTACATTCTAATTCCGTTGTTTTCATTCAAATTCCGTTGTTTTCATTCTAATTCTGTTGTTTTCATTTAAATTCGTTGTTTTGATTTAAATTCTGTTCTGTACATTCTAATTCCGTTGTTTTCATTCAAATTCTGCTGTTTTCATTCTAATTCTGTTGTTTGTTTTAAGCTTCCATTGTTTTCATTCAAATTCTGTTCTGTTCATTCTAATTCCGTTGTTTTCATTCAGTCTCTGTTCTGTACAATCTAATTCTGTTGTTTTCATTCAAATTACATTGTTTTGATTCAAATTCTGTTCTGTTCATTCTAATTCCATTGTTTTCATTCAAATTCTGTTCTGTTCATTCTAATTCCGTTGTTTTCTTTCAGTCTCTGTTCTGTACATTCTAATTCTGTTGTTTTCATTCAAATTACATTGTTTTGATTCAAATTCTGTTCTGTTCATTCTAATTCCATTGTTTTCATTCAAATTCCGTTGTTTTCATTCAAACCCTGTTCTGTACATTCTAATTCCGTTGTTTTCATTCAAATTCTGTTGTTTTCATTCAAACCCTGTTCTGTACATTCTAATTCCGTTGTTTTCATTCAAATTCCGTTGTTTTCATTCTAATTCTGTTGTTTGTTTTAAACTTCCATTGTTTTCATTCAAATTCCGTTGTTTTCATTCTAATTCTGTTGTTTGTTTTAAACTTCCATGGTTATCATTCAAATTCTGTTGTTTTCATTTAAATTCGTTGTTTTGATTTAAATTCTGTTCTGTACATTCTAATTCCGTTGTTTTCATTCAAATTCCACTGTTTTCATTCTAATTCTGTTGTTTGTTTTAAGCTTCCATTGTTTTCATTCAAATTCTGTTCTGTTCATTCTAATTCCGTTGTTTTCATTCAGTCTCTGTTCTGTACATTCTAATTCTGTTGTTTTCATTCAAATTACATTGTTTTGATTCAAATTCTGTTCTGTTCATTCTAATTCCATTGTTTTCATTCAAATTCCGTTGTTTTCATTCAAACCCTGTTCTGTACATTCTAATTCCGTTGTTTTCATTCAAATTCCGTTGTTTTCATTCTAATTCAGTTGTTTTCATTTAAATTCGTTGTTTTGATTTAAATTCTGTTCTGTACATTCTAATTCCGTTGTTTTCATTCAAATTCCGCTGTTTTCATTCTAATTCTGTTGTTTGTTTTAAGCTTCCATTGTTTTCATTCAAATTCTGTTCTGTTCATTCTAATTCCGTTGTTTTCATTCAGTCTCTGTTCTGTACAATCTAATTCTGTTGTTTTCATTTAAATTACATTGTTTTGATTCAAATTCTGTTCTGTTCATTCTAATTCCATTGTTTTCATTCAAATTCCGTTGTTTTCATTCAAACCCTGTTCTGTACATTCTAATTCCGTTGTTTTCATTCAAATTCCGTTGTTTTCATTCTAATTCTGTGGTTTTCATTTAAATTCGTTGTTTTGATTTAAATTCTGTTCTGTACATTCTAATTCCGTTGTTTTCATTCAAATTCCGCTGTTTTCATTCAAACCCTGTTCTGTACATTCTAATTCCGTTGTTTTCATTCAAATTCCGTTGTTTTAATTCTAATTCTGTTGTTTGTTTTAAACTTCCATAGTTATCATTCAAATTCTGTTGTTTTCATTTACATTCGTTGTTTTGATTTAAATTCTGTTCTGTACATTCTAATTCCGTTGTTTTCATTCAGTCTCTGTTCTGTACATTCTAATTCTGTTGTTTTCATTCAAATTACATTGTTTTGATTCAAATTCTGTTCTGTTCATTCTAATTCCATTGTTTTCATTCAAATTCGTTGTTTTGATTTAAATTCTGTTCTGTACATTCTAATTCCGTTGTTTTCATTCAAATTCCGCTGTTTTCATTCTAATTCTGTTGTTTGTTTTAAGCTTCCATTGTTTTCATTCAAATTCTGTTCTGTTCATTCTAATTCCGTTTTCTTTCAGTCTCTGTTCTGTACATTCTAATTCTGTTGTTTTCATTCAAATTACATTGTTTTGATTCAAATTCTGTTCTGTTCATTCTAATTCCATTGTTTTCATTCAAATTCCGTTGTTTTGATTCAAACCCTGTTCTGTACATTCTAATTCCGTTGTTTTCATTCTAATTCTGTTGTTTTCATTCAAACCCTGTTCTGTACATTCTAATTCCGTTGTTTTCATTCAAATTCCGCTGTTTTCATTCTAATTCTGTTGTTTGTTTTAAGCTTCCATTGTTTTCATTCAAATTCTGTTCTGTTCATTCTAATTCCGTTGTTTTCTTTCAGTCTCTGTTCTGTACATTCTAATTCTGTTGTTTTCATTCAAATTACATTGTTTTGATTCAAATTCTGTTCTGTTCATTCTAATTCCATTGTTTTCATTCAAATTCGTTGTTTTGATTTAAATTCTGTTCTGTACATTCTAATTCCGTTGTTTTCATTCAAATTCCGCTGTTTTCATTCTAATTCTGTTGTTTGTTTTAAGCTTCCATTGTTTTCATTCAAATTCTGTTCTGTTCATTCTAATTCCGTTGTTTTCTTTCAGTCTCTGTTCTGTACATTCTAATTCCGTTGTTTTCATTCAAATTCTGTTGTTTTCATTCAAACCCTGTTCTGTACATTCTAATTCCGTTGTTTTCATTCAAATTCCGTTGTTTTCATTCTAATTCTGTTGTTTGTTTTAAACTTCCATTGTTTTCATTCAAATTCCGTTGTTTTCATTCTAATTCTGTTGTTTGTTTTAAACTTCCATGGTTATCATTCAAATTCTGTTGTTTTCATTTAAATTCGTTGTTTTGATTTAAATTCTGTTCTGTACATTCTAATTCCGTTGTTTTCATTCAAATTCCGCTGTTTTCATTCTAATTCTGTTGTTTGTTTTAAGCTTCCATTGTTTTCATTCAAATTCTGTTCTGTTCATTCTAATTCCGTTGTTTTCATTCAGTCTCTGTTCTGTACATTCTAATTCTGTTGTTTTCATTCAAATTACATTGTTTTGATTCAAATTCTGTTCTGTTCATTCTAATTCCATTGTTTTCATTCAAATTCCGTTGTTTTCATTCAAACCCTGTTCTGTACATTCTAATTCCGTTGTTTTCATTCAAATTCCGTTGTTTTCATTCAAACCCTGTTCTGTACATTCTAATTCCGTTGTTTTCATTCAAATTCCGTTGTTTTCATTCTAATTCTGTTGTTTGTTTTAAACTTCCATTGTTTTCATTCAAATTCCGTTGTTTTCATTCTAATTCTGTTGTTTGTTTTAAACTTCCATAGTTATCATTCAAATTCTGTTGTTTTCATTTAAATTCGTTGTTTTGATTTAAATTCTGTTCTGTACATTCTAATTCCGTTGTTTTCATTCAAATTCCGCTGTTTTCATTCTAATTCTGTTGTTTGTTTTAAACTTCCATTGTTTTCATTCAAATTCTGTTCTGTTCATTCTAATTCCGTTGTTTTCTTTCAGTCTCTGTTCTGTACATTCTAATTCTGTTGTTTTCATTCAAATTACATTGTTTTGATTCAAATTCTATTCTGTTCATTCTAATTCCATTGTTTTCATTCAAATTCCGTTGTTTTCATTCAAACCCTGTTCTGTACATTCTAATTCCGTTGTTTTCATTCAAATTCCGTTGTTTTCATTCTAATTCTGTTGTTTTCATTTAAATTCGTTGTTTTGATTTAAATTCTGTTCTGTACATTCTAATTCCGTTGTTTTCATTCAAATTCCGCTGTTTTCATTCTAATTCTGTTGTTTGTTTTAAGCTTCCATTGTTTTCATTCAAATTCTGTTCTGTTCATTCTAATTCCGTTGTTTTCATTCAGTCTCTGTTCTGTACATTCTAATTCTGTTGTTTTCATTCAAATTACATTGTTTTGATTCAAATTCTGTTCTGTTCATTCTAATTCCATTGTTTTCATTCAAATTCCGTTGTTTTCATTCAAACCCTGTTCTGTACATTCTAATTCCGTTGTTTTCATTCAAATTCCGTTGTTTTCATTCTAATTCTGTTGTTTTCATTTAAATTCGTTGTTTTGATTTAAATTCTGTTCTGTACATTCTAATTCCGTTGTTTTCATTCAAATTCCGTTGTTTTCATTCTAATTCTGTTGTTTTCATTTAAATTCGTTGTTTTGATTTAAATTCTGTTCTGTACATTCTAATTCCGTTGTTTTCATTCAGTCTCTGTTCTGTACATTCTAATTCTGTTGTTTTCATTCAAATTACATTGTTTTGATTCAAATTCTGTTCTGTTCATTCTAATTCCATTGTTTTCATTCAAATTCGTTGTTTTGATTTAAATTCTGTTCTGTACATTCTAATTCCGTTGTTTTCATTCAAATTCCGCTGTTTTCATTCTAATTCTGTTGTTTGTTTTAAGCTTCCATTGTTTTCATTCAAATTCTGTTCTGTTCATTCTAATTCCGTTGTTTTCTTTCAGTCTCTGTTCTGTACATTCTAATTCTGTTGTTTTCATTCAAATTACATTGTTTTGATTCAAATTCTGTTCTGTTCATTCTAATTCCATTGTTTTCATTCAAATTCCGTTGTTTTCATTCAAACCCTGTTCTGTACATTCTAATTCCGTTGTTTTCATTCAAATTCTGTTGTTTTCATTCAAACCCTGTTCTGTACATTCTAATTCCGTTGTTTTCATTCAAATTACATTGTTTTGATTCAAATTCTGTTCTGTTCATTCTAATTCCGTTGTTTTCATTCAAATTCCGTTGTTTTCATTCTAATTCTGTTGTTTGTTTTAAACTTCCATTGTTTTCATTCAAATTCCGTTGTTTTCATTCTAATTCTGTTGTTTGTTTTAAACTTCCATAGTTATCATTCAAATTCTGTTGTTTTCATTTAAATTCGTTGTTTTGATTTAAATTCTGTTCTGTACATTCTAATTCCGTTGTTTTCATTCAAATTCCGCTGTTTTCATTCTAATTCTGTTGTTTGTTTTAAACTTCCATTGTTTTCATTCAAATTCTGTTCTGTTCATTCTAATTCCGTTGTTTTCTTTCAGTCTCTGTTCTGTACATTCTAATTCTGTTGTTTTCATTCAAATTACATTGTTTTGATTCAAATTCTGTTCTGTTCATTCTAATTCCATTGTTTTCATTCAAATTCCGTTGTTTTCATTCAAACCCTGTTCTGTACATTCTAATTCCGTTGTTTTCATTCAAATTCCGTTGTTTTCATTCTAATTCCATTGTTTTCATTCAAATTCCGTTGTTTTCATTCAAACCCTGTTCTGTACATTCTAATTCCGTTGTTTTCATTCAAATTCCGTTGTTTTCATTCTAATTCTGTTGTTTTCATTTAAATTCGTTGTTTTGATTTAAATTCTGTTCTGTACATTCTAATTCCGTTGTTTTCATTCAAATTCCGTTGTTTTCATTCTAATTCTGTTGTTTTCATTTAAATTCGTTGTTTTGATTTAAATTCTGTTCTGTACATTCTAATTCCGTTGTTTTCATTCAAATTCCGCTGTTTTCATTCTAATTCTGTTGTTTGTTTTAAGCTTCCATTGTTTTCATTCAAATTCTGTTCTGTTCATTCTAATTCCGTTGTTTTCATTCAGTCTCTGTTCTGTACAATCTAATTCTGTTGATTTCATTCAAATTACATTGTTTTGATTCAAATTCTGTTCTGTTCATTCTAATTCCATTGTTTTCATTCAAATTCCGTTGTTTTCATTCAAACCCTGTTCTGTACATTCTAATTCCGTTGTTTTCATTCAAATTCCGTTGTTTTCATTCTAATTCCGTTGTTTTCATTCAAATTCTGTTGTTTTCATTTAAATTCGTTGTTTTGATTCAAATTCTGTTGTTTTCATTTAAATTCGTTGTTTTGATTTAAATTCTGTTCTGTACATTCTAATTCCGTTGTTTTCATTCAAATTCCGTTGTTTTCATTCTAATTCTGTTGTTTTCATTTAAATTCGTTGTTTTGATTTAAATTCTGTTCTGTACATTCTAATTCCGTTGTTTTCATTCAAATTCCGTTGTTTTCATTCTAATTCTGTTGTTTTCATTTAAATTCGTTGTTTTGATTTAAATTCTGTTCTGTACATTCTAATTCCGTTGTTTTCATTCAAATTCCGCTGTTTTCATTCTAATTCTGTTGTTTGTTTTAAGCTTCCATTGTTTTCATTCAAATTCTGTTCTGTTCATTCTAATTCCGTTGTTTTCATTCAGTCTCTGTTCTGTACAATCTAATTCTGTTGATTTCATTCAAATTACATTGTTTTGATTCAAATTCTGTTCTGTTCATTCTAATTCCATTGTTTTCATTCAAATTCCGTTGTTTTCATTCAAACCCTGTTCTGTACATTCTAATTCCGTTGTTTTCATTCAAATTCCGTTGTTTTCATTCTAATTCTGTTGTTTTCATTTAAATTCGTTGTTTTGATTTAAATTCTGTTCTGTACATTCTAATTCCGTTGTTTTCATTCAAATTCCGCTGTTTTCATTCTAATTCTGTTGTTTGTTTTAAGCTTCCATTGTTTTCATTCAAATTCTGTTCTGTTCATTCTAATTCCGTTGTTTTCATTCAGTCTCTGTTCTGTACATTCTAATTCTGTTGTTTTCATTCAAATTACATTGTTTTGATTCAAATTCTGTTCTGTTCATTCTAATTCCATTGTTTTCATTCAAATTCCGTTGTTTTCATTCAAACCCTGTTCTGTACATTCTAATTCCGTTGTTTTCATTCAAATTCCGTTGTTTTCATTCAAACCCTGTTCTGTACATTCTAATTCCGTTGTTTTCATTCAAATTCCGTTGTTTTCATTCTAATTCTGTTGTTTGTTTTAAACTTCCATTGTTTTCATTCAAATTCCGTTGTTTTCATTCTAATTCTGTTGTTTGTTTTAAACTTCCATAGTTATCATTCAAATTCTGTTGTTTTCATTTAAATTCGTTGTTTTGATTTAAATTCTGTTCTGTACATTCTAATTCCGTTGTTTTCATTCAAATTCCGTTGTTTTCATTCTAATTCTGTTGTTTGTTTTTAACTTCCATAGTTATCATTCAAATTCTGTTGTTTTCATTCAAATTCCGTTGTTTTCATTCAAACCCTGTTCTGTACATTCTAATTCCGTTGTTTTCATTCAAATTCCGTTGTTTTCATTCTAATTCTGTTGTTTTCATTTAAATTCGTTGTTTTGATTTAAATTCTGTTCTGTACATTCTAATTCCGTTGTTTTCATTCAAATTCCGCTGTTTTCATTCTAATTCTGTTGTTTGTTTTAAGCTTCCATTGTTTTCATTCAAATTCTGTTCTGTTCATTCTAATTCCGTTGTTTTCATTCAGTCTCTGTTCTGTACATTCTAATTCTGTTGTTTTCATTCAAATTACATTGTTTTGATTCAAATTCTGTTCTGTTCATTCTAATTCCATTGTTTTCATTCAAATTCCGTTGTTTTCATTCAAACCCTGTTCTGTACATTCTAATTCCGTTGTTTTCATTCAAATTCCGTTGTTTTAATTCTAATTCTGTTGTTTGTTTTAAACTTCCATAGTTATCATTCAAATTCTGTTGTTTTCATTTAAATTCGTTGTTTTGATTTAAATTCTGTTCTGTACATTCTAATTCCGTTGTTTTCATTCAAATTCCGCTGTTTTCATTCTAATTCTGTTGTTTGTTTTAAACTTCCATTGTTTTCATTCAAATTCTGTTCTGTTCATTCTAATTCCGTTGTTTTCTTTCAGTCTCTGTTCTGTACATTCTAATTCTGTTGTTTTCATTCAAATTACATTGTTTTGATTCAAATTCTGTTCTGTTCATTCTAATTCCATTGTTTTCATTCAAATTCCGTTGTTTTCATTCAAACCCTGTTCTGTACATTCTAATTCCGTTGTTTTCATTCAAATTCCGTTGTTTTCATTCTAATTCTGTTGTTTTCATTTAAATTCGTTGTTTTGATTTAAATTCTGTTCTGTACATTCTAATTCCGTTGTTTTCATTCAAATTCCGCTGTTTTCATTCTAATTCTGTTGTTTGTTTTAAGCTTCCATTGTTTTCATTCAAATTCTGTTCTGTTCATTCTAATTCCGTTGTTTTCATTCAGTCTCTGTTCTGTACATTCTAATTCTGTTGTTTTCATTCAAATTACATTGTTTTGATTCAAATTCTGTTCTGTTCATTCTAATTCCATTGTTTTCATTCAAATTCCGTTGTTTTCATTCAAACCCTGTTCTGTACATTCTAATTCCGTTGTTTTCATTCAAATTCCGTTGTTTTAATTCTAATTCTGTTGTTTGTTTTAAACTTCCATAGTTATCATTCAAATTCTGTTGTTTTCACTTAAATTCGTTGTTTTGATTTAAATTCTGTTCTGTACATTCTAATTCCGTTGTTTTCATTCAAATTCCGCTGTTTTCATTCTAATTCTGTTGTTTGTTTTAAACTTCCATTGTTTTCATTCAAATTCTGTTCTGTTCATTCTAATTCCGTTGTTTTCTTTCAGTCTCTGTTCTGTACATTCTAATTCTGTTGTTTTCATTCAAATTACATTGTTTTGATTCAAATTCTGTTCTGTTCATTCTAATTCCATTGTTTTCATTCAAATTCCGTTGTTTTCATTCAAACCCTGTTCTGTACATTCTAATTCCGTTGTTTTCATTCAAATTCCGTTGTTTTCATTCTAATTCTGTTGTTTTCATTTAAATTCGTTGTTTTGATTTAAATTCTGTTCTGTACATTCTAATTCCGTTGTTTTCATTCAAATTCCGCTGTTTTCATTCAAACCCTGTTCTGTACATTCTAATTCCGTTGTTTTCATTCAAATTCCGTTGTTTTCATTCTAATTCTGTTGTTTGTTTTAAACTTCCATAGTTATCATTCAAATTCTGTTGTTTTCATTTAAATTCGTTGTTTTGATTCAAATTCTGTTCTGTTCATTCTAATTCCATTGTTTTCATTCTAATTCCGTTGTTTTCATTCAGTCTCTGTTCTGTACATTCTAATTCTGTTGTTTTCATTCAAATTACATTGTTTTGATTCAAATTCTGTTCTGTTCATTCTAATTCCATTGTTTTCATTCAAATTCCGTTGTTTTCATTCAAACCCTGTTCTGTACATTCTAATTCCGTTGTTTTCATTCAAATTCCGTTGTTTTCATTCTAATTCTGTTGTTTTCATTTAAATTCGTTGTTTTCATTCAAATTCTGTTCTGTACATTCTAATTCCGTTGTTTTCATTCAAATTCCGCTGTTTTCATTCTAATTCTGTTGTTTGTTTTAAGCTTCCATTGTTTTCATTCAAATTCTATTCTGTTCATTCTAATTCCGTTGTTTTCTTTCAGTCTCTGTTCTGTACATTCTAATTCTGTTGTTTTCATTCAAATTACATTGTTTTGATTCAAATTCTGTTCTGTTCATTCTAATTCCGTTGTTTTCATTCAAATTCCGTTGTTTTCATTCAAACCCTGTTCTGTACATTCTAATTCCGTTGTTTTCATTCAAATTCCGTTGTTTTCATTCTAATTCTGTTGTTTTCATTTAAATTCGTTGTTTTGATTTAAATTCTGTTCTGTACATTCTAATTCCGTTGTTTTCATTCAAATTCCGCTGTTTTCATTCTAATTCTGTTGTTTTCATTTAAATTCGTTGTTTTGATTTAAATTCTGTTCTGTACATTCTAATTCCGTTGTTTTCATTCAAATTCCGCTGTTTTCATTCTAATTCTGTTGTTTGTTTTAAGCTTCCATTGTTTTCATTCAAATTCTGTTCTGTTCATTCTAATTCCGTTGTTTTCATTCAGTCTCTGTTCTGTACATTCTAATTCTGTTGTTTTCATTCAAATTACATTGTTTTGATTCAAATTCTGTTCTGTTCATTCTAATTCCATTGTTTTCATTCAAATTCGTTGTTTTGATTTAAATTCTGTTCTGTACATTCTAATTCCGTTGTTTTCATTCAAATTCCGCTGTTTTCATTCTAATTCTGTTGTTTGTTTTAAGCTTCCATTGTTTTCATTCAAATTCTGTTCTGTTCATTCTAATTCCGTTGTTTTCTTTCAGTTTCTGTTCTGTACATTCTAATTCTGTTGTTTTCATTCAAATTACATTGTTTTGATTCAAATTCTGTTCTGTTCATTCTAATTCCATTGTTTTCATTCAAATTCCGTTGTTTTCATTCTAATTCTGTTGTTTTCATTTAAATTCGTTGTTTTGATTTAAATTCTGTTCTGTACATTCTAATTCCGTTGTTTTCATTCAAATTCCGTTGTTTTCATTCTAATTCTGTTGTTTTCATTTAAATTCGTTGTTTTGATTTAAATTCTGTTCTGTACATTCTAATTCCGTTGTTTTCATTCAAATTCCGTTGTTTTCATTCTAATTCTGTTGTTTTCATTTAAATTCGTTGTTTTGATTTAAATTCTGTTCTGTACATTCTAATTCCGTTGTTTTCATTCAAATTCCGTTGTTTTCATTCTAATTCTGTTGTTTTCATTTAAATTCGTTGTTTTCATTCAAATTCTGTTCTGTACATTCTAATTCCGTTGTTTTCATTCAAATTCCGCTGTTTTCATTCTAATTCTGTTGTTTGTTTTAAGCTTCCATTGTTTTCATTCAAATTCTATTCTGTTCATTCTAATTCCGTTGTTTTCTTTCAGTCTCTGTTCTGTACATTCTAATTCTGTTGTTTTCATTCAAATTACATTGTTTTGATTCAAATTCTGTTCTGTTCATTCTAATTCCATTGTTTTCATTCAAATTCGTTGTTTTGATTTAAATTCTGTTCTGTACATTCTAATTCCGTTGTTTTCATTCAAATTCCGCTGTTTTCATTCTAATTCTGTTGTTTGTTTTAAGCTTCCATTGTTTTCATTCAAATTCTGTTCTGTTCATTCTAATTCCGTTGTTTTCTTTCAGTTTCTGTTCTGTACATTCTAATTCTGTTGTTTTCATTCAAATTACATTGTTTTGATTCAAATTCTGTTCTGTTCATTCTAATTCCATTGTTTTCATTCAAATTCCGTTGTTTTCATTCTAATTCTGTTGTTTTCATTTAAATTCGTTGTTTTGATTTAAATTCTGTTCTGTACATTCTAATTCCGTTGTTTTCATTCAAATTCCGTTGTTTTCATTCTAATTCTGTTGTTTTCATTTAAATTCGTTGTTTTGATTTAAATTCTGTTCTGTACATTCTAATTCCGTTGTTTTCATTCAAATTCCGTTGTTTTCATTCTAATTCTGTTGTTTTCATTTAAATTCGTTGTTTTGATTTAAATTCTGTTCTGTACATTCTAATTCCGTTGTTTTCATTCAAATTCCGCTGTTTTCATTCTAATTCTGTTGTTTGTTTTAAGTTTCCATTGTTTTCATTCAAATTCTGTTCTGTTCATTCTAATTCCGTTGTTTTCATTCAGTCTCTGTTCTGTACAATCTAATTCTGTTGATTTCATTCAAATTACATTGTTTTGATTCAAATTCTGTTCTGTTCATTCTAATTCCATTGTTTTCATTCAAATTCCGTTGTTTTCATTCAAACCCTGTTCTGTACATTCTAATTCCGTTGTTTTCATTCAAATTCCGTTGTTTTCATTCTAATTCTGTTGTTTTCATTTAAATTCGTTGTTTTGATTTAAATTCTGTTCTGTACATTCTAATTCCGTTGTTTTCATTCAAATTCCGCTGTTTTCATTCTAATTCTGTTGTTTGTTTTAAGCTTCCATTGTTTTCATTCAAATTCTGTTCTGTTCATTCTAATTCCGTTGTTTTCATTCAGTCTCTGTTCTGTACATTCTAATTCTGTTGTTTTCATTCAAATTACATTGTTTTGATTCAAATTCTGTTCTGTTCATTCTAATTCCATTGTTTTCATTCAAATTCCGTTGTTTTCATTCAAACCCTGTTCTGTACATTCTAATTCCGTTGTTTTCATTCAAATTCCGTTGTTTTCATTCAAACCCTGTTCTGTACATTCTAATTCCGTTGTTTTCATTCAAATTCCGTTGTTTTCATTCTAATTCTGTTGTTTGTTTTAAACTTCCATTGTTTTCATTCAAATTCCGTTGTTTTCATTCTAATTCTGTTGTTTGTTTTAAACTTCCATAGTTATCATTCAAATTCTGTTGTTTTCATTTAAATTCGTTGTTTTGATTTAAATTCTGTTCTGTACATTCTAATTCCGTTGTTTTCATTCAAATTCCGCTGTTTTCATTCTAATTCTGTTGTTTGTTTTAAGCTTCCATTGTTTTCATTCAAATTCTATTCTGTTCATTCTAATTCCGTTGTTTTCTTTCAGTCTCTGTTCTGTACATTCTAATTCTGTTGTTTTCATTCAAATTACATTGTTTTGATTCAAATTCTGTTCTGTTCATTCTAATTCCGTTGTTTTCATTCAAATTCCGTTGTTTTCATTCAAACCCTGTTCTGTACATTCTAATTCCGTTGTTTTCATTCAAATTCCGTTGTTTTCATTCTAATTCTGTTGTTTTCATTTAAATTCGTTGTTTTGATTTAAATTCTGTTCTGTACATTCTAATTCCGTTGTTTTCATTCAAATTCCGCTGTTTTCATTCTAATTCTGTTGTTTTCATTTAAATTCGTTGTTTTGATTTAAATTCTGTTCTGTACATTCTAATTCCGTTGTTTTCATTCAAATTCCGCTGTTTTCATTCTAATTCTGTTGTTTGTTTTAAGCTTCCATTGTTTTCATTCAAATTCTGTTCTGTTCATTCTAATTCCGTTGTTTTCATTCAGTCTCTGTTCTGTACATTCTAATTCTGTTGTTTTCATTCAAATTACATTGTTTTGATTCAAATTCTGTTCTGTTCATTCTAATTCCATTGTTTTCATTCAAATTCGTTGTTTTGATTTAAATTCTGTTCTGTACATTCTAATTCCGTTGTTTTCATTCAAATTCCGCTGTTTTCATTCTAATTCTGTTGTTTGTTTTAAGCTTCCATTGTTTTCATTCAAATTCTGTTCTGTTCATTCTAATTCCGTTGTTTTCTTTCAGTTTCTGTTCTGTACATTCTAATTCTGTTGTTTTCATTCAAATTACATTGTTTTGATTCAAATTCTGTTCTGTTCATTCTAATTCCATTGTTTTCATTCAAATTCCGTTGTTTTCATTCTAATTCTGTTGTTTTCATTTAAATTCGTTGTTTTGATTTAAATTCTGTTCTGTACATTCTAATTCCGTTGTTTTCATTCAAATTCCGTTGTTTTCATTCTAATTCTGTTGTTTTCATTTAAATTCGTTGTTTTGATTTAAATTCTGTTCTGTACATTCTAATTCCGTTGTTTTCATTCAAATTCCGTTGTTTTCATTCTAATTCTGTTGTTTTCATTTAAATTCGTTGTTTTGATTTAAATTCTGTTCTGTACATTCTAATTCCGTTGTTTTCATTCAAATTCCGCTGTTTTCATTCTAATTCTGTTGTTTGTTTTAAGTTTCCATTGTTTTCATTCAAATTCTGTTCTGTTCATTCTAATTCCGTTGTTTTCATTCAGTCTCTGTTCTGTACAATCTAATTCTGTTGATTTCATTCAAATTACATTGTTTTGATTCAAATTCTGTTCTGTTCATTCTAATTCCATTGTTTTCATTCAAATTCCGTTGTTTTCATTCAAACCCTGTTCTGTACATTCTAATTCCGTTGTTTTCATTCAAATTCCGTTGTTTTCATTCTAATTCTGTTGTTTTCATTTAAATTCGTTGTTTTGATTTAAATTCTGTTCTGTACATTCTAATTCCGTTGTTTTCATTCAAATTCCGCTGTTTTCATTCTAATTCTGTTGTTTGTTTTAAGCTTCCATTGTTTTCATTCAAATTCTGTTCTGTTCATTCTAATTCCGTTGTTTTCATTCAGTCTCTGTTCTGTACATTCTAATTCTGTTGTTTTCATTCAAATTACATTGTTTTGATTCAAATTCTGTTCTGTTCATTCTAATTCCATTGTTTTCATTCAAATTCCGTTGTTTTCATTCAAACCCTGTTCTGTACATTCTAATTCCGTTGTTTTCATTCAAATTCCGTTGTTTTCATTCAAACCCTGTTCTGTACATTCTAATTCCGTTGTTTTCATTCAAATTCCGTTGTTTTCATTCTAATTCTGTTGTTTGTTTTAAACTTCCATTGTTTTCATTCAAATTCCGTTGTTTTCATTCTAATTCTGTTGTTTGTTTTAAACTTCCATAGTTATCATTCAAATTCTGTTGTTTTCATTTAAATTCGTTGTTTTGATTTAAATTCTGTTCTGTACATTCTAATTCCGTTGTTTTCATTCAAATTCCGTTGTTTTCATTCTAATTCTGTTGTTTGTTTTTAACTTCCATAGTTATCATTCAAATTCTGTTGTTTTCATTCAAATTCCGTTGTTTTCATTCAAACCCTGTTCTGTACATTCTAATTCCGTTGTTTTCATTCAAATTCCGTTGTTTTCATTCTAATTCTGTTGTTTTCATTTAAATTCGTTGTTTTGATTTAAATTCTGTTCTGTACATTCTAATTCCGTTGTTTTCATTCAAATTCCGCTGTTTTCATTCTAATTCTGTTGTTTGTTTTAAGCTTCCATTGTTTTCATTCAAATTCTGTTCTGTTCATTCTAATTCCGTTGTTTTCATTCAGTCTCTGTTCTGTACATTCTAATTCTGTTGTTTTCATTCAAATTACATTGTTTTGATTCAAATTCTGTTCTGTTCATTCTAATTCCATTGTTTTCATTCAAATTCCGTTGTTTTCATTCAAACCCTGTTCTGTACATTCTAATTCCGTTGTTTTCATTCAAATTCCGTTGTTTTAATTCTAATTCTGTTGTTTGTTTTAAACTTCCATAGTTATCATTCAAATTCTGTTGTTTTCATTTAAATTCGTTGTTTTGATTTAAATTCTGTTCTGTACATTCTAATTCCGTTGTTTTCATTCAAATTCCGCTGTTTTCATTCTAATTCTGTTGTTTGTTTTAAACTTCCATTGTTTTCATTCAAATTCTGTTCTGTTCATTCTAATTCCGTTGTTTTCTTTCAGTCTCTGTTCTGTACATTCTAATTCTGTTGTTTTCATTCAAATTACATTGTTTTGATTCAAATTCTGTTCTGTTCATTCTAATTCCATTGTTTTCATTCAAATTCCGTTGTTTTCATTCAAACCCTGTTCTGTACATTCTAATTCCGTTGTTTTCATTCAAATTCCGTTGTTTTCATTCTAATTCTGTTGTTTTCATTTAAATTCGTTGTTTTGATTTAAATTCTGTTCTGTACATTCTAATTCCGTTGTTTTCATTCAAATTCCGCTGTTTTCATTCTAATTCTGTTGTTTGTTTTAAGCTTCCATTGTTTTCATTCAAATTCTGTTCTGTTCATTCTAATTCCGTTGTTTTCATTCAGTCTCTGTTCTGTACATTCTAATTCTGTTGTTTTCATTCAAATTACATTGTTTTGATTCAAATTCTGTTCTGTTCATTCTAATTCCATTGTTTTCATTCAAATTCCGTTGTTTTCATTCAAACCCTGTTCTGTACATTCTAATTCCGTTGTTTTCATTCAAATTCCGTTGTTTTCATTCTAATTCTGTTGTTTTCATTTAAATTCGTTGTTTTGATTTAAATTCTGTTCTGTACATTCTAATTCCGTTGTTTTCATTCAAATTCCGCTGTTTTCATTCAAACCCTGTTCTGTACATTCTAATTCCGTTGTTTTCATTCAAATTCCGTTGTTTTCATTCTAATTCTGTTGTTTGTTTTAAACTTCCATAGTTATCATTCAAATTCTGTTGTTTTCATTTAAATTCGTTGTTTTGATTCAAATTCTGTTCTGTTCATTCTAATTCCATTGTTTTCATTCTAATTCCGTTGTTTTCATTCAGTCTCTGTTCTGTACATTCTAATTCTGTTGTTTTCATTCAAATTACATTGTTTTGATTCAAATTCTGTTCTGTTCATTCTAATTCCATTGTTTTCATTCAAATTCCGTTGTTTTCATTCAAACCCTGTTCTGTACATTCTAATTCCGTTGTTTTCATTCAAATTCCGTTGTTTTCATTCTAATTCTGTTGTTTTCATTTAAATTCGTTGTTTTCATTCAAATTCTGTTCTGTACATTCTAATTCCGTTGTTTTCATTCAAATTCCGCTGTTTTCATTCTAATTCTGTTGTTTGTTTTAAGCTTCCATTGTTTTCATTCAAATTCTATTCTGTTCATTCTAATTCCGTTGTTTTCTTTCAGTCTCTGTTCTGTACATTCTAATTCTGTTGTTTTCATTCAAATTACATTGTTTTGATTCAAATTCTGTTCTGTTCATTCTAATTCCGTTGTTTTCATTCAAATTCCGTTGTTTTCATTCAAACCCTGTTCTGTACATTCTAATTCCGTTGTTTTCATTCAAATTCCGTTGTTTTCATTCTAATTCTGTTGTTTTCATTTAAATTCGTTGTTTTGATTTAAATTCTGTTCTGTACATTCTAATTCCGTTGTTTTCATTCAAATTCCGCTGTTTTCATTCTAATTCTGTTGTTTTCATTTAAATTCGTTGTTTTGATTTAAATTCTGTTCTGTACATTCTAATTCCGTTGTTTTCATTCAAATTCCGCTGTTTTCATTCTAATTCTGTTGTTTGTTTTAAGCTTCCATTGTTTTCATTCAAATTCTGTTCTGTTCATTCTAATTCCGTTGTTTTCATTCAGTCTCTGTTCTGTACATTCTAATTCTGTTGTTTTCATTCAAATTACATTGTTTTGATTCAAATTCTGTTCTGTTCATTCTAATTCCATTGTTTTCATTCAAATTCGTTGTTTTGATTTAAATTCTGTTCTGTACATTCTAATTCCGTTGTTTTCATTCAAATTCCGCTGTTTTCATTCTAATTCTGTTGTTTGTTTTAAGCTTCCATTGTTTTCATTCAAATTCTGTTCTGTTCATTCTAATTCCGTTGTTTTCTTTCAGTTTCTGTTCTGTACATTCTAATTCTGTTGTTTTCATTCAAATTACATTGTTTTGATTCAAATTCTGTTCTGTTCATTCTAATTCCATTGTTTTCATTCAAATTCGTTGTTTTGATTTAAATTCTGTTCTGTACATTCTAATTCCGTTGTTTTCATTCAAATTCCGCTGTTTTCATTCTAATTCTGTTGTTTGTTTTAAGCTTCCATTGTTTTCATTCAAATTCTGTTCTGTTCATTCTAATTCCGTTGTTTTCTTTCAGTTTCTGTTCTGTACATTCTAATTCTGTTGTTTTCATTCAAATTACATTGTTTTGATTCAAATTCTGTTCTGTTCATTCTAATTCCATTGTTTTCATTCAAATTCCGTTGTTTTCATTCTAATTCTGTTGTTTTCATTTAAATTCGTTGTTTTGATTTAAATTCTGTTCTGTACATTCTAATTCCGTTGTTTTCATTCAAATTCCGTTGTTTTCATTCTAATTCTGTTGTTTTCATTTAAATTCGTTGTTTTGATTTAAATTCTGTTCTGTACATTCTAATTCCGTTGTTTTCATTCAAATTCCGTTGTTTTCATTCTAATTCTGTTGTTTTCATTTAAATTCGTTGTTTTGATTTAAATTCTGTTCTGTACATTCTAATTCCGTTGTTTTCATTCAAATTCCGCTGTTTTCATTCTAATTCTGTTGTTTGTTTTAAGTTTCCATTGTTTTCATTCAAATTCTGTTCTGTTCATTCTAATTCCGTTGTTTTCATTCAGTCTCTGTTCTGTACAATCTAATTCTGTTGATTTCATTCAAATTACATTGTTTTGATTCAAATTCTGTTCTGTTCATTCTAATTCCATTGTTTTCATTCAAATTCCGTTGTTTTCATTCAAACCCTGTTCTGTACATTCTAATTCCGTTGTTTTCATTCAAATTCCGTTGTTTTCATTCTAATTCTGTTGTTTTCATTTAAATTCGTTGTTTTGATTTAAATTCTGTTCTGTACATTCTAATTCCGTTGTTTTCATTCAAATTCCGCTGTTTTCATTCTAATTCTGTTGTTTGTTTTAAGCTTCCATTGTTTTCATTCAAATTCTGTTCTGTTCATTCTAATTCCGTTGTTTTCATTCAGTCTCTGTTCTGTACATTCTAATTCTGTTGTTTTCATTCAAATTACATTGTTTTGATTCAAATTCTGTTCTGTTCATTCTAATTCCATTGTTTTCATTCAAATTCCGTTGTTTTCATTCAAACCCTGTTCTGTACATTCTAATTCCGTTGTTTTCATTCAAATTCCGTTGTTTTCATTCAAACCCTGTTCTGTACATTCTAATTCCGTTGTTTTCATTCAAATTCCGTTGTTTTCATTCTAATTCTGTTGTTTGTTTTAAACTTCCATTGTTTTCATTCAAATTCCGTTGTTTTCATTCTAATTCTGTTGTTTGTTTTAAACTTCCATAGTTATCATTCAAATTCTGTTGTTTTCATTTAAATTCGTTGTTTTGATTTAAATTCTGTTCTGTACATTCTAATTCCGTTGTTTTCATTCAAATTCCGCTGTTTTCATTCTAATTCTGTTGTTTGTTTTAAGCTTCCATTGTTTTCATTCAAATTCTATTCTGTTCATTCTAATTCCGTTGTTTTCTTTCAGTCTCTGTTCTGTACATTCTAATTCTGTTGTTTTCATTCAAATTACATTGTTTTGATTCAAATTCTGTTCTGTTCATTCTAATTCCGTTGTTTTCATTCAAATTCCGTTGTTTTCATTCAAACCCTGTTCTGTACATTCTAATTCCGTTGTTTTCATTCAAATTCCGTTGTTTTCATTCTAATTCTGTTGTTTTCATTTAAATTCGTTGTTTTGATTTAAATTCTGTTCTGTACATTCTAATTCCGTTGTTTTCATTCAAATTCCGCTGTTTTCATTCTAATTCTGTTGTTTTCATTTAAATTCGTTGTTTTGATTTAAATTCTGTTCTGTACATTCTAATTCCGTTGTTTTCATTCAAATTCCGCTGTTTTCATTCTAATTCTGTTGTTTGTTTTAAGCTTCCATTGTTTTCATTCAAATTCTGTTCTGTTCATTCTAATTCCGTTGTTTTCATTCAGTCTCTGTTCTGTACATTCTAATTCTGTTGTTTTCATTCAAATTACATTGTTTTGATTCAAATTCTGTTCTGTTCATTCTAATTCCATTGTTTTCATTCAAATTCGTTGTTTTGATTTAAATTCTGTTCTGTACATTCTAATTCCGTTGTTTTCATTCAAATTCCGCTGTTTTCATTCTAATTCTGTTGTTTGTTTTAAGCTTCCATTGTTTTCATTCAAATTCTGTTCTGTTCATTCTAATTCCGTTGTTTTCTTTCAGTTTCTGTTCTGTACATTCTAATTCTGTTGTTTTCATTCAAATTACATTGTTTTGATTCAAATTCTGTTCTGTTCATTCTAATTCCATTGTTTTCATTCAAATTCCGTTGTTTTCATTCTAATTCTGTTGTTTTCATTTAAATTCGTTGTTTTGATTTAAATTCTGTTCTGTACATTCTAATTCCGTTGTTTTCATTCAAATTCCGTTGTTTTCATTCTAATTCTGTTGTTTTCATTTAAATTCGTTGTTTTGATTTAAATTCTGTTCTGTACATTCTAATTCCGTTGTTTTCATTCAAATTCCGTTGTTTTCATTCTAATTCTGTTGTTTTCATTTAAATTCGTTGTTTTGATTTAAATTCTGTTCTGTACATTCTAATTCCGTTGTTTTCATTCAAATTCCGCTGTTTTCATTCTAATTCTGTTGTTTGTTTTAAGTTTCCATTGTTTTCATTCAAATTCTGTTCTGTTCATTCTAATTCCGTTGTTTTCATTCAGTCTCTGTTCTGTACAATCTAATTCTGTTGATTTCATTCAAATTACATTGTTTTGATTCAAATTCTGTTCTGTTCATTCTAATTCCATTGTTTTCATTCAAATTCCGTTGTTTTCATTCAAACCCTGTTCTGTACATTCTAATTCCGTTGTTTTCATTCAAATTCCGTTGTTTTCATTCTAATTCTGTTGTTTTCATTTAAATTCGTTGTTTTGATTTAAATTCTGTTCTGTACATTCTAATTCCGTTGTTTTCATTCAAATTCCGCTGTTTTCATTCTAATTCTGTTGTTTGTTTTAAGCTTCCATTGTTTTCATTCAAATTCTGTTCTGTTCATTCTAATTCCGTTGTTTTCATTCAGTCTCTGTTCTGTACATTCTAATTCTGTTGTTTTCATTCAAATTACATTGTTTTGATTCAAATTCTGTTCTGTTCATTCTAATTCCATTGTTTTCATTCAAATTCCGTTGTTTTCATTCAAACCCTGTTCTGTACATTCTAATTCCGTTGTTTTCATTCAAATTCCGTTGTTTTCATTCTAATTCTGTTGTTTTCATTTAAATTCGTTGTTTTGATTTAAATTCTGTTCTGTACATTCTAATTCCGTTGTTTTCATTCAAATTCCGCTGTTTTCATTCTAATTCTGTTGTTTGTTTTAAGCTTCCATTGTTTTCATTCAAATTCTGTTCTGTTCATTCTAATTCCGTTGTTTTCATTCAGTCTCTGTTCTGTACATTCTAATTCTGTTGTTTTCATTCAAATTACATTGTTTTGATTCAAATTCTGTTCTGTTCATTCTAATTCCATTGTTTTCATTCAAATTCCGTTGTTTTCATTCAAACCCTGTTCTGTACATTCTAATTCCGTTGTTTTCATTCAAATTCCGTTGTTTTAATTCTAATTCTGTTGTTTGTTTTAAACTTCCATAGTTATCATTCAAATTCTGTTGTTTTCATTTAAATTCGTTGTTTTGATTTAAATTCTGTTCTGTACATTCTAATTCCGTTGTTTTCATTCAAATTCCGCTGTTTTCATTCTAATTCTGTTGTTTGTTTTAAACTTCCATTGTTTTCATTCAAATTCTGTTCTGTTCATTCTAATTCCGTTGTTTTCTTTCAGTCTCTGTTCTGTACATTCTAATTCTGTTGTTTTCATTCAAATTACATTGTTTTGATTCAAATTCTGTTCTGTTCATTCTAATTCCATTGTTTTCATTCAAATTCCGTTGTTTTCATTCAAACCCTGTTCTGTACATTCTAATTCCGTTGTTTTCATTCAAATTCCGTTGTTTTCATTCTAATTCTGTTGTTTTCATTTAAATTCGTTGTTTTGATTTAAATTCTGTTCTGTACATTCTAATTCCGTTGTTTTCATTCAAATTCCGCTGTTTTCATTCTAATTCTGTTGTTTGTTTTAAGCTTCCATTGTTTTCATTCAAATTCTGTTCTGTTCATTCTAATTCCGTTGTTTTCATTCAGTCTCTGTTCTGTACATTCTAATTCTGTTGTTTTCATTCAAATTACATTGTTTTGATTCAAATTCTGTTCTGTTCATTCTAATTCCATTGTTTTCATTCAAATTCCGTTGTTTTCATTCAAACCCTGTTCTGTACATTCTAATTCCGTTGTTTTCATTCAAATTCCGTTGTTTTCATTCTAATTCTGTTGTTTTCATTTAAATTCGTTGTTTTGATTTAAATTCTGTTCTGTACATTCTAATTCCGTTGTTTTCATTCAAATTCCGCTGTTTTCATTCAAACCCTGTTCTGTACATTCTAATTCCGTTGTTTTCATTCAAATTCCGTTGTTTTCATTCTAATTCTGTTGTTTGTTTTAAACTTCCATAGTTATCATTCAAATTCTGTTGTTTTCATTTAAATTCGTTGTTTTGATTCAAATTCTGTTCTGTTCATTCTAATTCCATTGTTTTCATTCTAATTCCGTTGTTTTCATTCAGTCTCTGTTCTGTACATTCTAATTCTGTTGTTTTCATTCAAATTACATTGTTTTGATTCAAATTCTGTTCTGTTCATTCTAATTCCATTGTTTTCATTCAAATTCCGTTGTTTTCATTCAAACCCTGTTCTGTACATTCTAATTCCGTTGTTTTCATTCAAATTCCGTTGTTTTCATTCTAATTCTGTTGTTTTCATTTAAATTCGTTGTTTTCATTCAAATTCTGTTCTGTACATTCTAATTCCGTTGTTTTCATTCAAATTCCGCTGTTTTCATTCTAATTCTGTTGTTTGTTTTAAGCTTCCATTGTTTTCATTCAAATTCTATTCTGTTCATTCTAATTCCGTTGTTTTCTTTCAGTCTCTGTTCTGTACATTCTAATTCTGTTGTTTTCATTCAAATTACATTGTTTTGATTCAAATTCTGTTCTGTTCATTCTAATTCCGTTGTTTTCATTCAAATTCCGTTGTTTTCATTCAAACCCTGTTCTGTACATTCTAATTCCGTTGTTTTCATTCAAATTCCGTTGTTTTCATTCTAATTCTGTTGTTTTCATTTAAATTCGTTGTTTTGATTTAAATTCTGTTCTGTACATTCTAATTCCGTTGTTTTCATTCAAATTCCGCTGTTTTCATTCTAATTCTGTTGTTTTCATTTAAATTCGTTGTTTTGATTTAAATTCTGTTCTGTACATTCTAATTCCGTTGTTTTCATTCAAATTCCGCTGTTTTCATTCTAATTCTGTTGTTTGTTTTAAGCTTCCATTGTTTTCATTCAAATTCTGTTCTGTTCATTCTAATTCCGTTGTTTTCATTCAGTCTCTGTTCTGTACATTCTAATTCTGTTGTTTTCATTCAAATTACATTGTTTTGATTCAAATTCTGTTCTGTTCATTCTAATTCCATTGTTTTCATTCAAATTCGTTGTTTTGATTTAAATTCTGTTCTGTACATTCTAATTCCGTTGTTTTCATTCAAATTCCGCTGTTTTCATTCTAATTCTGTTGTTTGTTTTAAGCTTCCATTGTTTTCATTCAAATTCTGTTCTGTTCATTCTAATTCCGTTGTTTTCTTTCAGTTTCTGTTCTGTACATTCTAATTCTGTTGTTTTCATTCAAATTACATTGTTTTGATTCAAATTCTGTTCTGTTCATTCTAATTCCATTGTTTTCATTCAAATTCCGTTGTTTTCATTCTAATTCTGTTGTTTTCATTTAAATTCGTTGTTTTGATTTAAATTCTGTTCTGTACATTCTAATTCCGTTGTTTTCATTCAAATTCCGTTGTTTTCATTCTAATTCTGTTGTTTTCATTTAAATTCGTTGTTTTGATTTAAATTCTGTTCTGTACATTCTAATTCCGTTGTTTTCATTCAAATTCCGTTGTTTTCATTCTAATTCTGTTGTTTTCATTTAAATTCGTTGTTTTGATTTAAATTCTGTTCTGTACATTCTAATTCCGTTGTTTTCATTCAAATTCCGCTGTTTTCATTCTAATTCTGTTGTTTGTTTTAAGTTTCCATTGTTTTCATTCAAATTCTGTTCTGTTCATTCTAATTCCGTTGTTTTCATTCAGTCTCTGTTCTGTACAATCTAATTCTGTTGATTTCATTCAAATTACATTGTTTTGATTCAAATTCTGTTCTGTTCATTCTAATTCCATTGTTTTCATTCAAATTCCGTTGTTTTCATTCAAACCCTGTTCTGTACATTCTAATTCCGTTGTTTTCATTCAAATTCCGTTGTTTTCATTCTAATTCTGTTGTTTTCATTTAAATTCGTTGTTTTGATTTAAATTCTGTTCTGTACATTCTAATTCCGTTGTTTTCATTCAAATTCCGCTGTTTTCATTCTAATTCTGTTGTTTGTTTTAAGCTTCCATTGTTTTCATTCAAATTCTGTTCTGTTCATTCTAATTCCGTTGTTTTCATTCAGTCTCTGTTCTGTACATTCTAATTCTGTTGTTTTCATTCAAATTACATTGTTTTGATTCAAATTCTGTTCTGTTCATTCTAATTCCATTGTTTTCATTCAAATTCCGTTGTTTTCATTCAAACCCTGTTCTGTACATTCTAATTCCGTTGTTTTCATTCAAATTCCGTTGTTTTCATTCAAACCCTGTTCTGTACATTCTAATTCCGTTGTTTTCATTCAAATTCCGTTGTTTTCATTCTAATTCTGTTGTTTGTTTTAAACTTCCATTGTTTTCATTCAAATTCCGTTGTTTTCATTCTAATTCTGTTGTTTGTTTTAAACTTCCATAGTTATCATTCAAATTCTGTTGTTTTCATTTAAATTCGTTGTTTTGATTTAAATTCTGTTCTGTACATTCTAATTCCGTTGTTTTCATTCAAATTCCGCTGTTTTCATTCTAATTCTGTTGTTTGTTTTAAACTTCCATTGTTTTCATTCAAATTCTGTTCTGTTCATTCTAATTCCGTTGTTTTCTTTCAGTCTCTGTTCTGTACATTCTAATTCTGTTGTTTTCATTCAAATTACATTGTTTTGATTCAAATTCTGTTCTGTTCATTCTAATTCCATTGTTTTCATTCAAATTCCGTTGTTTTCATTCAAACCCTGTTCTGTACATTCTAATTCCGTTGTTTTCATTCAAATTCCGTTGTTTTCATTCTAATTCCATTGTTTTCATTCAAATTCCGTTGTTTTCATTCAAACCCTGTTCTGTACATTCTAATTCCGTTGTTTTCATTCAAATTCCGTTGTTTTCATTCTAATTCTGTTGTTTTCATTTAAATTCGTTGTTTTGATTTAAATTCTGTTCTGTACATTCTAATTCCGTTGTTTTCATTCAAATTCCGCTGTTTTCATTCTAATTCTGTTGTTTGTTTTAAGCTTCCATTGTTTTCATTCAAATTCTGTTCTGTTCATTCTAATTCCGTTGTTTTCATTCAGTCTCTGTTCTGTACATTCTAATTCTGTTGTTTTCATTCAAATTACATTGTTTTGATTCAAATTCTGTTCTGTTCATTCTAATTCCATTGTTTTCATTCAAATTCCGTTGTTTTCATTCAAACCCTGTTCTGTACATTCTAATTCCGTTGTTTTCATTCAAATTCCGTTGTTTTCATTCTAATTCTGTTGTTTTCATTTAAATTCGTTGTTTTGATTTAAATTCTGTTCTGTACATTCTAATTCCGTTGTTTTCATTCAAATTCCGTTGTTTTCATTCTAATTCTGTTGTTTTCATTTAAATTCGTTGTTTTGATTTAAATTCTGTTCTGTACATTCTAATTCCGTTGTTTTCATTCAGTCTCTGTTCTGTACATTCTAATTCTGTTGTTTTCATTCAAATTACATTGTTTTGATTCAAATTCTGTTCTGTTCATTCTAATTCCATTGTTTTCATTCAAATTCGTTGTTTTGATTTAAATTCTGTTCTGTACATTCTAATTCCGTTGTTTTCATTCAAATTCCGCTGTTTTCATTCTAATTCTGTTGTTTGTTTTAAGCTTCCATTGTTTTCATTCAAATTCTGTTCTGTTCATTCTAATTCCGTTGTTTTCTTTCAGTCTCTGTTCTGTACATTCTAATTCTGTTGTTTTCATTCAAATTACATTGTTTTGATTCAAATTCTGTTCTGTTCATTCTAATTCCATTGTTTTCATTCAAATTCCGTTGTTTTCATTCAAACCCTGTTCTGTACATTCTAATTCCGTTGTTTTCATTCAAATTCTGTTGTTTTCATTCAAACCCTGTTCTGTACATTCTAATTCCGTTGTTTTCATTCAAATTACATTGTTTTGATTCAAATTCTGTTCTGTTCATTCTAATTCCGTTGTTTTCATTCAAATTCCGTTGTTTTCATTCTAATTCTGTTGTTTGTTTTAAACTTCCATTGTTTTCATTCAAATTCCGTTGTTTTCATTCTAATTCTGTTGTTTGTTTTAAACTTCCATAGTTATCATTCAAATTCTGTTGTTTTCATTTAAATTCGTTGTTTTGATTTAAATTCTGTTCTGTACATTCTAATTCCGTTGTTTTCATTCAAATTCCGCTGTTTTCATTCTAATTCTGTTGTTTGTTTTAAACTTCCATTGTTTTCATTCAAATTCTGTTCTGTTCATTCTAATTCCGTTGTTTTCTTTCAGTCTCTGTTCTGTACATTCTAATTCTGTTGTTTTCATTCAAATTACATTGTTTTGATTCAAATTCTGTTCTGTTCATTCTAATTCCATTGTTTTCATTCAAATTCCGTTGTTTTCATTCAAACCCTGTTCTGTACATTCTAATTCCGTTGTTTTCATTCAAATTCCGTTGTTTTCATTCTAATTCCATTGTTTTCATTCAAATTCCGTTGTTTTCATTCAAACCCTGTTCTGTACATTCTAATTCCGTTGTTTTCATTCAAATTCCGTTGTTTTCATTCTAATTCTGTTGTTTTCATTTAAATTCGTTGTTTTGATTTAAATTCTGTTCTGTACATTCTAATTCCGTTGTTTTCATTCAAATTCCGTTGTTTTCATTCTAATTCTGTTGTTTTCATTTAAATTCGTTGTTTTGATTTAAATTCTGTTCTGTACATTCTAATTCCGTTGTTTTCATTCAAATTCCGCTGTTTTCATTCTAATTCTGTTGTTTGTTTTAAGCTTCCATTGTTTTCATTCAAATTCTGTTCTGTTCATTCTAATTCCGTTGTTTTCATTCAGTCTCTGTTCTGTACAATCTAATTCTGTTGATTTCATTCAAATTACATTGTTTTGATTCAAATTCTGTTCTGTTCATTCTAATTCCATTGTTTTCATTCAAATTCCGTTGTTTTCATTCAAACCCTGTTCTGTACATTCTAATTCCGTTGTTTTCATTCAAATTCCGTTGTTTTCATTCTAATTCCGTTGTTTTCATTCAAATTCTGTTGTTTTCATTTAAATTCGTTGTTTTGATTCAAATTCTGTTGTTTTCATTCAAACCCTGTTCTGTACATTCTAATTCCGTTGTTTTCATTCAAATTCCGCTGTTTTCATTCTAATTCTGTTGTTTGTTTTAAGCTTCCATTGTTTTCATTCAAATTCTGTTCTGTTCATTCTAATTCCATTGTTTTCTCTCAGTCTCTGTTCTGTACATTCTAATTCTGTTGTTTTCATTCAAATTACATTGTTTTGATTCAAATTCTGTTCTGTTCATTCTAATTCCATTGTTTTCATTCAAATTCCGTTGTTTTCATTCTAATTCTGTTGTTTTCATTTAAATTCGTTGTTTTGATTTAAATTCTGTTCTGTACATTCTAATTCCGTTGTTTTCATTCAGTCTCTGTTCTGTACATTCTAATTCTGTTGTTTTCATTCAAATTACATTGTTTTGATTCAAATTCTGTTCTGTTCATTCTAATTCCATTGTTTTCATTCAAATTCGTTGTTTTGATTTAAATTCTGTTCTGTACATTCTAATTCCGTTGTTTTCATTCAAATTCCGCTGTTTTCATTCTAATTCTGTTGTTTGTTTTAAGCTTCCATTGTTTTCATTCAAATTCTGTTCTGTTCATTCTAATTCCGTTGTTTTCTTTCAGTCTCTGTTCTGTACATTCTAATTCTGTTGTTTTCATTCAAATTACATTGTTTTGATTCAAATTCTGTTCTGTTCATTCTAATTCCATTGTTTTCATTCAAATTCCGTTGTTTTCATTCAAACCCTGTTCTGTACATTCTAATTCCGTTGTTTTCATTCAAATTCCGTTGTTTTCATTCAAACCCTGTTCTGTACATTCTAATTCCGTTGTTTTCATTCAAATTCCGTTGTTTTCATTCAAACCCTGTTCTGTACATTCTAATTCCGTTGTTTTCATTCAAATTCCGTTGTTTTAATTCTAATTCTGTTGTTTGTTTTAAACTTCCATAGTTATCATTCAAATTCTGTTGTTTTCATTTAAATTCGTTGTTTTGATTTAAATTCTGTTCTGTACATTCTAATTCCGTTGTTTTCATTCAGTCTCTGTTCTGTACATTCTAATTCTGTTGTTTTCATTCAAATTACATTGTTTTGATTCAAATTCTGTTCTGTTCATTCTAATTCCATTGTTTTCATTCAAATTCGTTGTTTTGATTTAAATTCTGTTCTGTACATTCTAATTCCGTTGTTTTCATTCAAATTCCGCTGTTTTCATTCTAATTCTGTTGTTTGTTTTAAGCTTCCATTGTTTTCATTCAAATTCTGTTCTGTTCATTCTAATTCCGTTGTTTTCTTTCAGTCTCTGTTCTGTACATTCTAATTCTGTTGTTTTCATTCAAATTACATTGTTTTGATTCAAATTCTGTTCTGTTCATTCTAATTCCATTGTTTTCATTCAAATTCCGTTGTTTTCATTCAAACCCTGTTCTGTACATTCTAATTCCGTTGTTTTCATTCTAATTCTGTTGTTTTCATTCAAACCCTGTTCTGTACATTCTAATTCCGTTGTTTTCATTCAAATTCCGCTGTTTTCATTCTAATTCTGTTGTTTGTTTTAAGCTTCCATTGTTTTCATTCAAATTCTGTTCTGTTCATTCTAATTCCGTTGTTTTCTTTCAGTCTCTGTTCTGTACATTCTAATTCTGTTGTTTTCATTCAAATTACATTGTTTTGATTCAAATTCTGTTCTGTTCATTCTAATTCCATTGTTTTCATTCAAATTCGTTGTTTTGATTTAAATTCTGTTCTGTACATTCTAATTCCGTTGTTTTCATTCAAATTCCGCTGTTTTCATTCTAATTCTGTTGTTTGTTTTAAGCTTCCATTGTTTTCATTCAAATTCTGTTCTGTTCATTCTAATTCTGTTGTTTTCTCTCAGTCTCTGTTCTGTACATTCTAATTCTGTTGTTTTCATTCAAATTACATTGTTTTGATTCAAATTCTGTTCTGTTCATTCTAATTCCATTGTTTTCATTCAAATTCCGTTGTTTTCATTCTAATTCTGTTGTTTTCATTTAAATTCGTTGTTTTCATTCAAATTCCGTTGTTTTCATTCAAACCCTGTTCTGTACATTCTAATTCCGTTGTTTTCATTCAAATTCCGTTGTTTTCATTCAAACCCTGTTCTGTACATTCTAATTCCGTTGTTTTCATTCAAATTCCGTTGTTTTCATTCTAATTCTGTTGTTTGTTTTAAACTTCCATTGTTTTCATTCAAATTCTGTTCTGTTCATTCTAATTCCGTTGTTTTCTTTCAGTCTCTGTTCTGTACATTCTAATTCTGTTGTTTTCATTCAAATTACATTGTTTTGATTCAAATTCTGTTCTGTTCATTCTAATTCCATTGTTTTCATTCAAATTCCGTTGTTTTCATTCAAACCCTGTTCTGTACATTCTAATTCCGTTGTTTTCATTCAAATTCCGTTGTTTTAATTCTAATTCTGTTGTTTGTTTTAAACTTCCATAGTTATCATTCAAATTCTGTTGTTTTCATTTAAATTCGTTGTTTTGATTTAAATTCTGTTCTGTACATTCTAATTCCGTTGTTTTCATTCAGTCTCTGTTCTGTACATTCTAATTCTGTTGTTTTCATTCAAATTACATTGTTTTGATTCAAATTCTGTTCTGTTCATTCTAATTCCATTGTTTTCATTCAAATTCGTTGTTTTGATTTAAATTCTGTTCTGTACATTCTAATTCCGTTGTTTTCATTCAAATTCCGCTGTTTTCATTCTAATTCTGTTGTTTGTTTTAAGCTTCCATTGTTTTCATTCAAATTCTGTTCTGTTCATTCTAATTCCGTTGTTTTCTTTCAGTCTCTGTTCTGTACATTCTAATTCTGTTGTTTTCATTCAAATTACATTGTTTTGATTCAAATTCTGTTCTGTTCATTCTAATTCCATTGTTTTCATTCAAATTCCGTTGTTTTGATTCAAACCCTGTTCTGTACATTCTAATTCCGTTGTTTTCATTCTAATTCTGTTGTTTTCATTCAAACCCTGTTCTGTACATTCTAATTCCGTTGTTTTCATTCAAATTCCGCTATTTTCATTCTAATTCTGTTGTTTGTTTTAAGCTTCCATTGTTTTCATTCAAATTCTGTTCTGTTCATTCTAATTCCGTTGTTTTCTTTCAGTCTCTGTTCTGTACATTCTAATTCTGTTGTTTTCATTCAAATTACATTGTTTTGATTCAAATTCTGTTCTGTTCATTCTAATTCCATTGTTTTCATTCAAATTCCGTTGTTTTGATTCAAACCCTGTTCTGTACATTCTAATTCCGTTGTTTTCATTCTAATTCTGTTGTTTTCATTCAAACCCTGTTCTGTACATTCTAATTCCGTTGTTTTCATTCAAATTCCGCTGTTTTCATTCTAATTCTGTTGTTTGTTTTAAGCTTCCATTGTTTTCATTCAAATTCTGTTCTGTTCATTCTAATTCCGTTGTTTTCTTTCAGTCTCTGTTCTGTACATTCTAATTCTGTTGTTTTCATTCAAATTACATTGTTTTGATTCAAATTCTGTTCTGTTCATTCTAATTCCATTGTTTTCATTCAAATTCCGTTGTTTTCATTCAAACCCTATTCTGTACATTCTAATTCCGTTGTTTTCATTCAAATTCCGTTGTTTTCATTCTAATTCTGTTGTTTGTTTTAAACTTCCATTGTTTTCATTCAAATTCCGTTGTTTTCATTCTAATTCTGTTGTTTGTTTTAAACTTCCATAGTTATCATTCAAATTCTGTTGTTTTCATTTAAATTCGTTGTTTTGATTTAAATTCTGTTCTGTTCATTCTAATTCCGTTGTTTTCTTTCAGTCTCTGTTCTGTACATTCTAATTCTGTTGTTTTCATTCAAATTACATTGTTTTGATTCAAATTCTGTTCTGTTCATTCTAATTCCATTGTTTTCATTCAAATTCCGTTGTTTTCATTCAAACCCTGTTCTGTACATTCTAATTCCGTTGTTTTCATTCAAATTCCGTTGTTTTCATTCTAATTCTGTTGTTTTCATTTAAATTCGTTGTTTTGATTTAAATTCTGTTCTGTACATTCTAATTCCGTTGTTTTCATTCAAATTCCGCTGTTTTCATTCTAATTCTGTTGTTTGTTTTAAGCTTCCATTGTTTTCATTCAAATTCTGTTCTGTTCATTCTAATTCCGTTGTTTTCATTCAGTCTCTGTTCTGTACATTCTAATTCTGTTGTTTTCATTCAAATTACATTGTTTTGATTCAAATTCTGTTCTGTTCATTCTAATTCCATTGTTTTCATTCAAATTCCGTTGTTTTCATTCAAACCCTGTTCTGTACATTCTAATTCCGTTGTTTTCATTCAAATTCCGTTGTTTTAATTCTAATTCTGTTGTTTGTTTTAAACTTCCATAGTTATCATTCAAATTCTGTTGTTTTCATTTAAATTCGTTGTTTTGATTTAAATTCTGTTCTGTACATTCTAATTCCGTTGTTTTCATTCAAATTCCGCTGTTTTCATTCTAATTCTGTTGTTTGTTTTAAACTTCCATTGTTTTCATTCAAATTCTGTTCTGTTCATTCTAATTCCGTTGTTTTCTTTCAGTCTCTGTTCTGTACATTCTAATTCTGTTGTTTTCATTCAAATTACATTGTTTTGATTCAAATTCTGTTCTGTTCATTCTAATTCCATTGTTTTCATTCAAATTCCGTTGTTTTCATTCAAACCCTGTTCTGTACATTCTAATTCCGTTGTTTTCATTCAAATTCCGTTGTTTTCATTCTAATTCTGTTGTTTTCATTTAAATTCGTTGTTTTGATTTAAATTCTGTTCTGTACATTCTAATTCCGTTGTTTTCATTCAAATTCCGCTGTTTTCATTCAAACCCTGTTCTGTACATTCTAATTCCGTTGTTTTCATTCAAATTCCGTTGTTTTCATTCTAATTCTGTTGTTTGTTTTAAACTTCCATAGTTATCATTCAAATTCTGTTGTTTTCATTTAAATTCGTTGTTTTGATTCAAATTCTGTTCTGTTCATTCTAATTCCATTGTTTTCATTCTAATTCCGTTGTTTTCATTCAGTCTCTGTTCTGTACATTCTAATTCTGTTGTTTTCATTCAAATTACATTGTTTTGATTCAAATTCTGTTCTGTTCATTCTAATTCCATTGTTTTCATTCAAATTCCGTTGTTTTCATTCAAACCCTGTTCTGTACATTCTAATTCCGTTGTTTTCATTCAAATTCCGTTGTTTTCATTCTAATTCTGTTGTTTTCATTTAAATTCGTTGTTTTCATTCAAATTCTGTTCTGTACATTCTAATTCCGTTGTTTTCATTCAAATTCCGCTGTTTTCATTCTAATTCTGTTGTTTGTTTTAAGCTTCCATTGTTTTCATTCAAATTCTATTCTGTTCATTCTAATTCCGTTGTTTTCTTTCAGTCTCTGTTCTGTACATTCTAATTCTGTTGTTTTCATTCAAATTACATTGTTTTGATTCAAATTCTGTTCTGTTCATTCTAATTCCGTTGTTTTCATTCAAATTCCGTTGTTTTCATTCAAACCCTGTTCTGTACATTCTAATTCCGTTGTTTTCATTCAAATTCCGTTGTTTTCATTCTAATTCTGTTGTTTTCATTTAAATTCGTTGTTTTGATTTAAATTCTGTTCTGTACATTCTAATTCCGTTGTTTTCATTCAAATTCCGCTGTTTTCATTCTAATTCTGTTGTTTTCATTTAAATTCGTTGTTTTGATTTAAATTCTGTTCTGTACATTCTAATTCCGTTGTTTTCATTCAAATTCCGCTGTTTTCATTCTAATTCTGTTGTTTGTTTTAAGCTTCCATTGTTTTCATTCAAATTCTGTTCTGTTCATTCTAATTCCGTTGTTTTCATTCAGTCTCTGTTCTGTACATTCTAATTCTGTTGTTTTCATTCAAATTACATTGTTTTGATTCAAATTCTGTTCTGTTCATTCTAATTCCATTGTTTTCATTCAAATTCGTTGTTTTGATTTAAATTCTGTTCTGTACATTCTAATTCCGTTGTTTTCATTCAAATTCCGCTGTTTTCATTCTAATTCTGTTGTTTGTTTTAAGCTTCCATTGTTTTCATTCAAATTCTGTTCTGTTCATTCTAATTCCGTTGTTTTCTTTCAGTTTCTGTTCTGTACATTCTAATTCTGTTGTTTTCATTCAAATTACATTGTTTTGATTCAAATTCTGTTCTGTTCATTCTAATTCCATTGTTTTCATTCAAATTCCGTTGTTTTCATTCTAATTCTGTTGTTTTCATTTAAATTCGTTGTTTTGATTTAAATTCTGTTCTGTACATTCTAATTCCGTTGTTTTCATTCAAATTCCGTTGTTTTCATTCTAATTCTGTTGTTTTCATTTAAATTCGTTGTTTTGATTTAAATTCTGTTCTGTACATTCTAATTCCGTTGTTTTCATTCAAATTCCGTTGTTTTCATTCTAATTCTGTTGTTTTCATTTAAATTCGTTGTTTTGATTTAAATTCTGTTCTGTACATTCTAATTCCGTTGTTTTCATTCAAATTCCGTTGTTTTCATTCTAATTCTGTTGTTTTCATTTAAATTCGTTGTTTTCATTCAAATTCTGTTCTGTACATTCTAATTCCGTTGTTTTCATTCAAATTCCGCTGTTTTCATTCTAATTCTGTTGTTTGTTTTAAGCTTCCATTGTTTTCATTCAAATTCTATTCTGTTCATTCTAATTCCGTTGTTTTCTTTCAGTCTCTGTTCTGTACATTCTAATTCTGTTGTTTTCATTCAAATTACATTGTTTTGATTCAAATTCTGTTCTGTTCATTCTAATTCCATTGTTTTCATTCAAATTCGTTGTTTTGATTTAAATTCTGTTCTGTACATTCTAATTCCGTTGTTTTCATTCAAATTCCGCTGTTTTCATTCTAATTCTGTTGTTTGTTTTAAGCTTCCATTGTTTTCATTCAAATTCTGTTCTGTTCATTCTAATTCCGTTGTTTTCTTTCAGTTTCTGTTCTGTACATTCTAATTCTGTTGTTTTCATTCAAATTACATTGTTTTGATTCAAATTCTGTTCTGTTCATTCTAATTCCATTGTTTTCATTCAAATTCCGTTGTTTTCATTCTAATTCTGTTGTTTTCATTTAAATTCGTTGTTTTGATTTAAATTCTGTTCTGTACATTCTAATTCCGTTGTTTTCATTCAAATTCCGTTGTTTTCATTCTAATTCTGTTGTTTTCATTTAAATTCGTTGTTTTGATTTAAATTCTGTTCTGTACATTCTAATTCCGTTGTTTTCATTCAAATTCCGTTGTTTTCATTCTAATTCTGTTGTTTTCATTTAAATTCGTTGTTTTGATTTAAATTCTGTTCTGTACATTCTAATTCCGTTGTTTTCATTCAAATTCCGCTGTTTTCATTCTAATTCTGTTGTTTGTTTTAAGTTTCCATTGTTTTCATTCAAATTCTGTTCTGTTCATTCTAATTCCGTTGTTTTCATTCAGTCTCTGTTCTGTACAATCTAATTCTGTTGATTTCATTCAAATTACATTGTTTTGATTCAAATTCTGTTCTGTTCATTCTAATTCCATTGTTTTCATTCAAATTCCGTTGTTTTCATTCAAACCCTGTTCTGTACATTCTAATTCCGTTGTTTTCATTCAAATTCCGTTGTTTTCATTCTAATTCTGTTGTTTTCATTTAAATTCGTTGTTTTGATTTAAATTCTGTTCTGTACATTCTAATTCCGTTGTTTTCATTCAAATTCCGCTGTTTTCATTCTAATTCTGTTGTTTGTTTTAAGCTTCCATTGTTTTCATTCAAATTCTGTTCTGTTCATTCTAATTCCGTTGTTTTCATTCAGTCTCTGTTCTGTACATTCTAATTCTGTTGTTTTCATTCAAATTACATTGTTTTGATTCAAATTCTGTTCTGTTCATTCTAATTCCATTGTTTTCATTCAAATTCCGTTGTTTTCATTCAAACCCTGTTCTGTACATTCTAATTCCGTTGTTTTCATTCAAATTCCGTTGTTTTCATTCAAACCCTGTTCTGTACATTCTAATTCCGTTGTTTTCATTCAAATTCCGTTGTTTTCATTCTAATTCTGTTGTTTGTTTTAAACTTCCATTGTTTTCATTCAAATTCCGTTGTTTTCATTCTAATTCTGTTGTTTGTTTTAAACTTCCATAGTTATCATTCAAATTCTGTTGTTTTCATTTAAATTCGTTGTTTTGATTTAAATTCTGTTCTGTACATTCTAATTCCGTTGTTTTCATTCAAATTCCGCTGTTTTCATTCTAATTCTGTTGTTTGTTTTAAGCTTCCATTGTTTTCATTCAAATTCTATTCTGTTCATTCTAATTCCGTTGTTTTCTTTCAGTCTCTGTTCTGTACATTCTAATTCTGTTGTTTTCATTCAAATTACATTGTTTTGATTCAAATTCTGTTCTGTTCATTCTAATTCCGTTGTTTTCATTCAAATTCCGTTGTTTTCATTCAAACCCTGTTCTGTACATTCTAATTCCGTTGTTTTCATTCAAATTCCGTTGTTTTCATTCTAATTCTGTTGTTTTCATTTAAATTCGTTGTTTTGATTTAAATTCTGTTCTGTACATTCTAATTCCGTTGTTTTCATTCAAATTCCGCTGTTTTCATTCTAATTCTGTTGTTTTCATTTAAATTCGTTGTTTTGATTTAAATTCTGTTCTGTACATTCTAATTCCGTTGTTTTCATTCAAATTCCGCTGTTTTCATTCTAATTCTGTTGTTTGTTTTAAGCTTCCATTGTTTTCATTCAAATTCTGTTCTGTTCATTCTAATTCCGTTGTTTTCATTCAGTCTCTGTTCTGTACATTCTAATTCTGTTGTTTTCATTCAAATTACATTGTTTTGATTCAAATTCTGTTCTGTTCATTCTAATTCCATTGTTTTCATTCAAATTCGTTGTTTTGATTTAAATTCTGTTCTGTACATTCTAATTCCGTTGTTTTCATTCAAATTCCGCTGTTTTCATTCTAATTCTGTTGTTTGTTTTAAGCTTCCATTGTTTTCATTCAAATTCTGTTCTGTTCATTCTAATTCCGTTGTTTTCTTTCAGTTTCTGTTCTGTACATTCTAATTCTGTTGTTTTCATTCAAATTACATTGTTTTGATTCAAATTCTGTTCTGTTCATTCTAATTCCATTGTTTTCATTCAAATTCCGTTGTTTTCATTCTAATTCTGTTGTTTTCATTTAAATTCGTTGTTTTGATTTAAATTCTGTTCTGTACATTCTAATTCCGTTGTTTTCATTCAAATTCCGTTGTTTTCATTCTAATTCTGTTGTTTTCATTTAAATTCGTTGTTTTGATTTAAATTCTGTTCTGTACATTCTAATTCCGTTGTTTTCATTCAAATTCCGTTGTTTTCATTCTAATTCTGTTGTTTTCATTTAAATTCGTTGTTTTGATTTAAATTCTGTTCTGTACATTCTAATTCCGTTGTTTTCATTCAAATTCCGCTGTTTTCATTCTAATTCTGTTGTTTGTTTTAAGTTTCCATTGTTTTCATTCAAATTCTGTTCTGTTCATTCTAATTCCGTTGTTTTCATTCAGTCTCTGTTCTGTACAATCTAATTCTGTTGATTTCATTCAAATTACATTGTTTTGATTCAAATTCTGTTCTGTTCATTCTAATTCCATTGTTTTCATTCAAATTCCGTTGTTTTCATTCAAACCCTGTTCTGTACATTCTAATTCCGTTGTTTTCATTCAAATTCCGTTGTTTTCATTCTAATTCTGTTGTTTTCATTTAAATTCGTTGTTTTGATTTAAATTCTGTTCTGTACATTCTAATTCCGTTGTTTTCATTCAAATTCCGCTGTTTTCATTCTAATTCTGTTGTTTGTTTTAAGCTTCCATTGTTTTCATTCAAATTCTGTTCTGTTCATTCTAATTCCGTTGTTTTCATTCAGTCTCTGTTCTGTACATTCTAATTCTGTTGTTTTCATTCAAATTACATTGTTTTGATTCAAATTCTGTTCTGTTCATTCTAATTCCATTGTTTTCATTCAAATTCCGTTGTTTTCATTCAAACCCTGTTCTGTACATTCTAATTCCGTTGTTTTCATTCAAATTCCGTTGTTTTCATTCAAACCCTGTTCTGTACATTCTAATTCCGTTGTTTTCATTCAAATTCCGTTGTTTTCATTCTAATTCTGTTGTTTGTTTTAAACTTCCATTGTTTTCATTCAAATTCCGTTGTTTTCATTCTAATTCTGTTGTTTGTTTTAAACTTCCATAGTTATCATTCAAATTCTGTTGTTTTCATTTAAATTCGTTGTTTTGATTTAAATTCTGTTCTGTACATTCTAATTCCGTTGTTTTCATTCAAATTCCGTTGTTTTCATTCTAATTCTGTTGTTTGTTTTTAACTTCCATAGTTATCATTCAAATTCTGTTGTTTTCATTCAAATTCCGTTGTTTTCATTCAAACCCTGTTCTGTACATTCTAATTCCGTTGTTTTCATTCAAATTCCGTTGTTTTCATTCTAATTCTGTTGTTTTCATTTAAATTCGTTGTTTTGATTTAAATTCTGTTCTGTACATTCTAATTCCGTTGTTTTCATTCAAATTCCGCTGTTTTCATTCTAATTCTGTTGTTTGTTTTAAGCTTCCATTGTTTTCATTCAAATTCTGTTCTGTTCATTCTAATTCCGTTGTTTTCATTCAGTCTCTGTTCTGTACATTCTAATTCTGTTGTTTTCATTCAAATTACATTGTTTTGATTCAAATTCTGTTCTGTTCATTCTAATTCCATTGTTTTCATTCAAATTCCGTTGTTTTCATTCAAACCCTGTTCTGTACATTCTAATTCCGTTGTTTTCATTCAAATTCCGTTGTTTTAATTCTAATTCTGTTGTTTGTTTTAAACTTCCATAGTTATCATTCAAATTCTGTTGTTTTCATTTAAATTCGTTGTTTTGATTTAAATTCTGTTCTGTACATTCTAATTCCGTTGTTTTCATTCAAATTCCGCTGTTTTCATTCTAATTCTGTTGTTTGTTTTAAGCTTCCATTGTTTTCATTCAAATTCTATTCTGTTCATTCTAATTCCGTTGTTTTCTTTCAGTCTCTGTTCTGTACATTCTAATTCTGTTGTTTTCATTCAAATTACATTGTTTTGATTCAAATTCTGTTCTGTTCATTCTAATTCCGTTGTTTTCATTCAAATTCCGTTGTTTTCATTCAAACCCTGTTCTGTACATTCTAATTCCGTTGTTTTCATTCAAATTCCGTTGTTTTCATTCTAATTCTGTTGTTTTCATTTAAATTCGTTGTTTTGATTTAAATTCTGTTCTGTACATTCTAATTCCGTTGTTTTCATTCAAATTCCGCTGTTTTCATTCTAATTCTGTTGTTTTCATTTAAATTCGTTGTTTTGATTTAAATTCTGTTCTGTACATTCTAATTCCGTTGTTTTCATTCAAATTCCGCTGTTTTCATTCTAATTCTGTTGTTTGTTTTAAGCTTCCATTGTTTTCATTCAAATTCTGTTCTGTTCATTCTAATTCCGTTGTTTTCATTCAGTCTCTGTTCTGTACATTCTAATTCTGTTGTTTTCATTCAAATTACATTGTTTTGATTCAAATTCTGTTCTGTTCATTCTAATTCCATTGTTTTCATTCAAATTCGTTGTTTTGATTTAAATTCTGTTCTGTACATTCTAATTCCGTTGTTTTCATTCAAATTCCGCTGTTTTCATTCTAATTCTGTTGTTTGTTTTAAGCTTCCATTGTTTTCATTCAAATTCTGTTCTGTTCATTCTAATTCCGTTGTTTTCTTTCAGTTTCTGTTCTGTACATTCTAATTCTGTTGTTTTCATTCAAATTACATTGTTTTGATTCAAATTCTGTTCTGTTCATTCTAATTCCATTGTTTTCATTCAAATTCCGTTGTTTTCATTCTAATTCTGTTGTTTTCATTTAAATTCGTTGTTTTGATTTAAATTCTGTTCTGTACATTCTAATTCCGTTGTTTTCATTCAAATTCCGTTGTTTTCATTCTAATTCTGTTGTTTTCATTTAAATTCGTTGTTTTGATTTAAATTCTGTTCTGTACATTCTAATTCCGTTGTTTTCATTCAAATTCCGTTGTTTTCATTCTAATTCTGTTGTTTTCATTTAAATTCGTTGTTTTGATTTAAATTCTGTTCTGTACATTCTAATTCCGTTGTTTTCATTCAAATTCCGCTGTTTTCATTCTAATTCTGTTGTTTGTTTTAAGTTTCCATTGTTTTCATTCAAATTCTGTTCTGTTCATTCTAATTCCGTTGTTTTCATTCAGTCTCTGTTCTGTACAATCTAATTCTGTTGATTTCATTCAAATTACATTGTTTTGATTCAAATTCTGTTCTGTTCATTCTAATTCCATTGTTTTCATTCAAATTCCGTTGTTTTCATTCAAACCCTGTTCTGTACATTCTAATTCCGTTGTTTTCATTCAAATTCCGTTGTTTTCATTCTAATTCTGTTGTTTTCATTTAAATTCGTTGTTTTGATTTAAATTCTGTTCTGTACATTCTAATTCCGTTGTTTTCATTCAAATTCCGCTGTTTTCATTCTAATTCTGTTGTTTGTTTTAAGCTTCCATTGTTTTCATTCAAATTCTGTTCTGTTCATTCTAATTCCGTTGTTTTCATTCAGTCTCTGTTCTGTACATTCTAATTCTGTTGTTTTCATTCAAATTACATTGTTTTGATTCAAATTCTGTTCTGTTCATTCTAATTCCATTGTTTTCATTCAAATTCCGTTGTTTTCATTCAAACCCTGTTCTGTACATTCTAATTCCGTTGTTTTCATTCAAATTCCGTTGTTTTCATTCAAACCCTGTTCTGTACATTCTAATTCCGTTGTTTTCATTCAAATTCCGTTGTTTTCATTCTAATTCTGTTGTTTGTTTTAAACTTCCATTGTTTTCATTCAAATTCCGTTGTTTTCATTCTAATTCTGTTGTTTGTTTTAAACTTCCATAGTTATCATTCAAATTCTGTTGTTTTCATTTAAATTCGTTGTTTTGATTTAAATTCTGTTCTGTACATTCTAATTCCGTTGTTTTCATTCAAATTCCGCTGTTTTCATTCTAATTCTGTTGTTTGTTTTAAACTTCCATTGTTTTCATTCAAATTCTGTTCTGTTCATTCTAATTCCGTTGTTTTCTTTCAGTCTCTGTTCTGTACATTCTAATTCTGTTGTTTTCATTCAAATTACATTGTTTTGATTCAAATTCTGTTCTGTTCATTCTAATTCCATTGTTTTCATTCAAATTCCGTTGTTTTCATTCAAACCCTGTTCTGTACATTCTAATTCCGTTGTTTTCATTCAAATTCCGTTGTTTTCATTCTAATTCCATTGTTTTCATTCAAATTCCGTTGTTTTCATTCAAACCCTGTTCTGTACATTCTAATTCCGTTGTTTTCATTCAAATTCCGTTGTTTTCATTCTAATTCTGTTGTTTTCATTTAAATTCGTTGTTTTGATTTAAATTCTGTTCTGTACATTCTAATTCCGTTGTTTTCATTCAAATTCCGCTGTTTTCATTCTAATTCTGTTGTTTGTTTTAAGCTTCCATTGTTTTCATTCAAATTCTGTTCTGTTCATTCTAATTCCGTTGTTTTCATTCAGTCTCTGTTCTGTACATTCTAATTCTGTTGTTTTCATTCAAATTACATTGTTTTGATTCAAATTCTGTTCTGTTCATTCTAATTCCATTGTTTTCATTCAAATTCCGTTGTTTTCATTCAAACCCTGTTCTGTACATTCTAATTCCGTTGTTTTCATTCAAATTCCGTTGTTTTCATTCTAATTCTGTTGTTTTCATTTAAATTCGTTGTTTTGATTTAAATTCTGTTCTGTACATTCTAATTCCGTTGTTTTCATTCAAATTCCGTTGTTTTCATTCTAATTCTGTTGTTTTCATTTAAATTCGTTGTTTTGATTTAAATTCTGTTCTGTACATTCTAATTCCGTTGTTTTCATTCAGTCTCTGTTCTGTACATTCTAATTCTGTTGTTTTCATTCAAATTACATTGTTTTGATTCAAATTCTGTTCTGTTCATTCTAATTCCATTGTTTTCATTCAAATTCGTTGTTTTGATTTAAATTCTGTTCTGTACATTCTAATTCCGTTGTTTTCATTCAAATTCCGCTGTTTTCATTCTAATTCTGTTGTTTGTTTTAAGCTTCCATTGTTTTCATTCAAATTCTGTTCTGTTCATTCTAATTCCGTTGTTTTCTTTCAGTCTCTGTTCTGTACATTCTAATTCTGTTGTTTTCATTCAAATTACATTGTTTTGATTCAAATTCTGTTCTGTTCATTCTAATTCCATTGTTTTCATTCAAATTCCGTTGTTTTCATTCAAACCCTGTTCTGTACATTCTAATTCCGTTGTTTTCATTCAAATTCTGTTGTTTTCATTCAAACCCTGTTCTGTACATTCTAATTCCGTTGTTTTCATTCAAATTACATTGTTTTGATTCAAATTCTGTTCTGTTCATTCTAATTCCGTTGTTTTCATTCAAATTCCGTTGTTTTCATTCTAATTCTGTTGTTTGTTTTAAACTTCCATTGTTTTCATTCAAATTCCGTTGTTTTCATTCTAATTCTGTTGTTTGTTTTAAACTTCCATAGTTATCATTCAAATTCTGTTGTTTTCATTTAAATTCGTTGTTTTGATTTAAATTCTGTTCTGTACATTCTAATTCCGTTGTTTTCATTCAAATTCCGCTGTTTTCATTCTAATTCTGTTGTTTGTTTTAAACTTCCATTGTTTTCATTCAAATTCTGTTCTGTTCATTCTAATTCCGTTGTTTTCTTTCAGTCTCTGTTCTGTACATTCTAATTCTGTTGTTTTCATTCAAATTACATTGTTTTGATTCAAATTCTGTTCTGTTCATTCTAATTCCATTGTTTTCATTCAAATTCCGTTGTTTTCATTCAAACCCTGTTCTGTACATTCTAATTCCGTTGTTTTCATTCAAATTCCGTTGTTTTCATTCTAATTCCATTGTTTTCATTCAAATTCCGTTGTTTTCATTCAAACCCTGTTCTGTACATTCTAATTCCGTTGTTTTCATTCAAATTCCGTTGTTTTCATTCTAATTCTGTTGTTTTCATTTAAATTCGTTGTTTTGATTTAAATTCTGTTCTGTACATTCTAATTCCGTTGTTTTCATTCAAATTCCGTTGTTTTCATTCTAATTCTGTTGTTTTCATTTAAATTCGTTGTTTTGATTTAAATTCTGTTCTGTACATTCTAATTCCGTTGTTTTCATTCAAATTCCGCTGTTTTCATTCTAATTCTGTTGTTTGTTTTAAGCTTCCATTGTTTTCATTCAAATTCTGTTCTGTTCATTCTAATTCCGTTGTTTTCATTCAGTCTCTGTTCTGTACAATCTAATTCTGTTGATTTCATTCAAATTACATTGTTTTGATTCAAATTCTGTTCTGTTCATTCTAATTCCATTGTTTTCATTCAAATTCCGTTGTTTTCATTCAAACCCTGTTCTGTACATTCTAATTCCGTTGTTTTCATTCAAATTCCGTTGTTTTCATTCTAATTCCGTTGTTTTCATTCAAATTCTGTTGTTTTCATTTAAATTCGTTGTTTTGATTCAAATTCTGTTGTTTTCATTCAAACCCTGTTCTGTACATTCTAATTCCGTTGTTTTCATTCAAATTCCGCTGTTTTCATTCTAATTCTGTTGTTTGTTTTAAGCTTCCATTGTTTTCATTCAAATTCTGTTCTGTTCATTCTAATTCCATTGTTTTCTCTCAGTCTCTGTTCTGTACATTCTAATTCTGTTGTTTTCATTCAAATTACATTGTTTTGATTCAAATTCTGTTCTGTTCATTCTAATTCCATTGTTTTCATTCAAATTCCGTTGTTTTCATTCTAATTCTGTTGTTTTCATTTAAATTCGTTGTTTTGATTTAAATTCTGTTCTGTACATTCTAATTCCGTTGTTTTCATTCAGTCTCTGTTCTGTACATTCTAATTCTGTTGTTTTCATTCAAATTACATTGTTTTGATTCAAATTCTGTTCTGTTCATTCTAATTCCATTGTTTTCATTCAAATTCGTTGTTTTGATTTAAATTCTGTTCTGTACATTCTAATTCCGTTGTTTTCATTCAAATTCCGCTGTTTTCATTCTAATTCTGTTGTTTGTTTTAAGCTTCCATTGTTTTCATTCAAATTCTGTTCTGTTCATTCTAATTCCGTTGTTTTCTTTCAGTCTCTGTTCTGTACATTCTAATTCTGTTGTTTTCATTCAAATTACATTGTTTTGATTCAAATTCTGTTCTGTTCATTCTAATTCCATTGTTTTCATTCAAATTCCGTTGTTTTCATTCAAACCCTGTTCTGTACATTCTAATTCCGTTGTTTTCATTCAAATTCCGTTGTTTTCATTCAAACCCTGTTCTGTACATTCTAATTCCGTTGTTTTCATTCAAATTCCGTTGTTTTCATTCAAACCCTGTTCTGTACATTCTAATTCCGTTGTTTTCATTCAAATTCCGTTGTTTTCATTCTAATTCTGTTGTTTGTTTTAAACTTCCATTGTTTTCATTCAAATTCTGTTCTGTTCATTCTAATTCCGTTGTTTTCTTTCAGTCTCTGTTCTGTACATTCTAATTCTGTTGTTTTCATTCAAATTACATTGTTTTGATTCAAATTCTGTTCTGTTCATTCTAATTCCATTGTTTTCATTCAAATTCCGTTGTTTTCATTCAAACCCTGTTCTGTACATTCTAATTCCGTTGTTTTCATTCAAATTCCGTTGTTTTAATTCTAATTCTGTTGTTTGTTTTAAACTTCCATAGTTATCATTCAAATTCTGTTGTTTTCATTTAAATTCGTTGTTTTGATTTAAATTCTGTTCTGTACATTCTAATTCCGTTGTTTTCATTCAGTCTCTGTTCTGTACATTCTAATTCTGTTGTTTTCATTCAAATTACATTGTTTTGATTCAAATTCTGTTCTGTTCATTCTAATTCCATTGTTTTCATTCAAATTCGTTGTTTTGATTTAAATTCTGTTCTGTACATTCTAATTCCGTTGTTTTCATTCAAATTCCGCTGTTTTCATTCTAATTCTGTTGTTTGTTTTAAGCTTCCATTGTTTTCATTCAAATTCTGTTCTGTTCATTCTAATTCCGTTGTTTTCTTTCAGTCTCTGTTCTGTACATTCTAATTCTGTTGTTTTCATTCAAATTACATTGTTTTGATTCAAATTCTGTTCTGTTCATTCTAATTCCATTGTTTTCATTCAAATTCCGTTGTTTTCATTCAAACCCTGTTCTGTACATTCTAATTCCGTTGTTTTCATTCTAATTCTGTTGTTTTCATTCAAACCCTGTTCTGTACATTCTAATTCCGTTGTTTTCATTCAAATTCCGCTGTTTTCATTCTAATTCTGTTGTTTGTTTTAAGCTTCCATTGTTTTCATTCAAATTCTGTTCTGTTCATTCTAATTCCGTTGTTTTCTTTCAGTCTCTGTTCTGTACATTCTAATTCTGTTGTTTTCATTCAAATTACATTGTTTTGATTCAAATTCTGTTCTGTTCATTCTAATTCCATTGTTTTCATTCAAATTCGTTGTTTTGATTTAAATTCTGTTCTGTACATTCTAATTCCGTTGTTTTCATTCAAATTCCGCTGTTTTCATTCTAATTCTGTTGTTTGTTTTAAGCTTCCATTGTTTTCATTCAAATTCTGTTCTGTTCATTCTAATTCTGTTGTTTTCTCTCAGTCTCTGTTCTGTACATTCTAATTCTGTTGTTTTCATTCAAATTACATTGTTTTGATTCAAATTCTGTTCTGTTCATTCTAATTCCATTGTTTTCATTCAAATTCCGTTGTTTTCATTCTAATTCTGTTGTTTTCATTTAAATTCGTTGTTTTCATTCAAATTCCGTTGTTTTCATTCAAACCCTGTTCTGTACATTCTAATTCCGTTGTTTTCATTCAAATTCCGTTGTTTTCATTCAAACCCTGTTCTGTACATTCTAATTCCGTTGTTTTCATTCAAATTCCGTTGTTTTCATTCTAATTCTGTTGTTTGTTTTAAACTTCCATTGTTTTCATTCAAATTCTGTTCTGTTCATTCTAATTCCGTTGTTTTCTTTCAGTCTCTGTTCTGTACATTCTAATTCTGTTGTTTTCATTCAAATTACATTGTTTTGATTCAAATTCTGTTCTGTTCATTCTAATTCCATTGTTTTCATTCAAATTCCGTTGTTTTCATTCAAACCCTGTTCTGTACATTCTAATTCCGTTGTTTTCATTCAAATTCCGTTGTTTTAATTCTAATTCTGTTGTTTGTTTTAAACTTCCATAGTTATCATTCAAATTCTGTTGTTTTCATTTAAATTCGTTGTTTTGATTTAAATTCTGTTCTGTACATTCTAATTCCGTTGTTTTCATTCAGTCTCTGTTCTGTACATTCTAATTCTGTTGTTTTCATTCAAATTACATTGTTTTGATTCAAATTCTGTTCTGTTCATTCTAATTCCATTGTTTTCATTCAAATTCGTTGTTTTGATTTAAATTCTGTTCTGTACATTCTAATTCCGTTGTTTTCATTCAAATTCCGCTGTTTTCATTCTAATTCTGTTGTTTGTTTTAAGCTTCCATTGTTTTCATTCAAATTCTGTTCTGTTCATTCTAATTCCGTTGTTTTCTTTCAGTCTCTGTTCTGTACATTCTAATTCTGTTGTTTTCATTCAAATTACATTGTTTTGATTCAAATTCTGTTCTGTTCATTCTAATTCCATTGTTTTCATTCAAATTCCGTTGTTTTGATTCAAACCCTGTTCTGTACATTCTAATTCCGTTGTTTTCATTCTAATTCTGTTGTTTTCATTCAAACCCTGTTCTGTACATTCTAATTCCGTTGTTTTCATTCAAATTCCGCTATTTTCATTCTAATTCTGTTGTTTGTTTTAAGCTTCCATTGTTTTCATTCAAATTCTGTTCTGTTCATTCTAATTCCGTTGTTTTCTTTCAGTCTCTGTTCTGTACATTCTAATTCTGTTGTTTTCATTCAAATTACATTGTTTTGATTCAAATTCTGTTCTGTTCATTCTAATTCCATTGTTTTCATTCAAATTCCGTTGTTTTGATTCAAACCCTGTTCTGTACATTCTAATTCCGTTGTTTTCATTCTAATTCTGTTGTTTTCATTCAAACCCTGTTCTGTACATTCTAATTCCGTTGTTTTCATTCAAATTCCGCTGTTTTCATTCTAATTCTGTTGTTTGTTTTAAGCTTCCATTGTTTTCATTCAAATTCTGTTCTGTTCATTCTAATTCCGTTGTTTTCTTTCAGTCTCTGTTCTGTACATTCTAATTCTGTTGTTTTCATTCAAATTACATTGTTTTGATTCAAATTCTGTTCTGTTCATTCTAATTCCATTGTTTTCATTCAAATTCCGTTGTTTTCATTCAAACCCTATTCTGTACATTCTAATTCCGTTGTTTTCATTCAAATTCCGTTGTTTTCATTCTAATTCTGTTGTTTGTTTTAAACTTCCATTGTTTTCATTCAAATTCCGTTGTTTTCATTCTAATTCTGTTGTTTGTTTTAAACTTCCATAGTTATCATTCAAATTCTGTTGTTTTCATTTAAATTCGTTGTTTTGATTTAAATTCTGTTCTGTTCATTCTAATTCCGTTGTTTTCTTTCAGTCTCTGTTCTGTACATTCTAATTCTGTTGTTTTCATTCAAATTACATTGTTTTGATTCAAATTCTGTTCTGTTCATTCTAATTCCATTGTTTTCATTCAAATTCCGTTGTTTTCATTCAAACCCTGTTCTGTACATTCTAATTCCGTTGTTTTCATTCAAATTCCGTTGTTTTCATTCTAATTCCATTGTTTTCATTCAAATTCCGTTGTTTTCATTCAAACCCTGTTCTGTACATTCTAATTCCGTTGTTTTCATTCAAATTCCGTTGTTTTCATTCTAATTCTGTTGTTTTCATTTAAATTCGTTGTTTTGATTTAAATTCTGTTCTGTACATTCTAATTCCGTTGTTTTCATTCAAATTCCGCTGTTTTCATTCTAATTCTGTTGTTTGTTTTAAGCTTCCATTGTTTTCATTCAAATTCTGTTCTGTTCATTCTAATTCCGTTGTTTTCTTTCAGTCTCTGTTCTGTACATTCTAATTCTGTTGTTTTCATTCAAATTACATTGTTTTGATTCAAATTCTGTTCTGTTCATTCTAATTCCATTGTTTTCATTCAAATTCCGTTGTTTTCATTCAAACCCTGTTCTGTACATTCTAATTCCGTTGTTTTCATTCAAATTCCGTTGTTTTCATTCAAACCCTGTTCTGTACATTCTAATTCCGTTGTTTTCATTCAAATTCCGTTGTTTTCATTCTAATTCTGTTGTTTGTTTTAAACTTCCATTGTTTTCATTCAAATTCCGTTGTTTTCATTCTAATTCTGTTGTTTGTTTTAAACTTCCATAGTTATCATTCAAATTCTGTTGTTTTCATTCTAATTCCGTTGTTTTCTTTCAGTCTCTGTTCTGTACATTCTAATTCTGTTGTTTTCATTCAAATTACATTGTTTTGATTCAAATTCTGTTCTGTTCATTCTAATTCCATTGTTTTCATTCAAATTCCGTTGTTTTCATTCAAACCCTGTTCTGTACATTCTAATTCCGTTGTTTTCATTCAAATTCCGTTGTTTTCATTCAAACCCTGTTCTGTACATTCTAATTCCGTTGTTTTCATTCTAATTCTGTTGTTTGTTTTAAACTTCCATTGTTTTCATTCAAATTCCGTTGTTTTCATTCTAATTCTGTTGTTTGTTTTAAACTTCCATAGTTATCATTCAAATTCTGTTGTTTTCATTCAAATTCCGTTGTTTTCATTCAAACCCTGTTCTGTACATTCTAATTCCGTTGTTTTCATTCAAATTCCGTTGTTTTCATTCTAATTCTGTTGTTTTCATTTAAATTCGTTGTTTTGATTTAAATTCTGTTCTGTACATTCTAATTCCGTTGTTTTCATTCAAATTCCGCTGTTTTCATTCTAATTCTGTTGTTTGTTTTAAGCTTCCATTGTTTTCATTCAAATTCTGTTCTGTTCATTCTAATTCCGTTGTTTTCATTCAGTCTCTGTTCTGTACATTCTAATTCTGTTGTTTTCATTCAAATTACATTGTTTTGATTCAAATTCTGTTCTGTACATTCTAATTCCGTTGTTTTCATTCAAATTCCGTTGTTTTCATTCTAATTCTGTTGTTTTCATTTAAATTCGTTGTTTTCATTCAAACCCTGTTCTGTACATTCTAATTCCGTTGTTTTCATTCAAATTCCGCTGTTTTCATTCAAACCCTGTTCTGTACATTCTAATTCCGTTGTTTTCATTCAAATTCCGTTGTTTTCATTCTAATTCTGTTGTTTGTTTTAAACTTCCATAGTTATCATTCAAATTCTGTTGTTTTCATTTAAATTCGTTGTTTTGATTCAAATTCTGTTCTGTTCATTCTAATTCCATTGTTTTCATTCAAATTCCGTTGTTTTCATTCAAACCCTGTTCTGTACATTCTAATTCCATTGTTTTCATTCAAATTCTGTTGTTTTCATTTAAATTCGTTGTTTTGATTTAAATTCTGTTCTGTACATTCTAATTCCGTTGTTTTCATTCAAATTCCGCTGTTTTCATTCTAATTCTGTTGTTTGTTTTAAGCTTCCATTGTTTTCATTCAAATTCTGTTCTGTTCATTCTAATTCCGTTGTTTTCTTTCAGTCTCTGTTCTGTACATTCTAATTCTGTTGTTTTCATTCAAATTACATTGTTTTGATTCAAATTCTGTTCTGTTCATTCTAATTCCATTGTTTTCATTCAAATTCCGTTGTTTTCATTCAAACCCTGTTCTGTACATTCTAATTCCGTTGTTTTCATTCAAATTCCGTTGTTTTCATTCAAACCCTGTTCTGTACATTCTAATTCCGTTGTTTTCATTCAAATTCCGTTGTTTTCATTCTAATTCTGTTGTTTGTTTTAAACTTCCATTGTTTTCATTCAAATTCCGTTGTTTTCATTCTAATTCTGTTGTTTGTTTTAAACTTCCATAGTTATCATTCAAATTCTGTTGTTTTCATTCAAATTCCGTTGTTTTCATTCAAACCCTGTTCTGTACATTCTAATTCCGTTGTTTTCATTCAAATTCCGTTGTTTTCATTCTAATTCTGTTGTTTTCATTTAAATTCGTTGTTTTGATTTAAATTCTGTTCTGTACATTCTAATTCCGTTGTTTTCATTCAAATTCCGCTGTTTTCATTCTAATTCTGTTGTTTGTTTTAAGCTTCCATTGTTTTCATTCAAATTCTGTTCTGTTCATTCTAATTCCGTTGTTTTCATTCAGTCTCTGTTCTGTACATTCTAATTCTGTTGTTTTCATTCAAATTACATTGTTTTGATTCAAATTCTGTTCTGTACATTCTAATTCCGTTGTTTTCATTCAAATTCCGTTGTTTTCATTCTAATTCTGTTGTTTTCATTTAAATTCGTTGTTTTGATTTAAATTCTGTTCTGTACATTCTAATTCCGTTGTTTTCATTCAAATTCCGTTGTTTTCATTCTAATTCTGTTGTTTTCATTTAAATTCGTTGTTTTCATTTAAATTCTGTTCTGTACATTCTAATTCCGTTGTTTTCATTCAAATTCCGCTGTTTTCATTCTAATTCTATTGTTTGTTTTAAGCTTCCATTGTTTTCATTCAAATTCTGTTCTGTTCATTCTAATTCCGTTGTTTTCATTCTGTCTCTGTTCTGTACATTCTAATTCTGTTGTTTTCATTCAAATTACATTGTTTTGATTCAAATTCTGTTCTGTTCATTCTAATTCCATTATTTTCATTCAAATTCGTTGTTTTGATTTAAATTCTGTTCTGTACATTCTAATTCCGTTGTTTTCATTCAAATTCCGCTGTTTTCATTCTAATTCTGTTGTTTGTTTTAAGCTTCCATTGTTTTCATTCAAATTCTGTTCTGTTCATTCTAATTCCGTTGTTTTCTTTCAGTCTCTGTTCTGTACATTCTAATTCTGTTGTTTTCATTCAAATTACATTGTTTTGATTCAAATTCTGTTCTGTTCATTCTAATTCCGTTGTTTTCATTCAAATTCCGTTGTTTTCATTCTAATTCTGTTATTTGTTTTAAACTTCCATTGTTTTCATTCAAATTCCGTTGTTTTCATTCTAATTCTGTTGTTTGTTTTAAACTTCCATAGTTATCATTCAAATTCCGTTGTTTTCATTCAAATTCCGTTGTTTTCATTCAAACCCTGTTCTGTACATTCTAATTCCGTTGTTTTCATTCAAATTCCGTTGTTTTCATTCTAATTCTGTTGTTTTCATTTAAATTCGTTGTTTTGATTTAAATTCTGTTCTGTACATTCTAATTCCGTTGTTTTCATTCAAATTCCGCTGTTTTCATTCTAATTCTGTTGTTTGTTTTAAGCTTCCATTGTTTTCATTCAAATTCTGTTCTGTTCATTCTAATTCCGTTGTTTTCATTCAGTCTCTGTTCTGTACATTCTAATTCTGTTGTTTTCATTCAAATTACATTGTTTTGATTCAAATTCTGTTCTGTTCATTCTAATTCCATTGTTTTCATTCAAATTCCGTTGTTTTCATTCAAACCCTGTTCTGTACATTCTAATTCCGTTGTTTTCATTCAAATTCCGTTGTTTTCATTCAAACCCTGTTCTGTACATTCTAATTCCGTTGTTTTCATTCAAATTCCGTTGTTTTCATTCTAATTCTGTTGTTTGTTTTAAACTTCCATTGTTTTCATTCAAATTCCGTTGTTTTCATTCTAATTCTGTTGTTTGTTTTAAACTTCCATAGTTATCATTCAAATTCTGTTGTTTTCATTCAAATTCCGTTGTTTTCATTCAAACCCTGTTCTGTACATTCTAATTCCGTTGTTTTCATTCAAATTCCGTTGTTTTCATTCTAATTCTGTTGTTTTCATTTAAATTCGTTGTTTTGATTTAAATTCTGTTCTGTACATTCTAATTCTGTTGTTTTCATTCAAATTCCGCTGTTTTCATTCTAATTCTGTTGTTTGTTTTAAGCTTCCATTGTTTTCATTCAAATTCTGTTCTGTTCATTCTAATTCCGTTGTTTTCATTCAGTCTCTGTTCTGTACATTCTAATTCTGTTGTTTTCATTCAAATTACATTGTTTTGATTCAAATTCTGTTCTGTTCATTCTAATTCCGTTGTTTTCATTCAAATTCCGTTGTTTTCATTCAAACCCTGTTCTGTACATTCTAATTCCGTTGTTTTCATTCAAATTCCGTTGTTTTCATTCTAATTCTGTTGTTTGTTTTAAACTTCCATTGTTTTCATTCTAATTCCGTTGTTTTCATTCTAATTCTGTTGTTTGTTTTAAACTTCCATAGTTATCATTCAAATTCTGTTGTTTTCATTCAAATTCCGTTGTTTTCATTCAAACCCTGTTCTGTACATTCTAATTCCGTTGTTTTCATTCAAATTCCGTTGTTTTCATTCTAATTCTGTTGTTTTCATTTAAATTCGTTGTTTTGATTTAAATTCTGTTCTGTACATTCTAATTCCGTTGTTTTCATTCAAATTCCGCTGTTTTCATTCTAATTCTTTTGTTTGTTTTAAGCTTCCATTGTTTTCATTCAAATTCTGTTCTGTTCATTCTAATTCCGTTGTTTTCATTCAGTCTCTGTTCTGTACATTCTAATTCTGTTGTTTTCATTCAAATTACATTGTTTTGATTCAAATTCTGTTCTGTTCATTCTAATTCCATTGTTTTCATTCAAATTCCATTGTTTTCATTCAAACCCTGTTCTGTACATTCTAATTCCGTTGTTTTCATTCAAATTCCGTTGTTTTCATTCAAACCCTGTTCTGTACATTCTAATTCCGTTGTTTTCATTCAAATTCCGTTGTTTTCATTCTAATGAAGCGGATTTCCCACACCAAAGACACTAAGACTATGGTGGTTAGGATTAACGCTATCAAAGCCGTCCTGGAGGGAAATCCTCACCTGCGCCAGCTGAGAGGATTTATGGGCTATATGGACCAGCTGCACGAAGCCCAGGAGGTGCTACAAGCTCGGGAACTCGCGGCTTTTGCCCGCTCCCAGTTTGCTAACCCGAAGCCACCGCAGCAGCAGCGACGGTCACGGGGGAGAGGCGTCTCCACTCCTCTGCCGCGGGATTCCTCCGCGTGCTGTTCCGAGCCAAATGCACCGGCCTCCTTCTTGGCAGCGATGTGGTCAGAGGATGAGGAGCAAGTTGTCATCCCTCCGCCATCACAAGTTTCCTCCGCCACTTCCTTGTACTTGTACTTGTTTGAACACCTTTTAATGTTAAAGTCGCCCTCTGTTCATTTCAGTGTTGGAAAGACTCTTTCTTGCACTGAGGTCTGCTTATTGTAAATATCTTGTACTTGTTTGAACACCTTTTAATGTTAAATTTTTCCTTTTTGCTTTTCAGTGTTGGAAAGACTCTTTCTTGCACTGAGGTCTGCTTATTGTAAATATCTTGTACTTGTTTGAACACCTTTTAATGTTAAAGTCGGCCTTTGTGCTTTTCAGTGTTGGAAACAGTCTTTCTTGCACTGAGGTCTGCTTATTGTAAATATCTTGTACTTGTTTGAACACCTTTTAATGTTAAAGTCGGCCTTTTTGCTTTTCAGTGTTGGAAAGACTTTCTTGCACTGAGGTCTGCTTATTGTAAATATCTTGTACTTGTTTGAACACCTTTTAATGTTAAAGTCGGCCTTTGTGCTTTTCAGTGTTGGAAAGAGTCTTTCTTGCACTGAGGTCTGCTTATTGTAAATATCTTGTACTTGTTTGAACACCTTTTAATGTTAAAGTCGCCCTCTGTTCATTTCAGTGTTGGAAAGACTCTTTCTTGCACTGAGGTCTGCTTATTGTAAATATCTTGTACTTGTTTGAACACCTTTTAATGTTAAAGTCGGCCTTTGTGCATTTCAGTGTTGGAAAGACTCTTTCTTGCACTGAGGTCTGCTTATTGTAAATATCTTGTACTTGTTTGAACACCTTTTAATGTTAAAGTCGGCGTCTGTTTTTTCAGTGTTGGAAAGACTCTTTCTTGCACTGAGGTCTGCTTATTGTAAATATCTTGTACTTGTTTGAACACCTTTTAATGTTAAAGCCGGACTTTGTTTTTTTTTTTAGTGTCGGAGAGACGCTTTCTTGTACTGAGGTCTGCTTATTGTAAATATCTTGTACTTGTTTGAACACCTTTTAATGTTAAAGTCGGCCTTTGTGCTTTTCAGTGTTGGAAAGACTCTTTCTTGCACTGAGGTCTGCTTATTGTAAATATCTTGTAGTTGTTTTTACACCTTTTAATGTTAAAGCCGGACTTTGTTTTTTTTTTAGTGTTGGAAAGACTCTTTCTTGCACTGAGGTCTGCTTATTGTAAATATCTTGTACTTGTTTTTACACCTTTTAATGTTAAAGTCGGCCTCTGTGCTTTTCAGTGTTGGAAAGAGTCTTTCTTGCACTGAGGTCTGCTTATTGTAAATATCTTGTACTTGTTTTTTAGACCTTTTAATGTTAAAGCCCGACTTTGTGCTTTTCAGTGTTTGAAAGACTCTTTCTTGCACTGAGGTCTGCTTATTGTAAATATCTTGTACTTGTTTTTACACCTTTTAATGTTAAAGTCGGCCTTTGTGCATTTCAGTGTTGGAAAGACTCTTTCTTGCACTGAGGTCTGCTTATTGTAAATATCTTGTACTTGTTTGAACACCTTTTAATGTTAAATTTTTCCTTTGTGCTTTTCAGTGTTGGAAAGACGCTTTCTTGTACTGAGGTCTGCTTATTGTAAATATCTTGTACTTGTTTGAACACCTTTTAATGTTAAAGTCGGCCTTTGTGCTTTTCAGTGTTGGAAAGACTCTTTCTTGCACTGAGGTCTGCTTATTGTAAATATCTTGTACTTGTTTGAACACCTTTTAATGTACACACACACATAAGCCAAGCCTACTCATATTAGTAACTATGCATACACAAAGTCAGACTCAGGGAGCATCTCGCCACACATTTATTCTCTCTCTCCTTCTCTTTATTTATGAACAAGTGACGTATTCTCTCCACCTGTCTAAGCGACGCACACAGCATACATCCCTAGTTATACACAAACATCTATGGGTACACTGAGGTTCATTACATGGAATATAAATGGAGCTGGCTCCAGAGTAAAGAGGTTAAAAATATTTAACCAACTCAAAAAACTACAGGCAGATGTCGTCCTTTTACAAGAGACCCACAGACCTCTTAGAGGTTCGAATGAACTTAAAACACCTGAGTTTCCCAATGTGTTCTCAGCTTGTTATAATTCTAGACAAAGGGGAGTAGCAATTTTAATACATAAAAATATTAATTTCACAGTACTCGATACAGTTATAGATCCAGAGGGCAGATTCTTAATCATTAAACTATCTATACTTGATAAAAAGCTATGTATTGCAAGTGTATATCGTCCAAATGTTGATGATCCCTCATTCTTTCACGGTTTTTTCAGTGCACTCTCTGAACACTTAGATGGCACACTTGTTCTTGGAGGCGACCTCAACCTTGGACTAAATGAAGACATGGATAGGCTCAGTACAGCGGGAACTCAGCGTAATTGGCAGTCCATAAATATAATCAAACAGTATATGAGCGACTTTGGTCTTTGCGATGCATGGCGCTCCCTTCACCCCACCAGTAAGGAATATACTTTTTTCTCACATGTCCATCACTCCTACTCTCGTCTGGATTATTTTTTGGTCAGCAGCTCACTGCTGAACGACATTTCAGACACTGAGATTCATCCTATAGCTGTCAGCGATCATGGTCCTGTATCTTTAACACTAATGCACAAGAATAATACTACGTCAAGAAAAAACTGGAGATTTAATATATCACTACTTAAAGATGAAGACTTTATTAAATATTTTAAAAAAGAGTGGACTTCATATTTGGACTATAATGACACTCCCGAAACATCAGCTTCTGTTCTATGGGAAGCAGGGAAAGCTGTGATGAGAGGTAAAATAATTTCTTTCTCATCACATAAAAAGAAAAAAGAAAACAAAAATATTCAGGAATTAGAAAAAAACATCAAATCACTAGAAGAAGCCTACGCGTCCCACCAAGATCAGGAAACATTGAACAAAATACGCAAAACAAAACTAGAATTAAATGAGATAATTGATAAAAAAACAAAATTCTTAGTACAAAGACTACGCCTACAAAATTATGAACATGGTAATAAATCCGGTCAATTTCTAGCAAACCAGCTAAAAATAAATAAAGAAAAAACAACTATAGGTGCTGTTCAAAATTCATCTGGGAACACAATATATGAACCGATACAAATAAACAACATTTTCAGGGATTTCTATAAAACGTTGTATTCACCACAAATAAACCCATCTAAAAAAGAAATTGATCAGTTTTTGGACAACATAACTCTTCCAAAATTATTGGACACTCAAGCAATGGCACTGGATTCACCACTGACACCAGGTGAACTCCAGGAAGCCCTGATAAGTATGCCCAATAATAAGGCTTTAGGTCCAGACAGCTTTCCTGCAGAATTCTACAAAGAATTCTGGTCGATTCTAGCACCAGTTTTCTACAGAACGTTGTTGGAAATTAAAGAAAAGGGCAGACTTCCATCAAATATGAATTCTGCAAACATTAATCTCCTGCTAAAACCAGGCAAAGACCCTGTATATCCCTCAAGCTATCGTCCAATATCCCTTATAAACGTAGACCTTAAAATAATCTGCAAAGCTCTCTCAAAGAGACTGGAGAAAATAACCCCCCTCTTAATTAATCCTGACCAAACTGGTTTCATAAAAGGTAGGCACTCATCAACAAATACACGTAGATTACTTAATTTGATAGACTACTCATACAGTAAAAACTTAGAAACTACAATATTCTCTTTAGACGCAGAAAAAGCATTTGACAGAGTTAACTGGAAATTTCTATTTGCAACTTTACACAAATTTGGTTTTGGATCCTCTTTCATAAACTGGTTAAAAATATTATATAATTCCCCAACAGCTTGTGTTAGAACAAATGACCAGACATCCTCCAGCTTCTGTCTCTTGAGGGGCACCAGGCAGGGATGCCCACTCTCCCCTTCACTGTTTGCAATTTTTATTGAACCACTAGCAGCAGCAATTAGACAGAATTCAGTAATTAAGGGCATAAAATGCAAGAACGTGGAACATAAAATCAGCCTTTATGCAGATGATGTGTTACTCTTTCTCCAAAATTCACAAACCAATATCTCTGGGGTGATTGAATTGATAAACTCTTTTGCAAGAATATCAGATTACTCAATTAACTGGTCAAAATCTACAGTTCTACCGATTAATTGCTCCCTCCATAATTCCTCTTCTACACCACTGCAATCGGGAAATATAAAATATTTAGGTATTAATGTTTCTCCCAAGCTTGCAGATCTAACTAAATTAAACCATATCCCACTTTTAAAGAAGGTAGAAGATGATCTGGCTAGATGGAAATGTCTACCCATATCACTCATGGGAAGGGTTGCCGCTATAAAAATGATGGTCTTACCAAAAATAAATTATTTATTCTCAATGATCCCAACCAAACCGCCACAAGATTGGTTCAGATCTCTAGATTCATGTATGTCCAAATTCCTTTGGAAAAATAAACCCCCACTTATAAGCTTAAAAACACTACAAAAGACCAAGGATAAAGGAGGATTAGAACTACCTAACTTTCAGCACTACTTCTTAGCCAACAGGCTTCAGTTTATCTCAGGATGGCTAAAACACACCCTCTTAGATGAACCTTGGCTAGATGTAGAACAAGCACTTTGCAATAATCTAGAGATCTCAGACCTACCATTTATCAGCTCAAACATCCAACGACATGAATGCTTTAAAAGCATCAACATCAGCTTTTCTCTGACAGCATGGTGGGAGTTTCTAAAATTGACGGCGTCTTCATTAATCCCATGCAAACGTACACCTATCTGGAACAACCCTGACATATTACAAAACAATAATATGATAAACTTTTCAGATTGGAGTAGTAAAGGAATCAAATACTTAGAACATATATTAGAAGGAACAGAATTTATTTCATTTGACGGACTAGTTACACAATATGGGATCAACAAGAAAAGATTTTTAGAATATCAACAAATTAAATCCATAGTAAAAAAGAAATTTAAACCGGGTCAAGTTGAACTACAAACACCACCAAGTGTGGTTCAATTTCTTACTCTTAAAACCCCCAAATTACTATCCAAAATATACAGAATGCTTTCTAAAATAGATGACTCAGTATCACTTCCTATTGCAAAATGGGAAGCGGATTTATCAGTTAACTTAGACCTAAACTTCTGGTCTCAGATTTGCTTAAAAACCTTTCATCTAATTAGAAATCCCAGTCTTCAATTAATTCAATACAAAATATTACATAGAGTGCACTATACAGGTCATCGGATGTTCAAGATGGGCTTTACGTCTACCAACAACTGCTCACACTGCCAAACCAATTCACCGGACAATTATATCCACGCTCTTTGGTTCTGTCCACCAGTTCAGAAGTTTTGGCGCGAGATATGTGAAGACTTATCGAAGTGTCTGAAATGTAACATTCCAACTTCCCCCTTAGTGTGTTTGTTGGGCAGCTTAGATAATGTCACTACAGAAAAGAATATTGCCCATATGGTTTTCACTGCCCTATGCATAGCCAAGAAAACTGTCCTCTTGAACTGGAAAAATAAAAACAATCTTAATTCTAACCAATATAGAAATTATCTATTAGATTACATTAGTCTTGATACAGCCTCTGCCACCACATCAGATCAATTGCTCTGGGCTCCTTTGATCAGCTCGCTCGGGCCACTTCGGAGGTGGGGTGCCCCCGGCCTCTCGGCCTGGGGCTCGGTCACTCAGGCACGGCTGGCTGCCGGCGGAGCTCACGGGCGCGTCACTGCAACTCCCCCTGGCTTCTGCTCCGCGGCTGCTGAGTGAGCCCTCATCTGGGACTCTCCTCAGCTCTTTCTGGGACAGTGGCGCGGCTGCCCCTCTGTTGGTCTTCCTTGGTCTCTTGTGTTCTGGGGGCCTCTGGATGTCTGGAGTTTTGATCTCCTCCATACCTGCTTCATGCCCTGGAGGACGGGGCTGTGGCCCCCCCACACCCTCTAGCAGATCATTACATGAAGGAACCTTTAAAAAAAAAAAAAACAAGCACGTCCATGCTCACAGGTGTACACACGGGTGATCACACCCACAAACTACACCCTTTTTGGCTCCTACCTCAAAGCACACTGTGTTCTGTTGATCTTATGTGCTGCACAATAATGTTTAATATTTAGTATTTACTGTCATATTCCCATATATCATTGTGATGTTGTTTATTCTACTACTCTTGTTCTCTTCTGCTTGTTTTCTTTTTTCTTTCTCAGCAGGTGACCCAGGTGATTGATATATGCATTTTTTTTTCTTATTTTTTTTTCTGCTCATTCTGTTGGTTTTTGTCTTTTGCCCTTCTCCCCCGTCCCTCTTCTCAGCTGTTTCTCTTTCCCTCTTTCTTTCTCCCCTTCTTTCCCCCAGTCAAGTCTGTCCCGTATTCAGTAAGTGAAAATAAAATAAACAATAAAAGGTGAATCAAATGGACCATTACGGCAAGGCTGGGATGGTCAATTTGGTAAAGTAAATCCGTTGGGCATCTTTCTTTGCCTTTAGACAATAATTCTGATGGCAAAAGAGCCAAACGGGACAGGCAAAAAAAAAAAAAAAAAAAAGTCTTTCTTTTACTGAGATATTGTAAATATCTTGTACTTGTTTGAACACCTTTTAATGTTAAAGTCGGCCTTTTTGCTTTTCAGTGTTGGAAAGACTTTCTTGCACTGAGGTCTGCTTATTGTAAATATCTTGTACTTGTTTGAACACCTTTTAATGTTAAAGTCGGCCTTTGTGCTTTTCAGTGTTGGAAAGACTCTTTCTTGCACTGAGGTCTGCTTATTGTAAATATCTTGTACTTGTTTGAACACCTTTTAATGTTAAAGTCGGCCTTTTTGCTTTTCAGTGTTGGAAAGAGTCTTTCTTGCACTGAGGTCTGCTTATTGTAAATATCTTGTACTTGTTTGAACACCTTTTAATGTTAAATTTTTCCTTTGTGCTTTTCAGTGTTGGAAAGACGCTTTCTTGTACTGAGGTCTGCTTATTGTAAATATCTTGTACTTGTTTGAACACCTTTTAATGTTAAAGTCGGCCTTTGTGCTTTTCAGTGTTGGAAAGACTCTTTCTTGCACTGAGGTCTCAACATGGGGATATTGAATTCTATAAGATAAACCCAAAAATATGTGCGTGTGTGATGATATTTTATTGTGATGTGTGGAGATTAAATTATTCAGGAGAACTCTCCCCTTAACTGCTCTGTTACTGTACCACCTTAATAAACGTAAAAGCAAAATGTCTTGTGCTTAAAACTCTACATGAAAGTTAAAATATATATGTTCAGTGCACATAGATATATAGTGTATATAGTTACATAGTTAAACATATCACACAAAAAACCACCACAATCCCCCCCAGTGGTACCTGGAGGTACCACCGAAAAAGACCCCATAACTAAAGAAGAACAAAAATCGTGAAAACTAATGCGTGCGCTGTTTTTTGCTAACATACTTTAAAGCAAGCTCTAAATAGAACATAAGAATTTGTATAAAGATCCCACACAGTTGTAGGTCAAATGAATAAGCCCTTCCTTCTATCAAAAACCTCATAGTTATCAACATAACATTTTCCAAGACTCCACTTCTCTTGGTTAACCAATTTAAGACATTTGATTCCTCTTCATTTGCAAATCAGACTACACAGTATCCTTAACAGAATACTCAAGCAACTTATTAAAAGCCAGCCTAATTACAGGAAAATGAAAGTTAAGGCATAAAACACATCAGTAGAGTCACATAATACATACACAACACCATATGTGACATTAAAAATAATACAATTAAACAATTAATTCCCAATTTTGGATTTCATCTTGGTCAGGTGCAGCTTTTTTTCTGAACAGACTTCTCAGTGTGGGCTTTGAAATGTCCTTTGATAGCTTCAAGGGTGATATTTCTCTGCAGTCAGCTTCAAACTTTACTCAACTTGTGTCCCTTTGTCAGTCCCATATTTCAACCAATTTATGAGTCCGAGAAAAGTCTCTCTTGGTGCTTCTTGACGGCTGGATCTTGCATAGCTTCTAAGAATACTTGAGACGACTTGGTCCTACTCTTGATTAGAGTCAGGGTTGGCGATGGGTAGTAGTTGGGCTGTAGGCTCTGCAGCAGATTCAGCAGCTACTGGATGGGTCATGGTTCAGCTGTCTGGAGCAGCCTGTTTCACTCCGTTGTCCCCTCGCACTCATCATCAGATCACCAGCACCTGATCCAGGACCTCTGCATCTCCATCTGTTATCCAGACGCCATCTCCACCTGCAGAAAGATATCTTTGCAGAGTGCATTAGTTGTGTTCACAGTTACCAACACAGGCCCTTTATGAGGACTTATCTATGAACCTTTGTGAATATGCCATGCAATGTTAGTTGTTTTAGTCTTGTTAGTTCACGACTGCATGCACCTTAGTACTAAAGTTAATATTTGTACCCAGTTAACCTATTACTTAACAAATTCCAATTCATTGCTTTATTTTGTGAAGCACTTTGAAATGTTTGTCCCAAATGCTGTTATAAAGAGAAAGCTTTATTTATCTTTACCTAGCTATCAATTTAGGAAATGCATAGTTAAGCTCTACAAGGTTGTTTCATTTAGCTATTAATGTGTCTGTTTTCTGGTGATCAAGACATCTAATGACAGCCACAGGACCAGGGAGCTTTAGAGCGATTACTAGCTGGGTTACTGCCTCTTCATACAGTACACTATTGGGGATCTGTTGGCTTCTCTAAGATCCTCTTTGTTCTTAAACACTATTTGAGCACATGTCACATTTATATGCTGAACTCTGTTACCGGCTGCCTATTCACAATTCATCATTAGCGCTTTTAGCCCTCGACTTAATGTTGCTGGCTATATGGCTGATCAAACTTTCCACACCTCTATAGCCACAGAATCAGAATTTTCAAAGCTAAGTTAGACAATGCCACATTGACCACACTGTGGCTGTAGCTCAGGTGGCAGAGCAGGTCAACCACTAATCAGAAGGTCAGTGGTTCGATCCCAGGCTGCCTCCTGGCTGCATGCCAAATATCCTTGGGCAAGATACTAACCCCATGTTTACTGGTGGTGGTCAGAGGGCCCGGTGGCGCCAGTGTCCGGCAGCCTCGCCTCTGTCAGTGCGCCCCAGGGCAGCTGTGGCTACAATGTAGCTTGCCATCACCAGTGTGTGAATGACTGAATATAGTGTAAAGCGCTTTGGGGTCCTTAAGGACTAGAAAAGCGCTATACAAATGCAGGCCATTTACTGTTCTTCATGTTGGCAGTATGTCTGTGAAGGTTCTCAGTCATCCAGGTCATCGTAGTCAAATGAGCTTGCAAAGAAAAGCGTCTGGACTTCTTTAAGTTGCTTGAAGACGTTTCACCTCTCATCCGAGAAGCTTCTTCAGTTCTAAGGTCAAATGGTGGAGAGTCCCAGATTTAAACCTAGTGGGAGTATCCCCCCACAGAGGGACAAAAGGACCCCCTGATGATCCTCTAATTGCCTGAGCCAAGGTGTGAAAATGGGTGTGGGTCCCAATCAGCCAGGGTTTCAGGTGAGCTCATTGTGAAACCCGGTCCCACCTTATCATTTAACAGAGGCGGTGGTTTACGACACCATCTGCCATCTATAATCCAGTTTTGAGTTCCCTCTCCAGACGCCTTAACGCCCACTCACATCCTGGGCCATCTGACCTCAGGAATTTGCATAATAAGGTGGGGCCAGGTTTCACAATGAGCTCACCTGAAACCCTGGCTGATTGGGATAGAACTGAAGAAGCTTCTCGGATGAGAGGTGAAACGTCTTCAAGCAACTTAAAGAAGTCCAAACGCTTTTCTTTGCAAGCTCATTTGACCATGTTGGCAGTAGTTAAACCATCACTCAAAAACCATCATTTGACCCAGCTGTCCTAGCCAATTATAGGCCAATCTCCAACTTTCCTTTCATCTCTAAAATCCCCACTAGAGCAGCTGTAAAATAGCCACAAAGGAATGCCTTATTTAAAGAGTTTCAGTCAAGTTTCAGAGCACATTACTGTATAGAGATAGCTTCAATGAAAGTTAAAAATGATCTTCTTCACACCAGGATTTGTTTCTGTTTGCATAACACATGCCTCCTTTAGGTGCCGTGCTGATGACACCCTCTCTCTCATCCATCCATGAAGCCAGGCAACACACCTGTCAGTCAACTTAAAGGAATGCTCTGAATGGCATTACCTTAGTCTTCCTTTTTTTTTTAAATCCCAATATGCGGTAATATGCAAATATTAAGGACTGCTTTCTTCGATTTCTGCAATATCTCTAAAGTCGTGTCCCAGAGTGATGCTGGAAGACAAGTTCATACATTTATCACTTCTAGGCTGGCCCGCTGTAATTTGTTATTATCAGGATGTTGTAAAGACTCCATAAAACGCATTCAACTACATCAAAATGTTGCAACATGACTACTGAAAGGGACTAGAATGACAATATATTTCTCCTATTGACTTCTCTTCATAGGCTCCTTGTTAAATCTGTTTTTTAATTACCATCCTATAGTACTATATCTCCCCACTTCACTCTCAAACTTTAAGCTTACTAGAATATTTAAAAGTAGAATGGGAAGCTGGGCCTCCAGTTTTTAGGTCTCTCTTTGGGGTTATTATTAGTTATTAGTTATTATCAACCTCTGCCTCTCCTCCACAGCATGTTTTAGTCCTGTCTCCTTCTCCTTACTCAGCTGGTTGCAGCAGATGACCACTCCCCCCTGTGCCCAGTTCGGGCATTTATTCCTGTTCTTGCTAAAAGTGGGTCAGATAAATAATTGTTTTGTAATGTTTTATTTTTGCAGTTTATCCTTAGATAATAAAGTGCCTTTAGATGACTGGCATTGTAATTTCATGCCTGTTCAACCTTGAGTTGAATACTGTACAGCTTGACAGCCTTTGTTCTTATAGAAAAATAGCCACTGAAAAGCTAAAACAGCTTTAGCTTTTTAACAGACTAAAAAACTTTTCTCAGCCGTGCATGGATTGTTTATAGACAGTACTCATAAGAAATTCCCTAATTGGACCTTGTTACACATTTTGGTGGTGGACTCTGAGGCAGACAATTACTTCACACCCCATTTTCCTTAAGGTCTACTTCAACAGCTTGTATTGACTGTTGAAGTAGTCAACAGTCATGAGGTTTAATCATGCTGACTCAACTCTGCCTTACTTTAATCGGGGATCAGGCTTTAGCCTCTTTCCCTCTAAAATATCTGATAATTTAGATTTTCTCCTAAATGTATTTATTTTTTTACTTGGTTCATTCTTGGGGAGAGTTAACCATTTACCTCTGCTAAGCTATATGTTCCCCCCTTTTCCCAATGTAGTTAAGATTATGACAGAATCCTTCGCTGCTTTCTCCTTCATTCTTATTTTTCCTTCCTTTTGAAAGGAACTACAAATTGCTCACACACTGAATTATAGCACTGTGGATATCTTAGTGCTGCACATTTAGAGCTAGCATCTTACTATTAGCTTCAATACATGTGTGGGAGCCAAGTTAAGATAGTTCATATGTTTTAGTATTTATATTTCGCTGTTGTTAAGCTTGTTTGTGTAATTAATAATTTTAGGAAATAGATGCATGTTTATGGTGGAACTAGGTTACGTAGTACCATGAATACATGTGCCTTAAAGACTCGTGTTTATAGTAAAATCCGGGCATCACGGATGTATGCAAATTAGTGCATGCGGTGCGGGAGGGGGGAGAGAGAGAGAAAAGGAGTTAACACGGCATAAGCTATACGGGGCAGCAGGGTAGAACAGAGCCACACGGTTTTCCTACCGTAGTAGGTTATTTTGTTGAGGACAAGTTAAACCTGACCACTCCTGTAAGATGCAAAAACTGTGGAATAAATTTTTTGTTACATCTTTTCACATCGGAGTCCCGTGGAGTTCTTTTTCCTCTTCAAACTGACGTACGCGAGTGAATCACGGGAAAACTGGTCTCACGGCTTACACATTTTGTAGGAAAACCCGCTCGTTGTGGAGTAATTGACGCGACTAAAGAAGGAAAAAACCCGAGCTGCTGCAGCGACAACAAACGTGAGTAAGTGGAGCTAATTCACGAGGAAAAATTGCTGAGTCATGGTGGATGCTGAACTGTGTGGTAGCCAACCTGCATGATTTTTGGATGATAAAATAAGGATTTTGGTGTTGCTATTCGGGAAATTAATAGCATGAACAACGAAGAAGAAGACACAGTAGCAGAATTGGAAGCTAGGGCGGTGAAAATCACACCTAAAGCTATGGAGGAAAGGCTGCAACGTATTATCAATTTACGGAAGGCCAAGCTAGCCAAATTAACAGGCACAGTGAAACAAGTGCGCCAGCTGATGGAAAATGAATGTGATACCAGCCTAACAGAAGTAACACAGTTAATGAAGGATTTTAATGAGCGGTTTGGAGAGTTTTGTGGTTTGAACACAAATGTTAAAGAGGTGCTCCAGCAAATGCCGGAGGAGGATTTAACTAAAGACCAGGAAAATTGGTTTGAACCTAAGGCTGATTCCTTTAAGGCTTTTGCTGAGACAGCTTCGGCTTGGATTGACAAGATGGCCATGCGCGCTGTGGAGGCTGAAAAATGCAATGAAGATGTAGATCCATCTGACAGCATATCTAATGCATCTGTCTCAAAACGCAGTGATAAGGCATTGTCAGAACGCGGCTCCTGCGCTTCGTCATCGGTGTCGTCCACACGCATGAAGGCAGAGGTGGAGCGAGCTACCTTATTGATTAAGGCATCGTCTTTAAGACAGAAACGCTTGCTGGAGGAAAGGGAGGCTAAGCTCCAAGCTGAAAAGGAGGAGCTAGAAATACAAACAGCTCTTGCAGCAAATGAGGCAAAGATCAAGATCTTATCGGAATACGAAAGTCGTGCATCCAAGGCATCCAGTCGCGTATCCACTCGGGATGGAATGAACTCCTACGTGGCATCACATAAGGTTGGAGATTTATTTACTTCACAGCAGTCAAATAGCCCATCCCCTACGCGAGAAAGACAAGCACAGAAGAAGAACATTCTCCAAAACGCACAGCAAACACACACTGTTACCTCCCAGCCATCGCAGACACCAAGTGCTCTACAGGATGTGGTCGAAGCGCTAACTAAGCAACAGAAGTTAGCTACGTTGCCCCCGCAGAACATTTCTGTGTTTAAAGGGGACCCATTAGAGTATCGGCTGTTCATGCGAGCTTTTGAACATGGTGTGGAGGACAGAACAGAGAGCGACAAGGATCGATTGTACTACATGGAACAATACACAAGTGGGCAACCACGAGAATTGATACGGAGTTGTCTTCATATGGAACCTACACATGGATATCAAACAGCTAAGAGACTGTTGGAAGAGCACTTTGGAAATGCCTACAAGATATCAGTGGCATACATTCACAAGGCTCTTAACTGGCCAACCATCAAGTCAGATGATGGAGAGGCTCTGCATGCTTTCGGCCTCTATCTTACTGGATGTCGTAATGCAATGATGGATGTGGAGTACATGGAGGAGTTGGATAACACAGCCAACATGCGTGCTATCGTTTCCAAGCTTCCGTACAAGCTGAGAGAAAGGTGGAGAACATATGCTTGTGGGGTCTTAGACAAGGCAAAACGCAGAGTCACATTTGCAGATCTGGTGGAGTTTGTCAATAAGCAGGCCAAAGAAGTTTTGCATCCATTGTTCGGTGATATAAAGGACAGCACATTAAAGGTCCAAGTTAGAGGGCAAGTGGATGAGAGGTTGCAAAGGAGAAGTGGAAACAGAAAAGGATTCACTGCAGCTGCAACTATCACCACTACACAGGACGTACCCTCTAAAGAAAGGAACAAGGTCAGCGGGAAGCAGGTGTGTGCATTTTCCAAACCCTGTCTTTTCTGTCGTGGTGAAGAGCACACCATGGAACAGTGCAAGAGGATGAAGAAGTCACTTCATAAGGAAAAGATTGACTTCATGCGAACTAAAGGACTATGCTTCAGCTGTCTTAAGCAGGGACACATGAGTGGTTCGTGCCAAGAAAAGGCAAGTTGTCAGGTTTGTTTACAACTGCACCCCACAGTGTTACACATGAAGACTAAGCCCAGTGCTACAAGCAAAAGGGTAGCTTCTGAAGTGGAATCATTAGAAAGAGAAGACCAAACAGAGTCAATCGTGAATGGATTTGTTGAAATGGAAGCACCTGCTCACGCTGCAGAGAAAACAGAGCACATTTTGGCAATAGTTCCAGTACAAGTGAAACCTAAAAGAGGACAAAAGGTGACACACACTTATGCTTTTCTGGACCCTGGCAGTACTGCCTGCTTTTGTACTGAAGAGTTAATGCATGAGCTTAACTTGTCTGGCAGAAAGACAAAGATTTTTCTGAAAACAATGGGAGAGGAAAAGGTCGTCAGTAGCCACATTGTGTCTGGGTTGGAAATAAGCAGCTTAGACAGCAATGACTTCTTTGAGTTGCCAGAAATGTACAGTCACAGTGACATTCCTGCTTCTGCCGACAATGCTCCTTCTCAAGACTACGTGAACAGGTGGACCTACCTTCAGCAGGTGTCTATACCTAGGATTGAAGCAAAGATTGGACTGCTAATCGGGGCTAATGCACCTAAAGCTGTTGAACCTTGGCAAGTTATAGCCAGCGAGAATGGCGGTCCATATGCTGTGAAGACAAGGCTCGGTTGGACCATCAGCGAACCCCTCCAAGGAAGCAGTTCACAAAAGGCACCATGCGGACTGATTCAGGTTGCAGCAAACCGAATATCAGTTAGCAAACTGGATGAACTCTGGGACCAGCAGTTTAAAAGTGACTTCCCTGAGCGTGAAAGAAACGAGAAACAGGAAATGTCAAGAGAGGATTTGCAGTTTCTGGAGATAGCGACAGAGTCAGCTACTATTGTGGACGGACACTACAGCATCGCTCTGCCATTGCGGAACAAGCGCATTAAGATGCCCAACAACCGCAAAGTGGCTGAGCAACGTGCGTTACACCTAAAGCGGAAGTTGGAGAGGAATACTTCATTCCACGCAGAGTACTCGGCTTTCATGAGTAACGTCATAACCAACGGTTACGCAGTGAAAGTGCCAGAACAGGACCTTGATCGTGACGATGGAAAGGTTTGGTACCTACCGCACCACGGAGTTTACCATCCCAAGAAACACAAGCTTCGAGTGGTCTTTGACTGTGGAGCATCGTACAAAGGCACCACCTTAAATGATCAGCTGTTACAAGGACCAAATCTTACCAGTACCCTTCTTGGGGTAATTATCCGGTTCAGACAAGAGGAAGTGGTCATCATGGCAGATGTGGAAGCAATGTTCCACCAAGTAAAGGTGCCTGATGAGGATTCTGACCTTCTTCGGTTCCTGTGGTGGACATCTGGTGACATTACTCAGAATATGGTGGAGTACAAGATGGTGGTTCACATTTTTGGTGCAACTTCGTCACCAAGCTGCGCCAGCTTTGCTCTGCGCAAATGTGCTGAAGACAACCGAGATCCAGCCAACAGCCAAGCGGTTGACACAGTCCTGCACAACTTCTATGTGGACGACTGTTTGAAGGCTGTGAGCTCAGAAGAGGAAGCCATACAGTTATACCACACTCTTAGAGCTGTATGTCAGAGGGGTGGATTCAGGCTCACAAAATGGATAAGCAATAGCAGAGCAGTTCTGTCTGCTATTCCAGAAGAAGAAAGGGCATCGGAGGTTAAAGATCTCGATCTGGATCAGGACACACTCCCCATTGAGAGAGCGCTGGGAGTCCAATGGTGTATTCAATCTGACAGCTTCAGGTTCAAGATTGTAATGCCAGACAAGGCATCCACTCGGAGGAACCTTCTGTCCACTGTGAGTTCTGTCTACGACCCACTGGGTATCTTGTCACCAGTCACGCTTCAAGCAAAGAAGATTCTGCAAGAGCTTTGCAGGAGAAAGATTGGCTGGGATGTCATCATACCTGCAGACCTAGCTCACAAGTGGCACAAGTGGAAGACCCAGCTCCGCCAGCTAGGGAACATAAGCGTTCCAAGATGTTTTAAACCTGTGGGCTTTGGAGAGTCAGTATACAATCAGCTGCAACACTTTGCTGATGCCAGTGAAGAGGGCTACGGTACAGTAAGCTACTTGCTACAGAGGAACGGCCGTAACGAAGTCCACTGCGCATTCATGTTGGGAAAGGCAAGAGTGGCCCCACTTAAGCCCATTACAGTTCCCCGCATGGAACTTACCGCAGCAACCATGGCAGCACGCATAGACAGGGTTCTGACATCTGAATTGCAGCTTCCGCTCCAACCATCTGTATTTTGGTCAGATAGTACCACGGTACTCAAGTATATCAGCAATCAAACAAGTAGATTCCGTACCTTTGTTGCTAACCGTGTGGATGCAATCTTGAAATGCTCCAGTCCAGAGCAATGGAGGTATATCAACACCTCACTGAATCCTGCCGACTTTGCATCAAGGGGGCTCCGAGCAGAGAGCTTCATGCAATCCCACACATGGTTACAGGGGCCGGACTTTCTCACCAAACCCATGGAAGAGTGGCCAGAAGAGGTGCACCCAGTTGAAGGCCTGACTACAGATGACCCAGAGGTAAAGGGTAACCTGGTGTGTGCTAGTACAATCAAGGAATGTGAAGATGTAGTGCTGGAGTTCCTGCACTACTTCTCATCCTGGTTTAAACTTAAAAGGGCAGTGGCATGGATGCTTAAAGTCAAGAGCATTCTGCTGCAATTGTGTCGCAAAAGGAAGGAGTTGTGTGCTGTTAAAACACAACCTGAAGTCGAGAGGGATATGGAAGGTTTCAAGGACAGCCTGTTTCAAGGGGACACCAACAAGCTAACGGTAGAGAACCTTGCGAAGGCTGAAGAAGCAATCATTCGCTACTGTCAGAGAAAGACATTTCCTAAGGAGATCAGCGCACTTTCTAAAGGTCAGGGGGTGAAGAGGACTAGTAGTCTTTTCAAACTGAGTCCAGTACTTGAACAAGGCATCCTTAGGGTCGGAGGGCGACTCAGCAGAGCAGCACTACCCGAGGAGGCTAAGCGGCCAGCAATCCTGAGCAAGGATCTTCACGTCACGAAGCTTATCCTCAGAGAAATACATGAGAACTTGGCTCATAGTGGTCGCAATCATGTTATCTCCAAGTTGAGAACAAAGTTTTGGGTACCCGGTGCCAACTCTGCAGTACGAAAAATACTCGCTAGGTGTATTGCCTGTCGGCGTGAGCATGGAGTTGCAGGACAGCAGCAAATGGCCGACCTACCCCGAGACAGAGTTCTGCCAGATGACCCTCCATTTACTAACTGCGGAGTGGACTACTTTGGTCCGTTCGAGATCAAACGTGGTCGAAGTACGGTGAAGAGGTATGGAGTCATTTTCACCTGCCTAACCACTCGTGCAATACACTTGGAGATGGCAGCCTCGCTGGACACAGATTCCTTCATCCATGCTCTCCGTCGCTTCATAGCCAGACGAGGCCAGATAAAGACCCTTCGTTCTGACAATGGAACTAACTTCATTGGTGCAGAGCGTGAACTTAAAAGAGCCATTGCTGAATGGAATGTGTCCAAAATTGAAGACCACCTAAAACAACAAGGCATTCAGTGGATGTTCAACCCTCCCTCAGGACCCCATCATGGAGGGGTCTGGGAGAGATTGATCAAGTCAGTGAAGAAAATCCTAAACGTTACCTTGAGGCTGCAGACACTGGATGAAGAGAGCCTGCATACACTTCTGTGTGAGGCGGAGGCCATTATTAACAGTCGGCCAATAACCAAAGCGTCCAGTGATCCAAATGATCTGGAAGTACTCACTCCCAATCACCTGTTGCTGCTCAGGAACAAACCGTCTCTTCCTCCCGGACTGTTCGACAGGCAAGATCTCTACGCAAGAAGAAGATGGAGGCAAGTGCAATACATGTCGGAAATATTCTGGAAACGATGGGCAAGGGAATATTTACCACAACTTCAAGAGAGGCAAAGGTGGACCCGTCCATCTCGCAACTTTTTGGTTGGAGACATTGTGCTTATTGTTGACGATACAGCCCCACGCAACTCTTGGATTACAGGGAAAGTAATCCATGCTATCTCAGACAAGGCAGGAATGGTGCGGCAGGTTAGGATCAAAACCAAGACGAGTGTACTGGACAGGCCCATTACGAAGATTTGCCTTCTGCAGGAATCGGACTGAAGTAATCAACTGCAGAGACTGAAGTTTGTGTACCTTGGCTCCACAAGTGTAATTTGGTAATTGTGTAATAGGGTCACAATTAGGGGCCGGTATGTGGGAGCCAAGTTAAGATAGTTCATATGTTTTAGTATTTATATTTCGCTGTTGTTAAGCTTGTTTGTGTAATTAATAATTTTAGGAAATAGATGCATGTTTATGGTGGAACTAGGTTACGTAGTACCATGAATACATGTGCCTTAAAGACTCGTGTTTATAGTAAAATCCGGGCATCACGGATGTATGCAAATTAGTGCATGCGGTGCGGGAGGGGGGAGAGAGAGAGAAAAGGAGTTAACACGGCATAAGCTATACGGGGCAGCAGGGTAGAACAGAGCCACACGGTTTTCCTACCGTAGTAGGTTATTTTGTTGAGGACAAGTTAAACCTGACCACTCCTGTAAGATGCAAAAACTGTGGAATAAATTTTTTGTTACATCTTTTCACATCGGAGTCCCGTGGAGTTCTTTTTCCTCTTCAAACTGACGTACGCGAGTGAATCACGGGAAAACTGGTCTCACGGCTTACACAACATGAACAGAGGTAGCTGCCACTGGTCTATATGTAGCCGCACTGAAAAAGATAAAAGACAGATTATTTATCATATCTGCATTCAGAGTCACACATATGTACACATTTGCACCCACACAGTTACATACATGTCAGGAGGATACCCAAGAGCAGTGTACCAGGGTCAGAAACAGCAGATGTTTAAATTTCTCATTTTGTGTTATCAGGGATCCCAACTTTTAGTAAATCCCCATGTGTAAGTTTCATCCCTTCAATAATGCAATGCTCATAAGGTGTCATTCCTGGATTAATAACTTCTCTAAGTTTACTTATCTGTCCCATGCCCTACTGGGGTTCTAATGCTCTGTGTGTATCTGTTCTAGTGTCAATGAGAGTCATTTCTGCACCCTTTATGTATTAAACTTTTCTAACCTTCATTAATATTCTAATGTAAGAGTGTTAGTAATGAATATATTTTAATAATCTCCTATCTAATGCTTTCATGTGGCCTAGTTCTTATTATGTGTGTTCTTTTCCTACTGGGAGAGTAACACAAGGAGTGGAGCCCAGGGCTTTAAACTTATTAGTTTGCTGGGAGCATTACTGATGCAGCTGCTTCATGTTGTTCACTGCAGATATCATGGATAGTTAGGTACTCTGGTATCAGTCACAGTCCATGTACTGAAGATTTCTCTTGGCAGTAAATTTCTTGTTGTTATGGTGCTGCCTACATTTCTCTTGGAGTTCTCCAGGAACATCCACACAGAGAACATCCCAGATGCAGACGATGTTGGTTCTTAGAGGCCACCCAGCAGATTGATAAATATATCAGCTGACTAAAAGTGTGTTTTAATACACTTTTCCAGCCCTCTGCAGATACAGTCTTTCATTGGACTCGAGGAGACTTTCATGAATTGTGGATCTTCACTTGGAAGATCCTCTCTGATGTTCATGGGTTTTCACACGTGCCAGCCATTGGATGTCGTCATCCAGCTGACTCCTCCTCTCCACCTTTGTGCAGGCCTCATCAGTGACGTAGGCCTTCGCAGTGCCAGTGTTGCTCTTCTCCACAGGCTCTTGGCCTGGTGTCTTCCACTGGTGATCTGTGTTTCTCCCCTTCAGTTGGTGAGCTCCTTCATCTGTAAGGAGTTCTTTTTTTTTTCTCTCATAGCAGGAGAGTCATTGTTTCAAGTATGTGCATACATCAGTTAGTTAGTAACTGTTTTCATTTGCTCCACTATTTTCTTTCGCCTGTGAGCTCGACCTCATGTTAGTCTTCGTTATCTTACTCCTGTTCTTTGAATACTTCTATTTACCTTCTTTTCCTCTGACTCACAGCTTTCTTTGTCCCACCCATCTAATCACCCACACACTCTTCAGCTCCTTTATCTGACTTCCTATATCTCAGACTTTCTCATGTTTACTTCCCCTCTTCTAAGCCATAATCACTTTCCTAACATTTTCTAAATACAAAGGCTCAACTTTTGATTTTTCCTTATTGCATTTTAGGTCAATGTGTTTTCTTTCTAATTACCAGCTTTTGCTTGAACACAGCCTCTGTCATCCCCTCCAAACCCTGCTCCTGTGTATTTCCACCTGCATGATGCACACTGCTTATTCAGGGAGCTTTCTGTTTCCTACTGGCAGCACAGATTTATCTATATTTGCTTTTATTTTCCTTGTAAAACTAAAACAAGATCAGAGGGGCTTTATTATCATATACTACAGTTTTATGTTTTTCTGCTCAACTTTCCTGTAAGTGACAAGATGCAGCTGTGTAAGAGTTACCATATTGCATTTGCTAAGGACAGCATTTTGCAAGTTATTCCTTCAACTCATAAAGTGCAATTTATTTATTAATTTACTTTCTTGGATGGTAAAAATCACTCTGATGTTCTGGGACTCTTAAAACTTAAATACTTCTTGATTCAAGCCTGACACTCGAGGCATTAAAGGGTTAAGGCCCTCTAATGTCACGCACCTCTGACACTCTTCTAAATGTTAATTCTCTTATAGCTATAGAAGAAGGATTACACACAGTCTGACCAGCATCAAGGCAAGTGTTTTAGATACCAAAGATCCCTTTAATAATCCCTTCCTCCATACAATATCTAATCATGCTTCTTTTTTTTTGATCAGCAGTTCTAATGATCCACAGCTGCAGCTTAACCAGCCATGCATCCCACATTTTTATTTCTATTGTTTCTTTTCCCAGCCAAATATTCTTTTTCTTTAGATTTAAACTTTTTTTTTTCTAAAGTGCTCAGGTGTAGTCACTTTGCATTCATACCTACTCTTCCTCTTACTTTACTACTTAATGGCATTATTTATTACATCTTTCTAATTACTGTTTTGTTATTGTTACCATTACACTTTAATCAGTTGTCGTTGTATTTAGGCTTTTTGTTTACTCACTGACAGGGGATTTCTTAAAATCACCCCGCAGCTCTTCAGAGTTAGAAAACACAAACACTGCAGTTGTCTTTACTCGCGAGGACAAGTGACAGAGCGCTCCTACACGTAAGAGACACTCACGGACTTGCGCTCTGTCCCCGTCTGCTTTCTTTATTTATACAACAGGAATTAATACGTTCGTTCAGTGACATGAGCATGTGCGTATGTGATTGTGTGTATATGTATGTGTGTGTGTGTGCAAGGTCAGAACTGCTTGTTCAACTTCTTACTATCGCTGTGGAAAGATTCAGATACAAATATCAGAACACGTTTCATAAAGAACAATCAGTTCTAGGCAAGGAAAAGATCATCATGCAGCATTCTATCACAAATAAACTTATATCATTAAAAGCTTATACTGACTAAACTAATACAATTTTCTATTGACACTCACTGAATTATATTATTCTCAGTTCTTTCCACTGCTTCTCTACTGTTATGTCTTATGGCCCTCTCTCATTCAGTTCTGTCTTACTTCCCTGTTCTTATTTTAATAGTTTGTTATATTTATTTTAATTTACCCGAGAACCAGTTTACTGGCCTTATCACTTTCCTCCCAGGTGTTTCTTCTAATATTTTATTCTCAAATTTAGAGCTTCTTTCTTCCCATTCCTGACTCTCATGGGCACTATTCTTTTTCATATTTTTTTGTTGTTTTTTGTTCATAGTACTCAGCATTTGATCACTTGTTTAAGCATCTTCACTGACGTGGGCCCTAAACTTTACAAACAAGTTACATCTTTTTTCTTTTTTTTAAGCAAACAATTTTGCTTCCTGTCTCAGGTGACTCCTCTGAGCCTCGCACAAGCTCGCATAACAATAACCTCTTTGAGACATTCAGGTCAGTCTTTTACTCTTCTTCTCACACACTTGCATTTGGCTTAGATCATTTGAAAGCCTGTGCACTGGTCAGGGACACTCTTGGCAGGATGTCGGGGCCCACCCCACACACTCCACAGTCAGAGCAACTTGAGCCAGCTACACCCTGTGACGCTGTTTACAGGCCACCTCCGGCAGCAGCAGCTCAGCTGATGTAAGCTCTCTCAGTACAACACTTTTCCTTTTTTTTTCTGCTACTGTCTCCCTCTGCCACACTCAACAGGCACTAAACTCTCTCTCTGACTTATTAAACCACCATTTCCAACAAAACTCTTCTATTTCACTTCACTATCATCCATCCAGTGATTTTAGCTATTATGCTCTGGGTTTAATACATCAGTTAGTTGCATTTAAACCCTGTCTACCTTCTTTTCTCTTCCCAACTACTTATTTGTGACGGCAGCATTTTAAACAGATCTCTAGCAGGTGTCTCTTATTGTTAATTTTGTTCATATTTGTCCTCATTACCACTTCACCCCACATGTCGGCCTAATTATTCTGAACTCCTCTAAGCTTCACACACTTTATTTCCAACAATCATTTATTTCACATCATATTATGCAGGTGCCTCTTGCACTCTCTGTATGCTTTTGGGTGAGTTCATGAGCCCTCTGCAGAACTTTCTATCATTATTATCATTATTTACTACTCTCGCACTCCTCTTTGGTGAGTGATAACAAACACTCAATATACATTTCACATGCAAACTCTGAAACATTTATTAGATTCTTCTACAACTCCTGCATTTTACTGAGATTGGTTTATGGATGCTGTTTAGACTCTCTTTACTTCATTGTAGCCCAAACATGTTCTTATTTATTTGGTCTCTATCTCTTGTTCCGTACTAAGATGTTCAGATGTTCTCAGATCATCACCACTGTCTTCTATATTTCACCAAACACAACACAAACATTTATTATTTGTTTGTGTGATTTATTTACTTTCCCTATAATTATTTTAGGCCTGGGTTTTATCCCAGCTATGTTTTATTATTAAAATTCTTTTCATTTTTCTCATTCTTATCAGTTTGGATATGTTACAATCTAGCCCTAGGTTAGGTTATCCTTTTTTTTTTTTTTTACTTTAGTCAAGCAGCTCTATTTCCAATTTATTTAACTTTTGGTCATACTTTTATTAAGCTAATAATCCAATAAAGTGCCTACGATCCCTATTTACTCATTATCCCTATTTTGGCAATTAATATTTTCTTTTACTCAATTTTACCTACAAATTTTCCACCTTACTTCATATTGCTGCTTAAAAAATATTATTTCTGCAGATCTTTCTGTTTAACTTCCTTAAACAACATTATATTTCAGCAGCAGTGTGTCTATTTTCCTCTTTATATCGACAATTCTTAATTTTTGCCGACTTATCTCTTTTCACTGCTCTGATACTCTTCTCACTCGTCCACATACCTTAGGTATGATTTACAAACTGCCTGAAGACACGGTGCTCTGCAGCACAGAGAGCTCAGTTTTTTTTAGTCTCTCAAATCAGTCCCTCTACAATTTTTTTATTCATCTACCTACTAACTTCCCTTTTCCTTATTTATTTATCAAAACCCATCCTTTACGCGTATTCCTCTGACTCTTATTTACAGCAAGAGTTATTTTAAGCAATATTTACAGCAATACATGGTTATACACTAGACTACTACTTAGCAATATTTACAGCAGTGATTATACTTAAGGGTTAGTAACAGCTATTTACATATTTACACTTTGGCCGAAGGTGTCGCCTTTCATACAGCAAAGCGCGCAATTTACCAGCACGTCCAGACCGGTGGACTCGAAGGTCCTCAGAATCCCACTGCCAGCCCCAAGCCCACGCGTTACGTGCTGAGTTCTTATCTCCAAAAATCCCCCAAAGCCCGAGCAGACTTGACTACATAGCAATTCACTTGGGTTAACTAGGTTAACCAATTAAATGGTTAACCTATGATAGGTTTGTAGCTTAAACCTATTCGCTGGAACGTTCAAGGTAATTTAATTACATAGCAAAGCAAGAAACGAGTAGGCAAAGTTCTTCGAGGTACTCATGCATGAGGGAGAGAACCACGACAAACGCCATTCCTTCGCTTGACCCCAGTCGCTCTCGTCCACTCCCCCGTAACACTGCTCTTTTATTGAGGTTACATGAATATGCATAGGTTCATTAACATATGACGTCTACATACAAACAGAGTACCAAAAGAGTATCTTGCCTGTGCGTTGTGTAAGTATGTGTGTGTGCGTGTGCGAGTGTGTGTGTGGGATCAAGATGTGACCCTGTGAAGACTCCCCAAAGCTGGTGCCAGGAGTCTAGCCGTCCATCTAAACAAAAGGCTCTTAGCCTAAAACTGACATAGCTACGTTTATCCTACCATAAAACAATAAGACAAGGTACGACATCTCCCATGCTCCCAGGATGTAGGTGTGAATGCCAGAACACTCTGGAATGCACACAAAGCCTATTAAGGATCACACATCCTATCACTACACAATCGATTATACACCTCTAAGCATATATGGTTAAATATTTCTAAGCATAAATGACAATAAACAATACAAATCTAACAACCTAGTTAGCCTGTGTCAACTTATCAACCTAAATGGATAACTAGGTTTCCAGCGGTAACCACCTTGAGGGTGCCGACATATATTTCACTTTTCATCACTTCATCATCACTTTTCATCACTTCAACTTTTTTACTTCTGCGCAACTTACTCCTATTCTTCAGATACACTTCCTTAACACTAAAGAATAGCGGAAAAATAAACACAAACTCCCCCAACACAGCCCTGGAGTCATACTCCAGCACAGGAGCATTAAACTCCACTCCTTCAGCATCTGCAACTAACATTATTTCTTACAGTGTAACACTTTATCACTTAGAATAACAGCGACCCTTTGATTAAAATCCTTTTCAAGGTTAGGTGAAATCTACTTGGAAACAAGGTGGGAACCCCCCTTCTGCACTCAGACAACACCAACATTGAGCAGGAAAAAAACTCTGCTTAGCTTATTATAGCGGCCGCTTGGTGTTCTCTGATGTGCAAGGCTTTGGCATTCCCCAAGGCTCTCAGCAATCACCTTAATTCCTTGTCCCTTCGTACGTCGCCAATTGTGGTCGCAAATTTCGAAACCATCCTGATAACCTTCTCCCACCAACGATGTGGAGATCCAACCTCTTTAGATCCAATTAAAGTCAAGACACTCAAAAAGATGCTCTGGAAAAGAGTAGAATTCTTGGAACAGAGTTTAATACACTGAATCACATGAACAGCAGGAAAAATACATACAGACATTTAGCAAGAGAATTACATAGCAGAAAGCAACCAAAGCAAAACCCCGGGGTGTACAGCCTTAAGCACAGACAGCAGAGCAACACAGAGACGGACAGAGTGAAACAGCAGAGGGGAAAAAGAGCCGGGGGTGTCCTCTGGTCCCCTAATATATAGGGACCAGTATCCCTGCCCCCTGCTGCTGGGTAACTTTCCCACGCGCCCAAACACAGCTGAAGGGGTCAGGTACAGGCCAGGGTACGGGCAGGGCTCTGGCTGGGGGCCCAGCCCAAAGGGACACCCTTAGGTTAACCCTTTGCTTTGCCTTCTGACAATAGGTCACAGCATGGTCAAAGGTCACACATTAATCCTAATTATTAATATATAATCTTATAACTACATAGGTTCTTAAAACACTTCAGTGTAGTTCAAATTACGTGCGTGTGTGTGTGTGATGATATTTTATTGTGATGTGTTCAGGAAATGTTACTGTTTTGGTTGTGCTGCATGAAAGACGTTGAGTGTGTATTCGGGAAGGTTAGTTACTGGGGAGTAAATTATTCAGGAGAACTCTCCCCTTACATTAACTGCCCTGTTACTGTACCATCTTAACCCTAGAACACTATCGCTATAAATAGTAACACGATCACTAATGCCGGGTGGTTTTTACCCGATATAATATAACCAATGAAAAGTAATCAAATATATCAAAATATGACAACACATGACAAATTAGAGTGGTCTTCTTTTACTTTCAACTGTGCCATGTCTAACAAAATGAAAAATAAAACTCCTAAAACAAAATAATGACTCTGGAAAGCTGGTCTTTGGTCCACCCATTCCTGGGACATTTGAGACTTCCCTGGTGATGGCACAGGCTCCTCGACACGCAAACAGCTGCAGGAGAGAGAAATCATGTAAATGTATTTTCTCGGGTGTAAATCACCCAGCGATAGTGTTCTAGGGTTAATAAACCTCGGTGAAGCAAAATGTCTTGTGCTTAAGACTCTACATGAAAGTTAAAATATATATGTTCAGTGCACATAGATGTAGAGTGTATATAGTTACACATATATAGTTATATAGTTATACATATCACACAAAAATCCACCACAAAACCTATACTTTGTTTCATGCGAGAACTCCATTCAAATGCATGTAGCAGTGAGAAACACACTGTCTTGGCAAAAGAAAGCGTTTTTGTACAACTTCATAAAGATAGCTATAACTTTTGATAGAAGACTCAGACACACATATTTATGGCTTTATCCTATACAATTCAATATCCCCGTGTTGGGCAAACAGGTTTTAAAGCTGTGTGAGCTAAGATTTTCAAGTATTCACAAAAATGAAAAACTATACTCTGTTCTTTTCTAGAACGCCATTCAAATACATCTAACAGTAAGAATTGCCTTGTCTGGGCAACAAAAGGTGTTTTTGTACAACTTCATAAAGATAGCTATAACTTTTGAAAGAAGACTTTGTAGTGGTGATTCCTTTTGTTTGGCCAACCAAACATCCTTTAATCCACAAGCCACTGCTGCACTGACATAAGATCTTGTATGCAGGCAAAAGAGCCGACTGTCCAAACTTGAAAGTTGCATTCCATGGTTTATTTATCCAGTTTGGAAAGCAATAACAAGACCATTTTTGTTGCTTCCTGTTGCTTCTCCTGCTCTGGTCAAAGAAAACCATAGTCCCACCCCAGTGCATGCTGGTCCTATACCAATCGCTTTATTTATAGAAAAAAAATTGCACTACAGTTCTTCCTGGCTGACTTAACGAGATAAACAACAAAACAAACCCAAACAATGAAGCAAGTATTAACCTACAAATAAAACTTGTGAATAACCCAAAAATATAAGTAAACCAACAACAAATTTTAACAAATTTCAAAATATTAACAATAAAGAACACATAGCTCCAACAGACTCAGACAATATTATTTATGGCTTAATCTTATAGGTGTTTTTGTACAACTTCATAAAGATAGCTGTAATTATTGAAAGAAGACACAGGCAAACATATTTATCCATGAATACTATAGAATTCAGTACCGTTGTTTGCAACCAGGATTTGCAGCTGTTTGACCTAAGATTTTCAAGTTATTCAAGAAATGAAGAAACCTTTCTCTTTTGGCGAGAAAGATAACTTATAACCTACTGCGAGTGCATGTAATCCTACATAGCAAGCAGGTCTGGCCCGGATCTGGCATCAAGCCGGCACTGCTGGTTGACTTCTAGCATGGTAAGCCATATGTCATCCAGATATGAGCCAGGTCTGGCAATGATGCCACTGTTTTTGCGCTGGCATGCCACATCTGGCCCGATTGTGGTTTGGTGCATGCCCATAGAAAACAGGTCTTCCCTGGATCCGGCATCAAGCTGGCACTTCTGACTGACTGGTGTCATGGCAGGGTGTATGTCAACACTGGTTCTCTATACAGAGAATTAGCCTGTTCTGGGCAGGAAAATCAGAATCAAAATCCTTAATTGGTTAGCTAATGCTACCGTCAAGTAGTTTCAGTTTTCCAAAGAAAATGTGTATAATTGTTATTGTTTATGAAAGAAAAGTATCCTGATATGCAGCATTAATTATGATGATTTGCGAACAACACCAACACAAAGATTGTGCAATAAGCACAAACTAGAGGAATATATATAAAACAACAGAAAGGCACACGTTGGAGAACAAAGTACTTGAAAGTTGTTCAAAAGACTTGGTCTGAGTCTGTAATTTGTCGTTTATAACAAAATTATTATTCTGTATGCTGTTTTAAAAAGTGGTTAATAATAATAATGACACATATGATAATATGTGTTTTACCATTAGCGTTTAGCTTTAGTTTCCTACTTTCTTGGAAATTGTATATGGGCTCTGGTGTAATCTAGACTCATTTATGATCAGTTTCTCTTTTTAAAATTAAAATAATAGAATTGTGATCTAGCAAATCAAAATATTGAATCTGTAGTTTGTCAGTTTTACTAATATCCTTTCAGATGGACCATTATAACTGGTGGTGCCGCCTTTTGCCACCAAACTGTCAAATAGCACCCATTGTGCAACAGTCCACGCATAGAACAAGCGTATCGGTGGGCGTGGAAACCCTCATCAGATGGACAATCACCGCTTTCAGACCTACCCTTCTGCGGTGTGGATTTATCTGATTGGCGTTAAATGTTTTCCGCTCTTCTCTGATTGGCCAAGACTCTTGCCAATGAGCTCGCGGAATAGAAACTGGCACCTAGCAGCTAGATACGCCGTCTTCTCCGGCAGGTCATCGTTCGGCTTCCTCATCTTTGGTTGTGTCGTGGATCTTAAACTCAATACGGTAGGCGTTTGTAGCACTGAATTAAACAGCGCTTACTGCAGAACACAATGATGGCGTCGTGCAGGAAAGAAAGAAATACTCGGCGGCTCCTTCTTTTTTTGTTTTTGTTGCTGCTGCTGGCATTAGCCGTCATCTGTCCAAAGAAAAATAAAAGGGGGGTGGTGACAAAGTTGAAGTAACGCGTTTTTCTGTTTGCTTTGCTATGAAATACACTTTTGTGTCGGCTGTTCATTCAAATTAAATTGCGGGTAGCTTAAGCAAACCGACATAGTGGCCATTCAGGCCTGATATCCTCAGCCAACACCTCCTTCCTGGTTTCATGTTTCAGATTGTTATTTCTCAGATTTTACCTTGTCCTGTTAGTGCTCTGCATTCCTTCTTTGCTTAACTCAAGTCGCTTCTTCTTTAAGTGAACTTTAGGCGAGATTATAAAATGAAATCTTTGAAAGTTGTGAAATCATCTGTTGTGAAACACCACCAATAAGGTCTTTTCAACCGAGATTATTAAAATAAAAATGGTAATAACAAAAATAATAACCAAGGAGGTAATCTCCCCCCCCCCCCCCCCCTTTTTTTTTTTTTTGGCCACTGGGATAATTGAAGAGGGTTATTATGGATTTACGCCGAGTCATAGCTCTGGATACTTTAAGCATCTTGTGAATGAATTCATTCATAGTCTACAGACCTTTTCCCCCCTCTTGGGTATCAGCATGTCATTTGACAAATTGTTGTGTAATAATAATCTCTCTCCAGTCACTTCAGTTATCAGAATAAGTGTCAGAGTAACTTATTTGTTTTTGTCTTCTTCGTGGTCATTCTATTGTGACAGATGTCTCCCAAGATCAAGGCTGGCTCTGTGGTGGAGATGCAGGGAGATGAAATGACTCGGGTCATCTGGGAGCTCATTAAGGAGAAACTCATCTTTCCGTACCTGGAGCTTGAAGTGCACAGGTGAATACACCTGTACTCCTACACTGTGTAAAGATCCCATTGTTCTAGCAGCTCAGTGCACTCAGATCGCTTACATTTAATGGTTTCTTTTTAAATATACTTTTGTTTACATGACAGTGGTGCAGTGGTAAGTACTCCCAGCAGGGATAGTCTTAGTAAAACAGAATCAAAAACGGAATTCAAGCAACACTTTCTGCATGCCTGGTACTTCTTGTTTGGCTTGAATTCTTGCTTTAATGCATCCCCCATCATTGACCTTTGCCCTGAAAATACATTCCCCCCCACCCGAAAGGTGTCTAATGGTTCAGCTGCAAAGCAGAATATACTAACTGCAGCTGCTACCTCAGAAAAAAAAAATCACCATTGCATTAAAAGCTATTTACAAAAGTCTTGTAATCAAGAAGACAATGAAAAGTTTCAACAAGTATTATTAAATCAAATGCAATGATGGGTGATATTGTAGATCAGAAATGTCCAAACAAAGTAATAACGATAATTGGTAGTATAACATCCATTTGCGTCATCGGTTTCTTAATTTGACCTTCCTCTACTTATCTGTTTCATGGACTTTGCACTGTTGTTAACCGTCCACGATAGTACAATGGTTAAAAGTCCCACCACACAGTCAGGTGGTTCACTGGGCACGGAATTCTTGGAAGCACATAGTTTGGAACATGTGCAAGGTTTTCTGCAAAGATTCCAAAGAATGAACCTCATCGGTTCATTCATGTGGCTTGGATTTTCAGTTGAGGAAGGAGGGAAGTGGGTAAAAGGTCAAGGCCACTTTCATACAAAGCCAGCACACAAGATAATTGCCAAAGAGAAGTCTAAGGACACTGAGCTGGTTTTCACCCCCTCCTCTAACTGTTTGTTAAAGCTGTGAGGTTTCTCAAGTATAACAAGTGGAGCAAACCGATCCAGTTATGCTGGCAGAGTGCCTGGTTTCGTTGCACAACTGATTCCTTTTTTTTGCTTTCTTCGTGTTGCTTCGTTGCAGTGGCAGCGCCTAAAAGAAAATGGAACAGAGGGTTAATAGAAAGTCTCCTTCATAAGAATGCTGTGTCAGGGCCTGCAGGCAAGAAAATTGCCTTCATAATGAAGTGCAAAAAGCTCTGGCAGCAGTTCAAATTATTCCATAATCAGATTCACTTTCACCACTCATTCAAGTCATTCATGTCCTTTGACACAGTTATTGTGTTCCACATCACAGTAGGTGCACTTTGACATTCTCCGCTTTGCATTTCACTCAGCTAAATCAATAGCATAGTGTTCGGTAGTTAGTGCACTGGGGTCTGCTGCTAAGTTATGTGTAAATACTTGTAACGCTCATAGCATTCAGTGCCTCTGCTGCTGAGATTATCAATGTTCTCTGTGTGTGTTTGGTCCCTGTCTTCATTCTTAATCTCATACTCTAATTCTTAGAAGCACACAAATATTCTCAATTATAATTACTAATCAGTTATATTTACTAATCATTTGAGCCCTGTAGTAGTTACTACCACTAGCTCCCCAGTATAGTGGTTTACATCATACCCTAACAAGCAAAAAGAGGCAAAAACCCTTGGCAATGTGTGATGAAGGGCATTGGGCATAAAAGTTTACTAAGTCACACATGTGGAGCTGCGTCCTGGTGACACCTTGTGAAGGAGCAGCTAAAATGCTTAAAGTATTCTTTGCTTTTTGTACTAAAACTTTGAGGTTTTTATTGACAGTCTAGGTACATTTACAAGACATTATAAATTATGTATTAGCTTTCTCTCGGCACCATTAATCATGTTCTCTTAATCTCTCCTTGCAAAGCTATGACCTTGGGATGGAGAACCGAGATGCAACTGATGACCGGGTGACAGTTGAGGCAGCAGAGGCAGTCCACCGTTACAATGTGGGCATCAAGTGCGCCACCATCACGCCAGACGAGAAACGTGTGGAGGAGTTCAAGCTCAAGCAGATGTGGCGCTCACCCAACGGGACCATCCGTAACATCCTCGGGGGCACGGTGTTCAGGGAGGCCATCATATGTAAGAATATCCCCCGCCTGGTGTCCGGCTGGACCAAGCCCATCATCATCGGCAGACATGCCCATGGAGATCAGGTACCCTATCGGTCCCACTTACTGAAAACTTTGAAGTATGCATGCTAAGGGGGGGGGGGGGGGATATATGATCTGTGAATCTCTAGTCAAGATTTCACACATCTCATGTAAATTTTTCAAAGTCTCCAAAAAAATAAGGTTGTAATTATAGAGAATTTCATTCCAACAGTATTTAAAAATGGCAACCTACAAATGAATATGTGACACATAGACACCTTTTTCCATCTTTTAAGATGTAAAACTACTCAGATTTTTGTAGTTTCATGTCGTGTATATTATTGTGTCAATAGGATGTTGAGGAAATGACTCAATGTCCTGTTCTAGAGTTAGTTTACTGTAGAAGTCTGTTTATGCCCTACAGATTTATAGAGCGTCTGTGAAGGTAAGCTGGCTCAGGCAAATTAGCATTTAGAAGGAGGTAGGGAGGTGACAATGAAAGCCTGTAGGAAAGTGTGTCCAGACATCACATTCATTTGCAAAGCCACACATTTATTCAAACCCTTGCATTAGAAGCAGGATGTGTATTCTACACCAAAGAGCAAAGAATAGTGAGTCTGTCTTCATCTAGTTTTAGTGTGAAATAGTATTTTCATGGCTTATGTTTTGGCAAAGAAAAATAATGCCCATAGTTTTCTGAAGTTTTCCAAATGAGGTTAAAATAAAATGTGTTTTAAACTAAAACTTCATCTTAATTATTGTTACCATTTCGGAGGCTGCCTGTAATTTTCTACCACACTTCTGTAACTGCTCTTTCCCTCCGTCAGCTGATGTATGAGCTCAGGGAATTGACAGTTATATCAGACGTTGTGTTAGGAGTGACTTGGTCAATAATTAGGTTTCATCAGCTGTCCTTTGGACCACAGTGTACCACCTCAACAGCCACAGAAGTAAATCACAGGTTGGTTCATGGTGCATAGCCAAAGTCAACAGTTCTGCTTCCAGTTGGGTGATGTATCAGATGGCTGCTGGTTACATAATATCTGTCAGAAAGAACAATGCTGTACACTCTGACTAGTCCTCTTTAGGTGTTTATGACAGTCTTTCTTGCTGTTATGGTATATGTTGGGGATTGTATCTTTTTTCTTACTCACTGTTCTCCCCACAGTACAAAGCCACAGACTTTGTGGTGCCTGGGCCTGGGAAAGTGGAGATGACCTACACACCCGCAAAGGGAGAGCCTGTCAAATATGTCGTCCATGAGTTTGAGGGTAAGAAGCCTGTGTGTGTGTGTGTCTATCTATATATATATATATATATATATATATATACACACCCAGCACGCCCCTGCGGGCGGTTTATCCTTCAAGCTCGGGTCCTCTACCAGAGGCCTGGGAGCTTGAGGGTCCTGCGCAGTATCTTAGCTGTTCCCAGGACTGCGCTCTTCTGGACAGAGATCTCCGATGTTGTTCCCGGGATCTGCTGGAGCCACTCGCCTAGCTTGGGAGTCACCGCACCTAGTGCTCCGATTACCACTGGGACCACCGTTACCTTCACCCTCCACATCCTCTCGAGCTCTTCTCTGAGCCCTTGGTATTTCTCCAGCTTCTCGTGTTCCTTCTTCCTGATATTGCTGTCATTCGGAACCGCTACATCGATCACTACGGCCGTCTGCTTCTGTTTGTCTACCACCACTATGTCCGGTTGGTTAGCCACCACCATTTTGTCCGTCTGTATCTGGAAGTCCCACAGGATCTTAGCTCGGTCATTCTCCACCACCCTTGGGGGCATCTCCCATTTTGACCTCGGGACTTCCAGGTTATACTCGGCACAGATGTTCCTGTACACTATGCCGGCCACTTGGCTATGGCGTTCCATGTATGTCCTGCTTGCTAGCATCTTGCACCCTGCTGTTATGTGCTGGATTGTCTCTGGGGCATCTTTACACAGCCTGCACCTGGGGTCTTGCCTGGTGTGATAGACCCCAGCCTCTATGGATCTTGTGCTCAGAGCTTGTTCTTGTGCTGCCATGATTAGTGCCTCTGTGCTGTCTTTCAGTCCAGCTTTGTCCAGCCACTGGTAGGATTTCTGGATATCAGCCACCTCCTCCATCTGCCAGTGTTACATACCGTGCAGGGGCCTGTCCTTCCATGATGGTTCCTCGTCTCCCTCCTCTTTCTTGGGTTTCTGCTGCCTGAGGTATTCACTGAGCACTCGGTCAGTTGGGGCCATATATATATATATATATATATATATATATATTTCCAAACCATTTACCACATACAAAAGGTCTGATTGTTTAAAATAAACAAATATTCTATTGAATCTACTCTTTACTGTCTCCATCTTATCATCAAGCTTCTCTGTAGTATAAACCCATATCTTGCATGTCCACCCCACAGAGTGTATATAAAACAATAAAACAAGGATTTAGAAGAGCTGACAGCTTGTTTCCTCCATATTTGTTTTATAGTACAGTTTCAAAACTAGCAAGTTTGGTAGAAAATTTAAAAAGTCTGTTAGTACAATTAACCTTATATTGTATGGGTTATATTGTGAAATACTGTGAAAGATGATATCTTTGTTCATGCTCTTGTAAATATTGATATGTTCAGGTTTAACACTGAATGAACTGAAATAAATTTTAAACGGAGTAAGAGGTAACACTGGTTCCTTTTCTAGATTTTTCCAAGTTTGTCCAAGATTGTCTGCCTTTAAAGTCGATAATTCATGTGAATTTAGTCTGTCTGTATGTCTATTTGTTTGTGTCTATCCAGGCACAGGTGGTGTGGCCTTGGGAATGTACAACACAGATAAGTCCATCAGGGATTTTGCTAATAGCTCTTTCCAGGTTGCTCTGTCCAAAGGCTGGCCTCTATACCTCAGCACCAAGAACACCATCCTGAAGAAGTACGATGGACGCTTCAAAGACATCTTTCAGGAGATCTATGAGAAGTAAGGACAGCACATGCACAAGCAGCTTATGCAAACATCCTTGTAGCAGACATGGGCCAGAACTGTGTTGTCCACCTTCTTGTGTGCTTCAGAGAGTATCGTGCTCAGTTTGAGGCCAAGGGCATCTGGTATGAGCACCGTCTCATTGATGACATGGTGGCCCAAGCCATGAAATCTGAGGGAGGCTTCATTTGGGCCTGCAAGAACTATGATGGAGATGTACAGTCTGACTCTGTGGCACAAGGTTGGTTTAAAAAGGAGGTTCAGATCAGAAGTTATGTGAAAAACCATGCAGAAACTTAAATAATAAAAGCCTAAAAAAATTGCAGTGTACTGTAGACTAATGATATTCAGATGTTAATGTAGTTTTTGGTTGTCCCTGTGTTTTAGGCTACGGCTCCCTGGGTATGATGACCAGTGTGCTTGTCTGTCCTGATGGACGTACAGTAGAGTCAGAGGCTGCCCATGGCACAGTGACTCGACATTACAGACTACACCAGCAGGGAAAGGAAACCTCCACCAATCCTATTGGTAGGCTCAGATTGTGGAAAAGTGATCGTATGTGATTTTATCTCTAAGGTTATCTCTAGGTTAGTTATCTAATGCATGCTCTTTCACTGTGTGTCTGTTTCCTACAGCCTCCATCTTTGCATGGACACGGGGCCTGCTTCACCGGGCAAAGCTTGATAACAATGCCGAGCTGCGAGTGTTCTCGGAGGCGCTGGAGGCTGTTTGCATCGAGACCATTGAGGCTGGTTTCATGACCAAAGATTTGGCTATCTGCATCAAAGGCCTTGCAAAGTTAGTCATATGCAATGTACATTCATATAAGGATATTGTGCTGTTAGATTAGTGTGTAATTAGATCTTACAATACATTCTTGATACAGTCTCAGAACTTAGAAATAATCTATTAAAAATACATAAGAGTGGGCACCAGTTTGTGGAAGCCACCACATACAGTGACCGGAAAGGACAGCTCCATTTCAAAATGTACCTGATTGGGGCATCCGTAAATTAAAGTTTAATTCACTCAGGTTTATAAATATGTTTGAGCTCTTTTCAATATAGAGCAGTTATGCTTTTTCTTTCCTATAGTGTTCTGCTAAATATAAAATATTACAATGGTGGATGTTCAAAATTGTCTTTGACACACTCCAGAAACTAAGCATGCAGAAAGAACAAAACAAAGGAAAAAAACTCTTAATGTATTAAATATTCGTTTCATATATTTTACCTCTTACTATGATTTACTTTTCCATGTCCTTTTTTCCTATGTAACATAATCATAATTATTGGGTATTAATCAACCAAGTTTTGTGTGACGGGAGATGTGACCGCTCCCAACCTCTTAAGTATTGTTTGGCATTTCAAAAATGAGCTTGTTGAATAATTGCAGTGAATTTTTACTAATAGTACAAAAAGATGCAGACATATGCTTACGTTTATAGAGCCCAACTGTGGCAGAGCGTATGCTCACATAAGCCTTTACAGCAGCTCAGTATGTCTGTAATAATAAAAAAAATTTTCAACACCATTCCTCGTCTTGGAAACAGCAACCACGCATTTATTCATATGAGAAATGGGCCTTAGATGTGATGGCATAAAGGAGCACTAAGTTGTTGCAGTCGAAACTTATTTTGACTACAGTGAACTTGACTTAACAGAGCTTCATAAATGCAGCCTGAATATTTGTCAAAATTAGTCATATTCGGTGATCTCTGAACTTTTGCAATACTTTAATGCTGACAGTCATCTGTTTTCTGACTCTGTTTGCAGTGTGAAACGTGCTGACTACTTGAACACCTTTGAGTTCCTGGACAAATTAGCAGAGAACCTGAAGATCAAGTTGGCAAGCCAGCCCAAGCTGTGATTTCATCTCCCAGCCTTCAAAGCAGTTTAACACAGACACATATGCATTCAGACACATGCTCACCCACAGAAACACCTACACAGTTACTGGAAGTTTGGGCCCCACCACCCCATGGAAAGGGAAGAGTGCACTCAGAATTCCAGGATTGACTCAAAGTCAGAGAGGGTCAGTCAAGAACAATGCCTTGTCCAGAAGAAAGCAGAATGGGGGCTTCTAATCACAACCTTGGGTTGCTACAAGATAAAATTACGCTTGTGACAGTGACGCTGGGCCGTGACCTGATATCTCAGTTCCCTTGTTTACCCTAATTGCACTCAGTTCCGCTGAAGTGATCTGTACCATGCAGGGGGACAGTATTGGTCTGAAAGAGCCTCTGGACCTTCACTGCCTTTATACATTTTGTCATCTGTTAATTCTCTTCATCTCTTTCACCTTGTAATTTTTTAACAATACTTCAGGCAAGAGTTTATGAAATAGTGCCAGAAAAACAGAGCAACGTCAGCCTGTATGTAACTAATGAAAATCTCTCTGCACTGCAGGAGAGTGACAATGCATTCAGTGAAGGTTTTACACTAATTGTACTATAATACACAGTTTATGATTTGAAAACAAATGATATTAAAGTACAATACTTGCTTTTAATTTCAGAATTTTTAATTGTCAGTTTTTAAAGAGCTATATTTATTTTTTCTCCTTTGTTTGTGTGTACATGTTTATGTGCTCCTCAATTTAGACCCAGTATATTAGATTATTAGATCTTGCCAAAAAAAGCCACATTAAAACTACCTATAAACATTACACTTATTCATTCCTGATTTGATAACTCATAATAAATGAGTTTTTCATTATTGAGTTATGGATTTTATATTTAAAGTCTATACTGACACACAAACTGCAGATTGTATGTAGTGTGCACCAAAAGTGGCATAAACAAAACAGAGTATACTGTAGTATCAAGTAAAAGGTGGTGGTCATTGACTGTTATCACAAACAAAATGTTCCCATGTTTGAACCTCTACAAGTAACACAGACTAGTCAGTAAATAGCTACACATATCAACCTACAATCACAGTGTCACACACAGTTGCTGTCACTTATTTATAAGTAATCTACTGCAAGATGATTTCTGTAGCATGTATTTAGCTGCTCTGAAGTTCACAATTTTATTGAAATGCATTTCTTTACATCTTTAGAGTTGCTATTTAAATGGCAGCCCATTATATCCAGTTCTGCAGTGATTTGTTTGGTGGCATGTGCATACATGGAAAGCCTCAAGTCAGGCAGAACAGCAGCAGGTGCAGCAAGACCTCTTTGCACACCAGAAAAGTCAGCACGGACAATACATATCTGATTGTCAGAAATAGCAATTCAATTGAATTCAGTTTTATATCGATAGTGCCAAATCACAGCAACAGTTGTCTCAAGGTGCTTTATATTGTAAGGTAAATACCCTAATACAAAGATATAATCCCCTATCAGCAAGTTCCTTGGCAACAGTGGGAAGGAAAAAACCTCCAGCAGAACCAGGCTCAGAGAGGGGCGGCCAACTGCTGGGAGACAAACGAAAAGAAAGATGGCGCAAGAGATGGTATAAGGACTGTGTTATATCGCGCTTTGCTACTCTGGAAAGCACTCTCCACAACTTGCTTTATTCATTCATTCACAGGTCATTCATAGGGGACCTGCTCTACTACCTGAGATACAGCCAAGACAGCCAAAGAATGACTAATTATTAAATCTAGAGTCATGTATAAACACATAGTGAGTGAAAAGGTGAATGATGAACAATGATCATGGGAAGCCCCCAGCAGCCTAGACCTATTGCAGCATAACTGGATTCAGGGTCACCTGATCCAACCCTAACTGTGAGCTTTGTCAAAAAGGATTTTAAAAAATGGTAGCGAGGATTACAGAACAACTTGCAGATGCAGGCCAGCAGCAGTATACAGGATTGTTGATAGATTACATTTTCATATATCAAATAAAAAATAACAGAGCACAACCTTGTGGCTCGGTTAGCTTTAGCAGCAAATTGTCTGATGCTGGAGAGAATTTCATCCCTACTTGATTTGAACAGTAGATGGAGCTGCTGCATAAAAAAATGTTTTCAAACTCAGCCCTAATTTTTGAACTGTGACATGCAATTACTTTATCAATGTCAACAGAAAGAGGAATGACTCCACCAATGATGCCACTAACCCTAACCCTCTCTTCCATTCAGCAGCATTATCCTCAGCACTGTGTTTCAAGGATAAACGTTTAGTTTCGATTCAACAGACTAAATGGAGAGGCTTGTTTAGTGATGGGGGAAAAGGAAGCTGAAAACAAGGATCTATCATCACTGATTGGATTTCAGTTTTTTCAGTCTGTCTGTTTCTCTGTATCAGTAAAGCATTAATGTCCAAGCTCTCCCTTGTTTTTCATATAAACAGAGACAGATTCTAATTAGTTAATTAGTGATCCAGAGTAATTGGAACCTGTAATAATAAAGAAATGATGAAACATTCTAATTTTCAAAAAAGTAATAACCATTGTGACTTCATTCCCACAACCACCTCGCTGTCTACCTCGGATTCATCATGTCCCTGTAATTGCAGCAGAAGGGCTTTGGAGCTTCCCTCTAAGACTCTTTTCACTTTACCTTTTTCCATGTAAGTCTTCTGATTCTTCATATTCACAGAGGAATTTAGCCAGTGTTATTCTATCAGGTACCCTGGAAAGAATTTGGTCTATCAGTTCCTTTATTCTACCACTTCCCTTGGGCCTTGCCTATTTTTTAAAATCTTCATTCATCTTTTCACTGCATTCTCTCTGTTAAAGGATTTTCACTTATGTAACTGAATGTAAAATCACTCCCCTCCTCATTTGTGCGATCTTTTACTTTTTACAAATGCACATTTCTTGCTGACCTTAAGACCAACTCTAAAGACAGCCCCTCCCCAGAATATGACGGCTCTGCCAGAGATGCTGGCAGTACTCTGCAGTTGAAAAGTACTTTCCCCTTTCTTTCTTTTCCTCTTATTTATTTCTTTTTGTCTACTTAGTTTTTTAGTTTACACTTCTTGTGTAGTCGAGAAGTTTTTATCCGTGTTTGGAAACGAAACTCCATGTAAAACTACTGAGATGACCGCGACGCCACGCTGCCCCTTTGTCTATAGCTGGGACCTGCTGCTGGGGCTAAGACAGCACAGCCATGCCGGTGTTCAGCATGAGATCCCTGCGGTGATCAAGATGAACTACCGCGGCTGCAGAGCCGGGAAAACACGAAGACTGAGGAGGAAAAGATTCCATCCTGCTCTCCCGTCTGTAGTGACTGGTAATGTCAGATCGCTGGTTAATAAGATGGAGGAGGTTGCGACGCTAACAGGGACAGAGGAAGTTTTCCGAGAATGCAGTGTTATGTGTTTCATGGAGACATGGCTGCACAAAAACATCCCGGACCAGGTGGTGGATATAAACGGATTTACGTGTGTGAGAGTGGACAGGGACCCAGGCAGCAGCGAGAAGAAGAGGGGAGGAGGACTCGCTCTCTATGTTAACAACCGCTGGTGTTCCCCGAGTCACGTTAAGGTGAGGCTGTGTGTAACAAACACATCGAACTGTTAGCAGTCGGTCTTCGACCATATTATTTACCGCATGAGTTTTCCCTCGCCATTATCGTCATTGTTTACATCGCCCCTGATGCCAACGCGGCGCAGGCGTATGACGTATGACCTCCAGCCCCTTTACAGACCTGCCGTTCAGAGGCAACCTGCAGCCACAAAAACTGTTACAACATGGACAAGGGAGTCGGAAGAGACTCTGCAGGGATGCTTTGAGTCAACTGACTGGGATGTTCTTTGTGATTCCAATCAGGACAATATTGACAATCTGACAGGCTGTGTAACAGATTATATCAACTTCTGTGTGGACACTGTGGTCCCCAAAAAAACCATTCTGTGCTTCCCCAACAATAAACCCTGGGTTACCAAAGACATCAAAGCAACCTTAAACAAGAAAAAAAAGAGCTTTCAGAAATGGTGACAGAGATCAGCTGAAACTGGTGCAGAAGGAGCTGAAAGCCAAGATTGCAGAGGGTAAAGAGTCCTACAGACGGGGGCTGGAAAACAAACTGCAGGAAAACAACACCAGGGAGGTGTGGAATGGAATGCGGGCTATCACTGGCCTGAGACAAAAGAGAGGTGTTGGGATGGATGGGGACCTCGAAAGTGCTAACAACCTTAATCTGCACTTCAATAGGTTTGACTGCCCTGCGTCTCCTGTCTCCACACCCAGCTATTCCCATCTTCTCCTTTTGCCTCCCCCCTCTCCTGCCCCCTCAGACTGTCTCACCCTGTCCCTCTCAGCAGATGACATCAAAAAAGAATTGGGCAGACTCCACTCCAGCAAAGTTGCTGGCCCTGATGGTGTCAGTCCCAGGGCCCTCAGGTGCTGTGCTTCCCAGCTGTCTGGAGTTCTAAAACGGATATTCAACATGAGTCTGGAAATGCAGAGAGTCCCATCACTCTGGTTCCTGTCCTTAAAAAGATCAACCCGTCGACCCTCGGTGACTACAGGCCAGTGGCGCTGACCTCACATGTCATGAAGACGCTGGAGAGACTCATCCTGAGACATCTGCGTCTGCTCGTGGAGCCTTGACTGGACCCCCTGCAGTTTGCTTATCAACCTTGTATCGGCGTGGAGGATGCCATCATCTACCTGCTGGACCAGGCTTATTCTCACCTGGACATTGTTGGGAGCACTGTGAGGGTCATGTTCTTTGACTTCTCCAGTGCTTTTAACACAATCAGACCATCACTGCTGGGGAATAAGCTCACAGAAATGCAGGTGGATGCCCCACTGGTTGGTTGGATTACGGACTATTTAACAAGTCGACCACAGCATGTCCGACTGAAGAGCTGCCGCTCAGATAACATCCTGAGCAGCATGGGGGCGCCGCAGGGGACGGTCCTATCACCCTTCCTCTTCACTCTCTACACATCTGACTTCAGGTACAAGTCTCAGTCATGTCATCTGCAGAAATTCTCGGATGACTCTGCCATTGTGGGCTGTATCAGGGATGGACAGGAGGAGGAGTACAGGAGTGTGGTGGACAGCTTTGTCGAGTGGTGTGAGCTAAACCACCTACAACTTAACATCACAAAGACAAAGGAACTGATTAAGGACTATAGTAAGCAGGCTCCTCCTCCTAACCCTGTCACCATCAGAGGGGCTGATGTGGAGATAGTTGAGGACTACCGGTACCTGGGGGTACACTTGGACTGTAAACTGGACTGGACCAAGAACACCAATGCTATCTTCAAAAAAGGGCAGAGTCGGCTTTTCCTACTGAGGCGACTCAGGTCCTTCAATGTTGGTAGGAAAATGCTGACCATGTTCTATCACTCGGTGTTGGAGAGCGTCGTGTTCTTTGCAGCTGTGTGCTGGGGAAGTGGGGTGAAGACAGCTGATGCCAACAGGCTGAACAAACTGATTAGAAAGGCTGGTTCTGTCCTGGGTGTCAGACTTGAGAACCTGGAGGAGGTGTCCGAAAGGAGGACGCTAAAAAAGCTTGTTTCTATCATGGACAACCCCTCCCACCCCACGCACCCCCCATGATGGACCATCGGAGCAAACGCAGCAAAAGACTCATTGCCCCAAAATGCAGAACTGACCGCCACAGTAAATCCTTTGTGCCGGTGGCAATAAGACTGTATAACTCTTCCTCACTCTGTAGGTGATTTTCCTGAGACGTTTACCAATGTTATTCTGTTCCCTTCCAGACCATGCAATATTACCCAACAGTACCTTATTGAATATTTGTTTCATCCCCCCATCATACGCTGCTACTCCCTTTATTCTATTGCACAATACTATGTCACTTTCTAGAATCGCCTGCACTGATAGTTAAGTTATTTATATATAGTTATATCTATTACTTTGTTAGAGTTATCCGATACTATGTCTTGCACTATCCTACTGTATATTACTGTACACTACTATTCTTATTGTATATATTGTATATCTTATATCTTGTTCATCTGTTCCTATGTCTCTCCTGCTGCTTTGAGCATGTACATGACAAAAGAATTTTCCTCGGGATAAATAAAGTTATTCTTATTCTTATTCTCCTTACAGAGGAGGAAGCAAGGGGCAGCGAGCTGTCCCCACAATCATCACACTTGCATAAGATGCCCCTCCAACCCACAACCAAGACACTTCATATTCTCAGATGGAACATGAATATTGTAACCATTAGCTAGCCAAACAACAAAGAACCATTTACTGTCATTAGGGTTCCACACTTGCTAAATCAACTTTACCCTCTAGTTGTACTTTCCTGTTTAGAGGCAAAGTCACCCTCTACGACATAGGCAACAGAAAAAAAAGAGATATATTTTTTATTTTACCTTCTTTTCTTCAGATTCAAGATGAGTATAATTCAAATTTTTTATTTAAAAAAGTTATACTAAAGCTTGTATTCCTATGTATATTATTTTATGATTATGTCAATATAGCACAAGATTCAATTAGCTTAGCACAAAAATACAAACATCTTGCAGAGAACTCTTTTTTTATTTTTTTTCCTCTGAGTAGTTTTCAGAGCCTGTACTAATTACTTTTACTTGAGTAAAGAAGTTAAATCAGTACTTCCAGTACGTGGAGGTTTTTTTTGCCTGTCCTGCCCTGACCAGCACTGTAGCAATCAGAATTATTGTCTGAAGGCCAAGAAAAATGGCCAAAAGATTTACTTTCCCTAGCGGAGCTTTTGCTGTACTGGTACACTTAATTTTCATAGTTTATTCGCTCTTTGTTGTTATTATTTGTATTTTATTTTAGAACTTATAACTTCATTTATTGTCATTGTACAGTTTTCACTGATTCTAATTGTAAGTTGATTGTGATTCTGATTGTAAGTTATTGCAATCAGAAAGGACAGGACTCGGGAACAGGAAAGAGAAAATAAGAAGGAAAGAGAAGTTGGGAAGAAATACATGGAGAAGGAAAGAAAAATAGAGGATAAGAGGAATAGACAGAAAAGTCACTGAAAATCTGCTTCCCCACCTGCTGAGAAAAGTAACAAGCAAAAAGAAATGAGCATATTATGGAAAATACAGCTCCTCCTGGCTGTAGCTCAGGAGGTAGAGCAGGTCACCTACTGATCGGAAGCTTGGTGGTTTGATCCCTGGCTCCTCCAGTCTGCATGCCAAGTATCCTTTGGCAAGATACTAACCCCAAGTTGCTCTCCAATGCATCCAGTGTGCATGAATGTGTGTGAATGTTGTTAGAAAAGCATTCAGTTTAGAGTCAGTGCTTGGGAGAACGGGTGTGAATGTGGTATGTTGTACAGTGCTTTGAGTACTCCGGGAGAGTAGAAAAGCGCTATATAAAAATTAGTCCATTTACCATTACACAGGTAACAGTAAATAATAAATACTGAATCTTACTGAGCAGCACACAAGACCAACAACACATGATATGTTTAGAGGCAGCAGCCAACCAAGATAGTGTGTGTCTGTGTGTACCTGTTTGTACACCTGTGTGTGAGAGCGCTAGTATTCATAAGGTTTCTCCATGTAAGTGTCTAATAGTAGATGTGGGGAGCTATAGCCCTGCCCCCCAGGACATGAAGAAAGCATGGAGGAAATCCAGGCCCCAGACATGTAGAGGCCCCCCAGCTCCGGACACTGAGAACCACCAATGCACCGACGGCTGAGGGCAACAGCCACTGGCAGGCAGTGTGGTGAGGGGAGATGGGCCACACCTAGGGGGGCCTGAGATGTTCCCAGAGAGGTGGAGTCTATGACCTGTCCTGACACATAGACATAGACAAACAGGCACACACAGACACAAGCATGCATTCCCACCATCATGCACTCCCCCAAAGTGGAGACAAACAGAAAAAAAAGGGGGGGGGGGGGGAGCATGGTGCTTTCTGCCATAAAGCAGCAGTTGTCAGCAGGGCCCCTCCCGAGAACCCTCAATGTGTACATGTATTTAAAATTGAGAGGTGAGCACTGGTGCCAGAGGTGAGGTTGAATACACAGACCGTATAGCGTGCCCACCACCAAGGCCCTATATGTATGTGTTATGAGTGTATGAGTGTTTGAATGTCTAGGTTGTGGAGTATTTTTAACAATAGTATTTGTACTTCTACAGCGCGTTTTGGGTTTGTTTGTTTTTTTTCCACACTTAATAGCACACAGCAACTTCTCTCATACAGAAAACACTGGACTGGGTGTATGGACTTCTCTAAAAGCGCAAGAACTGTAAGCTATTGAGTCAAATATGCTTCTTTTATGGAGTTACCATTTCAGTGATATTACACTGATATGAGATAATGAAGGTAACTGCTTTGTTTGCGTTTTTATTCAGAAATGTGAGATTGTGGTGATGGGATTTCCGGCTCTTTTTAGAGAACCGGCTCTTTCGGCTCAGCTCACTATCTTTCGGCTCCCAATAATTTAATTAATTTATTATTAACAACAATATAAAATTATGCACAAAAGGAATTACTAATGTAAAAAAAGTGGTTTTATTTATGTTTATATATAAATATATACGGTGGCCCCTTGAGACAAAGCACGTACAAACTCCAAAAAGCACATACAAATTCCAAAACACTTTTCTAGCGTTAACTGAACTTCCAAAACAGAGCTACCTAGATCACTTAGCCACTAGGTAACAAAAGCTCAACACTGCGCCCAGCATCCTGGAGCACTTCTGTTGTGTTTTGTATGTGTTTTGGAGTTTTTACGTGTTTTGGAATTTTTACGTGTTTTGAAGTTTGTGTGTGCTTTGTCTCTCGGGGCCACCGTAAATATACTTTTATTTATTCACTCTACATAAAATGTAATAAATAAATCATATAATAAAAAAAACCAACTATTTACATTTCAACTTTTAACTATTTAAATTTTCAGCTTTTTCATTTTAAACAAATTTAAAGTGAAACAACACAAAACACTGCAAACCACAACACAATTAAATATAAATTAAAATATGAAAACAAAAAGAACATGCACATTCTCTGTCATATGGGCCTGCATGAATAAACTTTCTGAATCCTTTATCATCTGCAACTGAAAATAGTTGTGGATGATTACTATACCTTTCTAATGTGACGTTGTTGTCCCTGGCTCTGTTTCTCTCTCTCTCTCCCTCCTGCTCTATTCCTGGACATAAAGTGAGTAAAAAACGTCCTAAATGCAGTTAGAATTTATTTAGAACTACAAATTAAATTTCTTTTAGCAATTATTGTTTTTTAATGTCACAATTCCAACCCTGCTCCTTTATCCGGGCCTGGACCGGAAAAAGTGACCCGAAATTGGCACTCTGGTGGAGTTACTTTGTGTGTGAGAGTGTGTGTTTATAAGTACGGTAGTTTTAAACCTTGTGATCCACAAAACAGCATAACAGTAAAAGAAGAACTGACTGCGTTACAGTCAGTACGGGAGCAGCGGCTTCGCTCATGCGCGATTCATTTGCCTTTTGGACGCACAGGTGTGAATGTCTCCTGCCCTGATAGCAGCTGGGGGAGGACTATCCTCCGCCTGGAAGCGCTTTGGCACGGGTGAGGCGCCCACCGCAGTGTGTTAGTAGTGTGTCACACAAACAGCAAATATTGTCAAAAAAAGTAAGAAATCTTTGGGGGTGCTTTGATTCATTTTAGGGGTGCTGAAGCACCCCGAAAGATGGGCTAAAATCGCCCCGGTTGATCTATGAAAGGTTTTTTTTTTGTTTTGTTTTTTAATTTAGACAATTGAACAACAAACATACATGGTAATGTAGAATATAGAAAGGGTATGAAAAATTCCACAGCTTGCAGTATCTTGAACAAGTTATGTATACAAATACAAGTACGTAAACAAAAAGGTATACTTTAGGAGAAAACAGACAAACAAAATAACTGAAAGAAAGAAAAAAAAGGTGCTCAAGGTATAAATAAACAACATGTAAGTCAAGTGAAACTATACATTCGACACAGCTCTTGTGTTTTACACGCTTTGGAATTAGTACTTTTCTTAAGATTTTCCAGATAATTGGAAAACAGGGCTTTAAAAGCAAATATGTTTGGACGCTGTTGAGAAAATCTTGTACAATGTATGTGAAATTTGGCAAAAATAATCAGAAGATTAATAATATATTTTTTCCCTGGAATTATTTTATCGGTATGTGAGAGGCCAAATAGAATATGTTGAAACTTCAGTTTACATGAGGGATCACTTTTGGTGTTTATAAAATCATTTAGATCAATCCAAAATACATGTGTATAAGTGCATTCCCAAAATAAATAACATATTGTTTCAATATTTTTTTTAAATTTAACCAGATATGTCTTTACCGGATAACATCTATGGATCAACTTAAGAGTAACTTCTCTTATCTTATTAGTAATAATAAATTTCCTTGATAGAATCCAAGTGGGATTTTTTTAAAAAGAGTTTGATCCATTTGATTTTAAAAGATGCATTTAAGGAAGTGAAATCTAAAGAATTTAGGCCACCAGAACACAACTTGTTTATCATTACTTTTTTTTTTTAATATAATGTATTCTCTTTTTCCAAATGAAGTTAAATAATATTTTATCAATTTTTGTGCATAATTCTTTCGAAACATCAAGTGCCATAGCTGCATAAATAAGTCGGGAGAGGCCTTCAACTTTGGCTACCAAGGATCTTCCAGTAATGGATAAATCTCTTTGAAGCCGAAGATTAAATCTATGTTGTATTGCAGTTGAAAGAGGAAACAGCTGTGGAAACAGCAACTTTCCATTTTAGAGCATTTTGAATTCGCTCCAAGAGTAAGTCATATATGGGCAAATTGAAAAGGCTTTTATTTTGAAAAGCAAAATCAGACTGACTTGAAATTGACATAGTACCATGGTGTGGTTGGACACTTTTGATCTAACATGGATTCATCCTGTGGAAACAGCAATTTTCACATAATCTGGCATCTTGGTCTTTTTGAATGATAATACCAAGATATTTAACCTTATTTTTAACAGGAACACCTGATACAATAGTATCTGTGCAGAATTTAACAGGGAGAAGTTCACATTTTGGAATGTTGAGTTTAAGACCAGAGGCTATTGAGAAATTATTGACAATTTTGGCACAAACTGGTATTAATTCATAGAAGCTGGAACTTTCCATTTAATGCCATTCTGAAGTTGTGGAAAGAGAAGCTCCTATAAACAAAGTCAAAAGGCTTTTACTCTGAAATGCAAAACGAGATTGATTTGAGATTGAGATGTTACCACTGTAGAGGTTGTGTATGGTTTGCATGAACTCCAGTTACTTAGTGGAAACAGTAATTGTCCTGTTAACAGCATCCGCGTTTAATTATTAAAAGTACCAAATGAACAATTATAATTCCGATACTGACGTGATAAAACTGTGGGGTTGTATACTGTCAATGTAGAGTGAAATGATCTTGTGGAAACAGCAACTTTGCTTTTAATAGGATTCTGAAGTCAGTGAAAGAGTGGGTCATACATGGACAATTTCAATGGACCATTACTTTGTAAGGCAAATTGACTTGATATCACTGTGATAGTGTGCACTGTCGATCTTGAGTGAAATTATCCCGTGGAAACAGCAATTTTCATTTTTAAAACATTCTGAAATAATTGAAAGAGTATATCACCTATGGACAAATTCGACGGGCCATTAATTTGAAAGGCAAAATCAGACCAACATGAAATTTACATGGTTTTATTGTCGGGTTGGATACTGTTGATCTAAAGTGGAATTATCCTGTGGAAACAGCATCTTTCAATTTAAGAGCATTTTGAAACCGTTAAAAGAGTAGGTCGTATATGGGCAATTTGAAAAGGCTTTTATTTTGGAAGGCAAAATCAGAATGACTTGAAATTGACATGGTAAAATCATGAGGTTGTATACTGTTGATCTAAAATGAAATTATTCTGTGGAAACAGAAAATTTCCTTTTTAGAGCATTCTGAAATCACTGAAACTTAGGTAAGCTATGGGCATTTTCAACAGGCCATTATTTTGGAAGGCAAAATCAGACTGATTTGATATTGATATGGTATCACTGTGGGGTTGGATACTATTGATCTAAAGTGGAATTATGCTGTGGAAACAGCAATTTTCCATTTTAGAGCATTTTGAATTCGCTCCAAGAGTAAGTCATATATGGGCAAATTGAAAAGGCTTTTATTTTGAAAAGCAAAATCAGACTGACTTGAAATTGACATAGTACCATGGTGTGGTTGGACACTTTTGATCTAACATGGATTCATCCTGTGGAAACAGCAATTTTCATTTTTAGAGCGTTTTGAAATCGTTAAAAGAGTACGTTGTATATGAGCAATTTGAAAAAGCTTTTATTTTGGAAAGCAAAATCAGAATGACTTGAAATTGACATGGTAATATTGTGAGGTTGTATACTGTTGATCTAAAGTGAAATTATCCTGTGGAAACAGCAATTTTCATTTTTAGAGCATTGTGAAATCTTTAAAAGAGTAGGTCGTATATGGGCAATTTGAAAAGTCCTTTATTTTGGAAGGCATAATCAGAATGACTTGATATTTATGTGGTATCACTGTGGGGCTGTATACTGTTGATCTAAAGTGGAATTAGCCTGTGGAAACAGCAAAATTCTATTTAAGAGCATTTTGAAATCGTTCCAAGAGTAAGTCAGATATGGGCAATTTTAAAAGTCTTTTATTTTGGAAGGCAAAATCAGAATGACTTGATATTGATATGGTATCACTGTGGGGCTGTATGCTGTTGATCTAAAAAGAAATTATCCTGTGGAAACAGGATTTTTTCTATTTAGAGCATTTCAAAATCATTACAAAAGTAAGTCATATATGGGCAATTTCAATGGGCCATTACTTTGGAAAGTAAAATCAGACTGACTTGATATTGACATGGTATCACTGTGGGGCTTTATACTGTAAATACAGAGTGAAATTATCCTGTGGAAAGTGTTGATATAAAGTTCAAATAGTATTTGGAAATACGACGTTTGCTTTTAACTCATTCACTGCAATTGACGGCTATAGACGTCAATGGCAGTGAATGAGTTAAGAGCATTATGAAGTCATTGAAAGAGTAGTTCAAAAATGAAGATTCACAGGGCTTTTACTTTGAAATCCAAAATAAGATGGCCTTGATAGTGACAGGGCACAATTAGGGTACAAGGCTGTGTCATATACATCTAACATTAGAGTTTGTAAAAAAAAAAAAAAGCCTATTATGTTCTTAACATATCTGTTAATTCACTCGAAGTTGGCTTTTATTTTGAAATCCGGTTTCCACATCCATTCCCGTAATACTTTGAATACACAGGGAACGTAAAACAAACTGGAGGCTGCTTGACTGCAAGTCTCGAATTGGAGGCTGGCTTGACACAAGTCAGAAACTCGTACAGAACGACCATCTAATTTAAAGGCTCATGCTCAAACATACTCGCACTACAAGGGTACACACACCATGAAATACCTGATCGGGATTACTCCACAAGGTGCAATTTCATTCATTTCTAAGGGGTGGGGGGGCCGTGCATCAGATAAACACATCACAGAGCAATGTGGCATACTTAACAAGCTGTTACCAGGGGATGTAGTTTTGGCTGACAGAGGCTTTGACATCAGAGATGCGGTGGGAATGATGTGTACGGAGGTTAAGATCCCAGCATTTACAAGGGGCTTCTGTCAACTAGATGCCAAGGACATAGAAAATACACGAGCCATTGCACACCTAAGAATCCATGTCGATCGAGTAATTGGCAGTTTGCGCAACAAGTTCAAAATGCTATATACTACCATGACAATCCGTTCTCTTCTTCCATGTGAGGGTGAAGACGTTACCTTCCTTGATAAAATTGTGAGGGTGTGTTGCGTTTTGGTTAGGGTTTGGTTAACATGTGCCCCAGTGTGGTAGTGAAACCAGACACACATGAGACTTGTACTTGTTAATTAATATTTGTGAAAACTCTCAGTATGTCTCTGAAGACATAGTACTAGGAAAACCTTTTTTTTATGTGTAATTGTATGAACACACTGACATTACGTTATGTAACCATTTCTGTACCTGTATACTATAATCGACAGTTTATCATCACTTTGAACTCTTTGTTTCATGACGTTATAATAAAAGCCAGATAACGACAAATAACTGCATTTGACTCTTTATTTTACACTTTGACAATTGTTACATGGTAAGTGCTGCAGGTTTGAAATCAATTTATACATATTTCAATGCACTTATGACAAAAAACTAGACACCAGAAGGAAAAACGTTGTGACCACTCGGGACTGCATTTTGCTTAGAGAAATGTTTTCCTACTAGTTCAGGAAGGCACACCTTCTGAAAGAACTCCTGAGCTTTCTTTAAATGTGATTCCCAGGAGTGCACATCAGGGAAGATGCGTACAACTGCCATGTCTTTTTGTGTCCATACCACGAGGTCACAGTGCTTTGCGTTGGCCACAAAGAACTGTGTTTGCACTTGTGAGTAAAAGTGATGTGTTTTCTTCAAGTTAAGTCCAATTGCTGTCAACTCGAGGCAGAAGTCTTTGTCATGTGCATCCAATCCTTGCTGAATGCTGTATTTAAATGCTGTATTTAAATGGACATTTAATTTCCAGGTACCCCTTCCCACAACATTCACACGTGACATTGTGACACGCTGACATTTTCTGGGTGTAGGCGTGTCGAGCGTCCTGTTCATGCTCCAGTCCCCAAGTTGTTTGCACATTATAGACAGAGTTAACAGGGTAGCAAACACGATTAACCACAGTAATGGCGGATTTTTCTACAGTGGTGGCAAACACAGCGTGCATCATTGAAGCTGTGATTCTCCCAGCACGCCAAACATACCATTCTGGGCTCTTGTGTTGCAGTCTTGTGCGTACCTCAATAGCTCCTGCATGTTCTTCAGTAACTTTTGCTGCGTTTACGTACTTTTCACAGTGCAGTTGTAGCTCGGTAAGGCCAAGGGACTGTGCACCCGTGTTGTGCAAACACGCCAGAGACAGTGGTAATGTGGATGACTTTACAGTGTGTGATGTGTAGTATTTCTCCAATCCAGACAAACACACTGCTTTATTGTGTTTTTGAAGTGTGTCTAACACTGGTGACAACTCCTCAAACGTAGCAGAAGGAATCTTTCTTTTTGAAGGACTGCTTCTTCTGCCTTTCACCACAGACGGTCCGTTTATATTTTCATCAAGAGTCTTTTTTTGTACTGCTGAAGATGTAAAGTCAATGTTATGGCCAACCTCTGGCTGTATCTTGGTTGTGTTCCCCGGCAAAACCCAGTAGGCTGGTTCATCTGTGACTGTCTTTGTGCCACGGATCCTCACTGTTGCCTCCACTTTAAACAGAAGTGCAGCAACATGGGTGCAGGTCTCAGCAACTCCGGCCATACAGGTGCAGTGTGCGGCTTCGATCTTTCCCGTGGTGCTTACAATTACCCATGGTTCATTCAATCTTTGGGAGTGCAGTACCTGTAACATACAAGGACAAGGTTGATGTAAAGACAATAAATGAAATGAGACAGGGAGGACACAAATTGGCGTTAATAATTTGCCCGATTATCAATGTGTTAATTTGCATCTACTTTACAAGTTCAATGATAAATGTATAACATTAATTATGGTGGGGGGTGGACAATGGCTATTTCACTCGATGCACTCCAGCTGACTTACCTTGGTATGAATGACGATGTACTCAGAGTTTGGCGGCTTGAAAATAGCCAAATCTTGCACCCAGCCGTTTGTAACTTGGATGTGCACCTCCAGCGACTTATAATTACGAAACTGGTTCGCTGTGTAAGCGCTTACTCCACAAACAAGATACGTGAAGATATCGGGGTAGGACAGTGGCGGTAAGTCGTCTGGGTCTTTACTCCACTGCCGTATTTCATATGGGTCCAGATTTGCGATGCACACTTTTTTTCAAGTACCGCTGCTTCACCTCTGGACGCAATCGGTCTCTATACCATCCGTTTTCTTTTGAGCTGCTTTTAAGCATGTTTCTTGTCGCCGTCGTTCCAACACAGTGAGTTTGTTTTGATTCGTAGACCCCGCGCCGCGCTCCCACAATGCATTGCGGCGTGACGTCAACTCCAAAGCCCATGTTATCGTCCCAGAATGCATTGTGTGCAAAAAAAACATGGCCGCTCTCACGGCTTCAAAATAGTTTTAAACAACGAAGATTTAATGAATGACAAAAAAACTGCAGTTATTCTCAAGTATGTTTTTTATGTAGTGGAGATAATTTGTAACATATTTAGAGTAACTTGTCATAATAGTCGGGGTTCCTTTTAAGAGGTCTTGAGAGGTCTTTTAAAATTCTCCTCTGCCATTTGTCCTCAGCAGATGGCGCTGTTGGTTAAAAAAAATCCTCCCACTCCGCTGTGCCCTCACGTCGCCTGACTACACTTGGAAAAGAAAACTGGGCTTAGAATAGAAACACATTAACTGGTGCCCGCAGACTAACTAGCTTCAGGCAGACATCTTCTCCGAGGTTGTCGGTGTGCAGGTTACACGATGGATTACGACCAAAGATACAAAAGGAACCAGGTAAACCCCGAGGAAAACCAAAACGCCAGACACCCGAGACAGATGACAGATGTGTCTGGACAGGATCAAACACTTCCAAATCCAAATGTTCACGGAAATCCACAAGTGCCAACTGGACAGCCACGGTAGTAAGTACAAAGTTTGTGTTGATAAAACAAAGAACTGAAAACTGAAAAACAAAGCAAAACACACACACACACACACACAGAGAGAGAGAGCTCATGTTGTCATTTATAGATCCACAGAGGAGGCTGAATAAACCGCCTCTTATGTGCAAATTTCTTCATTGCCTAACATTTATTCTATTTGTGTTACATTTTATTTACTGGAGTAGATTTCTGTTTTCCTACAGAGCTGACTTTCACTTTCGTTTCACGGAATCGGAGAGTGAAACGTTGCCTTCAATGTTCGTGGTAAAGCACAGCAGTGTTTGAGAACTGCACAAAAATCCATTTTTTGCTATCTTGGCACCTCTTTTGCTCATTTAAAGCTCCTCTGAGCTACAGAGTAAAATCATCTTTTTTCCCCATTTAAGGTCTTGGCGTAAAGTGAGGCTATTTTGAAATACATCTCGAGAAAGATAATAGCAGATGTGGTTTATCCACTGCTGCTATTATGAGAAAGCGACACACAGAGATGAATTTCAATTTTAAAAAGGCAAAGAATGGTAATCTCTTACTGACAAGTTGCCTCAGCAGGCTAGAATGCAATACGACCACAAAATCAGTGGACCCAATCTCTCACCTAGCTGTCACCACTGCTATTGCACTTTGAGTGTTACATGTTTCCATCTGCTGCCCTGCTGAAAGTCACTCATGGAAACCCAGGACATCATTAGCTGAGGAAGAAGTGCAGAGGTGAAAATGGTTGCACCAAAGGAGAAGATTGAAAATGTTTCCTGGAAAAAACCATTACGACTGCATTTTATTTTTTGCTTGCACCCCAGGGTTGATTTTCTGTTAAGATAACCAGTAAGACGCTCTTTGAATAAAACTGGTTTTGAAATTTGCCATTGCCATAATCCCCACTCCAAACACTATGATGCATTCCTGTTCTCGCAAATCAGCGCAGGGAACCAGATAATGATCCCCAAAACCCCAAATGCAAATCATCTCCCCGTGTCAAAATCTATTTCTCAGCTATAGCGCGAACTAGCCTTTTGCAAGTGCTTGTCACCGCGCTGCATGTCAGCGGGAAGAAAGCTGATACCCACATATCTGGCATTTCAAGACACTATAAGCCCTCATGATTTGATTTGTCTTCTTGATAATTGGAACAATTACACACAGCATTAGTAAGCCCCATCCACCCATTCTGTTCATGACTAATTTTTCATGGACCTGAAGTTGGGGGAGGACAGGCTGTAGGAAATGACGATGGAGTTGAGTGAGGTGTTAATGTCTCCAACCTCAGACAGATGTGGTGGATCTTGGATAGACATGTTTCTGGTAAGACTCCCTTACAGAGGAGCAAAAGGCCAGGAAACACTTGCTCATACAGTCATCGTGTGTCTATATGTGTGCATGTCTGTGTGTGTGTGCGTGTAGGGTTTGGCGCTGTTGCTATGGCATAGATCTCATTTCTGAGAATATTAATAACCCTTTGAGGGTGTCACCTTTTTTGTTACTATATATGGTTGTGGTCCACGCACACAGACACACACACTCACACACCCACACACACACACACACACACACACACACACACACACACACACACACACACACACACACACACACACACACACAGAGAGAGAGAGAGCTCATGTTGTCATTTATAGATCCACAGAGGAGGCTGAATAAACCGCCTCTTATGTGCAAATTTCTTCATTGCCTAACATTTATTCTATTTGTGTTACATTTTATTTACTGGAGTAGATTTCTGTTTTCCTACAGAGCTGACTTTCACTTTCGTTTCACGGAATCGGAGAGTGAAACGTTGCCTTCAATGTTCGTGGTAAAGCACAGCTTCTATGTATACGAAGAAAGTATCTTTTATAAGCAGTTTTATAAGCATGTTGAGCAAAGTAAACAGGCGTGTTATCAAAGTGCAGTCTGTAAAGATGTCTTGATTTTACTCAAGTAAACAGAAATCACATGAACATTAGAAAGGAAACAGATGATTTTAAAACCATAGCAGTGCAATTTACTTTGTCCCTTCAAAGCAGCATCATATTAGTTTCATTACCACATACTTTTGGATATTCTTAAACTGCTGGTGGTTTTGCTTTTGAGTGGCTTTTTGGCCATACGTAATATTTATCCTTTATTATTTTTTTATGTTTTTTAAGACTTCAGTACAAAATTTCCTCAAATACAGAAATACAAAGAAAACAAGGGAAAAAATGATGGAATGCAAAATGATATCCCTTACATAACTACTGGAAATTTTCACTTGAATCGTTTTCAGCTAAATGTATGCAGTAAGTTTTTAGCTACTGCTGTGTAACCTAGCCTAACCAAACCTCAGACATGAACGAGAGACATAGAAATTAAGTCATGACAGCTCAGATGTTGCCCGGATTAACAAGGTGTTGAGGAACCAGGACACACTGATGAGAAGTGGGCTACTGGAACAAGAAGCCACAGCTGGGCAAGAGATGAAAATAGGGTGCTGTTGGAATGCTACTATGTAAGTTAATCCCAGCAGAAGAGGTTACATGAATAGAATGAGGGGACCTATGGAATCCTCAATACCCAGCATCCAGATTGACAGCGAAACAACTAGTAGCTCAGTGTTACAACATTGGGAAGAAGGAACTGCTCTCGTGGCTAGAAATTGACGAGGTACACCACAGAAATAGAAGGCAGGAAAATAAACCAGCTGTTCTCCACAGAACCATCCAAGGTGTACTCTCTTGCACAAGATCAACAGGACCCTAAGAGCCTTCTTATAGAACTCTAGTGTTGTTCGCCACATCCCCATTAAGGCCAACTTCAAGCCCAAAGCACAAATCACTGTCAAGTCGCGGGATCTAAAAAGTAGATGCGCTCTTCCCACTACTGTTTTGCATAGGCCTGAATCCCTCAGTGAGGTCATTGACGAGACTGGCTACAGATACTGGCTGTATCCCAATTCAGGGTCTGCAGCCTTAAAGGCCGCCTTTTAAGGCTGATTACGTCACAGCGACGCGACGAAGGCTGTCCCAATTCAAAGGCTGCTCGAAATGCGGCCCTGAAATGCGTCCTTCATTTCCCTGAATTTTAAGGATGTGTAGACTTTGTGGCCCAACATATCCCAGAATGCATAGCGCAAAAAACGGCGGAAGAGGGGCGCACGAAGAGTAAACTTTTAAAAGTAAGTACTGAATATTATGTCACTTATTTATGTGCAAATGTTTAATAAAGAAGAACATTAAAACATTCCTGTTGGCCACATGTCAGCAAAGTTATGTGACATTAGCGACGTTTGTACTAACTTGGTTTTAAAGCCTTTACTTTAAAATATACGCCGTTCAATAGTCGACCTTAATCTTACAGAAAATTTGATTATTTTATGGATATTTAAAGTAAGCACTGAGACAAATTTACTAATGCCAACATATTAAAAGAACAATATTTGTCTCTTATATATAACACAGTTATATATACAGTGAAGATTTAAGGTGACAGGAAATATGAATAAATGCAGCTTGAATTTTTACTGCAGCTCAGTATTTGAAACAGTCATTCACTGCTGTAATAACTAATAATGATTGAAATGATAACTTTAATATTGGCCATATTGTATTTATATTAGTTAATACAATATGGCCAATATTACAAAGTAAGATGACTTTAGTCTCATGAACAACATGAGCTAATTGTTATTTACTAGCTAATCTTAAAATGACTGTTCAGTACAGAAATGAAGCCCAATAATCATGATTCCACAGTCCCGTGGTCTCAGCCTCAGATACTTATCAAATCAAAGCTCATGTAGAAACAAACAAACAAATGAACAAAATATTTTTTCCTTCATTTCTGTCAAATAATGCTGTATGAAATGGTTCCAGCTGTTAGTGTCATGGTTTCTAGGCAACCTGGGCAGCGCCACGGAGGCTAGACCGTCCCATTTCAGAAACCTCGCACTTCCGGCCTTAGCGGCCTTTGAGTACGCGGCCCTTGTGGACCGTTAAGGCTGCGTACTTTAAGGCTGCAGACCCTGAATTGGGATACAGCCACTGTCAGCCACCTCCTCTACATGGATGACATCAAGCTGTATGCCAAGAGTTAACGAGATATCGATTCACTGATCCAAACCACCAGGACGACATCGGAATGTCATTCAGATTTGAGAAGTGTGGTCAGATAGTAACATAGAGAGTGAAGGTAGTCAGACTGGAGGTGATCGAACTACCAGAAGGCAACTATGCAGACAGCTACAAATACCTGGGATTCCCACATGCAAATGGGAACCACGAAAAGCAGCTAGGAAGCTGCAACCACCAAGTACCTGCAGAGGGTCAGGCAAGTCCTGAAGGCATCAGCTGAATGGTTAAAAACAAGATCCAGGCTATCAACACCTACATTCTGCCTGTGATCAGGTACCCTGCTGGGATAATAAGGCTGGCCAAAGGAGCCACTGACATTAAGACATCATCACTGTGTTCTGCATAGTGCTCATTACTCTGCAGTATACATTATTATTAGTATTAATAATAATAATTTCTAGACCAGTGTAGCATTGCAAATTGTACCACACTGATGAGAAAAAGATACTCAAACTGTACTTGGATATACCTTATTGACAATATTTTACCTATACTATTTTTTTAAATTTTTTTACATTATTTTAATAAAGCTTAAATGAAGTGTATGAATAAACTTAAACTACTGATCAAGTTAAATTAATTTGTTAGCGGAGGTGAAACTGCAACGTTTTCTAAATACTTTCAAAATACCTCATTATAAGTGAACAAAGGAAATATTCGACACCAGAAGCACTCAGTTTTTGCATTGTTCTTCTCCTGCCTTAATACCAACAGTCACACTGTGTCTCTGTCCTTGTTTCAGCTCAGATGGATACACCATTATCCCACCAAATGAATCTAAGCGAAACGAGATGAAAACAAGTAATTATGACACCAATTTGATCTTCATTTATTTGACATTTCTCTCCAAATGTATGAAATGAGAGGTCTGTTGTTGTTGCTGCAGTTGCTCAAAAAGAAGAAGAGGCTCTTAACAGATGGAAAGAAACACAGAGAGTCCCCTCTGTATGTGTGAATCCAGAGAGGCTTGGTAATCTGTCCTTACCCTCTACCTTCACCATTTCTATATTTATCTTCACATCCTCACTTACTGACATTTGGCATTCTGATCTTTTATCCAGGTGGTGATGTCACACTGGCTGAAGTCAGGCAAAAACAGCAAATAAATCATCAATCCATGAAACTGCAGAAGAAAGTACATGCCAAGTTATTCACTCTGGAAAGCATCCATTTATTTTCTGTGGAGCTTTACATATATCTAAATATTACAGCAAATTATTTACAGATACCATTTTTGTCTGCTGCCATAAAAAAAACAAAAAACAGACAGTGCATGAAAACATGCCATGTTTGAGATGCAGTAATACATTTCTACTTTAGCTCGCATCCTCTCCTGTTCATCCAAAAATAAAATATTTCATTTCAAATGCTCTTTCTAGATAAAAAAGGCTGAGGATGACAAGAGGAAGAGACAGGAAGAGGAGGAAAAGTTGCAGAAGATGAAAGCAATACAGAGGGAGAAGGTAAGCATAAAATCAAAACATCAAGCAGATTATTATCAGATTATTGTTGTAGTCTTTAGTTTACCATGTAAAGGTAACTGTTGCTGAATAATTGAATTAAATCAAGGGTATGTACTAGAGATGGACCGATCCGATATTACATATCGGTATCGGTTCGATACTGACCTAAATTACTGGATCGGATATCGGAGAGAAATTAAAAAAAAAAATCCATTAAATATCAAAAAAGCACCTCACAAAACTTGCGATATGGCGTAACTCGGCTCATAACCGTAGCACGTCGGAGCAGTATGCATCACGTGATAGAGCGGCTGTGGCGTGCAAGACCTGTTGTCTGGTTGAGCATTCGGAGCCTCGCTACCAAACCGGCATTTCATCTCCGAGGAAGTGATCCCAGAGAGAAGTAAAGCAAGTGTGTAAGTTCATCTCTGAATGTTTGTAAAGCATTCCAGCGTTAAGCTTAACAACAGATATATGGAGCGACTGCCTCTTCTCCCTCTCTCTCCTGCTCCTACTTCAATCATGAAACTGCTTAATGATCAGCTGATCACCTGATTCTGTCGCAGGTCCGTCTCTCTTGTTTGTTTATTGCCCACTTTGCACCAGAAAGAGGAAACCAGCGGCTGAACAACAGCAGCACGTTTAACCTTGATAAGCTGTTGTTAGAATTTATTTAATATTACTTTCTACTCGAGGATCTTTTTCTACGTAGCTGACGGCTGGTAACTGTGCAGGGGCGGATCTAGCAAAGTTTAGCCAGGGGGGCCGATAGGGCATTAACAGAGAAAAGGGGGCACAAAGACATACTTTTCTTTCTTATTCTCATTTAAAATGTCGAGCTTTTAATAAATAATTATCTGAATCTTACACACAAAGTTTTAATCTGATGTAAAATGTATAGAAGTCCGTTACTGTATATAGTAACTATTAAGTCTAATATACCCTAGTAAGCTATACTACTTTTTCCTTTGGGAAGATACCATCTGTGCAGTCTGCAATTCTGTTGAAGAAAGATGTTGAATCTATTTAATTATTCTTGAAAAATAATTTATTTCTGGGCATTTTTTTTTCACACTGCACCAAATTAAAGTTGATTACGTCGATTAAGCATCATGAGGTGGGGGGTGGTTCCCTATTTTTTTTTTTTTTTTTGCAGGGAGTTTTAGAACCCTATTAGTTAGGGTGCTTACTCTTTAAAATACCAGAATAGGGAGGATGGAGTAGGTCTAAGTTTATTAGATTGATCAGTTTTGCTGAACTATGAAATATTTTGGGTGCAGTGTATTTTTTTGCATACAGGTATAACAGAATAGCTTTAGTGTTTGTTTGTTTGTTTTTTAAACTTGAGTTTGAACTTATACAAAATGCAGCAAGATGTTTAAAAAAACAGTTTTGTTGTTTAAAAAACACACTATATCGGATTCATATCGGTATCGGCCGATATCCAAATTTATGCTATCGGTATCGGACATAAAAAAGTGGTATCGTGCCATCTCTAGTATGTACTAATGTCTTGTAGCAAACCATTTGTAATGCTTCAATGCTAAAAACAAAAGATCTGATGGATTTGATTAGAGTGAATACAAGGCTGAGGCCATTGTCTACAGTGGCACTGTATTTCCAGGTTAGCCTAAAACAACAGATGCAAACAGGTAAAACACAACACTGCACATTGTAAACTAGAGCAGGCAGCTAACAGCAAGAACTCGTATTCTTCTACCAAGGCTAATTCCATCCACATGTAAAAACTGATTTCCTGGATCCAATCATATCACCACCATAGTTATTCACTTCTAATTAAGTCCAAACCCCATTTTTGGTGAAATTCCCATGCAAATCCTACTCACAGACATATAGCTAAATCAATCACATTTCCTCACCAGTGAGCATGACAAGTTACTTTTTATTACTGTTATGTTAGTGCTCAGAAGCTTATAAATCTACCCCATGGAACTAATTTTTCTTCCCTTAGTGAGGAGTAATATCATGCTTACCCTGCAGATGTCAGTAGAGACAAGCATCAACATGAGCTCTAGCGAGAGTTTCTCTCACACACACTTGGCACTAAAGCTATGTGAGAACTAACAGATTAATGGACTTTGGGGTTTTCAGCCCCCAAAGAAAAGCTCTTCACTCAGACGTATTCTACTCAACGTTTGGCCCTGCTGTCTTTCCAATAATGGTGATAGAGTAATGCGGAAGGCTGATTAATGGCAAAGACCAAGCCAGTATTCCACAGATCTTTGTCTGTTGTGCCATGACCTCTGTGACAACATAGAACAGAGTATCGGTAATCCAGCAAATAAATACATACATATAAAACAACATGCTGGGTCACACTACATTTCACCCCTGTCTCTGGACTCTCACCACCACCCTCTTTATCTTAAACAGCACACCATGTCCTATTTTACAGTAAGACCATGGTACGAGAAAATAAAGTCTGTGATGCCAGAAAAAGATCATTAAAATAGACAGTACTAGGAGGGATTTTCACCGATGTGACCAAAAATATTTATCACGATATACATTTGAAAATTTGCGATAACGATATAAATGACACTAGACAAAATACTTTACAACTCCACAACTTTATTAGTGCAAAAAAACCCCATCAATGTATTTTCACTTAAGCAAGCAGCTGTTTTTTGCATTAAAGTTATATAAAAATTTCCAGTGTTCGTGCCCAACAAGCATGACTAGCATGTGTATGCATGAATGTTACAGTCCATATAGCATGCTCTAATGTAATGGCTCCGTTAGTCACTTTGGTTAATGTCACTTGCACATTTGGGGGAAAGCAGGTTCGTGGCACGGCAACTGAGTGTGATGTATTGCAGGCTGAGCGTCTACGGGAGAAGGAGCGGCAGGAAGATCAGAGGAGGAGGGAGGAGTTTGAGCCGGACCGCCTCAGGTTAGCCCTGGATCGGGGTTGCTTGGGTTTCATTGCTGTTGCCTTCTGGTATTGTGTGCAGTGTTGTGTTCTGTCATGCTCTAACATGGATCTCTGTTAGTTATATTCAGCATCAGATGTCACAAGAGCAGGCGGAGTGCTGATATGTGTCTAATTTCCTATATGTGTCCCAGTAAAATATGACTTGTCATTGAGCATTCACCAAAGCAGCAGCTGATCTCAGTGGAATGAGCTGGTAGTTGCATAGATCCTATACAGAAGCCATAAACAGAACCTAATTTTAGTGAGGTAAAACTAAGTCTATGCTTTCGTTCATCTTATTATTAGTCGTAGTATCATTGTTATTATTATGATTATTTATTTGATTTGATTTTAAAAGCAATTTTTTGGTTGTAAGTTGAATTCTTAAATCCTTCTTCACATTAAAGTGCAGGACCATAACTAAATCATCATCAATGCAGCTGTGGTCTTCCCTGAAATTATGTCAGCATGCTGTCAATTCAATAATAAAAGTACAACTACAGTACAGTACAGCCCACCAGGTGGCCCCAGCCAACATTTTGGGAATCACTGCTCTAACCCATTCACTACTAGGTTATATCAATCAATGGTATTCTGCACTCTCAATGGTAGCAACTAAAATCACTTGTCTGGAAGTTGACCCAAAGGTTTATCTTGGGTCCCGCCCACTTCCTGCTGCCATTGGTTATTTGGCCCAAAGTTGCTTGAAGTTTCTGAATGTCATTCCCTTTCTATAGTCTCTGGTTGCCACGGCACTGGAAAACATTTGCATAGTTGATGCAGCTTAAGCGTTGAGCTGGAGAAAAACAACAGCCCTGTCAAATTCCACAAATTACAGTAGTACTTGTGGAGGGTATAATAGAGAAAGTGAAGAAAGTATCAAAATGTTTTTCAGCGTCTCCCAGCACACAAGCACAGACAGAGCATGCTTCTCATAACTACTAAATAAATATAAGCCAGTGGAAACCTTTGGCTTCATACCGGATTTAAACCCCAAAATTGCAGGTGAAAGTTCTGTGCCACCATAGTTTTAATGTAGTGTAATTTTTCTTTTTCTGAAAGGACTCTCTCTCTCAGACATCTTGAATTACAACATGCTGTAAGGTTTGCTCCACATACTTCTTAGCCTGACTTTAATATATATTTTCCTTTCAAAATATGTCTTACAAATTAAAGCCGAGAAAAAACAGAAACATTATTCCGTGCTCTCCAAAAAAAGTCATGAGATTTTATTAAATATAGACAGACTAATGATTCAGAGCGTCTACTGTAACTACAGCCCCTTCATTCCTTTTTGTCTGACCACTTTAAATCCATTACCCCAACAGCCACGATGTTACTGGAATATGATCCCTGGCTGACTCCCAAGGTAATTGCTTGTCAAGTGACATCCCTGGTTTCCTTACAAGGTAAACAAAAACAGGAGACAGCAGACCAGTGTACAGAACTGAAGAAACAATGATGATATTTAGAAAAGGGGCTAATGGGTAGCAGAGCAGATGCTCTGTGCACAGTCGGGACAGTGTCACACGGGGACAAACAAACGTGGTCAGCCTTTGTCAGACTGTCAGCTTTTCAGGTCTGTGGAGTGTCTGCTGATTAAAATAATACTTAAGGCCTTATTATTTGTGTGTGTGTGTGTGTGTGTGTGTGTGTGTGTGTGTGTGTGTGTGTGTGTGTGTGTGTGTGTGTGTGTGTGTGACCATGTCTGCTGCACGACAGAAGAAATAAAGTGTTTATCTATTGCAGAACACAGGAGAGGTTTCTTCAGAATTTCGAGAGGAAAGCTTCATCAGCGTCCACCACTGCCATACGCACGTCATCCAGGGTAAGGTGGTGTCCAAATCATATATGTTTTGCTTACTCTGTGCAGCAGTGGGCCTATGCATGCATGTGCTCTATGCATCCTAGGAGTCAGTGCTAACTCTCATATGTGTGGCGTCAGAGAATCTGTGTGGTATTTTACACAAGTAGATCTACATTTGTAGACTGTTTTCTGAGTAAATACCCTTAGGTGCAGAATTTTCATCGTCTGAGGCCACACGGATATTAAACTATATCCCATGTAGGTCGGGTAGGGGTCGGGAGCTTACGTTTATCTACTGGTCATACATGGAGCACACACCGGTACAGTAAGATCACAGATGAGTAAAAGGAAAGAAAATACACCGATAAATATGCCAATGTTTTTGGGGGAGTTTCCTATTATTTTTTTTGTTTTGTATGTATTTTTTATATTCTTGTTACTTGTCAGTATTGTCTTTCTACCTCTTTCAGCCTCTGTTGTTTTTAATGTCTGCTTCCTTTTGTCTTTACTCAGCCTCTCTTTCTCTCTGAATGTTGGTTTTCTTAGAATGGAAGTGGTGGAAGGCTAGGAAAGTTCAAGGGACTTCCCAGAGTTCACACTGAGCAGAGACAGAGACACAACATGACATGACTGCAAGGTTTTCTGCAGAAGACAGAACAGGGTTGTATAACGTGTGCTGGAAGAAGTACACTCAACAAAAATATAAACGCAACACCTTTGTTACTGCTCCCATTCCCCATGGGATGGACGTAGAGACCTAAAATTCATTCCAGATACACAATATAACCATCCCTCCCAAACAGTGGTCACAAATCAGTCCAAATGTGTGGTAGTGGGCACATCTGCTATATTGAGATAATCCATCCCACCTCACAGGTGTGCCACATCAGGATGCTGATCTGACATCATGAGTAGTGCACAGGTGTACCTCAGACTGCCCACAACAAAAGGCCACCCTGGAATGTGCAGTTTTTTGCGCTATTGGGGGTCTGGGGACCCAGAACCGGTCAGTATCTGGTGTGACCACCATGTGCCTCATGCAGTGCAACACATCGTCGCATGGAGTCTATCAGATTGTCAATTGTGGCCTGTGGAATGTTGGTCCACTCCACTTCAATGGCTGTGCGAGGTTGTTGGATATTCGTGGGAACTGGTACACGCTGTCGTATACGCCGGTCAAGCACATCCCGAACATGCTCAATGGGTGACATGTCCGGTGAGTATGCTGGCCATGCAAGAACTGGGACATTCTCAGCTGCCATCTGCCCTGAACAATGTGAACCATGATTCATCTGTGAAGCGCACACCTCTCCAACGTGCCAGACGCCATCGAATGTGAGCATTTGCCCACACAAGTCTGTTACGGCGACGAGCTGGAGTCAGGTCAAGACCCCGATGAGGACGACGGGCATGCAGTTGAGCGTCCCTGAGACGGTTTCTGACAGTTTGTGCAGAAATTGTTTGGTTGTGCAAACCAATTGTTCCAGCAGCTGTCTGGGTGGCTGGTCTCAGACGATCTTGGAGGTGAACCTGCTGGATGTGGAGGTCCTGGGCTGGTGTGGTTACACGAGGTCTGCGGTTGTGAGGCCGGTTGGATGTGCTGCCATATTCTCTGAAACGCCTGTGGAGACGGCTTATGGTTGAGAAATGAACATTCAATGCACGGGCGACAGATCTGGTTGACATTCCTGCTGTCAGCATGCCAGTTGCACGCTCCCTCATTGCTTGTGGCATCTGTGGCATTTTGCTGTGAGACAAAACTGCACATTCCAGGGTGGCCTTTTGTTGTGGGCAGTCTGAGGTACACCTGTGCACTACTCATGATGTCAGATCAGCATCCTGATGTGGCACACCTGTGAGGTGGGATGGATTATCTCAATATAGCAGATGTGCCCACTACCACACATTTGGACTGATTTGTGACCACTGTTTGGGAGGGATGGTTATATTGTGTATCTGGAATGAATTTTAGGTCTCTACGTCCATCCCATGGGGAATGGGAGCAGTAACAAAGGTGTTGCGTTTATATTTTTGTTGAGTGTATGTAGAGGGAAAAATAAAAACCAAAAAAACCTGTTCCTCCCTAACGGATCACTTGTCTTGTCAGTCTAATAATGTGAATGGAAAAGACAATCACTTAAATGGGGGTGTATAAAAATGGCAGATTAAAAAAAACATATTTACTTTGAAACATTGACTCCCCAAGTCGGCATTAGAAGATACAAAATTCAAAACTGAGGTTTAAAAAAGCTAAATTCTGAAATAAATGGTATAAAAAGTAATACATTTTCACTTATGTATAAATTCCGAGTCACTAAGAGAGGATAATTATACCAAAATTGCAAGTGTCCAAAAATTTATTAATTTATAAGACTGATGTAGTGGCTAAAAAAATTGCACAATAATAATGTCAGGTCATAAGATTGCACATCAAACTTTTAATGTAGCATCTGAGTATTGTGAGTAAACAGTAAAACGTGAAACAAATACAAAACAACATGTCAAAACTGTCTTTGTAAGTAAAGATCATTAAGTTAAAAAAATAGTGAAAAAATCCCAAACTTACATAAAAATATAATTTAAATCAATAATTCCATCCATGTATTTTTGAATGAATTCCATCTTTCCTCCATTTATGTGGTTCAAGTGTACCCCGCCTTTCGCCCGAGTACACTCTGAGCAGGTCACATGTGTGCCGCAAGGCTACTTAATTCAATACAAGATAGAAAAATAAAATTACCTTTCGACCACATAATTCTAAATGGTAATTATAAAATTATCCCATAATTATTCTACTTTGAAAATGTCCTCAGGCGATCATTTACTCTGGCTATAAATAACTCTAAATACCATTTCTCTTAATCATTGCAGGGGCAATGGCTTATTGTCTTACAACAAGTAGATGCTGTAAGCCTCTGAAAATTCAAGGCTATTTTTAGCTCAGAAAATCTGCTTTTATTGCAGAGTGTTGAAAGCTTCTGTCAGAAAGTAAAACATAGTGCTAATAACATGCGTGCTCTCCACCCGACCTATCAGTGATGTTACACAGGAGAAGAAGCGGGGAAATGTTTTCTTTTTTTTGTTTGTTTGTTTTGTTTTTTTTTTAAACAGTTTTTATTCATTATCAAGAAAAGCATAAAACAGAACAAAGCAGACAAAAAAGAAAGAAAAGAAAAAAACCCCAAAGGGAATATATTAAAGTCATTATATACCTGTACAAATACACATATGGGGTAAAGAGGAGAGAGAGAAAAAACAAACAAAAAACAAACATATTTTCGCTCAATTACCCACAGATTTAGAAAGAGAAAAAGATAAACTCCAAGAGTGAATTGTTGTCCTTTACGCTTACTTCCTATTTAACTGAGAACATCTTAATCGCAACCACCCCCCTCAACAGTTGGGACAAATCATTTGGCAAATAAGAAAGCAAAGGGGACCAAACATTGAGAAAGAGACCCTCATTTCCTCCTAAAATAGCAGCAGTTCTTTCATGAGGAATAACTTTGGAAATGTTTTCTTTGTGGGCTTCTCTCACTGTTTTACTTTCTCTCTGCCTCTTTTTGAATCTTGTAGAGCTGATGCAAATCTTTCACCAGGAAAATTAGTGGTGAGAGAGATTGGGGAAAGGAGACTGTAGGTCAGACCTTGGTGCAGAAAGACACAGAAAGCAGTTCTAGTGACAAAGGAGTCTCTATTTTAGGGTGGGATACACACAGAAACAAACAGACAGGATACATAGATGATAAATAGATGATTTGGTGCTGTCTGTGACAGTAGGGTCACAGACAGTACCAAAGCATCACCTCATCCTGGTGTTCTACTTTCTCATCTCACACAACCTTCTCCCATCATATCATGTCATCACCTCTTGTCTTTCCTGCTTTCTCCAATTTTTTCATTGTGTCTCCTACATTTCTCTTCTTTAGTTGTCTGTTTTTACCACTAGTTTCTTTCCTTTCCCTGTCTCATGTCTCATTCCACATCCTTTCCCATCTTCTCTGCTCCTGTGCTCTTGCTATGCTTCCCCCCCCCCCCCTCTCTTTTCTATTCTTTTCTTTTCCCTGCCTTTCCTCTCCTCTCTTTCTGCTGATACTCCCAGGCTTCAGCTCTTTCAGATCGATGTCACAGATTAAGAGATGAAAGCTTGCGGCCACAGAGCAGCAAAAGGCAAACTTCTTCATGTGGTTCTGACCAAGACCCTGGGAGCTGTTGTTCTTTCAGCATTGGCTCCATAAGTCACATTGCTCTCCCCTTCATATCCTCTATTTGTAGGCGGGTGCTTGTGTGTTTGGTGGGAGATTTGATACTAAGCTTTGATGCAGCAGAGGGCTGACACAGGTGGGCTGTGCTCCGTCTTCCCCTCACTGACCCATTAACTCTCCTGGGAAGAAAAACAGAGTAAAAACGAGTGAGATGAATGTGTTGAATTCATTTCTTGTCAGTAATTAAGCAAACTCCAGTGTAAACTCCTCCAGTGGTATAGTGGCTGATGTATTTGCTTGGCAAGAAAAGGGTGCTGCTTTGATTCTAGCCTTCTTTTAGGAAGGGCATCCAGTGTAAAACTCAATCTAAATCAAACTTACAACACCTTGACTCCTTTTTAGCCATTCTTTTGTAGATGTGCTGCTGTGCTTTGGGGTCATTGTCCTGTTGCATAACCCAATTTAAATTATTCTCACATTTGACTCTAAAATACTTGGGTATTCAGAGGAGTTCATGGTTGACCTGCTGCCCAGGTCACGCAGCTACAAAATGAATAATGCTCAAATCATCACCCTCCACCACTGTGCTGGACAGTTTTTATCAGGTGTGTGTGCTGATATGCTATGTTTAGTTTTCTCACAACATGGTGCTGTGCATTGTGGACAAACTCTCCACTTTTGTTTTGTCTGTCTGAAACACATTGTTCTGCAAATCTTGTGGGGCTTTTTTTTTTTCAAAAGCAGCATTGCGAACCAAAGTGTAGGCAGTAGCAATTCCTTTTTAAAGAAGGAATTGTTGTAGAATTGTCACTGACATTTTTCCTAATTGGCATTGTGTTAACAAACAGTTGCTTGAGTGTGATTATTAAATAGAAAGCACTTAGATGTAGAAAAAAAGTGTGTATGAGAATAGGTGAATGAGATATGTTGTATAAACAGCATGTCTCATATAAGAGCCAGTTATTTACTTCGGCTAACTATGATCAAATGCACCTAGCTGCGACTTACCCTCCTAATGCCTACGGTAGCAGTAAGTGTGGACTTTCTCACACAATGCTTCTGCATTTTGGCTTAGTTCTAAGGTTGTATTTACCTAATCTTAAAATCTGCCAATGGCCATACTAGCTTTATGATAATCTGATACATTAACCATTAGGATTTAAACAGAGTTTAAATTTCTACACCGTAAAAAAAAAAGTCCTAAAAAACAGTAATATTCTGGCAGCTGGGGCACCAAAATAATACCATAAAATAACAGCAAAGAACTTTCCCATGAAAATACGGTTATTTCAGTAATGACAATACAGTCTTTTTCAAGTACTTTTAAACATTAAATTAGGAATGATTTAATGTGATTGAACAATGAAATTACCTCTAAACAAGGTCAATGAATGCGGCAATATGAAAAATAATACTTAAATGTACAGAAATATACAGTTAACAGTTGGTTTAAATAATAATGGATTGCATTCATATAGCGCTTCATGAGACCCTCAAAGCGCTTTACAATTCCACTTTATAATTCCCCTCTGCCCATCACCAGTAGGTGGTAGGTGAAGAGTCTTGCCCAAGGACACAACGACCGAGCGTGTCTGAGCCGGGGCTCGAACCGGCAACCTTCCGATTACAAGGCGAACTGCCAACTCTTGAGCCACGATCGCCCAAAATAACAATAATAATTATTATTATTTGATGAAAAAAAAAGTTTATACGAATCATTTTATATATTTTTCCATAGCATTACATTGGAATTTAACAGTTAAATCTTTCAAATAACAGACAAATATTTGTGAAATTATGATGCATTTGTGAATGTTTTTAACAATCTAAATATGCACATGTAAAGACAAATACATTTAAAAAACAAGAAAATTATGTTTTATTACATTTACAGTGATTTTACGTTAATTTACATTTGAAATGTAAAATCACTGTCTATTTATGTAAATTTAATGATATTCTAGAAGAACAGTACAAAACTGTAAAATACGCAGTAAACTACTTTTATATTACAATTTTTTTTACAGTGTAGAGAAGGTCTTGCTTATTTCAGCAAGATAACAACAAACCACATTTTGTATGTATTCCAACCGCACAGATCCATTTAAAATGATTTATTACAGCAGAACAACATAGTGGGAGTTGAGAAATTATCCTCACCTCAAAGAGGCACCATGAGGACAGCAGGAGGTGTTGTCAGTGGGAGAGAGGAATGTTTTTTTTTTTTTTCCAACTGTCAGACCTATGACCTTTACAATAATACAAATTCTTCAGTCTTAGCGGGCGGAAATTTGACATTTTCTTTTTTTCCCTTTTTTTTGTCAGAGCACAGATGTGGAGGGTAAACAGACAAAGGAATCAAGAAATCTGAGAGAAGTGCAGCTGGAACACAAGAGGTATGAAGACCCTTTATATCTTATATCTTATGTAAAGTTAACATAAAAGCACACAATTTGGAAGAAACGGTGCTGAGCCACTTGATGAAAGACTCACTCAATATTAAAAAAATGTTGAAACTAAATACAAACTACCCATGCAAGAATGCTCCCAGTAAGATTAATAGTGTGTTTTTGTTCATTCCTTTTGGAACAAAACCAGTGTAGACTGGCTGGGTTGATGGATGTTAAGTGGCTGCAACTTCCACTATATTTTAGTGGGTACAGAAGTTTAAAAAACTGTCAAACACTTCCCGCTCACTGACATTTGGAGCCTGCAGGCATGTGGAGTTGTAAAATAGAACATTTGCAAGTTTTATGTGAAGCATTTTGTTAAGTTCACTATGCTTTGACAGGGTGAACGCGGTCTTTTTGGACAAGCTTGAAGGTCAAGCCAGAGGAAGCGAGAGAGAGCCAAAATTCGAAAGTACTCAGGAGGCAGAAAGTCAAGCCCCGTTGTCACACCTGAAACCAGATCCAGAACAGAGCTGCTCCGGCTGGACAGAAGAAGCTGGTGAGCTTAGACTGGACCTGTAAATAACGCTCATTGTTCTGTTTCTCATGCCTTTTTTTTTAGTCTGGCTCAGCACTGGTTAACCAAACCTAAATCGGACATTTGAGAAGACTTGCCCACCTCATCCTTTTTCAGTGGACTCTGACTGCCTGTTTAGTCTATGTTAGGTGTAGGTGCTTTACATGCTTCAAAAATGTAGGTAGGAAACTATGTGTGGTACGTTGTGATACTGTAGCTCCGGGCATTCAAAACCTGCTGAAACTAGTGCTTTTAGTAATGGGGAGCCGTAAATGTGTGTGTGTCTCTATACTGTAAGTGTGAGTAACAAAGTATTTTCCACTTCTGCCTGGCACGGATGATGCCAAATATCAAACACATTTAAATGTGTGACTTAGTAGACAGGGCACTGAGAGGATCAAAGCTTGACGCACGCAAACTTCTACTGTTTGTTATTACGATTCTGGCAGTCTTCGAGGTAAATTCTCTACTTGCGCTGAAGCAAGGCAAGACTGACAGACTCTTGGCCTGGAGCCAGACAGATGTGCCAAGGGGCAATGCCGCCCTTATACAATTGTTCTGGATTGACACCTGACTGGATACAGATGCAGATATGAATAACTCGTGTTCACAGCAAACAAAAGAAAACAGACTACCTATTGCATTTGAACATGTTCACCAAATGTGCGTTCTTTTTCAAATTATTGTGGTTAAAAACATTTATATTGTTGTATTCCTAATATTTTTAACTATGATATATAGAGAGAAATGTATAATATTTTTAACGTATTTATTAATAAATAATACTCTCTGCAAATAGAAAGTGTACATATAATCTTTTAAAAAGTGAGTTACAACAGTGGGTGTCTGCAGCCCACTGTGAAACACGGTCGAGGCGCTTTCGTTGTTTGGGACTGCTTTTCAGCTAGTGGAGTTATGAACGCAGAAAATCTCATCAGATGGTCACACCCTAACTTTCTTTATTATTTGTTAGAGAATGTTATCCCATACAGAGTAACTATGTGGGATCATAATTTACAAAAAAAAACCCATAATGCTGTAAATAAATGAAATAATTAATTGAGACGTGGAGCTTTGAAACCATAAAGACATCAAGAAAATGTTTGTTGACATAACTCAGGCAACACGGCAGTTTTTCTCATATTACAATCGGACTTCGTAGGGTTTCAGATCAGGAGGCTATGTCCATGTTTTACATACAGTCTATGGACAACGCTGAGCACACGCCCATTTCAATAGTGTCATCTTTATTCAAACCTTCTGTGCCACTTTTCACCCCGTTGAAAGTAGTTTGCCTAGCGGTCCACTGGAGGGCACTCCTGAAACTCTCAGATTGACCTAATGCATGCCCTGTTGACCTCATATTCTGTTTTGAGTTAGACCACAGTGCACAGATGACAAAACTTGAACAAAGGACAAATAAGCTAAGATCTGTATTTGGTGTAATTGCTCTTGACAAAGGAAGGGCTAAGGATGTATTGGAATCTGGTATTGGTAGTAAACAGTATCTTGTCCTACCACTCAGTTGCTTTTCATTCTTCGCTAATTGCTGTCTGAACACTAGCCACCAGCCCTATCTGCCAGCTAGCCCGATGATCATGTCTTTCCACTCTGCCGGAACCTGTTTGGGTGAAGGCCTCTCCTGTCCCTCACTATTTGCCAGCCCCACTCATCAAAGACCATCAACTAAAAAAAAAACCACCGCCTTTTTCTCGACTTCGCCGATGAATGGTTTGGCGAAAGTGTGCTTCTTCTTCGCTCTTGTTTTTATTGCCCAGTCCAATAATTTGTGGTGCAGACTGTGTTTTTACATGCAAATGATTAATTTAGGGAATGTCTGCAACCATTCATTGCTACAGATGGGAATGGAAACCAGCCTTGTGTAAGCTCTTACAATGTCACCATCAATGAGATTTATTAAAGAGAAGATCATTATATAAATTTTTTAGTCATGAATCTGCTATGTTTAACAATGATAATGCCCTATTATTACTGTGATAATCGGCGTCATCATACCCCAGCAGCATCATAATGAACGATGGGGGACTCGAGAGGAATAGTTGCTAAAGTTATCAGACAGGAGAGTCTCTATGCTGCCTGAAAGAAATGACTGTAAACATTGGAATCCCCCTTTCCTTTGTTTGACTATATTATTAACAAAATATCTAAGAAAATCAAGATTTTGGGGATTGGCTCTAGAGCGTTTGGTAACCAATCATGTGTACAAATGTTCTGCAAAACAGATCGTGCTAGCTGAAAAAGAAAATATGAAAACATGGTATGATAAGGCCTCCAGCTATACATGAGAAGGAAAGAAAGTATATTTCAGGACAATCAAGGAGCCCTCTTTCCACAGGGGTCTCAAGAGAACAACAAATTAAACTTTATGTGTATTCTTTCCTGTGTGTTTTCCAGACCCACGGGCTGAGTATGACCAGGCCCTGATGAAGCTCATCAAGAGCTTTCCAAACTGTGACAGAGACTTCCTAGAGGACATCTTTACCCAGTGTAACAGGGATTATGAGGAGGCGTCCACACTACTTATCAGCACACTGAGTTGAACTTCATGTATTATAATTTTTTTCCCCATAAACACAACAATTTACAACAGCTCCTACAGGCATCTAGAGAGAAAAGAGTTAATGAAGGAGCTGTTTGTCCTTAATTTTCTGTTTAACACTGTAGGCCATGGGCCAAATAAGCATGTTTACTCAGGGTGCAGATGGTAGAGAATTGGCAAAGACAAAGTTTATCTACTTTGATGGTAGATCAGTATACAAAGCAGAGCTGACTACAATGCATTAGACTCCTTTGAAAACATACCTACATGATATGTGCTCTATGGGATCTGTTTTTGGTTATGCTATTAATCACTGAGTGTTTGGTGTTGTGTATCTGTCTGCATTCAGTAGTGAGTCATGTTGTGGTTTTGTCTTGACATCGAGTAGAATTGATGCTCGTTTTCACCAGTTTGGTTAAAGGTCATCGCAATGACTCAAAATCTTCAGCTCATATTTGGAGCTCTTGATTAAATCAGTGTGTGCAAATGGAAGAAAGCACTAGCAACATGCATGATGCTTTTTGTTCTGTTTTATAATTAAAGTTGTGTGTAATGTATCTATAGAAAAAAAAAAATTTAAGTATGTCATTTTTGACTTTAGAAAATTGTTCTGCCACGTTGTGCCAGTCGGGACAGAAACGTTCTAACAGGCACATACAAAAATGACATTTTTCCAAAGAAGTCCAGTTATTCTTTCTTGAAAACAAGGTTTTTTGTAGAAAGCCTTTTTGTTATTAGTTTCAGTTCAAAGTCAAAGTTGTTTTTAGGGGGCTGCAGGGAAACACTGTTTGGTTGAATGTTCATCACTGTTTATATTCATGTGTTGTAGCCATTTAATCCCTTTGCTTCTCATCACTGTGTTACACAGTGGGCAGTGAGCTGCTGCTGGTGCAGTAAAATTTAACCTCATAACATCAATGAACTGGACAGCACAGGTGGTTATCACCTGGTGGTGGCAACAAAAGAACAAAGGGCGTTGCTCTCAACACGAGGGGCTGAAAATCCCCTTTTACTAAAGCATGAAGTCATGAGGAGTGCTACAGAGTCATCCGGGAAATGTCTTCCCTTTGGAGAACACCAAGAAATCACATATTATTGCAGCAGTTTTACACTTAGTCATAAAGGTGATGCATTTAAATTTCAGTGAAAAATATTTACTGTGTGGTATACCCCTAAATAAACTCATCTATTTAAATCAAAGTCAGTACATTTTCATTTCTGTGTAGACAGATATTACAGTTTTGTATTGTGCATTTCAGTAGTATATCAAAAAAGATCACAGAGACATAGAGCAGAAAGCTGCTCATATTCTAATTTATTTACTGCTAGCAAGTGAGCTAGCAGTCACACATTCCTTTGCTGGTACAATTGTCATAGTAAGAATATCAAATCATGGCAAGGCTCATTGGCTAATGACTTGTTACTGACAAGTCATTAGCCAATGAGCAAGTGTAATATACCATTGATAATCCTCCTTTTTGAAAGGACAGATTTTATTTTTATTCAATATGATTCAAAATAAGTGACCAAGATATAAACTTAACAGCAAAGTGTTTACAGAGGTAAGGAAAGAAGACCTTTTTTTTGCAACCATAGCTATTGCCCTGTGGATTTCAGGAAGAATGCAAGTTTCAGGCTCTTCTGCACTGGCCTAATTTTTTCCAACCAGGTAGCTATGGTCATGTTTTTTCACTGTCTATGCAAGCAGCTCAAGCAAACAACAGATCCCCAGATCAGTTCAGCAGCAGGTGAGTTCAGATGACCCCATTCAAAGTGAATACGAATTGAGAGTGTTGAAGCCTGAAATGCATCCACGTAAATCCTGCCTAAGCATCATTATATTTGCTTCATTCTCTCCAGGCAGCTCCAGCATTTAAACCACACAGGGTATTTCCAGTTGTGTGAATGCTGCATTGCAGTACGCATATTTATAAATAGAAAGAAATATGCTCTGCCTAAAATGTATTATTTAATTAACAAAACGTTATAATTCACGTGTAGAACCACAAAAAATTGCAACCACTCGATCATATTTTTTATTTAATCCCAAAATCGGGTGGGGAATGATGAGGTTAGATCATAATGTGCAGCAGTCACAAATACAGTAAGAGAAAATGTTTTTGGAAAGCCTTGAGGCCTTTTGAGTGTATCACTATCAAGAAAACAGGAAAAATCTTGAAATGAACTGGGTATGTACGTGTCTGTGTGGGTGAGAGGTGGGGAAACACCACTTATATGTTGCTTAATCAATACAGTTCAGTGAACATCTGGGAGCTGATGAGACACTGGTGTGGGAAGGTATCGGGTGATGTCTCCTCAGGCTGTGTGGATCTCTTACGGGACTGTTCGCTCACATCAAATGTAAACAGCAGAGAGCAGATCATAGCAGTACGTTTACAGTTACAGTTATGTTTTCTAGACCAAAACATAAAATAGATGGATGTGGAATGATTTGTTTTACTTTGGAAAGTAATAAATCAGTCAACCTGCTGCTTGGAAAAGAAACTGGATGTTTTTTTCTGAGTTGCAGGGTCGTGCACTTTATGATATCATATATAGGGAAACATTGGGTATTGGGCAATCTTTGTGTCTGCTGCAATGAATTAATGTCTGTGTAAGACTGGCCTCTTGAGAAAGAAAAAAAAAAGGCAGCGGCATTAGTCATTCGTTCAGACAGCTGAAAACAACTGTGTCTATATTCAGTGCCAAAGCAGAAGGTAGCGTGACTTTTATATTAGAGAAGGGTGCTTGGATGAATGGATGGGCACGCAGAGTGCATGACTTCAGCTCCAAAGACATGTCAGGTTGGTTCACACTTTTGACAAATATCACGGGAAACACCAAAGCAAAACAGAAAGTTAATTAGGGAGAAAATTTTACCCAGCTGTTTGGTCGGCCAGTTTATATGTACAAAACATTTCTTACATTTAGTCACAACTGAACTCTGTGTTTAGCTGATACACCGTAACTAAAACAGATTAGCCAGTCAGTCATATAACAATTACGTCTTTAAGGGTATTGTTTGAGTTACCCTTGAAGAGGTAAATATTTTGCCCAGGAGTTGGAGATCCTCCTGGTCACCTACGTGCTTGGCTGGTTTCCTCCCACAGTCCAAAGACATGCAAGTTTGGTTAAATGGTAATTGCAATTTGGCCATTCTAGCTCTCACTCTCTATGTTAGCACAGCTTTGAAATGATAGACTCTGTATAAAATAGATGTAGGCTCCATTACTGAATTCATGTTGTGAAGTAGTTTTTGGCTCTAGATGTGAAGGAGAAATCAAGGAACACAGCATGCACATATGGTAGCAACTTGTCAGTCACCACCTAGAAGCATACCTCACTTTATTGTCCTTTGTGAAAAATAAAGATTTAATGTAGACCATCATTTGCAAAATGAACATGAACAATAAGTTGTATTAAGTAAGACTAAACTAGTGACTGAGACCACAAACTCACCAGGAAATTGTTTACTAAGGTCAAGGATTGTTTCAGTGTAAGTAGCATATAGGTCTGAAAAGTGAAACAAGTGAAGAAGTACCTTAAACCTGTATTCTTTCAAATGGCCAGCAGAGGGCAACTCCTCTTAGGTAAACAGTTGTGGACTCCTCTGCTCTGTAATCTCAGTAAACATTCCTTCCTCAGTGATTTCAATTATTATTTCATACAACATTATCATGTTGTATGAAATAGAACGTAATGCTTATTTTGTAATTTGTGCTCATTATAAGGTGACATTTATTGTATTCTATCTTGTTAACTTGTCAGTCAAAATACCTACACAATGGTGACACCATGGAAGTCCACCTTTTATATGCAGCATATGGTTTGACCAGTGTCTACTGGATGGATGGATGATGGATGGATGGATGATGGATCATATCTTAGCCTTGCAGGAATTCAGTAACAGTGCCATATTCTCGTTCAGTGGTCTTCACTTGGTTACTTCAGTTTTTAAGGCAGATTAAAACTGTAGGGTAGAGTGTGCCATACAGTATAAAGTGTACAGTTGAATTGAAAAACAGAAGTAGCATGAGTATCATTAAAGATAAAGATTAAATTATGATTACGATGCAGACAAAGTTGTAGCATGACAGCTGACAAACTGATAACTTCCAAGGCCACTCCCAATAAAAATGAAAATAAGAATTAAAGTTCAACCCTAAAAACCAGAAATAAGAATAAGAAATAAGAACTATATACGAAATACATGAAACAGTTTTTGTTTTTTTTTAACATATATTGTGTTTGTCCACATAGCATGCTATAATGTGGGTACGAAAGCAGGGAAAGGGACTCCCAATCCTACACTTTAATTTTATTTTTTAAATGCCTCACATGGCAGTGCAGGGCCCATTTAAAAGGTGTGGCTAAAAACCTTGTAAAACATTTACCTTATCATAAGTCAGAAGTGGCAGCCTTATTTTGCTGCCTCCAAAAATACACTGTTATGTAGTTTTCATGCCTGATTGGCTTTAGCTCATGATACACAGTGACACTGTTTTAGTAATCCGATCACAGTAAATCTTTGCATAACTTTAACCTTGTAATTTCAGTCAACCAACACAACACATAACCTCAACCACAGCCCTGACAGCTTCATAAAAAGACTCCTATGAGTCATTTTGGCTGTGACAAATGACCTACTTTGGACTATAGGTATGAATGCATGTTTCTGATCCTTGTGTGTGGAACAATTGTTTTTCAAGAGCAGGAGGAGATCAGAAACAGACAAAGGCTTGTAGCAGGGGAGGTCTGGTCCAGCAGGAGAGAGGAAGAAGGGGGCAGGTGCAAGAGCAAAGGGATTCTGTCCCAGAGCTTCAAAGCAGAGAGTTTTTTCCAGCATATAATTCAAATTGCACAAAAGAAACACATGTTTTGACACACATGTGCTGAGATGATACATGTAGAGGTAAATACGCTAAACTCCCACATCACTCCCACTGGAGTGAGGGATACTGATCCTTTCCTGTCTGGTTGCTGGCGTTGGTATACTGTTATTGTTGAACAGAGATGAGTCAGAGAACACTGTGTGCACAGGAAGAACTGCCTTTTCATTCTCATGCTAATACTCTTCATGCAGGTCTTGGGTTTCTGTTTGTTGGCCACTAGGTGTGTACTGCAAGCCTGCATGCATTTGTGTGTGTGAGTGAGTGACTCCAATGATATCAGATATTTATTTGAATTACTTCAAAGCCTTGAACTTCAGATTTATTATCTACATGCATTTCTGTAAGGCTTCCCAGATGTTAAAATTTTAGTCTGTTTAAATAGGGGGAATTTACACGAATTTTCAACTCCATTCTTATTCTTGGACTCTGCTAGAGCTGTTTTGCATCTTTCACAGTTCAAAATAATCATTATTATACTGAGCCTTGGTGCAGCCCGTAGACAGTAAAAGATGGTTGTACATAGGATAACATCATTCATTGGTTAGTGAATTTCATTTATGAAACCTCAAGCTATTTTTTGCCATTACCATGCTGTTGTTTGGAGTCCAGACGTAATGAGCAAGGGGGGATCTAAGTGTGAAGTCCTACAGGGAAATTACATTCTCACCGGCCAGCTTGTGATTGACAAGTTGTTAGGCAATGGGCATACCCTGATTTCCTAATTTATCTACCTTTCTGACACTCGTAATAATTGTAGCATAATTTACAAAATGAACCTAATGTTGCATTCTGCACAATATGAGAGTAGCAATTGGCACCAGAAAGTGTTTACTGAAGACAGATACGGAAGAGCCCGCAATTATTTTCACATAGACTTTAAATCTATTGCAATGACTATGAGTCTTTTGCAGCTCTTGCCATAAGCCTTTCGTCCTTGTACAATCATTATAAAAACAATTCACCCGCATTGCTGCCAATAAGTTGAACTTGTTTCTGGTGGGTGTTGGACTTCAATACGCCTGCCCTTTGTAATTATCATCCATTTGTCATTTTCATGGATAGAATTTCATGGAGCGAAAAGTGGCAGAAAGCTTCCACTTTGGTGGCCTCAGAATCTCATATCTGCTTTTTGCAGTTGATATGGTTCTGTTGGGTTCATCATCAGCTTCAAAGCCAAGTGTGAAGTGGTAGGAATGAGAATCAGCATTTCAGTACCCTCTTCTCAAGAACGGCTCCCAAATGTCCTAAACCAAAAAGCAGAGTCCAACTTCACCCAGGCGGTTGGAACTGGTCAGGACTGAGGGAACTGGTCCAAACCAAAAACAGGGAGCAAGCGAGTCCGAAAACACAGAAAGTCATGGAGGATGACACCATAGCCAGCAGTGCAGGCGGGGCAGTTTTAGAGGCTGCCCGTGGGGTCAGGGGCGGAGACAGTGCAGGTAATGGGGCTGACCGCATGACCATCGGTAGAGACGGAACAGTTCAGGAGGCTGAAGGAAAGAGAAACACTAGGAGCACAGACCTCTGGCTCGAGTGGAGCAGGACCAGATGGCACAGCACAGACCTCTGACTCGGGCAGAGCAGGACCAGGAGGTTAAGTGCAGACCTCTGGAAACTCTCTGTCTATGGACAGGAACAGGTGCAGGAACATGCTGGACAGCAGCTGATCCCACCCAAAGAACTGACCTGGATGCTGGGACGGACTGGGTCTCCGCTGGCCTCATCCTGTGAACTGGAAAAGCTGCAGGGACTTGCTGAACACCAGCCACCCCCACCAGAGGAACTGGTATGGGTGCTGGAGAGAGCTGGGTCGCCCTGGGAGCAGGAACAGGTGCAGGAGATGGCTCAGGTGGAAGAACAGTCTTAGAAACATGCAAAGGTGGGGCCCAAAGTCTTCAGAGGGAGTTCCAGAGGGCAGACAGTCATAGTAATCACAAGCTTGGAAACAGAACCAGTCTTTTCATATTCTAGCACAAGTTCAAAGTAATCAGTCTTCAAAAAGGATAATTCAGTGCCCTTGGAAGTGAGTAGCTTGGGGAAGGAAAACACTGACTTTAGGGTCACTAGCCCAGCCTCTTTGCAGACTGATTTAAAATAAGGCAAATAATCGGCTGATTCGGATACACATTGCACTGGTTCAGGGTTGTGTTCAGAAATGAAGTCTCCTTACCTCATGGAGGGAATAATGGATGGATGGATGGAGAATTAACCTCACTGTCGCCCATTAAAAGATTCAAGTTCAAGGCACTTCTACTTCACTTTCAGATAAGAAGACTATATCCAACTTTCATATACACTCTACTGTACAGCAGAAACAAGCTGTTCTTGTTCACTCCCCATCTTAAAGTTTGCAGTTGCAAGGAGAAGGTTTAAGCAGCAGGTGGGCCGGAGCTGTTCTTAAGATTCCCAAATTAAGCATGTCTACAAAGCCAAGAGTAGAAAAAAATGGTGACAAACAAGCAACATTAGTAGTCTGAAGCCTGAGTTTTTGGCACACAGATATTATTTGTACACATACTGACCACATTATTTGAAACTTTAGCCATGTTTAATATGAACATCCAGCACTGTAACTATGTATTTAAAAAAATAAGGAAAACATAACAGGCCCACTTTTAGAAATTAAGTTGAGGTTTTTGTTAGAATGTCTTTCTTTCCAGTTGTTTTACCTTCAAGCAGTTGTCAGAGGACCACCCAGCCATTGTTTCGGAGGATGAGCTGTCCCCGAAGCAAGACCATTACCTCAGCAAATGGCAAAGCTACACAGACTAACACACACAAGCATGGATGCAGAGGCCTTCAAACATTTGGGAGACTCAGAGCTGGGGGATTCCCAGAGGGTGGTTCACAGTCAGAATGAGATCACTTCATGCTGTAGTGCTCCACACACACACTCACACCCCCCAAAACCTCTGGGTGAAAAATACATTGAAATATGTGCACTTGAGATACACCCCGACAGTCATACACAGCCATAAAATTCTGAAGAATATTAAATATCGGTTTGAAAAACATAAAGCATTTTGATATGTTGGAAAACACCTCCATTTGTTTTTATGGCTCTGGAGATTGGTTATATGAAAGACTATTTCACATCAAATTACAGTGTGAGCTCATGCGTGTTAAGGTCACACATCAACTTTGCTTTTCTGCTGCAGAACTGCTGTCTGCAGGCACAGGAAGGTGAATCTGCACTTCCAATCAGTCAGCCAGAAAAGAAAGAAAGAAGCACTGTATCAGAAGCTTATTAGCTAAATTGCATAACTCACACTCGAGAAATTATGTAAATTGCAAATCACGCAATATAAGGTCACATAAAAAGGTTAGAAAAAAAATGATAACTGTACTAGCATATTCATAACTGCAAGCTATGCTAATAGCAACAAGACTAAAAGTTTGTATCCATGCCGGGATCTCCTTAAACGGTTCAGATTGTAAATAAATTATAGATATAGCTGCCATGCTGTCATCTATCATTTTCAGGATTTTGCAGCATTGATGTTTTGTATTTTTATCTGTTTGTTTGTTTTTTATTGTTGTTGTTTTTTGTTTGTTTGTGCATTTGTCCAAATATGATCAAGAAAATCATAAACATAAATAATGACAGTGGTCAAAATGATTAAACATAAGATTTGTCACTGTTAAGGAATATTTCCTCCCCTCCGTCTCCAAGTGTATACTAGTAGGAGATCAGGTGAATGTTGGGGTTCTCTCTCTCTAATACTTTAATGAAGGGTGGCTGTAGCTCAGGTGGCAGAGCAGGTCAGCCACTAATCAGAAGGTCGGTGGTTCGATCCCAGGCTACCTCCTGGCTGCATGCCAAATATCCTTGGGCAAGATACTAACCCCATGTTTGCCTACTGGTGGCGGTCAGAGGGCCCGGTGGCGCCAGTGTCCGGCAGCCTCGCCTCTGTCAGTGCGCCCCAGGGCAGCTGTGGCTACAATGTAGCTTGCCATCGCCAGTGTGTGAATGTGTGTGTGAATGGGTGAATGACTGAATGTAGTGTGAAGCGCTTTGGGGTCCTTAGGGACTAGAAAAGCGCTATACAAATGCAGGCCATTTACCATTTAATGCATCTTCAGGCAGCTGTTGTGAATTACACTGCACTACATGAATGACACTGAATTTAACTGAAGACACAAGTTTCCATTCTGAATAGTGTCTTTAAATAATAAAAAAAAATCAATTAAAGTTCAGTCAGCTTATTATTTCAAATTAGAAAAGCTATTGATTATAGCTTGTAGTTTAACATATCATTTCGCAACACTGTTATTACACTATCAATAGAAAACTTTAAACAAAATCTCAGAGACCACAAACCTCTGCCAAGGCAGTATTTACTTTCAAGGAAATAATTTAGTATTTTGTATATATTCATTTGGTTTTCTTTGTTCTTTTTAAACATACGTTAAGACGTTTATAATGCAGTAAATGAGGAAAGGGAAGCGGTGCACATATTTACTTTAATTACAGAAACCTTCTGAAACAGGTATTAATTTGTAAATAACTGGAGATTAATGACCACTGCTTATGAAATATTATACTGCAGTATATTTCTACCTAGGCATATAGAAGACATTTTGAGGTCAACCTGAAACGTAAAAGTGAGGTCAGAGGTCAAATCTGACATGACATTTGGACACAAACTATAATGTGATGTTTAGAATCCCCATACAACAATATCATTTTATAAATATTACCACTACAAATAAAGGACGTGGATAAAAGACATTTTATGAAAATTTGACCTTATTTGACCTTGAAGAAGAGGCCAGAGGTCCAAAGTAAGTGATATTTAGAATCCTCATATATTGTTCCCTCTATGCCTAAATGCAAAAAATGGCAGTAAGCTCTGTTTAGCATTGTTATCAATTTTACCTTCAGATCAATCTTTTGATCTTTAAGGAGAGATCAGAGGTCAAATAAGAATTGCTATTTTAAATCTTTATTGTATGTTGACAACATACACCCCATTTGTAAGAATCATACTGTCTAGGTTATAAGGCTTTGTCAGTTTTCAACCAATAAATCATGAAGTTGACCTTCAAAATTTTAATTGTCCATTAACATGAGCCCACTGTACACACCTACAAAGTTTTATCAGAATTTGATTTGCAGACAGAAAGAATAACACACACACAGACACATTAACATAAAATCAAATTTTTTATTTTTAAAAATCACACTGTCCATACACTACTATTTTGAACTCTAGTCTCTAGTGATATAAATAAATAAATTGTACTGTTCAGTTTGTACTGCTGCTCATTCCTGTGCAATATCCCATCTGCCCCCCCGGTCACATTCCTGTTTAAGATTTTCTTTATTTAATCACTAGTGTGTACATAGATTTATATATACATATATATATTTAGTCAGTTAACTGGAAATCTCTCTTTTTTTTCTTTTACTACATCTTGTTAATATTTTGCTCTTGATTTTTCTATTTATTTTTTATTATTTTATCTTTTTTCTTCTACTGTACCATTCTGCTGAGTGACTGTCTTCTGCTCGTCAACTACATTTCATTGCAATGTTGACCCTGTGCTAACTTGCATATGACAAATAAAACTGAAAACTGAATAAATAATTTAAAAAAATTAATAATCTAAGCATATGCATGCAGCAGTGTTGTGTTGTGTAATGTTGTGTAGTGATGTCTTGATAAAAAAAGGTTTTCTTTGTAAAGTTTTTTAAGATATCAGCTTCCTAAAATTCTGCCACCACCACAATACACAGAGTTGGCGGGGGGCTTGCTTTTGTAAAACATCAGCAGCAATGGTTCTTCCCAGAAACAAAATCCTGGTTACACTGGCTAATCCACAGACCTCACTGGACAACTTGCAATGGGACTATTTCTTCAGTAGAAAGTAGTTCCAATGAAAACTGTTCACAGTGAGGTCTGTGGATTATCCTGAGCAACCAAGACATTCTTTCTAGAAATAGATGTTCCACTTAAGTTTTTCAATTGTAATTTTTCAACACTTTAAGCACCGCAAGCAGAATTCCAGTCACCTCCATTGTATCGGGGGTGGTGATGGAAAACTCGCTGGATATTTCAAAACTTCAGTACATAAAACCAAAACTATCTGCATCGTTTGCTGTAAGTAAGATGTTTTTAGTGTTAGTTTGTGTGTGTGTATGTGTGCGTGTGTTACTGAAATACTGACCGTTTAAATTATTTGTACCTAATGCGTCAAGTTGTAACTGGCTGCGTTTGGCCAAAGATACAACAAAAAATGATTTACGGATCCAGGAGAGAAGTCTGACACTGTGCAGTCTGGTTTTGATAACACCCTTCATGCTCCTGTTAGACTTTACTTTTGGGGCGTTGTGGTGTGAAGTCTTTACTAACTGTCATAAAACATTTCCTATGGTGAGGAATGAGAGGTGTATTTCAGGGTGCTGCTAAACCTCAGACTGACCTGGGAAAAGCATGCTAGGCGTGGAACTCAGTCATGTAAAGATCAGCTAAAAATGTTTGAACACATGTATTCAAATAGACATACACAGGAATGTGTGCATGCAATGTGCAAACGGACACTCCTGTTCTTACTTTGTATCCCTCCTCCCTCACTCTCTTTCTCACACATGCACACACGCACATAATATGCACTCACAAACAATGTCAAACCACTACTGAGTCACTTTGCTTCCTGAGGGAAAAATTGGCTCCACAAGGAGGGCAGTGAAGGCACTCCTCGCCTGTTGGCCGATAGCGCTGACAGCAGCACATGTCTTGTGTGTTCCCATACCCTGTGCTCCACTCTGCTCACACGGCATTCGCGACCTCAAAATGTGAAGTACTTTACAAAGAAGAAATAGGCAGATGGTAAGATTTTTTTCTCCATCATGCAACAACATCCTGATTTGGATTAGATTCTTTCTGCAGCAGAACATCACATTTTCAGTATTTAAAATATTTTCACAGTACTATGTACTGGGCGGCATGTACAGTGGTTAGCATTGTCGCCTTACAGCAAGAGAACATTCTGGGTTTGGCTTTGGGCCTTTCCCTGTGGAGGTTGCATGATCTCCTTGTGACTATGTGGGGTTTTTTTCCCAGACATCCAAAGACATCCATGCAAGGTTAACTGTTTGTTTTAAACTGGTCTAAATGTTCATATTGCATTAGTCACAACATTAACCTGTCCAGGGTGTAGCGTTCATCTCAACCAATGACCCTAGGCATGGATACACTGCTCTCCCAAGCCTGGTTATATAAGCGTACAAGAAAATGTATGGGTCATATATTATACACATGTTCCTGGCTATTAATTTACTAGTTGATAAAATGGGAGCAAAAAAAAATCTGATTAGGGACTAATCTAGAAGTCATAAAAAACATGAAACAATCAACATCTGATGCTATTTATTCTAAAGTACACATTGTATGTGTAGTTAAGAACCATTTGAGTCTTTAATAATTAAATCATATTTGACATGTTGGGCAGCACCATGGTGTGGTGGCAGTGGTGCTGGCTCACTGCAAAATGTTTCTGGGTTCAAGTCCACCATCTGGCCAGGGACTTTCTGTGTGGCATTTGCGTGTTCTCCCCTTGCGGGAGGCGGGGTAAAGCCTGGGACAGGTCGTCTATAAATCAATCAGGGCTCTAACATTTGAAAGCGTATGTAAACATGCTAATTTTTTCCTGACAAGGTTGCAGTTACTTATTATCAGCAGATTAGACATGCGAACCCTCCCATCTCCTACGAATATGTAGGACTATTTTCTTCCATTTGTGCTATCTCTCTTAAATTAGAAATATCCTGTCTCAGAGTGATGCTGAAAAACTAGTTCATGCATTTATTACTTCTAGGCTGGACTACTGTAATTTATTATTATGAGGATGTCCTAAAACCTTGAAAAGCCTTCAGTTAATACAAAATGCTGCAGCAAGACTACTGACAAGCACTAGAAAGAGAGAGCATATTTCTTCTTTATTGGCTTCCCTTCACTCGCTCCCTGTTAAATCCAGAATTGAATTCAAAATCCTGCTCCTCACATACAAGGTCTTAAATAATCAGGCTCCATCTTATCTTAACTCTTAATCCTCCCTTAATTATGCTGCAATAGGTATAGGCTGCTGGGCTATGATGCATTGAGTATTTCTTCTTCAGTCATGTGTTAATAGACCTCTCTGCACTGAATCATACTTGTTATTAATCTCTGGCTCTCTTCCACATCATGTCTTTTATCCTCTCTTCCTTCTCTCATTCCAACCAGTCGTGATAGATGGCCACCCCTCCCTGAGCCTGGTTCTGCTGGAGGTTTCTTCCAGTTAAAACTGAGCTTTTCCTTTCCACTGTGCAAAGTGCTTGCTCGTAGGGGGTCATATGATTGCAAACAGTAGCTAACAGTGGCAAAATCAGCAGCACTACTGGCAGTTTAGCATATTCCCAAGAGCTCCTGTACCGGAGCTTTTTCAAGGCCTACTGGCAGATTCCCTTGTCTGTGGAGTCCAAGGAAAAAACGGCCTTCTCCTCTTCGTATGGTTTGAAGCAATTTGTCACATTTGTGTTCGGCTTGTTTGTAGCCCTAGCCACCTTTCAACGCCTCATGGAACAGGTGCTGCACTGGTAAGCTGCTTATGCTGCTGCTTTTTTGGATGACATCATCACCTGAGCAGAGCATGTGCAGTAGGTGGCTGCAATCTTAATAATGTTAAGTCTTTTATTCTTACAGTTTTATGCTTTTGCATGCTTTTATTGTGACATTTGTTTGACTTGTTTCCGGGAGACTCCTCATCCCCCTTATCACTAATTTTACACAACTGTGAGAGTTCATGCCCTGGAAAGACTCTGCCATTGACAAATCATTGGCCTTCACTGAAGGCCAATAAGAGGGTCTGGCAGGAGGATTAGAGCGGAGTCATTGGGTGGTGAATGTTTTATTGTTTTTATATATTTACATTTTTGTTTTCCCTGGCCAGGGTTGTTTTATTGCTTGCTTTTATGTTAAATAAATTGTATTTTAGTTTTATTTCTCTACTGCCTTGGCTCCCCCACTGCTCGTCCTGTTTTAGACAGGTTTCCCTTCTGATAGAACCGTGTGACAAAAATGTCTCAAGTAGAATCTTTGGGTATCTGTACTTGTACTTGAGTATTTCTAACTGTTAATTCTTCTATTTTACAAGAATTTCTCTACTTTCTACTACTTACATTGTCAAAACAGGCTTGCTACTTTAGGCTTAAGATCTTTAAGGGGTTTTTCTCTTTATTATTGTAGTTGTCTCTTCAGCTCTGCCACCTCGAATCTGACCTCCTGTCTCTTTTTTGGTATCACTGTCTCCAAACCATACATTGTAGCAAGTGTCTTTACCACCTTTAAAATCTTCTGTGAAACACCATAACAGACCTGAAGCCATATTTGTGCTTTGCAGCATACTTTACTTGCACACGGTTGCTGAATGTACATACAAACGGCTGCAGCAGCCACTTCTCCAATGGTGACAGCGAAGCTGGTCCATCGGTGGGCCGCGTGGCAAGCAGTAGCGGCGTGGCATTGGGGCGGCGTGGCTCACGGGCAGCCAGGTGTGCATCCGGCGCACGGGACCACGAGGTGCTCCGGCCTCAGGTGGAGGTGAGGCTGGTCTGGCCCTCATGCCGACCTCGGTCTTACATTCAGGCTCCGCTGGCACGGGAACCTCCATGTCCTCGTGCGACTCCTCCACTGTTCGGGGCTGAAGCAGCCCCTCGTGCGGCTCCTCCACGCCAGTGCCGTGACACACTCCCTCTTCTTTGCAGTGTATACTTCTACGTCTTTAGGCTCTCTTCCACTTGCTCACTACTACTCCCTATTCACACTGTTGCCAACAGTGTTGGTCAAGTTACTTGAAAAAAGTAATTCGTTACTAATTACTGATTACTGAAAAGAATTTCAGCCCAATTCTATTTTTTATGCATTATCCATCACATAAAATTGAATCAAATTTGTTGCGGGTTTCTGTCATGGCGATAGCCAGCTACCGTGCTCGAGTGGCTTGGTAGGCTGTGCTCCAATGGCGTATTGCTCACGTTCGCCGGCTTACACGCCAGTCGGACCTCGTTGTGGACAGTGAGAATTCTCCAGCCTAGTGTAGTCAGTTTTCTGTCTGGAATGTTGCCTGCAGTGCACTGTTCACACAACCAGCGGGGCTCCTGTCATTGCACGAGCGGGGCGGCTTCCCGGCTCTGACTGCTGCTACTGCTGCTGCCGCAGCTGCAGGCTGTGTTCCCCTGGCGTATTGCCCATGCTTCGCCGGTTTATGCGCCAGTCAGACCTCACTGTGTCTGATACATCAACCTGCGAGCGTGTGTGTTCCAGCCTGCGTTACCGGCTGTGCACAAGTGTATCGTCCCCGAGTTCACTCTTGCAGCTCCCCTGTCTGTGGACAGTGCTTAGCGGCCGCTTGGCCTTGGGGCGACCTTCGAGTCGCATCCCTAGCTTGGCCCTCCACTGCAGCAGGTGCACTGCAGCTGCAGGCTGTGTTCCCCTGGTGTGTTGCCCGGATTCGCCGGCTTACGCACCAGTTGGGCCTTGCTTTGTCTGATACCTCAGCCAGCGAGTGAGTGTTCTCCAGTCCGCAGCGCTGTCTCCCTGTCTGGCATTGCCCGCTTCTTGCAGGGTTGCGCGGCCAGTGGGGTCCCCACTCAGCGGCTCAGTGAGCTACGCTTCCTCTCCTCACTCTGCTCCTGGGACTCTGGGTTCCACAGCTGGAGATCCTTGGGAAGCATGCAAGTGGGCTCATCCTAGCTGACCGCCCGTGCTTTCTGGCATGCTAACTGCGTTTGACCTGCTACTGCAGACTGTGTTCCCCTGGCGTGTTGCCCGCTTTGCCGGCTTACACGCCAGTCGGACTGCGCTGTGGTGAGTGAGAGTTCTCCAGCCTGTCTTTCTGTGGCGTGTGTATGTCGGTACATTTGTCAATGGTTCATTGGCACCTTCACTCTCGGCGGTTCGGTTGCACTGTCTCCTCGCAGGGTGTCTTACAGAGTTACCCCGTACATATGGAATATGTAACAGTGTGGAGAGATAGTCTCGATATGTAAGAGAACGTACGGTTACTGTGTAACCTGGGTTCTCTTAGTGAGAGACTCTCCACCGTCAGGCTGCTCGGAGACGCGTTCCAATCAAACTATCACCAATGTCACGTCTGCACAGCTGGTTTATACGTGAGCTGTGGGGCGGGGACGGGTGAGCCAGGATGTCTTAAAGAAGTATCCACGTGCCACGACCAAGGAGGGTCGTACCCCGTACATATGGAATATGTAACTGTGTGGAGAAATAGTCTCTCACTTAGGCTACGTTCACACTGCAGGTCTTAATGCTCAATTCGATTTTTTGATCAAATCCGATTTTTTTGTCTGCTTGTTCACACTACAAATAAAATGCGACAGCAAACGCTCTCTAGTGTGAACCTTCAAAGCGGCCCGCATGCGCAAAAGAAGACATCACACACAACATGCTCTGTTTAGACCCAGAGCAAACAATATTGTTTGACTGATGGCCCTTAATATAAAGACCCAATTTTTGCTTTAAGTTATTTTGTTATTTACAAATAACCTAATAATTATCCTTATTGCTGTTTTAGAGGAGCGGTGCTTCAAAGGATAGTTGCAGATTCCTGTCAGAATCTGCAGATTATACAGTATAAATAAAATGTTCACGTTTCTCCAACGTTGTCTTCCCAACAGTTTCACTGACATCTACGCTGGATGGCCAGGAAGCGTTCACATTGTCTTCTCGTGCGCTTCTCCGGAGCTGATAATTGGCGTCTGTCTTGTGTCAGTGACATAAAAGACGGATTTAATGTGACATGACCAGCAGTCACTTTCTAAAACATCGGATATGTATCGGATTCAGTACCACATACGAAAGTGACCCAGATCAAATTTGAAAATATCGGATTTGTGCCGTTCACACTGTCACACCATGATTGGATATGGGTCGCATAGGGTCAAAAAAATCTCTGGTTGGTAACATCTTAGTCCAGAAAAAAGTAATTGACATCTATCAGTCTTAAAAGAAAAGCCATTTCTACAACTTAGGGGCTCCAGCAAACCCCCGGTGAGATCCATTACACAAACTGAGGAAACTAGGGACAGTGGTGAACCTTCTAAGGAGTGGCTGGGCTACCAAACAAAAACAATATCTTAAAAACCACAAACCTCATTTGCCTCAGTTAATTTTAATATTCTTGGTTTAACAATAAGAAGCAAACTGGAAAAATTGGCATCCATGGCAGAGTTTCAAAGCCAAAACCACTGCTGGCCAAAAAGGACGCAAAGACTCATTTCACAAAAAAACAAAAACAAAACATTTTCATGTTCTCCAAGACTTTTGGGATAACATCGTGGACTAACAAGACAAAAAGTTTTGGAAGATTTGAGTCCCATTCCATCTGACGTAAAACTAACACAGCTATTTATAAAAAAAAAAAAAAAGAACATTGAACCAACAGTCATTCAACAGTCAGACATGGTAGTTGCAGTGTGATATACTGAGGTTGCTTTGCTGCTTCAGGACCTGGACAACTTATTGTAATTGACCGAACCACGACTTTTGCTCTCTACTAGAAAATCCTAAAGGAGAATTTCAATTTGTGTATGAAGTTCACTTGGGTTATGCAGCAAACATGTAAACTGTTTTTGTGCAGTTTGTGACACAATGGGTCTGCTAGAAAGTTACAGCCGCCAAAAGTTGGGTTACATCAAGGGTAGCTGAGATCAATTTAAAGTTGATGATACCAATCAGATTCAGATTTTTTGTGACGTCTAACCTTCAACACAGCTGTTTTCACATTATGTTAAATTCAGTGTGATTATGTTGATCGTACCCACTCACCAAATTCTACCATTTATACAAGCTTCACATTGTCTTGCATTTAAGGGCCCAGGTTTTAATTTTAAGTAAAAAAACAACAGAAGTATGACAGAAGAAAGTCGGGATTCACAACCTAGCCTGACAGGACATGAAAAAACTAATTTACTGTAAACACACAAAAAGAGACAAGGTTGTTATGTTGGGAGGGATACGAAGGATCCTGCCACAAAAGTATGCAGAGTTAGTAGCTCTTCATCCCCAGTAGTTCCCTGTGTGGTCTGCATTTTGTGTCTAGTGTTACACAGGGCTCATTTAATCCGGCACCTATTACACAGACATAGCCAGGGTATAAGCACAGATATTACTCGCTAATGATGATTTATAGGCTAATTCAAAGCTCTCTGACATCCTAGAAAACACAAAGCAGTAAGATAATATACATTCGTGGGGTTTCACTAAATCTTTTGGCTTTTGGATACATCCAAGTCAGTGACACAGTTTTACTGCCTGAGTGCTTTTTACTTGCACTAAAAAAATCCATAGGGTAAAAAAATGTAACTAAAACGAGAACCTTTGCACAAATTTTAATGCTATCAAAGCAAAAGAAATGTCAGTCAGAGTTAGCAAAGTTCCCACAAACTGTAGATGGAGGATGTGCATGGATCAAGAATAACACTGGCAAAGATGAGGAAGCACCCTGACCTCAGACTGATTTGTTCATCTATTCACGTCTAATGAACATGACTCACCCGTGTTTAGAATGGCTGACTCCACTCTAATCTTGAGTATTATGGCAGGTTACAAGTTCAGTTCCTTAAAAGATCCAGATACTTGGGTGAGGCTAAGGTGAAAGGCATCTGGGTTCAGAGCTCACGCAGATGTGCATGCATACACACACACACACACACACACACCAATATGATGCAAGAACAGTTCAAATATATATGCAGAGAGGTTAAAATGCACTACTGGAGAAACACATGTTCTAGCAATTTATCCCTCGTGCAAAAAAGCCAAAATAACATATTGCCAGCTTAACAACCGTCAACAGCATGACCAGAGGCCATGTTATTATCAGACTGGTTCTAAGTTTCCTCCACCCACAGAATGGTTTGCTCGGGGCCCCGTTTCTATTTTATTGCTTATACTCAGGCACAAACAAACACATGCTAACACAAAAGCAGTGGGATGAAAATGACTGAAACCACTAATCATTTCAGGACCACTGTGTCAATTCCCACTCAACTTTAAGGAGAGAGATGTAAAGAGAAATACAGAGAGACAGTTATTTGTTCTGTTGAACCTGGTTTCAGCTTCACATCCTAACCCCCACACCCATACATAGAAATAATGTTTGCGTTGATCTTTTCATTTGGCATGTCCACAGTTATGCCATCATCATTGTTGAGCAGGGTGTTAATCTGTTTTGTGGCTAGTGCTCTACACTATTCTGAGAGAAGATTTGGGAATTGATTGGGCAAGACAAACATAGACAGACAGACAGACAGATGGATAGGGAGATGACAAAGTTTACAAACTAACTTGTGATGCAGACCTACAGTGCAGTGTGGCTGGTTAGTGCAGCGTACAGTATGTGGTCCAGTGGGAGTTGACTAGGAGGATAATTAGAGGCTTGTATAAAGTGAAACAGACCTTACAGTAACAAGGCTGTGACTGTGACAGATTGATGGCGTGTAATGGAAGGTTATGACAACACTGGAGGTCTTCCTCATGAATGGATGAGCATTTTACCTAATGTAGTGCAGTGGGTAATGTATGTGAAGTGTCCCTGAGTCTGGGAAAGAACTTTGGGAAAATCCCACGGGGTTTAAAATGTGCACATGAAGCACACATCTGGTTGGTGCACTGAGACATTTCATATTTATAGAGATAACAATTCCCCCCACTTGTTAGTTTAAATAAAACAGCTCAAAAATTAGTAACTTGAAAATTGTTGTAAAGTAAAAACTGGGTTTTCCTAAGCTGTTCAGTACTAAAGAAGGAACATTCACAGTAATTTAATTTCAAGTTCACTTGATTCAATTTTATTTATATAATGCCATGTCACAAAAACAGTTGCCTCAATAATACAATAATACAGCAAAAACCCTAACAGTCAGAAGACCCCCTATTAGCAAACACTTGGTGACAGTGGGAAGGAAAAACTACACTTTAATGGGAAAGGTTCTTAGTCAGTTTTGGTATCTCTTGAAAGTAAGACTGTTGTTGTTAGAAATATAGTTTATGTTTTATGTGTTCCAGATTTTACTTTTACCCACAACCCACCTTGTATCTTTTTGCATATTTGGGTTCGATTTTTCTCTCATGTTACTTCCTGTGTTATTTTGGTAGCCATTTATCTTATGAACCTTGTATTTATTCAGACTTCCCTCAATTCACAGTCCTTGATTAGTTTTTGCTACTGTTGTTTCCATTTTACTAAAGCGTATACTGTAGTTAGGGCTGGATTAGGTGACCCTGAATCCTCCCTTAGTTATGCTCACTATGTGTTAATAGACCTTTCTGCATTGAATGATACTTGATATTCATCTCTGGCTCTCTTCCAAAGCATGTCTTTTATCCTGTCTTCCTCTCCTCACCTCAACTGGTCGCAGTAGATGGATGCTCCTCCCTGAGCCTGGTTCTGGTGGAGATTTCTTCCTGTCAAAAGGGAGTTTTTCCTTCCCACTGTTGCCAAAGTGCTTGCTCATAGGGATCATCTGATTGTTGGGGTTTTCTCTGTATCTATTATTGTAGAGCCTACCTTACAATATAAAGCACCTGTGGGTGAACCCCCACAAGGCAATGGGCCCTGATGGAGAGGATTCTAAAGACCTGCACTGAACAATTAGCAGGCATGTACACTGGCATCTTCAGCAGGCCTCTAAGAAATGCAGTTCAAGGTTCAAGGTTCTTTATTTGTCACATGCATAGTTATACAAGTATAACACACAGTGAAATGTAGCCTGACACGCTCCTCGACATGTGCAAAAATTGGGGGGGGGGGGGGGGGGGGGGGGTGTAGAGGAAGAACATACATATATATATATATATATATATATATATATATATATATATATATATATATATATATATATATATTATATTATATTATATACACTGGGTGAATGTGCAGTAGTAGCAGCAAGCAGGTGAATTCTGTATATTAATATGAATAGATATCTGACTATTTTACAGGATAGACAATATAAACATATTTAAAATTAAAGGAATTTGAAATGTACATTGTGCCTTGGTTTAGAGTGTCTGGAAGAGTCCTGTCTCAGTCAATTATAGATGATGTGAGAGGGCGGGTGTGTGTGTTTAGGACACGGATGGCTTGGGGATAGAAGCTCCTCTTGAGTCTCTCTGTCCTTGCCCGGAAGATGCAGAACCTTCTACCAGATTGCAGAAGTTCCATGCACATTCAAAGCATCCATCATCATCCTGGGCCCATAAAACCATACCCATCCATCGTGAATGACTCTAGGCTAGTGACACTCATACCAGTGGCCCAGACGCATTTAATCCACTACAGTTTCCCTAGTGCTCCAACAGATCAGTGGATGATGCACTCTACCACACTGTACAACACCTGGACAGACAATTTAAAGTTAAACAGTAATAGTTAAATGACTGCATGCTGAAGAAGTGTTCCATCCTCCATCCATCAAGTACAAATTATTAACAACAGACAAATTTCCACAAGTATACTCCTCAGATATTTAGGTAGCATTTAAGATGTTAAAATTAAGTTAACTGGACTCATTTTATTTAAGTAGGGGCATAGTTGTGTTTACAGTGAAGTAAATAAAATGCAGGAAAATGATAAGTTACCTTCTTGTTATTCCCTATGTTAAGAGTGAGACAAATTTCTCCCTGTCTAACAGTGGTGTGGCACAGCAGAAAGATCCCATATCAAGCTACACATTATGAAGGATTAATGGAATATGAAAAACCTCTGTGGGAAACCAATTTGCCCAGTTTCTGTGGTAAAATAGAAACAATTCAGACAGTTTCAGAGCTAGATACATTTACTCTTGTACAGAAGCCTGATAACATTTCCAAACATCCAAATTGCTCATGCTGAAATCAAAAAGATTTGTGACATGGAGGCAGCCCAAAGAAGGCTTGATTCAGGAGCAAAGAATAGTACAAACAGCTTACAGTACAATGAACCCAAAAATACAGGTCAGCTCCTTTCCCTAAAAACATTCCCTGAAACAAACTCAGTGACTTAATATAGCCATTCCCTTCGGACCCTGCCCTGACCCAAGCTTGACCATGTCCTGACCAAAACTGTGGTCGCTCGCTGTCTCACTAGGATCCTCACTGATGACTCTGAACTCTCAGCAGTGTTTTGGCTCAGTGGACCCTCTTCATCAAGTCAGGAGACTAAAGAACAACACACACGCACACACACACACACACACACACACACGGCCAATGTCCATGCATATACAGAAACACATTTGCACACTACAATGGACACACACATAATGCTTTCTCAGCATACTGTAGCCGGCTACATTTGCGCAAGGGCCAATTCAAAGCAATTATGGTCTTCCTACCATAACAGGTCTCTGAAGACTCTGTCTGTCCAACTACTCTGTACAAAGAGCTTTATTTCACTAGGCCCATCTCATACAATAAATCTTAGAGTTAACAGAGTAATTGTGATGTATATTTTGTTGTGGTCACATCTTACCATGCTAGATTGGCTACATTATGCAAATGCTTTCTGTTAAGAATGTTGATGAGTTTTGAAATTGCATTTACTGTCTGCCCTCCACTCTCCCTCTTTGTTGTGTTTTAGCTGTGGTTATTGTCTTTCTAAATCAGAAATTCTCTCTGTCTCTGTGAGCAGGTTTTTGTTTTAAAAGAGTGGCACGCTGCGGGGTGGTGGTGGCCTTGGGGGCATTATAAATACTCTTTCAACATCCCAGAAGTTATATAATTGATGATATCTGCATGTAACACAAGGAAAACTTGGTTCTAAAATGAAACATAATAAAAATGTGTACTGTCCACTTCATGTTATGTGCAGAGGCACATCTAAAGCTGTAAAAATTCTATTAGACATGTCCTTTATAAAACCGATATATTTGAAAACTGTGAACGTATGTATTTCTTCAAAAATGGGAAGCTCACCAAGTAACTCATGTACTATTCTCTATTAGCATTTTGCTACACTAGAACATCAAGAAAGTCCTTTCCAACTCCCTGGGTGCATTCCCTTCAGTGTTTGGAGCAGGGGTAACTCTTGTGGCAAAAGTGATGATTTCTTGCAAGATCAGACCCAAAATTACAGTTTAGCTTGTAACTCTTACACGCATATTATCCTATTCAGTCTTTTTTCCTTTCTGAATTTTATTTTCTGATGCTTCTGCTGTCTTTTATGTTTTTCAGTGGGTGTGGGTTAGCGTTTTTGTAAAGTTGTTCCTGGACTTAGTTCTTCAACTAAGTAAATGCCACTTCAGCCAGTAGATTTCTTATCATCAGAATCAAAATCAGAATCAGAGTACTTTATTAATCCCTAGCATGCCCAAAAGGGGCTAAGTATTGCACTGTGTACTGTGCGTTGGATGGAGAAGTTGTACACAGGCAGGAGTGATTTCCTGTGTCATCCAGTGCTGCATTTGCGTAATCTCAGTCTCTCACTGAACGTGTTCCTGTGACTGGCCAGCATGTTATAGAGTGGGTGGGAGGTTGTCTAACTTGTCTAAACTTTATGTAGTAATTTTATGATGTTTATTATGATGTTGTGATGTAGCATCTAAAAGAGAAATCCATTAAAGTACATTGTTCGCTAATGCCAGTTTAGAAAAGATAGCTACAGTCAAAATATCAAATTTGATGCAAAAACTTCTAATTTACAGTTTTTCTCAAATGTTAAAACACAAAAGCCAATCCTGTAACCCAAATGACCAGTAGTCTAAACACATTTACTAAATGTAGCCACCATATTCCAGTACCATAAACACATGTCACATGAAGACACAATTCACAAAACACAACCCTCTGTACTCATAAATCTAAACACATTTTTCCTTGCTAAAACACATGTTGCAAAACAACTCTGCTCATATCCTCAAATGAAAGCCCATGTGATGCAAAATGCTTGCCACAGTCACTAATCTTTGAACACAGGGAACACACCTGGCGTCATTCACTACACACAATGACTCAAAATTGAAGACACTTGTTGCTAATGCTGTACCCACATGTAAAAGCAAGTTCAGAGTGCACAGTATGCTGAAGGTTCCAAACAAACACAATGGATGAAGGCAGAGTCAGGGGAAGAGGAATTTGATGCAGAGGAGGGAGAAGAGCTGGCCCTGGAAGAAGAGGAGCAGGCCAATGAGGAAGAGGAGTTCAAATGAGAGGAGGAAGAGGAGCGACCAACGAGGAAGAGGAGAAGGCCAACATGGGAGAGGAGAAGGTCCAGGAGGGAGAGCAAGACAACCTCGCACCATCATTACGGACGAGATGCGAGCAACAGCTCAGCGACATGATGCCGCACAGTGATTGTGGTGTGTGTGTGGTGTGAATAACGTAAATACACTTCACACCCTGTTCATGTTTTCAAGATTACTGTTGTGTGCAATAGATTCTGTTTTTGCATTGAGTTGTGTTACAGTAGTGTACGTACATGCAGGATTTTCTATAGATTTATACTACTCATATGAAACTCACAAATCTAAATGCCTAATCCTCTGCAGGGATCTACGACGATCCGTTACTGTATAGTTTCTAAAATATGCATTGGCAGTTATGAAACAAAGAACCTTCTCACAAATTGAGCATTGTGTTTTCAATTGTTTTGCTGTAGTGTGTAATGCTGTGTATAGTGTTTACAGTTTTGACAGCTTCGAGCTGCTCTCTTGGTGTGGGAGTTTGAGTTTTGCAGTGGGAAGGTGTGGTTGTGTTTATGTAGCTTTAGAGAAGGGTGTTGTGTTTGGACATTGGGGGACCTGGTGGTAACGTTTGTGAAATGTGTTTTAGCATTTGAGAAAAACTGTAATGTAGAACGCCAAAACATTTGCACAAAACATTTGCTGCCTCTGATAAATTATCTTTTCCCACAACTCCATGGCTATGGCCTGACATCTCTTATATACATCATATGCTTTTATTAACTAAAGTATACTGAAAGGCATCATTGCATTGGAGACTATTGTGATTCTCCCTCGTCACCTCTTTAGTTGTAAAAGGTCTAAGTGTTCCACCCCCCAAGATTGTTTGAGATGTCTTACCCACTTGGCCCACTAAAAGTCACATGATAATCTCTTTAAACATTATCAGTAATGTTTGAATCTAAGACATATCCATGCATATGTTTGCATGCATTTCTAATTATTTACAGTAAAACAGTTGTTGTTGTGATAGCAATCCACAATAATAGTATAAATAAAAACACACAGGAGTGTAGCTTTTGTGGTAACTTAATGATAAACAGCAAACCTGTGTGGTTAAAGGGATGCCCGACCACTAAACCATGTATACATGCATTTATTTTCTGCTATGATTGAATTAATTTGCTATGTGGTTGATGAATCAGAGATGCTGAGGCGTAACACGGCCACACCTTGGATAAGGTGAGAAATGTTGGTGCTATTGATACAGTCTTCCAATGCGTTTTCAGTGTGTGTGTGTGTGTGTGTGTGTGTGTGTGTGTGTGTGTGTGTGTGTGTGTGTGTGTGTGTGTGTGTGTGTGTGTGTGTGTGTGTGTGTGTGTGTGTGGACCACAACCATATATAGTAACAAAAAAGGTGACACCCTCAAAGGGTTATTAATATTCTCAGAAATGAGATCTATGCCATAGCAACAGCGCCAAACCCTACACGCACACACACACAGACATGCACACATATAGACACACGATGACTGTATGAGCAAGTGTTTCCTGGCCTTTTGCTCCTCTGTAAGGGAGTCTTACCAGAAACATGTCTATCCAAGATCCACCACATCTGTCTGAGGTTGGAGACATTAACACCTCACTCAACTCCATCGTCATTTCCTACAGCCTGTCCTCCCCCAACTTCAGGTCCATGAAAAATTAGTCATGAACAGAATGGGTGGATGGGGCTTACTAATGCTGTGTGTAATTGTTCCAATTATCAAGAAGACAAATCAAATCATGAGGGCTTATAGTGTCTTGAAATGCCAGATATGTGGGTATCAGCTTTCTTCCCGCTGACATGCAGCGCGGTGACAAGCACTTGCAAAAGGCTAGTTCGCGCTATAGCTGAGAAATAGATTTTGACACGGGGAGATGATTTGCATTTGGGGTTTTGGGGATCATTATCTGGTTCCCTGCGCTGATTTGCGAGAACAGGAATGCATCATAGTGTTTGGAGTGGGGATTATGGCAATGGCAAATTTCAAAACCAGTTTTATTCAAAGAGCGTCTTACTGGTTATCTTAACAGAAAATCAACCCTGGGGTGCAAGCAAAAAATAAAATGCAGTCGTAATGGTTTTTTCCAGGAAACATTTTCAGTCTTCTCCTTTGGTGCAACCATTTTCACCTCTGCACTTCTTCCTCAGCTAATGATGTCCTGGGTTTCCATGAGTGACTTTCAGCAGGACAGCAGATGGAAACATGTAACACTCAAAGTGCAATAGCAGTGGTGACAGCTAGGTGAGAGATTGGGTCCACTGATTTTGTGGTCGTATTGCATTCTAGCCTGCTGAGGCAACTTGTCAGTAAGAGATTACCATTCTTTGCCTTTTTAAAATTGAAATTCATCTCTGTGTGTCGCTTTCTCATAATAGCAGCAGTGGATAAACCACATCTGCTATTATCTTTCTCGAGATGTATTTCAAAATAGCCTCACTTTACGCCAAGACCTTAAATGGGGAAAAAAGATGATTTTACTCTGTAGCTCAGAGGAGCTTTAAATGAGCAAAAGAGGTGCCAAGATAGCAAAAATGGATTTTTGTGCAGTTCTCAAACACTGCCGTGTATGTGGTGGAGTTCCATGAAATTTAAATCACTCAAATTCACAGTAACACGATGTTCCTGAAAAAGCACTGCAACTCTTCTTTTGTTTCATTTTGTATGAAAGCCACATCTTCGGGGGCTGCATCTGTAACAGGAAGCAGGAGAGGAAATGCTAGGACACTACTAGGTTATTCGTGGGTGGTTTGAGCCTCATGACCTTTTCAAATGAGCCCAAGATGCGAGGTTTCACTTTCAAACAATGTTTTTCGGTTGTCTCTGACACAGATTTTTATCACTACACCATAAGGTGCAGATAAACAAAGGCAAACTATTTTGCAGTCCTGAAGAAACCTTTAGCTCCCCATGTCTGCACCGCCTCCACTGTTAGATCACTTCAGAGAACCAAACTAATGAAACTAAATAAAGTTGTGCAACTTATTTTTGGTACCAAAAAAAGTGAAGTCATCTTGGGTCCCAATGACGTCTGCAGCCGCATTCCAGTTTAAGTGGCTCTCTCACACAAGTGGGGTAGCAGAGAATCCTCGTGGCAGTTTGTTTGATTTAACGCAGCCTTTCACTTGACGTTGTGGTGAATAATAAAACTAATGCACCCCGCTCTGTGGGAAATGTCAAGCCTGCAAAGATTTTCAATAAACATTCAGCCAATATGGATAGATGTCTGGTCAGCGTCAACTGCCTGAGGCAAGGAGGCTTTGGTGACATGCACACCATAGCAGGGACATCTGAACTTTTCCCCTGCTGGCAGTGTTAATGTGCACGTTGTTTGAACGAATTGAGATTGGGATAAATTTGTCAGAGTGTTTGCCTGAGGTCAGTGAAGCGCGGTAGGAGTGTTAATGTCACTGGAACAGGCCAGAGAGGATTCCCTTAAAGTCAAAGTTAAGAGGAATAACAGTAGTGCAAGGGTGTTGTGTGCATGTGTGCATGTGTGCGTGCGTGCGTGTGTGTGTGTGTTGGCTCTGGAAGTACAGTGACTCCAATGAACTGGTTTCAGTGACTGAAACCAAAGAGAGCCCTGCCCACTCCCACAGTGGAAAGAATGATGTAAATGACACTATTGACCAAACAGATGCTTGCATGAGGTGAAACACTGGGCATTCTGAGTCTGTGTCTGTGTGTGTGTGTGTGTGTGTGTGTGTGTGTGTGTGTGTGTGTGTGTGTGTGTGTGCGCGTGTGCGTGTGTGTGTGTGCGTGCATGCGTGCGTGCATGAGTGTGTGTGTTCAAAAGATAGAAAGCCAATGTGTCTGTGAATCACCTCACGTGCAGCAGTTAGCTATGAAAATATTGTAATTCGGGGTGTGTTTTTATGCACAAGCGTTTGTGAATTAGTGCTCCTGCAGATAGTGTTGGACACCATCGGCGTGGCCACCTGAGGAGTGTTTGGTCTGTAAACCCTCCTTCGTCTGTTGTGGTTCCAGTGTGTATGCAGTGAGGGGGCCGGCCCTCCCTTGTTGTACACTCTCAGCATGCTTTCTAATCACATTGACCACAGAGGAAACTGTTTATGATGTGTAGGTGTGTGTCCATGTGAGCAGACCATGGGTCAGTATCGTGAGATTGCAGGTGCAGATGAGTGCCATGTTTTGCTTTATGAGCATGTAAGTCAGTGAGTAAGTATAGTGTGTGAGAGTGCCTGAGCGAGTGTTTTGCGTGAGAGACTATCTCCCTTCATGTGGTCACTGAATCTTGCCACAGTTAGCATAATTGTGTTTACAGTAAAGCTACTGCCTACTGGAACAAACACTTACTGGATCGGAATCAAACCCAAGGCCAAATACTGGAGTGTGGGATTTAAATACAGTGTGCCTTCAGATAGCAAGAGAGTACAAAGGGCTGCTTCAACATCAGTGCTCCTTATGTTGTCAAACTGGCATTTATTTGTATGAAAGGAGTAAACCAGTCCCAACAATGGCATGTAAGCCTCAGTGAGTGTGGGCCATGCTCACTAAAATGAAATAATGAAGTTTGGCCTTCAATCAAGGTAGTAATTAAAATGTATAGGGGAGGGATATACCTCCCACCAATACTCAGGTATACTTTAAATGCTTCTCCCCTGTAGTGTTAAGAAGTTTTGAGGAAAAAGCTCCTTGGAATGAAAAACCTTACTGTGTCTCATTTAATTTGCCTGATCTCATGTTCAAGATCATCTCCTCATGCAATTTTGGGCAGCTAATTTTAGATCTATTAGTGGAAGTTAATTTATGTCACTTTGTACTTGTGTCTCCTCAGTGGGTGTTGGATCTCTTCCAGTGTGCCAAAGCAGTGGTCCTTCATATTCCCGTTATTGATGAGGTTGTGGGGACTCGTCCAGGTGGTGAGTGACGATTGCACTGGTGTGAGAGAAGAACAGACCAAAAGTAAAATATTTTCACAGATGAATTAAAGGTTAATCAGTTCACATCTGAATGCTAATTAAGTTTTGACCCTAAATTTAACATATTTGCTTTTAAATGTACTGAAGGATTATTGGTCAGGTTGAAGATTTTAAACCTGTCGGCTGCTTAATCATTTTAGTTCTCTTAGACTTCCCTCTTCTACAGTCCGCATGTCTATTCCATGACGATAAGTGCTCATTACTAGCTTCAGTTGGTTAAGGTTAAACAATATGTTATGGTCAGAGCCAATTAAAGGGAAGGTAAACATAGGCTTTTCCAGAAAAGTCGAGACTTTACAGCTTCAATTGTCCTGTTTGACTAGTTTAGAAAATGTATCCAATGGTTTAGCAGATAGTCCTCTGCAATTCCATCGTGAAATAAAACATATACCCACGCTGGGAAGTTTTCAGGTGTTAATTTTAGCTCTCGAATCTAACCATCCATAAAACTTTTGACAAGATGTACTAGGCGTTAACTACAACAACAAAAAACCCATTTGTGACAGAAAACAATTACCGACATCATATTTCAACCTAGCTATGAACCCAATGTGGGTTTTGAACCAAATCTGACTCTAATTTTTACATTAGACCCTAAAGTCTACTGTTTAAAAGCATGCTGAACCTTAAGACTCATGATGTTTGTAACAGTATGAATGGGACAAATATCTTACACACTTCAGCATTAAAGAAATTCCATAAAACCAGTGTGGAGATGGTCTGTTTTTGTTCCGAGTCCTTGATTAACAACCTCACTCACTGTTAAGCATCAGTTGCGTAGATGTCAGAGTTGGGTAGATGTCAGCTTTGCTTCCAGTTGTGCATTTGTAAAGCATGCTTTCCCAAAACTATCATTAGTGATGCCAGTCCATCCAATTCAAAAACCAGAGAGAACATTACCAAAACAGCAAGTGTTTGAGCAAATGTTTTAAATTCAAGGATGGCAAAAATTTCTATTGTCGATAGGTTTCTGACCGAGTTTTATTAATACTGCAAACCACATTTCCTGTACGCTTCCCTGATATTGTTGATTTTGCAACTTCAGGACTATCCCCAGTTCGATCTGAAAAAACAGATACCTGCCTGCAGTATCATGGGCTTGACACTCACACGCAAACATCAAAGAGAGATGACAAAAAAACCCAATGAATATTATGTGTTTTCCCACGTCCTCGTGTGTCTTTGAATGTTGCATGAGTCGAATCACTGTCAGTGAGTTCATCACCCTAGCGATCTAATTCTAAACAGCTGTTTGTGTGTGTGCAAGTGCTCATGTGTTTAAATGTGTCTATGCAGGCATGTAATCCTTTGTATATGCAAGTGTGTGCGTGTGTGAGATCCTCTCCCAGACTGACATTAACTACAGACAGTGAGACGGTTGTTGACAGAGGGTTGTTGATTCCTAGATTCCTGTCTCTCTAATTTGCTACTGCTGCCGTGGTTTGGAGCAGACAAACTGACGGATCGCTGCGGGGAAACAACTATCCATGACATGTTTGTTTCCAATCAGTGGAAGGATTAACTAAGAATAAATATGTTTTTTTTCTCAGGTGATACAGTTTTAAGCAACACACATGGTACCTCTAACTCATCAGTGTGGTCTTGCTGCTGGCACATTTGAGTTTGATCCCTTTCCAAGGTCAGCTGGATTCTGGTAAAAGGATGTTTGGCAGAGGTGCACAATCTCATGTCAATAACCCAGTAGGGGGAAGTTTTTACTAGCTCTCTGTGTGTGTCCTGTAAGTGTGTGCATGTGTGTAAGTGTGCACAGGCTTGTGTTTCCTTATTTGAATTAGCTCACTCTTTTGTACAAATGTCATGACTGCTTTCACTGGAGAGCTAGAGCCATTTGTTTATCTGTACAATTTCACAAACACTTAAGTCATCTAGGGTCAGAGTGGGAATAGAGTGTAAGAAGCAGTGATGAAATACTGTTTGGGTAGAGAAATAAAACTTGTGGAGGATCTCAAAGCAAGAACAAAACAGCTTCAAAAGAAGAGAAACTGAATCATAAAGGATTGCATAAGAAATGATGAAGCAGCATGCGGAGAAAATCACATCGTGTTACTTTGATCAAAGTGACAAGCTACAAATGTCAACTTTATCGTTTTAGATTATTCTTGATGGCTGCACCTAATCAGCTCCTGCAATCAAGTCAAACTGGCTTGAAGGTGGAAAATGCCATGCCTTACAGTATCAGATATCTACTTTTCAAAGCAAGAGAAAAATATGCAGTAATTAGGATGCCAGTCTCTATTCTGTCAACTTATTCAGTCAAAGTAATTTGATAAATGAGTCTTTTGTGTGTGTTGGGTAGAGTTATTCCATTGTTTATGACGTACTGGAACAATCTGCCATGCAGGGACAAGTATAGGTTACAAAGCTGACTCCTGCAAATGGTTGACAGCAACAGGATGTTTTTTATGTCACAGGAAGCAAACAGGGTCATCAGAGCTAATGAGGTTTAGCCCAAACAAACATCTGTACAACATCATTATGAAAGCTGTTGTTTCTGACAATTGCTTCATACCAGGACAGGCATGTATAATCACAACCTTAAACATCTTTTCCTCAATTGTTTCATGAACTTTATGTTAACAGACTCATTTTGGTCAGTTTCAGTTATGTATCTCTATCTATATGTATAAATTAGCTTTTAAGGTAGCACTTGCTTAGGATTTGACAGCCTTGGCCCATTCTTTCTGTTACATTTTAATTGATTGCTGACATTTAATTCTTAATGCATCCTGAGTGTTGGTTGCTGTCCAAAACCTTTAGCAGAAAACCTGATAACAAGTCAGAGTAATGCTTAAATACAGTCGTGTGGACGATTTTGTATGTTGGCAAATTGACTGCCTTTATACAGCTTGCCCTCTTTTTCAATGCTAATTCTCTCTACGTGCCTTTTATTTAATATTTACATGCATTCATAGAGCAACTTGGGGTTAGTCTTGTCTTGAGGATATTTGGCATGCAGACTGGAGCAGACAAGGATTGCACCACCGACCTTCCAATTAGTAGGTAACCTGCTCTACCACCTGAGCTACAGCCACCCCGTTGTGCTGTATCGCAAAAAGATGTTTTTCTGGAGTTTTACAAATCATCACATATATCATCACAGTTGTATAACATAACTGCTTAACACTTTAAACATTAAACTAACTTGCACAATATTGGCTCATAATAAAATTGAACCTGTTTAAACCTGTTGCTTAAAGCCCTTCTTTTCCAACATGTAAATGCATCAGTAATTTCCTTCCACAGTTTGCTTTTCCTGTCATTTGGAATGCAGCTAGCAGGTACTTCAGCAGCCATCAGTTGAGTCCTTTGTTTACTTTGGAGTCACACATCACCAGCTGCTAATACCTTCTCCTTCATAGCCCTGTTTTGTTTTTGCCTCGAGCAATAAAACACATTTGCTGTTCCTACCTCAAGCAGGAACAGTGTTCTTGCACGTTTTGTAAAGCATTGTGTTGAAACTCCCTTTTTTGGGTACAAAATCTTTATCAGAGGCTGACAGATGGCGCTAACTCTCAGCCCTGCCTGTGCTTGTCTTGTTTGTAAAAGGCATTACTATGTCACTGATAACATGATATAACACTTTTTATACTAGTATTATTGTCATGTTGTTGCATGACATGATATGGCACATCCCTAAAGACCGCACAATTTGTTTTTCATCCTGAATTTAAACAGGGTGTTCTTTTTAACATAATTGTATCTTTTATTGGAAACCGATACTGATGCTGAATGACTGTCAAAGCATAGTGAAGCCTGTGAGCTAGTTCAGGCAGGCAACTAACATGCCTCACTGCCGTGACATTATATGCTGGTGCTGGTCTATTTACACTCTATCTCCCTCTCCCACATGTCAGTGACTTTGCCAGCATTGCTCTCATGCATCATTGCCTGTGGTTTCATCCCCTCCACCACCCCAACATCCACCTGCAGGGTCAAGAACGATGTTTACTCATCACTCCATGATTTCTTTGTGTTTCACATTCGCAGGAAGTTAAGAACTCAGATCCTAGATCTAAAACATCAATCACCTAATGCAGTTTTACTTGGCAAATGGTGCTAGCAGTTGTAAAAATAAATAAATAAATAAATAAAACTGTTTATGTACATTTAATGTAGTAAGGAAGTTCGTGTTCAGAACTTGAAGTTTGAGTTCAGAACTTTCAACATTCCTAAAATGAATTCACAAAGTGCGGAAAAACATGGCACCAGTAGTTGTTTTTCAGGGGACAACAAATGCTCATCAGTAGTAGCATAGAACAGAAAATGAATGAAAAGGTGTCATCTAAAGTTTTCAAGATTTAGAAATTAAAAATAATAGAAAGAGGGAAGCTGTTCTTGATGAACTATGTAACCTGCAGACATTTGGTTGAAAAATTATGCGGAGTAAGAATTCCAGCTTTTGCGATTTTCTTTGATTCCTCTTTAAATCAGATACTGGAACAATCCCAAACTCTACAGATCATTAACTGTCATCATTAACTGATGAGCCTATCCTGATAATCCTCTTTCTGAAACTTAGAATGAACAGACTTTATAAATTGGACATAATGGTCATTTCAGTATGATCCAAAACAAACGAACCCAATAACTTATCAGGAAAGTGTTTACAGAGTATACACGGAGTATTTTTTTCAGCATTAAAGTATCCCAAGGTTCAGCAGACCTTGGGAGCAACAGCCATCTTTTATACCTATATAGTTTGTGCTCACCAGCCCAGGGGAGTAATCTGACCATTTTGCTTATTATTAGCAAGGTTTATATTAGTTATGCTTGCAAATAATGTTTAGTTTCGGACTTACTGTCTTCAAAAGATTTCTTCTCAGCTGCTCTGAGCCACTCACATTCATTTTTTCCAAATCATTTCCACTATGCCACTCTTGCACAAACATTACGTATCCCCCAAAACCAATTCTTATCGTAACCTACCACACAGACACGTTGTTATCATTCGATCTAGGGGTTATTATCAGTTGTGATCAATCCCATAGATATCTCCAGTATGTACCCATCTCTACCTACCCATAGACCAGAAAGTGTTATCATCCTTTCTAATCAGAGATCAAACTCAAAGCAACCCGGAGTATGTAGGGGGCTTGTGGAATTGAGTGCATGTTTAGTTTTCAGAGCAATATTTCCCCAGACAACCTATAAAATTAGCTTTTAGACACAGTGGTAAAACCCCTTTTAAAAATAATTCTCCAAGAGGACACACGTGAGAGAGATTTGCGGGCTCAAGTAGAACAGCTAAAAAGCAAAAGCTAACAGCAGAAACATGGCAAATTCAATAACAATGCCTTTAATTTAACTTTGCCAACACAGATGAGTCGTAGTTTAACTTATCTTTAAGCTAAACGTTGTGCAGAAAAGGTTTAAAGTAACTTATGGTTGACGTTTATTAAAAATTATGCAAGTCAAAGAGAAAAGTTCACTTACTGAATATGGATGCATGACATAAAATAATTTAAAATTTGTTGCTGTATTTCAAATCTCTACATAAGCATTTACCCATACTGTTTTAGAATTATTGTAAAATGTGGGTTTTATAACAGAAAAAATGTAAACAGAGGTTTGAAAGAGGTCACAAACTTACAATGTGCATAAACAGCCCAGAAGTTAACCCCTTTTACTGTGTGTGCAGGAAACTATGCACTGCTCTGGTTTTGTGTGTATATGAGTAAAAGAAAACAGGTTGTGCACAGCTAGAGAGCTTGTGATTTAAAGTCAAATCTATGTGTCATGTGCAGGACAGCTTTGGTGCCACATACATTTAGACTGAACTAACTGTTGTCATGCTAAGCCTTTGTCGTTTGGTGATCACTAAACAATACCCCTTCCCATTAGTTCCTCATTCAAATTTTTGTTCCAACTTTAATTAATTTTTCATGTTAATTAAAAGATATGCACTGTATTATAAATGGTAGCAGCCTATGAATGTGCTGAAAAGAGGACGTAGCAGTGTAATGAAAAGATACACAGAGGTAACTCACCACAGAAGTAAATGGATATCATCTGTATACAATCCAGTGGTTTCAGTTTACAAAATGCCTGAGTGGGTTTCCAGGAACATGACCTAAAGTAACAACACAGCAGAGCTGAGCACGGTATGAGGTTCCTGCCTGTCTCAGCAGCACAGCTGCCCTTTAAAATTGGGCTTCCAACTGATGTGATGAGGCACAAAAAATAATTACTTTATGGCTTTTCAGGATTCATATTTACACAAGAGTACAATACATACAACACTCAATAGCTAAATTAATAACACTTTGCCTGCCAGAGTATTGTTTTGAAATTACCAGTGACTCATAAATGACTAATAATTCAAGACCTCAGAGTTAGATCTTTAATGCTATCGCAACATGTGATAACAATGATTGCTTGAATATGTTGTCACTGGCAGTGATGGTGTTAAGTTAAAATCAGTGTAATACCCTGAAATAAATCCTGTAGCTTGTAGTTTGATATTGGTGCTGATTCAGCTGTAGGATTTTGAGTGTTTAGTTACAAGGACTGTTATGACATCTTGCTTGTTCCTGACAAAAAAAAAAAGTCAGTTTTGCCTTTCTCAAAGGGAGGTAGGGTTATCAGAAATGAGGATTTTAGTCTGATTATAAATTCCTATGAAGTCAGGGTCTTCGGGTGTTCAGTGACCATGTGTTTCCTTCTTTTTTTCCTTTTTTTAAATTGTTCTCTAAACTCTTGGCAATCAGGGGACAACACTAACACCTGTTAGGTTTGGAGCGATGTTTGGGGTCAACACAAAAAGATCCTTCAGTCACAAATGATCTGATTACTGTATTATGATTTATTGGTGACATGTTTAGATTGTTTTTAACCCTTTCACGTATAGTCACTACAGTGGACAGCTATTCAAAAGCTCTTGTATTTGTGCCAGTGTTGGACACTCATCATGTGTCACTCCATACACATCAGTTTTCCACCTAAGTGGACATGTAAAAAACTCTTTGAAAAGTACGTTTAAAAAAATGAAGTTCAAAAATCCTTTTTTCATTTAACTGTACACTGTGCCAATCAAATATCACATTAGTAGAAAAATACTCAAAACCTTGGCTTTAGTTCAAGTTTGTTTAAGACTGCTGCAGCTTTTTTCTCATACTGTTTCCTGATTCTTACCGTTCCTGAGTTTGTTCCAAGTCCATTCTCACCCGCAGCTTTCTTTTATAAACCCGATTAACCTGTTCCATGCTCTTTGTGCATTCAAGGAATTATAATTCAGAGTCAACTCACACTGAAACTTCAGTCCAGCTTGCAGACTGCAGGCATTTACCTCATAGTTCTCATTTTATTTAAGGTAGCATTTCTCAACATACTCGCAAGGCTGTTACTATGCATTGCTTCACAGTCACACTGCATTTGTAACGATGGCCTACCACACCACAGACAGATCTTTGGCTGACTGTCCCTTCTCGTTGTCCACACTGTAATAAGAGAATTCATCTCCCAATGTGCCTGAACAGCAGGCAGTCCAAAAATATTCGCTGACAGGCTGCGAATTCACAACACTGTGAAGGGGGGAAACCAGCTGGAGACGTTTTAATGACATGAGATTCTCGATATAAAGCCATGTGGATCTGACAGATACAGAATGTGGCCGAGGCTGACTGCCTTCCTGGTAGTGCTACACTGTAGCGGTTAGGATGTTCTGTGTGGTCGTATCAAGGCCAGCCATATAGAAAACTGCTGCACTAATCAGAATACATGTGTTCTAGTGCTGAGATAAAGATAAAGATCAAATCTGATGCAATGCATTGCAGCTGACATTGGCCTAGTTTGTCAAAGCGTAGGAAAGATTGCCAACCATGATACTGATTTCCATTTGAGTATGAAGGGGAAGTTTTGTCATATGAGTTATGTAAAGTGAAACATCATGGTAAATTGCCTGTGGCCTGTGGTCACAATTTAATCCACCATTTTCCAACTAGACTAACTTGTTTTGCTCCTTAATGTAGACTGAGATTGAAAAATAACCTACTCTTCACAGTTTGACCCAAAGCAATTGTTCATTTGTTTAAACACAATCCTAAAGCGAACCTGAAACATGTAGCTACTGTACTGAAACCCAAATTATGACCGGTAATTGTATTGTTTTTATAATTTGTTACACAATGAAAGGATTAAGAGATAACAATATTTAGAATTTACATAAACAGCAAGCTGGGGGATAGCCATGTCTGTTTCACCACAACCCACCGGATAACCAAACAATCAGCCAACTAGTCGTACAACCCAACCCAAAGGACGCCCTGTCTGAATGTTAACATCTAATCGAAAGGCCATTTTCAGTTATAATCACCAAAAACAAGATATCACCACTTTCCTATTCACTGGCAAACTCAAGACGTGTCAGTACATGTGCCTTCTTGAGCAGGGGGACCTTGCAGTGTGTGTGTGTTACCAATGATGTTCTTGGTGACTGTGGTCTCAGCTGCTTCAGATCATTAACAGGTTTTTCCTGTGTAGTTTTTGGCTGATGCACCACCTTTCTCATGATCATTCTCACCCCATGAGGATCTTTTATACAATGGGAGTAGCTGAGCAAAGTTCCAGCAGTGGATCAAATAATTACTTCCTCCATTTGTAAACTGTATGGTGGTCCGGTTTTTTTAATAGTTTTTTTTAATATATGGTAAAAACATACATTTTTGGGAGGAGCTCAGAGTAGAGCCGCTGCCCCTCCACATCGAAAGGAGCCAGTTGAGGTGGTTCGGGCATCTGACAAGCATCTTACAACATCTCCTGGGCGCCTCCTGGGTGAGGTTTTTCGGGCATGTCCCACTGGGAGGAGGCCCCGGGGCAGACCCAGGACACGCTGAAGAGATTATATCTCTCGGCTGGCCTGGGAACACCTTGGTTTCCCCCGATAAGCTGGAGAAGGTGGCTGGGAGAGGGAGGTCTGGGCTTCTCTGCTTGGGCTGCTGCCTCCGTGACCCGGCCCCGGATAAGCAGAAGAAAATGGATGGATGGAACACACATTTTTCTATATTACGTTTTTTAACAGACTAAATGTTAATATATGTGAATACGTTTTGATGTGGGTCAGTCAGAATTCTTATTTTCTTTGTTCCCTAACTGCCAAGGCTTTGGAAAACAATCTAATGAAAAAAAAAGATGTCATCTGAAAGTTAGGAATTAGGGTTCACTGATGAGCAGACCTTTGAGGATTAGGAAGGCTAATGTAAACCAACCAATTGGAGAAGGAATATGACAGTGTCCTTCATGTCGTCTTATGAGAGTGGACTTCGTGGTTACAGGTTGTCAAGCAATTTGGTCCCTGTACAACCTGTGCAAGAGCATTGGCACAATACTCCATTGAGCTGGACTCCACCACGCGTTCCCTTTACCAGAGACTCTGTTCATAAAGGTCAAGATTTTTACTTCAGTGTCACAAAAATCATCCACTGAACAAATCAGTGGGTCAACAAGTCATCCAACCAAACAACCAAACAGCGAATTCATCATAGACGTGGGATGGAAAAAAATATGAGAGGATGGGAGAGGGATCAAATGAGGACCATATGAATGACATTCCAACTTGTCTTGATTCTGGGTGTGTTGCTTGTTGTTGCTGGTGGTTTGGGAAGTCTGAGAGCCTCCGCAGATTTAGGTTTTGTTGACAATGTGTTTGTCTGACTCATCCCTGTCGTTACTACATTACACATCCGACTCAGCGACTGATTGACTGACTGACAGAAAGGACACAATCAAACACATCTTCTACAGAATAGTATCAAAAGAGTAGCCCATTTTGATAGCATCTTTATATCACTGATTCTCTGCGTTGATTTAATCAAGGGATCTAAGTTGCACTAATCCTTATGAGGATTAGAGTGTTTGTCAGTGTTATTTATGACTGCCCAGGTGTCACGACATCTTAATGGAAGCTAACTGAACCATCTGAGACATTTTATCTGGGATTATTCTTGAGAATTGCAGCACCATGACTGGGATGGGGAGTCCCTTTGTGTATGCATGTGTGTGTGAGTTATTAAGTGTAGTTGCATGGGTGCATATATCTGTGTACGTCTGGCCATGCCTTCATTGTCTGTGTGTATTAGTGTAAGTTTAACCACAGTCTTTCCTGTTTTTAACTGTACTGACATTCCCTCTTCCTCTGGGTGTATTCTGAAATGCAATGCTCAAATCTGTGGGATAACCAGCCATTAGAATCATGAGTAGTGCAGGGTTTTAGTCAGAGCAATGGGAATTTGTGGGCCTACAATAAAAACTGAAAAGAAAACATTGCATTAGGTAAAACTTCAATGATACCCATAAGGCAAGTTAGGAGAAGGAAAATAAGTAGTCTGGGGCACATTTAGAAACTCTTAGGGGCTGGGGGAGCATTTGAGAAACTATGAACATTCTTTTACAGTCAAATTTAAACTTATATTTATTTTAATTTGAAATAATCTATGTCACATTATTTTTCCCGGTCAATGCAAACTAACCAAAAGTTCTTTCTAACAGAACAGATGCACAAACAATCATTGCTTGGACACATTTCAAAACTGTCACCGACATTTGTGCAAAATACCCCAATAGCCTCTACTCATCTACTTTTGCATTTATCTGTAGTTTATTGGAAGTTCTTTGTGGTTATGTTGCATTCGAGCATGTATGTCTTGTGATTTTGCATCTGGTTATGGTCATTTAAGCTTTTTTTTTCTATTTTGTGTTTTGGTTTTGTGTGTGTGTCTTTAGGGTTGTTTTGAGCGGCTTTGTAATTCTCATTTTGCATTTCTTTTGGTCCATTGGATTCCAATGGTAAACTTGCTGTAAAACTGACACAGTGACTGACGACAGTCCTCTGACTCTTTTGAGTAAGTTTCATATCTATGCTTGTGGCATGCTAGCACTACAAAATGTAACTATTACAGCCAAACGAAACCGACACAGCAGATCATATCAGCAACTGTTTCATGTCTTAAGGACAAACTCATAATAAGCACAACCCAAGAGGCAGCCAACAAGACTGTGTACGCTGTAAACCTGAAGACGTTAGCAGAACTTAAAGGCAACCAATTGCCTTAAGTTTGTTAAGTTCATGAACTTAAAAGGTTATCAGAACTCCAATATTTTGATTACATTCAAAATGTACCTTTTGACTAAAATAAAAGTAATACATTTAATAATTAAATTCAAAAATATTTAATAACCGGAACTTCAAGTTTTCATCCCTGTCTCCCATGGGAATAAGTTGACATAGCTTAAAAAGAATGACTACAACAGAGTCACTTTTTTTTCAGTTTAGCAAAACTCAATATTCATTTTTCACAACTGTTTGTAAAGATCTGGGCACTGAAAACTCAAAAACATTCACACAAAATGTAGAAAAATTAAAGCAACTGACTGCCTCAGTGGCTTTTAGGACTGCTAAATTTCAATCTTAAGTACACTTCTTCAGTTCAACAGTATTTTGTTGACTTCCACCAATAACACATTGCACTGTTAACAGACATGACTATATCTCAATAGCAGATTAATAAACTCTTGAAACTCTAAAATTCTAAAGTCTACATATACCACCGTTATGGTTCTGTTATGTTTCAATACGTGCTTGGTTAACATTCATTTTCAAAACAATGACTATAAGAACTTTCTTGTAGTCCAGTTATTGCAACAAAAACATGAAATGAAACAACAACAAAAAGCAAAACAAGACACTGTGCACTGATACAGTGATTCACACTCTCGAGTCTCTAAGTTGGGGAACAATTTACCAGCTTCCAGACTACTTTACTCAGTGTTATTTAGTCCCTTGGTAATAATCGTGATAGCAGATGTAGTGCACAGATCACTCCAAACATTACCAAGAATTTCATCAGCATTTCTGGGAGACCTCCACAAAGTCAGTTTGAATGAGTTTTTACAGGCTGGTAATGAAAAAACTTTCATGGATTATCATGGATTACTAAAACCAGGGTTGCTGCATCATCTCAGATCTGGCTTAACAGGCTCCTCCTGAATGAATAAGAGAGAGTGATTACAAACGAATCTACTAATTCTACACCTACATTCATCATCATAATCATCTTTATCAGAAAAATCGCTTATATTAGCGGTGACCCAGAAGATTCTACAAATTCTCATATATGTCTCCAAGTATCCTCCAGCAACTTTTAGGGTGTAGGAGTATTTTTGTAGTTGTTTTGAAAACAACTACATATGGGTAGGTAAAAACATCTGATTTGTAATCTAGACATCAATAATTTATGAGGTCACTGAACCAAAGTGACAAATAGATGATGATGAGATGGTTTGGATATGTGCACAGGAGGGATAGTGGATATGGTGGACGAAAGATGTTGAGGATTGAGTTGTAAGGCAGGAGAAAAGAAAGAGGAAACCAAAAAGTAAAACCAAGTGTGCTTATGTAACCAATACGTCTACTCACCAAAGAATGAGTGAAGCAATATGGATAACAGCAGAGGACAATTTATTTAGGGTCTGATGGCAATTTACCATCGGTATCCAGCACTTTAAAGGATTGATGGACTGGAGCACATCTGTCCTTAATAGAGATGGCACGATACCACTTTTTTATGTCCGATACCGATACCGATATCATAAATTTGGATATCTGCCGATACCGATATGAATCCGATATAGTGTTTTTTAATCAACAAAACTGTTTTTTAAAATATCTTGCTGCATTTTGCAAGTCTGCAAGTTCATACTCAAGTTTAAAACAACAACTACACTAAAGCTATTCTGTTATACCTGTATACAAAAAAAATGTTTCATAGTTCAGCAATACTGATCAATCTAATAAACTTAGACCTACACCATCCTCCCTATTCTGGTATTTTAAAGAGTACTTAGCGTAAATATTAAGCAACCTAACTAATAGGGTTCCAACTCCCAGCAACAACAAAAATAAATAAATAAAAAATAGGGAACCACCCCTCACGCTCCACCTCATGATGCTTAATCGACGTAATCAACCTTAATTTGATGCAGTGTGAAAAAAAAATGCACAGAAATCAATTCTTTTTCAAGAAATATTAAATAGATTCAACATCTTTCTTCAACAAAATTGCAGACTGCACAGATGGTACCTTCCCAAAGTAAAAAGTACTATAGCTTACTAGGGTATATATATTAGACTTAATAGTCACTATATACAGTAATTGACTTCTATTCATTTTACATCAAATTAAAACTTTGGGTGTCAGATAATTATTTATTAAAAGCTCGAAATTTTAAATGAGAATAAGAAAGAAAAGTATGTCTTTGTGCCCCCTTTTCCCAGTTAATGCCCTATCGGCCCCCCTGGCTAAACTTTGCTAGATCCGCCCCTGCACAGTTACCAGCCGTCAGCTACGTAGAAAAAGATCCTGGTGTAGAAAGTAATATTAAATACATTCTAACAACAGCTGATCAAGCTTAAACGTGCTGCTGTTGTTCAGCCGCTGGTTTCCTCTTTCTGGTGCAAAGTGGGCCAAAAACAAACAAGAGAGACGGACTCGCGACAGAAAAGCCGATCAGCTGATCATTTAAGCAGTTTCACGATTGAAGTAGCAGCCGGAGAGCGAGAGGCAGTCGCTCGTTAAGCTTAACGTGGGAATGCTTTACAAACATTCAGAGATGGACTTACACACGTGCTTTACTTCTCTCGGGGATAACTTTGTCGGAGATGAAATGCCGGGTTGCTAGCGAAGCTCCAAATGCTATCCAGACCACCGACAGGTCCCGCATGCCACAGCCGCTCTATCAGGTGATGCATACTGCTCCGACTGCTAACGTTCTGAGGTGAGTTACGGTGTGTTGCAAGTTTTGTGAGGTGCTTTCGTGATATTTAATGGATCGGATTACATTTTTTATTTTTCTCCGATATCCGATCCAGTAATTTAGGTCAGTATCGGACCGATACCGATACGTAATATCGGATCGGTCCATCTCTAGTCCTTAACATACCCTCTTAAACATCAGCTTGACACTGATATATCAAAGGAAACTTAACCGACTTTAAGTGCAAATGTTTCAACCTGAACAACTTAAAACCTCTCTGGGATACAATGTAGACAAAGACAAGAAGAAGAAAAAATATTTCCATCAATAGTCACTTTTCCTAACCAGGAGACAAGTGAATATATTATGTAAAGAGTCCTTTTTCTCAGTCCTGGGGTTGTAACACCACAACCTCCTCAGTCCGTAATCAAAGAGTGTCTATTTGACAATAACCAAAATGTCTTTGGATAGTCTTTGTGAATGAAAACAAAACAAAAAAAACAAATGGTATTAGCTGGCCAGCAAAATAAAGAGAGTGTATGGCACTGAGTGCGGGCGTGTGTGTGAGTACTTCGGTCCAAATAATCAAGGTCCGGATGGATGAAGGGATGGCGGCCGCTTGTCCTTTAATGGCACCAGTAAGGCAGCACAGTAGTAAGGCAGCACAGCAGCGAGGCAGCACAGCAGTAAGGCAGCACAGCAGCGAAGCGTCTGGCAGGAGAACGAACAATAGTCCTTTTCAAGGCTACTGCAGAAGGCGATATTCCCCGCTAGCTCACCCCAGCTTGCTCTCTGGCACAGCTACAAGCCACGTGAGCTTATAACCCTATAGTGACATACGAACTTGGCTACCAACGTCCGCTTAGCATGGCGGCTAATTGTCGAGCTTGCTAGCTTAGCCTCGATTAGCGATTAGCACCTTAATAACCATTACTACACATCACATCATAGCTAACACATGATAACACATGGAATAGTATAATATACATACGAAACAGATTTTTACCTGGCAGGAGAACGAACAATAGTCCTTTTCAAGGCTACTGCAGAAGGCGATATTCCCCGCTAGCTCACCCCAGCTTGCTCTCTGGCACAGCTACAAGCCACGTGAGCTCATAGCCCCTCCCGCTAGATAACCAAATTAACACTGGGTTACATCCACCCCTGCTTAAAGTGTGACGTCCCCGTCACTATCACCCGACAGAGATTGCACTAACCCAGCAATCTGTTGTTGTAATGACAGGAAAAAGTTATTGAGCAATGCAAGTGTCATCGGCACATTGGAACTGTGATGCTTACAATCGACTTTGTAGCCGACCTGATAGTCACTGAGATAAGCCGGTGGCACTCTCCTCCTTTGTGGCCTACCACATGTTGGGGCTGGGCTGAGCACCTCCTCATCGTTTGCTGTCTCCGATCCTGTCAGATCTACAATGAATTCAGGTGCCCCAGGATTCAGAGGATACTGTGGCTGGGACGCCTCCTGTTCTCCCAGAACATCCCTTTGATCCGCCAACAAGTCATTGTCAGGAAATTGGCTGGATGTAAAGTTTATTTCCTCGTCTTGCCCAAACTCCTCCTCCAGCCGAGTTTCTTCTGTGTTGCTCCCTGCATCCACTCTCATGAGAGGTTGAACCGAACTGGTTAGCACATCCTGACTGTCACATTGCAGGTTAACCGGTAGGAACCCACAGGGAAGAAGCATGTCACGATGCAGAACTCGCTCTCTGCCCTCTGCATCCTCTGGCCTAATCACATAAACCGGGATAGACTCATCCGTCTGCTTAACAACGATGTGCACAATAGGCTCCCACTTATCAGAGATTTTGTGTTTCTTTCTTAGGCTCAGATTCCTTACCAGGACTCTGTCACCCACTTCCAATGGAAGGGCAGTAACCTTAGCATCCCAGCGTCTTTTGTTCAACAATTGTCTCTTCTCAGCATTTCTTGAGGCTAGGTCGTATGCATACTTCAGCCTACTCTTTAGTTCTCGTACATACTGAATATGTGTTCTGGTGCTGTGGCCACGTGGACTATGTCCAAAACAGAGATCAATCGGAAGGCGTGGCTCTCTACCAAAATTCAGAAGGAAGGGCGCTTCTCCAGTTGCGTCATGTTTTGTACAGTTATAAGCATGTACAAGGGGGCGAACATACTTCCTCCACTCCTCTTTTTTCTTGTCCTCCAGAGTTCCGAGGAGGTCCAACAGAGTCCTGTTGAATCTTTCCACTGGATTTCCACGTGGATGGTAGGGTGTCGTACGGGACTTTGTAATCCCTGCTAGTTTACAAAGCTCTGCCACTATTTCAGATTCAAAACAAGCACCTTGATCACTATGGATTCTGCGAGGAAACCCGTAGTGACTGATGAAGTTCTCCCATAACACTGTGGACACCGTTTTCGCTGTCTGATCTCTCGTGGGATATGCCTGTGCATATTTTGTAAAATGATCAGTTAGTACTAGGATGTTCCTGGTGTCTCTCGAATCGGGTTCTATTGTCAGAAAATCTATGCACACTAACTCGAGGGGACCACTGACTTTGATGTTGACAAGTTTAGAGGCTTTCTGCACTCGTGCCTTTCGTTTCACACACCTCTCACATGTTTTACACTTGTTCTCAATGTAGCTAGCCATTTTTGGCCAGTAAAACCTCGCTCTAGCCAGTTCTAAGGTTCTCTCAATACCCATGTGACCTGTCTCGTCATGAACACCTTGGAAAGCTCTCTCTCGATGGCTATTAGGGATGACAAGTTGATGGAAGGCCTTCCCCTTTTGATCAAAAACTCTACGGTATAGCACCCCATCAACTAGAAGTAACTTTGATTTCTCCCGTAAAAACAGAACCACCTCAGGTTCCTCAGACTTTCTGTCAAAAGTCTCATCCCCAGTCTCTAAAATGCCTATGATGCGGGCTAAAGAGCTGTCATTTCTCTGTAACTGATACCAGTCCACCATAGACATTCCTGGTAGGGCTGACTGGCCAGGTAGGGGGACCGGATCCTCAAGGTCATCAGGAACCGCACTGTCATTGCACAAGAGTGTTTCCACGGCAGGGATTACAGTGTCGACTGTCTGTGTGCCTTCACCTAAGATCGTGTTGACATTGACACTATGACGCTTACACACAGTACTCATTGCCTCCCCATCGAGAACTTTAAACTCCTCAGGGGACAAACTAGCACAGTCCAGCATGCTGGAGATTCTTCTGTCTGTCTCCAGGGACTCCTCGTCCTCCTCTGAGGGTCCATGAGGCCTCCTAGAGAGCCCGTCAGCATCAGTGTTATGTTGGCCAGATTTGTAGTGTATGTCAAAGTTGTAAATCAACAGAGAAGCAAGCCATCTGTGACTTGCAGCATCAAGCTTCGCACTGGTCAACACATACGTCAAAGGGTTGTTATCAGTCAGCACCTTGAAATTAGCCCCATACAAATAATCATGGAACTTCTCACTTACTGCCCACTTGAGGGCGAGAAATTCTAATTTATGTACAGGGTAATTCTTTTCGCTTTTGGAGAGGCCACGACTAGCATAAGCTACTACTCGAGTCTGGCCGTCTTGAACCTGATACAACGCTGCTCCCAGGCCTGACATACTGGCATCTGTGTGTACTACGTACGGGAGCTGCCAGTTGGCGAAAGCCAGAACAGGTGCTGAAATCAGTTTTTCAACGATAAGGTCAAAAGCAGCCTGGCAGACAGGGGTCCATTTTGCCCCAAGTGAGGGTGACTTTGTTCGTGGCCAATGTTTTTGGCCTTTATGCCTGGGGGCTAGTTCTCCCTTTAACAAGTCATTGAGAGGCCTGACAATGCAAGAATAATCCCTCACAAACCGCCTGTAATACCCCGTGAAACCTAGGAATGACCGAAGCTCTTTGGCAGTTTGTGGGCATGGCCAGTCTTTCACAGCAGTAATTTTGTCTGGGTCAGGCTGGATCCCCTGGGCAGATATTACATGCCCCAGATATTTCACGGAGGTTTGGAAGAACTTGCATTTAGAAGGGGATAACTTCAGACCAAACTCAGCAATGCGCTTAAGGACCTTCATCACCCGCTCTTCATGCTCTTCCAGTGAGTTGGAGAAGATTATGAGGTCATCTAGAAATGCAACAACCTCCTGGAGGTTAATTCCCTCCATCACTTTCTCCATTGTCCGTTGAAACGTGGCAGGGGAGTTAGTCAAGCCTTGAGGCATCCTCCGAAATTGCCATGTTCCAAACGGCGTTGTAAATGCTGTCTTGGGTCGATCACATGGCTCAACTTCAAGTTGATAGTACCCGCTCTTGAGATCTAAAACAGTGAACCATTTTGAACCAGAGAGCAGAGTGAACGTCTCCTCTATACGAGGCAATGGGTATGCGTCCTTTTTGGTGAGGTTGTTTAGTCTCCGGTAATCTACAACCATTCGCAGTTCCCCATTCTTTTTCCTTACAAGCACTACTGGAGAGGCATAGGGGCTATGTGACTCCTCTATAATGCCTGTTGCCAAAAGGTCTTGGAGGTGTCTTTTCAAATCATTGAAATCAGCGGGCGAAACACGTCTTGTCCGCTCTTTGAATGGGACATGAGGTTCTAACTCAATGCGGTGACTGACCCCCGTCACACTACCAACGTCAAGATCATGTTTCGAGAAAGCATCTGATGCTTCTTTGACAATTCTAGCCTGTATGTGCTCTTTGAATTGTGGTGATATCGGGCTGTCCCCAAAATCAAGGCCAAGAAGCACGGCAGATTGGTTACTGTCCTCGCTATGAGAAGCTAGCAGGGACTGTGCCTGCAGAGGAGCATCTTCGGGCTGGGGGTTCAGATCAGGGAGTGCAACAGGAACCGCCCAATCAATGGGGGAGCACTCAGCAATAGCTGTTCCAGGATACAGTGTGATGCCCCGCCGAGAGGCATTTTTGACCGCAACTTTAAACTTACAGTGAGACATAGGTTTTACATCAACTATCTGGTCATAGATGATAAACCCCCCTGGTGTAGGTGTGTCCTCCGAGCTACACACAAGAGCCTGAAATTTATCGCTCCCAGGTTTAGTGTGGCAGATGGCTTTCAAAGTATACACCTCACCTGGTTTCAAATGCACCGGTACCTTGCTGGAGAGTGCAACACGGAGGGCTTTGACCTCGTCTGCTTGGGGGTCAGCCTGCTTGAAACATTTGGTATATGCCATGACCCAGTTAGTGTCAATGGGTAGAGTCTGCAGAAACTTTGCTCCACCCTTTTTTTGACAGTCTTTTAGCATGGGACCTAACACATTTGTGCCCACAAGAAGAGAAAACTTATCATTGTACGATTGATCTGGACTAACTAATGCTAAGTAGAGCTGGGCGATAGAACGATAACGATATGTATCGCGATATAACTTTTACTCGATAGAGAAATTAAGCTATCGCGATAGACCTCGCCGCTCTTGTCCTCTTAAAAAAAAAAAAAAAAAAAGGTCAGCCAATCCAAATTGTCATGGTCCCCGTGCCTGCCCAGCCGGCCTCACAAGGCTACACTTGTGTTTTTTCTCTCTTTCTCCCCCTATCTCTCTGCCTGGGCGGAGCTCACAGCTGGCTCCCGCCCTTGGCTCTCACAGCTGTTGGCGATCAGCTGATTTTCCGTCTTCTATTTGAGGCTGGGTCACAGATCCTCTCATCGCGGGATGATTGCGCTACTGACGTTAGTCTACCTTTCCAGCTCCCGTGGTCTTACACCTTTATGCCTTCGTGATTTGTGATTGATGTCTCCCTTTCCCTGTTCTAGCTTATCTTCCCGGACCTGTGACCTCCCCGCGGTACGAACGTGTGTGAGGACGTGAGCGAGCGTGAGAGAGAGAGAGCCTTCCCCTAATCCCCTGGAACCCTGAATTTCCCGTCACTGTATATATTATTGCACGGGTGTGTAAATAAATCGTGTTCTGAGACATCAACCTGCTCTGCGCTTGAGTCCCTGCTTTCAGCTCGTGACACAAATTAAGTAGCGCAGAGCCAAACCAATCACAGCCGCAGCGTCACGTCGCGTGACTTGTTACGTACAGCACAAGTGCCAAGCCGCACGTGTGTTTGTTTGGGAAGCAGCCAGCGGGTAATGGAGCCAGCGCGTAATGGAGGAAATGAGTGTGCCGACTAGAAAAATCAACCGAGCGTGACCGAAGAGAAAACAGATGATGGTTCCAACGCCGGAGAGATTGTCGAACGGAAGAGCCATAGAAGTTCCGTAGTGTGAAGGTATTTCGGCTATTTCAAGTCTGACAAAAAACAGAGTAGCGTGCACTGTAAATTGTGCCGAAAGCAAGTCTGGAAATACAATAAACTGGTGCATGCGTCACACTGTGCGCCACGTTATTGTTTCGGTGAAATGAATTTCTACAAGACTGTTACTGTTAATTCTACTCTCTGCAGTGTTTAAATGCTTACATATACACACAGTTACTGTCCGTCCACACATACGACTCGGTTCTGCTTCTATGCCCCAGCTTTGTTTACTTTTTCCCACCGAGGCTTCTAGACTTCTGATTGGCCAACATTTCGGCACGGTTAGGAATCTAGCGCCACCTGCTGCTTTGGCATGTTCATAGCAGCGTTTTCCTTCATTTCTGCCTTTATGTGTGGACGAGATTATTTTTTAAAACGAAAACGGAAAACCTCCGTTTTCAAAAATACCCGTGTACGTGTGGACGTAGCCTCAGTCTCTGACTGGAAGCGCTAATTCGTCATTCGGCTTTTGTCAGACTAAAGTAACTGTTAAAACTGTTTGAAAAGCTCAGCTATACAACAAGGAGAGATTGAGAATTTCCTTTTAGTTCTCAGTTTATTTGATATTGACAAAAGTTAGTCAGTTTTGTCTGTTCTTCTGTAAAACAAACTAAGATTTATTTTTAGAATTAATATTTTGTTTCTAAGTGGAATTGACAATTTAGTAGTCTGTTTCGTTTGTTCTATTTTGAAACTTAAACGCTTTAGCGGCTGCCTTTTGTGTAGTTTGTAATATTTGCCTTTATTTATCTGAAAAAGTCTCATGTTCCTTAAGTACATCTACCCTGTTGAACTTATTATGGGAAATAAATATTTAAATAAAAACAAGCTGCTGATTATTTCACATTTTACTTGTGAGCAACGGCACATTTAAATCTTACAAATATAGTTATTTGGCTTATATCGTGATAGATATCGTTATCGCCTGAAATGAAAAAAAACATATCGTGATATGAAAAAATCTCATATCGCCCAGCTCTAATGCTAAGATGTTGAAACACTTGTCTGTGCCACAAGCACTTTCAGGGAACTGAACTTTAGCCTCAATGTACCCCACATATGGTACCTTTTGTCCAGCCGCACCTTCGATGTCCAGTACCTCTTCTATAGAGAACAGTTCTCTATGAGAAAGATAGCGAGAATAGAATGACTCTGATATTATTGACACTTGGGACCCGGTGTCAATTAAACACCGACACGGAACTTGATCTAACCATGCTAAACCATCACAAGGCTCCCCAATTAGACCCTGAGGAAACTGGGGAGGCACCGTTGGAGCTGGGGCTTCGTACATGCACTGGCTTGAAGGCTTGGAACTGCTCTGACCATCAGCTCCTGCTCGTTCCACAGCAGGAGCTCCTACTGGTTTAAAGGCAAGTTGGACTGTGGACTATTCTGTCGCTGAGCCATTGAACACTGGCTTTGCCCAGCACTGTGCCTCTCACACAATTTCTTTTGCACTAATATGGCATTGGTTGGGTTTGAACATTGTGGCAACATATGTGAATCCTCCCCACAATTATAGCAAAATTTCCCAACCCTTTTATGATCACCAGGTAGCCTAGCAGGAGTTGGTGGAGCTGGATTGTGGATTTTGGTTCTGTGCGATAGCTTCTGCCTAGTTTTATCACTTTTGGGACACTGAGAATTTGCTGCAGATGAGCTGTTCATTAGCTCTGCTTCTAGCTGCCTGATTCTTTCCTCCAGTTGCTCTCTGGTACAAGCATCCAGCGCTGTGGGAGGTGTGCCAGAATGCCTGCCGTCATCTGTGGCTACGAGTGTTCGAGCCTGCACTTTAGTTGAGGTGCCGCTCATGTAACGTCTCCTGCGCATTTCTTTTAACTGACTCTCTTTCTCATGCGTTCTGATTTTAAAAAGCAGCTCTGAGAAAGTGGGAATAACATGATGTGCAGATCCCACTATTTCTTTTAGATGCAGAGTGGCAATTAGAGAGTCATCCCAGCAACCTCTGAGGAACTGCTTTAGTAGCTGAACATCAAAATCACTTCTAGGTATGCCATTACCGTCAACTACCTCCTGCAGCAACGTCTGGAGTCGGCGCAAGTAATCAGATGCCTTTTCTCCACTATTCTGATGAGTCTCTAGGTACTGGATATACAGCTCTTCACCTCCAGTGACATTGCCATAAGCCTTGTCAAGCTCATCGAGATAGTCTTTTGGTGATGCTTGAGACCCAATAGAAAGGGCCACATTCAAAGCAGGGCTAGCCAAGCTATCGAGGAAAACACGGCGCTGCTGCCCTTCGGAAAGGGTAGAGTCATTTAGTACCTGTTTAGCTCTAAGTCGCCATACCCTGTACTCTACCTCATTAGGGGGTTTTGGAGAGTTTCCTGAAAATGAGCGGAGCTCAAAACCAGAGGGAGTGTGCACGGGCGAGTCATGTTTTACAATGTGCTCCACAATGACTCTCTGAACCTCCGCTGGCAAAGGATCAACAAGCAGGGAGTCCGCATCAAGTGCCTGTTTAGCCTTGGGCACATGGCCATCATCACAGGCGGCAGTTGACCTGGGACCTGGTGTGGACTGAGTTTTAACTCCCAAGGCAGGAGTTGAGGTAGCTAACCCCTTATATGTATCATTTTTCCCACACATGTGGCTCACTGCAGCCTGATTTAAAGTCATGGGGCTCACATTATATGCTAATGCCAGTTCGTTTACTTGTTCTCTGAAACTAGCAGTCACATCATTCAATTCAATTCAATTCAATTTTATTTATATAGCGCCAAATCACAACAAAAGTCGCCTCAAGGCGCTTCATAGATACAGAGAAAAACCCAACAATCATATGACCCCCTATGAGCAAGCACTTTGGCGACAGTGGGAAGGAAAAACTCCCTTTTAACAGGAAGAAACCTCCGGCAGAACCAGGCTCAGGGAGGGGCGGCCATCTGCTGCGACCGGTTGGGGTGAGAGAAGGAAGACAGGATAAAGACATGCTGTGGAAGAGAGACAGAGGTTAATAACAGATATGATTCAATGCAGAGAGGTCTATTAATACATAGTGAGTGAGAAAGGTGACTGGAAAGGAAAAACTCAATGCATCATGGGAATCCCCCGGCAGCCTACATCTATTGCAGCATAACAAAGGGAGGATTCAGGGTCACCTGGTCCAGCCCTAACTATATGCTTTAGAAAAAAGGAAAGTTTTAAGCCTAATCTTAAAAGTAGAGATAGTGTCTGTCTCCCGAATCCAAACTGGAAGCTGGTTCCACAGAAGAGGGGCCTGAAAACTGAAGGCTCTGCCTCCCATTCTACTTTTAAATACTCTAGGAACAACAAGTAGGCCTGCAGAGCGAGAGCGGAGCGCTCTAATAGGGTGATATGGTACTACAAGGTCATTAAGATAAGATGGGGCCTGATTATTTAAGACCTTGTATGTGAGGAGCAGGATTTTGAATTCAATTCTGGATTTAACAGGAAGCCAATGAAGGGAAGCCAAAACAGGAGAAATATGCTCTCTCTTTCTAGTCCCTGTCAGGACTCTTGCTGCAGCATTTTGGATTAGCTGAAGGCTTTTCAGTGAGTTTTTTGGACATCCTGATAATAATGAATTACAGTAGTCCAGCCTGGAAGTAATAAATGCATGAACTAGTTTTTCAGCGTCACTCTGAGACAGGATATTTCTAATTTTAGAGATGTTGCGCAAATGGAAGAAAGCAGTCTTACATATTTGTTTAATATGTGCGTTGAAGGACATGTCCTGGTCAAAAATGACTCCAAGGTTCCTCACCGCGTTACTGGAGGCCAAGGTAATGCCATCCAGAGTAAGAATCTGATTAGATACCATATTTCTAAGATTTTCAGGGCCGAGTACAATAACCTCAGTTTTATCTGAATTAAGAAGCAGAAAGTTAGCGGCCATCCAGGTCTTTATGTCTTTAAGACATTCCTGCAGTTTAACTAATTGGTGTGTGTTATCTGGCTTCATGGACAGATAGAGCTGGGTGTCATCTGCATAGCAGTGAAAATGTATGCTATGTCTTCTAATGATACTGCCTAAGGGAAGCATGTATAATGTAAACAGAATTGGTCCTAGCACTGAACCCTGTGGAACTCCATAATTAACCTCAGTGTGTGAAGAGGACTCTCCATTTACATGAACAAATTGGAGTCTATTAGATAGATATGATACAAACCACTGCAGCGCAGTACTTGTAATACCTACAGCATGTTCTAATCGCTCTAATAGGATATTATGATCAACAGTATCGAACGCTGCACTGAGGTCTAGCAGGACAAGCACAGAGATGAGTCCACTGTCAGAGGCCATAAGAAGATCATTTGTAACCTTCACTAAAGCTGTTTCTGTGCTGTGCTGAGCTCTGAAACCTGACTGAAACTCTTCAAATAAACCATTCCTCTGCAGATGATCTGTTAGCTGTTTGACAACTACTCTTTCAAGGATTTTTGATATGAAAGGAAGGTTGGAGATTGGCCTATAATTAGCTAAGACTGCTGGGTCTAGAGATGGCTTTTTGAGTAAAGGTTTAACTACAGCCAGCTTGAAGGCCTGTGGTACATAGCCGATTATTAGAGATAGGTTGATCATATTTAAGATCGAAGAATTAATTAATGGCAGGACTTCTTTGAGCAGTTTTGTAGGAATGGGGTCTAAAAGACACGTTGATGGTTTGGAGGAAGTAATTATTGAAGTTAACTCAGAAAGATCAATTGGAGAAAAAGAGTCTAACTTAATATCAATGGTACTAAGAGTAGCTGTAGATAATATTACATCTGTGGGATGATTATTGGTAATTTTTTCTCTAATGATAAAAATTTTATTTGTGAAGAAGTTCATGAAGTCATTACTAGTTAACGTTAAAGGGATGGTTGGCTCAAAAGAGCTCTGACTTTTTGTCAGCCTGGCTACAGTGCTGAAGAGAAACCTAGGGTTGTTCTTATTTTCTTCAATCAGTGATGAATAGTAAGATGTTCTGGCTTTGCGGAGGGCTTTCTTATAAAGCAGCAAACTATTTCTCCAGGCTAAATGATGATCCTCTAGATTTGTGACACGCCATTTCCTCTCCAGATTACGAGTCATCTGCTTTAGGGTACGTGTTTCAGAATTATACCACGGAGTCAGGTACTTCTGATTTGAGGCCTTAGTTTTCACAGGAGCTACAGTATCCAGAGTCGTACGTAGTGAGGAGGTGAAATTATTAACAAGATAATCGACCTCTGTTGGGGTAGCGTTCAGATAGCTGCTTTGCTCTGTGTTGGTACAGGGCATTGGAGATGATAACAGTGGGTGGATTATATTCTTAAACTTAGTTACAGTGCTTTCAGAAAGACATCTACTTTGATAAAGTCTACTCTTCACCGCTGTGTAATCAATTATTGTAAAAGTAAATGTTATCAGGAAATGATCAGACAGGAGAGGGTTTTCAGGAAACACTGTTAAATGTTCAGGTTCGATGCCATATGTTAAAACAAGATCTAGAGTGTGATTAAAGTGGTGGGTGGGTTCTTTTACATTTTGAGAGAAACCAATTGAGTCTAATAACAGATTAAATGCCATGTTGAGGCTGTCATTTTTAGCATCTACATGGATGTTAAAATCACCCACAATAATTATTTTATCTGAGCTCAGAACTAAATTAGATATAAAGTCTGAGAAATCAGACAGAAACTCTGTGTAAGGCCCAGGTGGACGATAGATGATAACAAGTAAGACTGGTTTCTGAGTTTCACAGCTGGGGTGGACAATGTTAAGCATCAGGCTTTCAAATGAATTAAAAGTCTGTCTTGATCTTTCATTAATTAATAGGCTGGTGTGAAAAATTGCTGCCACACCGCCCCCTCGGCCTGTGCTTCGAGATTTCTGGTAGTTAGAATGGCTCGGGGGTGTTGATTCATTTAAACTAACATAATCATCCTGCTGCAACCAGGTTTCTGTAAGGCAGAGTAAATCAATTTGTTGATCAATTATTAAGTCATGTACTAACAGAGACTTGGAGGAGAGAGACCTAATATTTAATAATCCACATTTCACTGTTTTACTCTTTGGTTCAGATGTGGATACTGTATTGTTCTTTCTTTGTGATTGTTTATGTTTAAGTTGTTTGTTGCTGGTTTTTAGTTTGTTTTTTGTCTTTTTGGAAGCTGACACAGTCTCTATGGAGATGGGTTTTTGGGGGGGTAGCAGGAGGAGAGAAGCTGCATCAATTGCTCGAGCGAGGGGGACCACATCATGCGCCAGGTGAAAACTGTCAGGTCCCTGAGGACAGTACTCATCTATCTGAATAACCTCCCAACACTCCCCATCTGCTGAATGTTCTCCATCTAAGAGCATTGGGGTAATGCACTCCATGAACTGACACAAAATAGTGTCAGGGAGACTATCTATTTGTTGAATTTTGACAACGTGATCCAGCAAAGCGAATGCTCTTTGCACCTCTTGTAGTTTAATCCCGGCTTTAGCCCCTTTTAACAAAACAGTGTACTCTGGATCAAAACCATACCTGTCACAAAACTCCATTGTCTCTCTCTGCAAAGCAGTAGATGAATTCACAGATGTCTGAGCATGTGCTTCAGGATAAAGTTAGTGATGCGCTCCAGTCCCTGTTCGGGCGCCAATTTTTTCCTACTACTCTTAGTTGTAACCAATACGTCTACTCACCAAAGAATGAGTGAAGCAATATGGATAACAGCAGAGGACAATTTATTTAGGGTCTGATGGCAATTTACCATCGGTATCCAGCACTTTAAAGGATTGATGGACTGGAGCACATCTGTCCTTAACATACCCTCTTAAACATCAGCTTGACACTGATATATCAAAGGAAACTTAACCGACTTTAAGTGCAAATGTTTCAACCTGAACAACTTAAAACCTCTCTGGGATACAATGTAGACAAAGACAAGAAGAAGAAAAAATATTTCCATCAATAGTCACTTTTCCTAACCAGGAGACAAGTGAATATATTATGTAAAGAGTCCTTTTTCTCAGTCCTGGGGTTGTAACACCACAACCTCCTCAGTCCGTAATCAAAGAGTGTCTATTTGACAATAACCAAAATGTCTTTGGATAGTCTTTGTGAATGAAAACAAAACAAAAAAAACAAATGGTATTAGCTGGCCAGCAAAATAAAGAGAGTGTATGGCACTGAGTGCGGGCGTGTGTGTGAGTACTTCGGTCCAAATAATCAAGGTCCGGATGGATGAAGGGATGGCGGCCGCTTGTCCTTTAATGGCACCAGTAAGGCAGCACAGTAGTAAGGCAGCACAGCAGCGAGGCAGCACAGCAGTAAGGCAGCACAGCAGCGAAGCGTCTGGCAGGAGAACGAACAATAGTCCTTTTCAAGGCTACTGCAGAAGGCGATATTCCCCGCTAGCTCACCCCAGCTTGCTCTCTGGCACAGCTACAAGCCACGTGAGCTTATAACCCTATAGTGACATACGAACTTGGCTACCAACGTCCGCTTAGCATGGCGGCTAATTGTCGAGCTTGCTAGCTTAGCCTCGATTAGCGATTAGCACCTTAATAACCATTACTACACATCACATCATAGCAAACACATGATAACACATGGAATAGTATAATATACATACGAAACAGATTTTTACCTGGCAGGAGAACGAACAATAGTCCTTTTCAAGGCTACTGCAGAAGGCGATATTCCCCGCTAGCTCACCCCAGCTTGCTCTCTGGCACAGCTACAAGCCACGTGAGCTCATAGCCCCTCCCGCTAGATAACCAAATTAACACTGGGTTACACTTATGCTAGAATTCAAAATCTCAGCGTGAGGTTCATAACAAGTCTTTTTCCATTGTGAAAGCTTTCAATTTCAGCCCAAACTTTTGCTGACATACCCGTTTTGGGAGCTTTCTATACAAATAAAATCAGTCTCAGTCAGTCAGCTAACTTAGTAAAATGGCTACATTAGCTTATTAGCTGTTAGCTTTTTAACTGTTAGCAAATGGTACCACTGAATGAGATTGCTTTGCTCACTAAAATAGTTTGGAAAAAAGAAAAATCTAAAGAAAAGTAGAATACTTACTGTGAAATAAACAATGCTGTTAATGGTCAATAGTGATGAATGCACAGTCACCTTATGGCAGGTGTTTCTGGGCTTTCAATTAGTCTTTAATCCCCCGTCCACATTTTAAAATCAAACAACCACAAAGAGTGGGTGACCCACCATATTTGACAGGAAATTAAGTCTTTATTAAAAGAAAAGAAAATGTGAAAAATTTAAAAAGCTAAATAAAAAAAGTCAGTTGACTGATTTTAACGCTTGCAGTCAATGCAGATTTTTTAAATTCCCCAAAAAATTTATTGCAGTAAATTTGATTATTTTTAAGTCTAATTGTTTTGTATATGTTTAAAATGTTTATGTAATGTTTCAAAAAGAAATAAAAGCAACCAAAAACAAAGCAAAAAACAAACAAAACCTGTGAGCAACTGATAAAGGACAAGGACATTTAAATTTTACTCTTTTCTCAGAATTTAAATCAATCCGTTATCTCCGACTAAAATTAACCCCACACAGCAAATCCAGCATGTCCAAATTAACACTGTCGGATTTGATTTCAACACTATTAAAGTGTCTATATGGGTCCACACCAGAGAGTGTTAATTTAAATACTTTACTTGTGTAAAGTATTTTCCCAAAAGACAAGGACACAGGCAACAGGTAATACTGAACTAAATGTAAAACCTCAACCTTTTTCATTTTTACCTAAACCGTGTGCACAAAACTCTGGAGGGATCTATGCTAACGTAGAATCCAGTCAGGACGTCTGCTACTGCTGTTTGCTCGTTTTTTGTTTTTTTTTATGGGTGATCATTTTCAGGCTTCAAGTAGCACCATTATACCAACATTTCACATTCTAGACATTGTTTTAGGTGTATATTAGACCAAAAGTTTGACTGAAAATTCACATGCAAGCTTTTTTCAAGGCTGTGGTATTTGCCCGCAAACAATACCTTTCAGCTAGCTAAAACAGAATATTATGCTATCACCGAGCAACATGGCTAATGCCTTTCACACAGCTTTGTCTCAACTCCAAAGAGCCACAGAAGTAAAAGCTCATAATAATAATTGAAACAATCTTTTGAAAAAATGACTTACCAAGCATGGCAAACAACTCAAATATGTAGAGCAAAATGTTCTGAAACGGCTTCACTTCAGCTTCGATTGGAGCCGTGCTGGGGGCGGAGTCTGTGAATTTACTCTGTTGGTGTCATAGCCCCTCTAGGAGTTCAGCGTTAAGAGGTCAAGAGTTAATGTTTCCATTGTAACACCTCCAGATTTGACATAGAAACACTCATTTTTAACACTCGACATAAGTTCTATATTACAGTTTTTTTTTTTTTATTGGTTTGGCGCAGTTTTCACAAGCAATTGGTACATTTTCAAAACTCTTAGTACTTATATCACAACAGATCATCAAAAGTGCACGTTTTTCAAACATTTCAAGGCAAGGCAAGGCAAATTTATTTGTATAGCACAATTCAACAACAAGGTGATTCAAAGTGCTTTTCAGCATATTTCCAATTGTGTCAGTACAATACACATAATGACAAAATATCCTTTTCACTACACAAAATAAGTCTTTCATCTAAATAAATGTTTTGTTCACAGTTACTGCCTTTCATAATGTTGTCACTATCAAATTTTTGATTTGCACCTCTTATTATTCAGTTTAATACATTTGTCTATCATTTAATTCAACTGATCTTAATGTTTAATCAATGAATCCTTCATTATGTCCATGGATTTTTAACTTGACTGATTGTTGTCTGGTCATTTGTAAGTTACACATTGCTGCAAGAGCTTTCAATCTAGAAATACTAATTGCTAATTGTTTCCCCCTGATGATCACAATTAGTTACCATAGAAGTAGAACTGTGTTTGAGACTTTGCACTGTTCAAATATGGAGCAGGATAGACTCGTAGGGAGAGGAAACCTTCATCGAAGAGGTGGTGGTGCTCCTCGACAGAGAGGTGGGCACAGGCACAGGCAAAGAGAAAGAGGTGGTGGTGCTCCGCAACAGAGAGGTGGTCTTCAGAGAAATGTAGGCAGAAGACAACGCACCATCATCTCTAATGAAGTCCGGGCCATCATTGTTGACCATGTGGTTAACAGAGGCTTTACCATGGCTGAGGCTGCCAGGTTGGTACAGCCTAATTTACAAAGGTCAACTGTCAGCTCTATCATCAGAACTTTTCGCCAAGAAAACTGGTATGTCTGCTATAGCAACTTCACTTCTAAAATATAGTACTCTATTGTATAGATGAACAACATGTAATTGTCAGTTTACAGTAATGTAATTTGTAATACTTCAATATTGACAGTATATGATTGTCCTCAGAATTAACAGGAGACAACCTGGTGGTGGTCGCCCACGTGTTTTGACTGACCAGCAGGAGTTGGCTGTGGTGGAAATGGTCAGGGCAAGGAATGACATACGGCTGTCTGAAATCAAACAGGCTATTGAGAACAACAATGACACCTTTGCCAATGTGCCATCAATTAGCCTTCCAACGATTGCCCGAGTTTTGAAGAAGCACCAGGT